>NC_062563.1:48861107-50111107 GCF_022837055.1 Prionailurus viverrinus
TGGACAGGGCCAATTTTTTACCTAGGTGCTGCATCTCTGGGCAGGAGCTATAAAACACACAGGAACAACTGGAAGAAAGTAGAGTACTTCTTTGAGAACACTCAAAAAAAGAAAAGAGAAAGAGCTTTTGTTTGTACTTTATGTCTTTGATTTGGGTTTCATTAACCTCCTTAGTAGTCAGAACATTATGACTTTGGTAGTGACTTGGGTAACCCTTATAATACAGCTTTGCTCAGAACCTCAAACAACTCATTTACACTTACTGGATCTATTATTATCAGAAATCTGGAATAGACTGATGCCCAGTATCACTGGCAGGAATCAAACTACAGAAATATCAAGTATCTTACCTCAATTTAAACAGCCATCTGGGAAGCAAAAAGACCAAGTATGCATAAGGTGGACAGTGTGATCCCTTACTGTGTGCCTGGCAATGTGTGAGCTGTTCTGTGAAATACCCACAGGACTGACACTTTCCTCAACAAGCAATATGTGCTGTCTGGGCTGGAGTGTGTCAATTCACAGCCTCCTACCAAAGTGTAAGTATTGAGGGCAGAAACACTATCCTGAGACAAGAGCCTATTCGAGAAGGCTCAGCAAAGGGATGGAATTTGCACTCAGAGCCAAGTTGATGCATCCTATTATGCTTAATAGCATCTGTTTTTATAATTCATCAAATGAGACAATGACATCTGACTCTAAGGATACAGAGACACTTGCAGGTGGTTTAGTCAAAGTGCCTCCCATTGTGTGGGACCTGTGCCCTGCAGGCTTGCCTCACTCTTCTCTCTATACCATAATGCAGGAATGGGCTCTCTTGGGTGTGGGCATTGCCTCTGTAACCCTAGAACCAGGCAAAGAAAAAACACCTGGTAATCATTTTGCAGCGGAAAACAATGCTGTCCAATATGCTGCCATGATGGTCATTTCTGTATCTCCACTGTCTAATATGGTAGCCACCAGTCTCATATGACTGTTGAGCATATGGCTAGTGGGGCTGAGGAGCTGACTTCTATTTAATTTAATTTTAATTATTTCACATTTAAACTTAAATAATCTCACATGGGTAGTGGCTACCCTATTGGACTGTGCAGAGCTGGACCACAGAGTATGAATAAGGGGCTCTTTATCCATGCTCAGTTTCACTCCTCCCAGGACACTGTCTCTGTATCCTAGATCCCATTCCCAGCCCATCACCCAGATCTCCTCTGAAAACCCCACACCAAGTCTGGTTCTGCTGGTGGTAGCAGGGTTAATCCAGCCCCAGCCACAATTGCTGACTAATTAAAAGAATGAGCTGAGTCACAAGGGCAGCACAAGCACCTGGGTGTGTTGTCCTTGCTCTTGTTCTTATCAAAGGAAGGAAGATGTGAAAAATTTATGGAGAGTGTAAAGTTCTGGGAAAATATTAGTTACTCTGATGAATTATAATTATTACAGTGGCCTACTTTCGTATCTTCCCCCTTTGTGTCTTGTGTGATTTTCACATCGCTTTGGTGAGGTTTATTTCAAGTTTACAGAATTGAAAATGGGTTCAAAAGGTGAAGGACTTACCCGACACAGGGCAGTGGGTTCAGGACTCAAGGGAGCCCAGGTCTTGGTCCCCAGGACTCCCTTGGCTACTAGATAGGGATGGAACATAGTGTCTGGAGTTTCCATCTTCCCCTCTCATTTTCCTGCCGAAGTGAGTTGTTCTCTTTCTAGGTGAGAGGGGCCAGGAGCTACCCTTAGCCTTGGCTATGAATTAATCCCCTTGCCTAGGCATAGCATACCCAACACTGGCTTTGCTCTGAGTGGATCAGCAGCCCTTCTGCCCCTCAGTCTGAGTGTTGCTGGGCTACACAGCTTCCAGGTGCTCTCACCAGTCCCCTCTTCCCAGTGGATGGTGCTATAACTCAGCTCCTTGCCTGGGTGGGAGAAAACGAGGTTCAAGGGACAGCAAAATTCCTTGTTCTAGATATGAATCAGGAAGATTTCCACTCCAACAAGTTCTCTGACCTGGTTCTGCAAAGATGAGCAAAGCCACTGTTTGGAATTACGACTTGGACACTGCAGGTATGAATTCAGCCTGCCAAGGTCCATGTGCTGGTTGTTGCAAGCCCCTCCCCCTTTCTCCATCATAGTCCAATTCCCAGTGATTGGGTCCCATAGACTCCCCTGCAATCCCCATGGTGTGAGACCAGTGTAGGGACTCTCATGAAGTGTGGGGCCTAATCCAATATGAATGGTGTCCTTATAGAAAGAGAAGAGAGACCCAGAGACCTAGACATGGAGGGGAGAAGACTACAAGCCAATGGGGCAGAGACTGGAGTGATGGGGACAAAACACAAGGACAAAGGACAGACTGGGGCTTCCTGAAACTGGAAGAGATGAGACAGAATCCTCCTCTAGAGGCTTTTGAAGGAGCGTGTCCGTGCCAACACCTTACGTGAGACTTCCGGGCTCAATAACTATGAGAGAATACATTTCTGTTTAAGCTACCCATTTTTGGTATTTGTTACGGCAGTCCCAGGAAACCAAAGCAGAGGGTGTGTGAGCTGGGCTTTTTAACCATATTTGCGCTCCTGTAGTGGAGGCTTAGTACATATTTTGTTGTTTCCATTTTAGGGAATAAAATCCTAGAGCTGGCCTGTGAAACACAGGGCCCTGTTTAGGCTACAGAGTCTCATCAGACCCGGAGGACTGGTGGCAGTGGAGCTCTGTTTGCTCCTGAAGCTTTGACCCAGTGCACGCTCAGTCCCACAGGGAAGAAAGCACAGCTTTCCTTTGTGTGTGTGGCCCTACCAGTGGCCCAGGCTGTGTGGCTGCCTGGAAAGAACATCTTTTTTCTCTTTCACTGGGAAGCTACCCAATCCCTCTCTCCCATCTTTCCTCATTGAGGCCTGGTCATGGGTAACGGAGCTCAGAATAAGCAGCTCATTCGTCCTGGATAAGGAGATGGCTTGTCACCACTTGGGCCAGTTCTCCCTGTCATTCTGGAGCCTGAGCTGTCCAAGGACAAATGGGCAGCTTGCCTGGGGTGGGAGGACACAAGAGAAGGATTGGGCACCACACCTGCCTGCATTGGAGCAGAAAAGTGTCCACAAAGAGCTATCTTCATTTATAGACTTATATAGACAAAGGTCTATCTTCATTTATATATGTATATTTTTCTTTCCCTGTTCAAATAATAATTCCCTGCTCACTCTTTTTTTTAACTTTATTTTTTATTTTTTAAAATTTACATCCAAGTTAGTTAGCATATAGTAAAGCAATGATTTCAGGAGTAGATTCCTTAATGCCCCTTACCCATTTAGCCCATCCCCCCTCCCACAACCCCTCCAGCAACCCTCAGTTTGTTCTCCATATTCATGAGTCTCTTCTGTTTTGTCCCCCTCCTTGTTTTTATATTATTTTTGTTTCCCTTCCTTATGTTCATCTGTTTTGTCTCTTAAAGTCCTCATATGAGTGAAGTCATATGATTTTTGTCTTTCTCTGACTAATTTCGCTTAGCATAATCCCCTCCAGTTCCATCCACATAGTTGCAAATGGCAAGATTTCATTCTTTTTGATTGCTGAGTAATACTCCATTATATATATATATATATATATATATATATATATCCATTGTGTGTGTGTATATATATATATATATATATATACCACATCTTCTTTATCTATTCACCCATCGATGGACATTTGGGCTCTTTCCATACCTTGGCTATTGTTGATAGTGCTGCTATAAACATGGGGGTGCATGTGTCCCTTCGAAACAGCACACCTGTATCCCTTGGATAAATGCCTAGTAGTGCAATTGCTAGGTTGTAGGGTAGTTTTTAGTTTTTTTTTAGGAACTTCCATACTGTTTTCCAGAGTGGCTGCACCAGCTTGCATTCCTACCAACAATGCAGAAGAGATCCTCTTTCTCCCCATCCTCGCCAACATCTGTTTTTGCTTCAGTTGTTAATGTTAGCCATTCTGACAGGTGTAAGGTGGTATCTCATCGTGGTTTTTATTTGTATTTCCCTGATGATAATCACTCTTTTTTTTAAGGTCACTTAGGTTCTAAGACTCACCATAAAATGTCCTTAAAGCAGAATCCTTTCTTCCTGATTCTTCAGAGAAATCACTCATGTCATCACTCATGACATTTGCCTTTTGCTAGTCTAGTTGTCCCTGGTGTGCATTTGGGGGAACTGGGTTTTCTCTACATCCTAACGCTTTCTTCTATCGTGTTTTTCTTATTTCACAATTTCAAAGTTTCTTCTTTTTTTAAAATAAAAGAAAAATTCACACAAACATTGGTGCATAAACACCCACAGCCTTTGATCAAAGAAGTAGAGCACTATAATCATGAAGTCCCTGGTCAGGGTCTCCATAAAATCCCCATGCCAGAGGTCAGGGTCACTGTCCCC
Organism: Prionailurus viverrinus; assembly: GCF_022837055.1. Classification (NCBI taxonomy): domain Eukaryota; kingdom Metazoa; phylum Chordata; class Mammalia; order Carnivora; family Felidae; genus Prionailurus; species Prionailurus viverrinus. Next base: position 48,865,502 of record NC_062563.1, read on the forward strand.
ACCACCTATTGACCCTGTAACCTTAAAAGGATCACTTCACTGCCCTGCACTCTGCTTTTTCATCTTAGGACAGAGATAAAACTTGTACCCGCCTTGTTCTGAAGATTGAATGAGAGAATATGTGCCAGGGATTCACAGCAGCATCTGGCATATGGTAGAATTCAATAAATGTCACCTACAAGAGATGGATAGATGATTAGACATGGCGAACATTACACAGACACTCACTCACATGTGATTATGTGTATGTGGGATTGCAATTCTAGGGAAGTGTAAATACTGCACAAATCTTCAACCACTCGCAGCCAACGTTAGCACATTAACCAAGTTGAACAAGACCTATTTTACATTTTATCTCTGCTATGTATTTTATTCCTGTCTTAATAAAATTTTGTTATAAAACAGAACTCAACTGAGTAAATTTTAAACATCATATTGGTTTTATTGAATGATATATGAATTGGGCAGCATCGAATCCAGCAGATAGAAAGGAGCTTGTAGGAATTGTGCAAAATAAAAGGTTTTTATAGGCAGATGGAGTGGGAACCAAGAGGTTACACTGGGCAAAAAAGTGAGTTGGTTATGGCCAGGCTACTTTCCTGTGGGGGATGGCAGGGGTCTGTCAGGCAGATTACCTTGCTAGTGCTGATCAGGTGATTCCTGACTACTGGTTTAGGATTCCATATCTGGGAGATCCAAAACTGTAAGTTATGTCTCAGTTTGGTGATGTGGAGTTGAACATAGGCAACTCCATTTGGGGCCCGTTGTCTCATTTTTAACAAATTAATAAACTACATATCCAACTGAGAACAACAGGAAAGCCTTGGGGAAACCCCTCCTGGAAAGCTCTGCCCTGCCCTCCAGAAGTCAGGCTCAGTGGAGGGCACTGAATGAGGCAGAGCCCCTCAGCATCCTGGGCTCTGACACCAGGCAGTTATGGACTTTAGTGTTCCTTTGGTTACCTGTCAGCTCTGGGTTAATAATGATTCCTACCTGAGAAAATGAAGTGAGACATTTGCAACAAGCAAACATCTCATCTTTTGCTCCTGGGCCTTATGACAGGATACCTTCAGATGCATCAGGACCCATAGCCCCCCAAAATCTGGCCCCCTTGCCTTGGTCACCCAACCTCACACTTAAGGCTGCCCCTGCTCTCCCCAACTCCCTCCTCCTCCTCTATCTCTCCCACCCTTACCTGTGAGTAAGGAGGTGGGCTGCATCCTGGGGTCTAGCAGGCCCTGGAAAAGGTCTTTGCACACAGCCACTAGGCCATGATCACTTGGGAGCCCTGCACCCCTATTCTGCCCCTAGTATCCCTAGCCCTTTTCTCCACAGACATGAGCTGGCTGGGGGCTTCAGTCAGGGAGAAGGGGTCTCTCCCTCCCAGCTACACACATCTGTTGGCCCCAGCACTTCTCCTGCAAGCCAATTAGCAAGTCTTTCCCTGCAGGGTTATTCTGGCAGCATACAGATCCATAACACCTGTTTGAAATCTCCGTTAATTCATATTTGCTTCAGGGCCCTCTGAGTTCAGATTCTGATTGCTTAGTGCTATCAACAGCATGTTTGGGAGATGATCAGGTCATGAGGGTGGAGCGCCCATGAATGGGATTTGCAACCTTGTAAGAGAGGCTCCAGAAAGCTCCCTTACCTATTCCACCCAGTGAGGAAGCAGCAGAAATACAACCCAGGAAGCAGGCCCACCAGACATGGACTCTGAGCTTCCCAGCATCCACAACTTTGAGAAATAAATTTCTGTTGTTTACAAGCTTCCCAGTCTATGGTACTTTGCTATTGAAGCACGAAAAGACTAAATCACTTATCCCCTTCCTCACCAGGGCGATGGGAGTGGGCTGTCAGCTCTAGAACATGTTTATGGACACGTCCACAATAGCACATTCTCAGTGAACAGAAGGGACATGGGGGGACACGCCAGAGCCAGAGGTGCCCAGGGCCATCCCTTATATGGCTCAGTTTGAGGAGCACTAGCTTATGAGCAAGAGGGACATGGCATTGGATGATTACACCAGTTAGCCCAGATTCCAGCCAACCCTCTCTGGACCAGCATTGCCCCTGAAATTGCAGCTTTATGACAGCTGCCTTTCCCCCTCCATAAATCAGTTACAACCTCCAACCAGCCCATCCCCTGCATTAGGAAGAAGCCAAGAGTCTTCTTAGATTCCTGCTTTCTTCTATAGCTTGCTTTACACTAATATTCAGAGATCCTTCCAATTCCACTGATCCCAGATTGCTGTGGTGAGAAAGCACTTTTGTTGTCCTCAAGAACTACCTGCAAAAGAGAATGTGGTTACTTTGCAAGTCAAGACTTAGATCAAAGGATACCCAAAATAAAACAAATGATAATACAATAATAATAGCCAGGATTGCTTTCCATGTTCCAGGCACTTCTACACCTCCTGTGCATATGCTAATCCATCTGGGCCTCACATCCCTTATGAGTAGTTATTTCACTCAATGGGTGCTCCAAAGAGGACATCCTTCTCCCAGATTGTGCACAATTTTCCCTCTCAATTCACTTGTGTCTTTACTCAGGGATCCTCTTATCAGAAAGCCTTCCTTTCAAACACCTAAAATAAGCCCCTTTCCCCTTCTCCCCCAAGATTCTCTCCCCTCATAATTACCTGACCTGTTGTGCTCTGGCATACTTATTTGTTATTTCTCTAGCATGCCCCCACCCCCAGGATGTAAGCTTCACCTGTATGGTTACATCCTACCACAAACACCTAGACCAGCATGGCATATGGAATGTGCTCAGTGAATGGTTATTGCATGAATAAATCCCCACATTACATATGAGGAAACTGAGGCCCAGAGATATTGCTAACTTGTACAAAGTCACACAGCAGAGCCAGGATGTGACTGTGGGCATGTGTCTAGGCCCACACTCTTTTTTTTAAGGTTTTTATTTTAATTCCAGTTAGTTCACAAACAGGGTTATATTAGTTTCAGATGTACTATCTGGTGATTCTATAATTCTATACAGTACTCAGTGCTCATCACAATAATTGTGCTCCTAATCCACTTGGCCTATTTCACCCATACTTCTACCCACCTCCCCTTGGGTAATCATCAGTTTATTCTCTATAGTTAAGAGTCTGTGTCTCGTTTCTCTCTCTGTCTTTACCCTTGCTCATTTATTTTGTTTCTTAAATTCCACATATGAGTGAAATAATATGCTGTCTTTCTCTGACTTATTTCTATTAGCATTATACTCTCTAGCTCCATTCATTTTGTTGTAAATGGAAAGATTCATTCTTTTTTATGGCTGAATAATATTCCATTGTGTATACATACCACATCTTCTTTATCCATTCATCTATCAGTGGACACTTGGGCTGCTTCTATGTCTTGGATATTATAAATACCTTGGCTGCTATAAACATACATATTCACATCTTGACTGCATGTATACCTTTGAATTAGTGTTCTTGTATTCTTTGGGTAAATGCCCAGTAGTGGGATTCCTGAATCATAGAGTAGTCCTCTTTTTTAACTTTTTGAGGAAACTTCATCTGTTTTCTAGAGTGGCTGCTTCAATTTGCATTCACACTAACAGTGCATGTGGGTTCATTTTTCTCCACATTCTTGCCAACAACTGTTTTTTCTTGTCTTGTTGATTTTAGCCATTCTGACAGGTATGAGGTTATATCTCATTGTAATTTTGGTTTGCATTTCCTGATAAGTGATGTTGGGCATCTTATAATAAGTCTGGTGGCCATCTGGATGTCTTCTTTGCAGAAATGTCTATTCATGTATTCTGCTCATTTTTCAATTGGATTATTCATTTTTTGGTGTTGAGTTTTATAAGTTCTGTATATAATTTGGATACTAACCTTTTATGGGATATGTCATTTGCAAATATCTTCTCCCATTCCATAGGTTGCCTTTTAGTTTTGTTGATTGTGTCCTTTTCTGTGCAGAATTTTTATTTTATTTTATTTTATTTTCTAATTTTTATTTATTTTTGAGAGAGAGAGAGATAGCATGAGCAGGGGAGGGGCAGACACACACACACACACACACACACACACACACACACAGAATCTGAAGCCATCTCCAGGCTCTGAGTTGTCAGCACGGAGCCCAATACAGGGCTTGAACTCACAAGCTGTGAGATCATGACCTGAGCCAAAGTTGGATGCTCAAACTGACTGAGCCACCCAGGCACCCCAAATTTTATTTTTATGTAGTTTATTTTTGCTTTTCCTTCCCTCGCCTCTGAAGACAGGCCCACACTCAACCATGCATTGGTTCCAGTTCTTGTTGGCTCATGGCTTGTGGTGGCAGTCACCAAATAGGGACCTCATTGAATCCATGCACCAGATCCGGTTTGTTCATGTTACAGCTCATATCTTCTCAACCCCCAGAGGCCAGGGAAAGCTATGATGATTGCCCATGTGTGCATTGTTGCTCCTGCCTACATGCTTATGTGTCTTTGCTTCTGTATTTGAAAGTTCCTCTGCTCACAATGGAGTCCCTGGACCCATGTGCAAAGCAGATGGATTTTATGCCTTGAGGGTCAACCCTCTGTTGATGAGAGATGGGAATCCTTGGATACATTAATACCTACTTCTCTACCTTGTTGGTACAGTCATGAGGTGCATTCTACCTGGTCTATAGCTGCCCCCCATAGGACCATGTCCTACTTGTCCATAGTAGTAAATGGCTCATCAACACCTCCTTTCCCTTCTCACTTCCCCATCCCTCACTTATGTCCCTGGGATTCCCTTCCTGTAAACCACCTATACACATAGCTCCTGGTGTTTGCTTTTGGGGAACTCAAATTAAGGCATTTATCCATAAAACATAATCTGATTTTATTAGAAATGTGTATGACTATTCACCCCATAGACAGTTTGAATTTAAATTACCAATTATCACAGGTTCTGATGTAGGTAAGGTCATTTCAAGTCCCCATTTCTATGGTGTCTCATTACCTTTAGTATCAACAAGGTAGAATATTCCTTAGATATGATCTGGTGTAGTGGCAGTTGATTATGTTTGCACCACATGTCCCTTGGGGGACATGATGAAAGCTACAGGCCCATCCTCTTACCTGAAAACTATACTAACATACAGCATTATCTGTAATTTCAGGGCATTCTTGGAACACCCAGATGAATTCCCAGGTCCACCTTTGTTCAACTATTCTAGGTTCCAACAGCTCATTTCACAGGTGAGTGAACTAAGGAGAAACCTGTCTACACACATCACTTAGTTGGTGAGTTGCATGGAGCTTCTTGACTCCCCAGCTAGGCGTCTCTCCACTGCTACACATCTCCACCGGTGTTCTTATCTGTTGTGGTCTTAAAATACAATGAACTATAGGAGCATGATGCAGTATCATCATCATCAATATAAATATAAGTTTATTACATTTTATTTATCATGAGGGAAAATATGTTCCAAGCCCAGCTTTCCTATTCAGTCTGTATTTGCAGCTCCCAAGCAGGATTTTGTATCTTAGCAATTTTTTCTGAAAGGCTCCATTATCTCATTATTAGAGTCACACCCACATTCACTCGCCTTCCTCCCCCAATTAATCTGACAGGACCTGTTCTTTACCAAGCCTTGCTCAATTATCCAGCCCTTGGCTCTATTCAAATATCTTTTCAGGCTGTTTTTCTTTCCAACCCTGTACCCGCCCTCTACATTTTCTGCTTTTCTGGGGCCATCCTTTTTTAATGCAAAGTTGCCAAATAAGTTTGTCTCTGTTATTTATAGCCCAGTCCGTTGGCACCTGTCCAGCTTTCAGAATAGTTTTTCTTTGTGGTGGTAAAGGCTTGAATTTGGTTTTGAGAAACTTTACTTAAAAAAAATGTTTAACTGTCTTTGAGAATATTTTTATTTGAATGAATTTATCCTCCAGGCATCCAAATAAGGCCTCAGAGTCTTTTAAAATATATCTTTTAGGAGGGAGGGAAGATGGCAGTGTAGGAGGACACTGGGCTCACCACGCGTCCTGCTGATCACTTAGATTCCACCTACACCTGCCTAACTAACCCAGAAAACCACCAGAAGACTAGCAAAATGGAGTCTCCAGAGCCAAGCGCAGACGAGAGGCCCACGGAAGAGGGTAGGAAGGGCAGCGAGGCTGTGCGCACTGCACAGGCGGTGGGAGGGAGCCGGGGTGGAGGGGCAGCCCGCCAGCCAAGCAGAGTCCCTGAGTCTGGCTGGCAAAAGCGGAGGGGCCAGAGGGAGTGTGTCCCAACAGCAAGCGCGACTTAGCATCTGGGAGGTCATAAGTAACAGCTCTGCTCTGAAAGCAGGAAGGCTGTAGGACAAAGGGAGGGAGAGTTGCTGAGCCCAGGGAGGACAGAGCTGTTTGGCGGGGAACAAAGGCGCTCCTCAGTGCCATCTCCCTCGCCCATCCTCCAGCCAAAATCCCAAAGGGAAACAGTTCCTGCCAGGGAACTTGCTTGCTCCGTGCAAACACGCAACCCTATGCTTCTGCGGAGCCAACCCTCCGGCAGCGGGTCTGACTCCCTCCCGCTGCAACAGGGCCCCTCCTGAAGTGGACCACTGAAGGAGAAGCTAGCTAAGCCTCCCCCTTCTGCCCCCATGCACCTTGCCTACCCACCCCAGCTAATATGCCAGATCCCCAGCACCACGAGCCTGGCAGTGTGCAAGTAGCCCAGAGGCACCACGCCACCCCACAGTGAATCCTGCCCCTAGGAGAGGGGAAGAGAAGGCACACACCAGCATGACTGTGGCCCCAGTGGTGGGCTGGGGGCAGACATCAGGTCTGACTGCGGCTCTGCCACCAACTCCAGTTATACACCACAGCACAGGGGAAGTGCCCTGCAGGTCCACACCACTCCAGGGACTATCCAAAATGACCAAACAGAAGAATTCCCCTCAGAAGAATCTCCAGGAAATAACAACAGCTAATGAACTGATCAAAAAGGATTTAAATAATATAACAGAAAGTGAATTTAGAATAATAGTCATAAAATTAATCGCTGGGCTTGAAAACAGTATACAGGACAGCAGAGAATCTCTTGCTACAGAGATCAAGGGACTAAGAAACATCATGAGGAGCTGGAAAATGCTTTAAACGAAATGCAAAACAAAATGGAAACCACCACAGCTCGGATTGAAGAGGCAGAGGAGAGAATAGGTGAACTAGAAGATAAAGTTATGGAAAAAGAGGAAGCTGAGAAAAAGAGAGATAAAAAAATCCAGGAGTATGAGGGGAAAATTAGAGAACTAAGTGATACACTAAAAAGAAATAATATACTCATAATCGGTATCCCAGAGGAGGAAGAGAGAGGGAAAGGTGCTGAAGGGGTACTTAAAGAAATAATAGCTGAGAACTTCCCTGATCTGGGGAAGGAAAAAGGCATTGAAATCCAAGAGGCACAGAGAACTCCCTTCAGACATAACTTGAATCGATCTTCTGCACGACATATCATAGTGAAACTGGCAAAATACAAGGATAAAGAGAAAATTCTGAAAGCAGCTAGGGATAAACATGCCCTAACTTACAAAGGGAGACCTATAAGACTCGTGACTGATCTCTCTTTTGAAACTTGGCAGGCCAGAAAGGATTGGCACGTGATCTTCAGTGAGCTAAACAGAAAACATATGCAGCCGAGAATCCTTTATCCAGCAAGTCTGTCATTTAGAATAGAAGGAGAGATAAAGGTCTTCCCAAACAAAAACTGAAGGAATTTGTCACCACTAAACCAGCCCTACAAGAGATCCTAAGGGGGATCCTGTGAGACAAAGTACCAGAGACATCACTACAAGCATAAATCATACAGACAACACAATGACTCTAAACCCGTATCTTACTATAATAACACTGAATGTAAATGGATTAATTGCACCAACCAAAAGACATAGGGTATCAGAATGGATAAAAAACAAAACCCATCTATTTGCTGTCTACAAGAGACTCATTTTAGACCTGAGGACACCTTTAGATTGAGAGTGAGGGGATGGAGAACTATTTATCATGCTACTGGAAGCCAAAAGAAAGCTGGAGTAGCCATACTTATATCAGACCAACTAGACTTTAAATTAAAGGCTGTAACAAGAGATGAAGAAGGGCATTATATAATCATCACAGGGTCTATCCACCAGGAAGAGCTAACAATTATAAATGTCTATGTGCTGAATACAGGAGCCCCCAAATAAATAAAACAATTACTCACAAACATAAGCAACCTTATTGATAAGAATGTGGTAATTGCAGGGGACTTTAACACTCCACTTACAGAAATGGATAGATCATTTAGACACACGGTCAATAAAGAAACAAGGGCCCTGAATGATACATTGGATCAGATGGACTTGACAGATATATGTAGAACTCTGCATCCCAAAGCAACAGAATATACTTTCTTCTCGAGCGCACGTGGAACGTTCTCCAAGATAGATCATATACTGGGTCACAAAACAGCCCTTCATAAGTATAAAAGAATTGAAATTACACCATGCATACTTTCAGACCACAATGCTATGAAGCTTGAAATCAACCACAGGAAAAAGTCTGGAAAACCTCCAAAAGCATGGAGGTTAAAGAACACCCTAATAAAGAATGAATGGGTCAACCAGGCAATTAGAGAAGAAATTTAATAAATATATGGAAACAAACGGAAATGAAAATACAACAATCCAAACACGTTGGGACGCAGCAAAGGCAGTCCTGAGAGGAAAATACATTGCAATCCAGGCCTATCTCAAGAAACAAGAAAAATCCCAAATACAAAATCTAACAGCACACCTAAAGGAACTAGAAGCAGAACAGCAAAGGCAGCCTAAACCCAGCAGAAGAAGAGAAATAATAAAGATCAGAGCAGAAATAAACAATATAGAATCTAAAAAAACTGTAGAGCGATCAATGAAACCAAGAGTTGGTTTTTTGAAAAAATAAACAGAATTGACAAACCTGTAGCCAGGCTTCTCAAAAAGAAAAGGGAGATGACCAAAATAGATAAGATCATGAATGAAAATGGAATTATTACAAACAATCCCTCAGAGATACAAACAATTATCAGGGAATAGTATGAAAAATTATATGCCAACAAATTGGACAAACTGGAAGAAATTGACAAATTCCTAAACACCTACACGCTTCCAAAACTCAATCAGGAGGAAATAGAAATCTTGAACAGACCCATAAGCAGCGAAGAAATTGAATCGGTTATCAAAAAATCTCCCAACAAATAAGAGTCCAGGACCAGATGGCTTCCCAGGGGAGTTCTACCAGATGTTTAAAGCAGAGATAATACCTATTCTTCTCAAGCTATTCCAAGAAATAGAAAGGGAAGGAAAACTTCCAGACTCATTTTATGAAGCCAGTATTAGTTTGATTCCTAAACCAGACAGAGAGACCCAGTAAAAAAGAGAACTACAGGCCAATATCCCTGATGAATATGGATGCAAAAATTCTCAATAAGATACTAGCAAATCGAATTCAACAGCATATAAAGAGAATTATTCACCATGATCAAGTGGGATTCATTCCTGGAATGCAGGGCTGGTTCAACATTTGCAAATCAAACAACGTGAAACATCACATTAATAAAAAAAAAAGAGAAGAACCATATGATCCTGTCAATCGATGCAGAAAAGGCCTTTAACAAAATCCAGCTCGCTTTCTTAATAAAAACCCTTGAGAAAGTCGGGATAGAAGGAACAAACTTACACATCATAAAAGCCATTTATGAAAAGCCCACAGCTAACATCATCCTCAATGGGGAAAAACTGAGAGCTTTTTCCCTGAGATCAGGAACACGACAGGGATGCCCACTCTCACCACTGTTGTTTAACATAGTGTTGGAAGTTCTAGCATCAGCAAGCAGACAACAAAAGGAAATCAAAGGCATCAAAATTGGCAAAGATGAAGTCAAGCTTTCGCTATTTGCAGATGACATGATATTATATATGGAAAATCCGATAGACTCCACCAAATGTCTGCTAGAACTGATACATGAATTCAGCAAAGTGTCACGATACAAAATCAATGTACAGAAATCAGTTGCATTCTTATACACTAACAATGAAGCAACAGAAAGACAAATAAAGAATCTGATCCTATTCACAATTGCACCAAGAAGCATAAAATACCTAGGAATAAATCTAACCAAAGATGTAAAAGATATGTATGCTGAAAAATATAGAAAGTTTATGAAAGAAATTGAAGAAGATATAAAGAAATGGAAAAACATTCCCTTCTCATGGATTGGAAGAATAAATATTGTCAAAATGTCAATACTACCCACAGCTATCTACACATTCAATGCAATCCCAGTCAAAATTGCACCAGCATTCTTCTCAAAACTAGAACAAGCAATTCTAAAATTCATATGGAACCACAAAAGGCCCCAAATAGCCAAAGTAATTTTGAAGAAGAAGACCAAAGCAGGAGGCATCACAATCCCAGACTTTAGCCTCTACTACAAAGCTGTAATCATCAAGACAGCGTGGTATTTGCACAAAAACAGACACACAAACCAATGGAATAGAATAGAAAACCCAGAACTAGACCCACAAACGTATGGCCAACTCATCTTTGACAAAGCAGGAAAGAACATCCAATGGGAAAAAGACAGTCTCTTTAACAAATGGTGCTGGGAGAACTGAACAGCAACATGCAGAAGGTTGAAACTAGACCGCTTTTGCACACCATTCACAAAAATAAACTCAAAATGGATAAAGGACCTGAATGTGAGACAGGAAACCATCAAAACCCTAGAGGAGAAAGCAGGAAAAGACCTCTCTGACCTCAGCCGTAGCAATCTCTTACTCGACACATCCCCAAAGGCAAGGGAATTAAAAGCAAAAATGAACTACATGGACCTTATGAAGATAAAAAGCTTCTGCACAGCAAAGGAAACAACCAACAAAACTAAAAGGCAACCAACGGAATGGGAAAAGATATTTGCAAATGACATATCGGACAAAGGGCTAGTATCCAAAATCTAGAAAGAGCTCACCAAACCCCACACCCGAAAAACAAATAACCCAGTGAAGAAATGGGCAGAAGACATGAATAGACACTTCTCTAAAGAAGACATCCAGATGGCCAACAGACACATGAAAAGATGTTCAATGTCGCTCCTCATCAGGGAAATACAAATCAAAACCACACTCAGATACGACCTCACGCCAGTCAGAGTGGCCAAAATGAACAAATCAGGAGACTATAGATGCTGGAGAGGCTGTGGAGAAACGGGAACCCTCTTGCACTGTTGGTGGGAATGCAAAGTGGTGCAGCCGCTCTGGAAAGCAGTGTGGAGGTTCCTCACAAAATTAAAAATAGACCTACCCTATGACCCAGCAATAGCACTGCTAGGAATTTACCCAAGGGATACAGGAGTACTGATGCATAGGGGCACTTGTACACCAATGTTTATAGAAGCACTCTCAACAATAGCCAAATTATGGAAAGAGCCTAAATGTCCATCAACTGATGAATGGATAAAGAAATTGTGGTTTATATAAACAATGGAGTACTACATGGCAATGAGAAAGAATGAAATATGGCCCTTTGTAGCAATGTGGATGGAACTGAAGAGTGTGATGCTAAGTGAAATAAGCCATACAGAGAAAGACAGATACCATATCTTTTCACTCTTATGTGGATCCTGAGAAACTTAACAGAAACCCATAGAGGAGGGGAAGGAAAAAAAAAAGAGGTTAGAGTGGGAGAGAGCCAAAGCATAATAGACTCTTAAAAACTGAGAAGAAACTGAGGGTTGATGGTGGGTGGGAGGGAGGGGAGGGTGGGTGATGGGTATTGAGGAGGGAAACTTTTGGGATGAGCACTGGGTGTTGTATGGAAACCAATTTGAGAATAAATTTCATATATTGAAAAAAAATAAAAAAATATACCTTTTAATATAAGTTTATCTTTCTAAATTTATCTTTTAAAATGAGGAAGTTGTTTTTTTAATCACTAATTTTATTCTTTGTCTGGTGATGTCACTGTTATTCATGTTTCTCTCTCCCCACCCCCTTGGGTTTTCTCTTTTTCTGTTGATGTGTGTAAAGATCTATTCTTTGTTGAGTAATAGTACATGACATGTGATGATTAAACATTCCACAATGTCACCTGATGAGGCAAGTGAGGATGGTTATAGCATTGTATTGATTAACACCGAACTCGCTTCCATAGGTGAGCTATGGCAAGAGCAGACACTGTTTTCCAAAATGAGGGAGAAGAAGATGAGAACAGAAAGTTATGGATAGAAATGAGCTATCCATGAAGGGACTATTTGGTGGTGAGCTCCTTATATGACACAACATTGATGACTCCTGCCTTGCAAGGGAATAGTTGACTGTGTAACTCTGGTCCACAGAGCTAGACCACAAGGTCATGGAGTTGAAGTCCTGCCATCTCCTGAATTCTTGTAACTTTCTAGAACCCATGTGCCAGGTGGTTAATCGGCCAATATTTGAACTCTTCCCGGCAGCCTTTGACTTTTGATATATCAGAGCAAGGTCACGGTGAGCCAGTGACACTAAGCAGTGTTGGGGGTATTGGCCAATAATCAGAGTAGAAGGGAATCTCTTACCCTCCAAGACAAGAAGAAAAGAGGGCAGGATGTTTGGGTTATGGGTAAAATTTTAAGTATATTTTAAATAGGTTTCTAGGTTTAAGAAAATTAAGGTCTTTTTATTTAAATAGGTTTTAAGTAAGATTTTAAGTATGTTTGGAACTTGTCAGAGTTAATACCTGGCTGCTACAAATCCTGAAAGAATTTAGAGTCAGGGTTGAATATTAGGAATGGATTGAGACTGGTTGAGTAGGGACCTAGAGGAAAAACATGACTATTTAGAAATAAAATATGTATCTAATAAGAAAAGGCAAAGGAATGGGTATATAGTTTTAGGGGTCCCACTAAATTTGGGAGTAATTTCATGGCTCTAATCTACACAGTTATAGGGTTTTCTCCAAAATTAGTGGTCCTGAGTCAAGATAGGGACATTCTTGGGGCAAAAAGAAAATGGTGACATAAAACTGAATGTTCTGAGTTATCCATTTAAATGATCAGCCATGGGGTACAGTCTAGATAAGAGGGAGAAAGACCAAGGGCATTTGCAGGAGGAAAAACCCAAGACATTAGGTGACAAGAGACTTCAATGAAATCACAGAACATTGCACAAGAACTTGGGGATAACAAGCCAGAAAGAGAGATGATTATTCAAAGACTGGTACATTTGGTTTATTATTTCTGAGTTAGATCCAGGCTGAGTAAGAAAACTTTGTATTTCTGTTTATGTTTGTCAGAATATACATTTGGCCTCTTTTCTTCAAAGAATGGCATTCCTATTTGATTTAGGGTTTTTTTTTTCTGTGTTTTCTTCCGAATGTTGTCTTCAAAAGCTGTCTGATATCTTTTTGGAAAAGTACTACTCATCCAAGTGTTAAAAATCAAATGTGTAGAAACTAACAACAATGATGATGGTAATGATGATGAGTCTGGGTAAAATTACTCCTCTCCCAGAATGGAATTTGATGTGGTTACTTCCTGTTGAACAAAGGGAAAATAGCTCATGTATAATGTAGCTCATGTTGCCTCAGACCTGGTACAGTAGAAACACCTCAACAGCAATGAAGTACAAACAAGCAATCTGGATTCTCTGGCTCATATCCACCAGAAAACAAAAAGCCTACCCCAGTGCCCACCTTCCCATCTGCCCAAGGGCACTAGTTATGTGCCAACAAGTGGCCAGGACTGGCTGTCTCCTAGCCCCTCCCTTGGGCTGACCTGAAGCCTGACGGTGACTCCCAGATTGTGTGGAGGGTTGTCCTGATCTGACCCATAGTCTCCATGGGAGTATAGATTCTATAGGCCTTATTGTTTCTCAGCAACAATATGCCAACGAACTGTATGGTGTAAAACTTAGGAAAGTTACTTTAGGAAACTTTAGGAAAGATACAGGAGTATCTTGCTTGACTTGACTTTCTTTTTCTCCATTGTCTCATATTTCTGGAGAATTTGGTCAGGTTTTCTAGAACCTATTTTTTTTTCCACGTTTATTTATTTTGGGGACAGAGAGAGACAGAGCATGAACGGGGGAGGGGCAGAGAGAGAGGGAGACACAGAATCGGAAACAGGCTCCAGGCTCTGAGCCATCAGCCCAGAGCCTGACGCGGGGCTCGAACTCACAGACCGCGAGATCGTGACCTGGCTGAAGTCGGACGCTTAACCGACTGCGCCACCCAGGCGCCCCGTAGAACCTATTATTGGATAATATAAATTAACCTGCACCAGCCACTTGAAAACTCCACCTCTTGAAAACTCCACCCAGCTTCCCAAAACCAAGCCTAGACTCCTGGGTGTGATGTTTCTCCCCAGAGTAAAATCATTCCACACACAGACAGGATTCCTGGCTTGCCAGAGTCATTTTCCTGGAAACCTGAATCTGAATAAGACTTAGTTCTTGCACTTAGCCATCAGCCCCAAAGTTTCCCATCATCCTGATAGAAAGTTTAATTTCAGATAAAAAAAAGATAATTATATAAATATTGTAGCTTATTGAAAATTAAAGCTTACCCCCTTTTTATTTGTCAGTCATGACCTGAAGAAAGGCTAGGAGAGAACCATATTCACAAAGTTGTAACTGATCTAGGATTAATATCAACAAAGACTATCTATCCTAGCCCTAAAACCACACTCAGTTCTGTGCAGAGGGAACAATACCACTGCTCAAAGACAGGCTTTCTTCTCCTGGTTTGCGATTGTGTTCCCTTGGATATTCTTCTTTAAGTCTCTTCAGCTTTACTTTTTACTCCACCCACAGCCTGGTTACCAGTTCCACAAAGCCTCCAACTGACTTGGGGAAAATGCAGCCTCAGGTTGGGCAGCACACCTGGCTTCCTGGCCTGGGGCCCTCTAACGCTGCTGTGGAGGATGCCCAGTTGGCTCTCAGCACAAAAGTGCTGAGGACTGTTCCAGTTAGGATGACTGCATAGCAATTACCCTAAAATGCAATGGATTAATATAACCACATTTCTTCTGCTCAAGAACCTTCCATTTGGCAGGCCTCAGTGGAGACATTTCTGCTCCTCTTGCCTTAGCTGGAATTTCTGAATGACAGAGAGCCTCATTTGTATGTCTGGCAGTTGATGTTGGGTATTGGCTAGGACCTCAGCTGTGGTTGTCTTCCATAACACCTGCATATGGTCTCTTCATGCTTGGGTTTCCACAAGCATGGTGGCTGGGTCCCAAGGGGTGCAGAGACAGCGAGAGAGAGAGAGAGAGAGAGAGAGAGAGAGAGAGAACGAACAAGTGAGCCAGGGAGAAGCCATATCACTTTTTATGAGCTAGACTCAGAAGTCACACAGCATCATTTCCACAACATCCTGGAGGGAAAGGACAAAGACTTCACCTCTTCATGGGGAATGAGAAAATTCTGGAAAAGCAAGTGGGCCAGATATTTTCTGTGGTCACTTTTGAAACCACAATCTGCCTCAAAGGAGTTAATGCACCATGAAGTAACCCTCAGTCAATTGGAGCAAAAGTGATAGGAAAGCATTTCTCCCTTCTCCTGGAGGAATAGTCCTTATGAAGAGACTAAAAAAGAATTCACCTGTAGTAACTGCCCACTGCCCACTGCCCACTGCCTCCTGGCATGGTTGTTCTGGCTATTCCCACTTCTGCCCCACAATCCTGCATTCAAAGACCACCCCCTCCCTGCCATAACCTCTTCACATGTAAGCCTTTGTCTCAGACATTTCTTCCTGGGGAGCACAAGCTAAGGCAGATAGTACTAGGAGTGTACCTAGAAAATAGTATCAGGGTTAGTGTTTGAGACTAAGTTGACACACACATGTCAATAGCATATTTCATAGTTATGAGCTGTGATAACTTTGGCACAGATGACATCAGTCAGCAAGGCCATCACCTGTGGTGGTTGTTTGACCTGTAGTGCAGTTTGAATGTGAACAGCAGGTCTTTTTGTTGGGGAGGGTAAGCAGATTGGGGAAATGATAATGGTAATATTTGTGAAGTTGGCTTTTTGAAACTACATGCAAACTTTGGGAAAGAAGCTCAGATGTCCCAGCTGTCAACTCCAGGCATATTTGAGGGCCTGAGGCCTCATCTCCTGTAGTTGCAGGAGAGACACAAAAACATTTCTGCTGTGTTTAAAAGTCTGGGCCCTTGCAGGAAAGGATAGGAACCTGAATCATGTGATGAGAACATATGTGTAAATAAGCCTGAAAATCTTAACCTTAACTTCCCTGAATCCTAGCTGCTGTCAGAAGAGAACAGCCTCTCCTTGCTGTGTGCTGGGGAGGGAGGGGTGTGTGCACATGGGGTCCTTGCCTGTGAAGTCAGTGTTTAGCTTCCATTTGAGGGCCCCTCAATGTTCTCAAATCTGACCTCAGTATGTCTCCTTGAATCACATACTGGGATGCCCACAGACGTGAGGTGGAGAAGCTGGAACTGCCCTGGCACAAGAGCAAGAGAGGAATGGCAAAGCCACAAGACACCCAGAGACCACACCCTCTACCACAGAAGCAGGGGAGCCCAAAAAGCAGGCTCTGACACTGTTGGTGGTGGTGGCTATCCTCAGAGGCTGTGATAAACAGGGTGAGATGACATGGGACCAGCAGATGAGATTGTGGACAAGCTGAGGCCAGAGGCAAGGAGGAGACAATTTACCATAGTGGTCAAGCAGTGCCACACACTCAGGAGCTCTTGCCTATAAAGAACGGTGGTTATTTCTCACAGATGATGGCTGGAATGAGGTAATTAGGTAGCTAATTACTCCCTTGGTTGGATGTCATGGAGTTCAGATAATAAGTGAACACTGGGCTCCAGCTCATCTCACTTGGGTCCCTGGTCCCTAAATGAAGAATTGGGCTGACCACTGGCAGAAATTTGCATCAGTCCCCTGTATTGAGGAGCAAAAACCATGTTATGAGGAAGGTGAAGCTGAAATCCCTACAATTATTCCCAGGCCCTGAGCCTGGTCCAAAATGGTAAATCAGAGTAAAACCACACCATAGCAGGAATTACAAATTATTTTCCCCATCACGGAAAAAACTGTTCACAAGACAAAGATGCTAGCTAAAGTAAACTGGGCTTTGACATCTCAATTCATTTTGTCCTCATATATTTGAGCCCACATTTGACATCATGGTCACTAGCATTTTCCCAGTTTCACAGGTGGGATAACTGAGTGAGTGTAGGAGAGCCCAAGAACTTTGATTGAGCTCACACACCTGGAAAGTTGTAGTCTCGCTCTCATCCCAGAACTAGAGCTCTCAGCCCTGGTTAAATAGAGGAGGGCCCACCTTCTAGGTGCTGGAGTTTGGGCTGATCTGACTTGTGCATTTGGGGTCACCTGAGCCTGTCAGATTTTTGTTTTAGAGGAGGGACCACATTGACACCACCCATCCCCATCAACCCTGCTGTGTCCTGTTGAGCTGCCATGAGGGACAGCCCAGGTAGGGGCAGAGCATGCCCTAGGGTGGGCTCACTCTGCTCCAAGGAGCCTGAACTCTGCTTCCTGGGGTGTGGGGCCAGGCTTCCTGAGGAGAAGATGGAATGCAACAAATGCAAAGGGGCAGGCCCTCTGGGAGGTCCTAGGGAAGGTACAGTGAGGGAAGAGGCCCTAGGCAGAGGCAGATGCTGACCTGTGGCACTGAATCCCTAATGGGAAGCAGGGAGCTGAGATAGATCTTCAGATATTCAGCCCATGGAGGTCATGCCTTCACTCAAGGAAGCCCTGGATGTAGAATGCCCTCAGAGTGGGCCTTCCCACTGGGAGCAGCTCCAGGAAGATTATGGCTGTGATACATCAGCAGTCAATGCCTACTTTCTGTCCTGAAAGGGGTGTGAGTGACATCTAGTACCCAGCACTTCTGCCAGTCTCAGGGAGTCCTCTGGGCTCAGACAGGCTTTGGCTGCAACCCTTATGCAATTTATAGCAATTTGATCCCTTTGATATCCTTGAACTCAACTTTGGGCTTCTGGAATGCACTAGAAGCACAGTGCATAATTGAGACTGTGTTCCATATCAATGCTTCATAAATATCAACTATGTATTATTAATTGTTTCATTATTATAGGTCATATAGAAAAGCATTAGGGGTAGGAGGAGGATCCTGGGGAAGCTTCCCCAAATTCCGCAGTGAACAAGGGCAGGTGTACCTCAGAACCAACCTGTGCCCTGTGCTGAAATGTGTATGAGAGGAGAGACGTCCCAGTTCCCCCTTGCCTGATTTTTCTGGGGACAAGGAAGACACACAAGCACTCTCTCACATACATTCTTTTTTTTTTCTCAATATATGAAATTTATTATCAAATTGGTTTCCATACAACACCCAGTGCTCATCCCAACAGGTGCCTCCTCAATACCCATCACCCACCCTCCCCTCCCTCCCACTCCCCATCAACCCTCAGTTTCTTCTCAGTTTTTAACAGTCTCTTATGCTTTGGCTCTCTCCCACTCTAACCTCCTTTTTTTATCCTTCTGCTCCCCCATGGGTTTCTGTTAAGTTTCTCAGGATCCACATAAGAGTGAAAAGACATGGTATCTGTCTTTCTCTGTATGGCTTATTTCACTTAGCATCACACTTTCCAGTTCCATCCATGTTGCTACAAAGGGCCATATTTCATTCTTTCTCATTGCCATGTAGTACTCCATTGTGTATATAAACCACAATTTCTTTATCCATTCATCAGTTGATGGATATTTAGGCTCTTTCCATAATTTAGCTATTGTTGAGAGTGCTGCTATAAACATTAGGGCACAAGTGCCCCTATGCATCAGAACTCCTGTATCCCTTGGGTAAATTCCTAGCAGTGCTATTGCTGGGTCATAGGGTAGGTCTATTTTTAATTTTCTGAGGAACCTCCACACCGTTTTCCAGAGTGGCTGCACCTATTTGCATTCCCACCAACAGTGCAAGAGGGTTCCCGTTTCTCCACATCCTCGCCAGCATCTATAGTCTCCTGATTTGTTCATTTTGGCCACTCTGACTGGCGTGAGGTGATATCTGAGTGTGGTTTTAATTTGTATTTCCCTGATGAGGAGCGACGTTGAGCATCTTTTCATGTGTCTGTTGGCCATCTGGATGTCTTCTTTAGAGAAGTGTATATTCATGTTTTCTTCCCATTTCTTCACTGGATTATTTGTTTTCTGGGTGTGGAGTTTGGTGAGCTCTTTCTAGATTTTGGATACTAGCCCTTTGTCCGATATGTCATTTGCAAATATCTTTTCCCATTCCATTGGCTGCTTTTTAGTTTTGTTGGTTGTTTCCTTTGCTGTGCAGGAGCTTTTTATCTTCATAAGGCCCCAGTAGTTCATTTTTGCTTTTAATTCCCATGCCTTTGGGGACGTGTCAAGTAAGAGATTGCTACGGCTAAGGTCAGAGAGGTCTTTTCCTGCTTTCTCCTCTAGGGTTTGATGGTTTCCAGTCTCACATTCAGGTCCTTTATCCATTTTGAGTTTATTTTTGTGAATGGTGTGAGAAAGTGGTCTAGTTTCAACCTTCTGCATGTTGCTGTTCAGTTCTCCCAGCACCATTTGTTAAAGAGACTGTCTTTTTTCCATTGGATGTTCTTTCCTGCTTTGTCAAAGATGAGTTGGCCATACGTTTGTGGGTCTAGTTCTGGGGTTTCTATTCTATTCCATTGGTCTATGTGTCTGTTTTTGTGCCAATACCACGCTGTCTTGATGATTACAGCTTTGTAGTAGAGGCTAAAGTCTGGGATTGTGATGCCTCCTGCTTTGGTCTTCTTCTTCAAAATTACTTTGGCTATTTGGGACCTTTTGTAAGTTCCATATGAATTTTAGGATTGCTTGTTCTAGTTTAGAGAAGAATACTAGAGCAATTTTTATTGGGATTGCATTGAACGTGTAGATAGCTGTGGGTAGTATTGACATTTTGACAATATTTATTCTTCCAATCCATGAGCACGGAATGTTTTTCCATTTCTTTATATCTTCTTCAATTTCTTTCATAAACTTTCTATATTTTTCAGCATACATATCTTTTACATCTTTGGTTAGATTTATTCCTAGGTATTTTATGCTTCTTGGTGCAATTGTGAATGGAATCAGACTCTTTATTTGTCTTTCTGTTGCTTCATTGTTAGTGTATAAGAATGCAACTGATTTCTGTACATTGATTTTGTATCGTGACACTCTGCTGAATTCATGTATCAGTTCTGGCAGACTTTTGCTGGAGTCTATCGGGTTTTCCATGTATAATATCATGTCATCTGCAAATAGCGAAAGCTTGACTTCATCTTTGCCAATTTTGATGCCTTTGATTTCCTTTTGTTGTCTGATTGCTGATGCTAGCACTTCCAACACTATGTGAAACAACAGCAGTGAGAGTGGACATCCCTGTCGTGTTCCTGATCTCAGGGAAAAAGCTTTCAGTTTTTCCCCATTGAGGATGATATTAGCTGTGGGATTTTCATAAATGGCTCTTATGATCTTTAAGTATGTTCCTTCAATCCTGACTTTCTCGAGGGTTTTTATTAAGAAAGGGTGCTGAATTTTGTCAAAGGCCTTTTCTGCATCGATTGACAGGATCATATGGTTCTTATTTTTTTCTTTCATTAATGTGATGTATCACGTTGACTGATTTGTGAATGTTGAACCAGCCCTGCATCCCAGGAATGAATCCCACTGGATCATGGTGAATAATTCTTTTTATATGCTGTTGACTTCTATTTGCTAGTATCTTATTGAGAATTTTTGCATCCATATTCATCAGGGATATTGGCCTGCAGTTCTCTTTTTTTACTGGGTCTCTCTGTCTGGTTTAGGAATCAAACTAATACTGGCTTCATAAAATGAGTCTGGAAGTTTTCCTTCCCTTTCTATTTCTTGGAATAGCTTGAGAAGGATAGGTATTATTTCTGCTTTAAACGTCTGGTAGAACTCCTCTGGAAAGCCATCTGGTCCTGGACTCTTATTTTTTGGGAGATTTTTGATAACTGGTTCAATTTATTCGCTGGTTATGCGTCTGATCAAGCTTTCTATTTCCTCCTGATTGAGTTTTGGAAGTGTGTGGGTGTTTAGGAATTTGTCCATTTCTTCCAGGTTGTCCAGATTGTTGGCATATAATTTTTCATAGTATTCCCTGATAACTGTTTGTATCTCTGAACGATTGGTTGTAATAATTCCATTTTCATTCATGATTTTATCTATTTGGGTCATCTCCCTTTTCTTTTTGAGAAGCCTGGCTAGAGGTTTCTCAATTTTGTTTATTTTTTCAAAAAACCAACTCTTGGTTTCATTGATTGCTCTACAGTTTTTTTAGATTCTATATTGTTTATTTCTGCTCTGCTCTTTATTATTTCTCTTCTTCTGCTGGGTTTAGGCTGTCTTTGCTGTTCTGCTTCTATTTCCTTTAGGTGTGCTGTTAGATTTTGTATTTGGGATTTTTCTTGCTTCTTGAGATATGCCTGGATTGCAATGTATTTTCCTCTCAGGACTGCCTTCGCTGCATCCCAAAGCATTTGGCTTGTTGTATTTTCATTTCCGTTTGTTTCCATATATTTTTTAAATTTCTTCTCTAATTGCCTGGTTGACCCATTCATTCTTTATTAGGGTGTTCTTTAACCTCCATGCTTTTGGAGGTTTTCCAGACTTTTTCCTGTGGTTGATTTCAAGCTTCATAGCATTGTGGTCTGAAAGTATGCATGGTATGATTTCAATTCTTGTATGCTCATGAAGGGCTGTTTTGTGACCCAGTATGTGATCTATCTTGGAGAATGTTCCATGTGCACTTGAGAAGAAAGTATATTCTGTTGCTTTGGGATGCAGAGTTGAATCTGATCCAATGTATCATTCAGGGCCCTTGTTTCTTTATTGACCATGTGTCTAGATGATCTATCCATTTCTGTAAGTGGAGTGTTAAAGTCCCCTGCAAGTACCACATTCTTATCAATAAGGTTGCTTATGTTTGTGAATAATTGTTTTATATATTTTGGGGGCTCCCGTATTCGGCACATAGACATTTATAATTGTTAGCTCTTCCTGGTGGATAGACCCTGTGATGATTATATAATGCCCTTCTTCATTTCTTGTCACAGCCTTTAATTTAAAGTCTAATTTGTCTGATATAAGTATGTCTACTCCAGCTTTCTTTTGACTTCCAGTGGCATGGTAAATAGTTCTCCATCCCCTCACTCTCAATGTGAGGGGATGTGTCCTCAGGTCTAAAATGAGTCTCTTGTAGACAACAAATAGATGGGTTTTGTTTTTTTATGCATTCTGATACCCTATGTCTTTTGGTTGGTGCATTTAGTCCATTTACATCCAGTGTTATTATAGTAAGGTATGGGTTTAGAGTCATTGTGATGTCTGTATGATTTATGCTTGTAGTGGTGTCTCTGGTACTTTGTTTCACAGGATCCCCCTTAGTATCTCTTGTAGGGCTGGTTTAGTGGTGACGAATTCCTTCAGTTTTTGTTTGTTTGGGAAGACCTTTATCTCTCCTTCTTTCTAAGTGACAGACTTGCTGGATAAAGGATTCTCGGCTGCATATAATTTTGTTCATCACATTGGAGATCTCCTGCCATTCCTTTCTGGACTGCCAAGTTTCAGAAGAGAGATCAGTCAGGAGTCTTATAGGTCCCCCTTTATATGTTAGAGCACATTTATCCCTCGCTGCTTTCAGAATTCTCTCTTTATCCTTGTATTTTGCCAGTTTCACTATGATATGTTGTGCAGAAGATCGATTCAAGTTATGTCTGAAGGGAGTTTTCTGTGCCTCTTGGATTTCAATGTCTTTTTCTTTCCCCAGTTCAGGGAAGTTCTCAGCTATGATTTCTTCAAGTACCCCTTCAGCACCTTTCCCTCTCTCTTCCTCCTCTGGAATACCAATTATGCATAGATTATTTCTCTTTAGTGCATCACTTAGTTCTCTAATTTTCCCGTCATACTCCTGGATTTTTTTTTTATCTCTTTTTTTCTCAGCTTCTTCTTTTCCATAATTTTATCTTCTAGTTCACCTATTCTCTCCTCTGCCTCTTCAATCCGAGCCGTGGTCGTTTCCATTTTATTTTGCAGCTTGTTTATCACATGTTTTAGCTCCTCCTGGCTATTCCTTAGTCTCTTGATCTCTGTAGCAATAGATTCTCTGATGTCCTCTATACTGTATCAAGCCCAGCGATTAATTTTATGACTATTATTCTAAATTCGCTTTCTGTTATATTGTTTAAATCCGTTTTGATCAGTTCGTTAGCTGTTGTTATTTCCTGGAGATTCTTTTGAGGGGAATTCTTCCGTTTGGTCATTTTGGATCGTTTCTGGAGTGGTGCGGAACTGCAGGGCACTTCCCCTGTGCTCTCTCGAATAACTTGCGTTGGTGAGTGGGGTCACAGTCAGACCTGATGTCTGCTCCCAGCCCACCGTTGGGACAACAGTCAGACTGGTGTGTGTCTTCTCTTTCCCACTCCTAGGGGCGGGATTCACTGTGGGGTGGCATGGCCCATCTGGGCTACTTGTACACTGCCAGGCTTGTGGTGCTGGGGATCTGGCATATTAACTGAGGTGTATAGGCAAGGTGCATGGGGGTGGGAAGGGTAGGCTCAGCTTGCTTCTCCTTCAGTGATCCACTTAGGGAGGGATGCTACAGCAGCGGGAGGGAGTCAGACCCACCACCGGAGATGTGGATCTGCAGAAGCACAGGGTTGGGTGTTTGCGTGGTGCAAGCAAGTTCTCTGGCAGGAACTGGTTCCCTTTGGGATTTTGGCTGGGGGACGGGCAAGGGAGATGGCACTGGTGAATGCCTTTGTTCCCCACCAAACTGAGGTCTGTCTTCCCAGGGCTCAGCAACTCTCCCTCCTGTTGTCCTCCAGTCTTCCCGCTCTCTGAGCAGAGCTGGTAAGTTATAACCTTCCAGATGTTAAGTCCCGCTCGCTGTCCAAACACACTCCGTCTGGCCCCTCTGCTTTTGCAAGCCAGACTTGGGGTCTCTGCCTGGCTGGAGGGTCGCCCCTCAATCCCGGCTCCCTCCTGCCAGTCCATGTAGCGTGCACTGCCTTGCCGCCCTTCCTACCCTCTTCCGTGGGCCTCTCTCTGAGCTTGGCTCTGGAGACTCTGTTCTGCTAGTCTTCTGGCGGTTTTCTGGGTTATTTAGGCAGGTGTATGTGGAATCTAAGTGATCAGTGGGACGCGGTGAGCCCAGCGTCCTCCTATGCCGCCATCTTCCCCCCTGTTAGTTGTCTCTCACGTACATTCTTTTCCTCTCCTTTTATTTTTACTCTTATGTACTTTGTCAAAACTGGTAAAGGAAGATAAATGTTAAAATACCTTTACTGTTTTGATATGTTCCATAATGCCTATTGAGAGTTGTGGGATTCTTCCCTTTTCCCCAGCACCCTTGCCAAAAACTGATAAGAGGATCTGGGAACCATATCTGGGGCTGTGGCTGCATTGGATTCTTAGGGTCAGTGGTCCCTGAGGATCCTGATAATCTCGTGTGGAGCACTAAGGCTCACTGGGGCATATGTGCACCCTGTTCCCAGGACACGTGTATATCATTCTTTGTCCTCCTCTCTCTTTGCCCCTCCACCTTTTCTTCCTTCAATCTCACAGCAAATTGCCTTACCTGTGGATGGCAGGGAGGGGTATCAACATTGAGATAGCCTACACCTATGAGTATCCATATGGGATCTTTCTCTTGGGTAGGGTGTAGGACAACCCAGAAGTTTTCTCCGACAGCTTTCAGAAAATTATAGTGGGGAGAGCTTGGGGCAACTCTGCAATATGCCCCACATCGTTCTCTGGGATTCTAGTGGTATAGAGCTCCAGTTTCCCACAGTGATGTCCCAGGTGGGTGAGTACACACCCTCTATCAGCCATCTTCCCCACACCAGTACATGTGCTTCCTGGGAGCATCTCCCCAAAAAGGTGCTATTCCTCACATCCTTAATGTGGGATGTCCAAACCAAGGCAAGTGTGTTTGAGACAAATTGATGCATCCATATTGGCCTTACTTTGCAAGAGCCTAATCTGTAGGAAGCAGATAAGATAGCACAAACTTACTTCTAATGTAAAACAAATACACAGTTAAAAACAACAGTCTCAAGGAAGAAAACAGTTGCTGCAATGATAGTAATCTAGGATTCTCTGAAACCAGAAAACCCCAAGAGCTGACTGTATCATACTGACATGCAATAATGTCTCCCCTTGTGTACAGCATAGTTCTCAAAACAATTTCAGATCTTTAATTAATTGGTTCTCCACAAAAGTTAAGATAAAGCTTATTTCACAGATGAAGAAGCATTGGTCCAAGTGGTCACCTTCCCACACCAGTGACACATGAGGTTATTTTCAAAGCCATCCTCTCCAAGAAAACTTTTCTTCCCCCAGATAAACCCTTCCCCAAACCTCTTCAGCTTTATGTGTGTACCATTGTTTAGGCATTTTTTTTTCATTATTTGAAAAACACATGTGATTCTAGAATCTCTTGGCAAGATATTCCCTACACAATAACTGCAGGGGCTTATCTTCCCCACCCAGACTATGTAGAGTGTATTTGCAGGTCAGAAGGCCTTATTTCCTGCTGGCTCCTGTGTCACCCATGCCTGGTCTGCTTCCTTACCCTGGGTGGCCCTAGGCCCACTGGCTATTTTGCATCCCACCTCTACCATCCTTTCTCACCTCACCCCATCTTACAAGCCCTTCCTTCCTTTTATTCTCCAAGTAGCACCAACACAATGCAGAAATGTGTGGCAAGCATTTGGGGTAATGATGTTGGGTTGGACTACAGGTGAAGCAGGAAAAGTGGGTATCTCATCACCATTATTTAAAATTCCTTAGCCCTGTGAGCCACATGAGATCTCCCAGATGTGCCCTCAAGAAATGCAAAGTGCCCTTTTCCACAGTGGAGCCCCACTCTGCTCTCTACAGTCCTTATCCATCTCCCATAGACTTTCTTTCTCAAGCTGCTTGGAGGCAGTTTCCAGAATCATTAGCATGTTATTTCTCAAAGCACATCACCTCTTTGCATCTCTCTGTCTTCTCCCTTCCCACTGCCCAGAGCCCACAGGCTTTCCTGTTGTGGCTTTATTCTTTGAGGGTCTTTTCTTTTCTTTTTTTTTTTTTTTTTTTTTCTGTGCCATAGACTTTATTGTTTTCCATTTTTGTTTCTGTTTTTTTTTTTTTTCTTTTTCTGAAATTTATTGACAAATTGGTTTCCATACAACACCCAGTGCTCATCCCAAAAGGTGCCCTCCTCAATACCCATCACCCACCCTCTCCTCCCTCCCACCCCCCATCAACCCTCAGTTTGTTCTCAGTTTTTGACAGTCTCTTATGCTTTGGCTCTCTCCCTTTCTAACCTCTTTTTTTTTTTTTTTCCTTCCCCTCCCCCATGGGTTCCTGTTAAGTTTCTCAGGATCCACATAAGAGTGAGACCATATGGTATCTGTCTTTCTCTGTATGGCTTATTTCACTTAGCATCACACTCTCCAGTTCCATCCACGTTGCTACAAAAGGCCATATTTCATTTTTTCTCATTGCCATGTAATATTCCATTGTGTATATAAACCACAATTTCTTTATCCATTCATCAGTTGATGGACATTTAGGCTCTTTCCATAATTTGGCTATTGTTGAGAGTGCTGCTATGAACATTGGGGTACAAGTGCCCCTATGCATCAGTGCTCCTGTATCCCTTGGATAAATTCCTAGCAGTGCTATTGCTGGGTCATAGGGTAGGTCTATTTTTAATTTTCTGAGGAACCTCCACACTGCTTTCCAGAGCGGCTGCACCAATTTGCATTCCCACCAACAGTGCAAGAGGGTTCCCGTTTCTCCACATCCTCTCCAGCATCTATAGTCTCCTGATTTGTTCATTTTGGCCACTCTGACTGGCGTGAGGTGATACCTGAGTGTGGTTTTGATTTGTATTTCCCTGATAAGGAGCGACGCTGAACATCTTTTCATGTGTCTGTTGGCCATCCGGATGTCTTCTTTAGAGAAGTGTCTATTCATGTTTTCTGCCCATTTCTTCACTGGGTTATTTGTTTTTCGGGTGTGGAGTTTAGTGAGCTCTTTATAGATTTTGGATACTAGCCCTTTGTCCGATATGTCATTTGCAAATATCTTTTCCCATTCCGTTGGTTGCCTTTTAGTTTTGTTGGTTGTTTCCTTTGCTGTGCAGAAGCTTTTTATCTTCATAAGGTCCCAGTAATTCACTTTTGCTTTTAATTCCCTTGCCTTTGGGGATGTGTCGAGTAAGAGATTGCTACGGCTGAGGTCAGAGAGGTCTTTTCCTGCTTTCTCCTCTAAGGTTTTGATGGTTTCCTGTCTCACATTTAGGTCCTTTATCCATTTTGAGTTTATTTTTGTGAATGGTGTGAGAAAGTGGTCTAGTTTCAACCTTCTGCATGTTGCTGTCCAGTTCTCCCAGCACCATTTGTTAAAGAGGCTGTCTTTTTTCCATTGGATGTTCTTTCCTGCTTTGTCAAAGATGAGTTGGCCATACGTTTGTGGGTCTAGTTCTGGGGTTTCTATTCTATTCCATTGGTCTATGTGTCTGTTTTGGTGCCAATACCATGCTGTCTTGATGATGACAGCTTTGTAGTAGAGGCTAAAGTCTGGGATTGTGATGCCTCCTGCTTTGGTCTTCTTCTTCAAAATTCCTTTGGCTATTCGGGGCCTTTTGTGGTTCCATATGAATTTTAGGATTGCTTGTTCTAGTTTCGAGAAGAATGCTGGTGCAATTTTGATTGGGATTGCATTGAATGTGTAGATAGCTTTGGGTAGTATTGACATTTTGACAATATTTATTTTTCCAATCCATGAGCAGGGAATGTCTTTCCATTTCTTTAAATCTTCTTCAATTTCCTTCAGAAGCTTTCTATAGTTTTCAGCATACAGATCCTTTACATCTTTGGTTAGATTTATTCCTAGGTATTTTATGCTTCTTGGTGCAATTGTGAATGGGATCAGTTTCTTTATTTGTCTTTCTGTTGCTTCATTGTTAGTGTATAAGAATGCAACTGATTTCTGTACATTGATTTTGTATCCTGCAACTTTGCTGAATTCCTGTATCAGTTCTAGCAGACTTTTGGTGGAGTCTATCGGATTTTCCATGTATAATATCATGTCATCTGCAAAAAGCGAAAGCTTGACTTCATCTTTGCCAATTTTGATGCCTTTGATTTCCTTTTGTTGTCTGATTGCTGATGCTAGAACTTCCAGCACTATGTTAAACAGCAGCGGTGAGAGTGGGCATCCTTGTCGTGTTCCTGATCTCAGGGAAAAAGCTTTCAGTTTTTCCCCGTTGAGGATGATGTTAGCTGTGGGCTTTTCATAAATGGCTTTTATGATCTTTAAGTATGTTCCTTCTATCCCGACTTTCTCAAGGGTTTTTATTAAGAAAGGGTGCTGGATTTTGTCGAAGGCCTTTTCTGCATCGATTGACAGGATCATATGGTTCTTCTCTCTTTTTTTGTTAATGTGATGTATCACGTTGATTGATTTGCGAATGTTGAACCAGCCCTGCATCCCAGGAATGCATCCCACTTGATCATGGTGAATAATTCTTTTTATATGCCGTTGAATTCGATTTGCTAGTATCTTATTGAGAATTTTTGCATCCATATTCATCAGGGATATTGGCCTGTAGTTCTCTTTTTTTACTGGGTCTCTGTCTGGTTTAGGAATCAAAGTAATACTGGCTTCATAGAATGAGTCTGGAAGTTTTCCTTCCTTTTCTATTTCTTGGAATAGCTTGAGAAGGATAGGTATTATCTCTGCTTTAAACGTCTGGTAGAACTCCCCTGGGAAGCCATCTGGTCCTGGACTCTTCTTTGTTGGGAGATTTTTGATAACCGATTCAATTTCTTCGCTGGTTATGGGTCTGTTCAAGCTTTCTATTTCCTCCTGATTGAGTTTTGGAAGCGTGTGGGTGTTCAGGAATTCGTCCATTTCTTCCAGGTTGTCCAATTTGTTGGCATATAAGTTTTCATAGTATTCCCTGATAATTGTTTGTATCTCTGAGGGATTGGTTGTAATAGTTCCATTTTCATTCATGATTTTATCTATTTGGGTCATCTCCCTTTTCTTTTTGAGAAGCCTGGCTAGAGGTTTGTTAATTTTGTTTATTTTTTCAAAAAACCAACTCTTGGTTTCGTTGATCTGCTCTACAGTTTTTTTAGTTTCTATATTGTTTATTTCTGCTCTGATCTTTATTATTTCTCTTCTTCTGCTGGGCTTAGGCTGCCTTTGCTGTTCTGCTTCTAGTTCCTTTAGGTGTGCTGTTAGATTTTGTATTTGGGATTTTTCTTGTTTCTTGAGATATGCCTGGATTGCAATGTATTTTCCTCTCAGGACTGCCTTTGCTGCGTCCCAAAGCGTTTGGATTGTTGTATTTTCATTTTCGTTTGTTTCCATATATTTTTTAATTTCTTCTCTAATTGCCTGGTTGACCCACTCATTCGTTAGTAGGGTGTTCTTTAACCTCCATGCTTTTGGAGGTTTTCCAGACTTTTTCCTGTGGTTGATTTCAAGCTTCATGGCATTGTGGTCTGAAAGTAAGCATGGTATAATTTCAATTCTTGTAAACTTATGAAGGGCTGTTTTGTGACCCAGTATATGATCTATCTTGGAGAATGTTCCATGTGCACTCGAGAAGAAAGTATATTCTGTTGCTTTGGGATGCAGAGTTCTAAATATATCTGTCAAGTCCATCTCATCCAATGTCTCATTCAGGGCCCTTGTTTCTTTATTGACCGTGTGTCTAGTTGATCTATCCATTTCTGTAAGTGGTGTATTAAAGTCCCCTGCAATTACCACATTCTTATCAATAAGGTTGCTTATGTTTATGAGTAATTGTTTTATATATTTGGGGGCTCCGGTATTCGGTGCATAGACATTGATAATTGTTAGCTCTTCCTGATGGATAGACCCTGTAACTATTATATAATGTCCTTCTTCATCTCTTGTTACAGCCTTTAATTTAAAGTCTAGTTTGTCTGATATAAGTATGGCTACTCCAGCTTTCCTTTGGCTTCCAGTCGCATGATAAATAGTTCTCCATCCCCTCACTCTCAATCTAAAGGTGTCCTCAGGTCTAAAATGAGTCTCTTGTAGACAGCAAATAGATGGGTCTTGTTTTTTTATCCATTCTGATACCCTATGTCTTTTGGTTGGCGCATTTAATCCATTTACATTCAGTGTTATTATAGAAAGATACGGGTTTAGAGTCATTGTGATGTCTGTATGTTTTATGCTTATAGTGATGTCTCTGGGACTTTGTCTCACAGGGTCCCCCTTAGGATCTCTTGTAGGGCTGGTTTAGTGGTGACAAATTCCTTCAGTTTTTGTTTGTTTGGGAAGACCTTTATCTCTCCTTCTATTCTAAATGACAGACTTGCTGGATAAAGGATTCTTGGCTGCATGTTTTTTCTGTCTAGCACCCTGAAAATCTCTTGCCAATTCTTTCTGGCCTGCCAAGTTTCAAAAGAGAGATCAGTCACGAGTCTTATAGGTCTCCCTTTATATGTGAGGGCACGTTTACCCCTTGCTGCTTTCAGAATTTTCTCTTTATCCTTGTATTTTGCCAGTTTCACTATGATATGTCGTGCAGAAGATCGATTCAAGTTACGTCTGAAGGGGGTTCTCTGTGCCTCTTGGATTTCAATGCCTTTTTCCTTCCCCAGTTCAGGGAAGTTCTCAGCTATGATTTCTTCAAGTACCCCTTCAGCACCTTTCCCTCTCTCTTCCTCCTCTGGGATACCAATTATGCGTATATTATTTCTTTTTAGTGTATCACTTAATTCTCTAATTTTCCCTTCATACTCCTGGATTTTTTTATCTCTCTTTTTCTCAGCTTCCTCTTTTTCCATAACTTTATCTTCTAGTTCACCTATTCTCTCCTCTGCCTCTTCAAGCCGAGCTGTGGTGGTTTCCATTTTGTTATGCATTTCGTTTAAAGCGTTTTTCAGCTCCTCGTGACTGTTCCTTAGTCCCTTGATCTCTGTAGCAAGAGATTCTCTGCTGTCCTGTATACTGTTTTCAAGCCCAGCGATTAATTTTATGACTATTATTCTAAATTCACTTTCTGTTATATTATTTAAATCCTTTTTGATCAGCTCATTAGCTGTTGTTATTTCCTGGAGATTCTTCTGGGGGGAGTTCTTCCGCTTGGTCATTTTGGATAGTCCCTGGCGTGGCGAGGACCTGCAGGGCACTTCCCCTGTGCTGTGGTGTATACCTGGAGTTGGTGGGCGGGGCCGCAGTCAGACCTGATGTCTGCCCCCAGCCCACCGCTGGGGCCACAGTCAGACTGGTGTGTGCCTTCTCTTCCCCTCTCCTAGGGGCGGGATTCACTGTGGGGTGGTGTGGCTCGTCTGGGCTACTTGCACCCTGCCAGGCTTGTGATGCTGGGGATCTGGCGTATTAGCTGGGGTGGGTAGGCAAGGTGCTCGGGGGCAGGAGGGGCAGGCTTAGATCGCTTCTCCTTAGGTGATCCACTTCAGGAGGGGCCCTGTGGCAGCGGGAGGGAGTCAGATCCGCTGCTGGAGGTTTGGCTCCGAAGAAGCGCAGAGTTGGGTGTTTGCGTGGAGCGAGCAAGTTCCCTGGCAGGAACCGGTTCCCTTTGGGATTTTGGCTGGGGGATGGGCGGGGGAAATGGCGCTGGCGAGCGCCTTTGTTCCCCACCAAACTGAGCTCTGTTGTCAGGGGGCTCAGCAGCTCTCCCTCCCTTTGTCCTCCAGCCTTCCCGCTTTCCGAGCAGAGCTGTTAATTTCTGACCTCCCAGACGCTAAGTCGCGCTTGCTGTCGGAACACAGTCCGCCCGGCCCCTCCGCTTTTGCAAGCCCGACTCGGGGGCTCTGCTTGGCCGGCGAGCCGCCCCTCCGCCCCGGCTCCCTCCCACCAGTCCGTGGAGCGCGCACCGCCTCGCCGCCCTTCCTACCCTCTTCCGTGGGCCTCTCGTCTGCGTTTGGCTCCGGCGACTCTGTTCTGCTAATCCTCTGGCGGTTTTCTGGGTTATTTAGGCAGGTGTAGATGGAATCTAAGTGATCAGCAGGACGTGCGGTGAGCCCAGCGTCCTCCTAAGCCGCCATCTTGCCCGGTACCTTTGAGGGTCTTTTCTAAGTCAGTTCAAGTCTCATCACTTCCCAGCAACACATTAGTCTTTCCTGTGGCCTTTGGCCATATCATAAGGGTGCACATCTGAGCCACATTGGTATCTCTCCTGCTCATATGGTACCTACGCTTTACTGTTGTCACTTACCTAGGTTAAGATTATCAGCCCTCAACTTACCTTTACAGGTGTGAGGTATCCTTATGGCTCAGGTCCTGATGACCTTCCTTGCAAGATGATGAGCTCTGGAGGGCAGTGCACAGAGTGTTAGCTCTGGGATCTCTGCATGCCCAGCTGACCCTGGGACCCATGGGAAGTGCTAAGTGATAGTGTCTAGACACAGGGAGCTGCGTCTCCAGAAATCACACTGTATGTCATTTCACGTTGTTTCTCTGTAGGCAACTGGTAACCAATCTCCACATTTCAGAGATTTTACTTTAGACCTTAATTACTGCAATGACCTTTAGTAATGAAAAATTCTGAAACTCCACTCTTTTCTGCTTCCTTCACCCAGGGAAGGGGTACACACTGAACAGTGCCCCAGGACCCCACTCAAAACATAATCCCCAGACATGAGAGCTAATTTCTCATGCATTGGGCAACTAAGATAAGGCCAAATTAGAAAAATAATAACCAAAATTCCTCTGAGAAAACATCAAAGCCCGTAAAAGCAAAACACAAAATGCAGACTTCAATGCTCACTCTCAATGATTCCAGCACTCTGTAGTCAAAATTCATCGTGTGGGGCAGTAACAACGCAAATGCAAACATTTCTGTATTATGCTAACATAAAAGTAAAAGTCATACAAACTGGTAAAAACGAGAAAGTGAGAGATACGAGATTTTTCTCATGCAGTCATTCTAAACATCATGTATCTCTGGAGAAAGCACAGCAGTGGGACTGCATTTATGCCATGGAACCCTGAGGGATAGATGCTCAGGGAGCCTATCCCTGCATCAGGCTTCATCTGAGACCCTTTCTCCCTTTTAATATGCAGAGATCACACATGTGGCATTCATAAGCCTCAGTTGTCCAAAATATAAAGAAAAACACTCTCTCCCTTTCTGTATCTACCTCTCTATCATTTATCTATCCATACATCCACCCCAAATGAGAATTGTATGTTTAATTGATTCGTGACAATTTTTTGTGAAACCAGGACTAAGAACACCAAGTTGGGGCATCATTTGCCCAAACGATGATGGGGACTTTCTTTTTTTTTTTCTATACTTTATTTATTTTTTATAATTTACATCCAAGTTAGTTAGCACATGGTACAACAATGATTTCAGGAGTAGATTCCTTAAGCCCATTACCCATTTAGCCCATCCCCCCTCCCCAAACCACTCCAGCAACCCTCTGTTCTCTATATTTAGGAGTCTTTTATGTTTTGTCCCCCTTCCTGTTTTTATATTACTTTTGCACCCCTTCCCTTATGTTAATCTGTTTTATATCTTAAAGTCTTCATATAAGTGAAGTCATATGATATTTTTCTTTCTCTGACTGACTAATTTTGCTTAGAATAATGCCCTCTGGTTCCACCCACGTAGTTGCAAATGGCGAGATTTCATTCTTTTTGATTGCCAAGTAATACTCCATTGTGTGTATATAACACCTTCTTTAGATGATGAGGACTTTCTACTCAAAGCCAGCAGAAAGAGCTTTCGTGTTGTTAGTCTAACTGGACTTTCTGAGGTCTCCAAGGTACTGAGAGACAGCAGGTAGATCCCTGGAGCTGTTGAAAGTACTCTGTGGTATGTAGTGAGCTGTCTGGGTAGAATGAATGGGTTTTATCCACCCCATTTGGAAACCTTGTAGTTTATGCAACTTTATTTCAATTTTTATTTATTCATTCATGTATTTATCCAGCCATCTGACCTACAGATATATTAAAAATTTACTCATGGAGCACTGTGCTAAGTGCTAGGATGTGCCAGTATGGGAGACATGGCTTGTGTTGGTTTTCCCTTGCTGCTGTAACTAATTGCCAAGAATGTAGGGGCTCAAAACCATAATAAACAATTGTCCTCCACTTCTAGAGGTCAAAAGTCTGACACAGGCTTCACAAGCTAAAATAAGTGTTAGCAGGGCTGTGTTCTCTTCTGGTGGCTCTGAGGGAGAATCTCTCTATTGGCCTTTGCCAGTATCTGGCTGCTCCCTACACTCACCTTGGAGCGTAGTCCATTCCTCCGACTTCAAAGGAAGGAATATTATATACCTCTGATTATTTTCCCATAGTCATGTCTCCCCTTGAAACATTGAATCCAGGACAATCCAGGATAATCTCTCAATTTTAATATCCTTAATTTACCTACAGATGCAAGGTTTGTTTGCCCTGTAGTATATTCACAGTTTTCAGGGATTAAAACATGGTTATCTTCAGGTGCATTATTCTTCCCACCACATACTTTTCCTGGGAATTCATAGGTAAATAGGGGTTACACCCAAGCATGTGATGACTGCAGTATCTCACAGTAGGTGTACTGATACAGGGGTTTTCAAGGCACTTTATCACACCAATGGAAGCCAAGAAAGTTCTCCAAGTAAGTGGCACTTGAGTTGAAAGACTTCAAGAGCTTAAATAAAGGATGAGGAGGGGCAGATGCAGAAGTGTGTTTCAAGTAGGAAATAGATATCTATAAAGTGTGAAATTTCTTGGGAAATCCCAGGAATTCCCAAGTAGTTAAGCATGGCTGGGGGCACAGAGGCATGGGGAGATAGGAATGAGACTAGAGAGGCAAGCAAAGGGCACTTTGGTCAGGGCCTGGGTTGCAGTGTCCATGTACTTGCATGGTGCCCTGAGACCTACTGAACTCCACTGGGGCTTTAAAGTAGGGAGCAGCTCTGTGTGAGTTACTCTGAATGGGTCATGCTGGAGGTAAGGTGGAAAATTAATTGGGAAAGGACCAGTCTGGAGGCACAGATACAAGCTGGTGAGGGATTGTGGGGACACAGGTGGAAAGCAACAACTGTATGAGTAAGTCATATCAGTAAGAATAGAGAAGGAGGGAGGTGTATCTGGGAAATTGGTGAGAAAGAATCTCTAGGACTTGGGGGTTGATTCAATGTCTGGGTAAATAAAAAGAGACTGTGATCCTCCCTGGATTCTACCTGGAGGAAAAAAGATAATTTGTATCCTTCAAGGAAGAAAGTAAGTTGGGTAAAGATAATAAGTTCACTGTTTAGCATGTGGTATCTGAAGTGGCTTTAGGGCATCAATAAATTGGATAGATGGTTCTGGAGGTCAGAACTTTGGGCAGGGCTATAGCTCCAGGAGTGGTAACCATCTGTAGGGTAGCTGAAACTGCGGTGAGAGTGACGCTGCTCTAAGAAGGTAGATAGAGGAGGAGAAGAGGACCAGGGAGGGCAAAGGAGAAGGAGCCCTTGAAAAGATGAATCCTTATCAAAGACGAAGTAGCCAAACCAAAGCACATCAATGTGGCATCCCATGGGATAAGTGCCTTCTGTGAAAGACCAGCCAGATGCCACAGTGAGGTCTAATGAAAGGATGACCACAACACATATACTGTATTTCTATGCTTTCTGTGTCCAATCCTTCCCAGAAATAGCCCATAGAGGCTGGTGATTGGAAGTGTGTGTGTGTGTGTGTGTGTGTGTGTGTGCATATGTGTTTCAAGGGAGAGTTTGAAACAAATTTGGATTCTCAGGTTGAAGACCCAGTTAAGATGGGAAATTTGCAGTTACAGAAAAGAGAGTGATGCTTAAGTGGAAATGGG
Organism: Prionailurus viverrinus; assembly: GCF_022837055.1. Classification (NCBI taxonomy): domain Eukaryota; kingdom Metazoa; phylum Chordata; class Mammalia; order Carnivora; family Felidae; genus Prionailurus; species Prionailurus viverrinus. Next base: position 48,901,296 of record NC_062563.1, read on the forward strand.
GTAAGGTGTGATGGGAATCCCACTGCAACTTGCAAAAGCCTATGGTCACTGGGTTTTTGAAACCTGCCTCTTTTGTACTGCTTGTCTGTGTGTTCCTGAAGATGCTGTGCATTCCTTTTCACCCCAGGACCTTGCCTCCCTGGTGGCTGAAATAGTAGGATGTAGTGTGACGTTTTCAGTGTCACTTGTGCTTATCATTCTTTGGTCTCCCTGCGAGTGTGCAGTCTCTCTAGTGTTGACAATTTTAAGGGGCCTTAAGGATGCTCCCATTGACTGATAAGTGCCCATAGTAGGTTATTAGGTCACCTCCAAATGCCCATCCATTATGTGCTGAAGTCCCCTTGCAGAAAATTTCTTCCTCTGTCTTCTAGTAGAGTGTCTCTTTATGATGGAATGTGGCCTTTATGGGGGATTCTGTTCAGAAGGGGCTCAGCTAGGAAGAAAATTAGACAAATGTCACAAAATGACACATTTTAGAGGGTAGCTGTTTGGGGCTATTTTTGAGCGTTCCCATCACCTGCTCCCATGATGCAAATGGATAACAAGGATTCACAATATTTCCCCATGGCACTTGCAGCCATTCTATTTCTATGTTATCCATCAGCTGTAGGAGGGTCAAAGTTCTGAGGTGGTTATTGGTGTAAGATTTTCAAAGTGCCACATGTCTGAGTTCTCTTTGAAGCTGAAGTTGGGGAAGAGAGAGGAATCTTATCATGGCCCCAAAGCAGTTCATTAAACCACCAGCTATAGGTGTCCATGGCCTCCTGTGCCATTTTTAAAGGCTGCATTGAAAAAAAAAATGGCAAGATTAGTTAAGAAATGGCAATTCTGTGACATCTTTAATAATTATTCATTCCTTCAAAACTTTATACCTCAGTTTGAATTTTTCCTTATGTGATGAACCTTTTACCTCTCTCAGCCCAGGGGTGTAGAGATCATTGCAAATGCGATCTTCTGGTATGTGGAGGCACTGTTTTTCCAAGGAGAGTCCTGCCTCAGTGGTACCTAGTCTTTCATCAAATTTTGGGAATGTGAAAGAAGGCAGGTAGGATATTTGTTTTTTTTTAATATATGAAATTTATTGTCAAATTTGAAAGATCTTGCAGAAAATAGTATCATGATTGATTAGTAATAAACTTGCAAAGACCTGGGTTCTCCATTCTTAGTAAAGAACACTGGGGTTTGAGTCAAAATACCAGGGTCTATATTAGAATGTGTCATTTGAAATCTGTATAAATTTAGTGGGAGGTTTAGTGGGAGACCACTAAACCTTCTAATGTTTATATTCCTCTTTGAAGGTGAACTCTTGAATATTCTCACCAGCTCTAAGTTCCTCTGATTCTAACTCTACTCAGTTTGTGTCATCCTGTTTCTCCTTGATGGAAAGAGATTTGGAAGCATTCTGATTCCTAATGGAATCATCAGAGCAAGTGCAACCAGGGCAAGGTATCAAATGGTTTTTAGCTGCTAAGAATATTAAAACTAATGGTATCTACTGGACATAAGCCAATGTCAAAAGTTACAATGGGCCATTTCCTACTGGCCATTCAAAACCATGTTGGTTAATCATGACTCCAGTATTCAGAGACAAGTATTCAGGATTCTAAATGCATTGAATATTAGCATGGAACTGGGAAAATAACAAAGAAAACAAAGAAGAAGAAAGGGTAAGAGAGGGGCACCTGGGAGACTCAGTGAGTTAAGTTTCCGACTTCAGCTCAGGTCAGGATCTCGCTGTTCATGAGTTCAAGCCCCACGTTGGGCTCTGTGCTGTCAGCTCAGAGCCTGGAGTCTGCTTCAGATTCTGTGTCTCCCTCTCTCTCAGTCTCTCCCCTGCTCACACTCTATCTCTCTCTGTAAAATATAAATAAACATTAAAAGAAATAAAGTAAAGAAAGGGTGGATAGAGGAAGGGAAGATGAAAGGAAGGAAAGAAAGAAGGAAGGAGAAAAACCTGGAGGAAAAAAATTAATGATACAAGAATCTCTCCAGAGAACTGAAAGGGACTCAGAGTTCATTTGGTTACTGCAAGGCTTGAGTGAAGTCATGGGAAATTTTTAACATAGCACTGACAAGAAACCTCAATAACACCTTGCTGTATCCTTTCAAGTGACACCTGGCAAGTCACACACAAAGAAAATCATTCAACTGTCCATTTTGAAGTGACTGTATTCGTTAACTATCTCCATAATTATGCTGTGTGACAAACATCTCAAAACTTAGCGCCTAAAGCAATGAATATGTATTATTGCTCATGTGTCAGTGGATCAGCTGTGGTTTGGCTGATCGAGGCTGGGCTACACTGGGCAATTCTGCCTCAGATTTTAGTGGCTGGGGTAGTTCTGCCTCAGACATTTCTCATCCTCCTTGAGCTAGTAGGCTAGCTAGGATGTGTTCTTCTCATTGGCAGAAGCATGAAGGTAATGGAAAACAGGCAAGTCCTCTTAAGGAAGGCCATAGAACAGGCATTTCTACCCACATGACATTGGCTGATGTGAATCACAAGGTGAACAGACACATTTCTCTAGCAGGCAGACTACAATGTCACAACACAAAGGACATGGATAAATACAGAAGTAAAGAATTAGGGCCAAAATACAATCTATTTAACAAGTATCATTGTATCACTGGTTTTTCTAGGACCCTTCTGCTCTGGCCCACAATCTGCTTTGGTATCCTCAAGTATAACTTTTCATGGATTTCAGTCATCTACATCAACCCCACAGTTATGATTCCTGAGTCTGTTTCCTAATATTCTGGTCTGTCTCCTCTAATTAGCCCTGTGGACAAATACTCTTTGCGAGTTCAGTCTGACAACTGCCCACCCAGAGTGCTGGTACCTACCTAAGGATAACCCAGCTGCTAGAGAAAGAACTTCTTCTGGCCCCTTGGGCTTAGGTAATGATAAATGGGAGTCATTCTGGGATAGTCACCAGAATGCAACAGATAAAGCAAGCTTAATGGCACATGCTTTCACTTACTTAAAGTAATTACCCATCTACTTTTTCTAAGATGAGCCAGTATCATGTACCTTTTAAAACTTTGATGTTTCTATGGAACATTTTTTAACCTAAAAGTATCTGTATAATATGGAGATAATAAAAAGAGATTCTGTATCAGAAAGCAAAGTGAGGAGGTCAGGATACCAGCTGGCACAAACTTCAACAATTAGTGAATCTTATGCTCACTTTCTTTCATGCCCTACCAACATTTGCCTCAACCATTTTGTCTTAAGATCACAGCTAATGCTAAAAGAAGTATTAGTCCCATGGGTCATCAGCTCTTCCAATTTATAATGAAAAGTCAAAGGTAAAACAAGATTAAGTCCACAACTAGAGAGTGAATTTCAGAATACTAACACATTTAAATAAAAGTAAACAGTGTATTTTTATGGTTACTTTTCATTTTCTTTTGCATTAATAGCAAGTCTCATTAGCAACATGGAGTTATCTCTCAGACCCTTCTTCCCAGCCTTGTCTATGGTTATTTTGCCTTTGATAAACTTCAGAAATTACTATCAGATATTCTCATATTTTGATTATAGTGTTGTGCTTTGAAAAGCAGATTAAATTTTTCCCTGTGCACATGAGAGGGTGTGGAAGAGAAGATAATGTGTAGGTGTCAGTAAAGACCCCCAATTATTTCTGCAATGGTCATTTTATCTGATGTTCTCTTTCAAAAGTACATTCCAAGATCCCTCTTGGTTTGTCTGACTGGCACAGAACTCAAAGGTCCAGCCTTACTGCCGCAAGGTGCATCCAATACTGTGATGCCCCCAGAGGATGAGGCTGCAGCTGGTGTCCAGCTGACACTATGTCTATCTTTGCCAACCTTTTTCTTCTCCTTTGTCATGCTTCTCTCACACCTGTGCAGGTATCTCCTGAGAGTCTTCCCTCAGTAAATCATTGGCCAAGAGCCTCATCTCCAAGTAGGCAGGTGCCTGGGACACATTGACTTCATGAATTGTGGGGTGGGAAGCCACAACAAAGAGCCCTCCAAATCAATAAATAGCCCTTTTTTATTTTGGCCAAAGTGGTGCCACTTCCTCCAGCTAAATCATGTTGGCCAAGTTGTTTTCTCTGGTGGCCAGTTTTTACATCTGTGAAATGAGGCCATTATATTATACACTTACAAGTTTCTTCCTTGCCATGCAAGTGTGTGATCTGCCATCTACCTAGGCATGAGGCTGACTGTGTAAAAAAAATAGCTCTCTAAATAAACTCATAATTGCAAAAATAATTGGGTGAAGTCTAGTATTTAGTAAGGAAAGGACTTAATGCAGACTCACCCAGTCACCAGATTCCCTATAGATCCATATGCTTGGCATCTTGGGACAAGGACTATTACCAAAACAAGCGTTTCATGTTGACCACAAACTCCTGCCCTGCAAAGGGCCTATGAGGGTTTGGTTACACTCCCCATGTCTCTGAGATAAGAGCTGGAGACGTGTTTTATAAGGCAGGTTTCAAAGCAGAACTAAAACATGATGTTCCAGTTAGAATGCTATGCTTTAATATTTGAAAGTATGCCCACCAATATTTAATTAATTAATATTTAAATCTATTAAATTAACCCTAAGTAAAACTTTTTCATTTTCATATGAATTCTCCACAGCCAAGGTGCTTACCGTATTCAAATCTATGATACATGTCAGCACAAACCTGGCCAGTGTTACTGCGAAGTGATGTCAGCAGGTCCATTAACCCAGAAAGGCGATTTTATGAAGCTCTTCACTGGGCTTGAAGCCCAGGAGCATGGATGTAGATGAGTGAAATGGTGGCAAGATGGACAGAATAAAGCCTAGCATACAAAAAACACTAAACTGTGTCTGCTGTGGTCAATTATGGTCAGGAATGGTATGCAGGTGGCCTGGAGGACACAGGCATCTACAGGGGAAGTGGATGAATGACAACACTGCTTTTCTCCCTACATACTGCCCAGAACGTCCCTGGAAGGCTCTATTGGCCCTAACACAAGCGAGAAGCATTTGAGATAGTCAGTATTCAGACCTGGGCCAGGGAGCTGCCTCCAGGCCAGGCCCAAGGGATGGAGTGTTAGTTGTGGGGGACAGGGGCAACATGACTCCACTTGCATCAGTTTTCAATATTAAGATGTGATAGGGTAGAAAAAATTTCCTGCTCAAAATGGACATTTGACCATTCTCCATTTTTATTTCAATTTTGTCGCAGAGCAATTTAATTGTTGGTCATGAAGCAAATTGCAGGTTAGAATGTCTGATCATAAAATAAAAGAATGAAAAGGCCCAATCTTCATAAAAAAAATTTTGTGTGTTCCTGTTTGTTTCCCAGTGTGTGTGTACAAAGGTTTTACTGAGACAATTTCAGCAAGCATTGGGGTTTCTTTCTCCTGCAAGACTGTTGGTCTCTCAGCCTTCTTGTAGGTAGTGCAGTGGCACCAGAGGATGTGGTGGCAAAATCATCAGCAGCATTTTCATCACTGCCTGCATTTAAAGAAGTGGCTGCATGGAATCTACAGCCTGGATGGGGCAAGTGAAGCCACCACACTCAAGTCCACCCAATTCAGCGAGGAGGGCTCCAAACTACAGGTCACAGGGGCCAGCAGTCCTCCCCTTAAACACCCAGTCTTGATGGGGCCACAGGCAGACCTTGAGAGATCAGGCTACTGCTCTGGTGCCCCTGCTGTGGAAATGTCTGTAGGGCCTTTTCTTGATGACAGGTTAGGATGTCCATCCTCTCTTCATAATGCTGGAGACTGCAGGAAAAGGAAAGTGAATGCTCTCCTGAGAAGCATCTTCCCTTTTAAACGTGCTTCCTGTTGAGAATAGGCTGTGATTATTATTTTTTCAAACTTTTTGTGTGTTTTTCAGTATTTAACAAATAAGAACAAGACAAAATAAAGAAAGCAAAGGTATTTTTAATGTGAAGTGTGTATACCTGATGGTATTTAGAAAGGATTTGCACAAAATGGCTCTCAGCGACTGGCTCCAAGCTGTGTGCTCCTAGAAGAGCCCCGCCCAGATGCCCAGCAAGCACCCTCTTGTTTGGATTTGAGCACTTGAAATTTGTTCTCTAATTGGAAGATTGCAGACCTTGCAATTTACATGAGGATTTTTATTTCTGGTACTTACATTCTTGAATCTTAGGAACATAAATGTATGGAGATCTATCCATTATTTGCAAAGCCAGAGAGGTGCAACTCTTGCACAAAGCTTGCTTCACATGCCGATGCTCCATGACATCCATTGAATATTTGGGTCTAGAAAAAACAGAGGAGAAGCTGTCATGACAGCAGGATATAAAACACTAATATTTAGGCTTTATTGCCTCATCTCTTGTCTGCTAGGATCAGAGGCATGAGGGGTGTAGTGGGTGGGAGTCAGAGTGTAAATTGGCTTTCTTAGGAAAGCAAGGAAGGACCATGAGTTATAAACTTTGTCATTCTTCTTGGATCACAGGCTAGGTCCAAAGCAAACCTACAAGATAGTTGATAAATCTCCTACAGGAACTGTCATGGATGAGAAACCGGACTCAGGCACTGAGAAGGGGTGAGAAATCAGAGGTGGAAGAAGTAGGGAAGTTTCAGAAATAAGGCAGCTTATTTTGCTAGAAAAGAAAAGCTTGTGAGGGACTCATTTTTCAATTTGACATATCCTTAGGATATATTCCCTGGCATGGTATTATTTTATTTCAAAGCTTTCCAGAATGAAAAACAAATAAAAGAAATGAACCAAAAAACGGGTGGGGGGGGGGGGGGATAAGTTCAGGTTCCAGAGATAAGATCTGCAGTATGATCAATCTCTTTCTGGCAACCCTTTCTCCTCAACTGAGACTGATCCTCATAGAGGTTCAGCCATGTAGATCTTTTATTACTGGATCTCAAGGCAGTGTACTCATGTTGACCCATTGAGGTACACAAAAAATAGAAGCTCTGTTTATATTTGTATCTAGACTTTTTAGATATTTTATTATAATACATGCTTTATAATTTATTCCAGTACAAAGTATACAAAGTGCAGGAGTTGGTGGTTAGTACTTTTAAAGAAGTTCATGCATACACATTGAGGTGTGTTGAAGTGTCTGATCAAAGATTCAAGGTCCTTGGTTTGAAAGATTACCTAAAAACCTATGTGAAGTTTTGGGTGCTTCCTCTATTGCTTAGAGCCACTTGGAATTGGCGTAGTATGCAGTTGCCCCTACTGAGGCCCAGCACTGAAACTCAAATGTTAACAGTAGAAGGGGTTAGAATGGTTGTTCCAGGAGCAGGAGTTTGTCTGCCTGTTTTGACCACTTCAGATAACAGGGCCCAGCATATGGCAGGAGTGCAAAAATATATTCATTAACCTTTTGATGGAATGTGTGTGATTTCCCACCATCAGTCCATTATACCAACATCTTAATAAATGCAAAAATATAAATATTATTTCAGTAGAAAGTCTCTTGCCTGTAGTTGTCTGCAAAAATCAAAACCCATTTTTACTGAACTAAGCAGAAATATCAGATGGATTTTTCTTTGGAAACTTCGTAATTGCCTTCCACACCCACTGCTCATTACTGCCCCCATCATGCCCCTCCTGGAACCTACTGTCCTTCTTGTAGCCTCCAGTGCCTCAGTATCTGGGTCTTCCTGGACTGGGCCTCTTACTCTGACCTTTGCTCTGAGGCTGTGGTCATACACAGTGGGCCCACTGATCCCACCTGAAGCACTCTTACTTTTTCCATCACAGGAGCACTGGGCAGCTGTCCCTGGTGGGCAGTTTCTCTTTGCATCTCAGATTGAAAGGGAAATACATTGGGCTACAATCCAAGTGCACAATAGCCGAGACAGGAGCTTTGTTTGGAGAAAACAAGGATAGAAGTGTTTGAGGTTGGATCCTTTCATCCACTGTCATGAATGCTTCTGTAGTACCTCCAGCTTCCCTCTACCCCAAATCAAACTGTTCTCCTTTATTTGCTTGCTTGGTATTTTGCTTTGTCACTGTTTTGTCTCCTTCCCTGAAGCCTTCCTCTGCCTTTGTTTTTATTATTAGAGGCTTCTGGATAGCTCCATCCATTAAGCATCCAAGTCTTGATTTCAGCTCAGGTCATAATCTCACAGTTATGAGATTGAGCCCCGCATTGGGCTCCTTGATGGGTATGGAGTCTGCTTAAGATCCTCTCTCTCCCTCTCTTTCTGCCTTTTCCCCACTTGCACTCTCCCTCTCTTTCTCAAAAAAAAATAATTATTATTTTATTAGTTTGTTTTTTTTAACACTCCATGATTCAGTCTCCAGTCCTTTCTCCTCTGCTGTACAACATCATGTGGTCCAGAATCCTGATATCACTTCTTATCTTAGGCAAGAAACTTAAACTCTGCCTCAGTTTCTTGGTCTGTAAAATGGGAATGATTGTGCCTACTTCGTAAGGGTGTTAATATAACCTGCATGTCTAGCAATCAGTGCATATGCCCATGAGCTGCCAGGGAATGTCAGAAAGAGCCAGCACCTCCCTCTGCTCCTCCTGAAGCATCATCCCTGTTTTTGGATGATTCCATGCCGCCCAAAGCAACACCTACCTGTCGATCATGGGCAGCAAGCTTCTCCCTTCTAGTCTTAGGTGATGGGGTGACTCCCAGCAAGATAAATCCAGGGATCTTAAAATAACCTTGGGAATTTCCCTATTAATCTGTCCCTACATCCAGTTGATCCCCAAGACTTTTTAACTTACATGACTCTATACTTTTGAACTCTGTTCCCACGGTATGAAAACTTGATTCTTTCCAGCCATGCCTTCTCACTCAATCAGTGTGGTGACACTGGGGTCACCTTTCACACTTGATGGTCAGTGTCTCCAAATGGTAAATATGACCATAGCTTCTTCTGTGGGATGAATGTCTATGTCTCCCCAAATTCACATGCTGGAGCCTGAACCTCTGATACTCCTCCTCCTCCTCCTCATCATCATCATTGCACTGTAAAATACAGAGTGGTCATATTTGGAGATGGGCTTTTAAGGAAGTAATTAAGGTTAAATAGGTAGTAGTGTGGACCTCTTATCCAAAAGAACTAGTGTCCTTGAAGAAGAGACAACAGAGCCCTCTCTCTACCATATTGGGACATAGGAAGAAGGCAGTCATCTGCAAACCAGGAAGGGCACTCTCAGAAGAAATTTAACCCTACCTAACATTGATCTTAGACTTTGCAGCCTCCAGAAATATGTCGCTATTGTTCAGTTACCCAGTGTCTGGTATTTTGTTATGAAAGCCTGAGATTCCCTGTTTAAAAGGACTTATGGGTCTTTAGTGCCTTTAAGGCTCAGTCTCCTGAGCACAGCATACCAGGCTTTCCCACCCTAGCATACCTAACCTCCAGCAGCAATCCTGTTCTCTGCCTCATTCTATTCCACAAATATGCCTTATGTCCTTGCCTACCTCCAAAACTTGTATTATTGGGTTACACAAGTGTCTTCTTGAATGCCCATCCATCCTCAAGACACACACTGATGGTTCACTTCAGACTTCTCCAGGGGGTCACACCTACCTCCATGGTTCCACTCTATGTGGGCCTCCTTTCCCTCTGTTTCACTGCACATGGAGCATTTGGTGTTATGATCAGCTGTGTGTGTGTCTCAAGACAGGGGCTTGATCTTATTCGTATTTTCTGTGACTGGGCCATGCACAGTGTGTGGCACAAGATAACCAGGTGCTCAGGCCATATTTGGTACATGAATCAATAAACTATCTATGAATAACCTTGAAAGGATAAGAGCATCTCCTTTAAAGAAAAAATTACATTAAAGGGTTTAAAATAAGTAGACAAAGAACAACCATGAGGTCAGTGGAAGTCCCAAGTGAGGCACTTACCGGAATGGAAAACTCCAAAGATATGAAGGCCAATGTATCAATTTTTACTTGTATGGATTATGCTTTTGACATCAAATATAAGAACTCTTTGTTCATCCCTAGATCCAGGAGATTTTCTCTCTCTCTCTCTCTCTTTTTTTTTTTTTACAAAAGCATTATAGTTTTATGTTTTACATTTAAGTCTATGATCCATTTTGAGTTAATTTTGTATAAAACGTGAAACTTTGGTCATTTTTTTTCTCTCTCTCTCTGCTCTGTTCTTTTTATCTGTCCCTTCACCAATACTACACAGTTTATCTTACTGTAACCATAGAATGTCTTGAAATCGACAGAGTTCCCAACTTTACCTTTTGCTTCAATAATTGTTTCAGCTTTGTCTATGTAAATTTAGAATTTTGTCTGTATTTTAGTTCCCTTGATTTTCCTCATGTATTTTAAAATAATCTGGCTGATTATAACCAAAGAGGTAAAAAATCTACACACTGAAAACTATAGAAAGCTTATGAAATAAATTGAAGAGGACACACAAAAAAATGGGAAAATATTCCATGCTCATGGATTGGAAGAACATACATTGTTAAAATGTCAATACTACCCAAGTAATCTGCTTATTCAATCCAATACCTAACAAAATAACACCATCATTCTTCACAGAGCTAGACAAAACAATCCTAAAGTCTGTATGGAACCAGAAAAGACCCTGAATAGCCAAAACAATCTTGGGGGAAAAAGAAAACCGAAGGTGGGGGGATCATGCTCCCAGACTTCAAGATGTATTTATTACAAAGCTGTAATCATCAAGACAGTATGGTACTGGCATAAAAACAGACACTCAGATCAATAGAACAGAATAAAGGACCAGAAATGAACCCATAAACGCATGGACAACTAATCTTTGACAAAGCAGGAAACAATATCCAATGGAATAAAGACAATCTCTTCAGCAAATGGTGCTGGGATAACTGGACAGCGACATGCAGAAAAATGAACCTGGACCACTTTCTTACACTGTACACAAAAATAAACTCAAAATGGATGAAAGACCTAAATCTAATACAGGAAGCCATCAAAATCCTAGAGGAGAAAGTAGGCAAAAACCTCTTTGACCTTGGCTGCAGCAACTTCTTACTCAACATATCTCTGGAGGCAAGGGAAACAAAAGCAAAAATGAACTATTGGGACCTCATCAAAATAAAAAGCTTCTGCACAGTGAAGGAAACAATCAGCAAAACTAAAAGGCAACCGATGGAATGGGAAACAATATTTGCAAATGCCGTATCAGATAAATGGTTAGTATCCAAAATCTATAAAGAACTTTTCAAACTCAACACTCCAAAACCAAATAATCCAGTGAAGAAATGGGCAAAAGACATGACTAGATACTTCTCCAAAGAAAACATCCAGATGGCCAACTGACATGTAAAAAAATGCTCAGCATCACTCATCATCAGGGAAATGCAAATCAAAACCACAATGAGATATCACCTTACACCTGTCAGAATGACTAACATTAACAACTCAGGCAACAACAGATGTTGGCAAGAATGCAGAGAAAGAGGATCTCTTTTGCATTGTTGGTGGGAATGCAAACAGGTGCAGCCACTCTGGAAAATAGTATGGGAGTTCCTCAAAAAATTAAAAATAGAGGGGGCGCCTGGGTGGCGCAGTCGGTTGAGCATCCGACTTCATCCAGGTCATGATCTCGCGGTCCGTGAGTTCGAGCCCTGCATCGGGCTCTGGGCTGATGGCTCAGAGCCTGGAGCCTGTTTCCGATTCTGTGTCTCCCTCTCTCTCTGCCCCTCCCCCATTCATGCTCTGTCTCTCTCTGTCCCAAAAATAAATAAACGTTGAAAAAAAATTAAAAATAGAAATACCCTATGACCCAGCAATTACACTACTAGGTATTTATCTAAGGGATACAGGTGTACTGTTTCAAAGGGTCACATGCACCCCAATGTTTATAGCAGCTCTATCAACAATAGCCAAAGTATGGAAAGAGCCCAAATGTCCATCAACGGATGAATGGATAAAAAAGATGTGGTATGTATATACAATGGAGTATTACTCAGCAATAAAAAAATAATAAAATCTTGCCATTTGCAGCTATATGGATAGAACTGGAGGATATTATGCTAAGCAAAATTAGTCAGAGAAAGACAAATATCATATGACTTCACTCATATGAGGACTTTAAGAGACAAAACAGATGAACATAAGGGAAGGGAAGCAAAAATAATATAAAAACAGGGAGGGGAACAAAACAGAAGAGACAAATATGGAGAACAGAGGTTTGCTGGAGGGGTTGTGGGAGGGGTGATGGTCTAAATGAGTAAGGGGTGTTAAGGAATCTACTCCTGAAATCATTGTTGCACCATATGCTAACCAACTTGGATGTAAATTAAACAATAAATAGATTTAAAGAAAAATAAAATAATCTTGCTGATCTGGAAAAAAAAAGACATTTTCTGGGATTTTTATAGGAATTTTGCTAAACATGTCTGTCAATTTATGGAGAATTGACACCCTCATTATGTTGAATCTGCCAAATCATGAACATCATATATCTCTCCTCTTATTTAGATTTTCTTTGATTTTTTTTTATCAGTGTTCTATAGTTTTCAGTGTATAGGTCCTATACATACTCTGTTAAATTTGCTTCTAAGTATTTTATGTTTTGAGCAGTTGTAAATAATATTGATTTTTAATTTCTTTGTCCATGTGTTCATTGCTAGTATATAAAAATAAAATAGATTTTTATATATTTATATTGTATCACGTGACCTTGCTGAACTCATTTACTAGTTGTAGTTTTTGTCTTTGTCTGAAGGTTTTTTTTGAGGGGGCATTCTCTACAGAGACAATCATGTCATCTACAAATAGGGACCATTTTTTTTGTCTTTCTTTTTGGTCTGTATGTCTTTTGTTCCCTTTCTTGCCTTATTGCACATGGTAGAACTTCCAGTTCTGTGATTAATTAAAATAGTGGGAGCAGTTTTCTTTGCCTTCTTTCATTCTTTTTTGTTTGCTTTTGTCCTTGCCTTATTTCTAATCTAAGAGGAAAAGCATTGTCTTCTACCACTAAGTATAATTTTAGCTGTAGGTTTTTGTAAGTGCTCTTTATTAATTTGAGAAATATTTTTACTATTCCTTTTTTTTCCATTTTAAAAATCATGAATAGGTTTGAAATTGTGTTGAAAAAATTTTCCTGCCTCAATTAATAAATCATGTGACTTTTCTTTTTTTGACTCTTAATATGGTGGATTGAATTTTGAGTGTTAAGCCAACCCTGAATCTGTGGAATAAACTCAATTGACCATTGTGTATAATTATTTGTATATATTGCTGATTTTAATTGCTAATATTTTGTTAATTATTTTTGTTATCTCATTTTCTTTTTTTTTTAATTTTTAAGTGTTTATATACTTTTGAGAGAGAGGCAGAGAGACAGACAGAATGCAGGAGGGGGAGGGGCAGAGACAGAGGGAGACACAGAATCTGAAGCAGTCTCCAGGCTCTGAGCTATCAGCACAGAGCCCAATGCAGGGCTCGACCTCAGGAACCATGAGATCATGACCTGAGCCAAAGTCAGATGCTTAACTAACTGAACCACCCAGGTGCCCCTTTTCTTGGTTTTTGAGTTGGGAGCTTAGATTGTTATTTTGAGAATTTCCTCTTTTCTAATGTATTCTTTCAGTGCTATAAATTGCACTCCCCCTGCCCTGATTTTAGTATTCCACTATCATCCTTGTGATGTCTAATATTTTTTAAATGATTTTTTGGTTTATATTCATAAGGGATATTGGTATGTAGTTTTCTTATTTTTTCCTTTGTGGAATCTTTGTCTAGTTTTTATAGTGAGTAATACTGACTTTATAAAATGGGTTGGAAAGTGTTCCCTCTTCTATTTTCTGAAGAGATAGTGTAGAAATGGTGCTGATTCCTTAATGAACATTTTTTAGAATTCTTCAGTGAAAACATGTAGACCTGGAAATTTCTTTTTAGAGAGTTTTAAAATTACAAATTCAATTTCCTTAATAGTTATAGGGCTATACAAATTATTTCCTCTCTCTATAGAGTTGTTGCAGTTTCTGTTTTTCAAGAAATTGACCCATTTCTTCTAGTTACCAAATTTATATGAGTTGATCATTAGTATTCCACTATTATCCTTATGATGTCTACAGTGTCTGTAGTAGTGATAACCCCGATTTCGTTCCTTGTATTGATGATTTGTATATATTTTGGTTTTGTTAGTCTTGTTAAAGGTTTGCCAATTTTATTAAACTTTACAAAGAACCACTCTTTTGTTTCATTTGATTCGTTGATTCTCTACTGTGTATTGTTTTCTGTTTTCATGTTAATCTATTAATTTTGGTTCGTTCCTTCCTAATACTTTCTTGGGTTTGCTTTGTTAGAGTTTTCCTCTTTTCTAATGTATTCATTAAGTGCTATAAATTTTCCCTTTCATCCATGCATTTGTTGTGTTCCACAGGTTTTGATTTTTGTTTTCATTCAGTTTAATATGTTTTTTCCATGGAGATTTTATCTTTGACTCATGTATTATTTTAAGTATAATGTTTAACTTTCAAGTGTTTAGAGATTTTCCTGTCATCTTTTTGTCATCAATTTCTAGTTTGATTCCATTGTGGTCATAAAACATACTTTGTTAGATTTTAATTCTTTTATATTTGTTAAGGTTTGTTTTATGGTACAGGATATAGTCTAACTTGGTATGTATCCCATAGGCTCTTGGAAAGAATCTGTGTTCTGTTGCCGTTGGGTGGAAGGTTATATAAATTTGATTTCGTCTTGTTGATTGATGGTGTGGTTGAATTCTCTATATACTTGTTGATTTTCTGTCTAGTTATTCTATCAATTGTTGAGAGAGAGGCAAATGTTTAAATCTCCACTTACAATTATGAGTTTGTTTCTTTATCCTTTCATTTCCATTATTTTTTGCTTTATCTGAAAATTTTGGTATTTGTACATGCTACTTTGTTCTGGTTTCTATAGTGTTTGTTTTTTTTTTTTAATGATAAATATACTGTCATTCCAATTGTTTCTCTCTCACTGCTTTAAAGATTATTTCCTTGTCTTTAGTTTTCAGAAATTTGACTCGGATGTGTTTTGGTGTAGATTTGTTTGAATGTATCTTGTTTTAGAGTTATTTAACTTTTTGAATCTGTGAGTTTATGTGTTTTGCCAAATTTGGGAAATTTGAGTCATTTTTTCAGTAGTTTTCCAGCCCTGCCCTTTCTCTCATTTTCTTCTGGAAAAAAGTTATATAAGAATTAGGTCTTTTTTTATGTTTTTTTTTATGTTTATTTTTGAAATAAAAATAAACTACAGTTTTTTTATGTTTTTTTTTGAAAGAGAAATAGAGAGAGAGAATGCAAGCTGGGGATGGGCAGAGAGAGGGAGACAGATGATCTGACTTGGGTTCTGTACTGACAGCAGAGAGCCCGATGTGGGACTCACAAACTGTGAGATCATGACTTGAGCCGAAGGTGGGCACTTAACTGATGGAGCCACCCAGGCATCCCAACCCTGGGATGATTATTTTTGGAGATTATGTGGTTTTTTTCCAGTAATTTTTCTCTCTGTTGTTTAGATTGTGTAATTTCTTTTGTTATATCATTCAGTTTAGTAACTCTTGTTTCTGTACTCACCGTTATGCTGTTGAGCTCCTTCACAGAGCTTTTTATTTCAGTTATAAATTTTTCAGTTCTAAATTTTTCATTTGATTCTTCTTTGTGTTTCCAGTTTTTTTATTGAGACTTTTTTTCTTTGTTTCTTTTGTTTTTAAGCATGTTTGTAATTGTTATCTGAAGCATTTTTACAATGGCTGCTATAAAATCTTTGTAAGTAATTCTAATATCTCTGTCATCTTGATTTTGGAATCTATTGGTTGTATTTTCACCCAGCTTAATATCTTCCTACTACTAGTTATGAGGATTGATTTTAATTGAAGTTTTGACTGGCCATTTTATTATGTTTCAAAATTCCAGATCTTATTTATACCTTCTGGTTTAGTTGACTTCCTCTGACACCAATTGTGCAGGAAAAGTGGTGTGCATCTGCATTCTTATCAGGTGAAGATAAAAGCTGGATCCACGTTGACATTTCAGGGGGATGGGCTTGGTCACGGTTTAGCAAGAATGAAAGTCCCAGATTGCTACTCAGCCTTTTTTGACATCATCCTACGTGTGTGTGTGTGTGTGTGTGTGTGTGTGTGTGTGCTGGGGTATAGGAGAGATGCAGTCGTTTTCTGGATCTTCAGCTAGAGAGACCTTTTTATTTTAAATTGTGGTTTACACTTTAGCCATTTTTAAGTATGCAGTTCAGTAATGTTAAGTAAATTTAAATATTCACATTGTTGTGCAACCAATCTTCAAAACTAAAACTTCATACCCATTAAGCCACAATTCCTCATTCTCCCCTGCCACCAGCCCTTGGCAAGCATCATTCTACTTTCTGTCTGTATGAATTTGCCTACTCTAGAAACCTCATATAAATGGAATCATATAGTATGTATCTTTTTGCAGCTGACTTATTTCACTGACTTTGCATAATGTCCTCAAGGTTCATCTATGTTTTAGTATGTGTTAGAAGTTTCTTCCTTTTCTAAGGATGAATTATATTCCATTGTATGTATAGGCCACACTTCTGTATCCATTTATCCACTGAGCAGAGAGCAGGAATTTGTTGGGTTTTTTCTTGTCTGTATTGATTGGTATTTCTGGGTTCCTCATTTCTTCAGCTCCACATCATCTGAAATATGTGGCAAAATGAAAATCAAGAAAACTCAGTGCAATGTTATTTCTTGTCTGTCTTTTCTCCACCTCTGTGAGTCTTTTTACATTTCCTTATATATCGTGTCCAAGATTTTTGTTGTACTTACTGGAAGACATAGGGTCAAATATATCTACTTCATTTTCCTGGAAGTAAAAGTCTGAAATTGACATTTGTGTTATTTTATAATGAGTATAGTACTCTTTTTTGAAAAAGTTGTTGTTTAAAAATATTCTAAAAATCTAATTTTTTACTAAATCAGACAAGATTTTCTTCCTTTTTCATTTTAAGTTTATATTATTTTACTTTTGGGAACTTGCATTCTTTTTATGGTTTGATGATTTGTTTTATTTTGTTTTATTTATTTTATTTTTTTAACTTTTTAAAATATAATTTATTGTCATGTTGGCTAACATGCAGTATATACAGTGTGCTATTGATTTTGGGTATTGTATGTAAGGGACTTTTATTCTTAATATTTCTGTAGTTCTTAATTTGAAAACATGAAATTCACTTTTAAAGTAACTGTAACTCAAAGGCTCTCTCCTCCTACTTGCAAAACTCAGTTGTTGGTTTTTTTGTTTGTTTGTTTGTTTTATTTTTTGTCAACACCAACTATCTGGTGAGTGTCTCACAGTCCTTCTTGTGTGTTGAAATTGAAACCACTGACACAAGTCTATGTTATTGGTCTATGGTTTTCAGAATGGCCATGGGATAAATTCTTTTAAGATTCTCCTAGATTACTTACAGCCATAAATTTTATTGACTTCTGAATACTTCATAAAATTTAAACCTGCTGGAAAAATGATTTATTATTTATCTTTAGGGGAAAAAATTCTGGGTTTCCTCATAGCACAGACAAGAGATCTCATATTTCTCCAACTTCTAAAGTCTCTGTATTAGAAATGAGAAATGAGGCACTTAGGTGAATTGGGGAACTGCTCTAACTTAGAATAGATCTTTTGGGGGCCCAAAGAAATGTACTGTTTGTGAAAAATCTTCTATTTGAATGACTGTAAATATAAACAAATGTTGAATCTACAAACTACTTTCCATAAAATGCATATGAATTTAAAAAGAAAAAATTCCTAGACAAAAATACATCATTTCTAAGGATACTGTAAAACAGTTCAAAACACTGCTAAACCACACAGATCTTCCCACTTTCTTGGATAGTGGCTCAAGTGAACTGACTCTAAGAAAACTATAAAAATAAAAATGAATCATGGGGTGCTTGGGTGGCTCAGTTGGTTAAGTATCTGTCTTCGGCTCAGGCCATGATCTCATAGTTCATGGGTTCGGGCTCTGTGCTGACAGCTCAGAGCCTGGATCCTGCTTCAGATTCTGTGTCTCCCTCTCTCTCTGACCCTCTCCTGCTCACATTCTGTCTGTCTGTCTCTCTCAAAAATAAATAAACATTAAAAAATTAAAAATAAAAACGAATCATAAAAATTTATTTTTCTAGATTTATTTCTCCTTCAAACATTAAAAAAAATACATTCAACTTTCATTCCTGTAATACTAATGTGAAATGTCTCATGTGAAATGTATAAGGACATCTTTATACAAGGCAAAAGCTTCTAGAAGCCCAAGCACCTGATTTAGAGTAGATGATTACTTTCAGACACAGAATTTAAGAAGTTCCCCCTTAAAATTACTGCTCTTAAAACAGGCTTGTTTTACATAATAAATCTATTCTATGATGTCATAGAAAAGCTAATAGGTGAAAATCTCAATGCTTTAATGTATGCAGTTAATAATAGAACCTTTTGTGATCTGTAGTATCATAGCTAAGTGCCCTTTATAAATTCCAGCCAAATAGTAAGAGTCTGAGGTAAGGCTGAACAAGCTAAATGAATCAATGCAAGATGCTGTTTTGCAATTATGGCTCATAATACACATTTTATTATATCTCACAATTTTGTGGGCCAGAAACCCAGACAGTATTGTCTTGTTATGTGCCTAATCCCTTTTGATGTTTCCCAAACCCAGCATAGTATCTAGCCCATCAGTGGCTATCAGTGAAGGTTGGTTGAATTAATAAATCAATGAAACTCAAAGTGACTTGAAGTAGCATCTATAAAAAGTATACTTGGGCTTTTTCGCAACGGGTTTGCCGCCAGAACACAGGTGTCATGAAAACCACCGCTAAACCTAAACCAAAATGGGAAAGGAGAAGACTCATATCAACATCGTCGTCATTGGACACGTAGATTCGGGCAAGTCTACCACTACTGGTCATCTGATCTACAAATGTGGTGGGATCGACAAAAGAACTATCGAAAAATTTGAGAAGGAGGCTGCTGAGATGGGAAAGGGCTCCTTCAAGTATGCCTGGGTCTTGGATAAACTGAAAGCAGAACGTGAACGTGGTATCACCATTGATATCTCCCTGTGGAAATTCGAGACCAGCAAGTACTATGTGACCATCATTGATGCCCCAGGACACAGAGACTTTATCAAAAATATGATTACGGGCACATCTCAGGCTGACTGTGCTGTCCTGATCATTGCTGCTGGTGTTGGCGAATTTGAAGCAGGTATCTCCAAGAATGGGCAGACCCGTGAGCATGCCCTTCTGGCTTACACACTGGGTGTAAAACAACTTATTGTTGGTGTTAACAAAATGGATTCCACTGAGCCACCCTACAGCCAGAAGAGATACGAGGAAATCGTTAAGGAAGTCAGCACCTACATTAAGAAAATTGGCTACAACCCCGACACCATAGCATTTGTGCCAATTTCTGGTTGGAATGGTGACAACATGCTGGAGCCAAGTGCTAATATGCCTTGGTTCAAGGGATGGAAAGTCACCCGTAAAGATGGCAATGCCAGTGGAACCACACTGCTTGAAGCTCTGGATTGCATTCTGCCACCTACTCGTCCAACTGACAAGCCCTTGCATCTGCCCCTCCAGGATGTCTACAAAATTGGTGGTATTGGTACTGTCCCTGTGGGTCGAGTGGAGACCGGTGTTCTTAAGCCAGGCATGGTGGTCACTTTTGCTCCAGTCAATGTTACAACTGAAGTAGAGTCTGTTGAAATGCACCATGAAGCTTTGAGTGAGGCTTTACCTGGGGACAACGTGGGCTTCAATGTCAAGAACGTATCTGTCAAAGATGTTCGTCGTGGCAATGTGGCTGGTGATAGCAAAAATGACCCACCAATGGAAGCAGCTGGCTTCACAGCTCAGGTGATTATCCTGAACCATCCAGGCCAAATCAGTGCTGGATATGCACCTGTGCTTGACTGTCACACAGCTCACATCGCCTGCAAGTTTGCTGAGCTGAAGGAGAAGATTGATCGTCGTTCTGGAAAAAAGCTGGAAGATGGTCCCAAGTTCTTAAAATCTGGTGATGCTGCCATCGTTGATATGGTTCCTGGCAAGCCCATGTGTGTTGAGAGCTTCTCTGACTATCCTCCTCTGGGCCGTTTTGCTGTTCATGACATGAGACAGACGGTTGCTGTGGGTGTCATCAAAGCAGTGAACAAGAAGGCAGCTGGAGCTGGCAAGGTCACCAAGTCTGCCCAGAAAGCTCAGAAGGCTAAATGAATATTATCCCCAATACCTGCCACCCCAGTCTTAATCAGTGGTGGAAGAACGGTCTCAGAACTGTTTGTGTCAATTGGCCATTTAAGTTTAATAGTAAAAGACTGGTTAATGATAACAATGCATCGTAAAACCTTCAGAAGGAAAGGAGAATGTTTTGTGGACCATTTGTTTTTTTTGTGTGTGGCAGTTTTAAGTTATTAGTTTTTAAAATCAGTACTTTTTAATGGAAACAACTTTGACCAAAAATCTGTCACAGAATTTTGAGACCCATTAAAACAAAAGTTTAATGAGAAAAAAAAAAAGTATACTTGGAAATTTCCCAATTGCAGCACTGATGGGCAGCACTCATTTCATAATTGAAATGAGTGATGTGACAGCTGAAAAAATGCTGTATCCCTAACTCTGCCTCAAGTTGGAGATATGACCCTGGGTAAGCCATGTGTGTGCACTAGACTGCAGTTTTTCTACCCACGGAGCAAGGATATTGAGGAAACTTGTTTATTAGGTACATCGTAGTGTGTTAGTGCTGAGAGTTAAGGAAACAAAAAGAACTTGAGGAAATATGCACTTTAAGGAGCATTTAATGGTCTTTATTTCCAAGGAAACTCTGAACTTGTCTTCAGATGATCTTAATGACCTGAGCAGGGTAGGAAGTTCTGTCACATAGTATCCATAATATCATTCACTTGCCTGGAAAGCCTGATGCCAGAGTGACTACACAGCTGTACCACTTGAACATTTTATGGAGCCTTAAGAAAATCCAATTTTATTAGTAACAAAAAGTGTGATTTTAGTAGCTATCTATCTATTTCTAAAATGTCAATGCTATTCTTAAGTAAACAGGAGCAGAATTTGTCTTCCCTGAAATTGAATTCTTGTTCAATAGATAAACCTTTATTGATGCTATAGCCTCTGAGGAGCACAAAGTTTATGAGGCCTGGATGGTGGCGAGGAGCCTGGAGAAAAAAGTGATGAACAGGGACAAGTTCAGATGTTTCCTGTAGTTAATGCTGAGAGGAAGTAAGACAAATGGTCAAGGGGTGTAGTTTCTCACTGACACCTTCTTTGTTAAGGGCTGTAGCTGTAAGTCATCATGGTTTGCGCTGGGAAAATGGCCTCTAGAATCTGGTGCCCAGAGCACATGTGCCGTCTTCATCTGACAAACACAGGGCCTCTAAGTTTGCAGCAGAGTCAGGGGCAGGAGAGGAGCTTGCAGTCTGTAGGAGCTGGGCCTTCAAAGAGGTACTGGTTGTTTGGGTTTATGGAGCACACCTTCTGCCTGAGACTCTCCCCATCAACTCCTCACTGGGAAGCATGGCAACCTCTGGGATGGTCAGGCCACTTCTGGGCCAGTCAGAAGAGCAGCCTCTCACTAGTTTACTCCACTTAGGTTAGGCCTGTCCACAAGTGACTGCAAGAATATAAACATGGGCACATTGAAGGGGAGACCTTCCTCTGCATTGAGTAATTAACCCTGGGCTGGAGTACACCATCTCCCACCTTAAGACCCAGAACATCCTTCTCTCTCCAGCAGACATCATTTTTCTGCAATGTCAATATTGACTGCCAGCACTCAGCAGCACCTGACACATGACAAGCACTCAGCATTTAAGTTGGATGTGTCAACTTATGGGGGTGGGGGTCTGTGTCAATTATAAACCTCAATCAAGAATATCCATACATTAAATGATAACAGTAACCAATATACCCTGAACCCTTGAGACCCTTGAACCACTCAGGGTTTGAACTGCTCAGCTCCACTTACAAGCATTTTTTCCCCAAGGATTTGAAGGCAAAAGTCACAAAGCGTTTATTTAAAACTGCCCATCCCAGTCTCTAAGGAACTGAATCAAAGGCAGCTGGCGCAGAGGTTGTGCCTCCTGCCTTATGAGTAATGAGGGAGGCCACTGAGGCCATCAATAGCCCATGCGGCCTCAGGACCAGGCAGGGCTCCAGGTTGCCAGGTGTTCAGATGGAGAAGTTCGGTCAAATGGTAGGCACAAGCTAAGTTCAAACTGAGGTACTCACTCAGAGGGTAGGGAGGACATTGTGGAGGGAGCCTGATGTGCCTAGTGTACCCAGAACTTAAGAGTCCTCCATGCATTGGACTCTGGGGTTGTGCTCAGGTGCTACAGTGCTCATATCACTCTCAGGTTTGTGTACACTCTTCCCCACAGCCTCCCAGGGACTGGTACACTTACCTGTGTCTGTGGCTACAATGGCCACAGGTGATGATACATCTGCAGGCCTATGAGGCAGCTCCACTGTGGCTCCAGGCTCCTACTGCTGCCAACAGGCTACTTGGTAGCTGCAGCTACTGAGCCCAGCCCACCAGGCTGTGGATCATCATCCCAGGGCCAGGTCCAGCTCTGACGCTGTCCTGGCCAGGTCTGCCTATGTGTCTATTTTTTTCAATAAAAATATAGACAACACTGTAAACATATTTTCTCCTTATGCTTTTCTTAGTAGCGTTTTTTATTCTTCAGCTTGCTTTATTGTAATATAATACATGTAATGTGCCAACTATCTGTTAATCAACTATGTTATCTGTAAAGCTCTAGTCCGTAGCAACAGTAGGCTATTAGTTAAGTTTTAAAGGGGGTCAAAAGTTATACTCAGAGTTTTGACTGTGTAGAAGTTGGTGTCCCTAACTCTTGCATTGTCCAAGGGTCAACTGTACAACTACAGAGTACAGTGCACTGTGGTGGGGAGTCATCTGCACTTCCATAGTAAACCTGAAAGATAAATGAATATTCTGGACAATCCCAGCTTCCTAATACCAAGACATGATTTCCTTCGTATAATCTTGTACTCAATTACCCCTTACAGAGTATACAACACTATGAAACCTGATTATCTGTGTGTGTTCATGTGCACAAACGATTTCAGTCTAGGAGATGGGAAAGGAGAATCTTATTTTTAGCTCTTTCTCTGAATTTTCCTGACCTATACTAACAAGTCCCTCATCTTTGGAACCCTCTTCAATAATATGAGACTCTCATGAGACTTTCGGTGTGTACACTGTAGACAGACTGTTGAGGTGAACAAGTCACTATTGTTTAGAAAATTATTGATCTGCCCCTTGCCTCGGGACATGGCATACTAATTGCATCATTTCATTCCTTCCATACTTTTGGTCTTTGATAAAACTCTATAGCTTTCTCAATGAAGTTTATTTTATTTTATTTATTTTACTTATTTTATTTTAGGGTTTGTTTATTTTGAGAGGGAGAGTGTGTATGCATGAGTGTAAGCCGGGGAGAGGAAAGAGAGAAGAGAGAGAGAATCCCAAGCAGTCTCCACACAGTCAGCATGGACACTGATGCAGGGCTAAAACTCATGAACCAGGAGATTAGGACCTGAGCCAAAATCAAGAGTCAGACGATTTAACTGAGCCACTCAGGTGCTCCAAAGTCTTATTTTTAATATACATCCCTAATTTTGTCTTCTCTCCTTTGTTTATTTTCTCCTTAACCCATTCCAACCATAATGTCTTCAAGGTCTTGTCAGGATCACAAAAGACCTTCACACTGCCCACCACACCTCCAGTTCCTAGGACTTTTGGTGCTTATCCTATCAATGGGCACCAACTATATTGGACATGCTGAGTGTGGAAATTTGAGTACACACAGCATCCCTAAATGAGTTACATGACTAGGCTCTTCCATTTCAGTAAAGGATGCACCATCCACTTCTTTGCTCTACTCCAATTGCTAGGAATCATTTCTAATTCACTTCTCTCAAATCCCACATCCAATCCAATAGTAAGTCTTATTGGCTCAAACTTCAAAACATTTCCCAAATTTGAAACTCCTTGCTGTATCCACAGACATAACCTATGCTGACTCATCATCTTTTCTTTCCTGGAAACCACCAGCAATATCTTATTTTTTTACACTACAGTCAATTTTGCCCACATCATCTGAAGTGCACTTCCAAAAATGCAAATCTGAGTTCCCAGGGAGGCCCAGTGAGGCCATCAGCAGGCCCTGGGGACTCCAGGAGCAGGCAGGACTGTGAGTCACCCCTCTGCCTACCTGTCCCTACTATTCCCCTACTCAATCCTTCAAGGATTTTCATTGCACTTGCACTAAAATCCTAACTTCTTACTATGGCCCACAAAGCCTTAAACTGTCTAGCTGCTTGGAGCAGATTGTATTTCCCAAAGACTGTCAAAACTAAATTCTTATTTCGTTGTATTGCTTAAGACTTTTTTTTATCAGTTCGTTAGCTATCACTACTTCCTGGAGTTTCTTTTCAGAATTCTTCCATTTTGTCATTTTGGGTAGTCCCTGTGGTGGCTCCAAACTGTAGGGCACTTCCCCTGTGCAGTCCAGAGAAACTTGTGTTGGTGGGCAGGGCTGCAGTCAGACCCAATGTCTGCCCCCAGCTCATACCTGGGGCCACAGTCAGACTGGTGTGTACCTTATCTTCCCCTCTCCCAGGGGCACCACTCACTGTGGAGTGGTGTGGCCCCTGTGGGGGCTACTTGCACACTGCCAGTCTTGTCGTGCTGCTTCTGTGGGATCTGGCCAAGGGGGTATTAGCTGGGGTGGATCTGCACAGTGCTCAGGTGTGGGAGGGGCAGGCTTAGCTGGCTTTGCCCTCGGTGGTCCCCTGTGGGAGGGGCCCTTCAGCACTGGGAGGGAGGCAGGCCCATCCGAGGGATGGATCCACAGTACAGTTTTGGGCATTTGTGTGGTGCAAGCAAGTTCGGTGGCAGGAACTGGTTCCCTTTGGAATTTCAGTTGGGGGATGGGAGAGGGAGATGGCGCTTGCCAGAGCCTTGTTTCCTGCCTTTGTTCACCCACTGAGCTGAGCCCTGTCTTCCTGGGCTCAACAACTCTACCTCCTGGTGTCCTCTTGCCCTCCTGGCTCTCAGAGAGCAGAGCTGTTCACTTTTCACATTCCAGATGTTAAGTGCCACTGGCTGTCAGAAATCACTGAGTCTGGCCCCTCTGCTTTTGCAAGCCAGATGTGGTGGGTGGCAAGGGGGGCGGGGGAGGGCTCTGCCTTGCAGGGCAGGCTGCCCCTTCACCTCCCAGCTCCCTCCCACCAGTCTGTGTAGCACGAACTGCCTCTCCGCCCTTCCTACCCTCTTCCATGGGCCTCTTGTCTATGCTTGGCTCTGGAGAGTCAATTCTTCTGGCAGTTTTCTGGGTTATTTAGGCAGATGTGGGTGGAATCTAAGCAACAAAGCAGGAAAGAATAACCAATGGAAAAAAAGACAGTCTCTTTAACAAATGATGCTGGGAGAACTGAACAGCAACATGCAGAAGGATGAAACTAGACCACTTTATTACACCATTCACAAAAATAAACTCAAAATGTATAAAAGCCCTGAATGTGAGACAGGAAACCATCAAAACCCTAGAGGAGAAAGCAGGAAAAAAACCTCTCTGACCTCAGCCACAGCAATTTCTTACTTGATACATCCCCAAAGGCAAAGGAATTAAAAGCAAAAATGAACTATTGGGACCTCATGAAGTTAAAAAGCTTCTGCAAGGCAAAGAAAACAATCAACAAAAGTAAAAGGCAACCAACGGAATGGGAAAAGATATTTGCAAATGACATATCAGACAAAGGGCTAGTATCCAAAATCTATAAAGAGCTCACCAAACTCCACACCCAAAAAACAAATAAATCAGTGAAGAAATGGGCAGAAGACATGAATAGACACTTCTCTAAAGAAGACATCCAGATGGCCAACAGACACATGAAAAGCTCAACGTCACTCCTTATCAGGGAAATAAAAATCCAAACCACACTGAGATATCACCGCATGCCACTCAGAGTGGCTAAAATGAACAAATAAGGAGACTATAGATACTGGAGAGGATGTGGAGAAACAGGAACCCTCTTGCACTGTTGGTGGGAATGCAACCTGGTGCAGCCACTCTGGATAACAGTGTGGAGGTTCCTCAAAAAATTAAAAAAAGATCTACCCTATGACCCAGCAATAGCACTGCTAGGAATTTACCCAAGGGATAAGGAGTGCTGATGCATAGGGGCACTTGTACCCCAATGTTTATAGCAGCACTTTCAACAATAGGCAAATTATGGAAAAAGCCTAACTGTCCATCAACTGATGAATGGATAAAGAAATTGTGGTTTATATACACAGTGGAATACTACTTGGCAATGAGAAAGAATGAAATATGGCCTTTTGTAGCAACGTGGATGGAACTGGAGAGTGTTATGCTAAGTGAAATAAGTCATACAGAGAAAGACACATACCATATGTTTTCATTCTTATGTGGATCCTGAGAAATTAACAGAAGACCATGATGATAAAAGCCATATACGAGCGACCCAATGTTAATATCATCCTCAATGGGGAAAAACTGAGAGCTTTCCCCCTAAGGTCAGGAACAAGACAGAGATGTCCATTCTCGCCACTGCTATTCAACATAGTATTGGAAGTCTTAGCTTCTGCAATCAGACAACACAAAGAAATAAAAGGCATCCAAATCAGCCAGGAGGAGGTCAAATTTTCACTCTTTGCAGATGACATGATACTCTATATGGAAAGCCCAAAAGATTCCACCAAAAAAATTGTTAGAACTGATTTATGAATTCAGCAAAGTTGCATGATATAAAATCAATGCAGAGAAATTGGTTGCACTCCTATACACCAACAATGAAGCAACAGAAAGAGAAATCAAGGAATCAATCCCATTTACAATTACATCAAAAACCATCTAGGAATAAATCTAACCAAAGAGGTGAAAAATCTATACACTGAAAACTATAAAAAGCTGATGAAATAAATTGAAGAAGACACAAAAAAATGGAAAAATATTCCATGCTCCTGGATAAGAAGAACAAATGTTGTTAAAATGTCAATACTACCCAAAGCAGTCTACATATTCAATGCGATCCCTATCAAAGTAACACCAGCATTCTTCACAGAGCTAGAAAAAATAATCCTAAAATTTGTATGGAACCAGAAAAGATGAAAGCAGTCTTGAAAAAAAAAAACAAAAACAAAAACAAAGCAGGAGGCATCACAATCCCAGACTTCAAGCTATACTATGAAACTGCAATCATCAAGACAGTATGGTACTGGCACATGAACACTCTCAGATCAGTCAAACAGAATAGAGAACCCAGAAATGGACCCACAAACATATGGGCAACTAATCTTTGACAAAACAGGAAAGAATATCCAATGGAATAAAGACAGTCTGTTCAACAAGTGGTGTTGGGAAAACTGGACAGTGACATGCAGAACAATGAATCTGGACCACTTTCTTACACCATACACAAAATTAACTCAAAGTGGATGAAAGATCTCAATGTAAGACCTCAATGTAAGACCTCAAAATCCTCGAGGAGAAAACAGGCAAAAACCTCTTTGATCTTGCCCGCAGCAATTTCTTTTTTTTTTTTAACTTTTTTTTTTTTTTGGGACAGAGAGAGACAGAGCATGAATGGGGGAGGGGCAGAGAGAGAGGGAGACACAGAATCAGAAACAGGCTCCAGGCTCCGAGCCATCAGCCCTGAGCCCGATGCGGGGCTCGAACTCACGGACCGCGAGATCGTGACCTGGCTGAAGTCGGACGCTTAACAGACTGCGCCACCCAGGCGCCCCCCCCCGCAGCAATTTCTTAACACGTCTCCGGAGGCAAGGGAAACAAAAGCAAAAATGAACTATTGGCACCTCATCAAAATAAAAAGCTTCTGCACAGTGAAGGAAACAATCAGCAAAACCAGAAGGCAACCGATGGAATGGGAAACAATATTTGCAAATGCCGTATCAGATAAAGGGTTAGTATCTAAAATCTATAAAGAACTTTTCAAACTCAACACCCCAAAACCAAATAATCCAGTGAAGAAATGGGCAAAAGACATGACTAGATACTTCTCCAAAGAAAACATCCAGATGGCCAACTGACATGTGAAAAAATGCTCAGCATCACTCATCATCAGGGAAATACAAATCAAAACCACAATGAGATATCACCTCACACCTGTCAGAATGACTAACATTAACAACTCAGGCAACAACAGATGTTGGCAAGAATGCGGAGAAAGAGGATCTCTTTTGCATTGTTGGTGGGAATGCAAACAGGTGCAGCCACTCTGGAAAACAGTATGGAGGTTTCTAAAAAACTAAAAATAGAACTACCCTACAACCCAGCAATTGCACTCCTAGGCATTTATCTATGGGATACAGGTGTGCACCCCCATGTTTATAGCATCTCTGTCAACAATAGCCAAAGTATGGGAAGAGCCCAAGTGTCCATCAATGCATGAATGGATAAAGAAAATGTGGTATGTATATACAATGGAGTATTACTCGGCAATCAAAAAGAATGAAACCTTGCCATTTGTAACGACGTGGATGAAACTGGAGGGTATTATGCTAAGTGAAATTAGTCAGTCAGAGAAAGACAAAAATCATATGA
The DNA here is from genome assembly GCF_022837055.1 of Prionailurus viverrinus. NCBI lineage: Eukaryota > Metazoa > Chordata > Mammalia > Carnivora > Felidae > Prionailurus > Prionailurus viverrinus. The sequence continues at coordinate 48,929,868 of NC_062563.1, forward strand.
CTTTAAGAGACAAAACATATGAACATAAGGGAAGGGAAACAAAAATAATATAAAAACAGAGAGGGGGACAAAACAAAAGAGACTCATAAATATGGAGAACAAACTGAGGGTTGCTTGAGGGGTTGTGGGAAGGGGGATGGGCTAAATAGGTAAGGGACATTAAGGAATCTACAGAAATTATTGCTTCACTATATAGTAACTAATTTGGATGTAAATTTAAAAAAAAATAAAAAGTAAAGTTAAATAAAAAAAAAAACTGGCTATGCTACAAATTACCTATGTACCTTGGGCAAATTGTATGGTATTTGAGGCATTTTCCATGGCTTGTGACTCAGCTTTTCCATTGGTGAAATTGGGGATAAGAATTACATTTACTTCATAAATTTGTTTTGGAAAGATTAAGTTATTTAATTTGGGTAAAATACTTAAGAACATAGCTGAGAAAATGTTAATAGTCAATAAATATTAGCTAATAGCAGTAGTACGTGGCCACTTTTATGGGAAGATTTGATTTCTGGGACCCTGAAGGACACTTTGTCACTAAATGTCTGCTGTATCTGCTGGATTTGGCATCTGAAATGAAATTCATTTCATCTTCTTCCTGTTAAGCAACACCTAAATCCTCGTGCCCCCATTTTCCCCACATAATGTTCAATATATAAACCTGTGGCCTGGAGTGGTCGTACCACTGATAGCAACTGAAATGTCACAGGGTTTGAGTTCCCAGGACCTCCCTGTGACTTGCAAAGCCCTGGGAGAAATGTAAGCTCAGTTTAAATGGGCAAAGAAGGGAAATGTGAGAGAGGGAAAGGAGTGTGGTGTCAATTGGTGGGAAATCAGAAGGAGCCGATGCCTGGGAGAAGAGAGGGCAAAAAAGGAATGTGCAATTAGGTTCTCATGGACACAACTTAAATGTAAGGACAGTTGGATGTGTCGGTAAAACAATTAACTGAATAGCAATTAAGTTAGGGTGAGAACATCACATGTACCAAATACAAATATAACAAATATGGCATATCAGAATCCCATCAGGGAACAGATGTGCCATCATTCCCAAATTAGAATAATTTGAGGAGAGATCATTAAAGGGAATATTTACAAAATGGTAGGCTAAGTGTTTCTTTGGCCATAAGATTCAGGAAGTTTCTTGCTGTCTGTGGTCATAGCCCTCTTTGAATGCCCTTTGGCTCAGATTGGTTGCTTGAAGTTAGAGGGAGGTCTGCCGACACTGTCACATGATAGGGACATTCTCATCTGCTTGTTTCCTTTGCTGCTACATTTGGTGTGCAGGGTAGATCTTGAAGTTTCTAATGACAGATATTTGATAAACTGTCCTTGGAATTTATTTGTATCAAAAAATGATTGAACCAATAATGCATGGATCCTTTCATTACACTACCACATTCAATTTATATTGAAGCTTATTACATTGCTAGGACTGAGGAAGAAACAAAATAAATACAGCTTCTTTTTCATGTTCAAGAGTTTATAATCTCACTGAGGAGATGTGACACCAAAGGAAGCTTTATGGTCTGATAGGAACAGGGTTGACATGGGAAACAGAGAACTGAGCATCCCAGCCAAAGGTCCATCTTTGTCCTTGGTCTTTATTCTCTTTGAAATTTATTTTTACTTACCTGGTGATGGCCAGTGGCCAGGGGATAGAGGGCAGTGCAGAAGGGGATGACTTGGTGGGGCTGTCAATAAGTTTGAGAAAAAGCATAATGTTGTAGTAGTATGTAGTAGTATGAAGTCCAAGTCTGTTCAGACCTGAGGGTACTTCCTAGATGAATGAAGACCAGTAAATTAATCTTGGGAATACTGTTTCCCTAACTGCAAAATGAGGGAAACAGTAGATGCTCTTCAAGGTTACCTTAAAGATTAGATGTAACACGGGTTAGCAAGTTGCCACATTGCAGGTTCCTTAAAGGCAGTAACTTTCCTTTCTCTTAACCATGTATCAGTTCCCCGGCTGTGATATCTCACATAGATGGGAATTTGATAAATATTGCTTGGTTTTACTTAGCTAGTTAAGTGTCTAGCACATAGTAGACAACTAAAAATAGTAGATATTTCATTATTATTTCTCTCATTTCCAGCTCTAAAATTATGTTTTATTGATAAAAATCCAATGAAAACTAATAATAAAGGGAATAACATCCTTAAGCTTTATTTTATTTTTAAAAAATTTCAATGTTTATTTTATTTTTGAGAAAGAGAGGCAGAGAATGAGCTGTGGAGGGGCAGAGAGAGACACACACACAGAATCCAAAGCAGGGTCTGAGCTGTCAGCAACAAAGCCAGATGTGGGGCTCGAACCCAAGAATGCTGAGATCATGAGCTGATCCAAAGTTGGATGCTTAACTGACTGAGCCAGCCACCCAGGCGCCCGAAGGGAATAATTTATTTGCTGAAGCACTGCCAGTCATCTGTTGTTCCAGGAGATTGGGCTCCAAAGATGAAAGTGGTTGTCTTTTCACCAGAGGGAAGGCTGAAGAAACTGGGCAAGGAAGGGGAGAGGCAAGGTTTTAGGTGAGCCTTAGAAATGGGCCCTCCACGACATGAGCCTGCTGGGCTTGGGGGAGTCCTAGGATTCTGGGTCTGTAGAGAATGTTGTGAGAGTCTTCCAACAGCCAATCCTGAGTGAAGGGTGTCCCTGTAAATAATTTATTAAGAGTACAAAACTGGTAATATGATAAACAGGATAGGGAAGGGGTGCAATATCAAATGGAGACCCAGCCTCAGCCTGATCCAACGAGGGCTCTGGAGCATAAATTATACCTCATGTTTATCTATCCCACCAGAAGCCAGAAGGTTGGGCTTTTAAACTTCTGTTTCAGTCAGACATTGTCTAAGCAACCCTCAGGGTTGGGGAGTGGCAGATTCTGTAAGCTTCCAAGAAATTTCACCAGCAGAAAGACTGTCCTCTGGACAATGGCATAGATATGAGCAAAGCACAAAGAGGTTGGGGGGCTGGGTACAGAACCATTAAGGGATCTGCAGAGATAGGGGTAGAGCATCAATAATGTCTGATACTGAGGCAGCAGCAGAAGGGGTCCATTTTAGATTAGAGTTCTGAGAGTCTGGATTCTGACACCAAGTCTCAGTTTCCAATGGCCTGTCTGGAAAAAAGTCATTAAGCAGTTGATGCTGACACATCTCCTCCTGGTCTAATTCAGTCCCATGTAATTTTGTAGCATGGGCACAAGGGGCTGCCTGAGCAGCTTCAAGGGGATGAGGTAATTATGGTAGCAAAAACAATTTCTCCAGAGCCTAAGAGAAGTGGAGATTCTTCCCCAGGGATAAATGCTGGGAATATGGGGTCTAATGTAGGGAGGAAGGGTACAGGGGGATCAGTGGCTTGCCCCAGATATCTATGTTTTCCCTGAGAAGGTCTCCTTAGGCACCTCTTTGACCTTCTCTGAGCCTCCTAACAGAGTTAAGGTTAGCAGTGATATGGGAAAAAGAACTTGCAGACTTCTATCATGAGGAACCCAGACACTACCCAATTTCTGTGAGCCAAGATCTGGGCAGGGCCCCTCACATAATTTATATCTCTCTTAGGGCAGTCTTGTGAGATAAGCAGCAACCCCTCTGACAGGGGAAGAAGCTGAAACAAAAAAAGCTCAGGCATAACTCCCTGAAGTGATTGCTGGGCAGGATTCCAAGTGCAGTCTATACTAATTCCAAACCCAGAAGCCTTTCACTTTGGCCAAAGAACACCTTAATGTTCTAAAAAGCTTGCCATGGACAAAATTAATCCCTGAACCGGCAATTAAACAAACAAACAAACAAACAAACACTTCAATATCTCAACTTGCATTTCAAGTTTTAGGCAATTTCTGATAGCAAAAGTAGAAAGAATATTCAAGGGGCGCCTGGGTGGTTCAGTCAGTTGAGCGGCCAACTTCGGCTCGGGTCATGATCTTGCAGTCCGTGAGTTCAAGCCCCGCATTGGGCTCTGTGCTGACAGCTTGGGGCCTGGAGCCTGTTTCAGATTCTGTGTCTCCCTCTCTCTGACCCTCCCCTGTTCATGCTCTGTCTCTCTCTGTCTCAAAAATAAATAAACGTTAAAAAAAATTAAAAAATAAAAGAAAGAACATTCAAATTCTGACATGGGTAGATGTTTTTGGTGAGGGCTGAATATAGGGTGATTTGTATATTAAAGTGAGTGATCCATACCTGGTGGCCAGAAAAATGCATTTCTCTGGAGCAGATTGTTTGCTCATATCCTATAAGAACTGGTAATTGCATAAGCAATAATGTCACCCTAAGTGACGAAAAGTAGAATCTATGTGTTGCTTATCTGCAGCAGGTGGACAGTGTTTAGGGTGTGTCTTTTGTACATTGACTTCAACTTGGTCTCTGTCTCACATTTTATCTTTGTCTTATTTTGCCATATAATGATCATTTGTTTTTCAGCTTTAGCCCTATCTGGAATAATTATTTATTTTAATTATAGACCATTAATATAATTTAGCCAGGACATTCTAACCCTAACAATGTCAAGGTCAGTAAATGAGCCCTTGCTCCACTCCTTTGTTGCTTGAGACATATATCTATTAGTACCTGTATCATAGTAGAATACAATCATCCTATTATAGCCTGTGCTTCCTACTGACTCATAAGTTCTTTACTAGCAGGAGCTAGATTTTATGCAAGTCTATTTTTTTTACCTCTCATATTTTATGCCTAAGTGACTGCTGTTCAGTACACAAGTGGTCACTGGTGCTTGGCTCATGCCAGTTCATCAGTCTACACCAGGCACTAATGATAGTTCATATCTCATCACAAATTATCCCTATGGCTGAAAACCTGCCATGAGTTATTGGTGTATAATAGAATAGATATGTATTTAATCAATGAAAAATCACTGCAAATACTGGTGGTATTGTTTGTTTATGTATAAGACAACATATACATCCTTCCATTCTTAAAAGGGGAGGAGGAATATACATAAATAGACATAGAAATATAACAGGAAAATGTGAGTTTTTGTTTTCACTAGGTTCAGAAATTCTAGATGAATCTCATTTTCTTTCCACCACCAGCAGTATCCAACATTTCTAACAATGCCAGAGATACAATAAATGCCAGATATACAATAAAATATTTTAAGAGTGTAGTTAAAAATGGAAGGACATAAACCTTCAAAAATAAGAAGGGATAGGATAAAACTTTTTGTAAAGGCATATTTCCATTTGGGAAGATGTATCTCTATACTGAACGTTGTTGCCTTCGCTGTCCAAGAGTAATTAGATTGTCCCTCCAGAGGTACGTACATGCACTGTGTTAAATTTTTACAATAGTCATTAAAGATTTATTTTTAGAGTCTCACTCTTGACAGAACAATCTTCCAAGTATTAGATTTTACTTTTTAGTTTAAATTCTTCCCTCTACTTTCCCAATTTTAGTCACTTATTTGCAACAAAACAGTAAGTGAAATGTAACCATTTGAATAAATAAAGCATGAACTCCAGAGAATGCAGCCTTCATGCTGTGTGTGTAATGAAATCTATTTCTCTTTGATGATCTCAATTAAAAGAAGTTAAAAATTGGGACTGTGACTTTAATTATTTCTTGATGTATTTGTGCTTTTTGCCAGGCAGAAAAAGTAAGCAAGAGCTTCTAGCAGTGTATCCCAGGGTTGTCCTTGGCATCAGGCCCCTGGAATGAATAAGATTATTTCAGGGAAGAGGACTAAGTGCTAATCTTAGAAATGAAAGTGAAAGCTGTTTGTCCCTGATGGCTATCTTTTTATACCAAACAGACCAAAACAGAGACAAAACAATAATCACTTTATTTTTCTCACAATCAATGGGTCAGGAATTCTGGCTGGGCTCGACTGCGTGATCTTTCTGCTCCATATGATGTTGACTAAGGTCACTTAATGGTGTTCAGTTGCCAGCTGATCTTGTCTGAAGAGTCAAGGTGGGTTCACTTTTTCTCTGGTACTTTGGGCAGATGGCTGGGAGATTGGACGCAGCTAATTCTTCAACATCTCCATATCATTCCAAGTTCTCTCTTGTGGACTTTCTAGGAGTATGGTGGTGACACGGGCAAGTGTTCAAAGAGGTAGGAAATAGAAGCTGCCAGTATCTTAAGGCCTCATCTCAGAAACTTATTATTACTTCTGACATTATCTTTTCTTCAAATCATCCACGGAACATGCTCAGGTTTGGAGAGAGGGGCATAGATTCCACCTTTTGATGAAAGGGTGCCCAGGAATATGTGACTCTCTTTAATCCAGCATATTCTCTTAGAGGAGTATTTTCCTTAGAAATAGGATACCCTACTCTTATTGTCTCTAAACTGGTGCATCAAAACTCCTGAACCCTTCCAGAGGTTGGTCAAGGTCAAGTTAACCCACCTTTACATGGAACTAGATAATGTGACATATTGAGTCAAGGTTTGATATTTGTTCCTGCTGTTCCATACACAAGTTTTAAAGTCCTTAATTATTGAGGTCTATGATGAGAATATATTCCCTGGCTCTATGTTTAATTATAAGCAAAACTGAACGACTATTACCTTGTTTGAGATAATTCATCATCTGTTCTAGAGAAGAGTTTACCCAGCTTATCTTGAAAGGAAATAAGGAAAGGTAGAGTTACTTCAAAACTTATTATATGTTAGACTGATATTGAAATTCTAGTTGAGTCTTTTTATTCTTAATGTGCCAGACATTATTTTAGATTCTAGAGATCTACTGTTGAATAAGATTTATATTATTTTTTAATAAAAAATTTAAATGTTTATCTACTTTTGAGAGAGAGAGAGAGAGAGAGAGAGAGAATAAGCAAGGAAGGGCAGAGGGAGACAGAGGGAAACACAGAATCTGTAGCAGGCTCCAGGCTCCAAACTGTCAGTACAGAGCACAACACAGGGCTCAAACTCACAGACTGCCAGATCATGGCCTGAGCTGAAGTGGACACTTAACCAACTGAGCCACCAGGTGCCCCAAATAAGATTTTTTAAATTGCTTCCTTCCTGGAGTTTACATTCTTGTGATAGAGACACATGGTAAATAAATAAATACATAGACATGTAGTTTCAGGTACAGTAAATTATGGTGAAGAAAAATAACAAGTAATGAGCTAGAAAATGATTGTGGAGACAGGAAGGGGACATTTACGTTTAGACAGTAAAGGAGGGGTCTCCTGGCAAGTGGCATGCAAAGAGATTGGTTAATAAAGTGAGGGAGGTAACTATATGCTAATAGTAGAAAAGAAAAGTTTCTTTGATTTGGAAAAAGCAAGAAACACAACTTTCTGAGGCAGAAATCAGCTTTAATTATTTGAGCAGCACAGAGCGGTTTAAGCAAACTCAGAAAAGCAGGCAATTCTGTTATTAAAAGTGGCCCCAAACTCAGTGACTTAAATCAATAGTAATCATTAATTGTACCTCATGGATTCTGTTGGTCGAGAATTCAAGAGTCACTTGGCTGCAAGGCTGTGGCTGCCAGACTCCCTTGAGGCTGAAGTCTGGGGTCAGTTGCGGCTACAAGCACCTGCCAGCTGTCAGGTTGTAAGATCCAGGAGGAAGCCTTGTTCTCTACCTGGAACAGTGTCAAAACACTAATGCAGCATCAGTGTTGCTCTACCCTGTTGATCAAAGCACAGATTCAAGAGGTGAGAGGACAGCCAGGATTGGGATGCACATGTAGTTTTCTCCCCAGAGGAGAAATCAGGAAAAAACCTCTCTGACCTCAGCCAAAGCAATTTTTTACTTGACACATCTCCAACGGCAAGGGAATTAAAAGCAAAAATGAACTTATGGGACCTTATGAAGATAAAAAGCTTCTGCACTGCAAAGGAAACAATCAACAAAACTAAAAGCCAACCAACGGAATGGAAACGATATTTACAAATGACATATCAGACAAAGGGCTAGTATCCAAAATCTATAAAGAGCTCACCAAAATCCACATCTGAAAAACAAATAATCCAGTGAAAAAATGGGCAGAAGACATGAATAGACACTTCTCTAAAGAAGAAATCCAGATGGCCAACAGGCACATGAAAAGATGCTCAACATCACTCCTCATCAGGGAAATACAAATCAAAACCACACTGAGATACCACCTCACGCCAATCAGAGTAGCTAAAATGAACAAATCAGGAGACTATAGATACTGGAGAGGATGTGGAGAAACGGGAACCCTCTTGCACTGTTGGTGGGAATGCAACCTGGTGCAGCCAGTCTGGAAAACAGTGTGGAGGTTCCTCAAAAAATTAAAATTAGATCTACCCTATGACCCAGCAATAGCACTGCTAAGAATTTACCCAAGGGATAAGGAGTGCTGATGCATAGGGGCACTTGTGCCCTAATGTTTATAGCAGAACTTTCAACAATAGCCAAATTATCTTTTTTCCATTGGATATTCTTTCCTGTTTTGTCAAAGATTAGTTGGCCGTAGTTTTGTGGGTCCAATTCTGGAGTCTCTATTCTACTCCATTGGTCGATGTATGCGCTTTTGTACCAATACCATGCTGTCTTGATGATTACAGCTTGGGAGTAGAGGCTAAAGTCGGGGATAGTGATGCCTCCCGCTTTGGTCTTCTTCTTCAATATTGCGTTGGTTACTCAGGGTCTTTGTGATTCCATATAAATTTTAGGATTGCTTGCTCTATCTTCGAGAAGAATGCTGGTGCAATTTTGATTGGGATTGCATTGAATGTGTAGATAGCTTTGGGTAGTATTGACATTTTAACAATATATATTCTTCCAATCCACGGGCATGGAATGTTTTCCATTTCTTTGTATCTTCTTCAATTTCATTCATAAGCTTTCTATAGTTTTCAGCATACAGATCTTTTACATCTTTGATTAGGTTTATTCCTAGGTATTTTATGCTTCTTGGTGCAAATGTGAATAGGATCAGTTTCTTTATTTGTCTTTCTGTTGCTTCATTATTAGTGTATAAGAATGCAACTGATTTCTCTACATTGATTTTGTATCATGAGTTTTTGCTGAATTCATGTATCAGTTCTAGCATACTTTTGGTGGAGTCTATTGGGTTTTGCATATATAATACCATGTCATCTGCAAAAAGTGAAAGCTTGACTTCATCTTTGCCAATTTTGATGCCTCTGATTTCCTTTTGTTGTCTGATTGCTGATGCTAGAACTTCCAACACTATGTTAAACAACAGCGGTGAGAGGGACATCCCTGTCGTGTTCCTGATCTCAGGGAAAAAGCTCTCAGTTTTTCCCCATTGAGGATGATGTTAGCTGTGGGCTTTTCATAAATGGCTTTTATGATGTTTAAGTATGTTCCTTCTATCCCGACTTTCTCCAGGGTTTTTATTAATAAAGGATGCTGAATTTTGTGAAAAGCTTTTTCTGCATCAATTGTATCATATGGTTCTTATTTTTTCGTTCATTAATGTGATGTATCACGTTGATTGATTTGCACATGTTGGACCAGCCCTGCATCCCAGGAATGAATCCCACTTGATCATGGTGAATAATTCTTTTTATATGCTGTTGAATTCGATTTGCTAGTATCTTATTGAGAATTTTTGCATCCATATTCATCAGGGATATTGGCCTGTAGTTCTCTTTTCTTGGTAGGTCTCTGTCTGGTTTGGGAAGCAAACTAATGCTGGCTTCATACAATGAGTCCGGAAGTTTTACTTCCCTTTCTATTTTTTGGAACAGCTTGAGAAGGATAGGTATTATCTCTACTTTAAATGTCTGGTAGAATTTCCCAGGGAAGCCATCTGGTCCTGGACTCTTATTTGTTGGGAGATTTTTGATAACTGATTCAATTTCTTTGCTGGTTATGGGTCTGTTCAAGCTTTCTATTTCTTCCTGTTTGAGTTTTGGAAGTGTGTGGGTGTTTAGGAATTTATCCATTTCTTCCAGGTTGTCCAGTTTGTTGCCATATGAGTTTTCATTGTATTACCTGATAGTTGCTTGTATTTCTCAGGATTTGGTTGTAATAATTCCACTTTCATTCATCTCCCATCTTCCTTTGGGTCATCTCCCTTTTCTTTTTGAGAAGCCTGGCTAGAGGTTTATCAATTTTGTTTATTTTTTCAAAAAAACAACTCTTGGTTTCATTGATCTGCTCTACTGTTTTGTTTTTGTTTTTGTTTTTGTTTTTTAGATTCTGTATTGTTTATTTCTGCTCTGATCTTTATTATTTCTCTTCTGCTGAGTTTGGGGTGTCTTTCCTATTCTGCTTCTAGTTCCTTAAGGTGTGCTCTTAGGTTTTGTATTGGAGATTTTTCTTGTTTCTTGAGATAGACCTGGATTGCAATGTATTTTCCTCTCAGGACTGCCTTCGCTGCATCCCAAAGCATTTGGATTGTTGTATTTTCATTTTAATTTGTTTCCATATATTTTTACATTTCTTCTCTAATTGTCTTGTTGATCCATTCATTCTTTAACCTCCATGCTTTTGGAGGTTTTCCAGACTTTTTCCTGTGGTTGATTTCAAGTTTCATAGCATTGTCATCTGAAAGTGTGCATGGTATTATCTCAATTCTTTTATACTTATGAAGGGCTGTTTTGTGACCCAGTATGTGATCTATCTTGGAGAACGTTCCATGTACAATTGAGAAGAAAGTATATTCTGTTGCTTTGGTATGCAGAGATCTAAATATATCTATCAAGTCCATCTGATCCAATGTATCATTCAGGGCCCTTGTTTCTTTATTGACCGTGTGTCTAGATGATCTAGCCATTGCTTCAAGTGGGGTATTAATGTCCCCTGCAATTACCACATTCTTATCAATAAGGTTGCTTATGTTTGTGATTAATTGCTTTATATATTTGGGGGTTCCTGTATTCAGTGCATAGACATTTATAATTGTTACCTCTTCCTGATGGATAGACCCTGTAATTATTATATAATGCCCTTCTTCATCCCTTGTTATAGCCTTTAATTTAAAGTCTAGTTTGTCTGATATAAGTATGGCTACTCCAGCCTTCTTTTGACTTCCAGTAGCATTATAGATAGTTCTCCATCCCCTCACTCTCAATCTGAAAGTGTCCTCAGGTCTAAAATGAGTCTCTTGTAGACAGCAAAGAGATGGGCCTTGTTTTTTTATCCATTCTGATACCCTATGTCTTTTGGTTGGAGCATTTAGTCCATTTGCATTCAGTGTTATTATTGAAAGATATGGGTTTAGAGTCATTGTGATGTCTGTAGGTTTCATGCTTCTGGTGTTGTCTCTGGTACTTTGTGGTCCTTACAACATTTCACTCACAGAATCCCCTTAGGATCTCTTCTAGGGCTGGTTTACTGGTGATGAATTCCTTCAGTTTTTGTTTCTTTGGGAAAACCTTTATCTCTCCTTCTATTCTGAGTGACAGACTTGCTGGATAAAGGATTCTCAGCTGCATATTTTTCCTGTTCATCACATTGAAGATTTCCTGCCATTTCTTTCTGGCCTGCCAAGTTTCAGTATATAGGTCTGCTACTACTCTCATGTGTCTACCTCTGTAAGTTAGAGCCTGTTTATTCCTAGCTGCTCTCCTAATTTTCTCTTTATCCTTGTATTTTGCCAATTTCACTATGATATGTCATGCAGAAGATCAATTCAAATTACATCTGAAAGGAGTTCTCTTTGCCTCTTGGATTTCAGTGCTTTTTTCTTTCCCCAGATCAGGGAACTTCTCAGCTATGATTTGTTCAAGTACACGTTCAGGCCCTTTCTTTCTCTCTTTTTTTCTGGAATTCCTATGATATGAATATTGTTCTGTTTGATTGTGTCACTTAGTTCTCTAATTCTCCCCTCATACTCCTGGATTTTTTTATCTCTCTTTTTCTCAGCTTCCTCTTTTCCATAATTTCATCTTCTAATTCACCTATTCTCTCCTCTTCCTTTTAATCTGTGCAATGTCACCTCCATTTTATTTTACACTTCATTTATAGCATATTTTAGCTTCTCATGACTATTTCTTAGTCCCTTGATCTCTGTAGCAATAGATTCTCTGCTGTCCTCTATGCTTTGTTTAATCTCAGCTATTAATTTTATGATTATTATTCTAAATTCTTGTTCTATTATATTGCTTAAGTCATTTTTTTAATCAATTCGTTAGCTGTTGCTACTTCCTGGAGTTTCTTTTGAGGAGTATTCTTCCGTTTTGTCATTTTGTGTCATCCCTGTGGTAGCTCCAAACTGCAGGGCACCTCCCCTGTGCTGTCCAGAGAAACTTGTGTTGGTGGGCAGGGCCGCAGTCAGACCCAATGTCTGCCTCCAACTCATTGCTGGTTTCACAGTCAGACTGGTGTGTACCTCATCTTCTCCTCTCCCAGGATCTAAGTGATCAGCAGGACAAGGTGAGCCCAACATCCTCCTATGTCACCATATTCTTCACCCTAAAAATCATTCTTGTTGAAATAAAAATATTTTGAACAACAAGTCATAAAGTATTACTCATAAAATAATAATGTTGGGTCCTAAGCAAATTCCAAGATTACATATTTGGGTTTATTTAGAGATCCTTTATCTTAGAACCTCATTAGAAAATTACTGTGATAAATGAAAGGATTTAACCAGGTACTGTGTTGATTCTACCACACTTTCTTGAGACATCTTGTGTCACAAACATAAGACATTTATTCTTACCCCCCTCCATTCTGGTATACTCAAGTTAGCACATCTCTTTCCTAGTTTTCATTACCACTTGAGTAAATAAAATATTCCTGCAGGGTCCCTGAAGTTGTGCCTTGAGCTGTAAGGCTCAGCAGAGGAAATTTCAGAAGGAGAAATCACTTGGATCAGAGCCCATTGCCCAAATATCTCAAAGGCAAGGACAGATGGCCACAAAGAAGGAGGTACTTTGTTGTCTTGAAAACTAATCATCTCCACTGCAATAATGCTGTTGGCAAATGTTCCTTTTCACAATTCCATATTTAAGAATATTACTTTGGAAGTTATAAATTGTCAGTTATTATTTGATTATCTCAGCTTGGAGCTTGCTACATAATGACTTCCTCGGTAGGATGCTGAGCTGCTAATTCACAACCTCCTTCTGAAAAAGCTTTTCAGGAAATTTGTAACAAATCCATTAAATTAAAATGAATTTGTGCTATATTGAGAAGTAACTGAACCATATGGGGCTTATCCAAATGATGTTCTTTTTATTTTTTCTTCAACCCAAAGAACATTCCATTTACTTCTCTTCAGTGAGAGGAGTATACCCTGTTATTTTATGGTCCAGATTCTAATATCTGGTGCAGAAGGAAATCAATCTCTTCATGAGATGGCTACAGAAGTATCCTATCTAATTAAATATCTGTCTAGTAACAATCTGCCTACCTTGGTAGACAGTACAAGCTGAAAATACTTCAAAAGTGTAAGGGGCATTTATGATTTGGGACTGTCACTCTATAGCAGTAGCAGCTTGCAGCCCTGGTTACACATCAGAACTTCCCAGGGAACTTTTAAAAGTCCAGATGCCTGGACACACTCAGACAAATTAAATCGGAAGCCCTAGCAGAGGGCCCGGGCATCAGCATTTTCCTTGAAGCTCCTCTGGTGCTTCACCAGTGCAGCTCTAGGGCAGTGGCACTTGAGTGTGTATCAGCATACTTGCAGGGCTTAATAAAACACAGATTGCTGTTTCCCTCCCACCCCCATTTCTGAATGAGTAGGGCTGGGATGGGGCTGAACATTTCCTGTTTGTCTGGGGGCACACTCTCTAGAAGCTGGACCACAGGCCTGTTTAGGAGACCTGAGTCTAAGCGTTAGTAGTTAAAACCATCTGAGTCTCCTCAATACCTGCAAAATGGGGCAGAGTAATGAATCGTTCTAACATTTTCTGAGAGAATCAAGTGGAAAATTTGTGAACATCTATGATAATATTTAAGGTTTATAATATTTTGGTTTAGTTCACAATAAATGGAAATTTTTAAAGGATAATACTCAAAAAGGTAAAATCATGAGTTTAATGCAAATGTAAGCATGTGTTAATAATTTTATTTAATTCATTAATGATGTAAGATATGAAAACACATACAAAGTAGCATCAAAAGAACAGATATGTAAAGGCAATCAGGATGCTGATATAGATTCACTAACAGATACATACCTGGGTAATATTTCAGGCACTAAAGTGTAATGTTTTAAAAAAAAGAATATTTGGATAAGCCTTCTACAGACCAGAAATGAATTCTAATTCCCCAGGTGTGGGCGGGGGGGTGGGGGGGGGTGGGGGGGGTGGGGGGGTTGGGGGGGGAAGATTTGCATTGCCTTCAAAAGGAACCATTTGCATCATGATGGACACAAAATCTCTGCATCACAATCAGCCCTCTACAAATCCACTTCTATTTCTACAGAATTGCAAAATACCCTAGCCAAGGACAGGTAAAGGTGCTCACACTATAGCAACAGACAATCCCTGTAGGTGGAGATTTCTGCTTGACATTGTCAGAATTCCATTGGAGGACATTCTGTATCAAATGACAGCCATTGTGACAAAATTATGAAATGTATAGTGTTACAGAATCCTCATATTGGTTAATTCCTACCTGACTTCTGAGGGGGTAAATTGTCTTGGCTTTTGTTCTCCATTTTCTTTCTCTGATTTTGGTATAAGCCATGTGACTCTGTGTTTTACTTTTATAATCAGGACTGAATGAGCTTAGGCCAGAGAAACAGGTGCACATAAGACTCCATGGAACAATGGGACACCCCATTCCACCCACTTAGGCTCCTCCCTGAGACAGTGCCTACTTGGATCCCATTGATAGGAGCATTTGCGTAAAATCAAAAAACAAATCAGTTATCCATTTGAGGAAACAAAGAAAGAGGAAGCAATGCTTTCTTAAGTGACTTAACCCATTTGTGTGAAATCTCTAGTGAACAGGAAGGAAAACACAAGTCAAGGGAGTAGAAAAAAGGGGGTAAAATCATATAATACTGTCGTTTTAATGATAAAGGTGAAGTTCAGCTTCCCACACTTAACAGGGAAAATTCCTGCCAGAATCCCCATGTACATCTAGGCATCTGAAAACAAAAGGGACAGAAATTTCCTTTTCAAAATTCCAGAATTTATGCTTGAAATTCATGAGTCTTTTGTAGTTTTTTAAAAGATGAATAGTTGGGAAAGAAACGTTGCTGAAATGATTACAATAAGGATGAAAGCTTATTTGCATTTATTGAATTATCCCCCATACACACACACACACACACACACACACACACACACACGGTTTCTTATTTTTTCAATCACTTGTTGAGAGCATTTTTAAAATTCCCTATGAATAATGCTGTCATGAACATTGTGGTCTTGTCTCCTGATGCAGCTGGAAGAGTTTTTCTAGAATATAAAGTTGCAGTGGATTTGCTGAGTTTTGGCATGCACACACATTCCACTTACAAAACAACATCAAGTTGTTTTGCAAAGTTTGTGTTCTGATTGTTTCCAGCAGTACTGTGTAAGAATGGCAGCTGAGGTCCTAGGTTCCACCTTCAAAGGATCCATGCCCATCTGGCATCTCAAAGAGGTAATCAAGGGTATTTCCTTGAACATCTTTTTATTTGTCTGAGTATCTTTGTATCTATTTTCTGAAAGGCCAGTCCATGTGTTCCACACATTTTTTGAATTTGAGTGTTTGATATTTTATTTTTTTATTGCCTTCCAGAGATTCTTTCTGGTTTCTGGATTTTAATTCTTTGTTTATTATGGGTTTTAAGTGCCCTTTTCCAGTTTGTAGTTTGTATTTTTACTTCACTTATGGAGCCTCTTGATAAATAGAAGTTGTTAATTTTAATTTAGCTTAATTATCAGTCTTTGATGGTGAGCATTTGTATGGTTTTTAAAAATCCTTCTGTATGCCTAAATATTAAAGATATTCTTGAGTTTTGTCCTAAAGCTGTGCACAATTCATTCTAAGCATTTTTTTCATTTATCTCTGTGTGTGTGTGTGTGTGTGTGTGTGTGTAATGTGAGGTGGGATGCAATTTATTTTCCCTCTCTATATGGATAATTTTTTGTAGTACAATTCTTAAAAATAGTCCATCCTTTACTGACTACTAGGCACTGACATCTCTTCTTTGTATCAATTTCAACACATGGATACTTTTCTGGGCTTTCTGTTCTGTTCCCTTGATAACTGTTATGTCAATGTGCTAATCCACAGTCTTCATTCCTATCATCTTGTAATAAGTTCTGATAACTGATAGGTCAAGCCTTTCCCATTTTTAACTGTTGAAATCTGGTCTATAGAAATGCAATGAATTTGCTTTATATTCATCAATTTTAGGCATTTTGATAACTATTACTAGCTCTTGTAAATAACTTTCCATTACTTTCAAATTTTACATAGTGTTCAGTTTTCTTTCCTCCTTTCAAATTCATAACTTCTATCATTACTATGCCTATGCAAATCTCAAGGACAGTGTTAAATAAAGTGGTATCCATGGGAATCATTCTGCTCCTCATTTTAAAAGGAATGCATATAAAGTTTCTCCATTGAAACTGATATTTTTTGTAGGTGTTTGAGGGATACTCTTCACCAGTTCAGAAAGTTTCCCTCTATTCTTCAGCTGCTAAGAGTTTTTATTAGGAAAATATGTCAATTTTATCAAATTATTTTTCAATATATAATGAGGTGATTATTAGGATTTTCTTCGTTAATATATTAATCAGGTGAGGTTGCCTGGGTGGTTCAGTAGGTTAAGCATCTGACTTCGGCTCGGGTCACGATTTCACGGTTCATGAGTTCGAGCCCCACGTCGGGCTCTATGCTGACAGCTCGGAACCTGGAACCTGCTTTGGGTTGTGTGTCTTCCTCTCTCTCTGCTCCTCCCCTGCTTGTGCTCTGTTTCTCTCTCTCTCTCTCTCTCTCTCTCTCTCTCAAAAGTAAGTAAATATTTAAAAATTTTAAAAATATATATTAATGAGGTGAGTTTCAATTATAATTGTTTATAATGCTAAACAACTTCCTGCATTTTTAGAATAAGCTACAACTTGACAACAATATTTTAACTTTTTAACAAATTGCAAAAATAGGATTTTTGCATCTATATTCATGATTATGCTTAACTCGTAATTTCTTGTTCTCATACTTTCCCTTTTAGATTATTATATTAACGTTTCCATTGTTGAACAGTGATTTCTACTTTTTTTTCTTCTTGAAGAGTTTTATCATATTAGAAAAATATGTTCTTTCAAAGTTTAATTTAACTTTTATGTAGAATGGCCTGGTGTTTTGTTTTGTGGGAAGATTCTGAAATACAGATTCAGTTCCCTTAATGATTATAAGATTTTTCAGGTTTTTATTCATTCTTGAATCTTTCACAAAGGGTATTTTTCTATATTTTTTTCTATTTGATCTAAGTTCTGTTGACAGAGTTGGACTGTATTTTTATTAACTTATAATTATCTTTCTAATCACTGTTGCATCTACTGTTATTCTCCTTCCTATTTTTTTCAATAAAATGTTTGATTGTAATATTTTTATGTTTAATTGTAATTAATTTTAAGATTTCATTTTGATTTCTTTCTTTCCCCATGGATAATTTATAAGTATCTTGTTTAATTGCTAAGATTATAACATTTAATTTACATTTTTGTAATTGATTTCTAAGTGCATTGTGGTCACAGAGAATACCTTTATGATACCAATTATTTAGAAATTATTGATCATGTTTTATGCTTTAATCTGTAGTTGTTGTTTTATTTTTTTTGCAATTTTGTGGCTACTTTATGTTCTTCTTTGTTATATTAAATATAATTTATTGTCAAATTGGTTTCCATACAACATCCAGTGCTCATCCCAACAGGTGCCCTCCTCAATTCCCATCATCCATCCTCTCCTCCCTCCCAACCCCCCTCAACCCTCAGTTTATTCTCAGTTTCTAAGAGTCTTATGTTTTGGCTCCCTCCCTCTCTAACTTCTTTTTTTTTTCATTCACCTCCCCCATGGTCTTCTCTTAAGTTTCTCAGGATCCACACAGGAGTGAAAACATATGTATCTCTTTCTCTGCCTGAATTATTTCACTTAGCGTAATACCCTCCAGTTCTACCCACGTTGCTGCAAATGGCCAGATTTCATTCTTTCTCATTGCCAAGTAGCATTTCATTGTATATATAAACCACATCTTCTTTTTCTATTCATCAGTTGATAGACATTTAGGTTCTGCCCATAATTTGGCAAATGTTGAAAGTGCTGCTATAAACATTGGGGTACAAGTGCCCCTATGCATCAGCACTCCTGTATTCCTTGGGTAAACTCCTAGTAGTGCTGCTCCTATCTCGTAGGGTAGTTCTGTTTTTATTTTTTTGAGAAACTTCCACACTGTGTTCCATAGTTGTTGCACCAGTTTGCATTCCCACTAACAGTGCAAGAGGGTTCCCATTTCTCCACATCCTCGACAGCATGTATAATTTCCTGATTTGTTCATTTTAGCCACTCTGACCAGTGTGAGGTGGTATCTCAGTGTGGCTTTGATTTGTATTTCCCTGATGATGAGTGATGATGAGCATCTTTTCATGTGTCTGTTTCCCATCTGGATGTCTTCTTTGTAAAAGTGTCTATTCATGTTTTTTTGAGACTTTCTTCACTGGATTATTTGTTTTTTGGGTGTTGAGTTTGGTAAGTTCTTTATATCTATAAAGATATCTTTTGGATATTAACCCTTTATCCAATATATCATTCACAAATATCCTTTCCCATTCCATCAGTTGCCTTTTAGTTTTGCTGATTGTTTCCTTTGCAGTGCAGAAGCTTTTTATCTTGATGAGGTCCCAATAGTTCATTTTTGCTTTTAATTCCCTTGCCTTTGGAGATGTGTTGAGCAAGAAATTACTGCAGCTGAGCAAAGAGATTGTTACCTGCTTTCTCCTTTAGGATTTTGATGGTTTCCTGTGTCACATTTAAGTATTTAATCCATTTTTTTAGTTTATTTTTGTGTATGGTGTAAGTAAGCAGTCTAGTTTCATTCTTCTGCATGTTGCTTTCCAGTTTTCCCAGCACCATTTCCTAAAGAGATTTTTTTCCATTGGATGCTCTTTTGTGCTTTGCCAAAAATTAGTTGGTCATACATTTGTGGATCCAATTCTGGGTTCTCTATTCTATTCCATTGGTCTATGTGTCTGTTTTTGTGCCAAAACCATGCTGTCTTGATGATTACAGCTTTGTAGTAGAGGCTAAAGTCTGGGATTGTGAGGACTGCCGTTTTGGCTTTCTTCTTCAATATTACTTTAGATATTTGGGGTCTTTTGAGGTTCCATACAAATTTTAGGATTGTTTCTCCTAGCTTTGAGAAGAATGTCCAATTCTGATTGAGATTGCCTTGAATGTGTAGATTGCTTTGGGGAGTATTGACATTTTAACAATATTTATTCTTCCAATCAGTGTATGTGTTTTAAAGTTGTATGGATTTTGATAAATGCATAGTGTTATGTATCCACCATAAATGTATCAAACAAAACCATCTCACTGCCCTAAAAATTCATCTGTGCTTTACCTATTCAACCAGTGAAGGAGCCCATAGTAAGGATCTCTAGCTTGTAGGTAAGTAACACAGAGTTCAGAGGAACTGGAGGCCCCCTGCCCTCTCAACAGGGTGAAGAGCAAGGCACAGCTGTTCTGCATTCCCCACCAGGGCAGAACCAAGCCAGAAGCACAGCATCTCCTTTCCACCAGGAGACAGAGACAGAGGGAGGCAGCTGCTTAGCACTAGCAATTAACTTGAGACTTGAATTCTCATGGGCAATGAGGAAGTCCCCTTGCAGAAATCAAACAGAAGTTACCTTGATTATAAGTTTTTTAGTTTATAAACTATCAGGATTCTCACATGATTCATTCATTCATTCCGGAGAACACTGGGAAATGCTACTTCTTAGGGGACCCTCACTTTGTAATAAAGTTGAAAATGATACATAATTACATGCATCAGCAGATTTTTGGTGATTATATTAGTCTAGAAAGACAAATAATTATGCTGCTGAATGTGTTTGCAATCCTGTAAAAAGAATATGCATGGACAGTGTCTTCCTGCAATATCCCCCATTAATTAGGTTACAAATAAAAAACCTCCTTTAAATGTTCCAGAGGAGCACATATTTAAAAGAATGTCATGGAAAAGTTTCTTGTGCAACTACCAATGTACTTTTAATGTGACTATCATAAAACATATTGAGAATTAATTTTAAAATTTTATCCTTGTTCTGAATATGTTTCTAATTAGCTACAAACTAGGACAGGTGAATTAGCCTTTTGGAGCTTCAGTGTCCTTCCCTGTAAAATGGAGGTATTGGGCAAGGTCACATCTCAGATGCCTTCCAAAATTAACATCCTATTGATGACAAAAATCAAACTCACTGGCTACAACACATAAGCACCCTGGTATGGTTCCACAAAATGCAAACCATGTGCCATTGATAGGGCTACTGTGATTTCTTAGATCAAGTGTATTATTGATTGAGTACTTGGGTGTCTGTTACATTACTCACATATATAATGTTCTTATCAATGCCCTTATAGACAAATTTATGTCATCATTTGGGCTTTATTTTGGTGAATTACAAGGGCAAATACAATATTTTCCAAAGTTAAACAGTTGTTCTAGAGATTACTATTAAGCAATATAACAATTTGTAATGCTATCTTTATCATATGTATTACATTACATTTCTGAGTTTTATTTGTTCCACTGATTCATATATCCTTTTGTTCAAGTATTTGAATCTGGCAGCTCTATAATATGTTTTTAATATCAAATAGTACACACATACTATTATATTTTCATATGATTTCCTTTGTTATCTTTGTTAAAGATTTTTTTTAAAAAATTGTAATGTTTATTTTCGAGATATAGAGACAGAGATTGAGTGGGAAAAGAGCGGGGGGGGGGGGGTTGGTAACACAGAATCTGAAGCAGGCTCCAGGCTCTGAGCTGTCAGCACAGAGCCCGATGTGGGGCTCAAACTCATGAACTGAGAGATTGTGACCTGAACCGAAGTTGGATGCTTAACTGACTGAGTCACCCAGGTGCCCCAAGACTTTTAATATTAAAAAAAATGTGTCCATTACTTTAAAAAAATATTTTACATACCTTTTGCAGTTTGTTCCCAACCACCTGGTTCTTTTTTTTTAATTATTTTTATTTATTTTTTTTTCAACGTTTATTTATTTTTGAGACAGAGAGAGACAGAGCATGAACGGGGGAGGGGCAGAGAGAGAGGGAGACACAGAATGGGAAACAGGCTCCAGGCTCCGAGCCATCAGCCCAGAGCCCGACGCGGGGCTCGAACTCACGGAACGCGAGATCGTGACCTGGCTGAAGTCGGATGCTTAACCGACTGCGCCACCCAGGCGCCCCCCAACCACCTGGTTCTTGACAATAACTTTATATCAGCAAAGATTAGTTTTCCTTGTTTTAGAATTTCGTTTAGATGGAATCATATTATTTTAGCATGTGCTCTTTTAACTCAGGCCTCTTTTGCTCAACACAATAATATTGAAATTTACTTATATTATTGTGTATATAGTTATATCACTCAAAATATTTTACTGATAACTAGAATCACATTGTGCGGATTTATTACAATGTTGATGGGCATTTGGGTTGTTTCCAGCTTTTTTACTATTATAAATAAAGCTTCTATTAACATTCTTCTATAATTTTTTAAAGATTGTTACAATTTATTATTTATTTTGAGGGGGAAGGGGCAGAGAGAGGGAAATTTCCAATGCAAGAATTGAACTCATGAACCATGAGATCATCACCAAACCTAAGAGTTGGACACTTAATCAACTGAGTCACCCAGGCGCCCGCCCTATACAAATTTTTTATAACTTAATATTTTATTTCACTTTATAAAACATTTAGGAGTACAATTACTGGGCCATAAGGCAGATGTATGTTTAACTTTTATTTTTTTTTAAAATTTTTTTTTTTTTCAACGTTTATTTATTTTTGGGACAGAGAGAGACAGAGCATGAACGGGGGAGGGGCAGAGAGAGAGAGGGAGACACAGAATCGGAAACAGGCTCCAGGCTCTGAGCCATCAGCCCAGAGCCCGACACGGGGCTCGAACTCACGGACCGCGAGATCGTGACCTGGCTGAAGTCGGACGCCCAACCGACTGCGCCACCCAGGCGCCCCTAATTTTTTTAAAATTTTTTTTTTTCAACGTTTATTTATTTTTGGGACAGAGAGTAACTTTTATTTTTAACAGCTTTATTGATATATAATTCATATATCATATAATTTATCCACATAAATGTATAATTCAATGGGTTTCAATATAGTCACAGAATTATTCAATCATTACCATAATCAATTCTAAGATATTCTCATCAGTACAAGAAGAAACTAAGCTATCTTTAGAAGTCCCTTTCCACATTCCCTTAACCCCACAGCCCTAGACAGTCACTAATCTACTTTATAACTCCCTAGATTTGCCTACTTTAGAAATTTCCCACCAAATAAATTATACAATAGATGGTCTTTGGGAAGTGACTTATTTCAATTTTCATAATGTTTTCAAAGTAAATTCATTGAAGAATGTTTCAACACATCATTCCTTTTTATGTCAAATAATATTCCATTGTATATAAAGACCACATTTATTTACCCATTTATCAGTTTATGGACATTGGATCTGTTTCCACTTTCTGACCACAAAAATAATGCTACTATGAATTTTTGTATAAGTATTTGTGTGAATACATTTTCATTTCTGTTGGATATATACCTAGGAGTGGAATTGCTGGTCATATAGTAGCTCTATGCTTCACATTTTGAGGACTGGTCAGACTGATTTCCAAAGCAGCTGCAACATTTTACATTCATAACAATGTATAAAGGTCCTACTTTCACAAGAAACAACAGGTGTTGGAGAGGATGTGGAGAAAAAGGAACACTCTTGCACTTTGGTTGAGAGTGCAAACTGGTAAATCCACTGTGGAAAACATGGATGTTCCTCAAAAAATAAAAAATCAAAGTACCCTATAATCTAGGAATCCCACTTCTGGGTACTTACCCAAAAATACAAAAACACTAATTCAAAAGGATAGATGCACCTCTATGTTATAGCAGCATTGTTTGCAATAGCCAAATTGTGGAAGCAGGCAGATTGTCTATCAAGAGATGAATGAATAAATAAGATGTGATACACATACACACACACACACACACACACACACACACACACAAAATGAAATGTTATTCAGCCATAAAAAAAGAATCTTTCCATTTGCAATGACATGGATAGAGCTACAGAGTGTAATGCTAAGGGAAATAAGTCAGACAGAGAAAGACAAATAACATATGATTTCATTCATCTGTGGAGCTTGAGAATAAATGAACAAAGGAAAAAGAAAGGGAGAGATAAACCAAGAAAGAGACTCTTAACTGTAGAGAACAAACTGATGGTAACAGAGGAGAGGTGGGTGAGGAGATGGGTTAAACAGGTGATGGGGATTAAACAGTGCACTTGTGATGAGCACCAGATGATGTATGGAATTGTTGAATCACTATGCTGTACATATGAAACAAATATAACACTGTATATTAACTATACTGGAATTAAAATAAAAATAAGAAAGAAAGAGAGAAAGAAAGAAGAAAGGAAAGAAGGAAGGAAGGAAGAAAGAAAGGTCCTACTTTCTTCTCAGTCTTGTCAACACCTATTATTTTTCATTGTTTTAATTTTAGCCATTCTACTGGGTATAAGGTAATATCTCATGGCTTTGATTTGCATTTTCCTTAAGTCTAATGTTATTAAGCATCATATCATGTGCTGTTTTAAAAATAAAGTTTATTTACTTATTTTGAGAGAGAAAAAGGGAGAGAAGGAATGAGTGAGCATGAGCTGGGGAGGGGCAGAGAGAGGGAGAGAAAGAATCCCAAGCAGGCTCCTACATGTCAACACAGAGCCCAACACAGGGCTTGAAACCACAAACCATGAGATCATGACTTGAACCAAGATCAGACACTTAACCAACTGAGCCACTCTGGCACCACCCCCCCATTCCATGTGCTATAGCCTATATATCCTATAGTCTATATATCCTATATATAAAATTTTGGGAAGAAATGCCTATGTAGGTCCTTTGTCCACTTTAATTCATTATATGTCCTTTTTATTATTAAGTTGTAAGACTTCTTTATATATTCTGCATAATAGACCTACTTATATCTGATACAGTCAATCCTCCTTATTCATGGTTTAGTATTTGCAAATTCACCTCCTTGATAAAATTATCTGTAACCCCAAAATCAATTTTCACAGTGTTTCCACAGTTATTCATAGACATGCACAGGCAAGCAAAAACTTGAGTCACCTGTTGCACACATTCCTCAGCTGAGGCTGAACAAGAACGGTGCTCTGCCATCTTGTTTCAGATCTCATACTATAAACAAATGTCCTGTTTGTGCCTTTTTAGCACATAGCTTTTAAATTTTGTGCTTTCTTTTGATTTATCTGTTTCTTTCTCTTTCTTTCTCTTTCTTTGTTTCTTTGTTTCTTTCTTTCTTCATTCCTCTTTCTTTCTTTCTTTCTTTCTTTCTTTCTCTTTCTTTCAATAAGCTTCATGCCAAACATGCAGCTTGAACTCATGACCCTGAGATCAAGAGTTGCATGCTTTACCGCCTAAGCCAGCCAGATGTCCCTGTTTTATCTGTTTCAAATAGTCCCCCATCACAGTGCTGACATTGCTGCCCAGTGTCTCTAATGACTTTATTCCCAGTAGTAAAGAGATTACTGATAGTACATGGGGTGATCTGGCAATAGAGGTGTGGGAAATATCACCATTAGTTACTTCTAATCAACCACTAATAAGAAGCAAGTATCTGAATGACTGTGTATATGATACTTTTGAACATTTGTGTCAAACTAACTTGTATAGTGACATTGGTGTCATTGGACAAAGTGAGGAAAGTATCAGATGAGTCCAAGGATTTAAAATGTCAAGCTCAAACACATGTTTTCCCTGAAATATACACTTATATCTTGTAGCTGAAGGGCTGAGGTTGCTGAAAATGAAAACCCAAATCTCTTCCCACAAGTGGTGGACTTATGACACAGATCAAATTTCTAGCTTTACAGTGTCTATTGTTAAAGTGAGGGGATTGATTGGGAAAGGATAGGATCCTGGAAGTTGGAATAGGGAGGTGTGGAAAGACCCAGATGAAGCCGGGGACACTGATACCCTAAATTCTGATGAATCTTCCTTGATGATAGAAACAGCTTCTCCACCCCCCATAAAAGCAGCCTCCCTATCCTTATTTGAGGAGAGTAATCCTGAATTACCTGTGGAAGCTCAACTGGCCATCCCTGAGGTAGCTGCCTTGCAAGACAATGCTGATTCCCTTCAGGATCCACCACTATCACCTCTCTTTTCTTCTAGACCTATAATTAGACTCAATTTCCATCAGCTTCCCCCAAATAAGGTACAAGCTGTGGCCCATGAAATGCACTATAATCCAAAAGAACTGCTGAGTTTTCTAACTTATATGGACATAAATCCATGGAATATGTGTGGGATGGGATGTGTGGAATAATGGTCAAAGAAACAAAGCTGGGTCAGGCTAACTTTATGGATATGGGTACACTAAACAAAGATTCTACATTTAATATTGTAGCTCAAGGAGTTAGAAAGGGCTTTCATAGTTTTGGTTGTGTAGCTGAAATGTGAACTAAAAGGTGGCCTACAGTGAGTGAGGTTAAACGTTAGATATGCCTTGTTTTATTATAGAGGAGGGAATCTAAAGCCTTAGGGAAATTGGAATTTAGACTGAATTTGTCATTGAAGATCTATTTATCTATAAGACCCACGAGAAGGGTCTAGAAGAGACACATTTCACCACAATCATAAAAATAAATTAATGTGGGGGACGCTGGCATACTTAAAGAGCTATGTGATTGATCTTCACCATAGGCCAGAGCTTACAATTGGGAACTGTGCCCACTATATTGGGAAATGTACATGAAATGAAAATAACAGAATCCTGGAGCGGCAGAGACTAGGTGGCAGCACTCAGCTGCCCAAAGCAAAATAGGTGTGGTTACCGTAGTGGCCAGCAGTGCCAAAGCAGCAACAAAATGGTCTGACTCATGCCAACCTATGAATTTAGCTTGCAGATGACGTGTTTCTAGACGTGAAATATGTAGGAAACTTGCTATATTCTTACTATATTTATACATATAGAAGTGGTCTAGGTCAAGTAAACAAAAGCTGAACCTGAATCATAAAAACAGATAAGCATGGTCTCTCAATCAATTCCAAGCTTTGAGCGAGTTTACAAATCCAGAGCTCTTGAATTAGGTGAGGGCTGGTTCCCTTGAGGAAGGACTCTGGTACATTTTCAAAAATTTATACTGTTAATCTTTCTCCCAGTCTCCCCCAAAAGGGGCTATGGCCTTTTATCAAGGTAACTGTGCATCAGGGAAATTATAAGATCATTCTGGAACTAAAGTACACTGGCTCTGAACTAACACTAATTCCAGGAACCCAAAATGCCACTTAACCCACCAGTCAGAGTAGGGGGTTATAGAAGTCAGATGATCAATAGAATCTTGGTTCAGGTATATGTCACAATGTGCCCTGTGGGTCTCTGACCCTATCCTGTGGTACATAATTGGAATAAATATGCTCAGCAGCTGGAAGAATACCTATTTGTACCCTGACATGTGGAATGAGGATTGTTACAGTAGGGAAGACCAAGAGGAAGCCACTAGGACTGCCTCTACCTAGGAAAATAGTAAACCCCGAGCAGTACCACATTCCTGCAGGGATTTCACACATTAGTGCCACTATCAAGTCTTTGAAAGATGGAGGAGTAGTGATTCCTACCATATACCATTCAACTTGCCTATTTTGTCTGTGCAGAAGACACATGGACCTTGGAGAATGACAATGGATTATTTTAAGCTCAGTCAGGTGGTGACTCTAATGACAGCTGCTATCCAGATGTGGTTTTATTGCTTGAGTAAATTAACATATCCCCTGGTACCTGATATTCTGGAACACACTTTATTCTCTATCCTTGTTAACAGCACTAGAAGCAGTTTGCTCTCAGCTGGCAAGGCCAGCAATACACCATCGCCCTCCTACCTTAGGGGAATGTCAATTCTTCAGCTCTTTGTCATAATTTAGTTTGCAAGATCTTCATTGCCTTCCCCTCCATAAGCTATCAACACTGGCTTATCGGACTGATGAAATTATGCTAATTGGAAGTAGTGAGCTAAAAGTCTATATTACTGATAACATTATGCTGATTGGGCCTAGAGAGCAAGAAGTAACAACTACTGTAGACTTCTGGTAAGGCATTTAAGTGCCAGGGAGTGGGAAATAAATCAGAATAAAATGCAGAGGTTTCTACCTCAGCGAAGTTTCTATGGGCCCAGAGATGTGGGGCATGTTGAGATCTCCTTTCTGAGGTGAAGGATAAGTTATTGCATCTGGCCCCTCCTTCAGCTAAAAAAAAAAAAAGAGGCAGAAAGTGGGTCACTTTGGATTTTGGAGGCAACATATTCCTCATCTGAGTCTGCTTGAAAAACGCTGCTAGTTCTTTTGGGAGGGGGGCGGGGGGGGGGCGGTGCATGCAGAACAATAGAAGGCTCTGCAAAAGGTCCAGGCTGCCGTGCACACTGCTCTTCTGCTTAGCCATACGATCCCGCATATCCACTGGTGCTGAAAGTGTCAGCAACAAATAGAAATGCTGTTTAGAGCCTTTTGACAGGCCCTCTATGGGTGACTCACAGAGAAGACACTTAGGATTCTGTAGCATAGCCCTGCCACCTTCTGCAAATAACCACTCTCGTTTTGAGGAATAGATCATGGCCTGGTATAAGGCCTTAGTAGAGACTGAACATTTAGAGGCCACCAAGTCACCATGCAACCTGAGCCGTCCATCATGAATTGGGTATAATCTGATCTACCAAGTCATAAAGTTGGATGTGCACAGCGGCATCCCATTATCGAATGGAAATGATATATATGTGAGTGGGCTTAAGCAAGCCATGAAGGCACAAGTAAATTACCTGACGAATGATCCAAATGTTCATGACCCCTTTCTCTATTATTCTGCGTCTTCTTTCCCAGTCTGCATCTCTAGTCTCTTGGGTGTTCCCTATGATCAGGTGATAGTAAAAGAAAACTCAGGCCTGTTTTACAGATGCAGGCTGTCTGATATATAGGCTCCACATCAAAGTGGACAGCTGCAGTACTACAGCCTCTTTCTGGGACATTCCTGAAAGATAGTAGTGAAGGGAAATAATTCAAGTCAGCAGAACTTCAGGCAGTGCATTTGGTTGTTCATTTTGTTTAGAAGAAAAAAATTACCAAGCATGTGATCATATAATGATTCACAGACTGTGGCCAGTGATTTGGCTGATGTCAGGGACTTGTAACATTGGTAACAAGGAAATCTGGGCAAGAGGTATGTGGATAGACCTCTCCAAATGGGCATAAATCATGAAGATATCTGTGTCCCATGTGAATGCTCCCCAAAAGATGACCTCAGCAGAAGATTTTAATAATTGAATGGATAGGATGGCCTTGTCTTTGGATGCTAATCAGCCTCTTTACCCAGCTACCCCTGTCATTGTCCAGTGGGTTCATAATTGATGTGATCATAACGGCAGGGATAGAGGTTATGCATGGGCTCAAGAACATGAATTTCCACTCATCAAGGCTGACCTGGCAAAAGCCACTGTTGAGTGCCCAATCTTCAAGCAACAGAGACCAACACTGAACCCTTGATATAGCACCATTCTCTGGGGTAATTAGCCAGATACCTGGTGGCAGATTGATTACATTGGACCACTTCCATCATAGAAAGAGCAGTGTTTTTTCTTACTGGAATAGATAGACACTTATTCTGGATATGGATTTGCCTTCCCTGCATGCAGTGCTTTTGCCAAAACTACCATCTGTGTACTTATAAAATCCACCTTATCCACCCTAATGGTATTTCACACAGCAACGTTTCTGACCAAAGAACACAAATGAAGTATACCAATAGAACCGTGCTTATGGAATTCATGCTCTTACACATTTTCTAAGCAGATAGCTTTGTGGAATGGTAGAATGGCCTTTTGAAGACTCACTTATAGCCATTTGGCAATACTGGGCTAGGGCAAAGTTCTCCAGGAACCTGAATATGCTCTGAATCAGCATCCAATATATGGTG
This sequence comes from Prionailurus viverrinus, assembly GCF_022837055.1. Lineage (NCBI taxonomy): Eukaryota > Metazoa > Chordata > Mammalia > Carnivora > Felidae > Prionailurus > Prionailurus viverrinus. Next base: position 48,958,978 of record NC_062563.1, read on the forward strand.
CTATTTCTCTCATTGCCAGGAATCACGGGTCCAAGAATCAAGGGATGGAAAGGGGAATGACACCACTTACTATTATACCTAGAGACTCCCTAGCAAAATGCTTGCTTTTGATTCATAGAACCTTATGTTCTGATTATCTAGAGGTCTTAGTCCCAAAGGGAGGAAGTCTTCCACCAAGAGAAACAATTCCATTGAACTGGAAGTTAAGACTGCCACCCAGCCACTTTGTTATCTACATGCCTGTATATCACAGGCAAAGAAGAGAGTTACTGATTTGTCTGGGATGGTTGGTCTTTATTACCAAGAAGAAATTAGGCTGTTACTTCATACTGGCAGTAAGGATGAATATGTCTGGAATATAGGGGATCACTTAGCATGTCTCTTAGTATTATCATGCCTTGTGATTAAAACTAATTAAAAACTACAGCCACCAATCAATCAGGATAACTAATGGCTCAGATCCTTCAGGAATGAATGTTTGGGTTATTCCATCAGGTAAAGAAACACAACAATCTGAGGTTCCCATTAAAGGCAAAGGGGATATGAAGTGGTTAGTGGGAAAATGTAGGTATAAATACCAGACACGATCACATACCCAGCTATGAAATGAAGACTATAATTATCATGAGTTATTTTTCTCATGTAATTATTATTATATTTGTGTGTGTGCATGTATAAATAAAGAATCTTTTTCTTCCCTCTCTTATTCCCTTACATATATAACATGTATTGACATTATATAATAGTATCTAAGTATCATTTATTTCATTGTATGTTGTGGGATATCAAGGAGATGAATAAACATCATCCAAGGACTTGCATCCTCTTCTGGGGAAAGGCTGTATGCAGACTAGATGTACATCTTATGTGGAAGTATGATCTTAATATTGTTTTTATTGGAGATTAAGTATGGTTTCAGAAGATGTGTATGGGTGCTAAGTTGACTAGGGTTGGATCTGTTATCATTAATTTTATGTATCAGCATGTAGGGTGTTTTGCATGAGATTAATATTTAAATCAGTGAATTTTTGTATATCCTTTATAATGTGGTATCTAGTTATTTGAAAGTCTGAATAGGACAAAAAGACCAGCCTCCTCAAGAAAGAGGAAATTATTCAGAAGAATACCTTCAGATTCCATGTGCACCATCGGCTGTCCTGGGTCTGAAGCCATCTGGGACACACTGAAGATTTTATACCTACCACCCTCCCTAAGCATGCAAGCCAGTTAATTCTGATAAATTTCTTTCTGTAATGTATATATACATCCCCTTGGTCCTATCTCTCTGGAGAATGCTGACAAACACAGAATGATAAACATTAATTAATTTTTGGATGTTAAACTAATCTTGCCTTCCTGGAATAATACCACTTGGTCATAGTGTGTAACCCTCTTTTATATGTTGCAGGATTCAGTTTGCTAGTATTTTGTTAAACATTTTTTTCATTGGACACCTGGATGGCTCCATTGGTTAAGCATCTGATTCTTGGTTTCAACTCAGGTCATGACCTCACAGTTTGTAAGTTGGAGCTCACATAGGGCTCTGCACTGACAGCACAGAGCTTGCTTGGGATTCTCTCTCTATCCCTGTCTCTGCCTCTCCCCACTCATACTCTCTTGCTCTCTCAAAATAAATAAGTATACGTTAAAAAAGATTTTTTTCATCAATATTTACAAATGATATTTGTTTATTATTTTTTTCATAATGCCTTTATCTTGCATTGGAATCAGTGTACTTCTGGCCACATGTTCGTTGGAAAGGGTTCCCTTTTCTAGTTTTTTAGGAAGAGTGTGTCAAGAATTTGTATTAATTATTCTTTAAATGTTTTATATTACTGAGTAGTGAAGCATCTGGACCACAGTTTTCTTTGTGAGAAGATTTTTAATTACTAATTCAATGTCTGTATTTGTTATACTTCTACTCAGATTTTCTAATTCTTCTTGTCAGTTTTGGTAGTTTTGTCTTTCTAGTAATTTGTCCAGTTTCATGTATTATCTGCCTAGCTGCTATTCTGTTATTCATACTATTCCCTATAATTTGATTTATTTCTGTAAGGTCAGTAGTGATGATTTCATTCTTGATTTTAGTAATTTGTGATTTGTCTTTTTTTTCTTGATCAAGTTAGTGACTTGGATTATAAAATTTGTTGATCTTTTCAAGAACCAACAGTTAACCTTTTTATTTCATATTCATATATATATATATATATACACACACACACACACATTATCATTAATTTAATCATAATTATCTCTTTCCTTCTGCTTGCTTTGGGTTTGGTTTACTCTTATTTGTTCACTATTTTAATGGGGTCATTGATTTGGGCTTGTTCGTCTCTTTAACATATAAATTGAAAGCAGAAGGGCACCTGGGTGGCTTAGTCAGGTAAGCATCCAACTCTTGATTTCAGCTCAGGTCATGATCTCATGGTTCATGAGATGGAGCCCAACATCAGGCTCTGCACTGACAGTGGGGAGGTTGCTTGGGATTCTCTCTCTCTGCCCCTCACCCTCTTTTCCTCTCTCTCTCTTTCTCTCTCTCAAAATAAATATATAAACATTAAAAAAGTAGAAAGCATAAATTTCTAAGAAATTCTTTAGCTATTTCTCAGAAGTTTTGTTATATTATACCTTCATGTGCATCCACCTCAAAGTATTTTCTAATTTACTTTTTCATTTCTTCTTTGATCACTGGTTATTTAATGTTCTTCAATTTTCACATATTTATAAGTTTGTGAAATTGATTTTTAACTTCATTTCATTGTATTTGGAAAACATATTTTGAATTATTTCAGTTTTTAAACATGCATTGAAACTTTTAAAGTGAGATTATATACCTTATTAAGGTTTTAAATGGGATTATATATATTTTTCTATACTTTTATTTTCATCTGATTTGTATTATTCAATCTAAAATTTGTTGCCTCTAGCTAGTGTATAGCTGGATATTATTTTTATTCATTTAGATAATGTATGCCTTTTTAACAGATTTTTAAGGCCAATCACTTAATGTTATTGTTGACATTACTTAATGTTATTTGGATTTACATCTGCTAATTTACTTCTTAAATTTTTCTATAATGAATTTTTACCAATTTTTTAAATGTTTATTTTCGAGAGGGAGAGAGAGAGAGACAGAGTGTGAGTGGGGGAGGGGCAGAGAGAGGGAGTCACAGAACCTGAAGCAAGCTCCAGGCTCTGAGCTGTCAGCACAGAGCCTGACACGGGGCTCAAACCCATGAACCATGAGATCATGACCTGAGCTGAAGTCAGTTACCTAACCAACTGAGCCTCTCAGAAACCCCTCTTTAATGTATTTTTTTAGTTTTTCTGTTTTTCTTTTACTATTGTCCTTGCATTGACTATTAATTCTTTCATTTAATATAATGTTTTTTTTATGATATTATTTTACTTATTTTCTTAGTGGTTACTCTAGCACTTACTATATATATACTTTAATTACTAGAAACTACTTCAGAGTTATTTATACTAACTTAACTTCTTAGTGAAATATTGAAACTTTACTCCCATATATCTCTGTTCTCCAACTTTTTCTATTAATATGGATATGCATATTTATCTATGTTATAAACTCAATAGTGTATTGTTATAATTATTATTTTTTTAATTTTTTTTCAACGTTTATTTATTTTTGGGTCAGAGAGAGACAGAGCATGAAGGGGGGAGGGGCAGAGAGAGAGGGAGACACAGAATCAGAAACAGGCTCCAGGCTCCGAGCCATCAGCCCAGAGCCCGACGCGGGGCTCGAACTCACGGACCGCGAGATCGTGACCTGGCTGAAGTCGGACGCTTAACCGACTGCGCCACCCAGGTGCCCCTATAATTATTATTTTATATTGTTTAAATAAACATGTAATAAAGGAAAACAGAAATATTTATAGAGTTTATATTAACTTATAATTTTTTATTTCTGGCTTTCTTCCCTTGTTTATGTGAATCAAATGGCCATCTGGTTTGATTTTCTTACTCTAATATAGCTGTATTCCCACCCCCCTCTTTTGTGCTATTATTGTCAAATGTACTTATATAATGTTATAGACCTAAAATGTTATACATAGACCTAAAATGTTATAAAAGTACTTTTTATATTACTTTATATTACCTTATATTATATATTATTACTATATATAAAGTAATATTACTATATTACTTTATATTACCTAAAATTATATATATATATATAAAATGTTGTAAAAATGCTTTTTATATTACATAAGATAAGAAAGGAAAATATACATTTTTACTCTTTTATTATTATATAATTACTTTCCTGATGCTCCTTTTTATCTTATGGATTTGAATAACCGTCTGGTATCACTTACTTTCTGCATGAAGCATTTGCTTTAGTGTTTTCTGTGAGGTGGAATTTCTAACAATGAATCCTATTATCTTTTGTCCATCATGGAATGTATTTTGTATTTCACTTTTTTTGGGGGGGGGAGGGGAGAGTTTTGCTTGATATAATATTCTGGCTTGACTGGTTTTCCCAGCACCTTGAACATGTCACCACACTTTGTTCTGGCCTTCACTGCTTCTGATGAGATTCCCTTGTATATGGCAAGTTAATCTTCTTTTGCTGCCTTCAAGAGTTTCTCTTTAAATTTGGCTTTCACCATTTTTACTATCATGTGTCTGTCTGTGATCTCTTTGTGTTTATCTTACTTGCAGTTCGTTGAGGTTGATCAATTAAAAGTTTATCCTCTATGACTATGTAATCATCTGATTTAGGAAGATTTTCAACCATTATTTCCTCAGATTTTTTTCTGCCTCTTTTTCTCTCTCTTCTCTTCTTGGAATATCCATTATACTTATATTGGTATACTTGATGTTTCATATATCTGAATCTGCTCATTTTACTTCATTGTTCAGATTGCAAAGTCTCTATAAATCTGCCTTCAAATCTGCCACTTCTTTCTAGTGTCAGCAGAAGTACACTGAGTCCCTTTGATGAATGTTTCATTTATTGCACTTTTCAAGTTTCAGAACTTCCATTTGGTTCTTTTTAATAATTTCTATCTTTTTATTAATATTCCTAACTTGATGAAACATTCTCATCATATATTTCTTTGCTCTTTCATCATAGCTTTCTTTAGTTCTCTGAACCTATTTAAAACAAATTTATATAGTCGCTTTGAAGTCTTTGTCTGCTAAGGCCACTATCTGGACTCCATGAAACTTAGTTTCTGTTACCAGCTTGCATCTTCTGTAGGGATAACTTTCCTTTTTATACGTCTTATAATTTTGCTGTTGTTGTTGAAAATGGAACATTTTATATATGAAAATTTGGATACTGACCTCAATCCTTGTGGCCTACTTCTGTGTTTGCTTATATATTTGTTTAAAGATTTGTCTGAACTCTCCCAGTGAAGTCTATTTTCCCCCACAATGTGTAGACTCTGAGGTTTTTCCTCAAAGGGCATGGGCTTGGGCATGAATATAGTCATCTGATATGATAGTGGCTTTCAAAGGGCTTTCTTTCATTCTCTCTTTCATTGATATCTCTGGGTTGTTGTTTTTTTTTTTTAACACCCAATGTTCATCCCATGAAGTGCCCTCCTTAATGCCCATCACCCATTTAGTCCATTCTCCTCAACCCAAACTCCCCTCCAGCAATCATCAGTTTGTTTTCTGTATTTAAGAGTCTCTTATGGTTTGCCTCCCTCTGTGTTTTTACCTTATTTTTTCCCTTTCCCTATGTTAATGTTTTGTTTCTTAAATTCCATATATGAGTGAAATCATATGATATTTGTCTTTCTCTGACTGACTTATTTTTCTTAGTGTAACACACTGTACACCCATCCATGTTGGTGTACAAATGGCAAGATTTCATTCGTTTTGATTGCTGAATAATATTCCATTGAAGAAGAAGAAGATGTGGTATCCCACCCTCTTTATCCATTCATCAGTCGATAGACATTTACGCTCTTTCCATAATTCGGCTATTGTTGATAGTGCTGCTATAACCATTGGGGTGGATGTGCCCCTTTGATCAGCACTTTTGTATCCTTTGGATAAATACCTAGTAGTACAATTTTTGGGTTTTAGGGTAGTTCTATTTTTAATTTTTTGAGGAACTTCTATATTGTTTTCCAGAGTGGCTGCACCAGTTTGCATTCCCACCAACCGTGCAAAAGTTTTCCCCTTTCTCAGTATCCTCACAAGCCTCTGTGGTTTCCTGAGTCGTTAATTTTAGCCATTCTGACAGGTGATATCTCATTGTGGTTTTGATTTGTATTTCTCTGATAATGAGTGAAGTTGACCTATGCTCTCTTCTAAATGAAGTAAATTCCATTTGGGAAGATCTATGGAGCTCTCTTTTTTTGATGGACCATCTCCCCTCCTGTGCTAAACTTTGTACCACTATTCTAGAACTGGGGGTGACACCCATGCTTTAAGAACAAGGCACCAGGCAGAGCTGTGAGCCTCTGATACTCTCAGCTAAACACTCCTTGTGTACCCTACAAGCAAGCTCTGGCCTGTCATGCTGTTAGTAGAGACTCTGGTCTATAAATGGGAATGGGGACCAACAGGGAGCCCTTGATTCTTGGTCATGACTACCTGAAATAGACTTTCCACAGCATGAGTTAGAGGGGGTGAGAAATGCTGTTTGCCTGTCCCTCCAGGAGAGATGCTGAAGCTCTAGTTTTGGAGCACGGGGAGAGGGAGGCCTGTGTTGTAGTCTAGTGTAGCTTTCCCCGAATAAACTTTCTTCATGCCGAGCTGGAAGAATGCAGGAAGGAGTGTAGTGTAGTTCAAACACCACAGACTCTTGCCATTCTCACCTTTCTATTCCTACTGTAAGTAATTGTTTAAAGTAATTTTCCTTTTCTTCCTTGTATATTCTTCCTTGTATATTTATATTTATTTTGTAACAATGTTGGTAATTTACATATAGACTTTTTTTATTCCTGAGATTTTTTTGGTTTTAATATTTAAAGTTAAACATATTTTTTAGACAGGCTTTCTATTTCTTTAAGAATATAGCTTTTGTGGGGCACCTGGGTGGCTCAGTTGGTTAAGGGTCCAACTTCGGCTCAGGTCATGATCTCTGGTTCCTGAGTTCGAGCCCCATGTTGGGCTTTCTGCCAGCAGCTTGGAGCCTGGAGCCTGCTTTGGATTCTGTGTCTCCCTCTCTCTGCCCCTCCCCTGCTCATGCTCTTTCTCTCTTTCTCAGATAAATAAACATTAAAAAAAGAATGTAGAAAAAAAAGTTACAGAGACAGAGGGAGGCAAACCATAAGAGACTCCTTGAGGACTGAGAACAAACTAAGGGCAGATGGGGGGTGGGAGAAAGGGGAAAGTGGGTGATAGGTAGGGAGGAGGGCACTTGTTGGATGAGCACTGGGTGGTGTATGGGAACCAATTTGACAATAAATTATATTTTTAAAAATGAATAAAATTAAAAAAATAAAAAAGTAAAGAATACAACCTATTAATTTCTAATATTTTTTATTTGTTCATTCTTTTTTTTTCTTTGACTGGCTTAATTAATGTTTTATCTGCTTCACTGTTTTGTTGTACTGTGTTTCTCCTTTCCTTCATAGGTTTGGAATTTAGATCTTCTAACTTATTTTTTATTATCTCTTTATAGTATGTTTTTACATTGATCATTTCTTTTGCTATGTCCTCATTATTTCCTTTATAATTTATATTTTCATGTAGCAAACTTTATTTAAAAGATGTCTGTCTGAAAAAAAATTTAATTAAAAAAATAAAAGATGTCTGACTAAAAAGAGTGGCTATTAAGTGTCCTTTCTTTTTTTTTTTTTTTTTTTTGTCAGAATGGTAGGGTCTGTTCTACAACAAAACCCTGCCACAGAATAGGTACATAGCAACACACCCACACTGGGGGGATTTTCTCTCCCTTCACCCATCACCTGGACTTCTTGCTAAGATATTTCTAATCCATGGTCTTCTAAGGTTTTATGCCCCCAAAAGCCTACTCATGACAGACATCACTTTCACTTAAGTCACTTTCTCCTTCTCTGAGATTATCAGGAGAGGCTCCCATTGCAAAGAACTGCTCTTTGAGATATGCCTTTCTGAGAGTGGCACATTTTGAAACATCTAATCAGCAAAGCACCATTCCCTTCTCAAAAGAGGGCTTTCCAGGAAAGAGGAGCAGGGTGAGAATATGTCCCCCCCCCCCCACTGAAGGAGCCAATTAATGTATGTAGAGCTCACAGCCAGGCATTTGCTGGCTTATAGTTTACAAATGTTGAAACTTTCTCTACTAAACAATTGACTTTACACTAAAAAAACTATCTATATTTGTTTTATTTTATTTTATTTTTTAGTTTTCATTCATCATGGCTTTTGAATAGTCTGTAATACATCCCAGTTTAACTAAACATGATCACCAAAGGGGCATTCTCCCCCGCCAAAGACATAGTTTTTTGATGGACAAGTATGTATCAGAGTATTTCCCAAAATAATAATAATAATAACAATAATAATAATAATAACAATAATAATAATAATAAAATTTTCGGATCCTAAAATAAATGAGAAACTACTCACCCATGTATCTCTGCAAACTTGTTTGCAATGGCTTCTAGCCTCAGTTCCCTGTTAACTGTAATTTAAATGCAATTTATGATTCCAGTCAAGATCCTGATTGCATTTAGTTTGCTGGTGACAGAATCAATTCATTTCAGCCAGGAAAAATGATGCATTGGCTGTCAGGCTTCTGGTCTCTGGGACATCAAATTTTCCCAGAGTTATCTCTCTGCATTTTGGAGTCGCTTACCTTTTGCTCCTGACATTTTATAATGAGCATCATTAAGCAATAGCTTACCTGCTCAGAGGTCAGGGGCAGTATGTTCTGATCTATCATCCACAGAGAGCCAAGCAGGATGACTCTATCAACAACAAAACAGAATCCTGATGAGGAAAACTGAAGCAACAAAGAGAGGATTGTAGTTTATGGTAAAGCAGGATTTTGACATTGTTATTGTGTGCTGCACTGCTAACCACCGTGAAATAACTAACATAAGGGTACGATAATGGAAGGTAGATGTGTGTCTCCTGATAGGCTAGAGCTGTTAGGTACATGCGTGCAGGCAGCCTTATTGTCAACTAATGTTAAGATTTGTTTCTTTGTTGTTGTCGTTGTTAAATGTTTATGTATTTTTGAAAGAGAAAGAGAGAGGAGAGAAAGAGGGAGAGAAAGCATGTGAATAAGTGGGGATGGGTAAAGAAAGAAGAAGAGAAGAATCCCAAGCAGGCTCCACACTGTCACTGCAGAGCTTGATTCATGGCTTGATCTCATGACATGAAAGCATGACCTGAGCTGAAATCAAGAGTCAGATGCTTAACCAACTGAGTCACCCAGTCAACTAAGATTTGTTAAGATTTTGTTAAGATGTTTTATGATTTGTTTCTTATGAGAGACCACTCATCTAATTCTCACATAATTTGTTAAGCCCACACATTACTAATTTGAAAAACAATCTTCTGACACTATGTGTAGACCTAAAACAGCAAACTGTAGGCTATTTTTCCTTTAAATAAGGCAAAGCTGTCACATCACCCAAGTGAGCTATGAGTGGGCACAGATGGAGAACACGCGGGAGGAAATACTGTCACTCCTACAACATACCTTCTTTTCTCTTCTCTACAAACACTGGGCCAGCAATCTGCCATGAACCTCCCTGTTGGAGGTAAACCCTGGCTCTCCCTCTGGCTGCCTGCCTATTATGTGAAGACATGTTCAGTGGACCCATCATAGGTGCTGGGATGAGTATTTGAGGCTGAGAGACCACCCTAAAGAGTCAAACAACAGACAAGTGCATGAAGTGCTGGGCTCTGGTAAAGAAACACAGTCAGTTTCTCCAGCACAACATAACCAATGAGTTTCCCAAAAGTGCCACTCAGTGTGCTGGATGCTTTGTGATGTGTCCTCCTCCCTCAGGAATAAAGAAACGAAGACTCAGAGAGACAGGTTCCTTCAGACTGGGAGATGTGAGGAGACAGCACTAGCTTTGAGACAAAGCCTTCTGGAATCAATGTCTGTCTGTCCTCCCACAACATTCCATGTGCTGTGTACCACATGCCACATGCCATGCGGCAATCATGGGGTCTAACACAGACAGCCTAAATCCAGAGCCTGAGGTTTTAGATGTAGGAACCCAGCTTCTTCAAATAGCAGGTAAGCTAAATCAGTTAGGAATACATTCATCTACAAGTGGTAGAAGCCCCAATTTAACTGAGGTTTAAACAAGACATAAGTGTATTCCAGTTACACATTAACACCCAGTTGCCCAAGGGGGATATTGCACTCCAGGCTTTCCTATCTTGTTTTTCTGTCATATATGGCCTCAATCCCAGGTCCATGGTGGTCCTTTCATTTTCCAGGCAACAGGATGAGTGGAGGGAGGAACATAGTAGAACAACACAAAGAAGCACACTGACTATGTCTTGAGGAAGGTCCTGGGTGCTGCCATATCATATTTGTGTTTTCATGTCACATGGCCACACCTAACTGCAAGAGAGGCTAGAAATGTAGACCTCATTCTGGGTGGCCATGTGTCAGCTATAAGTTTAATAACATGGAAAAAGTGGAGAATGCATATTCAGGGGAGTGATCAGCAGCTCTGCCATGACCATCTCCAAGGAGGATGGGTCTCCACTTGCAATGGGTTATAAGAAATGCTGTCTTGTGGCACCTGGGTGGCTCAGTTAAACATCCAAATCTTGGTTTCGGCTAAGACATTATATTGTGGCTTCATGAGTTCAAGGCCTACATGGGGTTCTGCCCTGACAATGCAGAGCCTGCTTGGGATTCTGTCTCTCTGCTCCCCACTCCACTTGTGCTGTCTCTATTTCTCTCAAAATAAATTAGTAAACTTAAAAAATATATTAAAAAAAAAGAAATACTGTTTCTGGGGTTCTGGAAAGGACCATTCACTCATACTCCCCATGAACTATAAACATGTCTTTACTTCTATGACCACCTGTCACATTGTTACCTAGTGGGTGAAATGGATGACAGTAATCTCTCTGGATATTAGATGGAATCAAGGGATTTGGATGTCTATGTGCTGTTGGTTAAATTGTTTGGGGACTGTTGTTTTTTTCAGTGTTGCTGGTCAGTTTGGTCAGAGACTGTAGCAGATAGAAGTTGAGATATGGAATTAATATATGTTTTATGGGGATAGAGAAAAGGAAAGAATGTGAATAGAATATTCCTAGCCATTCACACAGTTGGGGACCATGATATTCCCTTTCTATCCCTCTCCCTCTTCCAGAGCAGGAGGCAAAGGGGAGCCCTGTGGACTCTGGACAAAGAAAGGATAGTTAGAGGAGATGATTACAGCATCCAGGATGACAATCTTCCCCCTCCTCAGTATTCTGTTCAAGGATCTGATTAAGGCAAGAAGCCTTGAGTGTCATGGGCCAGGCCTCCCACCTTGGATTTCGCTCCTGCTGACACTGCTGTCCTAGGAGATATTAGAAAGCTTTCTGAAGAGAAAAAGTGATGTTATACATCACCTTCTTGAGCATTCATATGCCCCGGGATAAGATTTTCTGTTTTGCAAGAACACATCAGAGCACATTTTAGAACATAGCACCCCTCAGAGCATGGTGGACCATCTCTCTGCTGACTTGCAGAGCATGGATGCCCTAATTTATAAACATTGGAAGATTCACTGCTGTAGGATTTATTTAAAGTATAAACTGGATCACAGAGAATCTGTGTTTCTATTTCAGGGAACCCAGTTACCCAAACACCCAGAAAATGTCATTATGTGAGTTGGTGGTTGATTTCTGCAGATTCAGTAAAGCCACAGGTAATTGATTTCTAAAGATTTTGTACATTCAGAAACAGAAGCAGAAATCTTATGGGGAAATCCAGAAAGCTTTCTCAACCTGTCCATAGCCAGACTTTGCCACTATAAGGCTTAGTGAGTATTTCTCACCTGCTAAATAAAATAGAAAAATAAATTTTATTTATTACATATGTATTTATTAATAAATAATATGTACTTATTAATAACAATATGTATGTATTAATAATAAATAAGAAGGTTTATTCTGACATTACCTTTACTTCACTTTCCTCTTCTGTGGCAAGTAACTCAGAAGGCTCACTGATCATCCAATGGCATACAAAATCAGGAACTTTAGAAATAAGACATGGAACAAGGTCTAGTGTACCTTCTCACAGGTGATTTGAAACCCTTGCTGTAGGAACTAGACAGGAGGCTTTTGGCATTTGGCTTTCAGTGGAATAGAACTTGGATCAGAAACTCTTCTAATGAACATCACTGGGTTTCTAGTTCTGGGACCAAATTCCACTAAAAGAGGAGCACCAAGGAGGGTAGGGAGGGCCGGATCCTGGGCTCTGAGCATTTGATCATATTTTGCCCTATCAGCATCTTCAAGCAAAATTTCAAAAAGCAATGGGTTTACACAGAAGAACAGGTCAGTAAATAAACAGTTTGATTTTTTCTTGAACCTGTCGACTTTCAGAGAGAAATGATTCTGCTGGTCCAGCATTAGGGATAGGGCATGGAGCCAAGAGAGCTACTGTTCTTTGTCCCTTTCCACCTTGAGCACACATCTGACTTAGCCCTGTGAACCCTTCTGTTTCCATGCCAAAGAAGGTCTGGCCAAAGACAGGCAAGCTAGATATTCTGACCCTGCATGCTAAGGGGTCCTGTTAATGTGAGAGTACTCCTAACAGGCTCCCAGCCCACCCAGCACAACCATAGCACTGCCTTGCCTGGGAAGGATGTCAGTTCTGTAATGATTCCTGTGCAGTTATATCTGGTAGATGCCACCTACATTCTGTAACACAGAATGAGCCAAAATGAGCATATATTTCCTGAGGACCAAAATGAATAGTGGAGATTGATTTTGTTCTTGTGGCCTGTAGAAGTAATGAAAATGCAAACACTTTCTTGGTTAAAATAATTACTGATTTTCAGAGACATTAAGACTGTACAATCCATTTGAAAATCTGGTAAGTGCCACCATCAGACCTTGATTAATGACAACCCACTTTAACTTTTTTCATCCCATATTATTCTTAAGACACAGCACACTCTTTGTGGCTCTCTGCACCACCTAAATGTAGCAGAGCATTGGAGTGGCCTGTCGAGAGGCCAGACAAGAAGCTGGCCACAAAAACGAGTGGATTGTGTCCTTCACAGTTCATGGCTCAGAAAAGTCTCATAGGAACAATATGACCTATACTTAAATATGAGAGTGGGAAAAGGCCCCTGGGAGAACTTAGGTCTACATCAAGACTTAGTTGAAGAGAGTGGGAAGGCAGGCTGGATGAAGAGCCACTGTGGAGAGGCTGCATCTGTGTGACACAGAATCGACTTGAGAGACAAAACCCACTGACTCAAACAAACCAATGATGCAAAACTACACACTAGACCAGCAGACTCTGAAAAGGAATGTTTTTTTCCTCAGTTTCTCATCCTCTGTCACAAGACAGCTTATGGAAGTATAGGACTGATGGTCACAGAGTCCCAAGACATTGTGTAGGCACAGTCATGTTATCCTTCCTGGGTGTCTGCCTGCACTTGCTATTAATGAAAATGCTAAGATAAATTTACCAGCTTCTGCAGTTGCTCAAGAGGATCATCCAATTTGTGAAATTACCTTAAGAAGGAAGACAGCTCTTTCAAAAAGAAGCCCACAGCATGCCACCTCCTGAGATATATGAATCTGCTTTCTCCATGCCCCAGGCCTGAGTCACCAGGGCTGCTGTCCCCAAGGGTGACCATTGTACTTTGGGGGTCATCATGGTGACCTGGTTCAGAGCATTGCTCACTTCTCTAGTGCCTGTTATCTATCACACTGTTCTGTCTGTAGCAGATTCACATCACAAAGGGCCCCCCACACCTAATGGCCATTTTCTTCTGTGTCCCTCATCCTGGACCACTCCCCACACTAGACTCCTTCAGTTCCCACAGTGTCCAGCATCCCTCTGGGAATGGACTTGTTGGCCCCTCAGCAGATGCTAGAGCCATGCGATCTGGCTCCTGAAACTGTGCTTTGACCTCCTATTGTTGTCACAGACAGATGAGAGCTCTTTGATGTACTCCTGCATTGCCTGTGCTTCATTCCTGCATTTTTGTTATGCTTTTTTGACAGTTATTTTGATCCCTGGAATTGAGAGGTCTGCTGCAAAACAAGATGGGACTTAAGACTGTGACCTCCTTGGGCAGGGTAGCACTGTGCTGACCTTTGATAAATATAACATGTCCCTAGAGTAACAGGGTGCCATCATCACACCCTTCCTCAGCATTGTTCATGTTCTGTGACATGGGCATCTCATATTTCCCCTAAAGCCTTCAAATCTCCTAATCTCCTTCAAATCTACCCTTTCCTGCAGACATGCCTGGCTTGAAGGAATTCTAAAATGAGCACAGATCAGATTCCAGCCAGGTCCTCTGGGTAACATGCATCTATGCACCCTGCAGAATATGCATCCTGAAAAATGCTTCGAGTTCTCATTGGAGGTCACTCTTGATGGTACAGTCTGTTAATCAGAAAGGGTAGTAAGGGCACCCCTAAAATATGAGCAGATCTGGTCGATGAGCATCATTTTAATTAATAATAAGCTCCATTCCAGTCATTAATAGAGAGGTCCTTCTCACTGACAATGAGTTGTTAAGTAGCCCTTTTCGGTGGCATTTCTTCTTTATAAATGCAGACTTTGACAGCAGAGATCAGCCTTCAGAGGAGGGTGTGTTAATAAGTCCCTCAGGCATACGAGAAATGACAGTCCTGCAGGAGTGGGTAGTTGATATGCAGGCTCTGTCTGTATTTTCTCTGACTAATGGGGCTCATTGCAGCTGTTCTCATACTGAGACCCCAGCTATTTGTTAATGGTGGGCTGTAAGACACTCTTCAAATATGCAGTGCTAAATAAGATGAGGAAAATCAATATTAGTTCCTAGTGCATTTTTTTGGCTGTGCATAATGTAACTAATTTTAATTTTAAAACCCACGGTTTTACTAGGAGAGTAACCAAAGACTGCTTATTTGCCAATTTTAGACATCAAGACGGAGGGAAGACAAGTCTCTTGTTTTAAATTTTTTACATGAAATTTATTGTCAAATTGGTTTCCATACAACACCCAGTGCTCATCCCAACAGGTGCCCTTCTCAATGCCCATCACCGACTTTCCCCTCCCCCCATGCCTCATCAACCCTCAGTTTGTTCTCAGTATTTAAGAGTCTCTTATGGTTTGCCTCCTTCCCTCTCTGTAACTTTTTCCCCCCTTTTCCTCCCCCCTGTTCTTCTGTCTCTTCTGAATCTCAAATTATTTAAATACAAACCAGTATCTTTTCCTTTGATGTTTCTAGAATTAAAGCCACCAGACAGACAAGTGGGGAACCATGGAACTACTAGTATAACATCAACAACAACTTCTGAAACCAGAAAAGTTATCTGATGTACAGCTAAAATGTATTTCAATGAACCTTTGATTTTAGAACTTTTCCCTTAGAACAGCCCAAGAAGTTAGGTTATTTTCTCAGCTGTGGTGATACAGCTGTAGAAAAATCCTAAATACCTATAGCATCAGAAAGTCCCTCTGTCCCCCTCAATAATCCTATTAAGATTCCTGCTTTCTCTGTTCTGGGGATTCGGAGTCTACTGTTTTGGCTTGATCTCACCCCCACACAGACACTCACCCTCTGGACGTGGCTGACAGAGAAGCTCTTAGTGCTTTTGCTGTTTCTTTTTGTCATCTGGGTGGACTCACAGTCTAGAGGAGCCTTGAACTTTCTGCTAAGCTCCAGTTCTAATGAAAATAAATCACAATAAAGACAAGACCATTAGATCAGCAAAGACTGGATTTTACAGGACTGTGAAGCCTGTTGACAGCCATGAGCTCAAAGGTTTAGCTAAGTCAGAACATATTAGCCTTCAAGTTTCAGTGAAATTGCTCTTCTAAGTGCACAGGAGCCCAGCCTAAGTCTGGCCGAGGCTCCATCACTGCAGTCTGAGGCAAGAGGATGCCATCTCGACCGTGACTTCTTTGCATTTAATGAGTAGAGAGTGTATTTCTAGTGAACTGTAAATCAGAGACAATCAGACAATCTTCCCAAAGTTTCAGAGCGAGAAAGCCAAGCAAAGAGGATGGGGTAAAGAGAGAGATGCTTGATTAAAAGCAGAATGCAATGGCCAAAGAAGAATGAAGTAATTGCTTCTTCCCATTAGATCTTTAATTGTAGCATCTTCTTTCAAGAGGGAACCATTCCAGCAGCAATTTCTGGGACTTATGCCATTGAGGGCCTTGTTGCAGCCTCTAGAAGCATCATGTCCCTCAGAAAACCCATAGTCAAGGAGTGGAGGTTCAAGTATGACTTGGATCAAGGGCTCTGCACAAATGAAAACAAAGTCCCAATGAAGCCTGGGTGCTATTGTGGAAAGGCCTTGAGGTACAAGCAGGATTTTGACAAGCCAAGAGGGGAGAGTCAGTCTATCTGACTTCTAGTGCATGCTTGGCTGTTAGGCAGACATGTGAGCAGGACTTTG
This sequence comes from Prionailurus viverrinus, assembly GCF_022837055.1. Taxonomy (NCBI): domain Eukaryota; kingdom Metazoa; phylum Chordata; class Mammalia; order Carnivora; family Felidae; genus Prionailurus; species Prionailurus viverrinus. Next base: position 48,975,506 of record NC_062563.1, read on the forward strand.
TTGGCTATGGGGTGGCTAAATATTAAAGGAAGACCTAGAACCCAATGATACAAAAGGTGAATATTCCAGGAAGTCAAATATGAAGGCTCACTTACAAACATCTTTATGAACATGCACTCTTCAGGGACATCAGCAACTTGACTGGTAGATAAGTTGAGGTCCACCTCTGTAGTGAATATTCAGGACTTATATATTCACTCGTGACTTTGTTCAGCAGCAACCCACCCCAACCCCCTCTCCATAAGGCTGACCTGACTTGGCAGGTGGTGGCAGATGCTGCATACCAAAAATAAATAAATAAATAAATAAATAAATAAATAAAATCCATTTACCACCTGGAAATCTAACACTTGAATGTGGACAATTTTAATTCCTCTGAGAATTGAACCTTAAAAACTGGAACTCCAAGATGAAATTTTTGGAACAGTACTTTTCAGTTTGAGAAAAATATCAAAGGTACAGGAATGGCCTGGCATTGCTTCCAGGTGCATGATGATGGTTATAAGCCCTGGGTAAAACATACATGTGAAAGTTTGCCTCTAAGTATCTGGCCACTCAGTCCTACAGATTTCCATCCACACTCAGCACATGTAGAACTTACAAAGTACTATTTTATTTTGTGTAAAACATTTGGAATGATGGTTACTTTTACATATCAGCTTTACTGGGCCATAAAATGCTTACACATTTGATTTATTTCTGGGTGTGTCTGCTACGATGTATTTATTTATTTATTATTTATTTATTTAAATATTTTAGAGAGAGACAGAATGTGAGTGGAGGAGGGGCGCACACACACACACACACACACAGAATTTGAAGCAGGCTCCAGTTTCCAAGTTGTCAACACAGAGCCTGATTCATGGCCTGAACCCAAAATATGCAAGATCAAGAATTCAGCTGAAGTTGGACACTTAACTGACAGCCACTTAGGTGTCCCTGCTAAGATGTTTTGGGGTGAAATTGACATTTGAGTTAATAGGCTGAGTAAAACAAACAATTTTCTGCAACATGGGTGGTCCTCATCCCATCCATTGAGGGCCTAGATAGAACAAAAAGACAGAGTAAGGGACAATTCATTCTCTCTCTCTCTCTACCTGAGCACTGAGCTGGGACATTCATCTTCTTCCCTTTGACTGGGATTTATACTACTGTCTTCCCAGTTTCCCAGGCCTTCAGACTCAGACTGGACTTTACACCACGGGTTCTACCTATTCTCTAGATCATCATGAGCCTTCTCATCTCAGCAATCCTGTGAGCCAATTTATTGTATAAAGTATATGTATGTATATACTTTATTTTTTTTTAACATAAGAGATTATATATATATAATGGAGGGAGACTGGGGCAGTCAGATTCACTGAAGCTGTATGGTCATGTCTACTTACAGCTGACACAGGGCAAACTGGAATTGGGGGAGTGCCTGTCTACCTCTGTTTCCATCAGGGAGGTATAAATGTTGGCTTTAACAGAGGAAGAGAGGAAAGAGAGATGCAAACATAGCAGACATCAAGAGCACACAGAACTGTGAGACTGTGTGGTCCCTCGGGAATGGCAGAAAAGGGTGAGAATAATTATGTGTTTCCAGTTCCTACAAGACTCACTAGAATTTCCTGTAATTCTTCTATAAATCCTCCTGATTAGCAACCTGGTAGATGATGGTGATGGCTGCAGTTCTCCACCCCTCCATGAATCCATGGCCCTTGCAGCCCATCCCATTCTCACCCCTCCAGCCTGAGCTTTCCATTTTCTTTTGCCAATAGCATCTGACAGAAGCAATGCTGTGTCATTGCTTAACTGCCCTTAGACTCCTAATCGCTCTGAAAACAAGCCAGGACTAGGCTACTGAAGGATGAGATATAAATGAACCTGCCACCCCACTGCCCCAGATGGGCCCCTGCATAGCTGAGGAGCTCAGCCCAGTCACCCAATGGCCCAGAAAGACCAGCCCAGACCAGCCACTGCACTGCTGTTTTCAGCCATTGAGTTCCAGGGTGGTTTGTTACATCATTGTGGCAACACAGGTTACTGATATCTGAATTAGCTTGAATAGCTTACTGGGTTTTTGTGCCCAAGTGGTCCTTAAGATTTGGGCTCCTTCCTGGATAGGTTTCTGGTTCTGTGGCTCTATGTCGTAACATCTGCTGTTAATGTGAAATGCCAGAAATTGAGCCCATTGCCCTCTGGGAAACAAAGGAGAGACCACCCCCATCCCCCACAAAGTTGTTAGTCCTGGAATGCCCACTGTTGTGACATTTCTGCTCTTACCAGAAGCAATAGCCCTTGTGTGTGTGAGTCATTGTCACCATTCTCTGGAATGACATGCAGTTCTTCTCTGCTTCTATTTCTGTGGACAGAGCAACGTGACCACAGCAAGCCAGATTTCCCAGATAACTCCTGCTGGAATTGAGAAAAATTGGATAATATAACAGAGAAATCAGAGTTCCTGTTTATTGACAATTCTTCCCATGCAAGCAATCTGGGGTCTGGCTTGAACCCCAGCTCTATGCCAGGCTCCTGTAGAACAAGAACCCCAAGCCCCTCTTCCCTTAGACCCTTCTCTAAGGCCAAGCCACAGGAGCAATCTTTAACCAGGACTATTGTTTCTCTAAGCCCCATTTGGCCATCATGTAATATAGCTAGTAATATTTTGCCATAGGTTACAGTGAGAAATAAATGAAACAGCACTTGTAGAAATACCTAAAGCAATACCTGGCATATAGCAAAAGCATGCAAACAGTGTTAGATCCTAAATCCCTTCCCTATGCAAGAAAAAAAGCATGGGGCAGAATGAAGGGAACAGTTAAAGAATGAACCTCAGATTTGAAGGCCAACTTGAGTTGGGTTTGGAGATAACTTAAACTCACTGTATTAGTTAAGGTAGTGGGGGTGGGGTTGTATATGCACTCTGGAGCACAGCTGTGTGTGTTTGTGTGTGTATGTGCAAGCACACATGTATGTGTGTGAGAACAAGTGTGTGTATGTGAGCAAAAGTGCATGTGTGTGTGAGTACAGATATGTGTGGGTGGGTGTGAACATAAATGCATTTGTGTGAGAACACAGGTGTATGGTGTGAGGGCACAGGTACCTGTGGGTGGGCACAAATGTGTGTGCACAAGAATAGGTGTTTTTGTCTGAGCATAGGTAGGTATATGTGTGAGAGAGGGGGGAATTGGGAAGAGAGGGGAGGAGAGAATAAAAGGGGCAGTTGCTGTCTTCATTGAGGATCTCCTGAGGTAAAGCCTGCACTGGGATAGTTCATTTGAGAATCAGACCTCAGAGGGCAGAGCTGCAGGACAATGAAGGAGAGACAGGGAAGAAGGAAATCCACTACTATCTGTGGGCACCCGTATGGACAACTGGGAGCCATCCCACTATGACCTGGAAATCCTATGAATGAGTCTCAGAACTGCCCACCAGGGAGAAAAAAAGAAAAGTATCTCTCCTTGGTACCCATCCCTCAAGGCCAAGGAGCCTTCCATGTTAACTCCTATGTTCTTGCATCCCAACTAAACAGGTGAAAAAATAAGTACAACTTGCCCATAATGAGCATAAGGGCAGAAACCCAGACTTCATTGGAACTGAAGCAGATGTGGCTTGCCTGTCAGACAGAGCCACAGTGCCTTAAAGCAATGCAATGGGCCAGAGATGAAATCTAAGGGGAGAACACCAGCTGAGGCCAAAAGGAAGTTTTTTTCTTCATACAAAAATTAGCCCAAAATGTACTGAAGACCTAAATGTGAAGACTAAAACTACAAAACTTTCAGAAAAAAAAATAGGGGAATAACTTTTTGACCTAGAATTTGGCAATGATTTCTTGAGTATGACACCAAGTGCTCATCCAGAAGCATTATTAACACAGTGAAAAGGCAGCACACCAAATGGGAGAAAATATTTACAAATCATATATCTGTTAAAGGATCAATATCCTAAATAAAAACTACTACATCTTAACAATAAAACCAAACGTGGTTTTAAAATGGACAGAGGACTTGAATAGATTTTTCTGCAAAGAAGTTATACAGATGGTCAAAAAGCACATGGAAAGGTGGTCAACATTTTTAATCATTAGGCAAATTCACATCAAACCCACAGTACAATACCATTTCATACCCATTAGTATGGTTATATAAAAGCAAAAGCAAAACAGGAAGCAGAAAATAGCAAGTATTGGCATCCGAACGTAGAGAAGTTCAAACCTGAGGGCACTGCTGGTAGAAATGTAAAATGGTGCATCTGCTATGGAAAACAGTATGGTTTCTAAAAAAAATAAATATAGAATTAATCATAGCATCAAACAACTCCATTTCTAGGTATATACGCACACACACACAAATTGAAAGCAGGGACTCAAACAGACATTTGTATGCCCATGTTAGCAGAATAGCAGAATTATTCACAATAGCTAGAAGGTGGAAACAACCCAGGTGTCCATTGATAGATGAATAGATAAACAAAATGTGGTTATATACATAATGGAATATTATTCAGATTTACAGAGGAAAGAAATTCTGACACATGCCACAACATTGATGAACCTAAAAGATATTATGTTAAGTGAAATAAGCCAGTCACACAAGAATAAATATTTTGATAACACTTATATGAGGTACATGGAACTGTCAAACTCATAAAGACAGCTTGTAGAATGGTGGTTGCCAGGAGCTGGGAGAAGAGGCATGGTTGCCCTCCCCTCACTTCCTGGGAGCTGGTGGCAGGACCTCACAGAGCTGAATAGAGAGAAAAGTCCTAAACCCACTCCAGGTATCTCTTTGGATGGGAAGTGGTAGGGTGCAGAATGTGGGCACCTTACAGTCCTCCTTGACAGCCAGTCCTGGGTTGCAACTTCAAGACACACACAACAGGGAGATAAGGAAGAGGGAAGCATTTTGCCCAGAACCACTCAGCAATTCTTTGAACATGGGCAGGAGTCCTCTCTGTTCCTAATTTCAGAGTGTAGATTTAGTTCCTGGAGCCTGCCTTGCCTCTCCAGAAATACTGACAGCCTTTCCTGCTGTTAAGTAAAATTTCCCTAAAAATACAAAAAAGTGTTTCTTCTTCCCACCCCTAACTGATGTGATGAGGGGTTGCCCTACAGTTCTGGCTCCTGAAGCCTCCCCTCACTGTCGTCCTTCAACCTCCATATTCTCTAAAACAGACTGAGATGAAGTTCCTTGAGCCCAAATGATCCCTATATGGGATGTCTGTGTTCCCTGCTAAAACCATCCAGATTCAGTAGTTGGTTATAGGCTGCCTGTTACAATCCTAAAGAGCCCAGCAGTCATGATGCTGCTGTTCTGAAGACAGAAAGTACTTGTGCTTCCCCTTCTTTTCTGGGTTTGTGCCTTTTCTAAACAGTGTGAAGGAGTCGGAGTTTAGGAACCTGCAAGTGTGAATGGAAACTCTACTGATTAGACAAGCAGGCCCAAATTCAATTTTCTTTAAGGTATCCATGGGTATTATGAGAGCTGGGGGCTGCCAGCATACTGTGCCACAGAGACACGGAAAGAGAGACAGGATAGCCCTTCTAAGAAAACATATTTCAGTGGCCTCCGAAGCTGGTGAAAGACTTATTGCAGATCTGATATGCTTCTGTAGCCCATATGCACCAACACTGCTGCCCACAACAACTAGAGCAGTGTATGAATAATCTGGGCACAGTGGGAACTTTTGTCAAAAGGACATTTCTTGTCCAATGAGAAATGGGATCAGAGAACTAAATCTCCAGGATTGGAAAAGCTTCAGGCCAGTTGTTTCATGCCCTTCTTTGTCAATGAAGCTGTAGAAAAAGGTTTTTTTCCATGGTCTTTTATCCTTGGGTCCCTCTAAATTGTAGACAGGCCCTGGCCTGAAAACGTGGGGGAGAGAGGTGGTGGGTGCCCATGCTTGGCCAGCCCCTCACCAGCTCTTCCTTGCACAGCGCTCTCCCCTGATTCTTGTCACTAAGTCCCCAGGAACTTCCTGAGAGGTGTGTGTCGACAAGGAGGCCTGCGGCACTATGGCAAGTGTGCACTTTGGACATTAAATAACCTGTACGTGTTTAAGAAAGGTAAGGAAGTAGAAATCTGACACCCAAGCCAGAGCTGCTGTTATTTGGTAGGAAAAGCTTATCCCAGGAGTGTCTATCAGGCTGGTCTTTCTTGCTGAGAAACCACCATAGCCAGAACCTATAATTCAATGGCCTGATAAGCAGCATGGAGCAACTACCACCGTCTCTGTTCACAAGCCTGTAGAAAGGGCTGAAAATACCATCATTTGCCTGAATCAACTAATCAACTAATTTGCTTCAAATTGTTGATTCAACTATGAGAAGAAGCATTCTAGGGAAGTTTACTAAGTATAATTTAAAAGACTTAAAAAGGGGCAAACCATAACAAAAGAGCTATTTTATTCACCCATCTGCTTATCAATAGGCAGCTTTTATTTTATAAGGAACCTTGTTGCAAATAAATCAGTTTTGGTTTTTACCAGTACATGTTTCTGCTTCATGGACTCTCCAACCCTGAGATGTGGTCAGAAAAACCATCTGTATTCAATCAAGAAATATATTAAAAGTACATTTTATTCAAAAATTTAATTCCATGGAATACTATATAAAATGAAAATTATATACGATATTGATGCCAAAACATGGGTAAAATCTCAAACATTAGATTGTGTAAATTAAATCAAACATAATAATATCTATCATACGATTTCATTCAAAAGTTTCAAAACAGGAAAAACAAAACTACATATGTCAGTTTTCCCCATATATCAAGAAAACTAAATAAATACTTACTTTATACTTTATGTTTAACTTTTGGGTTTAGAAAATGTTATTTTTATTTTATTTTATATTTTATTTTATTTTATTTTATTAAATTCAAGTTAGTTAACATACAGTGTAGTCTTGGCTTCAGGAGTAGAATCCAGTGATTCATCTCTTACAAATAACACTCACTGCTCATCACAACAAGTGCCCTCCTTAATGCCCATCACGAATTTAACCCATTCCCCCACCCAGGATCCCTCCAGCAATCCTCAGTTTGTTCTCCATCTTTAAGAGTTTCTTATGGTTTGCCTCCCTCTCTGTTTTTATCTTATTTTCCCTTCCATTCTCCGGTGTTCATGTATTTTGTATCTCAAACTCCACATATGAGTGAAATCATATGACATCTGTCTTTCTCTGCCTGACTTACTTCTCTTAGCATAATACACTCTAGTTCCATCCACGTTGTTGCAAATGGCAAGATTTCATTCTTATTCATCACTGAGTAGTATTCCATTGTACAAATATCACATCTCCTTTATCCATGTCTATGGACATTTGGGCAGAAAATGTTATTGGGTGGAATGCACTGGCAGCATAGCATTCCACGTATTGATCTGATACTAAACAGATGTTAGCATTACAGCTAGTCATTAAACTGCATGTGGAAATTTGGTGAAATTTTCCATATGCATGTCATAATTCAAAGCATGGAAGTCCAGAGCTGTTTGGGTATATATAAATATCAAACTTATACTGGGAGGATACACATAAGAACAAAATATGTATGTTTTATTTATTTTTTTTAAATTTTTTTTCAACGTTTTTAATTTATTTTTGGGACAGAGAGAGACAGAGCATGAACGGGGGAGGGGAAGAGAGAGAGGGAGACACAGAATCGGAAACAGGCTCCAGGCTCTGACCATCAGCCCAGAGCCTGACGCGGGGCTCGAACTCACGGACCGCGAGATCGTGACCTGGCTGAAGTCAGACGCTTAACCGACTGCGCCACCCAGGCGCCCCAAAATATGTATGTTTTAATGGAGCAGCACAAGGAGTAGTGGTAGATTTGAAAAGAAGACAAGGAAGAAACCTAAATATTATAGTATATGTAGAACATGGAAGAAGAAATAATACCTAGTAATATAAATGTTGTAATATACTTAAAACTGTAATTATACCGGGGCACCTGGGTGGCTCAATAGGTTAAGCATCTGACTTTGGCTCAGATCATGATCTCTTGGTTCACAAGTTTGAGTCCTGCATCAGGCTCGGTGTTGACAGCCAGGAGCCTGGAGTCTGCTTCAGATTCTGTGTCTCCCCCTGTCTGACCCTCCCCTGCTCGCACTATCTCTCTCTCTCTCTTTCTGTCAAATAAACATTAATTTTTTTTCAAAAATGTAATTATACTGATGTAAAGATCAAAACTCTCACATTTAATAAGAAAATGCAAAATCCAATGATGCATTACCCATTGGAGAAACACTTAAAACTAAAGAAGAAAAGTTGAAAATAATGTTGGAAAAAATATACCAGACAAGAGTTTTGAAATGCTGGGGTCTCATATTACTCTTCAAGCAAGTGGAAAACATGTTAACATGCCAGGAAATAATAAAAGTCCATTATCAACTGGATACCACTGAACATGTGGTAGCTACAATCATTAGTGTATGGTCACTAACAGTACAGATTAAAAATATTGAAAAGAAATCATAAGAATTGTGGGTAGAGATAAGTTACCACCTCCTATAGATTTTAACAAATGCGTGCAGAAGTGATAAATTGAGCAGACAAAACAATTAAACACATAGGTGATATTAATAATACAGTAGTCAGAAGATATGCTTCCATCTTGGTCATGCACTATTGAACACAGGAAAACTTCATTTGCTGAGGCCAAAAGTGAGTCCACGGTGCAGATCATGAGTTTCCTGAATTGCCTGGAGTGCTGTGTGCATTAAGCTTCCAGGCATCTTGTCTCAGTTCAAATGAATATCATTTCAATGATGCCAAGAAAGGTACATAAGCAGTGGCAGCTAGTGCATGAAAAATAAATGAGTCCACTACTTACAGTGGGTTCCTTCATGAAATCTGGCTCCAGGAAGGCATGGAATGGGAATCATGAGGGGTTGTAGATAACAAGCTCACCTTCTTTCTTTGTTTTCTTGCTGGCTTATAAAACCCACAAAGCAAGGCTAAAACCACACATAAAACAATGCACAAGAAGTCATGCACTATTGCTAATGTCATGGAGCCAGGAGTGCAGCCCAGTCACTTCCTCGCCTGTTCCTAATTCTGAGGCCGAAATCGGTACATACAACACTGCTTTATGGTATATTATGACTTCTGTGAGGAATTTTTTATCCCAATTAGCAGAGTTAATCCTGAAATATTTATTAATTTGAGGGAACCAGTGATAAAATATTGTTGTTAATTATAATGATCACTTCAGAAGAAGTGAGTTACATTATGCCGATTTTTGTATTATTGTTAACAGAGTGGCCTCTCCGATCACAGCAGTTCTCCTACACAGTTGGGTAATCATGTGTACTTTAAGTCTGTAATTTTTAATTCTACAAGATAACTGTAGAGCAATTTAAATGCCTATCTTGTCAGAACTTTTTGAATTACAAGGAGCTTGTGAACAATAATTGCATTTAATCTCTCCACATAGTGTTATGGTTCTCTCCTTAGCAGCTCTCAAAATTCAGGCAGAGCTCCCTGGAGTGAGAACAGCATCCAAGGGCTGTGGTGGGAAGGTGCCCTCCTGGGGAGCAGGGGCAGCTGTGTCCCAGGCTAATATGCTAATCCAAATGACCTTGCAGATCTGACCTCAAGTCTGGTTTTACTATTATTTGTCTCTATTTGTTTCCATGCTCACCTATCTTTTCCCTCTATCTTGGCTGGGATTTTGTCTTAAAGCCTTTTTATTTAAAGATGGAGCAATGGTTTTCTGTCCAATGTTCTGACATTTTCCTGCTGCTTATCTCATGTCTCAAAGTCCACTGGGGTACATCTGCTTCCATGCACACAGCCCACACACCCCATGGGTACACTTGCTTCAACCTACAGATGTGGCTTTCCACTCTTCCCACCTGACCCTACAGCTTTTCCCTCTGAAACTCCCCTCCACCAGAGGAGACAAACGTGGTGGGAGCCAAAAAGCAATATTGCGCTCTGTAAGTAGCTTTAACAATCCAAGCCAAGGGCCCAGAGACCTGGGGGCTACACTGGTCTTCTCTCTTTCAGTGGAATTAGTCATGGTCTCCTTGCCCAAAATTCAAATTTTAGAATCTGTTCCCATATGAGTTATAATGTCTTTAAAGATGAGGTTATGATCCCATACATAATTTGTGCTCTTAAAAAAGTTTTATTTTAATTTAAAAATATATGCATGCAAGATTTTTTCAAATATGAAATTGGGTCAGTGTGCATTCAGTGAAAAGTAGGTAGTCCCCACCATGGGGACATGGTGTCCAGTTTCCTCCCCAGGACAGTAATCCTAGCAGGTTTGCTTTTTGTTTTATTTCATTTTGCTTTTCTCACTTATCTTTTCAGAAATAATCTTTGCAGGGAAATGAGTATGTCTTCATTTGTGTAAATGGCAATGTTTATACATTTTTCATACAGGGAACCTGAGGTTCAGGGAGGCAAATCTTGCCTACAGTCACCAACCATTGGGCTTCTTTCTCATAGTCTCTGAGAGCCACATGGAGCCTGATCTGCCTGGATCTGAAACCTGGGCTTCTCCACTGTCTTTCTTGTATTTCCCTCCAATTTTTTTTCTTGATCAACTTTTAGATTTGTTCTCCCGTATGTATATACATTCCTCAAGTATTCCTCTCCCACACCTTTTTGTTATCAGCTGCTTTAGGGTGGGGTGCTCCTTCTACCAGCATCTTCCAAGGAGGAGTCAGCTAAGAGAGGGGAGACCTTTGAACTAAAGAGATACTACAGAAAATAATTCTTCCCCTGGGTTCCTCTCTCTCTTCTAGGCCACAATCCTCTCCTTACCAAGGCTTCAGAATTGATCTTTCAACTCCCTCAGAAACTATTATTGTGGCTTTCTTCCTAGAGGGAGTATTTTTTTTCTACCATCATTACTGTTCTTTTATCCTATCTACAATCAAGAGTAGGCTGTATGCAAAGCCATCCCTCTATTACCAGGGGTCATCAGGAACTCAGAACGCAGCTTTAATTATTATGGGGACATGTGTTTTAAAAATACCTGGGATTACTTTATCTTCTAACATTTAAGGCTTCTGGTAAAATGTAATAAGAACTACAAAAGAAGGTTAACATGTTGTCATGTCACAAAATGTATTGACTAAACAGCTGGGGTAGGTTAGGATAATATCTTGCATTATCTTTGCATTCATTCACATAGAAATTAGGTGATAAGAAGCCAAATTTGATCTTTATAAATTCAAATTTATTTGGGGCAGCAAGAATCTATTGCCTTTTTTTCTGTTCTCTTAAAGAACAACAGCCACACCACAAGTCAAAGAATGGTCATGAGGCCAATCAACGATTGTCATACTATTGTGGAGAATCATTATGTATTATATTTTCCCAAAGTATTTTCATTTTAATAAATAATTAATTTGAATAAGTATTATCTAAACAAACTCCAATCACTATCAAGCCACAGTTTCTTTATTTCAGTTCTATCTTTATCTTACATATGTAGAGCTTCTTGCTGCTTCTTCTGCACCCATTTGAGATAAAGGAACCCTGCACCCATTGGAGATAAAGGAATAGATCTGAAGTTTTTCCCTCTGCAATCTTTAATTCCCAGAGCAAATACCACTTAAGAAATTGACACATCTTTTCAGATATACTGTGCACACCAATTACCTTGAAGATTTTATTTTCTCAGAGATTGGTCTGCAAAACTGAAGCCTATTGACCTTGTCAAATACTGCCTTAGAGAAACACCTATATTCTAAAACCACAGCTTCTGAGAATTTTTCCCAACATTAAACTTCGCTTACATATTGCCTTTCAATTATTCCAACTCTGTTGGAAAGGAGTCTAATGTGTGGGTCTTCTTTCAATGTGATTATCATTTTTAATATGAAAACAATTCTAATTATGTTTGGAGAGTCAAGCCTATAGAACATTAAAGTATAACCAATTATGAAACTGGAAACATATATATTGATAGTGACCGTATGAAGGCTAAAATCCCTCAACTTAATCTAAAGCAGGACTGGGAAAAAGGCATGTTAAAAGGAATGCTTTCTTCTGTCACATTTTGTAGCCTAAGGTCATGGTTCCCTAAGAGTGATGAGCTGCCCAGGGTGAAGAAGGCAAGGTGGTGGATCATAGAATCCTGAGGCCAAGAGGAATCTCAAGAGCATGTCTTCTTTGTCTTTTTGCCTCCAGAAAAGAAGGACTCTGCCTCTCCTCAGATGGATGTCCTTGAAGATGCACCACTAGGAAGATTCAGACCCTTGCTCAGGCTTCCACCTGTGCATTTTCCCACTTTGATATTCATAAAATGCTTCTCTAGACTCAACATGGGCTCTCTGAGTTGTTGATTCCCAGATTGGTGGCCCAAGATATGCTTAGAGGGTACTCTCTCCAGCAAGAGCCCCAACTCCCCCTTTCAGTCTGTGAGCCCTCATGAGTACACTGTCTCTGCTCAAGGATCTGAGTTGGAGCATCAAGACCCCAGTCACCAGCTATATACCATTCAAGCCTCAAGTCTTGGATTAGTTTGTATAAGATCTTAGCTCTCCTTTTTGCCAATAGGGCCCTCATAGTTTTTTACTCCCAGTCAAAACCAAAATTTGAGCCCTCAGCTATTACTTCTCTGACATTAAGAAAACATGACCTCAAAGAGAAAGAAAGCCAAGGACAAAAGTGTATCCAGATGCTACTACATTCTAGGTGCTCCTAAGAAAATGATCTTCTCTAAAGCTGGAGGAACATGTCTAACCTAATAGTTCTCTGGGTTTGCTTTGGATTATCTTAAAATAAAGTAAACGTGGGGATATCCACATGTATGAAAAAGTAACTCAAATCACAAGATATGTGGCAGAGGGAGTCCTCAGCACCCAGGACCTTGGCCCAGTTCCTACTATAACCCTAATAGAACTGAATACTCAGTTATGTCTATAGGAGTCCATCCAAAAGAATGGCAATGACACAGGAAAGCACAGTCTACAATTCAAATATTTATTCAAACTCTTGCAAAATAAAGTGGGGAAGAACATTCTTAATTCATGGAACTTAAAGGTTCTCCAAATAGTATCCCTATCTCAATCTCTTTCCCATGCCCACTGACCACTCTCTACAAAACCCCCTTTTTCCTTGACTGTATTCCTTCAATGGCTTTTCCACACCTAGCTTGTCCTGAAGGCTCAGGTCTTTTCTCTCTACACATTTATTCATCATGCAACCATAATAGACTTTTACCTTCTTTTTGCTCTTCATTCAGATTATGCACACAAAGGGGGAAATTGACTCAGAAAGCTAGAATTCATGCCCCTTTGGAGAGTTGTCAAGTGATAAGGGAAGATCAAAAACACCTAAAACTTCATGTCTTTTCTTTTATTTCTATTACACTTATCATACCAGAGAGTCTATTTCTTAGAACTATGGTTAATATCCTGATCCTCACTTACATCCAGATGACCCTGGCAAGAACAAACAGACACACACATAAATAATTTAAAAGATAGGTTCCTGGGGTATTATTAGGGATGACTGCAATAAACTAACTGTACTTTTCCAGGCTGGTATATGTGTGTACAAGAATACTCCTGGACACTATACATTTTTTTCTTCTTCTTCTCTTTTTTTTAAAATTTAGATTCAAGTTAGTTAACATATAGTGTAGTATTGGTTTCAGGAGTAGAATTTAGTGATTCATCACTTACATATAAGACCCAGTGCTCATCCCAACAAGTGCCCTCCTTAATGCCCTTCACCCATTTAGCCCATACCCATCCAATACCCCACCAGCAACCCTCAGTTTGTTCTCTGTATTTAAGAGTCTCTTCTGATTTGTCTCCCTCTGTGTTTTTATCTTATTTTATTTTTGCTTCCCTTTCCCTGTTCATCTTTTCCATGTTCATCTGTTTTGTTTCTTAAATTGCACATGAGTGAAATAACATATTTGCTATTTATGAAACCCTTAAGTCATATAATCATAGTTCCCTTTAATTCAGTTTTGGCCTGGGTAGAGTTAAAAAACAAATTGTTTCAAAGTCTATACCTCTAGAATCAAAGTAAATCCCTACCCATCTCTCTCTCTCTCTCTCTCTCTCATTTGCAACCATCCATTTTTCCCAAAATATAGCTTCCTGCCATCTAAAACTCTTTGCCAAATGACCATCACTGACGAGGCAATCAAAGTACTTGAATCATCCTGTGAATAAAGCATCATGAGGGAAATAATCCACAAAATTTTATAATTTGATATTGTTTTAAGGAATTTTTATGTATCTCAGTATAATTTAATGCTTCTCCTAAAGGGGAAGTTCTCCAGTACCAGCCAGGTAGCTTCCCCAGTCAATCATCAGGAAGTTTGATAAAGCCAGTTCCATCTGTCATGTGAAGTATGAATACATTCTGTCAGTACACATTCAATGGTATGAAGAATTTACCAATCTTCAACCACTAGCTTCTGCTTTCCCCTATTTACAGGGACTATGAAGTACAATTAAACAATGGAAAAATGCCTTGGAAATACCAGGGAATATGTGACTGGACATCATTACTATTAAAGATGCACAGGCAATAAGTGCATTGTAAATAATAACTAGATCTCTAAGAAAATACAGTGTTTTAATTGACCAAGGTTAGAGAATATCTGAGCAAAGGATAGCTTACTTATTATGTCTTGTTTTTCTGAGCCACTTTATCTTTGACAAACAAAATATCTTCCTCTTGCAAAAAGGGAGAGATATCAACACTTACATTACCCATGTGACTCAACTGCAAAACCAAGGTGATTGGAGTTGAGGATCTTCACAGATCTGTCCACCCATGACTGAATGAAGAATTTATCTTACCAAAAAAGGGGGCTGGTCTTTGCCCCTGCTCCTGGGAGCTAACGTCTAAACCCTTGGATTTTTCTGAGTGACAGGAGCTTTTGTTATTCATGGTGGGGCCCTGCACCACACCTGATCATTTATGTTAATTAGTTGGCTCAGAAAGACTAACCATGTAATTAGAGGGTTGGAACTTTGAGTCAGGTGATATTAGCCAGAAATCCTGGGAGGGGAGGAAACTGGAAATTGAGTTCAACAATGTGGCCAATGATTCAACCATTCATACATACTTAATGAAACTCCAATAAAAATTCTAGACACCAAAACTTAGGTGAACGTCACTGGTTAGCAGCACTGTGTATATTCCTACACACTGAAGCTGAGAGTCTCTGAGGATGACAGAAACTTTGTGTTTGGAGTCCTCCCCAAATTCTCCCTCTGTGTCTCTGCCTTTGGCTTGTTCTAATCTGTATCTTTATACCAAAATAAAACTGTATTACAGGTGTCAGGTTATAAGAATATCATCTAGCAGGTTCATGTCCCAGCCTCATTTGCTTTCCTTGTCTCCAAGAAAATGAACATCAGGTTCTGGCTGACCAGTGTCCTTCCAGTGCCAGGTACCACTCCAGAGCTGAGGAACCCATTAAATCAGAACTCTCTCCTGTCTGCTCTCTACTTTTACATTCTCTAGTCATCTTTAAACACTTAACCAGGCAAGAATGTTAACCTGCACAAAGAAACAAGGTCATGAAAATCTAAGTAAGCAGAGCAGATTTCTAAGCTACTTCTGGCCCAAAGCCATTTTTAAACATTCTTCCCTGAAGATAGTTCATTCACGAAACGAGCATCTCCATGTTCTGTCCAACTGGGAAACTGAGAACAGATTGAGTCCCTTAAAACACCAATGCAATTTATAAACAACTATAAGATAGCAAAGAAAATTTTTAAAAAAATTAAAAACCCACTTTTTATGTTAGTAGGTGGCATAAGGTGTGTGTCTTGTTCCACATACTCCCTTACTCATCTGCACCAGGCTACTGTAATGTGAGATGGTTAAGGGAAGGGATTCCAGGGACCAGAATAGACAAACCCTTGAAACTGAAGCATAAAATGGAGGAGAATAGGTAGGGGTGAAGGATGAGGGCATGAATCTAGTTCCTGTTGGATTTTGGAGTCAAGGCAACAATGAATTAGAAAAGAAGTCATGCATTTGATGGAAGTCTGATAACTGGACACGGAATCCATTCTGGGAGGGACATAGCCAAGATGCAGCTGGAAAAAATTCCATTTTTTCCAGGGCTAGGTCTTGAAATCAGAGCAAAGGAAAAATCAAGAGGAAGGCTTCTTGATCTTAAAGGTTCATATGTATCTTCCTTAGTGCACCTCTGGGCCAGGGTGGGTCCAGAAACTGGGATGAAACATAACTTATTGCTAGAGGACAGCAGTTCTGAAGTGTAGAGGGTCCCAAGAGGAGGAAGCTGTGAGGTAACAGAGCTTGTGGGAGATCTGGAGTACAATATTCAAAGTGCCAGACTGGTGGGGGGAAGGGAACTGCCTCACTCCCAGAGTGAGATGTCCGAGCATCCCCCATTCTTCTCTACCTCTCCCCACATTGATCGCTCAGTAACTACAGCTGCCCAGCCCTCCCAAGAACTAGTGGGAGCCTAGACTGAGAGGTGAAGTAGGAAGACACATGCATGGGGTAGGATTTGAGAAGATACTCATGATTTATGCCAAGGGCTCCACTATTGGGAGAACCTTGGGGCCTGATGGCCAGCAGCAACCCACCTGCAGCTGCTCCCCTCCTCTGCCAAGCTTCTCAGGTTTTTGGCATCTCCAGTCTCTCTGTGCCCCCTTCCTACTCCCTTGGCCATCTGCCAGCTTGCTCCTGTCTTTCTGTGAACAGCTAACATTTCTAAATTGACTTTGTCCTGATTCTCCTCACTGTAAACTGAATTTACCTCCTTGGTAATACCTCAGACAATCACAGAGTTGTATTGCCATTCTCACTGTGGTAAGAGTCGAGCCTCTCTCCAAAGACACTTTCTTTGGTAGGGGAGGGGTTTTTCTTGCATCAATCACTCTGCCTGTTTCCCAGATCCATCATCCTTCATTCTGCTGTGCTCTGCCTTTCTTCTCTGATCCCCAATTCCACCTCATACCCTCAAGATCTCCATGGACCTCTAGTCTCACTCTTGAGAGCTATTTCTCAAAATAAAGTGACCATGTGAGGCTGTAGATCATTAGAGAAACATTGGCTAATGTGTCTTACCAGCACATAGCAGTGGCTCTGGCAGAATACTAGGTAATCAAACACATATATTATTGTATAGTCATATAAACATGTACATTTATGTGTACATATATACATATATACACATCGCTTCCCACTCTTATATAGGTATATATAGTATACTTAAATATGTAAATATACATAATATATGCAATATATACAATGCTTATATATATGTGTGTATTTATAAGTATACATGATATATATGACGTATAATACACTTACATATATTTATAAGTCTATGTGATCTGTAATATATCCAATATATGTATTGCACAATTCACATGAACTGGAGCTCTGTGGGTATACATACTGGAAGGTGGATGTTTTGTAGCAGATAGTGACAGCTCTTCACCTTGACCCCCTCAGATATTTTTACCACTTTTTTACCCCCCACTTTTCAACATAATTTCATTTTCAAAGCCAGTACCTATGAGTGTCCTCAATAAAGAAACAAACAAACCTCAGGCTACTAGAGTCAGCATACACTAGATGTGCCTGGGAACTTGCATTCCCCCTAACCCTAGAAGGATGTGAACAATGACTGAGGAGAGTGGGACTGTGAAAGTCCAGACCCTTGTTTTGGGGTGGAGACAACTCTGAAGTATAGCTTATGTTTGAAGTGTCTTCTGCAGGATCAAGTTGACACACCCAATCTGGGACTCCTCCTGAGATTACTCTCTTCCTTTCTCTTCCTCACTGCCTTGGGTCTTCACACTGCAAAGAGTGAGAGGTGCCGGTACTTGGTTGTGAGGACATCCATGTTTCTTAGGAGCATGAGGGCAGCATATATGAAGGTTTTATAACTATTGAGGATGTTAAATCAGTGTTTCAGGGTCTGCTTCAAGAGTGGTCAAAAGAGGGTAGAAGTGCTGTCATAAAAATGGATTCCAGAGGAAATGGCACAAAAACAGGTCACGTTTGGACAAGTGGAAAACTGGAAATGAAAATCCAGCATGGATACACAGCAAAGTTTCTTATAAATAGGATTCATCCTGTAATACTTCATGGAAAACCCTAATGTTTTATAATTTCCTTAGAAATTATAATATCATATAATATGATTCTGAAAAAGAGATATAAAGGATGATTGTCTTTACTGGAACAGGTAAAATGATAATACCTATAGACTGTGATAACTTCCACACACATAACATTATACCAACTACAACCACTTAGAAAAACTATGCAAACAGCTACACTGAAAAGCACTTCAAATAAATAAAAAATGGAATATCAAAAAATATTCAAATAATAGAAATGATGAATAAAAAGTAGAAACAAAAAATTATAGAGAAAAATAAAACAAAAGTAAAATGTCAGACTTAAGCTCTAACATGCCAAAAATTATATTAAATGTAAATTATCTAAATATACTAATTAAAAGATTGAGAATGGGAGAGTGGATAAATAATAAAAAATCACCCAAGTACTGTATGGTATGCAAGTGCTATATAGATAATATATTTATGCACTGTATAGTATATATATGTGTGTATATATATATATATACATACATACTATATAATACTATATATATTACTATATAATACTATATATACTAATAATGAATATATATATATATATGAATTTAAAGTAACAGGTTTTGTGTGTGTGTGTGTGTGTGTGTATATAGAAAGTAAAAGGATAGGAAATGATATAAAACGTAAGTAGTAGTCAAATAAATCAATGCTTTTGCAGAAGCAACAATGTATATTAATATCAGATAAAGTAGGCATCAAAGTAAATCAAATTACCAGAGATCCTGAGGAACATTGTGTAATAATAAAACAGTCAATTTACCAAGAAGAGATAGCAATCCTAAATGTGTATGCATCAAACAACAAAGCTGAAAATTATGTGAAACAACAACTGATATAAGTGAAAAGAGAAACAGAAAAACTGACAATTACAGTTGGAGACTCCAAAACCTCTCTCTCAATACTGGATAGAACAACTAGACAAAAGGTCAACAAGAGTATAAAAGAATTCAACACCATCAATCAGCATTTCAACATGTTCATATTGACATTTATGGAACACTGCACATGGCAACAGCACAGATCGTGATTTCTCAGGGCCACCCTGAGATATGTCTGATTCCAAATCTGATGATGAGAAGATACAAGAGGAACCTGGGGTGTACTGTTATGTCACAGTGCCAGAGGATGACCAAAAGACAAATGGAGCATGCCAAAAAGCACCCGTCTGAAAATGCTCTTACCAGGTATATTTGCGACAACTTAAACATCAAGAAGAATTATTGTAACTGATTTCAAAACATTAGATAAAAATGTTTGTACCCTTAGTGATGTGGGGGGGGGGGGAAGAGTGAGGGAGAGAAAGAGAGGAAGAAAGCAAGGGAGGGAGGGAGAAGGAGAGATAAAGAGAGAAATGGAAGGAGAGAGATGGAGGAGGGAGAGAGAGAGTTACTGCTTTGTCGTCATTGGAGGTGATTGCCCAATTCCTTACTCTGAAAATTGATGATAAAAGGAAGGAATTAAGCATTTATTCTGCCTGTTTGGAAATAATTTAGTCATTCTTGGTTGACAAGGGCAATTTTTCTTCCCAGAAAAACACCAACTAAAAGACAGAATTAGAAAATGGCCTTTCTGCAACTTTCAATGATGTAATTAATTAAGGCAAGGATAACCACTGGACACTAAGTAATACTATTAAATTATGGGTCATTGGGAAACACCACAGATTACTTGTCAACTTCAAGGGAAAAATCTAATTTTGCAGTGGGGAGATCTGGTTGTTAACCAGTGAAACTACTGATAAAACTTGACATGAGCAATGAAGAAATGCAGAATAAAATAGTGTCATCCATGAAGTATTCTTGTCAAAAACATTCAGACTTGAATCTAATCAAACATTCAGTCCAACTTGCAGTTTACAGGAAATTTAGGGATCAGAGGAACAAATTAAATGACACCGTGAGGAAATATTTAGGGAAACATTATGTAAAATATTCTACAAGACAACCAGCTCTGTCTATTCAAAAAAGTCTGCCTGTATCATGAAAAAGAATAAAACATTGTAGGTCTGTTCTAGATTAAAGGCACTAATGTCAGGACAACTAAAGACACTGCTGAAAGTTGATTGGACCAGACATGGTTGGCTGGCCAATGACAGGTCATTAGGGATGCCCTAATGGATAATGACCAACTGCCACATTCACTGTCAGTCATGGGAAAGGTACCAAAATAGGAGAGAGAGAAAACAAGATTGTCAAGTATCAGAGGAAAGGTTCCAATTTTTTAAAGATTCTGTTGAATCCCAGAAAAAGCTCCATTGCATAAGGCAGCTTGATCGTGTCTCAACTTTGAATAACAAAACCCCAGAGTTATACCAGTATATTCTAAAGAGGTTTTTTGTTTTGTTTTGTTTTGTTTTTTTATTATTGACACCTGAGACCAGATGCAAGGTTGTAGGACCCTCTCAATTTAAGAGAAGTCACATGTCGATCTAAATAAAAGCTTGGGCTTTGAAGTCCTATTTTTTCTGGGGTTTATAATGTTGTCAATGGAGTGGTAACATTGGCATCACCCAGAGACTTGTTAGAAATGCAGAATATTAATCCCCACCCCAGACCTGCTGAAGTAGTCTGTTTTTTCACAAAGTCTCCAGATGTGCATTCAAATTTTACAAAATCTAGACTACACTAAAATTCCAGTTTTCCTGACCAAACTTTAGCTCTGAGAATCAGAGGGAAGACCCAGTAGTTCCACCTGTTAGCCTTAAGGTCAACATTATAACAAGAGAATTTCTCTCACGTTTGTGTTAACTTGGGTTCCCCCCAAAGCAGGCTTTTAGACAAAATTTTGGGTGTGAGCAGTTTATTTTAGAAGTGACTCCAGATAGGCCTGTGAAGGGAAGGTGGTTAGTGAAGAGTACATTCATGAATGAGTTACCACTGTGGCTTCTGGAGCCTAGCTTTACTGCAGACCCCCCCCACACACACAAAGGGCTGTGGACAGCATACCTCTTACTTGCCTTTGTGCAGATTGAAGAGTGGGGCTGTCCACTATCTCCTGTCCATTGTTGTTTGAAGGCTGCTTCCAGGACATTAACTCATAGAATACTAGCTGACTTCAAGTGTGGACCACTCTTTTTTGAGGCCTGGGAACATTTTCAGGTAGAAAGATGGAGGAGGTCCTCGGCCTATAGGGAACTGCCTACAGATGACCACCAGTTGGGGGAACTGAGCTGTATGGTAGAATATTGGCACCCCCTACTATAATGTTGCCTGTGGGGTACATCAAGTTGGGGGAACTGTAACAGATCTGGGCAGTATGGGCGAGTTCTTGGATGGATATTGAGAAGTGTGCTGCCATCTAAGGGCTCTTGTGGCATCTGCCTGGCCCACAACTACACAACTGGCTCAGTGGGAGCTTAACTGACTGAGAGAATTGGCTCATTTTCATGAAAACATTCTGGCAATGGCCTACATTCTACTTCTGTCTTCCAAATAATTACTTAGCTCATGGGGAAATATGCCCTGAAAATTATCTAAGAGAATTAATTTGGCACATTTTCTTGGAACCAGATATTGTCCCTGAAGAAGTCATGTAACTATAAAACCACACATTGCTTTCATGTTTTCTTCACCTAAAATGATGTCACAGCCATCAAACGAGAGGAGACATTAGTTGATGTAAGTTCATGAAAGAAGGAAAAAGGAATCAAGAAAGAGATTGAAGGAATACTATTATTTCCATACCTTCAGTAAAAGGTTTGCTCAAAAGCATAACACAAATGCGGGGGGGGGGGGTGACTGGATCTTTTTCTAAAAGTGTTGTTTCTGACCTATTCCAAGTGCATTTGGCCCTTCCCTCATCGATCAGCGTCTTCAGTGGGATGGAAGCATCACCCTACTTTGAACCAAATCTCCTGTCAGAGCAGAGAGGACTACTTCGGGGAAATCATTGGAAATGTAATGATAATTATCCCTTGTAGTTTGAAGTTTATGAAACTTTTTCTTACAATAGTGGTTATGAAATAACTACCAGAGAGAAGAATATTCTAGTTTTAAAGACTTGTGTGAGTATGTGTCCTGCAGAAATTACACCTGCTATAGGGTCATACAGTGATCACCAATTGTGGCTGTGCCGTTCAGTAGCATATCACCTCTTTGGTATTATTCCTACTGTACAAAAAATAAGAGAGTTGAAATTTATGATCTTGAGGGCCTCTCCTTATACTAGTGATCTCTCACTTTACACTTCTGTTGTTTACTGGTTTTCATATGGCAGAGTAGATGGTTATTTATAAAATAATGGAATTCAGACTCAAATTTTATTCAGTCCATTAAGAGAATGAGAATGTCCTAAAGACCAAAGAGGGAGAGAAAAAGGCCAGGACAAAGTGGCCCTGACCAATGTAAAGTGACAAAGACAGCTCAGTGACAAAACCAGAATTTCCTGAACTCCATAGAGAGAAGTTCAAAGTACATACAATCTTCATAGATGTACTTGATAAACAACATGGAGGGGGAGCATGAGAAGAAGAAGGAGGCAGAAATAAAGTCTGTACGAATCCAAAGGAATATTAGTTGTCACTGTACATGGACCTTGGCTTACTGAAAACTGGATTCCTTTTAGTCTCTGCTAGTCACTGTGGTTACTCAGGAGTCTCAGAGACAGATCTACAGGGACAAGGAGAAGACAATGGAACCAGCAGGAAGGACTTGGGCAGTGGAGCCCACAAAAGGGCGGCTAGCCCTAGTATCAATGAGGTCCCTGGGTGCTGTGGGCAGAGCAGCAGTCCAGCGCAAGGAGCAGAGCTGAGGAGTGGTTAACAGTGGGCAGTGCTTAAGGGACATGATTGCTGCAATTGTGGCTTTCTTTACTGTTGTTTGCCTGTGAACTAGCCAAAGCAAGAGCAGGGATTTATTAACTTTTTAACTAACCCACAGGAAGGAAGCAGAGTGCCTGGTCTTGGGTGGCAGAACCATGGACATGAATGCTACGTGGCTCCTGACCTTCCACCTCTGGCTTCTATATCCCATTGCTTTTCCTTGTTTTCCTTACCTACTGGATCTTTCCTGGGTAGAAACATAACTACAGCAATGGCTAGGACAGAGCTTCTACAGCCTTGCCACCAGAGCAAACTGGAAATGCCAGCTGATTCTGGGTCAGAAGGACTTTCTAGAAGATCTCTAGTGACCCAATGACTCAGTTTTCCCCCATCCCCTAAAGCAGAGCCTGAGTTGTGCATTAACTGGGAGCAGAGATTAGGGCAGGGTCTCTGAGGAAGTAGCAGTGAGGGAGCTGGCAATGATAACCCAGGAGGAAAAGCCACCAAAGGGTGGGCAATTGCTGACCCTGACTAGGCACATCCACAGGGTGAATGGAAAATGTTGGAGAATCTATCTATCACTGCACACCCTCAATGGATTGACAGTCAATTTCCCTGTACCAAACAACTTCTGTGGTTTCAGATAAAAGCCCTTGGCAGAAAAAAAAACAAGATACTGGTAGCAGGGGCATGAGGGGGAGGATGTCTGGACACAGGGAATTGCCTGTCACCATAGGAGCATGGTGGGCCACAGGGATGGCCCACCAGAATTGTCTGTTACAGCCAACTTGGGCCATTCTAGGAACAAACCCCATGGTTGGAGAGTGGGAAGGTAACTGGACAGGTAAATAATTAACTTGAGAGGCAAATGACCAACTCATAAAGGATCATCAAAAGAAAATATAAAGTTAGGTCCCTGATCGCTGAGGAGAGCAATACCCAGTCAGTGGGATCCTCCAACAGGGCCCAAAAGAGTACTTCAGGCCACAGCACCCACAAAATACTAAGTCTACAGTTTTATAGGAGGCATAATATGCCCCCCTTTAGTTACTGCTCAGTGACCAAGAGGAGACACCTGCCATAACAGGTGTGCCTTACACTGTGAATGCAGCAGAGGTGCAGAGATATGGAAGAACTACTTATGACCATGCCCAGTGTCTGACCCCTGGCCTGTGTGGTCTTCAGCTATACTGAAAATCAGTAGAAACAACTAGTAGGGTCTCAGTTACAGGAGGTAGTCAGAGGCTTCCATGGTGTTTCCTACCTTGAGCAGAGCTGACCTGGGGGCTGAGAATCAAAATGCCTGCAGGGAACAAGCACAGGGACAGCAACAGAGCCAGCCTGAGCAGAAGATTGTTCTTTGAGTTGTTCTTTGAGCTTCTATTGTAGTAATTTTTTCATCCTATCATACAGACAAAAGTTTTTAAATTAGAACAATTTCACAAACTTCAAAGATGTAAGGAAGCACATCTAGCCCTCTGGGGAAATTAGGCTATTTAACACTACAGACTGCCATGCCAATTCTTTGAATACAAATGCAGTGTTTCCTTAAAGGGCTCCTTCCCAGTACAATTCCCTCTCTTTAGGCTGGGGTACCGTGAATGTATAGCGGATCACATGGGAGATGCTCCATTTCTAAATTCTTTTGATTTTATGTCATTAGAACACTTCATTCCAAATGTTAACCTCTGGATTATTCCAAATATGTGCTTTTATTAAAATGCAACAATTCAAATCAAATCACAGAGGCTAAGCTTCTCTGTGGTTCAGATTCTGAATCTCATAGGTCACTGTTAAAGATGGTGCAAAAGCGTGGGTGGAAAGTCACTCTGGAGTAAAGTCAGGTGCACCCCATCCTAACTCTGAGCTTACATGAAGTGTCCACAAACTATAGGTCTTTCCT
Organism: Prionailurus viverrinus; assembly: GCF_022837055.1. NCBI lineage: Eukaryota > Metazoa > Chordata > Mammalia > Carnivora > Felidae > Prionailurus > Prionailurus viverrinus. The sequence continues at coordinate 49,000,258 of NC_062563.1, forward strand.
TTGAAATTTAGATACAAATCGACATCATTCATTTAATATCTTACAGATTCCTGGCTGTGTCCTAGAAATGTATAATGGAAGTAGACTAAATTGAAGGTCATGTGAGAGATTTGAAGTCCATACAAAAAGCAGTCACTTTCCTACTGATTTGTCCCATAATTGCCCAAGCTTATCCTTGGGTGTCTCTCATCCTTCAGCTTATGAACCACCAGTGATAAAAGCAGGGTTCTACTTACTCTGTGAACAGAACTTGTAACCTACACATCTGACATATGCACTCTGTGGCCCTTCACAGAATAAGTTTGTAGACTCCTGGTCTGGGGAAGATGTGAGACTGTGATGTAGACACAATTGTTTCCTCCTGACCACAATGGATTTAGCCCATTCAAGATGTCAACTGCATGCTATTATTTGGAGGTAGAAGGATTAAAAGGGACCTGTGCCACATAGGGAAGAAAAGAAAGATTCTGTGGGGTCACGTAGCCAAGGGAGGTTAAGCGGAGTCTGAAGGTCTTGTCCAAGAATCTGCCAGATGTAGGAAGTGAGTTAAGGATGGACAGAAATGCCCATCATGTTCCAATAGGCAGAACTGCATATTAGAGGGAAGTTTGATGTTGCCAAAAAGCCTATCTTATGCTAAGGTGGTGTGGGGGGCAGGTTATTTCTCAAAAGTATAAAAGATTTGATGCTGTAATTGGTTGGAGGGCCAACATTCCAGACTGTCTGGGACTCAAGGACTTACTAAGATGCAGGGCTTGGAGTGTTAAAACAGAAAATCCGGGACAAATTGGAATCCCTAAATGTGGACTCTGAAAGCCAGAAATATTGGCAGGAAGATTACCCTGGTGAGGTCTTGAGAAACCTGGCTGGTGACTTTTCAGGACAGAGGGATTTCCTTCCTCCCTGGACTCTGGGAATCAGAGGAGCTCCAAGGAAGCATGATTCCAGGATCCAGAGGCAGAAGTCTGTTCCCTGTCCAGCTAGTTTGCTTACTCCTAAAGAACTAAGATCATAAAATTATTTTAGAAAAGGTTACTTTGGAAAGAACTACTCTAATCCCGCCCCTCTCCGCTTTTAAGCTGAGTTCTATTTTATTTTAAAACAAAAGGTTAGGTGTTTTATTCTGGGCAAACAGAGCTAGGCAGTGATAGAGACAGATCTGGAAAACTAAGTGATTTTGTTTCTACCCCTGTGCTCTCATCTCTTTAACCCATTCTTCTAAATATTTATTTATTTTTGAGAGAGAGAGAGAGAGAGAGACAGACAGAGACAGAGACAGAGAGTGAAACAGAGAGAACACGAGCAGGGAAGGGGCAGGGAGAGGAGGCAGAGAATTCCAACTAGGCTCTGTGCTGTCAACACACACCTGATGCGGGCTCAGACCCATGAATTGTGAGATCATGACCTGAGCTGAAATCAAGAGTCAGATGCTTAATGGACTGAGTCACCCAGATGCCCCTCTCCTTAACCAATTCTTATAACTTCAGTTCAGTGTGTGGGGCTTATCTAAACTCTGAGCCCATGTATGTTGAAGGCACACTCAAGGACCTGTTTGTCACTTATGGACCTCTCCTGTTTTCCAATTGACCCCTAACAATGCCAGACAGTTCTTAAAGACTACGGAGTATCATTGAATTTATATGAAGATTGGGCAATATGTGGTTTATCTAATAATATTTTGAAGTGAAAAATATACACGAAAAAGAAAAACCAGTGGGGGAGATTACTTAGATTTTGTGGCTCTTAAAACTTGAAACTGAAGATTATCATCCATACAGTGGGCAGGAATCAGGACATGGTTCCATTTGAGGGGCTAAGGTGGGAAACACAGAAGGATGGAGAAGAGTGTCATGCAGAAATGGCCTGAAACGGACTGCTTTAACTCTCTGCCATCTTGGTTAATTCTCCTCCACACGAACATGTCAACATACAAACAATATATCTGCTATGCAAGCAGCAGCCTCAGGATAATCTTCAAACTCCTTTTCTTTTGTTACCCATGTAACCACCCACAGAGCTCTCAATGTAAATTCTGGGGCTGCCGCCATTTCTATTTATTAAATTGTTCTGTACTATATGGAAAACTTATGACATTTTTATGCAAGAGTCATTCCTTGAGCAAAGGGTAAAGACATGCTTCCTGCAAGAATTCTCTGGAATTCACCTGAATGTTTGAGTCCCCTGGCATAAACCTGCCTGATCTTCTTCTGGATTTTTCCCTATTGAGCTACAGAAGCTTTAAATTTGAGATAAAAATTTCCAAACATGCCTGAGAAGCTTTCAGTGTTGTGCACTAATTAATTGTGTTTGTGATGTGAAAATATCTTAGAAAGAGTGAAAATTAGTTAAGAGTTTTGATGAGTTAATTACACACCAGGGGAGCTAGAAATGTCCATCTAACTGTTCCTTTGCTTTCCATTCAGGCTTTGTCACAATATGGATACATGTTTAACCTATGATGGCTTGGCAAAGAGCTTCCTAGTAGGTAAACCAGTATCCCCTGGGGGAGCCTATCTACTCAGAACTTGCTTACTGTCTCATATCATCCTCAATATGCCCATTCCTTCAGAGGCTGCACATTTACATTGCTGGAAGGCATCCTTGACAAGAGTATGAGGGCATTTATCTCTGGAGTATCTCTCCAGAGTATCTGGAGTATCTCTCCCTCAGCAATAAGAAATTAGTAAATCGAGTTTGTGTTATTGCTTCTGTCACTTGTTGGTTATTTGTTTAGCTGATGGTTTCCAAAATTAATTTTTTATGGACTTGGGAAACCTCTAATTTTTCTTCATATTGAACACAATCTTTTCTAGAGAAAGAAACAAGCAAAAGCTGCAGAGTATCTGTTAGCGCTTAATTTTAAGCACATCTTATCAAGTTATACAAAGTCCTGCTCCCCAGAATGAAATTTGCGCCCATGCCCTCCACATCATTAAGTGCCTTTCCATGGCAAGGGAAGCTCCCTTCAGCTGCATACAGAGTTGTCCCTTCTTCTTCCTTTATAGAGATGGTGGGGAAGATTTAAGACACCATTCTGAATTACAATATAATTTGCTTTTAGAAATACCACTCTGGATCTAAGAAGTTCTCTTATGTGAGCAGCTACTTGACATCACTTGAGAGGAAGTATATGTGCTCACTGTGCTGGGACTCTCTCTTTCTTTCTAAATATCATTGCACTGGTTTTCCCAAAAGCCTCACTAATAGGCTTCTGAATTAAATTGCTGGATTTTTCATTACACAGCCCATCTTCCAGAAATGAGTTGAATTAACTTTAATTTTTTTGTGATTTTATGTATTGCAAATTCAAGAAGACTCACAGAAGTCTGGTGTTTCCCACTGTTTTATTCTAGAACTTTACTTGAACTCACTTCATTTTAAGTAGCATGAGTAATAACACTCAGGGTGGCCACAAACATGGTCTTAACTTTATGCACATGAGAGTGTACTGTTACATTGCCTACTTACATACCTCCCCCTCCTCTGAACTTATCAAAACTTCTGAGTTTGTCCTCCTGGGAACAGCTTCCAGATAATATTTTGACCAAGCTGGTGTATAAATACTCCAACACCTCCATCACTCAGGAGAGAAAATGTTGAGGCAGGTGTCGTGCACTGACTTCCAGAGAGATAAAGCTCCAGGCACCACCACCCCATCCATGGTAGCTCCTTTAACGATTCACCATTTGCTGACCTTTTTCCTGCTCCATACTCTCCTTACTAGCCCCCAACTAGTGCTTCCAGAACCTCCCAAATAAATGATTTTGGATTTGCCTCCTTGTTTCAGGGTCTGCTTTAGAAAGAAACTAAATAAAATCAGATGGGACAACTAGACCCTGTGTTGCTTTGAGAGGTACATTTTCAAAAGATGAATTTGATTTTGTGGATTGGGGTTTCTTCAAATTAATTTGAATGTATAAAATGGGTTAAAGCAAAGCTGCTATAGTACAAGCATCATACAAAAACATATTTATTTATTGTTTATTTGTCAATTATATGATTATATAGAGATACAATCCAAAGAGTCTAGTTAAGAAAAATTATTTTAAAAAAACTTGGTAAGTTTGTTGGGCACAATAATACACTGCAAAACCTATAGTTTTTATCTGTTCTACCAATAATTAATTAAAAATTAAATAAGAAAATTGTTTTACTTACAGTGGAAACCAATGTATAAAATAGATATATGTTTAATAAGAAAGAAAAATAATTTCCATAATGGATATAAGCTGTATCCACCCCTTATGCTCTTACTATAGGATGTGAAATAAAAGACAAAGCTAATACAGAGGCATATAATGAGATTTAATATTACAGCCTTTCCAGAATAATGTGCAATTTCATTCTAATCTATACCCCAATGAGGTATTTTATTTAAATTGGACAAAAAGGGCTGCAAAGTTTATATGGAAAAATGCATGTGTGAGAATAGTCAACAGTATATTGAAAAAATAACAACAAGGTTGGTTATGGTTTGCCAATTATTAGATACTATTATAGAGCTGTTATAATCAGCCTGTCACTGGTAGATCAGTGAAACCCTGTAAGGAGTTCAGACATTATTCTCAGTATATGAGAATTTGATAAGTGACAAAATACAACTCAGCAGGAAAACATTAGACCACTAATAAATAGCAGCAGCACAACAGATATTCTTCCGAAAGAAAATTGAATTGAACATCTGTTAACATCTTATACAAATCTAAAATGTAGTCTGATGAAAGGCTTGAATGTAAACAATGAGATAATTAAAATATCTGTGAGAAAATCTCACAGAATATATGCATATTCTATGTTTGAGAGACCATTTAACCACACTGGAACACAGAAGATATAAAACAAATGATAGTCATATACGTTATACAAAACTTTAAAAAACCTAGAAGCCACACAAAAAAAGTCAAATAAGAAACCATAGATGTGAGAAAAAGGGCTAACACGTATAATATGAAATGAGAATTTTCAAATGGGTAAGAGAAAGAAAACACAAGAAAAATGAGAAATGACAAAAATAGATCATTCAAAGGGAAACAAATCCAAATGGGCAAAAAAATATATGAAATATGCTCAAATTCACTGATTATAAGAGAAAAACAAATCTGTTGACAAAAGAATTACTTTCCACATTCATTCAAATGACTATTACCACCTATTGCTGGCAGTGTTGTATGGGTCTCTCATGCATTGTTAGTGAAAATATAACAAGATTTTGGAAAATGATATAGCAACATCTATGAATTGTACAGTGCTCACACCATGCTACTATTGAAACATTGTTACTAGAGACAAAACATTGGAAGCACACTGATGTGTGCTTCAGTATTAGCAGGGAAATTGATTCTTCAGGTGTCCAAACACTGGAATGCAATGCAGTCATGACACAGAGGAAGGCAGAAGTCTCTGCACTGATACAGAATCATTTCCAAGGTTTACTAAGGAATGGTATGCAATGAGGATCTGTACCTGTGCCTGTACCTGTTTACCTGCTAGAGTAATGCCTTAGAAATGGTCACTGTCAAGGGTTAATGGTGGTTGGCTGTGGAGGAGAAGTAGAATCTGTGGAGAAAGGAGGGATTGAGTTTTAATTGTATTTTTTTGTTCATTTGTTTACCTTTTGCATGTATCCTTTTCCATTAAACATTTAACTTTTTAACATAAAAATGGCTAAGAAAAAGGTACATTAAGGAAATGTAAATGAGAACAAACCAGATCTAAATGAGATAACTACCAATAGGAATACAGATCAAAAGAGATGTGAGGAAAATAGTAAACAAGTAGACTGGAAGAAAGTAGAGAAAGAACTTTCTGACCATCTGAGGTGAGGGTCAGAGTAAAAATAAAAAACTGATAGTGACACTGAAATTCCCCATCCCTGTGACAGGCAACAAAGACGGGGGAAACACCACAATAGCATATAGGTTGGGACCTCTTAGAGACACGTCTGTCAGCGAGGAGTAAAGTGATAGTGCTAAAGGAGAGGCAAGGCTGTACACGTTCACTATTTTCCCACTGCCAGCATGTCATTAAGAAGGTGTTTGTAGCACCCTGGTTTCCCAGGTCTCTCTCTGAGCACTGAAGGGACCTGCATTAACAGTAATAATTCAGCATTGGTGGCTCAGGTTCCCAGCGTCATACTGTATATAGAATCTGGAGTATTTCTAAAGGCCACACAATGTTTCATGTGTGACCACATAAGCCTTTCATTTTCCTCTGGCTGATGGTCACTGTCCATGAAGCTTGCATTTTCTCTGGTGTCAACAGTCATAGCCTCCTACTCCTGAAACTCGACCAGTTACACAAAAATAGGTAAGGGGCCTCCTTTCCATTTCTACTCACATTTTGTTTCAAAAAGGTCAGTAGGGCCTGTGTTTGCTGCATCTCAGAGGTTTTGGGCTGTCGTGTTTTCATTTTCATTGGCTTCCATGTACTTTTTAATTTCCTCTTTAATTTCTTGTTTCACCCATTCATTCTTAGTAGGATGTTCTTTAGTCTCCAAGCATTTGTTGTCGTTCCAAACTTTTTCTAGCGGTTGATTTTGAATTTCATAGTGTTGTGGCCTGGAAATATGCCTGGTATGACCTTGATCTTTCTGTACTTGTTGAAGGCTGATTTGTGTCCCAGTATGTGATCTATTCTGGAGAATGTTCCATGTGCACTCAAGAAGAATGTGTATTCCTCTGCCTTAGGATTAAATGTTCTGAATGTATCTGGTAAGTCCATCTAGTCCAGTGTGTCATTTAAAGACATTTTTTCCTTGTTGATTTTCTACTTAGTCGATCTGTCCACTGCTGTAAGTCCATTGAAGTCCCTTGCTATTATGGTATTATTAACAATGAGTTTATGTTTGTGATTAATTGATTTATATATTTGGGTGTTCCACTTTGTGGGCATAAATGTTTGCAATTGTTAGATCTTCTTGGTAGATAGAACCATTAATTATGACACAATGCCTTCTTCATCTCTTGTTACAGTCTTAAAAACCATCCAAATCTGCAAGGAGGAAGTCAAACTCTCACTCGTCACAGATGACATGATACGCTATGTGGAAAACCCAAAAGACTCCACCAAAAAACTCCTAGAACTGATACATCAATTCAGCAAATTCGCAGGATAAAAAATCGATGTATAGACATTGGTTGTATATCTATACACAAATAATGAAGCTGCAGAAAGAGAAATCAAGGAATCAATCCCATTAAAAATTGCACCAAAAACCATAAAATACCAAGAAATAAACCTAACCAAAGAGGTAAAAGATCTGTATGCTAAAAACTATGGAAAGCTTATAAAAGAAACTGTAGAAGTCACAAAACATGGAAAAACATTGCATGCTCATGGATTGGAAGAAAAAATATTGTTAACTTGTCAATACTACCCAAAGAAATCTACATATTCAATGCAATCCCTATCAAAATAACACCAGCATTCTTGACAGAGCTAGAACAAATAGTCCTAAAATTTTTATGGAACCAGAAATGACCCCAACTAGACAAAGCAATCTTGAAAAAGAAAACCAAAGCTGGAGGCATCACAATCCTGGACTTCAAGCTATATTACAAAGCTGTAATCATCAAGATAGTATGGTATTGGCACAAAAACAGACACATAGATCAATGGAAAAGAATAAAGAACCCAGAAATGGACCCATAATCATATGGTGAACTAATCTTTAACAAAGCAGAAAATAATATCCAATGGAAAAATGACAGTTTCTTCAGCAAAAGATGCTGGGAAAACTGGACAGCAACATGCAGATAAATGAACCTGGACCACTTTTTTACACCATACACAAAAATAAACTCAAAATGGATGAAAGACCTAAACATAAGGAAGCCATCAAATCCTAGAGGTGAAAACAGGCAACAATCTCTTTGACCTCAGACACAGCAATTCCTTACTTGATATGTCTCCAGAAGGAAGGGAAACAAAAGCAAAAATGAACTATTGGGACCTCATCAAGATAAAAAGCTTCTGCACAGTGAGGGAAACAATCAACAAAACTGAAAGTCAGTTGACAAATTGGGAGAATACATCTGCAAACAACATATCAGATAAAGGGTTAGTATCCAAAATCTATAAAAAACTTTTCAAACCCAACACCCAAAAAACAAATAATCTAGTGAAGAAATGGGCAAAAGAGATGAATAAACGCTTCCGAAGAAGACATCCAGATGCCTAACAGACACATGAAAAGATGCTCAGAATCATTCAACATCAGGGAAATACAAATCAAAACCACAATGAGATATCACCTCACACCTGTCGGAATGGCTAAAATTAACAATTCAGGCAACAACAGATGTCAGCGAGGATGTGGAGAAAGAAGAATCCTTTTGCATTGTTGGCGGGAGTGCAAACTGGTGTCACCACTCTTCAAAACAGTATGGAGGTTTCTCAAAAAATTAAAAAATATAACTACTCTATGACCTAGCAATTGCACTCCTAGGTATTTATCCAAAGGATGCAGGCGTGTTCATTTGAAGGAGCACATGCACCCCAGTGTTTATAGCAGTGCTATCAACAATAGCCAAAGTATGGAAAGAGCACCAAATGTCCATCAGCAATCAAAAAATAAAAATAAAAATAAAGAAAAGAAAAGAAAAGAAAAGAAAAGAAAAGAAGGAAGGAAGGAAGGAAGGAAGGAAGGAAGGAAGAAAGAAAGAAAAAGAAAGAAAGAAAGAAAGAAAGAAAGAAAGAAAGAAAGAAAGAAAAAAGAAAATAAATCTTGCCATTTGTAACAACGTGGTTGGAACTAGAGTGTATTATGCTAAGTGAAATAAGTCAGAGAAAGACAAGTATCTTATGAATTCACTCATATACGGAATTTAAGAAACAGAACAGATGAACATAAGGTAAAGGAAGCAAAAATAATATAAAAACAGGGAGGAAGACAAACCATAAGAGACTCTGAATTAACTGACTTGTTCAAAAACAAACTGAAGGTTGCTGGACGGGTTTGGGGTGAGGGGATGGGCTAAATGGGTAAAGCACATTAAGGAGAACACTTGTTGGGGTGAGCAATGGGTGTTATATGTAAATGGTGAATCACTAAATTCTATTCCTGAAATCATTATTATACTATATGTTAACTAACTTGGAGGTAAATTAAAAAAAAAATAAACATTTGGCTGTCATTATGCCAATAATTAAAAAAATAATAATAATTTTAAAAAGAAAGGTCCTTGTGGAATCAATTCCTACATTTCCTTATGCCCTTTCTTTGAGTTGGCATTTTTATCTTGAGGAATCATATCTTAGAATTTATATCTTCTCTCCCATTGCCAGTCCTCTTCCCAGGTACTCACCCAAATGATGTCTCCCCACCCCACCCAGTCCCAACATCCCTGTTCATGCAAGAACTTAACTGGATCCCAACAAAGACCTCTGCTATTCATGTAGTTGTGGGGTAGAAAAAAGCAACTGAGTGGTCAAAACATTAGAGTAGTAAGAAACTCACAGGGAAGTGGAGCTTCACAGAAAGTCAAGTATAAGAAGGTGATGGGTTAAGGAGGGTGTTTGTGGGTAGGCCATTACAACAGTTAGTAAAGCACTAGAGATATTCAAAAGAAGAATCTCAGCCCAGACCTCAGATCCAAACTCAGAATGAAGAATGAAGGATAAGACATGAAGAATTTAGCAGCAATAGGTATAAATTACTCCTTTAAGCACCAACCATTAGGATGAAAAGAAAAATAATGGGTGGTATCTCGATGTCAAATAGTTGTTGGCAGAACTCCCTTTTACAGTGAAGTTAGCAAATTAGCTATTTGTTGTGACACAATGAAACAGTGAGGGAATCAGTGATGCTATCATCTTCTAAAGATATTCAAAGATGGTAGAATCATAAGTTCAGACAGAAAAATAAGGCTCTGAAAAGCAGGGTGCCAGAAATCATCTTGAGACAAAGGAGAAGGCTGTTGGTATAAAGAGGTTTGCAACTGAGGAAAGCTAAGGGGGACCATGATTCTTGGTCCCAATATTCTCTGTGAAGTTAGGTCCAGGCTCATTGCTTTGAAAGAAGAGGAATATGAGGTTTAGACCAGTGCTTTTCAAATGTAACGTACAAACAGGTCACCCATAATCTTGGTAAATTGCAGAATGTTTTTTGGTAAGTCTGATTTGGGCCTGAAAGCCTGCATTTCTAAGAAGTAATCAGGTGCTGTGATGTGGTCATTCTACATGGCACGGACTTAGTAGTGGGGGATAGAATTCCTTTTTTGTTCTAATTGAGGGTGAGAAAAAGAGTTGCCAAGTGCCACCAAAGGCCTGTCTGAGGTGTGAGAAGACACACAGCAATATGTGTGTTGTCAACATTATGTATTATGTAGGTTCCCCTACCAATAGTTCTCACTCAGGATACATATGAAGAAACCAAGTGTTTGGATGGATTCAAGGAAGGTAACTGGTTTGGGGATGGAGTTGGAGAACCATGAGGCACTAGCAATAGATTTTAAATTTCCACCCTAAGCTCCAGGATCAGGGGTTGTTGGAGACCTGCTTATATTGTGAGTACCCAGAGAATTACCCAGGGGCTGATGGTCTAGATGAGTTCCAAAACTGGGAAGCTGGAATGAAGGAGAGAGAAAGCAGGAAAAGTCAATGTTCTGTTTGGCCAAAGTGGATTTCAGAAGGAGAGCAAGTTTGGTTAACAAAGTGTTTACTACTTGATATGTATCAGAACTTAAGCTTTGCTTGTCATAGTTATTTCATACTTTATCTGTTCTGCTATTTATTTTTTCATCATTTCATTGTTGATTTTCGCTCTATGAAAGTTTAAAAAGGGTGTAGGGTCGTTACTGTCCATTTTTTCTTTTGTAATTTACCCTATCACTATAATAAAAAAAAAACATTACTTTTCTTCAGTTGGCATAAAGATAATATTATGACTTTGTAAAATTATTTTCTTAGTTTAAAAATATAATCCTTTAATGTACTTGAGATTTATTATGATTTTCAACAAGATGCGTTCGGTACCATTTTTTGTTTGATTGCCCATGCTGATTGGCCTATTTGTAGCCAAACACTCAAGATTAACATGCCTGTATTTCTTAAGTCTTCCGTTTAAACCTATTAAAATAAATTCTCTGTATCCCTTTTGTAAAATACAAAGGGTCTTGGGTTATTGGCTTTACAATCTCTTCCTTCATCACTGTTTACACAATGTACTCATTAAATAGAACTGTGGAGCACCTGGTTCATGTGGAAGCTGTCCTAGGTGCTGAGCTGCAGCTTTGAGTAAAACAAATGCCCTTCACTGTGGAGGCTCCCTCCAGACACATTTCCTTAGATTTACTGAACACACTAACATTTGTCATCCATCCACATGTATGAAGAATCATTCGTCTCAGTTGAGGAACTTTGTGATAAGGTCTTTATCTTTACTCTTTAAAGTATTGACTAGCTGTGCCTGGGTGGCTCAGTCCGTTAAGTGTCTGACTTTGGCTCAGGTCATGATCTCATGGCTTGTGAGTTTGAGGTCTGCATTGGGCTCTGTGCTGACAGCTCAGAGCTGGAGTCTGCTTCAAATTCTGTGTCTCCCTCTTTCTCTGACCCTCCCCCACTCACTCTTTGTCTCTCTGTCAAAAGTAAATAAGCATTACAAAAATAAAGTATTGGTTCAATATTTCTGGCTTTCATAATTTAATTAATATGTTCTGAAAGAAGTGTCAATAAATGTAATAATATAGTTGCAGTTCCTATTTCTGGGCCCATAATTTTATTTGTCTGTTCATTAGTTGTTTTTAATTTCTTAATGAAAATAGAATACACTTTATCATCAAATACAACTATTTGATCATCGACTTTATTATTCGCCCTTCAACTTGCTTAGAAATTGTGGTTTCCTTCATAGTTTTATATCACAGCACTTTTCCAAAAGTTACTTAATCCTTGCATTTTTAAGGTTCTTTTCACATTATCTTGCTCTTAAATATTCTGTAGTTCTTAGAATTGTATGAAATTTCTTTTCATCTCCATTTGTTCTTTATTTCTGAATAAACCTCCATCCATGCACTGAAATGAATATAAAGATGTTTTGAGGGTCTTTTGCTTTTCATACCTCTGCATTTTTTAAATCCAGGTTCTTCCAGTTTTCATTTGTATGTATTTATTTTATGCTGAAAAATTCTTCTTTCATTGCATGTAACTCAGTTATCTACTTTTCTTTGGCTTAAATTTATCTAGTTTAACATTGCTTAAAGTTATCAGTTTCAGATGTCTTTGGTAGTTTAATGGCATTATACACAAGAAGTAACACCATGATCTTTCTAGATGTCCTTTCTCATAGTTTTTGGTGGTGTGTATGTGTAGGTCCAGGTGTGTATGTGTGCATATTTGAGCCCTATCATATCTCAAAATCTGTATAATTCACCACAGTTTGATAACCTGATACCTCTCCTTTGCAGATCCCTTATGGTTTCTCATGCTGTCCTTGGAGACAACATTGTATTTTCTCACTTCATGACTCTGGTGGACACCAGCATTCTGGGCAGCATCAGCACCTCTCCGTGGGGCCCTGCAAGGGAATAAAGCTTGGAATACAGGATATGACCACTTGTTCTCTATATAGAGGGTTTAGGCCTGAATGTACATGATGTTGTGCATGAAATTGGAAGTGTGAACAGAGTAGACAATAATCCATGACATACAAATGAGATTCCCATGAATTATGGTTTAAATATTACTTGACACACACTGTAGACACTTTACACATGAAAATGAAAAAGAAAGGAATGCAGTTAGTCAAGTCTTCATTCTAAGAGGCAGAAATGCAACTTTCAGACCTACATCTTCTGCAAATTGCTCTATTGGCAGAGCAAGTTAGTGGAAGTGAGTAGCTCTTATAAATCTCAGTCCTTTGGCCTATCCCTGCTCCCCAGTGGCTTTATTTAACAAAATAGGATAAAGTAGAACAACCTGCTTACAGATGACAGGAGAATAGAGCCATTGTAAATGCAAAGGTACCTCAGTGGGTTGGATCTTTTTAGAAATAACCAACACGTGCTGGTTGGGTAGGGGCCCAAGTGTCTGCTCATCTGCTGTAATCCACACAGCTCCAGAAGCCAAGATTGGGGCCAAAAATGTGCTGTACACTAAACAAACAAGCAAACAAGCAAAAACTATTACTATCACTTCACCACAAGCACCCAAACAGTTTATATGTCCTTGAGTATATGATATGGTACAAGTATGAGGAAGTGGAGAGTGGGAAGCCCTGTCAATGCCCTGGATTATCTCCCATTCTTCCACAGTACCTCTCCTCTAAACTTACTCTCACTGTATCATTCCCAAGGGGTTTCCATAAGGAGCTCTTGTTAGAAGGTAAATACTATCCAGGGCAAGAGGAAAGGGCTAAGAAGGTGAATATAGAGCACTTGTCACAGTCTTACACAATGATTTTTGAGCCAGAGACAACAAACCAAAAACATCTTCCTTCCTTTCCTCTGATGCTGATAGTAGTTAAGTCTTTGTAGGGTGACAAATGTCCCAGATTACACCTGTTGTCCCAGCCTTGTTAGTAATATCATGTCTTTCACTATTAAAGTACCCTGGTTTGGGCAATAACTATATGCTAAGCCTACAAATTGAGGGCTTGATATTGCAATTGCAAATATGAAATTTGGAAGCTAAGAGTCTTTCCTGAGGACCTATGACCCAACAGGCCAGAGGAAAAAAAAATAAGGATAAATAGTATGAGGTTTCTCAGGTAGGTCCCCAGAGGCCAATCCTGTCTCTGGGGACATACTGTCTCTCTACAAGGTAAAGAGCATCAACGGTTCAAGGGACACTACCAGCTATAATATAGCAACACTCTTGCTCATGAAGAACTGCATCTAAAAATAACAAATAACAACACCTGGCTTTGAAAATAACAACACAATTCTCACATATCATTTTGTTTAATCCTCAAAATAACCACATGTATGGAAAATATGGGTCCCGTGGTGCTCAGGGTCCCATGGCTTTAAGTGACTGAATGCCAGCCTTAAGCAGACATCACTGGATCCATGTCCTATGTCCTTTCTGCTGCCCACAGCTGCTGGGCTGGAACTTAGAGAGCAAAGGCACTGCAGTGAGATGTACACCATCTCCTCTCCTTTCTCTCTGCTAATGTCCAACATCCAATTAATCTAAATGTTTTGTCCAGGGGGAAGAATACACATACAGAAGCCAAAGGTAACCATAATGAAGCATCAATAAAAGCCTAGTTTCTGCAAACGCTTGGCTCCTGCCTATGTCTCAGGTGGGACAATCCATCCCTGTGGTGTTTATATATGTGCAAAAGGGAGATATTAAGAGGTAAGGAAGGCTCTTGGATGTAAATAACCAAAATGTGATTCTGTGTTCTTAATTAGTGGGCCTCAGTGCAGAGAAGCAAGACTTATCTGCCTCCCTCAGCCCTGCAGGCTTTATTGGTTATGAAAAGACATTTGGCACAAATTGACTTTCACTTATTTGAAAAACAGAGCACCGACACAGAGCTCTTTCGTGCACCTGAGTATTAGTGTAATGGAAATGCTGGTGGTTACAGGATGGGGTCAACCTATTTGGGTAAGTATAACTGCAAGTAAATGGTTTTCAGTAGGGAAAAATTGTTCCTGCAGGCTGTGGGGTAGTTTGAAAGTAAAACAATTCAGATAAGCCCCAATTATTCCCCAAAGCTTGCAGACACAAAGTGCTATTCAAGGAAGATGCCAGAAAATGAAGTCAGCTGCTCCCTGAACTTACAAGTATTAGTTCCATGCCTGACTGTTTTCAAAAGCTGGTAGAAATAGGTATGCATATATGATATGCTACGTTTGTTCTGCACTGTACTTGCCAATGCAGGAGATAAAGAAATACCAAGGCTGTCAAGGGCTTAAATCTAGGGCAGAAAAGTCATGTGCAACAATTTGAGGTCACTGAGAAATCATTGCTAATGGATACTGTGGTTGAAGTTCTGAGGGCTGCAAAAGGTCCAGGAAATCATTGAAGGCTCAGAAAAAAAATCATGAAAAAGGAAAAAGCTCTTGATTGGAGCTAAAGACCTGGGAATAGCAAATAATGCTGAATAAAAACATTCAGCTGTCACATAAATCTGATAATTTTACAAACGTATGGGCACCTGGGTGGCTCAGTCGTTTGAGCATCCAACTTTGGTTCAGGTCATGATCTCACAGTTCGTGAGTTCGAGCCCCGCATTGGGCTCTGTGCTGACAGCTCGGAGCCTGGAGCCTGCTTTGGATTCTGTGTCTCCCTCTCTCTCTGCCCCTTCCCCGCTCATGCTCTGTCTCTCTCTGTCTCTCAAAAATGAATAAAGTTTTAAAAAATTTTAAAAAATACAGCCAACACTCTGACATAAGTAGCGGACTCTTTCATGCTGCATTCAGAAGTGGTTAACACAGGATAAACTGCCACATGAGACTTGTGGTGGGATTCAGAGTCAGACAGAAACAAACTGAACCAGGCAGCCTGGGGTTCTTTCTCGGCCCTGGAAATTTTCAGACTGGTGCTTATTCCCTCTGTGCCTTAGTTCCCTTGTCTATAAAATGAAGAATGTTAATATCTGATATGCAGGGATGTCATAGGGTTAAGTGAGTAAATACATGCAAAATTCTTCTTTATTAATTTTATTTATTTATTTCTGATAGAGGGAGAGAAAGAGTGCAAGTGGGGAAGGGGAGAGAGAGAGAGAGAGAGAGAGAGAGAGAGAGAGAGAGAATCCAAGCAGGGTCTGCACTGTCGGCACGGAGGCCAATGTGGGGCTCAAACTTAAGACCATGAGATCATGACCTGAGCTGAAATCAAGAGTTGGGTGCTTAATTGACTGAGCCACCCAGATGCTCCAATACATGGAAAATTCTTAAAGCAATGTCTGGGACATAGTACACTACCAAAAATGCAATATATAATTTAGAGAAGATTCAACTGAACTAGCTAGAGAAGAATAAAAGAACTGAGGGAACAAACAACAGCAAAATCAAGTTGGCATAGTCCTTGAAGTCCCCTCCATGAGGGGACAGACCTGATCCCTGCAGATATGTACTCTTTTATGATGAGAGGGTATACAATGGGTTTTTCCCAAAACTCAAGACCGTTCCTTTGTATTACTCACCACAGAGCAAGGTATCTGAAAAAGGAGAACATTTGAGACTTTTCTCAAACACTATGAGCCCTAGAAAAGAATAAGGTCCATATGGAATCACCAAATTGGCATTGTGGTTTATACATATGAGTTTACACATTATGCATGCACTTGCATAAAACAATGGCATATCCTTGGGTTTAATGCAGATAAGCTTACTTTCTGCAACTGGGAAGCTGATGCAACTGAAGATGATGACTCTACCAAGATGCTTCCCCAGAGAGAACCTACCTCAGTTTCCCCCCAACACACACACACACACACACACACACACACTTACACCTACTCTGCTAGTCCAGAAGTCTTCTGACTGGGGAGCATCTGCATGTTTCCCAAGATGATCCATGTAGTCATGGGGAAATTATTAGAACTTAAGCTTTAATCAATTTTATTAAAAACTAATAATAGTCAAATATTAAAAGTTGGATTGCACTATCCCCTCCTCCCTGGTATTCCTCTGAAGGAGTGTCCCTTATAGCAAGGGGTTCATGTGGTACTGGCCTGGCCATCTTGTGTTGTTTTCAGCCCATTGCAAGGGAGTGTAGATCATTGTCAGAAGACAAAGGGTTTTTAGCTACTATGATCAAGTTTTAATGAAAATAACATTTATAAAATTTCTAGACTTTCAGAAAAAATTGAGACAGTAGTATAGAGAGTTCCCCTCATGCCATTTCCTCTGTTATTAACATCTTGCATTAGTATAGTACATTTAATGAAAAAAAGTTACAATAATAATTAAATGTAGTTACAATCAATTAAAAATATTGAACACTACTTTTAACTACAGTTCATGGTTTACTCACATTCCCTTGGTTTATACCTACTATCTTTTTCTGTTATGGGATCTCATTCAAGACATTTACTTGCCAGGTCCCCCACAGACTGCTCTTGGCTGTGATGCTTTCTCAGACATACCTAGTTTTAATTTTTTTTAATGTTTTATTTACAGAGAGAGAGAGAGCATGAGCAAGGAGGAGCAGAAGAGAGAAGGAGAGAGAGAATCCCAGGTAGGCTCCATTCTGTCAGCACAGAGCCCAGTGCAGGGCTCAATTGCATGAACACATGAGGTCATGACCTGAGCTGAAATCAAGAGTTGGATGCTTAACCAAATGAGCCACCCAGGTGCCCCAAGATGTACCTTGTTTTGATGATCTTGAAAGTTTTAGGAGCACTGGTTAGGTATTTTTTTAGGATGCCCCTCAGATGAAATTTTGTGTTTTTTTTTTTCTTGTTTAGACTAAAGTTATGGTTTTGGGGGACTACGACCATTTTCATCAGTCATACCTGTTGATATTTGATGTGACAACCTGACTGATGTCGTGTTTGTCAGGTTGTTTCCTTATAAGTTATTATTTTTCCTTTTCCCCATATTGTACTCTTAAGAGAACTGCAAATTAGAACAACAAAATGGTTTCACTACACTTATTAAAATGCCTAAAATCCAAAAAAAAAAAATCTGACAATATCAATTCTAATACCAATTACAAGGATGTGGAGTGAATCCTACTCCAGGAACCTACAGTTATTGCTATTGGGAATGCAAAGTGGCACAGCCACAGTGGGACAGAAATAAACGAGAGTCCCTATTGTTCTGCAACATCACCAGCAATACATATTATGTTTTTTTTTAATTTTAGCCATTCCAACAGCTATGTAATGGCATCTCACTATTATTTTAATTTTCAGTTCACTAATGACAAATGATATTGAGTATCGTTTAGCATGTTTATTAGCCATCTGTTTATTTTCTTCAGTGAGCTGTCCAGGTCCTTTGTCCTTTGTTTATTGTTTTTTTTTTTTCTTCTTGTCATTGAATTTTAAGAGTTCCTTAAACATTTTGATACAAACTCTTCATTGGATGTATGTAAGTAGATACTTCCTCTCAGTCTGTGGCTTATCTTTTCATTCTCTTAACAGTGTCTTTCATAGAGCAAATATGTCTAATTTAATAAAGTCTAATTTATTAGTTTTTATTTTATTTATTATGCTTTTAAAAATTCATTGTTAGGGCACCTGTGTGGCTTAGTCAGTTAAGCTTCAAACTTCAGTTCAGGTCATGATCTTGCAGTTTATGAGTTTGAGCCCCACATCAGGCTGGGTGCTAACAGCTTGGAGCCTGGAGCCCGCTTCAGATTCTGTGTCTCCCTTCTCTCGCTGTTTGTGCTTTGTTTCTCTCTGTGTCTGAAAAATAAATAAAACATTAAAAAATATATATAAATAAATAAATAAATAAATAAATAAATAAATGTCATTGTTAAACCCAAGGTCACATAAATTTTCTCCCATATTTTATGCTAGAAGTTTTATAGTTTGCATTTTACATTGAGTCTATAATCCTCTTTGAACCAATTTTTGTGTAAGGTATAATGCCTGAATCTACATCCATTTTTCTTACAATATGGACATCTAATTTTCCCAGCTCCATTTGTTGAAAACACTGTTATCTGCTAAACCACCTTTGCCCCTTAGCTAAAGATCAGTGACTATGTTTGTATGGCTTTATTTTAGGGCTCTCTATTCTGTTCCACTCATCTGTGGGTCTCTTCTTTTTCTAATACTATGCTCTCTTAACTACAGTAGCTTTGTAGTAAGTCTTACAGTTGGGTAGTGTGAGCCCTTTTCAGTATTGTGTTGCCTAGTCCAGTCTTTTGTCTTCCTATATAAACTTTAGCATGAGTTTGTTGGTATCTATAAAGTACAAAATATCTTGCCAGAATTTTTATTGAGATAGCACTGAATCTATAAATCAGACTGAAAAGAATTGTTATCTTAAAAATATTGAGTTTTACAGTCCATGAGCACAGAACTTCCCTTCATTTATTTATATCTTTGATTTCCTTTATCACATTTAAAGTTTTCCACATATAGATCTTGTACGTGTTTTGATAGAGTTATACCTAAGTATTTCTTTCTTTGTGTGAACTATTGGAAATAGAATTGTATTTTTTTTTAATTTGAGATTTCTTTTTTCTTAAAGATACATTTCTCCCCAAATTTACATTTTAAAAATAATTACCAATATTATACTGTATATGTAGCTTTTAATTACACTTTTTTTAACTTGTTTTATTTTTTATTTTTTGAATTTACATCCAAATTAGTTAGCATACAGTGCAACAATGATTTCAGGAGTAGATTCCTTAGTGCCCCTTACCCATTTAGCCTATCCTCCCCCTCCCACAACCCCTCCAGTAACCCTCAGTTTGTTCTCCATATTTATGAGTCTTTTCTGTTTTGTCCCCCTCCCTGTTTTTATATTATTTTTGTTTCCTTTCCCTTATGTTCATCTGTTTTGTCTCTTAAAGTCCTCATGTGACAGAATTCACATGATTTTTGTCTTTCTCTGACTGACTAATTTCACTTGGCATAATACCCTCCAGTTACATCCACATAGTTGCAAATAATTTCACTATTTTTGATTGCCGAGTAATACTCCATTGTATATATATATATATATATATATATATATATATATATATATCACATCTTCTTTTTTTAATTAAAAAATATGTTTATTAATGTTTGAAAGACAGAGATAGACAGAACACAAGCAGGGGTGGGGTGGAGATAGAGGGGGACACAGAATTTGAAGCAGGCTCCAGGCTCTGAGCTGTCAGCACAGAGCTCAACATGGGGCTCAAACTCACGAACAGCGAGATCATGACCTGAGCTGAAGTTGGACACTCAACCAACTGAGCCACCCAGGCCCCCCCACATCTTCTTCATCCATTCATCCATCGATGGACATTTGGGCTCTTTCCATACTTTGGCTATTGTTGATAGTCCTGCTATAAACATGGGGGGTGCATGTGTCCCTTCAAAACAGCACACCTATGTCTCATGGATAAATGCCTAGAAGTGCAATTGCTGGGTCATAGGGTAGTTCTATTTTCAATTTTTTTAGGAACCTTCATACTGTTTTCCAGAAGTGTCCATTGCTGGAAAAGGAAAGTGATTGGCTTTTGTATATTAATTGTGTATCCTGTGGCCTTGCTATAAACACTTATTTTTTCTAAGATTTTTCTTTAATCAATTCCTTGGGATCTTGTACATAGATAATCATATCACCCAAGAATAGTTTCTTCCTCCTGAGTCCGTACACATTTTTCTTCTTTTTGGGTCTTATTACACTAGCTACAACTTCCAATATTATATTGAATAAAAGTAGTGAGATGGGACATTCTTGCCTTGTTCCCAATTGTAGAGAAAAAGCATCTAGTTTTCTACAATTAAGTATGATGTTAGCCATAGGTTTTTTATTGTGGGGGTAGATATTCTTTCTGAAATTACAGAAGTTCACCTTTATTCCTAGTTGGCTGAGAATTTTTATCATGAATGAGTGTTAACTTTTGCCAAATACTTTTCTTTGTATCAACTGATATTCTCAAATGCATTTTCTTCTTTAGCCTATTGATGTGACAGATTAAATGGATTGATGATTTGAATGCTGACTCAGCCTTGCATTCCTGCAATAATTCCCCTTCGGTTATGGTGTATACTCTTTTTTTTTTTTTTTTTACATATTTTTATAATTGATGTGCTAATATTTTTGTTCTGGAATTTTGCATTTATATTCTTGAGAAACATTAGTCTGAAAGGTTTTTTTTTTTCCTTGTAATATCTTTATGTAGTATTGGTATTAGGGTAATGTTGGCTTTGTGGAGTGAGTTAGAAAGTGTTCCTTCTGGCTTCCTTTTCTGGAAGAGTTTGCAAAGGACTTGTATCATCTCTTCCTTAAATATTTACTAGAATTCACCACTGAAATCATCCAGCCCTCATTATTTCTCTTATTAGAAAGTTATTAATGATGTTTCAACTTATTTAATAGCTATAGAATTATTCATATTATGTTTCTCTTTGTATGAGCTTTGGTTACTTGTATCTTTCAAAGAATTGAACCATTTTGTCTATGTTGTCAAATTGGTAGACATACAGTTGATAGTATGATTTATTATACTTTTAATGTTCACGAGATCAGAACCACTTTTATTTCTGATTTGGTAATTTGTGTCTTCTCTCTATCCTGTTTACAGGTTTATCAATTTATACTGCTCTTTTCAAATAGCAGTATTTTTGGTTTTACTTTCTTTTTGATTTCTTGTTTTTAGTTCATTGGTTTCTGCTTATTTTTAAAAGCATATTTTTTTTGTTTTAGGTTTAAATTTCTTTACTTTCTCTATATCTCTGCTGTAGCAGTTTAGATTATTGAATTTAAATCCTTATTTTTCCCATACATGCAATTAGTACTGTAAATTTTCCTCCAAGCACTGCATTCACTGCATCCCAATAATTCTTTTATTTTTATTTCCATTTAGTTCAAACTATGTTTTTCTTGAGACTTGAAATATGTGTTATTTAAAAGTGTGTTGTTTAATATCCACATATTTTGGTTTTTCCAGTTATCTTTCTGTTACTGATTTTTAGTTGATTTCAGAGTGTTTCAAGAACATACTTCATATAACTTTTATTATTTTAAATTTGTTCAGGTATATTTTGTATCCCAGAATATGATCTCTATATTGGCAGATACTCCATGTGAGCTCAAGAAGAATGTGTGTTTTGCTGTTGTTGGATGAAATGGTCTTTAAATATCAGATCAAATTGATTGATAGTGCTATTCAAGTAATCTATATATTTACTGATTTTCTGCCTGCTTGATCTATCAATTACTGATCTTGACTGTGTTTGTCTATATTTGCCTGCCTCTCCAGTTTTTAGGGTAGCAGTTTGCCCTATAATTTTAGTTTTCTGATTGGTCTCGGAAAACAAAATCTTTGATTTTCATTTTTCCAGTGTTTTTTTTTCCTATTTGTATTCATGAGAGCGACTATTTCCAAATCTTTAAATATTGGAGATGACAATGGAAGGTCTTAAAATATACATGTTAGTCTAAGTCTACCTTCAAATAACAGTATGCCACTTCATGTGTAGTATAAGTACCTTACACCAGACTATTCCATGATTCCTCCCTTCCTTGCCTCTGATATCACTCTCATTTATTACACTTACCCATAAGCACCCAAAACATTGCTACTATTATTACTCTAAACAGTTTTGTTTATAAATTAAGAATAAGATAAATCAAATATTTTGTTTTACCTTTACTTATTCCTTCTTCAATTCCCTTATTTTTTAAAAATATCAATCAATATTTCTGGCTTGTATCATTTCCTTATGCCTGAGGAAATTCTTTTAAAATTTTTTTGCAGAGTGCTCTGACTGCAATCAATTGCCTCAATTTTTGTATGAGGAAGGTTTTTTTTTTTTCTTTCACTTTTTTTTTTTTAATTTTTTTTTTCAACGTTTATTTATTTTTGGGACAGAGAGAGACAGAGCATGAACGGGGGAGGGGCAGAGAGAGAGGGAGACACAGAATCAGAAACAGGCTCCAGGCTCTGAGCCATCAGCCCAGAGCCTGACGCGGGGCTCGAACTCGCAGACCGCGAGATCGTGACCTGGCTAAAGTCGGACGCTTAACCGACTGCGCCACCCAGGCGCCCCTCTCTTTCACTTTTAAAGAATAATTTTCCTAGGTGTAGAATTCTGGGTTAACAGGTTTACTTTCTTTCAACTTTTTAAATATTTCATTCCACTGTCCTCTTCTATTCAGGGTTTCTGATGATAAGCCCACTGTAATTCTTATCCTGGCTCCTCTGTAGATAAGTATAATAGAGTCTGACCTCATGTCTTTTAATGTTTCAATGATCACAGCTTTTAAGTCTCATGCCTCCTTCTTCCCAATCTTTCTCCAAATCTTGGGAAACTGATGAAAAAGTCTCAGTGCTGTCTTCCTTCACACCAGTGGAAGTTCAAGCTATACAAACTCCTGCATGCATGCAGGAGCTCTCACTCCAGTCCTATCTCCCAGCCACCATGAAAACCTCAAGCCAGTCTCCTTTCATTGCATTTGCAAGACATTTTGGATCTTTTTGGGAGCCATTTTTCTCATCAGAAAGTCTCATTATCCAAAGCAAACTTGGTTCGGGTGAGGTCCATCCTGCTTCTCAAGAGTGACCACAACAGTAAAGTGTTCTCCCTCACCTCAGCTTCTTTAAGACTTTTTAAAATAGTCTTTGGTTTTCTGTGGTTTGAATATGATATATTAAGTGTAGTTTAGATAGAGATGGATGATAGATAGATAGATAGATAGATGATAGATAGATATACAGATAGATGAAGGATAAGACATTTAGAGATAGTTTCTTATCCTGCTTATGTAATCTTGAGATCCTGTGTTTTGGTTTAAGTCATTAATTTTTAAAAGTTATTAGCAGTTATTACCTCACATATTTCTCCTCCTTTCTTCTCTTTTTGTCATCCTTATGGTTTTCCAATTACATATATGTTATGCCTTTTGAAATTTTCTTTCTTTCTTTTTTTTTGCCTGACATCCCACCTCATTATTTTTTTATACAATTTATTGTCGAGTTGGTTTCCATACAACACCCAGTGCTCATCCCAGCAGGTGCCCTCCTCAATACCCATCACACACTTTCCCCTCTCCCCTACCACCCATCAACCCTCAATTTGTTCTCAGTATTTAAGGGTCTCTTATGGTTTGCCTCCTTCCCTCTGTAACTTTTCACCCCTTCCCCTCCCCCATGGTCCTCTGTTAAGTTTCTCAAGATCCACATATGAGTGAAAACATATGGTATCTGTCTTTCTCTGCCTGACTTATTTCACTTAGCATAATACTCTCCGGTTCCATCCACGTTGCTACAAAGGGCCATATTTCATTCTTTTTCATTGCCAGGTAGTATTCTATTGTGTGTGTATGTGTGTGTGTGTATATATATATATACACACATGTATATATATATACACACACACACATATATATACATATATGTATATATATGTATATATGTATGTTATTAAAATTTACATCCAAATTAGTTAACATACAGTGCAACAATGATTTCAGGAATACATTCCTTAGTGTCCCTTACCCATTTAGCCCATTCTCCCCCTCCCACAACTCCTGTAGTAACCCTCATTTTTTTCTCCATATTTATCAATCTCTTCTGTTTTTTCCCCCTCCCTGTTTTTATATTATTTTTGTTTCCCTTCCCTTATGTTCATATGTTTTGTCTCTTAAAGTCATCAGTGAGTGAAGTCATATGATTTTTGTCTTTCTCTGACTGACTAATTTCACTTAGCATAATCCCCTCCAGTTCCATCCATGTCGCTGCAAATGGCAAGATTTCATTCTTTTTGATTGCTGAGTAATACTCCATTGTATATATATACCACTTCTTCTTTATCCATTCATTCATCGATGGGCATTTGGGCTCTTTCCATACTTTGGCTATTGTTGATAGTGCTACTATAAACATGGGAGTGTATGTGTCCCTTCGAAACAGCACACCTGTATCCCTTGGATACATACCTAGTAGTGTATTGCTGGGTCATAGGGCATTTTTATTTTTAATTTTTGAGGAACTTCTTTACTGTTTTCCAAAGTGGATGCACCAGCTTGGATTTCCACCAACAATGCAAAACAGATCTTTCTCCGCATCCTCGCCAACATCTGTTGTTGCCTGAGTGACTAAAGTTAGCCATTCTGACAGGTATAAGGTGGTATCTCATTGTGGTTTTGATTTACATTTCCCTGATGATGAGTGAAGTATTCCATTGTATATAAAAACCACATCTTCTTTATCCAATCATCAGTTGATAGACATGTAAGCTCTTTCCATGATTTGGCGATTGTTGAAAGTGCTGCTATAAACATTGGAGTACAAGCGCCCCTATGCATCAGTATTCCTGTATCCCTTGTGTAAATTCCTAGCAGTGCTATTTCTGGGTCATAGGATAGATCTATTTTAAATTTTTTGAGGAAACTCCACACTGTTTTCCAGACTGGCTGCACCAGTTTGCATTCCCACCAACAATTAGTACAAGAGGGTTCCCATTTCTCCACATCCTCCAGCATCTATAGTCTCCTGATGTGTTCATTTTAGCCACTCCGACTGGTATGAGATGGTATCTCAGTTTGGTTTTGATTTGTATTTCCCTGATGAGGAGTGACGTTGAGCATATTTTCAAGCCTGTTGGCCATCTAGATGTCTCCTTTAGAGATGTGTCTATTCATGTATTCTGCCCATTTCTTCACTGGATTATTTGTTTTTGGGGTGTGGAGTTTGGTGAGCTCTTTATAGATTTTGGATACTAGCCCTTTGTCTGATATGTCATTTGCAAATATATTTTCCCATTCCGTCGGTTGCCTTTTAGTTTTGTTGATTATTCCTTTGCAGTGCAGAAGCTTTTTAACTTCATGAGGTCCCAATAGTTCATTTTTGCTTTTAATTCCCTTATCTTTGGAGAGATGTCGAGTAAGAAATTGCTGTGGCTGAGGTCAGAGAGATTTTTTCCTGCTTTCTCCTCTAGGGCTTTGATGGATTCCTGTCTTCATTCAGGTCCTTCATCCATTTTGAGTTTATTTTGTGAATGGTGTAAGAAAGTGGTCAGGTTTCATTATTCTGGATGTTGCTGTCCAGTTCTCCTAGCACCATTTGTTACAGAGACTTTCCTTTTTCCATTGGATATTCTTTCCTGTTTTGTCAAAGATTAGTTGGCCATACATTTGTGGATGAAATTCTAGAGTCTCTATTGCATTCCAATGGTCTATGTCTATTTTTGTGCCAATACCATACTGTCTGGATGATTATAGCTTTGTAGTAGAGGCTAATGTCTGGTATTGTGATGCCTCCCACTTTGGTTTTCTTCATCAATATTACTTTGGCTATTCAGGATCTTTCTGGTTCCATACAAATTTTAGGATTGCTTGTTCTAGCTTCGAGAAGAATGCTGGTGCAATTTTAACGGGGATTGCATTGAATGTGTAGATTGCTTTGGGTAGTATTGACATTTGAACAATATTTATTCTTCCAATCCATGAGCATGGAATGTTTTTCCATTTCTTTGTATCTTCTTCAATTTTCTATATAAACTTTCTATAGTTTGCAGCATACAGATCTTTTACATCTTTGGTTAGGTTTATTCTTACATATGTTATGATACTTGGTGGAATTGTGAATGAGATATGTTCTTGTCTTTGTGTTGCTTCATTATTGGTGTATAAAAATCAACCAATTTATGTACATTAATTTTGTATTCTGCAACTCTGCTGAATTCATGTATCAGTTCTAGCAGACTTTTGGTGGAGTCTGTCGGGTTTTCATGTAGAGTATCATGTCATCTGCAAAAAGTGAAAGTTTGACTTCATCTTTGCCAATTTTGATGCATTTGATTTCATTTTGTTGCTTGATTTCTGATGCTAGGACTTCCAACACTATGATAAACAACAGCGGAGAGAGTGGACATCCCTGTCATGTTCTTGATCTCAGGGAGAAAGCTCTCAATTTTTCTCCATTGAGGATTATATTAGCTGTGGGTTTTTCATAAATGGCTTTTATGATGTTTAAGTATGTTCCTTGTATCCCAAATGTCTCAAGGTTTTTATTTAAAAGGATGCTGTATTTTGTCAAATGCTTTTTCTGCATCGATTGACAGAATCATATCATTCTTATCTTTTCTTTTATTAATGTGATGTATCACATTGATTGATTTGCAAATATTGAACCAGCCCTGCAGCCCAGGAATGAATCCCACTTGATGATGGTGAGTAATTCTTTTTATATGCTGTTGAACTCAATGTGCTAGTTTCTTGTTGAGAATTTTTGCATCTGTATTCATCATGGATATTGGCCTGTAGTTCTCTGTATTGGCTGGGTCTCTGGTTTGGAAATGAAAGTAATGCTGGCTTAATAGAATGAGTCTGGAAATTTTCCTTCCATTTCTATTTTTTTGGAATAGCTTAAGAAGGATAGGTATTATCTCTACTTTAAATGTCTGGTAGAATTCCCCAGGGAAGCCATCTTGTCCTGGAATATTATTTGTTGGGAGATTTTTGATAACTGATTCCTTTTTTTCACCGGTCTGTTCAAGTTTTCTATTTCTTCCTGTTTAGGTTTTGGAAGTTGTGGGCACTTAGGAATTTGTCCATTTCTTCCAGGTTTTCCAGTTTGTTGGCATATAATTTTTCACAGTATTCCCTGGTAATTGCTTGTGTTTCTGAGGAATTGGTTGTAATAATTCCATTTTCATTCGTGATTTTATCTATTTGGGTCATCTCCCTTTTCTTTTTGAGAAGCCTGGCTACAGGTTTCTCAATTTTGTTTATTTTTTCAAAAAACCAACTCTTGGTTTCATTGATTTGCTCTACTGTTTTTTGGTGTTTTTTTGTTTTTTGTTTTTTGTTTTTTTTAGATTCTATATTGTTTATCTCTGATCTGATCTTTATTATTTATCTTCTTCTGCTGGGTTTGGGGTGTCTTTGCTATTCTGCTTCTATTTCCTTTGGGTGTGCTTTTAGATTTTGTAGTTGCGATTTTTGTTGTTTCTTGAGATAGGCCTGGATTGCAATGTATGTTCCTCTCAGGACTGCCTTCGCTGCATCCCAAAGCATTTGGATTGTTGTCTTTTCATTTTCACTTGTTTCCATATATTTTTAAATTTCTTCTCTAATTGTCTGGTTGACCCATTCATTCTTTAGTAGGGTGTTCTTTAACCTGCATGCTTTTGGAGGTTTTCCAGACTTTTTCCTGTGGTTGATTTCAAGTTTCATAGGATTGTGATCTGAAAGTTTCCATGGTAGGATCTCAATTCTTTTATACTTATGAAGGGTGGTTTGTGACCCGGTATGTGATCTATCTTGGAGAATGTTCCATGTGCACTCGAGAAGAAAGTATATTCTGTTTCTTTGGGATGCAGAGTTCTACATATATCTGTCAAGCCCATCTAACCCAATGTATCATTCAAGGCCCTTTTTTCTTTATTGATCCTGTGTCTAGATGATCTATCCATTCCTGTAAGTGGGGTATTAGAGTCCCCTGCA
Organism: Prionailurus viverrinus; assembly: GCF_022837055.1. Classification (NCBI taxonomy): domain Eukaryota; kingdom Metazoa; phylum Chordata; class Mammalia; order Carnivora; family Felidae; genus Prionailurus; species Prionailurus viverrinus. The sequence continues at coordinate 49,028,280 of NC_062563.1, forward strand.
ATTACCACATTCTTATCAATAAGGTTGCTTATGTTTGTGATTAATTGTTTTATATATTTGGGGGCTGCTGAATTCGTGGATACACATTTATAATTGTTAGCTCTTCCTGATGGATAGACCCTGTAATTATATAATGCCTTTCTTCATGTCTTGTTATAGACTTTAACTTAAAGTCTAGTTTGTCTGATATAAGTATGGTTCCTCCAGCTTTCTTTTGACTTCCAGTAGCAGGATAGATAGTTCTCCATCTCCTCACTTTCAACCTGAAGGTGTCCTCAGGTCTAAAATGAGTCTCTTGTCGACAGCAAAGAGACAGGCCTTGTTTTGTTTTTGTTTTTGTTCTTGTTTTTCCATTCTGATACCCTATGTCTTTTGGTTGGAGCATTTAATCCATTTACATTCAGTGTTATTATTGAAAGATACAGGTTTTAAGTCATTTGTGGTGTCTGTAGATTTCATGCTTGTAGTGATGTCTCTGGTACTTTGTGGTCCTTGCAACTCACAGAATCTCCCTTAGGATCTCTTGTAGGGCAGGTTTACTGGTGATGAATTCCTTCAGTTTTTATTTGTTTGGGAAAATCTTTATCTCTCTTTCTATTCTGAATGACAGACTTGCTGGATAAAGGATTCTTGACTGCATATTTTTCCTGTTCATCACATTGAAGATTTCCTGCCATTTCTTTCTGGTCTGCCACATTTCAGTAGATAGGTGTGCTTCTATCCTTATGTTTATACCTTTGTAAGTTAAGGTCCGTTTATCCCTAGCTGCTTTCAGAATTCTTTATTTATCCTTGTATTTTGCCGGTTTCATCATGATATGTCATGCAGAAGATTGATTCAAATTATGTCTGAAGGGAGTCCTCTGTGCCTCTTGGATTTCAATGCCTATTTCCTTCCCCAGATTGGGGAAATTCTTAGCTATGATTTGTTCAAGTACACGTTCAGCCCCTTTCTCTCTCTTTTTCTTCTTCTGGAATTTGTATGATATGGATATTGTTCTGTTTGCTTGCATCAGTTAGTTCTCTATTTCTCCCCTCATACTCCTGGATTTTTTATCTCTCTTTTTCTCAGCTTCCTCTTTTTCCATAATTTTATCTTCTAATTCACCTATTCTCCCCTCTGCCTCTTCAATCCACGCTGTGGCCACCTTCATTTTATTTTGCACCTCATTTATAGCATTTTTCAGCTCCTCATGACTATTTCTTAGTCCCTTGATCTCTGTAGAAATAGATTCTCTGCTGTCCTTTATGCTTTTTTCAAGCCCAGCAAGTAATTTTATGACTATTTTTCTAAATTCTTGTTTAGTTATATTGCTTAAATTGTTTTTTAGCAATCATTACTTGTCACTACTTTCTGGAATTTCTTTTGAGGAGAATTCTTCCATTTCATCATTTTGGCTAGTTTTCTGTCCCTTACTCATTTTAAAAGCTTGTTGTGTGCTCTGCACCTGTGAGCACTGCTATATTAATGGAGGTCATACACTGTCCAGGGCCTGGCCCTCCAGGAGATATTTTATCGGAGATTGTTATTTGTTCTCTGTTGTTGTGTTTGGTTATTTTATTACCCTACTCATAGTGATATTTTGTGCCCTCCACCAGGTGTGCTTTGATTTGTTCCTTGGAGTATCCCCATAAAAGAAAACAGATAGACAAACAGGAGACAAAAACATGCAAACACAAAGAAATAACACAAGCAAACAAACAAACAAAAAAAACCACTAAAGACTAAAGCAAAAAGTCCAGAGAGAGAGAAAGGAAAATAAAGAAGGAGGTGGAAAAAAGAAACAAAGATAGTTACCCAGACTGAGAAACTATATGGCTTGATTATTCCAGAGAGAGATAAAGTAGTGTAAAGAAGGAGGTGTAGAATATGTACCAAGACAACGGATTAAATGTGTCTGTTTAGACAAACCAAAAACCAGAGTAATCAGCCTTGGGGAAAGAAGATATAAGGAGGAGAAATGGGGGGGGGAGGGGATAATGTATCTATATATTCAGAATTGATCTAGAGTTCATCCAGGCTATGCTGCAGTGCTTGTCGGGAGGAGCTGTCCACCGGGTCTGTCTTGCTCTGGTAGATATGCAGTTATCCAGTGTGAAGAGGCGTGATTTGGTATAATCTGGACCCCCTCCATATGGGTCCTGGGCGTGATCCCTGAGGCCCTGCCTTGGTGGTGGTGGGGGGGGGGTGTTGATCCCCCCCTGTCTCTTCATGGAGCTAGACCCAGTGGACTCCGTTTGAGTCATCCTCACTCTGCCATAGGTGCAGAACGGATGGTCCTTCTTGCTCCACCAACACTTCTGACCTTGTGCTTGGCTAGGATTCAAAGTCCTGCTCCATGCACTCTGGCACTGGGGAAGCCCCTCTCAGTGTGGCATGATATGTGTTCCTGGTTGTCTTTATCTGTGCCGCTGCACTTCAGGGACAACCTCCTTCTACTGCGGACTGAGTTGCCACCCTCGCCGTGAGCCCTGGGGGTGGCAGATGCAGGCAGACACAGGCATTCTTTGTCTTTTCCCACAGCACTCCAGGGAGAGGGCCACCTTCTCCTATTGCAGACTGAGCCTCTGACCTGCCACTGCACCCAGGCCTGGCTCCCTCCTCCCCAAGTGCGTGAACAGGGAGCTGGCCCCAGTCTGAATAAAGCCCAGCAGTTGGAGATCGGATCCCTCTCAGTCTCAGTCGAGGTCTTTTTCCTGTCCAGATATGGACCTACACTTCCCTAGCTGCTCTTTCTCTTCCCTTTGTCTCTCTGCAGAATGGGGTCCCTCCCCTCCATGTCCACACCGCCTTTTTTCATCCTCCCCAGTTCGCAATCACCCACCTATCTTTTTCTCCAGCTTTCCCATTTTCTTCCTAATAGATTCAGTGTCTTTTCCTCCCAGGCTCTGGTGTTCAAAGTCCTTTGGCTTTTGTACTAGTTTGAGAGACGCAGGAAGTATGGATCCTGCTACTTCTCCATGTTGGCCCTCTCCTCCTCAAAACTGCTTTTTGAAATTTTCCAACACTTTTTCGAATGTTCTCTTCTGTGTTTCATTCTTTTTTTTAAATTGTCTTTGCATTTTAGTTTGGATAATTTCATTTGACCTATCCTTAAGCTCATACATTCTTTCCTTGGCTGTCTCAAATCTCCCAGTAAGCCAGTCAAAGGAATTCTTAATGTTATGGTGATTTTGACTTCTGGAACTTCCTTTCGATCCTTTCTTAGAGTTTTTCTCTTTCTGCTTACATTATTCATCTGTTCCCACTTTTTGTCTACTTTTTTAAAATAATACACCAATTTGTGGCTCCAGAAGCTTCTGTCCCTGGTAAGCAGATCTCAGCTGTATCTCTCTGGATATACCCTTCTCCCCGGATTTCAGGGTGGTGGTTTGCCATGCAACATCATTTATCTGATGGGTCCAATAATAACTGTTGATTCTGTTTGTTCAGCTTTTTTTGTTGTTGTTGTAAGGAGGAAAGCAGTGACTACACATATTTTATATGTTGGAGATGAAAGAGAATTATGTCATTACTACTATTTTTGGGCACTTGCTGTGTACCAAATATTTTATTTTACAATTATTATCTCACTTAGTACTTGGAAAAGCTCTATGAAGTAGGAAACATTATTACTAATTTTTATGAATGTAGAATTCCCAGGGTCTTGCTGGATTGTCACTGGAATTTGACCAAGTTTGTTTAAATTCAAAGCCTTTTTAGTAATTGAGTTTTACTGCCACCTAATATTGACCAGGAAAGACCAAGGTCTATCAATATTAGGTTTATAATGTGCTATATTTGCTAAACTATATCATTTTGCAAGGAAGGAATGCATCTTGAGGGATGTGCTAATGCTGGGAACCCAGGTAGGCCCAAGAAGAGGAGCAGTGTGTGTCACAGCATGCACTTCTCCAGTAAGCCTTGAGTTTTCTTGGAGCAGGGTGGCCAGGGATCTTGGTTTTTCCAGAACTGTTTGACCTGACCTTATATAATTATTAATATCTCAATATCTACTTCACGTGGATAAGTGTTCCAACCAGGACAATAAAAGCAATGATTGGAAGTGTTGAATCACTGTATTGTGAAATTAATATAACATTTTAGGTTAGCTAACTGGAATTAAAATAAAAACTATATATATATATATATATATATACTTAAAAAAGTGATGGTCGTTTTGCCTATCAACCCCATGAAGAGAAGCTCCCTGCAAACAGGAGGTGATGAAGCCTAATTTCACCAGTGGCATTTTGACAAAAGGCAGTATAAACAATGTGGCTCCAAGGACCAGGAGAAAAAGAGGCAATGAATCCCTGGGTTGAAGAGAGGGCTGCTGGAAAAGGACAACATGAGAGTGTTGCTCTTGAGTGTGTCAGGTACATGTGACAATGCCCAGAAAAGATGGGAAGAACTGTTTAAAAGTACAGAGTTCTGACTGGAAATCTATAGGAGAAAACAGGAAAAGACATGACTAATTCCTGTTCATTTGACTTCAGTTCTACCTAGTGCCTGGGAAACCAACGGTGTACTTAGTCATAGAGGAGTGGCTTTCATTTTACCAAACATTTATTTACCAAGTTCCAATCACATTACAGCTTTTGATGATAATCCACTCTAATGAAGAGAATATTTACATAAAGAGATGGCAGCAATGAAATGTACACAAGCTGAGATAGAAGTAAGCATACATTGCCATGGACACAGAAATAAGACATTTAACTTACTGCAAGTGACTATGGAAGACTTCTTGAGGGGAGATGAAAACCTGCTACCTTGTCAATGACTAAGATTGTAATTCTCAAATTCAATGTATTAGGAATTGCCTGGCATTTTCTAGCCTAACCAGGGTTCCAGAAGCAGCAGAGTTCCATAACCTGGTAGTTTGTTGGAAATGAAGAATCACCAGGCAATCTGTATACATGTTAAACTTTTTCAAACACTGACTTTGAAATTTGAGTCAAAAACTTGGCTGTATGCTAAGATCATTTGGTGCACTTTAAACAGAATGAAGTAGGATATGATTGGAAGGATGGAAATATTAGAAAATGGGAAGATCACAGAGAGAAAGAGAGACTCAACAAATCAGAAAGCCTGCTATAGCAAGGGGCAGGAGATGTTCTTTGGGTTTAGTGAGCTCACTTGGGACCAATGTTTCAGTTACATGGACTGGATAAACTGGATTTTCCTGGGTTGAGAAATAAAGGTGTCAGTGAGATGGTACCTAATTGTCTACTACATCAAATAACCAAAGATACTACTCATGCAAAGAAATGATCAGATAAATGCAAAAGCAGATTTTTAAAAAGCAAGAGATAAAGTGACATCTTTTTGTATAGTGGAAATAAAGCTTGTGTTTTTGTTTTCTTTTTTTTTATATGAGAGGTTTTGGTGACTTTTTCAATTGATGAGAAAACACTAGTAGAGAGAGATAATTAAATATATAAGACCCAGGACATGAAGGCTACAGACATAAAAGCTTTGGTTCACAAAATCTCTAGCTGCTTACATGTCTCTCCCTCATAATTTACTTGTTCCATGCTAGGATATCTCAAATTGTAATGTTAGAACAGAAAGATAGGGCAGTCACATTAAAGAAAGCCGAAGTATCTTAGTGGAGGGCCAGAGTATGGAGGATCCACACCAGCATCTTACCAGGAGATGTCATTGTGGTGCATGAGTACAGAGTTGGAAACTGACCAGAGGAAGAGACTATCACGACCTATTTGTCAGGAGGTGTGGTGAAAGGTCCCTGCAATGGATAGGTGCAGGGTCAGTGAGCATGGGTAGCTATTGCAGTTGAAACACAGGGTCACTCGGCACCCAGAAGAGAGGAAGAAGTTGCTGGAATAGATATGATGGGCTGGTTTTCCAGAGCTTAGACAATAGGGAAACATAAAAACTTTCTCCCTCTGGGGTGGAAAGTAAGAATAAATGAGTACAGGACAGATGTGGTTGTAGGTGGGAAGGAAGGTTACTAAGATGGCAGTTTGAGGGGCTAACAGGAAAAGGTGAAGAGATGGCCAGATTCTGGATATGTTTTGAAGGTAGAACCAACATCATTTGCTGACTAACTGAATGTGGGGTATGGATTTTAAAAAGAATCTAGGATGACTCCATGGTTGTCAACCTGACTGACTGAAGGAAAAGAGACCCCATTAAAGGATATGAGAAGAAATGTAGGGGCAGTAGGTGTGCATGGAGAAACAGAAGCCCTGTTACAATGATTTGATTTATCTGTAAGGAATAAGAACTGCATATAATGTTGAAATGTCTTCAAATCATTCCAATAACAGTCTCAACTTCTTGCCTTAGTTTCTTTACGTAGCTCAATGTTATACAACTTTCTAATAATAACTCTCAGAGGTGGCTTTCATTTCCTGAAGTAATTTGGGATTCTATTTTTTCTCCTGTGAAATGATGGCAACAAAATGTGGGTTACTTCGTGTTCCTAACTGTAAGAAATAAATCAAGGTGTCTGAGATCAAATACCATGCAGATGGAGAGAGGAGATTTTCCAGAGGAAATGCATGTCCTGGGTTAAGGAATTTGTTCTTCAAGGCCTAGCTTCTAATTTTACTCTATGAGAAACATGTCATTGGATGAACAAAACTTCAGTTCAGAAGCTCTGCAATAATACCCAGCTTAATATGGAGGACTGAGACTTTGTATTATTTACATTTGCCCACTGACCCACATCTTGCACTTAGGATTCCTCTCCAAGATGGTAGCTTCAGGCATCCATTTTTACAGAGCTGGCTAGTTCTCTGTGAGTCAGATTAGGGCTCATGGATTGAGCCTAAAGCAACATGTAGACAGGCTTCACTTTAAGAGGCCTTGGCATTCTTTCCCCTCCCACCAGTGATTTGGTAAAAGGCCCTTTCAGCCCCCACCCTGGATTCACAGACATCCCCCATTCATTTCCCATGTATAGAATTCAGAGATTGCATAAACTTGCATGTGAAAATATGTAACTATTTTCATTTGCATCTGACAATTAGAATTTACTTCCATTTATAAATATGGTCCCAAAAGAAAAAATATCCTGAAATATTGGCAATATCTGTGTCTGTCACTGATAAAAATCAATATTTTCATACTATTTAATACATTAATTAAAAATTACACCTATACTGCATCATAACTTTTAAAATAGTTTAATAACAGTGTCTCTACTGTTATAATTCATTTATATTTTTATCTTATATGTTTTATTTTACATACATAAAAAATTCTTCTGAGGAAAAAGACTGAATAGGCTTCTAAGCACCTAGAAAACAGAATGTGGTTTTGCTACTATCATAATCCTATCCCCAGGGATAGGTACCAACAAAGTAGATGCTAAACTAGTAGTTGTTGAATGTATAAATGATGAATAAATCATTTATACATGATTTAAGGTAACAGGTTATCTTACTTTCCAAGGCTGAATATTAATCTACAAGTTGAAAATTGCTGGAAACATGAAGTAGTTAAAGTAGGTTTTAAAAAGACTAAGACATGGCTGTATTTTCCCAATCCATTCATTATAATTTGTCAGCATCCTTCTTGCAGATTTAGCTGTAATTTCTACTTGGAGGGATTTCCCTGTGCACCCCTTAGCTGAGGATTGCCATCTAAAAATGCTTGGATTTGTTTCATCACCCTTCTCTGGTTGGAGAGGGGAGGAAAGAAGGAAGGACCAGGCAACCTTTACAAGAAAATTCTCTCATTTTTTCTCCACTGTGGGTTCCAATGGTGTGTATCAGGTAATCTTTTCTTCTCTCTGAGCTTTATTTGCTTCCTTAAATGTTCTGCAATAAAGATGAAATTTGCATTAATTGGTTGAAGCTCAAAGAGATTATACATTTATGAAAGTAATCTTAAATATCAATTATCTTAGAAAGATATTTAAGAAAACTGGTATAATTTTTCTTTCATCTTGAGAAAAAAAACAAATAAGAAGCAAAAACAAACCATCCAGGATTTATCCTGTTTGGAATATTAGTACCCAAGCTTTTTTCGTTACACCTTGAGACAGGCACATTTACAATGCCAGTGTCTTTTAATAATCACTCTGGGAGTTCAATCTGGGAGATGCAGACATCTTACATGGATGATTAATGTTTTTTGGTTTACCTGAGATGTGTACTTAAGGCTGGCTGATCAAATGGTACCCAGAACAAAACAACACAAAAAGAGAATGACAAGACCCAGGGGTTATGACACTGAATGGTGATGCAGGGATACAGTTTCAGCTATATTTCAAATCCCCAAGTGTCCATGTGAGTTCAGGGATCAATGCCATAAATATGCCAGGAGACCGTCCTTGCCTGGTTAGAGGCACAGACAGCAGAGCAAGAGAAGTATCCATGAGATGTTGCCAATGACTCCCATTGAAACATCTGACAGATTGTGTCTTTTGTGAAGCAATAGTCTTACAGGGATTTATGTGCTGTTTGTAATGAAAATTCATACTAATCTGGGCACCATTTTCTCTTAACTGGATTACCCTAATATTCTCCCAACTGGTTTCTCCACCTTCAGTTTCACTCTTTCTGATTCCGTATTATGACTTTCATGTAGACCTATTTTCCCAAAACAAAGCCTACTCAATTTATTTCCCTGTCTATATCCAGTCAGCACTTTCCCAATGCCATTCTAAGGAAGTGAAAATACTTAAAGGTTCACAGAGACTCTCTCATTATGGCCTTGCATCCCTCACCAAGATCTTCTATTGTATAATTCTCCTGCCCATTCTTTATACTATATAAGCTTGGATTGTCCTCAAGTTCTCTGTACATACTGTTTCTTTTACCTGGAACACTTCTCCTCCATTCTGCACTTTCTTTGTATCCTAAGTTCAACACTTCTCCTTTGGGACTACAGTGGAGAAGTCACACCTTCAACAGAAAGTTAGTTCTGCTCTTTGGTCTCATAACTCCTAGTAACATACCTTACCTAATAGTCTTCATACTTTAGGATCATTACATGCTTAATGTCTACTTTGTTCACTAGACTATGAGAACCTTGAGGCATGGGCCATGTCATTTACCAATCTCATTTACTATTGTATCCCAGAACCTTGAACAGTTCTGGCACTTACTAGGAATTTAATTACAATTTGTTGAATGCTTAGATCAACACTCTATGGGACACTCATGAGACTCCCACCTGCCTCTGACAAGGGAGTCCTACTAGCCAATCAATGTCTGCAGTGATTCCCTTATTTTCTCTTTTATTTAATTTCTATCAAAAAAGAAAGGAATAAACTGATTTTGTTGTGGATCTTTGGAAGTGACCTTATTCAGCCAACACCAGTGCCTCACATAGTCTGTCTTTTGTTGGTTTAGAGGAATGGTTTTAAACTTAAGTGAACATCCCCTGGAGGGCTTGCTAGCACACATTACAGAGCCTTACCCTCAGAGTTTCTGATTCAGTAGTAGTAGAGCCTTAGCATTTTGATTTCTTTTTTTTTTAGGTTTATTTATTTATTTTGAGAGAGAAAGAGGGAGAGCATAGGCAGGGGTGGGGACAGAGACACAGGGAGGGAGAGAATCCCAAACAGGCCCACACTGTCAGTGCAGAGCCCAATGTGAAGCTCAAACTCACAAACTGTGAGATCATGACGGAAGGCAAAGTCAAGGGTCAGTTGCTTAACTGACTGACCCACCCAGGCACTCCCTGAACATTTTGATTTCTAATGGATTCCCAAGGTCATGATGATGACCTCACATTGAGAAGCATTGGTTTGCACATTAGATTTATAAGTAATTTCATCTCTACAGTCTTACTGTCTTACCTTATCAAGGCCCCCCTTCCCATTTGAATAATCTGTGTGGGTTTTTTTTTCAAATCCTATGTAAGGGAAAAAAGAACAATGCAATATGCTTATGTTTAATCTTCCACAGTTGATTAAGTAGGGCCATTGTGTGCTTACAATGGCCCACCAACAAGGCATAAACATACTGAACATGGCTACATAAGAAGACACAAGATCATTGCTCTGTCATGACTGTTTCATAGAATTGGAGACAATTGATGCTAGTTTACATTGGAATTGAATCCTTCCTCAATCAATGAGAGTAGATAAAGTCTTATCTTGTAGTTCCATAATTACATTTTCACTATTTCAAAAGGACCCAAAAATAAAACGATATAAGGTTTTTTTTAGTAGCCTCCATACCTCTTACAGGATGTGATTTTTATTTTTTAATGTTATTTATTTATTTTTGAGAGAGAGAGAGAGAGAGAGAGAGAGGCAGAAAGATAGGGAGAGGGAATCTGAAGCAGTCTCCACACTGTCAGCACAGAGCTGGACGCGGGACTTGATCATGACCTGAGCCAAAATCATGAGTCCAATATTTAACCAACTGAGTCACCCAGGTGCCCCAGGATGTGTATTTTAAATTCACCTCTGTGGGACAGTTCAATATGTTTATCATAAAAAGAGTCAGTTATCACTTTTATTTTTACAATTAGTTATCTCTTAACATTTGAATATGGTTTATGGAATAACTACAGAGCAAGCAGCACTTACCCTTAAGAATAAATATTGTGTCTAGGAAAATTTCAGAAAATTCTGTTCATTTCCACCTTCTCTTATGCCCAATCCACAAGATTCCCAAGGGATTTCAGTGTTGCTATAATACATATTGAATGACTCCAAAATGTTGAGACCTCACATTATGAATTTTCCAGTTGGTATTGGTTAGAATTGGTTCATCCTCAATCTACCCATCCATCCATTCGCCTATCTGCCCATCCATCCGTCCACCCATCCATCCATTCATCTACCCATCCAGCCATTCAGCAAGGCACAAGAACATAAAACTCAGGGTACCATGTGTTGGGTAGATTAAAAGATATGAATCAGGGTCATCTTACCATGGGGATCTTATAATTTGATATGAAAAATATGACACAGACAGTTGGATAAATGTCATAATGAGATATAATTAAAAAGTGAAGTATGTCCAAAACAGGAAATGCGGCAGAAGAGCTTCAACTTTGAAAGCAGGAAGACTCTGAATCTTGAATCTAGCCCTTATTAGATAGGCAGGAACTTGCCCATAGCAAACTTTTCTTTCCTCATCTGTGAAAAGGAAGCAACAATATCTAGGATTATTTTAAAGGTTTATGATAATGTATCATGCAGCTTAGTAAGAGTCATGCTCTAAAAATAATAATAAATTAAAACTGTGATTATTGTTAATCAGGACACTGAGATTTTCATTCATAGTCATTTTTCTACCTCTACAGATCAGTTCTCTTTCCAAACTTCCCTCAGACCCTCTGCCTCCCAATCCAGTGCTTGTTCTCACTTTTCCATCCTGTACAAGCTTCACTGTTGGTGAACTTTAGGTGACCCCTTTCTTAAAGAAGACAAGGAGCAAAGTGACAAAGTCAAGCAGCCCTCAGGCTGTGACAGGAACCACAGTGCCCCTGGAGTTCTATCCGGACTTTACTGTTTCTTTTCTGAATTTGAGACAAGGATCAAAGTATGTATAAATGGATTAAGCCAGAACATAAACTGCACACACACACACACACACACACACACACACTCATATTTTGAAGGATTGAACTAAGTGGAGTTTGGCAAGTCTCTCTGCTGGAAGCAAGTCCAGTTTCAATGGAAGCTGAGTGGAAGTGCCACCTTCTTCAGGCTAACACAGAGATGTGAATGCCCCTTTCAAGTTGCGCCAGGCAAACTGGCAGAGCATCCAACCACACACCTGAGCAGCTCTGTCTTTTGACCTTATATAAGAGAGGCACAAAGCATGTATGTAAATGAATACAGCATGTGCAGTGAAACTAACAAGGAAGGGAGCTCTCTGACATGCATTTTCAACTTATAGTAGTGATAGAACTGACCCAGACTATCTTTGCTGAGTCTTCCTTCATGCAAAGGCAAATACACATATTTCCATCATGAGACACATGAGCATTCAGGAAATATGTAGTCAATTTGTAGTGGGGAAAAAAGAAAAAAAAAACATGTTCTGTTGGGTTTGGAATGGGTGGGAGATATAAAATGAATAACAACACATTTGTACTTTGTATTTCCATAATTGTATAAATCTATGGGAATGACATATTCCTTTCCCTCATGTGATTATAAAATGATGAGAAGTTTACTTACACTGAAAAAGAAATTCATCTCACTTATTTTAATCTCAGTGTGTTATGTTATTGTATTCTAGCATAGTGTTGGCCACTTTATGCATATGAAATGACAATCAGTTAATCCACTAAGAAATGCAAATGTGTATGCTTATGTATAACATACAAAAGACATACCTTCTTTCCTATATTAGGGACAGGAGTGCTGTAATGACTTTGCTATTTTCACCCAACAGAGAGATAATGAACATTGCCCATAGCAGCATTTAGAGAAAGAGAGTAATTGTGGATTGCTTCTTTTCTGAGACAGCCATGCACAAGGTATAGCATCCCTGAACACAGGCTCATCATCTGCCATATTAACAAGGTCTGTCCCTGTATGTCTGTGTTTGCCTGTCTTCTTCCTCTGTAGTTATGCAGTGCTTACTTTAACCAGGAACTTATTTTAAAGTTATATTGATTTCATTGATTCATTTGAAGATTTAAGTAAAATAATTTCGAATTCAGTTTTCCAAGAAGATTCTGGAGACCCCACACCCATGCCAATTTATAAAGACATTCTCAAATCAAGAGTTGCCCATTCAGCTTTCATAATTAGCAGATACATGGGACATCCTAACTGGCATTGTATTCTTAGAGAAAATTTACAAAGAAAAGTCAATAAATTAAGACTTATTCACTTGCATTTGCAAGAGGTGGAATTTGCATTCCCATTGTCCGACCATATTGCTCCAGTATCCCTGGTTTGAAAAACATTGAGAAAGTAAATGTTGCCAGGCCTTTTTTTTAATATGAAATTTATTGTCAAATTGGTTTCCATACAACACCCAGTGCTCATCCCAACAGGTGCCCTCCTCAATATGCATATGAAATGCACCCACACTCCCCTTCTCTCACCCATTCTCCCCTCCCTCCCACCCCCCATCAACCCTCAGTTTGTTCTCAGTTTTCAAAAGTCTCTTATGTTTTGGCTCCCTCCCTCTCTAAACTTTTTTTTTTCCTTCCCCTCCCCCATGGTCTTCTGTTAAGTTTCTCAGGATCCACATAAGAGTGAAAAGATATGGTATCTGTCTTTCTCTGTATGACTTATTTCACTTAGCATAACACTCTCCAGTTCCATCACGTTGCTACAAAATAGGCCAGATTTCATTCTTTCTCATTGCCACGTAATACTCCATTGTGTATATAAACCACAATTTCTTTATCTATTCATCAGTTGATGGATATTTAGGCTCTTTCCATAATTTGGCTATTGTTGAGAGTGCTGCTATAAACATTGGGGTACAAGTGTCCCTATGCATCAGCACTCCTGTATCCCTTGGGTAAATTCCTAGCAGAGCTATTGCTGGGTCACAAGGTAGATCTATTTTTAATTTTTTGAGGAACCTCCACACTGTTTTCCAGAGCGGCTGCAGACCTTTGAAAATAGTGGTGTTTGTTGAAGTGGCAATATGCTCCTTTTCTTCTGTCCCAGGAAATCAGGCCTAGTATATGACACAATCCCCGCCTTTAGAAAATCATTACCTTTAAGTGTGCTCATTTGGAAGCAGTCATTAGAGGGCAATTCTTGTGATGTGAACTGCATTCTTGGTACACAACTCATTCTGACTGGAGTCCACAGAGTAAGAAACATGAGCTTATCACTCACTATATTCAAAGTGAGCTGGAGAAGTTGCAATCAATGCTGATGAAAACATTCCAGGGTGGCTTGTGGGGACCAAGTCATGAGTAAATTCATGGGCAAGGAAAAGATTGCTTTAGCCTACCCAAGGAGAGTCTAACTAGCCAAAGCAATATTACCTCCTGCCTTTATGAGGAAGTGTTGCCCTCAGAGAACTGCCAGGTCTTAAGTGGGTGAACCTCATTAATGGTTCAGTATGTTACTGACATTTTCATGTCGACAACTGAAGTAACAGGGTGCAAAACCTAAGAATTTTTACAATTGTCCAAGCCTATATGTGAAAGCACATGACCCTATGGGTGTTCCCTGAGAAAGCTAATGACTTCCTTAGTCCCCAAAGGAAAACTAGAAGCTAATTATTAGGGGAATCACCACTGCACAAAAAGATGAATTGCAAGTGGTATGAATAAATGACCACTGACATGAAGGGAGAAATCCTAGGCTTATATCTTTTGGCTGCAAGCTGAGTGGCTTGGGGGAATTCACTTTATCTATGAGCACCAATACATTTGCTATAAAATTGCTAAGTTTACAATTTAGTTTATGTGGATCAACTAGAGAAAACAATTTCCATGGAACAACCAAGTGTCATGTGCTCCCATGTAGTATTTTATTTAATCTTCACTGTATCTTGGCACACTAGTATTACTATCCCAGTGTTCACAGTTCTTGAAAGATATTAAATCTTTTCAATGACTTCATCCCAAAAGAATTTAATAGAACAAATATGTTCATGTATTTAATATTACACAGATACATTATTGTCTGTGTGAGTTTTACAATAGGCAAAGTCACCTGCCAAATGGCTAATGCTAGGAAAGAAGGACCAATACTATATTTACCTTGGAAAAAAGGATTCATAACTTTAGCAAGAGAGGCTTTACTAATTAAAGGTATTAAATAAAGGTTATTCTTTTATAAAAAGAATTGAAGTTGGTCGTACTTGACAAATGCAGATTTCTAGTGTAGGTATGTGAGAGACAATATAAGTAATAAATCTGAGCCTTATGCATAAAAAAGAGAGGTAGGCCTTCTAGGAATTTCACTCGAGGTATGAAGTTTCACTGTGTAACTTGAAAATTGTACTTATGACTACTTTTCTTACAAATGATTTTTCTTTTACTTCAATGTAATGCAAATACATATGCAAGCCAAACTTAGTAGTCAAGTATCAACATCTTTGCCTATTTCAAGACATGCATATATCCGTGTTCACAGGCATATGTATGACATATATCCATTTATGCCAATTTGTGGATGAACATTATAAATATACAGAGATTTTATTATAAACAGGGGTGGGGAAATTACAGGAATCATACATTCTTTCCCCTTTTTCTACGCTACTGCCTCTTCTTGTATCTGCTCTTTGGCGCATCTTCATCTCCATCAGAAGGTACATAGCACAAGTAAAAGAAATGTAAAGTCAAAACCATTACCTTTGGGGTGCCAGAGTGGCTCAGTCAGTTGAGCATCTGACTCTGGGTTTCAGCTCAGGTCATGATCTCACCTTTCGTGAGTTCAAGCCCCACATTGGGCTCTAATTGGACAGTACAGAGCCTGCTTGTATTTCTTTCTTCCTCTCTTTCTCTGCCCTTCCCCCACTTGTGCTGTCTCTGTCTCTCTCAAAGTAAATAAATAAACTTAAAAAAATTAAAAACCATTACCTTCTTGCCAGGAGTTCAAGAAAATGGACCTAAAAAAGATGATGCTCATCCTACATGAGCTGAAAGGCAGACTCTGGCAATGTGTGGAATTCACTTGTCTTTGTTTTCCAAGTCCCCACTGGCAACTGTGGATAATCATGATCTAACTGGAATATCATGGCTTCCTCACTGTTGTTCTGTGTATGTGAATGCAAGTCTTTATTAAACAAACATGCCTTGTGTAAGGATTCATGTAACCCAGAAACTGGCTGGATATCACATTTGAATAGACAGATAACATCTTCATCTAAATTTTATGGTCCCTTTGAAGAGGATTTGGAGTCAGTGAGGCCACAATGAGCTGCAAGCACCAAGTATCTGCAATGACTGTTCTGGACCAGCCCTGGGCACTGAGCTTAAGCAGTGGGCTGAGTGGCACCATTCAGAGAGGTTTAAGACAGCCAGCTGGTGTCACCACAGCAAAGAGATTCTGTTCCTCAACACGTTTAATGTGCTGATTCCCACTGTAGCAGAATCTAAAGCTTATTGACCCAACTGTTTGTCTAACTTCTTTTCAGAATAACCTCTGTGGCTAGAGTTTCAAACTGTTGAAAGAAAGAAAGAAAGAAAGAAAGAAAGAAAGAAAGAAAGAAAGAAATTTGACAATGTCCAATGACTATCTTGACACTCAATAGAAACTTTTCCTAGGTCTTTATGAGGTTTATCTACAACTGCTCTATGTTTTCATTTTGAAATTGCCTTTTTATTGAATCTCCTACACTCACATAAACTGTGACTCATTTCTCCAATCACAAACAACCTTTATCAGTGCAAATTTACAAAATCTAAATCAATGTTAAGAAAAAAGTCAGGCAACATGAACAATGAGTATAAAATGATAATTGTATGCTTTCTTGTTCTTATTTTGAAATAATTTAATTGAGTATTTTTAAAATAGATTACAAAAACTCTCAGAATATGTAAGATAAAGTCTTGATTTTATCCATCAAACTGAAATGTTAGTGATTTCAGGAAGATGGCGCAGAGTGACGAAGCCAAATGCCCGGCAGGCCCCTTGGTCTTGGTGAGTATAGGCTACTTGTCTACTTGCAGATGTGTGCCATGACCCTCTTTACCGTCAGCTAGGAAACATGCTTTTGAGGCCAAAAGCAGCACACCCCATCATATTTCATTTCTAAATATGCAGAAAGTAAACCCATAAATATCAAATCCAAGTCCCTGATGAATCCATTCCATCTCATCCTAAGAAAACTTATCTAAGCTTTTCCCAGTCTACAATTACCAAGTATAGTGAGTGTGACATTGTATAGTGCTTTTTAAAAGATCAGCAATCAAGAAGAGGTTTACAGTCAAAGATTGTCATGAATGAATATTTGTCAGTAATCTCCATGGGGGGTTTTACTATGGAGCTTTTCTATGCCAAATTGCCTCTTTGTTCCATAAAGATCTAAATCCATCTGTCCAGGTCAAAATGCTCATTTTGCATCTCCAACACAATGTTGCTTGTACTGGGCATTGTTCCAGGTGGCTGGGAATGGAAGGGTTATGCGAAGCTATGGCATGAGAGCATTTGGTCCCATCCCTTCTTGTGTGACTGGGTAATGGCTACATGGAGTTCTCATGAGGTCAATATCCTTAGTCAATCCTATCTGGGTTCCAGCAATAATGTTGATAAGAATATGTAGCACGATGTGAAACACATGCATCCCCTCCTCCCAGATAGCAAGCTGACAGTTCTTCAGTAAATTGTGGCTCTAGATCAAATTAGTATTTTGTTATCTTACCAATGTGTTCCTCTCCTTGACAAATTCCTGCAGATAGCTTTGTTGAAGAATGTCCAGGAACATGTGGTATGAAGATAATGATGCTTTAATGTCTATTATTTGTAAGACATTGTTGTGCATAAGGCTGGGTCCTTGTGCATAAGGTTAACACAATGCAGCACTCTAAAACCATCACATTATCACTGTCATCAAATGACCAATTCAGTAACTGAATCAACACCATAGATAATGACAAACTGCTATTTCACAAAATTGGTTGTTATTGTTGCAATTACCAGGACTTAAAATTTCCCATGATTGTAATTAATTAAATAAAATGTGTTTACTCTTGGAACTAGATCATACCATCTCTGTCAGCTCATTACTGCCATGGGCCAATATTTGAACATCACTTTGCACATGGTGCAATACATGTCATGGGATATTGTGGAGAAGAGCATGTCAGGCGGGCAGGAAATTGTCACCATGATACAGAGATGGTCCAGTTTCCTCCTCCATGCCTGAGCTTGAAAGCCCATCAAGACAATGCAGTGCACACTTGCTGGCTTTCTATGCCGTCCCCATTCCTGTCCTTTGGGCATCCACTGGATCAATATGAAAGTCCTTCAGAAAGACTTTTCTTCATGCTTCAATGGAGTAGAAATCTCTTTGCTCTCAAATGTTTTCCTGAAATGAGCAAGAGGATGCTGCTGTGGCTTCTATCACATAGGCAAGGCAGCTACAGCACAAAAAGGCAGCCAGGCCCTTAAATCTCAAGAAATAAACTCCTCTCCCAGCCACAAGGTTCTCTTTCCATAAGTGGGATATAGGCTTACTTGATCACATAAATGCTGTTTTAAATCCTCTCCATTTCTGACTCCTGTTATCCAGTGCTTCTAGAACAGTTGGTCCATAACACAATTGTTTGGGCTCTTTGCTCCTTTCCTGGAATAGATACTGGTTGTCATGGAAACATGGATGTCACCCGCCTTGGACAAGACTCACTGGATCTCTTTACAAAATGGAATTAGTCTCGGTCATTTCTCTTGGCTTTCTGCAACAGCAGCTGACATACATCCTGTAGCTAAATAAATGGGTTTGGGTAATTAACCTAAGAGTCTCAATGCTGATGTGGCACAAACATAAGTAGCTAAACCTCTGCTTTTAGATGGACTTATCCAGTGCCTGCAGACCCTTTTAACCCTGTGGATAAAGCAACAAAGTCCATTGGAAGCATATTAAGACCTTGGCTCCTATGGGATATTTGCAAGCTATGATGAATATTAAATTTAAGGAGTATTGTAGGGTGGAAAGTATTACTTCCAACCCAAATTAACAAAGACTGAAGCCAGAGCTGAGAATCAGGGAAGGCCTGGGTACCCTTTACATTCCGAGGAAAGTGACTCCACTTTACCCTGAAAAATTTATTAGTCTATGAGAAATGTGGGAAAATCTTGTAGGTTTGGAAATGGCTTTCCATATAGTTAGTAAAACCATGATTTAGTATGCACAAAAATGCTAATAACCATAATGTTTTAAAATATTTACAAAACCATTTAATTTTTTTTTCCAGAAGCTGAAATGTGTTTAGGTATAGGAATGAGTCTGTACCAAGTCAATGTATTTCTAGCATGTTCCAACAGAGGGCTTTTCTAAGGTGGAATATTTTACTTAGCTCCCAGCATCCGTGGGTAAAGTCAGGGTCCCAGAGGCCTAGGCTCAGCCCTACAAGACAGCCTTGCTGTCGCCCACACTCACTTAAGACTGGAGCAGCATCATGGGGTTTGGAATGGACACTGAGGGCCACGATAGGTGTGTGGTGCTAATTCTGCTGCCAGCCAGATTCACAGCATTAGGTACGAAGTCTCCTCATGTCTATCAGACATGAGAGATCTGTACTAAATGAGTTCCAGGGCCATTTTCATACCCAAAATTCCAATTTGGAGCCTAGACAGAGACTCATAATTGAACAGGTTTGTTCAGATTGCATAGTCTGGGTGTGCTAATCTCACCAAGGCTGATATTGGTAAACAGGAAAATATGTCTGTGGAGTCCCGTTGACTTTACTAACCTGCCAAATGCTGCTACCATCTTGCAGCATCCATCAATCAGTCCCATTTGGGGGAATAAATGCCAGTGAATGGTACAGTCAAGTGTGAATTAATTGCTAAACTCTATGAAGCTGACTACAAATACCATGACGTGACTGGATAAATTATCTTAACAAATGGATACGATAACATTTTTTTTTCTTTCAAATTCAGATGTTTTCACTGAGAACTGGGAGCAAATGCCCCAGCACTTTTCTGATGCCTACTCTATGACCCCTCTGTGACTGGTAAATGGCAATGATGGTGACCCACACTTTGCACTGTCATGAAAAGTTGTATAATTACACTTGAGTTCTCTTAAAAAACAGATATATTTGGATACAAGACTATAAACTTATTTCTTTTGTTATAATTATCTGTATTTGTACTGGCTTTATTGAAATATTATTTGGTTCCTATGTAATTCACCCACTTAATGCATACAATTCAATGTTTTTATTGTATTCACAGAGTTGTGCAACCATCAACAGAATCAAGCTTTGAACACTTTCATCTCCCAAAAAAGAAACCCCATATCCACTAGCAGCCATACTCAATTACACTCAAGTCTCCCAAGCCCTAGGCAACATTACTTTTTTTTCCTATTTCTATAGATTAGCTTATTCTGCACGTTTTAAATATAACTGTATGATATGGAACCATACAATGTGTTGTCTTTTATGACTGGCTTATTCCATTTAGCATAACGTTTTCAAAGTTCATTCATGTTGTAGCATGCATTGTATAGATATACCACATTTTATAGTTTTATTCATCAGTTGAATGGATATGTGAAATTTGTTTCACTTTCTGAATATGAATAAGTTTGTTATGAACATTCATATATAAGATTTTGTTTGGATATTACATTTTCTATTTTTCTTCAGTGTATAACCAAAACTAGAATTGATGGGCCATTATGGAATCTCTTACGTTTAACCTTTGGAAAAATGGCCAGACTATTTCCCAGAGCATCTGCACCACTTTGCATTTCCACTAGCAGTGTTTGAATGTTCCAATGTATCCACACTCTAACACTGGCTATTATCTCTGTTTTTGTTGTTGCTGTTGTTGTTATAGCTGCATGGTAGGTATCAAGTGGTATTTCATTGTGGTTTAAATTTTAATTGCCCTGATGGATGTTGATGTCCTCATCATGTGCTTATTGGCCATGGTTTGTTCTAAACAGTCTTATAACTTTAGCTTTTACATTTAGCTCTTCAGTTTCTTTTGGTTTAATTTTTGAGCATTGTATGAGGCAGTCTTCCTCCTTCATTCTTTTGTTTGTGGGTATTTAGTTGTCTCCACACCATTCACCATTTGTTGCAAAGACTATTCTTCCCTCATTGAATTGTCTTGGCATATGAGACATAGGATCACAGCTTGCTTTACTTATTTAAAACTTTTTTTAGTGCTTTGAACATATTTATAATAGCTAGTTTGAAATTTCTATTTCCTAAGTATGACATCTGGACCCTCTCAAAGGAAGTTTCTGTTACCTGATTTTTGGGATTATTTTCTCTTAATCAGACACTTTCTACTTTTCTTTTGTGTCTTGCATTTTTTTTTTGTCGAAAGCTACACATTTAAAACAACATATTATAACAACTCTAAACACTGATTATTCCTTTACTCTCAGTGTTTGCTGTTGTTGTTTGCCTATTCATCTATTTGGTAACATGATTAGACTAATTTGGTGAAGTCTATTTCTCTCATAATCTGCAGCCTCTAATATCACTCCTCAGAGGGCACAAACCTGGCATGCACTGAATTATATCCTGGGATGATGGTTGTTTTTCCAGGGTCTTCTTTGTGTCTCTTCCTCATCTCTCTGCTAAACTGACTGCTTCTGTTAGAATCACATTAATTTCTGGTGATTTTCAACACTGACTTGGCACATCAACTGCTCTACAGATTAATGCATTCAAATTTGCACTCCTTTACTGAAGTAGTCTTTGAGATTGGCCTTTGGGGTAAGTTACTCACCTCAAATGACCTGTAGAGATATCTCTTTTCTTGATTATCTCTCAGAAACTTCTAGATTGTTTATGCTTTAGCTTATTTCTTTCATGAAGCTGTCATAGTATCTTAATAGCTTTCCATGAAAATCTCCACTGTATTCTAGAGTGTCCTTAGGCTTGAGCTTTCCCACAGCCCCTTCCAAATAAAATCAACTCCCTTTGAAATATTCTCATGGCTTGCTTTCCCCTCCTAGAAACAACTTTTAAATCACTGCTCCAGAACTGAGGGCAGAGAAGTGGCCTCCTTCTCTTAGAGTGACATCCCTGTTCTACAAGCAGGGTCAGTAGCTGCTGCTCTTCTTGGCTAGCCTCTTTTGGTGTGGAACCTCTACCCCACAAGTGCACCATGAAAAAAAGTAATTGGAACTCCACTAATCTCTGCCTGCCACATGTGGGTAAAGCTTCCACCCTATGAGTAAGGGCTCGATGGAGGAAAATAACCATCCCCAAACTTCTCAGCCATTCTTACCTACAATAGAGTTTCTATGACATAGAGATTGGTGATGAGAAATGCTGGTGTCCTGGCCCTTCCAGAAAGATTCCATAACCCTAGAGTAGGAGATGGGAGAAAGGATGTTCTTTGTTATTGACTGCATCTGCCTGGAATTTTCATTACACCTTTCCTGAAGGAGAGGGAAGGAAAGACTTAGCTAATGTCAGAGATGCCCATTATTCTTACTGCGGTTTAATAGATTTTCTTGAAAACATATTGCTTCATTTGCTCTATGCCCTTAGAACAATTTCCAGAGATTTTAAATGTCTGTGGAGTTTTTAAAATATAGTTTTGTAGGGCCTGGGTGGCTCAGTTGGTTAAGCGTATGACTCTTAGTTTCATCTCGGGTCATGATCTCATGGTTCGTGAGTTCAAGCCCCACATCAGGCTCCATGCTGTCAGCTGCTTGGGATTCTCTCTCTCTCTCTGCCCCTTGTCCACTCTCTCTGTCTCTTAAAATAAATTAACTTAAACTAATTTTAATAGAAAAATAATAAAATACATTTTTCACCAATGGTGGTTGTTTCACTAGAGAGAGTCCATGAAGCTCCTCACAACACCATTCTGGAAGGTTTATCTTCCATTTACTTTTATAAACAGGTAAGTATAGTTTTAGGCAATTGAATCTTTTTGGTTTAGAGCTACTTCACGATTAAGCCTCAGTCACTTTTTCTTCAACACAAATAACCTCAGGCAATACAATGAGAATCCATCCACTTGAGTTCAAATTCTAGGTCTCTTTTTAACTAGCTATGTAAATTTCCACAGTGTGTTTGTCTTTTTATGACTACCAATTAATATATTAAATTGAGATATTTCTAAGATCTCTATGAATCTATTAAAAGGTATTTCATTATGCTTCAGTGCTTTTGTGATTTAAAAAGGATTTCCCTCATTTTTTTGTCATCCTTTTGCGATACACAACAATGTTCTGTGGCCTGAAGACATGTCTACTTATTTTCTGATGTTTTAAGCTTAGTCTCTAATAGGCTATCATATGCCTTATTTTACATTCAGCTGCCTGATTTTTGGTCACTACACAAAGCCTTGATCAACAGGTGATAGATTTGTTGTATACTAAACTTAGTTTGATTCTTTCCAAATAATGCGCCATTTGATACGTGTCTAATGTTAGTATAACTGCACATCACCATGTCCCAAAGGTACCATCCCAGACAACCCACCTTAATTCACAGGCATTCAAGACAGCCAAGTTCCCACTGCCCAGCTGAGAGAGCATTCAACTAAGGGGAAGTGACTGCCATTTTACTTCATGATTTTCTATACGTTGCTTAGTAGTTCTGGACTTTGGTTTCTCAATTGTAAAAATTACAATATTTGCATATAAAACATATAAAACATTACAAATATTTATGTTGCATGTGGATTGCATGTTTCCATCCACTCATTTTTTTTTCTTTTATTAACTCCTGGAGGTTCTTCATGGTGAAGTAGTTGAGGCACTTAGTATTGTAGGAATACCTGGTTTCCAATTTGAAGTTGGTTACTTTTCTCTAATGTAAACACTTTGATCAATTCTATTCTTACGTGGACATTGTTTGAGTGTATGTATGTGTATTTTTGCATTATGTTTCAGTTTGGTTTTGTTATGTTATGTTTATTTTTTCTGTAAAACCTGTAAGGTACTAAGCATCAAGCTGGGGTGGATGGTGGGGAACAGAAGAACATGTTGCGAGCAGGAGACTTGAAATAGAAACAATGGCTGTCATTGCCTCCCCCACCTCCATCGAGAAATCCACATGACTTGAGGGGGGCTTTGTACTTCTCAGATCATGAAATGGGAGCCCCAGCCTTTCAACAAGAGCCAAAGAGCATAGAGGCCACAGTCTCATACCTTTCATTACAGGAAACACCAATGACCATCTTATTCACAAGTTCTGTACAACCAAAGTCTAAAACAATTTTCAGATAATTATAGAAACTCCAAAAATAAAATATGTTTTGAATGAATGACCTTCATAATGAGAGTTACATTTTCCTGCATGCAGAATTGCATGATATGGTGAGTATAGCCTCAGTCCCAGCCTCCAGAAGTGGTATTTCCTGTCATTTCCCGCATTGGGAGAGAAACAAACTATGCTGAGTGAGAGAGACTACTAACAGGAAAATGATAGCATTACAGGGTAAAAGATCTTGTGGATATTGTGGCCTTTGCACAAAAGAAGGGATTAAGTCTAAACAAAAGCATAAGAGAAGCCAGTCAGTTTCAGTAGGATTAGAAAAACAGGAGTTCCCCCAAGGTTGTGGTGTTGAGCGATGACAGAAAGAGCAGAGAGTGGCTTTGCATGACTTGACCAAGCTCCACTTCCAGAAATGATCCCTGAGAACAACAGAGGACATCACCATATGCACTGCACAATCCTGCTCCTTCCCAGCAGTGCTGTGTATGTTGTGGTGGGTGGTGAAACCTCTGCCCCTCACAGCATAAAATTACTCATCAAACATGCTTTAAAAAGTTAGTGAACTTGTTTTTATAATTGACAGCTTATTATGCTCCAGGTACTGTTCTAAGTACTTTGTATGAAGCATGACTTTTAACCCTCTTGAGAGCTGTCTCAGGAAGATGGCATTCTTATCCACATTGTATAGATGGAGACAATGAGATTCAGAAAGGTATGTAACTTGTCAAAGACATTAGTGATGAACAGTAATAGAATCTGAACCTGGGTCTTTCTTATTAGAGCTTATGCTGTGATTCCTGGGTCTTTTTGCCTTTTTCTGGTCACTACAGTGAAGACTACCTGCCAGTTGCAGCTAAGTGTGTGCTACGGCTAGATCTCTGTGTGGCATTGTGGTTAGGAGCCTCAGAGCAGGCACACATGAATTAGCACCTGGATCCACATTCCCCTGCTAAATGCAGACTTAAAAAGACTACTCAACATCCAAGAGCATTTCTCATTTCTTCTGTCCAATGAAGGTGACACTAAGACATCCAGCCCCATGGCATCACTATGAGGACTCCCAGAGATACTCACTCAGGACACAGAGGGTCATGATATCTGCACAAACTGAAAGCTCCATAAATGTCCGTGTTATTATTGACACTATTATTGACATTGTCCGCATTGTTATGTTTGCAAATTATTCTTCTGGCCAGGCCTGGGCTCAGGCAGGGACTGAGCTTGCGCCTGTGTCCTGAGATCAATAGACTCACTGTATTAAATATGCTTTGCGGTTGCCTGGAGGGAAGAAGTTTCTTTCACAGAGAATGAGATTTTCTTTCTCTGGAGAGCCAATGCAGCCTCCTCCTGTGTTCTGTGAATGCAGGGTGCTATAGAGGGGTGTTCTGCCCCCACAGAGGGAACTGTTGATTCAACATCCTTCTCAAGGTCCATGAGGTGGGTGACACATTCCAGAGAGCTCCATAGCATCTTAATTCCAGACTGTCAGAAAGATTATTAAGGGTCAAGGCTATTTTGTCATTTCCTCCTGATGTCTAGCTGTTTAAATCATTATGACAAGAACTGAATTGTGCCCCAGAAGTAGATGTACAGTGAACACTAACTCCAGGGAACAGAAGAAAAAGGAGGAGGAGAGACAAGATAAATTTCAAATGGAGTTGGGACAAACACAGGCTACTGGCTGCTTAGGCAGAGTCCTTGGAATTGCCTTTTTTATTCTATGCTGAAATTCACTCTGCAATTTTATGATGAATGAGATTGGCTTCATAAAAAAACATTTATATGTCAAGAGAGGCTCACAAATTTATAGGATGGGATGGGTTTGGAGACAGAGTCAGAAAAAAACAGCTGATCCTGAATGTGCCATGTGGCTTACCCATCACATGAATGATTGTCTCCATGGAAGGGAACATAGGAGCCAGCTGGAGGCAATGTCTGTTAATTTCTGGAGCCAGTGTTGATAGGATAAACATGCTGTCAGATGTGATACCAGTGTTAGCTTTGCCTCTGGGACTTAGTCTGTCTTGAATATTAAGGCTTTATAGTAAGTTTTGGAATTGAGTAGTACAGCTCCTCAGATTTTGGTATTCTCTTTCAGTATGGCTATTCTGAAACTTTAACCTTTCTACATAAACCCCAGAATCAGTTTGTCAATATCTACAGAATAGCTCACTGGGGTTTTGGTTGGGATTACATTGAATCTGTAGATCAAGTTGGGAAGAATTCACATCTTGGCAACTTTGAGTCTTCCAAGCCATTAACATTGAATATCTCTCTATACATTTAGTTCTTCAATTCTGTCATCAGAATTTTATAGTTTTTCACATATAGATCCGGCAGTTGGACCATTTTTGACTCCCCTGTTGGGAAGAATAAAACTATACCCACTTATACTCGTTATTTGGGGTCTGTGAATTAAACTGGAAAAAACAGACTGGCAATAGAAAAAAAAACAGATTTAATTATGAACATATGAGCAGGAACTGACAAATAAATGTAGCAGTTAGAATTGAGGGCTTATATACTATTTTAATAAAGGGCGAAGGGTGATAAATTGCCGAGAAGTAATAGACAAAAGATCATGGGGTTGGGTTTTTTGCTATTGTAAATTGTGGGAAGATGAATGGGAGAAACTAATGAAAGAGGAATTATTTAATAAAATTTGTTATGCAGATTCAAGTTGGTGTCTTCTCTATTCATATGTAATTAAGTATCTCCCTTCTCTTTCTGACTTGGGAGAGGGAGACACCTTTATAAATTTGTGTTGCCTTTACAAAGGGTAATGTATCCCCTGGTTTTGTGTTTTTTTTTATTTTTTTAATGTTTATTTATTTTTGAGACAGAGAGAGACACAGAGTATGAGCAAGGGAGGGGCAGAGAGAGAGGGAGACACAGAATCCAAAGCAGGTTCCAGGTTCTGAGCTGTCAGCACAGAGCCCAATGCGGGGCTCGAACCCAGGAACTGTGAGATCATGACTTGAGCCAAAGTCAGACACTCAACTGACTGAGTCACCCAGGCGCCCATTATGTCCTGGTTTTAGACAGAAAGGGAGAGCAGGGAAATTTCCCTGCATCTGCTGCATCTTAATTTCCTTCAGCTCAAAATAATCCTTATGTCATAGTGGTATATTTTGAGGTATCATACTCCAATCTCTCTCACTCCTTCATTCCCCCAGGCTTCTCTAGGTCATCTCTTAGGCTGTCCCTTCATCTTTCCCAGAGGTCCTCTTGTGATGTGATTCCACACTATCTTTTCATTCCTGAAGACTGTCCCTTCCCCTGCCATGGGGTAGTCCAATTGTCCCATACAGAGCCACCTGCTTTTATTCAAAAGTAAAGCCATCTCCACACCCTTCACTTTTAGATCCCTTCTTGTGAGAATTAGATTCGTGTCCTTGTGTTCCACACCTGAAATACCCCTATTCAGTTATGTGCAAGGTTCTGTTGATAAAGGTGATGGTAAATTCACCTTCTCTCCCTTTTCTAGGGGTAAGGGTACATATGCTACATGTAAGTTCCCAAAGTAGTTCTGTCCCTTTCATCTCCCTTTCACAGTTGGATTCCAGGTGTAAGCTGACAAAACCAGTTTCACAGTCTCCTTCATGGTCCAAGATACACAATGACTTAGGAAATGGAATTCTTGGACTCTCTTTTATTAAACATCAAGTACTGAGAAGCATCAGAGGAAACTAAAACAAAGAGTTTTAACATCCTGTTACTCTTGTGTAGTGCTCTGCCACTAATGAATGAATGACCTTTCACTGAAAATTGAAACCTGAGAGAAAAAATAAAGAAGTTAAAATATTGTCATAATATGGCACACAGGAACAACAAGTCAACTTGAATAATCAGAGGAGAGCAACATAGAAATCAAATCCAACTCATTTATTGTAATCTTTTTGAAGAGACAAGTAATAATTATATAATGAAATGATAACACATTGTGTTAGTTTCTAAAAAAAAGTGGACATAGAACTGTGGGTTTCAGTGACAACACTGACAATACCCTGGGGAGGGTGGGTCATGGAAGGTTCACTCAAGGGAGTGACATGAACTATGAACTTCATCTTAGAGGGCAAACAGAATTTATCCTTCATGAAAAAATGAGGGGGGAAAAACAGCATTTGCAAATGAAGAGAAAGAGAAAGCATAGTGCATTCTTTCCCAATGTTCAGAACAAGAACAATAAAGTTTTCAGTGTTTGAACTGGAGAATTCATATAGAAAGTGGTATAAAGTGACAATATAACATTAATCCATGGTCAAATGTTCGAAAAGCCGTATACATCAGTGTTAGGGAGAACAAGCTTTGTTCTGTGGGTGATGGGAAGTAATTGAAGGCTGTTGCAGGGCTAATTTTATATGTCAACTTGAGTGAACTAAAAGATATCCAGAGAGCTGTCAAGACATTATTTTGGGGCATGTCTGTAAGGGTGTTTTTGGAAGAGATTATCATTTGATTCAATAGACTGAGTAAAGAAATAGACCTCACCAATGTGGGTGGGCATCATACAATGTGCTGAGAACCAAAATGGAACAAAAAGGTGAAGGAAGGGCAAATTCTCTCTCTCTCTTCTTCAGCTTAGATATCCATCTCTTCCTGCTCTTCGTATCTGAGCTCCTGTTCTGGGGTCTTCAGACTCTGGGACTTATATGGCCACTAATTTTCAGCACTATAGATTCTGACTGATTGGCACCATTGGCTTTCCTACTTCTCTAGCTTGCAGATGGCAGATTGTGGAATTTCTGCACTTCTAAAACCACTTCAGTTAAATCCTATCATAAATCAAATATATGTAATAATATAAGATAAGATGAGATATATAATATATCTCTTTGTCTCCCCTATTGGTTCTGCTTCTCTAGAGAACCCTGACTGATACAGATATGGAACAGCATAGTAACAAGACAGACTGGAAAGGATATAGCATAGTAAAAGGAAGACACATCAGTCAGTGAAACAATACAAATTAAGCAGTTAGTCTATACCAAGCATCTGCCTGGAAATGAGTGATATGTCATAAATAAGGAAGACAGTACTCCTGGCTTACAACTCAGGGTCAATTTGGAATCTATTGCTATCAAGGGGATAAGTGACTGGATCTGGCAGAAAGACTCAGTAAGGGAACATGGTCCAGAGTGATTAGGAGGTAGGATGACTGACAAGACATAGAACAAAATAGAAACCAAGGATGACTAAATTTTCGAGCATGGGCCAGATGGATGTCAAGATACAAGCTGGAGGATAAATGTTGGAAAGAAGAGTTAAGGAGGAAAAAGGAGCAGGTGGAGGATCTGTTGTAATTAGATGAGAAGTTACTTGAAGAGTGGTGAATCAGCCAAGGAAGAATTTAGGAGATACTAAACTGTGGAGAGAAAGAACAAAGTTATTTACATCTACATATGGTACAAACAAGGAACAGCAAATTCAAAGAAACTGAACAGAGATGATTGCCACAATGCTCAGGATTTCACAGGTATTCCCCAGAAGCTAAGGCCAGCTTTCCAAGGGGCTAATGTTCTGCCAGCATTTCCTCTGCTTACCTTCACCCACCCATTCCCTGACTGATGGAAATATGACATGTTTTTTCACTTTTATTTGCAAATTCAAATAAGGCAAAAGATGAGTACAAAATCCATTTTCCATATAAGGTTAATTTATATTATATTATATTATATTATATTATATTATATTATATTATATTTATTATATTATATATATATATATATATATATATATATATGGTTAAGGTCTTGGCACTTAAAGCTCTGGCCTCTGCTACTGCTCCATCCCAGGTGGTAGTTCCTTAAGAGTCAATGAGTGCTGAGCCCACCATTCCTTCTAGCCAGAGCAGACCTAGATTGATTCAGCCCTAACTCCTCATTCCAGAAACTCTTGAAGCTTCTCTTCTGGTTTTGGTTTCTGCTTCCTTGTCTTACTTTGTCTCATCTAATCAGGTGAGTATTTGAATCTGCTAGGTGGCTGGCTAAGTTAGGTATGGGGGAAAGGGAAAAGAAGTTGAGAAGGAGTAGCAATAGGTATGATCACCTCCTCCCTTCCTTTGTTCTTTTGGCTCTGGGGAAGGGTACTGCATGTTACAAGGAACAATAAAATCAAGTTTCTACAATTACACAAATCAGAACGAATGTTGAATACGTGAAATAGGGTAAAAGTCTCTATATCTTAACATCCAGCCAGATATCATGGCCAGTTCATCCATTCCTGAAATGTTCATGTTTCAGGCATAAGAATCTCAAGAGATGCTAAAATTTATTAATTTATTATTCTATCACTTATTGAGCTTCCACGGTATGCCAGATGTTGTGCTACTATTAGTGATAAAATAACGAGGACTTTATGCAAACCAACAAACAATACCAAGACAAGATTGATGCCTTCATAGAGGTTACAGTTAGTGAAGGAAGCAACAAACATACAAAAATAAATACAAACTCATAGCTGTATTTAAGTGCCGCAAAGAAGATGTATGTGATACTCCAACCCAGTGAAAGAATTCAGCAAAAGCTTCCCTGAGAAGTTGACAATTGATCTCTCAAGAGAAAGAGTGGGATGCCTGGGTGGCTCAGTTCGTTGAGTGTCCAACACTTCATTTTGGCTCAGGTCACAATCTCACAGTTTGTGAGGTCCAGCCCCATGCTGGGTTCTGCACTGTCAGTGCTTGGGATTCTCTCTCTCCCATTCTCTCTGCCTCTCCCCTTCTTGTGCTCTGTCTCATTCTCTTTCTCTGTTTCTCTCTCTCTCTCAAAATAAATAAATAAACTTTTTTTAAAAAAAAGTAGGAGTTAGTCTAGGCTAGGCTGTAACATCTGGAATACAGGGAGGAAAGAGAAAAGGTATAGGCTGACACTATGCAGAAAAGCAGAGTTTTTACCACCCAGTGGCCAAAAGACCATGTCAAAAGTTTGGCATTTATTCTAACAGCTATGGTAAATGGCTAAAGACTTTAAACAGCTGACAGTCCTATGTGTGTAGAACAGCATGGGAGCATGAGAAGGTATAGAGTATTAGGGAATTGTAAGAATGGCTTTATAACTGGAGTTCAGAGAATGCTAAGCAGGTAAAAGATATATGTTAATCATGGAAAAAAGTTTAAGCTACACTAATAAAATTTTGCTTCTTGCTGAGGAAGTTAAAGGCATCAATTTTAAACAAAGGGTAAATATTATCATCTTGTAAAACACAAAATCCATCATCCAGTGACTGAAGGGAATAAGGATTACAATCATGAACGAAAAGACACAAAAAGCCCAAATTAGGAGAAAAAGTAATAGTCAAGGTCAGAGACAATGGCTCTGGTAAATCCACATCAGTGAGGATGGGGGGCGGGGGGGATGCAGAAGATAGAGAAGGAACATGGTTCTGGAGAGGAGGTAAGGCAGTGAGAAAGCAAGAGGAGATAATGATGACCTTCCTGTTTCTGGTGTGATGATTTGCAAGACAAATGGCAATCTCTTATATCAAGATGTACTATGATGAATTTAGTTATAAATATCTGGATGGGGAGGGGAATAGAAAGTGGGATTCTTGGCCCTACGTTCTCAGGTCTTTGCATGTAAGACAAAAATCATATACCATCAAAATTAACCTAAAATCCCATAAACCTGCATTAGCTCACCAGAAACATGAAAAGCCAATGTAAACTTCTGCTTCTCCCCATATTTTGGCTGTGACCTCACTTTCCTGGGTTAAGTAGTGGAATCCATAGGTATTTTAAACATGAAAAGGAAAAAAGAGTAAATATTTTATAATTTTTTCAGGAGTACAGTAAATGATTTCAAGTTAAATGTTATGTTATTTCTTTGCACATATTTTGCAGAATGCATTAGGTGATTTCTGGAGGGCACCAGTAGAAGCTCCATGGTAGTCATGGAGTCTCCACAATGAAGTGATTGGGATGGGGCAGGAGACAAGGGCAGAATACTCTGCTTCTGGCGTCTTGGATGTTTGTTTCTCACCCCACCTCCCCTTGCTTACTGGGCATCTCCAGCATCCTCTGGTGTCAGTATTTTGAGAGGCAGAAAATTTTGAAGCCTCTCTGACATACTTTCAGAAAA
Organism: Prionailurus viverrinus; assembly: GCF_022837055.1. Lineage (NCBI taxonomy): Eukaryota > Metazoa > Chordata > Mammalia > Carnivora > Felidae > Prionailurus > Prionailurus viverrinus. Next base: position 49,060,076 of record NC_062563.1, read on the forward strand.
AGCAAAACAAGTTCCAATACCACCACCAACCATCAGTTTCAGAAATCAGGCTGGCCTTGTTATGGTCATCTCTTGTCTGACATTGGACATCTCTGGAATAAACTGGTTTAGAATACTTTCCTTTGCTCTCTCATGATCACTGATGGAGAAATTGTTGTTCCTAGACATTCAGTGGCTTTGGTATATATCCTGACAAGGCTGTAGGAATCCCCAGTTTCTTTTTAAGCTTAACAAATTTTGAACAGTCAAAAGAAAGTTCATTAAGTGTCATACCTATAACATTGTTTTATTGATTTTTTAATATGAAATTTATTGTCAAATTCGTTTCCATACAACACCCAGTGCTCATCCCAACAGGTGCCCTCATCAATGCCCATCACCCACTTTCCCCTCCCTCCAATGCCCCATCAATCCTCAGTTTATTCTGTTTTTAAAAATCTCTTATGCTTTGGCTCCCTCCCTCTCTAACTTTTTTTTCTCCTTCCCCTTCCCTATGGTCTTCTGCTAAATTTATCAGGATCCATATAAGAGTGAAAACATACGGTATCTGTCTCTCTCTCTCTCTGACTTATTTCACTTAGCATAACACTCTCCAGTTCCATCCACGTTGCTACAAAAGGCCATATTTCATTCTTTCTCATTGCCATGTAGTATTCCATTGTATATATAAACCACAACTTCTTTATCCATTCATCAGTTGATGGACATTTAGGCTCTTTCCACAATTTGGCTATTGTTGAAAGTGCTGCTATAAACATTGGGGTACAAATGCCCCTATGCAACAGCACTGCTGTATCCCTTGGGTAAATTCCTAGCAGAGATATTGCTGGGTCATAAGGTAGACCTATTTTTAATTTTTTGTGGAACCCCCACACTGTATTCCAGAGCAGCTGCACCAGTTTTCATTCCCACCAACAATGAAAGCAAGAGGGTTCACATTTCCCACATCCTCTCCAGCATCTATAGTCTCCTGATTTCTTCATTTTGGCCACTCTGACTGGCGTGAGGTGATACCTGAGTGTGGTTTTGATTTGTATTTCCCTGATGAGGAGTGACATTGAGCATCTTTTCAAGTGCCTGTTGGCCATCTGGATGTCTTCTTTAGAGAAGTGTCTATTCATGTCTTCTGCCCATTTCTTCACCGAATTATTTGTTTTTCAGGTGTGTAGTTTGGTGAGCTCTTTATAGATTTTGGATACTAGCCCTTTGTCCGATATGTCATTTGCAAATATCTTTTCCCATTCCGTTGGTTGCCTTTTAGTTGGTTGTTTCCTTTGCAGTGCAGAAGATTTTTATCTTCATGAGGTCCCAATAGTTCATTTTTGCTTTTAATTCCCTTGCCTTTGGGGATGTATCAAGTAAAAAATTGCTCGACTGAGGTCAGAGAGGTCTTTTCCTGCTTTCTCCTCTAGGGTTTTGATGGTTTCCTGTCTCCCATTCAGGTCCTTTATCCATTTTGAGTTTATTTTTGTGAATGGTGTGAGAAAATGGTCTACTTTCATTCTTCTGCATATTGCTGCCCAGTTCTCCCAGCACCATTTGTTAAAAGGACTGTCTTTTCTCCATTGTATATTCTTTCCTGCTTTGTCAAAGGTTAGTTGGCCATACTTTTGTGGGTCTAATTCTGGGGTTTCTTTTTTTTTTTTTTTTTTTTTTAGCTTATCTTACTTTTTTTTTTTTTTTCTGAAATTTATTGACAAATTGGTTTCCATACAACACCCAGTGCTCATCCCAAAAGGTGCCCTCCTCAATACCCATCACCCACCCTCTCCTCCCTCCCACCCCCCATCAACCCTCAGTTTGTTCTCAGTTTTTAACAGTCTCTTATGCTTTGGCTCTCTCCCTTTCTAACCTCTTTTTTTTTTTTTTTTTCCTTCCCCTCCCCCATGGGTTCCTGTTAATTTTCTCAGGATCCACATAAGAGTGAGACCATATGGTATCTGTCTTTCTCTGTATGGCTTATTTCACTTAGCATCACACTCTCCAGTTCCATCCACGTTGCTACAAAAGGCCATATTTCATTTTTTCTCATTGCCATGTAATATTCCATTGTGTATATAAACCACAATTTCTTTATCCATTCATCAGTTGATGGACATTTAGGCTCTTTCCATAATTTGGCTATTGTTGAGAGTGCTGCTATGAACATTGGGGTACAAGTGGCCCTATGCATCAGTGCTCCTGTATCCCTTGGATAAATTCCTAGCAGTGCTATTGCTGGGTCATAGGGTAGGTCTATTTTTAATTTTCTGAGGAACCTCCACACTGCTTTCCAGAGCGGCTGCACCAATTTGCATTCCCACCAACAGTGCAAGAGGGTTCCCATTTCTCCACATCCTCTCCAGCATCTATAGTCTCCTGATTTGTTCATTTTGGCCACTCTGACTGGCGTGAGATGATACCTGAGTGTGGTTTTGATTTGTATTTCCCTGATAAGGAGCGACGCTGAACATCTTTTCATGTGTCTGTTGGCCATCCGGATGTCTTCTTTAGAGAAGTGTCTATTCATGTTTTCTGCCCATTTCTTCACTGGGTTATTTGTTTTTCGGGTGTGGAGTTTGGTGAGCTCTTTATAGATTTTGGATACTAGCCCTTTGTCCGATATGTCATTTGCAAATATCTTTTCCCATTCCGTTGGTTGTCTTTTAGTTTTGTTGGTTGTTTCCTTTGCTGTGCAGAAGCTTTTTATCTTCATAAGGTCCCAGTAATTTACTATTGCTTTTAATTCCCTTGCCTTTGGGGATGTGTCGAGTAAGAGATTGCTACGGCTGAGGTCAGAGAGGTCTTTTCCTGCTTTCTCCTCTAAGGTTTTGATGGTTTCCTGTCTCACATTTAGGTCCTTTATCCATTTTGAGTTTATTTTTGTGAATGGTGTGAGAAAGTGGTCTAGTTTCAACCTTCTGCATGTTGCTGTCCAGTTCTCCCAGCACCATTTGTTAAAGAGGCTTTTTTCCATTGGATGTTCTTTCCTGCTTTGTCAAAGATGAGTTGGCCATACGTTTGTGGGTCTAGTTCTGGGGTTTCTATTCTATTCCATTGGTCTATGTGTCTGTTTTGGTGCCAATACCATGCTGTCTTGATGATGACAGCTTTGTAGTAGAGGCTAAAGTCTGGGATTGTGATGCCTCCTGCTTTGGTCTTCTTCTTCAAAATTCCTTTGGCTATTCGGGGCCTTTTGTGGTTCCATATGAATTTTAGGATTGCTTGTTCTAGTTTCGAGAAGAATGCTGGTGCAATTTTGATTGGGATTGCATTGAATGTGTAGATAGCTTTGGGTAGTATTGACATTTTGACAATATTTATTTTTCCAATCCATGAGCAGGGAATGTCTTTCCATTTCTTTAAATCTTCTTCAATTTCCTTCAGAAGCTTTCTATAGTTTTCAGCATACAGATCTTTTACATCTTTGGTTAGATTTATTCCTAGGTATTTTATGCTTCTTGGTGCAATTGTGAATGGGATCAGTTTCTTTATTTGTCTTTCTGTTGCTTCATTGTTAGTGTATAAGAATGCAACTGATTTCTGTACATTGATTTTGTAGCCTGCAACTTTGCTGAATTCCTGTATCAGTTCTAGCAGACTTTTGGTGGAGTCTATCGGATTTTCCATGTATAATATCATGTCATCCGCAAAAAGCGAAAGCTTGACTTCATCTTTGCCAATTTTGATGCCTTTGATTTCCTTTTGTTGTCTGATTGCTGATGCTAGAACTTCCAGCACTATGTTAAACAGCAGCGGTGAGAGTGGGCATCCTTGTCGTGTTCCTGATCTCAGGGAAAAAGCTTTCAGTTTTTCCCCGTTGAGGATGATGTTAGCTGTGGGCTTTTCATAAATGGCTTTTATGATCTTTAAGTATGTTCCTTCTATCCCGACTTTCTCAAGGGTTTTTATTAAGAAAGGGTGCTGGATTTTGTCGAAGGCCTTTTCTGCATCGATTGACAGGATCATATGGTTCTTCTCTCTTTTTTTGTTAATGTGATGTATCACGTTGATTGATTTGCGAATGTTGAACCAGCCCTGCATCCCAGGAATGAATCCCACTTGATCATGGTGAATAATTCTTTTTATATGCCGTTGAATTCGATTTGCTAGTATCTTATTGAGAATTTTTGCATCCATATTCATCAGGGATATTGGCCTGTAGTTCTCTTTTTTTACTGGGTCTCTGTCTGGTTTAGGAATCAAAGTAATACTGGCTTCATAGAATGAGTCTGGAAGTTTTCCTTCCCTTTCTATTTCTTGGAATAGCTTGAGAAGGATAGGTATTATCTCTGCTTTAAACGTCTGGTAGAACTCCCCTGGGAAGCCATCTGGTCCTGGACTCTTATTTGTTGGGAGATTTTTGATAACCGATTCAATTTCTTCGCTGGTTATGGGTCTGTTCAAGCTTTCTATTTCCTCCTGATTGAGTTTTGGAAGCGTGTGGGTGTTCAGGAATTCGTCCATTTCTTCCAGGTTGTCCAATTTGTTGGCATATAAGTTTTCATAGTATTCCCTGATAATTGTTTGTATCTCTGAGGGATTGGTTGTAATAGTTCCATTTTCATTCATGATTTTATCTATTTGGGTCATCTCCCTTTTCTTTTTGAGAAGCCTGGCTAGAGGTTTGTCAATTTTGTTTATTTTTTCAAAAAACCAACTCTTGGTTTCGTTGATCTGCTCTACAGTTTTTTTAGTTTCTATATTGTTTATTTCTGCTCTGATCTTTATTATTTCTCTTCTTCTGCTGGGCTTAGGCTGCCTTTGCTGTTCTGCTTCTAGTTCCTTTAGGTGTGCTGTTAGATTTTGTATTTGGGATTTTTCTTGTTTCTTGAGATAGGCCTGGATTGCAATGTATTTTCCTCTCAGGACTGCCTTTGCTGCGTCCCAAAGCGTTTGGATTGTTGTATTTTCATTTTCGTTTGTTTCCATATATTTTTTAATTTCTTCTCTAATTGCCTGGTTGACCCACTCATTCGTTAGTAGGGTGTTCTTTAACCTCCATGCTTTTGGAGGTTTTCCAGACTTTTTCCTGTGGTTGATTTCAAGCTTCATGGCATTGTGGTCTGAAAGTAAGCATGGTATAATTTCAATTCTTGTAAACTTATGAAGGGCTGTTTTGTGACCCAGTATATGATCTATCTTGGAGAATGTTCCATGTGCACTCGAGAAGAAAGTATATTCTGTTGCTTTGGGATGCAGAGTTCTAAATATATCTGTCAAGTCCATCTCATCCAATGTCTCATTCAGGGCCCTTGTTTCTTTATTGACCGTGTGTCTAGTTGATCTATCCATTTCTGTAAGTGGTGTATTAAAGTCCCCTGCAATTACCACATTCTTATCAATAAGGTTGCTTATGTTTATGAGTAATTGTTTTATATATTTGGGGGCTCCGGTATTCGGTGCATAGACATTGATAATTGTTAGCTCTTCCTGATGGATAGACCCTGTAACTATTATATAATGTCCTTCTTCATCTCTTGTTACAGCCTTTAATTTAAAGTCTAGTTTGTCTGATATAAGTATGGCTACTCCAGCTTTCTTTTGGCTTCCAGTCGCTTGATAAATAGTTCTCCATCCCCTCACTCTCAATCTAAAGGTGTCCTCAGGTCTAAAATGAGTCTCTTGTAGACAGCAAATAGATGGGTCTTGTTTTTTTATCCATTCTGATACCCTATGTCTTTTGGTTGGCGCATTTAATCCATTTACATTCAGTGTTATTATAGAAAGATACGGGTTTAGAGTCATTGTGATGTCTGTATGTTTTATGCTTATAGTGATGTCTCTGGGACTTTGTCTCACAGGGTCCCCCTTAGGATCTCTTGTAGGGCTGGTTTAGTGGTGACAAATTCCTTCAGTTTTTGTTTGTTTGGGAAGACCTTTATCTCTCCTTCTATTCTAAATGACAGACTTGCTGGATAAAGGATTCTTGGCTGCATATTTTTTCTGTCTAGCACCCTAAAAATCTCTTGCCAATTCTTTCTGGCCTGCCAAGTTTCAAAAGAGAGATCAGTCACGAGTCTTATAGGTCTCCCTTTATATGTGAGGGCACGTTTACCCCTTGCTGCTTTCAGAATTTTCTCTTTATCCTTGTATTTTGCCAGTTTCACTATGATATGTCGTGCAGAAGATCGATTCAAGTTACGTCTGAAGGGAGTTCTCTGTGCCTCTTGGATTTCAATGCCTTTTTCCTTCCCCAGTTCAGGGAAGTTCTCAGCTATGATTTCTTCAAGTACCCCTTCAGCACCTTTCCCTCTCTCTTCCTCCTCTGGGATACCAATTATGCGTATATTATTTCTTTTTAGTGTATCACTTAATTCTCTAATTTTCCCCTCATACTCCTGGATTTTTTTATCTCTCTTTTTCTCAGCTTCCTCTTTTTCCATAACTTTATCTTCTAGTTCACCTATTCTCTCCTCTGCCTCTTCAAGCCGAGCTGTGGTGGTTTCCATTTTGTTATGCATTTCGTTTAAAGCGTTTTTCAGCTCCTCGTGACTGTTCCTTAGTCCCTTGATCTCTGTAGCAAGAGATTCTCTGCTGTCCTGTATACTGTTTTCAAGCCCAGCGATTAATTTTATGACTATTATTCTAAATTCACTTTCTGTTATATTATTTAAATCCTTTTTGATCAGCTCATTAGCTGTTGTTATTTCCTGGAGATTCTTCTGAGGGGAGTTCTTCCGCTTGGTCATTTTGGATAGTCCCTGGTGTGGTGAGGACCTGCAGGGCACTTCCCCTGTGCTGTGGTGTATACCTGGAGTTGGTGGGCGGGGCCGCAGTCAGACCTGATGTCTGCCCCCAGCCCACCGCTGGGGCCACAGTCAGACTGGTGTGTGTCTTCTCTTCCCCTCTCCTAGGGGCGAGATTCACTGTGGGGTGGTGTGGCTCGTCTGGGCTACTTGCACCCTGCCAGGCTTGTGATGCTGGGGATCTGGCGTATTAGCTGGGGTGGGTAGGCAAGGTGCTCGGGGGCAGGAGGGGCAGGCTTAGATCGCTTCTCCTTAGGTGATCCACTTCAGGAGGGGCCCTGTGGCAGCGGGAGGGAGTCAGATCCGCTGCCGGAGGTTTGGCTCCGCAGAAGCGCAGAGTTGGGTGTTTGCACGGAGCGAGCAAGTTCCCTGGCAGGAACCGGTTCCCTTTGGTATTTCGGCTGGGGGATGGGCGGGGGAAATGGCGCTGGCGAGCGCCTTTGTTCCCCACCAAACTGAGCTCTGTTGTCAGGGGGCTCAGCAGCTCTCCCTCCCTTTGTCCTCCAGCCTTCCCGCTTTCCGAGCAGAGCTGTTAATTTCTGACCTCCCAGACGCTAAGTCGCGCTTGCTGTCGGAACACAGTCCGCCCGGCCCCTCCGCTTTTGCAAGCCCGACTCGGGGGCTCTGCTTGGCCGGGGAGCCGCCCCTCCGCCCCGGCTCCCTCCCGCCAGTCCGTGGAGCGCGCACCGCCTCGCCGCCCTTCCTACCCTCTTCCGTGGGCCTCTCGTCTGCGTTTGGCTCCGGCGACTCTGTTCTGCTAATCCTCTGGCGGTTTTCTGGGTTATTTAGGCAGGTGTAGATGGAATCTAAGTGATCAGTAGGACGTGCGGTGAGCCCAGCGTCCTCCTAAGCCGCCATCTTGCCGCAACTCCCATTTTGGGGTTTCTATTCTATTCCATTGGTCTATGTGTCTGTTTTTGTGCCAATACCATGCTGTCTTGATGATTCCACTTTGTAACAGAGGCTAGAGTCTGGGATTGTGGTGCCACCTGCTTTAGTCTTCTTCAAAATTACTTTGGGTATTTGGGGCCTTTTGTGGTTCCATATAAATTTTAATATTGCTTGTTCTACCTTCAAGAAAAATGCTGGTGCAATTTTGATTGGGATTGCATTGAATGTGTAGATAGCTTTGGGTAGTATTGACATTTTGACAATATTTATTCTTCCAATCCATGAGCACGGAATGTTTTTCAATTTCTTTGTATCTTCTTCAATTTCCTTCATAAGCTTTCTATAGTTTTCAGCATACAGATCTTTTACATCTTTGGTTAGGTTTATTCCTAAGTATGTTATGCTACCTGGTGCAGTTGTGAATGGGATCAGTTTCTTTGTCTTTCTGTTGCTTCATTATTAGTGTATAAGAATGCAACTGATTTCTCTACATTGATTTTGTATCCTGCGATTTTGCTGAATTCATGTATCAGTTCTAGCAGACTTTGGTGGACTCTATCAGATTTTCCATGTATAATATCATGTCATCTGCAAAAAGTGAAAGTTTGACTTTATCATTGCCAATTTTGATGCCTTCGATTTCCTTTTGTTGTCTGATTGCTGATGCTAGCACTTCCAACATTATGTTAGACAACAGCATGAGAGTGGACATCCCTGTCGTGTTCCTGATCTCAGGGATAAAGCTCTCAGTTTTTCCCCATTGAGGATGATATTAGCTGTGGGATTTTCGTAAATGTCTTTTATGATGTTTAAGTATGTTCCTTCTATCCCGACTTTCTCGAGGGTTTTTATTAAGAAAGGGTGCTGAATTTTGTCAAATGCTTTTTCTGTATCGATTGACAGGATCATATGGTTCTTATATTTTCTTTCATTAATGTGATGTATCACGTTGATTGAATTGCGAATGTTGAACCAGCCCTGCAGCCCAGGAATGAATCCCACTTGATCATGGTGTGTAATTCTTTTTATATGCTCGTGAATTTAGTTTGACATTATCTTATTGAGAATTTTTGCATCCATATTCATCAGGGATATTGGCCTGTAGTTCTCTTTTTTTCTGGGTCTCTAGTTTAGGAATCAAAGTAATGCTGGCTTCATAGAATGATTCTGGAAGTTTTCCTTCCCTTTCTGTTTTTTGGAACTAGTTGACAACGATAGGTATTATCTCTGCTTTAAATGTCTGGTAGAATTCCCCTGGGAAGCCATCTGGTCCTGGACTCTTATTTGTTGGGAGATTTTTGATAACTGAATCAATTTCTTCGCTGGTTATGGGTCTGTTTTCTATTTTTTCCTGTTTGAGTTTTGGTAGTGTGTGGGTGTCTACGAATTTATCCACTTCTTCCAGGTTGTCCAGATTGCTGGCATATTATTTTTTCATAGTATTCCATGATAATTGCTTGTGTTTCTGAGGAATTGGATGGAATAATTCCGTTTTCATTCATGATTTAATCTATTTGGGTCATCTCCCTTTTCTTTTTGAGAAGCCTGGCTAGAGTTTTCTCAATTTTGTTTATTTTTTCAAAAAACCAAGTCTTGGTTCCATTGATCAGCTCTACTGTTTTTTTTAGATCCTGTATTGTCTATTTATGCTCTGATCTTTATTATTTTCTTCTGCTGCTGGGTTTGGCGTGTCTTTGCTATTCTGCTTCTAGTTCCTTTAGGTGTGCTCTTAGGTTTTCTATTTGGGAGTTTTCTTGTTTCTTGGGATAGGCCTGGATTGCAATGTATTTTCCTCTCAGGATTACCTTCACTGCCTCCCAAAGCATTTGGATGGTCGTCTTTTCATTTTAATTTGTTTCCATATAATTTTAAATTTCTTCTCTACTTGTCTGGTTGACCCATTCATTCTTTAGTAGGGTGTTCTTTAACCTCCATGCTTTTGGAGGTTTTCCAGACTTTTTCCTGTGTTGATTTCAAGTGTCATAGCATTGTGGTCTGAAAGTGTGTGTGGTATGATCTCAATTCTTGTATACTTATGAAGGGCTGTTTTGTGACCCAGTATGTGATCTATCTTGGAGAATGTTCCATGTGCACTGGAGAAGAAAGTATATTCTGTTGATTTGGGATGCAGAGTTCTACATATATCTGTCAAGTCCATCTGACCCAATGTTTCATTCAGGGCCCTTGTTTCTTTATGGGTCCTGTGTCTAGATGATCTATCCATATTTGTAAGTGGAGTATTAGAGTCCCCTGCAATTACCACATTCTTATCAATAAGGTTGCTCATGTTTGTGAGTAATTGTTTTATATATATTGGGGGCTGCCAAATTCGTAGATAGACATTTATAATTGTTAACTCTTCCTGATGATAGACCCTGTGATTATTATATAATGCCCTTTTTCATCTCCTGTTGCAGCCTTTAATAAAGTCTAGTTTGCCTGATATAAGTGTGACTACTCCAGTTTTCTTTTGACTTCCAGTAGAATGATAGATAGTTCTCCATCCCTCACTTTCCATCTGAAGTTGTCCTCAGGTCTAAAATGAGTCTCTTGTAGACAGCAAAAAGATGGGTCTTGTTTTTCTTTTTTTTTTTATCCATTCTGATACCCTATGTCTTTTGGTTGGAGCATTTACTCCATTTACATTCAGTGTTATTATAAAAAGATACAGGTTTAGAGTCATTGTGATCTGTAGGTTTCATGATTGTGGTGATGTCTCTGGTACTTTGTGGTCCTTGCAACATTTCACTCACAGAATCCCCCTTAGGATCTCTTGTAGGGCTAGTTTAGTGGTGATGATTTCCTTAAGTTTTTGTTTGGGAAACATTTATCTCTCCTCCTATTCTGAATGGCAGACTTGCTGGATAAAGGATTCTTGACTGTATATTTTTTTCTGTTCATCACATTGAAGATTTCCTTCCATTCCTTTTGGTCTTCCAATTTTCAGTAGATAGGTCTGCTACTACTCTTATGTGTCTACCTTTGTAAGTTAGAGCCTGCTTAACCCTAGCTGCTTTCAGAATTCTTTATTTTCCTTGTGCTTTGCCAGTCACTATGATATGTCATGCAGATCGATTCAAGTTACGACTGAAGGGAGTTCTCTGTGCCTCTTGGATTTCAATGCCTTTTTCCTTCCCCAGATCAGGGAAGTTCTCAGCTATGATTTGTTCAAGTACACCTTCAGCTCCTTTTCCTCTCTCTTCTTCTTCTGGAATTCCTATGATATGGATATTGTTCCATTTGATTGCATCACTTAATTCTTCAATTCTCCCCTCATACTCCTGGATTTTTTTATCTCTCTCTTTCTCAGCTTCCTCTCTTTCCATGATTTTATCTTCTAATTCACCTATTCTCCCCTCTGCCTCTTCAATCCGTGCTATGGCCACCTCTATTTTATTTTGCACCTCATTTATAGCATTTTTAAGTTCCTCATGACTATTTCTTAGTCCCTCAATCTCTGTAGCAATAGATTCTCTGCTGTCCTCTATGCTTTCTTTATTCCCAGTGATTAATTTTATGACTATTATTCTAAATTCTTGTTCCATTATATTGCTTAAATAGTTTTTGATCAATTCGTTAGCTGTCGCTACTTCCTTGAGTTTCTTTTGAGGAGAATTCTTCCCTTTTGTCATTTTGGCTAGTCCCTCAGGTAGCTCCAAACTTCAGGGCACTTCCCTTGTGCTGCACGGAGAAACTTGTGTTAGTGGGCAGGGCCACAGTCAGACCCAATGTCTACCCCCAGCCCACTGCTGGGAACATGATCAGACTGGCGTGTACCTTATCTTCCCCTCTCCCAGGGGCACAACTCTGTGAGGAGTGGTGTGTCCCCTGTCTGGGCAGCTTGCACATGCCAGGCTTGTGGTGTTTTTTGATGGGATCTGGACAAGGGCATATAAGCCAGGGTGGATCCACAAGGTGTACAGGGACAGGAGGGGCTGACTTAGGAGCTTTGCCATTGGTGGACCCCTGCAGGAGGGACCCTGCAGCACCAGGAGGGAGACAGGTCCATCAGAGGGATGGATCCACAGAAGCACAGCATTGGGCATTTGCCATTGAAGCCACTTAATCAGCACCCTGATACAGTATGTACACTTAATTTTGATGATTATCAAGACTCAAATTCATTATAATGCATTTTATTGACTCACCTTAATGGCTAATTGATGCCACAGGATGGCTCTAGTCTAGTGTGGAGTTCTAGCCATGTCAACCCCAGCTTCTTCCCACAGGAAAGCTGCAGGTGCTAATAGAACTCCTTACTCAAGAGAATCCTCAAACATTTCACCGACAGAGATACTGACATAATCTTGTTGAAGAACAAGGATGACATCCCTGTTTTCAGAGGGAGAAATGCATACTTCAGCCTGTGAAATCAGAATGAACAATAGATTTCCAATTTGAGGGGTTGCTTTCCTTCTATGAATGTTGGCTCAATAAGCCTTTTCTTATACTTTGTGGGATTTTCCTACCAGGCTTGACCTAAAGCCATCATATGCTAAGAATGTGAACTCTAAGAAAAGATATTAAGCATCTGCTAACAACTTTACCCATATTGAAGGGCAAAATGAGCCTAATGCTTCAGATGAAGGAAAGGATATTTCCAGTCTTGCACAGTAGAGCTTCCATCAATACTTACACTCAGACTTCTGATTAATAGAAAGTTGCAAAGTTGTGCTCAAGCCTTGTCTTCATCATCAAATCTTCCTTGAGTATAATGGCTTTTCTATTATGTTCTCCAGGCTTATTGTGCCAAACCTGTAAGATTTCAAACAGGGAAAGTTCTGTCTCAGATATTATAGAATCTTTTCACAAAGTCAGGAATAAACATATTTGTTGATTTTAGAGTTTATATTTCAACTTGTTCTTGCCAGGTGATTTTGAGACATGTGTTAGAGGTCTGTACTTCACTATGTAGACTATAATGCACCAGGCTGTAATTCTGGGAAATCATGTTCTGAACCCAGAAGAAAACTCTGTAGTTTTCTCAGGCAGCTTTTCCCTGAGGACACAACTTAGCAAGAGGTCAGCTTCTGAATCAGCCTTCACCAAAAACGTGGTAGTTTATCATTCAAGTACTTCCCATGTGAGTGAGGTGTGGGGAATGTACTTGCCTTTTGAGCTCTGATGACACACAGGGTCCCTGGATCCACAGCACCATCTGCTTCTGCTTTCTTTGGTGTGGCTAAGTAAGCCCCATCTTTCTCTTATTTTCTACAGTTTCCAGAAATCCATGTGGGCTGTGCTCAGAGGGAGACCACAACACATACACTCAGTTCTCTTCAAAAGAAATTCATCTTCTGTTTGCATTTCTAGAATTTTGTCAGGTTAGTGTAGCAGGGCCCTGCTGTCTTTGTTCTCTGGATACTGGAGTTGATGTACAACACTGGTGTGTCAGTCCAAAAGGTAAATATCAGATTGAGTCAGAGTGCAAACTTCAATGGCAGGACCAAATGGATATTTGGGCCCAAATCAAGGAAGGATGAAAAATACATTTCTGCCAAACCTATAAAACATAGACTCAGGTGTGTAATCTTAGCTTTTTTGTAGTTTCTAATTTGCAAATTAGATGTGCAGTCCCTCAGTGAGGGCTGTTTCTGGCATCTGAGACTGATGGTGCTACAATATCTATGATTTGGGTTGAGATGTAACAGGTAATTGCTTTTCTAAAGAGGAATTTGATTTTTTCCTTTGATCTGCTCTCAGACTTGGATTTATACTATAAGCAACTCAGGTTTATAGGCCTTCATATTCACATACTGGTTTTCTTGGGTCTACAGCCCATAAATATCAGGTCATGGAAATTCTCAGCCTCCATATTCTCATGAGCCAATGATCATAACAAATTTCCTTTTCTATGCCTTCTATAGGAGTTTATGCATATACCTGATTATGTTACTCTGGACGACCTAACTCAGAATTCTCAGACTGAATGGGGAGCTATGAAATGCACTGATTCCATCACACTATTGAGTGGGGAGCCTACAGATCCCACTAAATGCTACAAAGATACCACTGCATATCCAGAAGACTTCAGCTCAAATTCTGTTTCTCCCACTACTGAATCTTGCATTGGACAAGTCTCTTATTTTTTCTTACTCCTATTTCCCTTATCAGTACCACAAAGATAATTCCCACCCAGTGACTCACACATTCTATTTAAAAGACCCTTATGTAGGGCTTTCCCTTTTCTAGGCATAGTTCTGAAATATTACGAACATTAACTCATTTGTAACAAATGTTAAATTTCAAAACATCCCTTCAAGGTAGGTCCTGTTATACCCAATGTGTGGGAAAACAGGGTTACAGCGAAGTAAAGTGACTTGCTCAATGTTACATATACAATTATTGTAAGGGTAAAAACTTAAGAAATCTTGGCAAACCTAAAATAATTTAAGGTAATTACCTTAAATAAGCTAGCATGTATTGAACACTTGAGCACTCACTTTGGGCTAAATCAGAAGTTTTTCAAAAACAAATTTAAGTGTGAGACACATAGTGAAGAATACTTTTTACTTTGTTACCCATGATGCATACTTAAATAACAAGTTACTGCAAAATGTAGATCCAACACAGTTACTATTATGTTCTACTCATAGATTCCATGGACAAGGATTTAATTGGGCTTTAGCTGGGCAATTACGTTGTTCTTTGTAGCACCAAGTGAAGCCACTCAATGGTTACCAGCTGGCAGATGGGTTAATCTTGAGGCTTGGATGGCTCAGGGCCTAGGATTGGAGGACCTATATGTGGCCTTTGCATGTGGTGTGGGCTTTCTCACAATGTGGCAGTCTTGGAGTAGCCTAACTTGTAACATGACAGCTGTGTGCTCCAAGATTAAAGGTTCTAGTTAACAAGGTATAAATGGTATTTTTATAACACAGTCTAAGAAATCACTAAGAAATCACAGATCACTTCCAGCATGTATTGTTGCTCCAAGCAATCCAAGTAATGTTCCTCCGATTCAAAAGGAGGGGAAATTAGGCTTCACATTCTGGTGGTAGAGCTTAAAGTTTCCATTCTAGAAGAACACATGGGATGAGGGATCTTATTGAGGCTAGTTTTTGAAAATAGAACATGCTGTAAATACTTAGCCTCATTTTATTTGATGCACTCTGATATCTTCTATTTTAGTCTGACACTTTTTAGTAATGTTGGCTACAGTGCACTAAACTAATTCCATGGTCCACTCATCGGTTATGTTTTAAGAGTTAAAAAATCAGTTTAAACAGTGAATGAGGTATGCACTAAGCCCCTTTCATGCAGTATCTCTTTTAATTCTTATAACCACTTTAGGAAGCAAGTACTTAGATGTTCTGCATTACACAGAAAATCCAGTGTGACTTAAAGAGGTCACATAATGTGACAGATTCAATATTGATTCCAGCTCAGGCTAATTCCAAAACAACCACTCACTCATATTCCTGCATGCAATGTGTGATCCTTGCTAATTTTAACCTGCCACCACAGATTGCAGGATGAGCACGATAAAATTGCATGTGAATTCATGTGTGTGTGTGTGTGTGTGTGTGTGAGAGAGAGAGAGAGAGAGAGACAGAGACAGAGAGAGAGACAGAGACAGACAGAGGCTCAGCTCCCAAGACACTTATATATGATCTTCCTGATGGGGATGTGGGCCCTGAGTTCTGATTGGCAACATAGAGCAGAAGTGAATGTATGCCCGATCAGATGTCAGAGTTTCCTTGGAGCTGGGATGTGGGGCAGCCCTACTCCCTATTAGTGTTCATGAAAATGTCACAGGTAAGCTGAAAGGCCATCGCAGCCTGCTTAGCAGACTCTTGGAATAAAACCAAGGCCACCATCACAGGCAAAGCATTGAGTGAAAAATGCCATGACTGATGGGGTTCTATCTGAGATGGTCATGAACAATTTAAATGAAGGTTGAGGTAAACTGCTACCCAAATAAATCATATCAGATGCAAACTGACATTTCCTAATTGATGGGTTTAAGCAAAATTCACCTCTTAGGACACAGATATATTATTAAATCGGAAAAATAGTGTCAATGACAGCAGATGACACTGGACGGAAGTGTCCACTGGCCAATAAATGTTATACCTCTGCTGGCCATTCCTTGTATCTGGTTGTCACTCTCCTTAGGAAGGTTATTATGTGTCGCCTGGATAGATTTAAAACCCATGCTAATTATTATGGAGAATAAATACTACTGTCAACCTGTGAGGATTTTTTTATAGAATAAGTGTTCAGAACATCCTAGGTCTTCCACTAATGCAGTGGGATAAGGTGGAGTGTTACTTTCAGAGCCTAGATGTGCCAGCTCTTCTCCACCTATTTTACAGATCTTCCATTTTACCTTCTTTCTGTTGGTTGTCACCCTGTGTGTTCAATGGTGTCTGAGAATCTGCTCTTTCTTCATCCTGTGCTTCATTCCTTCCGTCCCTTCCTTTGTGGAACTAATGTTTATCAGAGAAAATAGAACACTTCCCCTGGTGTGGGATCCTGGTACTTGGAGGTCACATGGGGAAAAGAGTTTCCTTGATTCTGCTGTAACTCACACTGGCCCAAGCAGACACTGTAGCCCCTGCTCAGCATTGGCTCTCCCCACCCTCAAAACGGTGCTCAGATGCCAAGCTTGTAGCCAGAGCCATGCTGAGAGCCTTTGTTACCTCTGAAACCCATGCTGCCTGCCCCCACCCTACAGCACCAAGAGAACATGCCCTCAGCTGCTGCTGTCAGATGCTGCATACATCCAAGTGTAGAGGTATTTTGCACCTTAAACTTCTGCCTTGTCTAGTCCTGATACTGGCAAGCATGGGCGCCAAAGGCAAGGTGGTTGACATCCATTGCACTGCCTAGCACCTGGCCTCTTGTGTTTCCAGGAATCCAACCCTACTCCCGAGCTACCTTCTTCCATAAGGTCTTTCATGTGTCCCCAGCTCAGGTGAACCTGGAGACTGGGTTCTTGGTCATATTGTCCCTTTCCCCATTGGGTTGCAGAGCACTTCTCTGAACTCCAGTACACTGGGTGAGGCTACAACTAGCCTGACACCTGCCAAAAACTTGACCTTGCTGCTCATCCCAGCTCTGCCCAAGGAACCACTCCCACAAGACAGCTCACCTGGAAACCCATGTCACTACCCACACTGGTTTCATCAACTGCCTGTCTGACACTTTGGAAGGCGGTGCTAGAAAAATGCTGCCTTCCTTAGGGTTCCTCAGAAACCGGCCCTGAGATGAGTGCATATGGCTTATTTCAGAGGTGATGCCATTCATAAATAGAGCAAGAGAGGAGGAGAGTGAGACAGGGATGGTTGGGGAGTCAGAGAAGTGTCCATTATCAGAATGTTTCCCTCTGTGGGATCCTTCATGGAAACCTGTGCCTCCTGGTTTCCCACTTTTGGTAGGGGGAGGTCTGGATATTTTTCCACTAATTCCCATCCATCACTGGTTGCTGCTCATGGGTGCTGGATCCTTGGTTCTTCCAGCTGCCATCACAAGAGACCCTCATGCAAAGAGATGCAAAGGCAGACATTTGGGGACCAAACTCTAGTGAAAAGAGTCAAGGAGGAGTGTAGGGCACTGGCAGCATCTGCTAGAGGAGGTCTTAGGAACTGGCAATGCTGGATCAGCCTGGGGTCCTCATGTGCACTCCCAGCTAGGCTGGCACCTTCCCCTCTGCTTTTATTCAACCTGTGAGTCCTCCTGTCAGCTCTCTCTCTCCTGGGCCCCTGACAGGCCACTAAGATTTCTGCTTATCTCACAGTCAAGTCCTTTGGAAAACTGATGAAAATGGTACATTTGGAGAAAACAGTTCTAAAGGCCACGTTTTCTCTTGTTTAATTACATTGGATCTTCCAGGGTAGATATTATTAATTTGAGGATTTATGGAGCTCATGGATAGATTTCAAGGAAGTTAAGAATTATACTGTCTATCAGGCTCCGTGGACCTTCATGTCTGGTGGAGGATTTACTTGCCTGTGCCTAGGGAACCTGCTTATCTCTCCCTTGTAACCATGTCCGGAAGGAAGCTATAGATTTTCCAGGTATGGTGACATCATGAGCACCTTCCCGTGTACTCTTCTGTGTCATTTCTAAACTTTTACTCCAAACACCCAATGTGTAGGAGTAAATTATGGGCCCTCCCTGGAAAGCATACACCTCCACCTCCTCAGAAATATGGCATTTCTTCCCTTGACAACTGGGGCTCTTGCCTGCAGAGAAGATGGTGTTAAATCATCAGTTAAAAGAACCCAGGGCCTGCCCTCAAATATGTGAATATTTTCCATATGTACCATATGGAAGAGGGATTAAACCTATTCCTTTTGGTCTAGGGTTTGACCTATTATCAGTTGATGAGTTTTTTGAAAGACAGAAGGTAGCTGGAAATGTGGAATGATGCTCTTGCTTTCAGAGGTTCTTAGAGGTAGAGGAGAGTGCACTGAAAGGACTAGTGAATTCAGTCAGAAAGTCGTTCATCTCTTGAGGTGCTTATTGCAAATACAGGTATCTGGTAAACTGTGGATATGTTGTGCATGTGTCATATTCTAGCTCAATGGCTCTCAAATTCTAGACTGCAACAGAATTACCAGGAAGAATTATTAAAACACACATTTCTAAGTACATAAATCTATAGGACTGGGATGGAGCTTATAAACTAATGTTTTTTCAGTTGATGCTGATACTGCTGGTCTAGGAACCACAGATTGAGAACCATTGTAGTAGGTCTAATAGTGAGTTTCCCTCACGCCTTCTATTACCCATATTTTTTTAGGGCAATGTTGTTATATTGGTTAAGTTGCTCTAAGATGCTGCAGTAAGAATGCTTCAACCTCAGTCGCTTAGAACATTCAGGTTATTTTTCTAATTCACTCAAAGTCTGAGGTAGGCTAATGAGACCATCTACCACCTGATGATGCAGAGATCCAAACTCTCTCTGGCTGCAGCACCCCTAAAGAGGCAGATGGCTTCCAGGCTCACTGTACAGGAGACAGCAAGGGCTACAATATAGTTTTGGTCCAGAAGTGTCTTAGGCATCACTTCTGTTCACAACCCACTTGTCAGAATCAATCACATGACCCCAACTTAATTGCAGAAGATGCTGGGTAATGCAGAAGAACACATGGAGCATTTTAAAGAACTTCTGTCTATGCCAGAGTTGTACACAGGACAAATTACTGTGATGTGGAAAGGCATTTCAGCATCCCTATCCACAGTCCCTCAATGACTGTGGCTGTTTCTCTCCACACAGCAGTGAGTACAAATGTGGATTGAAGTCTGAGTCCTGGACTTGGATCTAGTCATCATTAATTTAATGACTTCAGCATTCATCTTCCACATCTATAAAGTGAGGAAGAGTAGATATGCATGTGTTCTTCCATCTCTATGTCCAATAGCTCAAGGTAGCTACCGAGCTGGTTTCTCAGGTTTCAATTACCTGAGAAGTATAGATGCTCATAGGTTTCTTCTGAAGGGTTTCACCCGTCTGTAACATTTACACATGCAAATTCACACAGCTGCCCCATCAAATGAGTCTATTAATCAGTTACTTAATTTGTGAAGGACATTTGTTAATTATAAGTTGAACAACAAAACATCAAACAAGAAGAAGTTTGTTCATTTTGATTACTATTATTTTGATTCATATTATTTTATTATAATACTAACAGGTTTATTTAATAAATAAAAAACTATTAAGCTACAAATGACATCTGGTCAGGCTGTCACTCACAGAACTGCATGATTCGTTTAAGCCTGAGTTCATTGTGAGGGCCATCCTTCTATAGGCTTATCAGAATACCTCTCTCTTTTGGACCATTAAGCAGCTGGCTGTTATTGCAAAAACTCTTGACAAGACCAAAGCTTTATGAAATGAGTGTTATATGAGGAAATCAGTGTGGTGTGCAGGAAAGAACAGTGGGTAGGGTCAGGGAACCTGGGCTGTAGACCCAACACCTTTATCAACACTATGCATGGCTTTAGGGAAACCACTTCATATACCATCATTTAGTTTTATCCCAAATAGGAACAACAATAATCTATGCAACAATCTGGGGAGAGGGACAGATGTAATTCATTTCTTTCACCCCATCCCTGGATCCCCACTGGGAAATCCTCAAAACGATCATGTTATTAACATCCATACCTTCCTACATGGCATCTTCCATTAGTCTTTAGCATAAGTGGAGAAATTATTTTTATATCCCTTTGAACAAGTTATGGAGAATCTCTAATTGTGAATATTTGAACAGCAGACTTGACCATATGTTTTTCAGTCAAACCTTACCTGAATTCAAAGTTGTGGGAGGGGGGTTAATGAGAATATTAATCTGGTTATGGTCAGCCTATTTTTTTTCTCTTTTTTTCAATATTCACTTTGAATTATGCCTTTGAGAGACAACCTTTTATTGACCCATATCTCTCTTGGGGCAGAGGAAGAGGAAGGTGCAAAATGGGTATAAGAGTATTCACTGTTATCTTGTAGGTACGGACATGAATCCTGCTATGCTTCTGTTCCTACCTTGAGAACATAACCAAAAGATGTAATTTGGACTGGAGACTCCAAATTATAGAGGCATGGCCCACTCTTCATTGTCCAAGTCCAAGAGTTATAAAGTAGCAGAGGATGAGTAAAGACATGGATGAAGAAGCCTCTTTATCTTATCTTTCTTAGCCATTTTTCCACTGGACATTTGCACCTGAATCAAGCTCTGGGGAGTGAGGGAGATTCCAACTAATTCTTCAAGAAAATAGGAGCCAGTTCTCTGAACTTGCACAGGCAATGAATCCTCTTCTATATTGTTTTTATTCCTTCTCCTATCACTGAATTTCTTGTAACTCAATTGCATTTTGCTGAGTTCCTTCTCCTTCCATGAGCTACCTGAGTGAAATTGATGGCATGTATCCTTACCCTGTGGGACTGGTAAGAATCCCAGGAAAGATCAGATGGAATACTCTTGACAGAAATTCCAGAATCCTTTGCTATTCCTTAAACCTTATAGAATAAGATATATCTCAAGGAACCCTCTGGGAGAGGAGTAACTGATATCTCCAGCATAGGGCACATTAGAGCTCAGGCAAGTAGGCACTTAGCCTTCATCTCTCATAGGATCAGAATGGTTTCCTCTCTGCTAGAAATAGATAAAAGTTCATCTTTATAGAAAATCAAGCCCAGCATCAGGCGTTACGAAATGCATTTTACTCCTTCAATAGTTTTCCGACTTAATAAACCATCTCTCAGAAATTACCTTTGAGTTTTGGTCAAGGAACAGAGAATATTTTGTTATGTATATATTTACAAATTCGTGGTAGAAAATGATGTAAAGACCAATAGGAAAATAAAAGCCCCTGTAAATCTCATGACCCATGGGATTCCTGGCACTTTTATCACTTATAACAGTGTCATATATCTTATCAATATATACTTATATGTGTTGATATAATGCTTTTTCAATACATACTTATAATACACCATTATTAATGTCTTTTTAAACCTGTCTCTTCCCTTAGAATGTGACATTTATTCCCCCTTGCCATTTAATAATTTCACATTTCATTGTAGTACTTGTTTAGTATTGTGCTAATGAATTTAACAGTTTGTCCAATCACCAAATATACAGCATTTGGGTTGTGTCCAATATTTCTTATGATAAATTATGTTGTAATTACTGTATTTTAGATAGACCTTCCATACATAACGTCTCATCAGTAATGGCTTTTGTGTCAGGAGGAAGCTCACCATGTGCCAGAACTGCATGTATCAATGTGTCTCCATAGTTTTGACAGGCAGTGAAATAGGCTCTATCTGGTCACCACTGTGTCCCTATCTGTCTGACACTTTCTGCCTGAATACTTTGTATTATCTTAGACTGGACAGGTCAGGTAAGACCTCAAGAAGGAAGAAAGAACTTTAGACAACCATTAAGTCACTTACATCTAAATTCCAATCCATCTACACCACTTTCTACCTGAGAACTTTAGTTTCTTAATCTCTCTGAGGTGTGATTTTCTCAACAGCAAGAAAAGTCAGCATTGTCATGTGGATTAAGTCTAGCAAGATCTGAATGGTAGTGGCTTCACAATAGGTGTCATTGTTGCTATCAAAATGAGTATTATCCTTGTGAGGGGCAACACGGCAGGACCTGGGTGCCACTGCATCCCTGCTCTGCGGGCATTGGCTCCCTCTGCCCAAGTCTGATGGACACAAAAATAGGATGCCTCACTCCATCACATCCCTCACCACAGCCTGCCTGTCTTCATGTGAGTTCCCCTGGAGGCAAACCTGAGACATAGACTCAAGTGCTAACAGTTTATTCAGAGGCCACAGAAACATCAATAACAGAAACACCCTTTGGAAAGGGAAACAGGCAAGAAATGGATGATGAGGAAGTGTCTGTTGTTAAGCCAGTATACACTGCGATGACAGGGGCTCAAGCCTGTAGGGCCACCTGATAATAAGTGTAGATTATCAATGTAATCAAGTTCCAAGAGTCATCCCACCAAGGGGGCTGGGGTGTATATCCTCCATTGTCATTGTTGTAGGTTGTTACAAAGAGGTGAATACCAGCACTGTGGAGAATCTTGTCAGGCCCACAGTACAGAGACTGGCAAGTGTAAGTTGGCATGTGCTCCAGGAAGCCAAATGGGCAAGAGGATGTGGTTGGTCCCAAGGCATGGGCTGCACTTCAGATGTACTTCCCCCAGCATCTCTTGCAGTTCCTCGGTCAGTGTCTCTGTGCTATTAGGTGGGGACAAATACAAGAGGAACACTCAGCAATCCCCAGAGCTTCTTGGTAGTCAAGCATCCTTCAAGCTCAGGCCATCAGCAGGACTCAACAGGTAAGCTTAGATCACAGTAGTGTGATGGGCTGACAAAGTGTGCTTCTTGAACTGACATTAGAACAATCTACTCCATTCTCTGGGTCAGCTAGAGAGATACTGTGAGAAGACGTCTCCTCACTAAGGGAGAGCTCAGGAGGAGCTTAAGAAAGCTCATTCCTTGTGGTAGTCAGGATTCTTCAGAATATAGATAGATAGATAGATGATAGATAGATACAGATATATAGATATATATGTATCACTTCCAGTGATAGATAGATAGATAGATAGATGATAGATAATCACTTCCAGTGATAGTGCCTGCATATGATTCAGAGATATATGTAAACCAGGCCTGACTTCTCTTATTCTGTCAACTAATTGTAAGAAGCTTTCCATGAGGCCATATGTGAGGTGAGAGAAAGAGGAAACTGTGACAGAAGAGGAAACCATGACCATTTGGACCACTTGTTCATGTAGCTTGCTTATTTTCCCAGTCTCTCCTAAGATCCAGTAATGAGCCAAGAGCTGTCACTCAAAAGGAGAGTAGTTATCCTTGATGGATGGCAATGCTTTGCTCTGAATCCCAAAGTCCTGTACTGCTATTCATGCATACAGAGCCTGTCAAAGTCTCCAAACAGTATCCCTATCTGCTTCTGACACTTCAAGCACCAGCAGATCTGCTGGATTATATGACCCAAAGCGCAGAGCAAATAACAAAACTGTTGCAAGCCTTCTCTTGTTCTGGGTCCCATTCAAACTAGCAGCTTTTCAGACCATTTGGTACATGGGACAGAGTAACACATCCAAATGAAAAATGTACTACCTCCAAATTCCAGAGCCTCACTAGGTATTGTACCTCTTTTTTGGTTGAAAGAGGGGCCAGATGCAATAACTTACCCTTCACATCAGAAGGAAGATCTCAACATGCCCCACATCTCTGTTCTATAGAAACTTCTGTATTTTAGTCAGTTTTATTTCCCACCCCCTGACATTTAAATGCCTTACCAGAAGTCTAGAGTAGTTGTTCCTTCTTTCTCACTAGGTCCAATCAGCATAATGTTATCAATAATATAGACTTCTAGCTCACCAGGTCCAATTAACATAATTTCATCAGTGTGATAGGCCAGTGTGATATCTTGTAGAGGGGAAAAACAATCAAGATCTTGCAAACCAAATTATGGCTAGGCGCTAAAGAGTTGATAATCCCCTGAGGCAGGAAGGTGATAGTGTGTTGCTGGTCTTGCCAGCTGAAAGCAAACCGCTTCTAGTGCTTTCTGTTGAACACTTTATTAAGTGTGTCCCAGCTGCATACCAGGTACGAGGGAATATGTTAATTTGCTCAAACAATGAAATGCTATCCAGATGTTCTGGATAGCAACTGCCATTGGAGTCACCACCTGCTGGAGCCTGTGATAATCCACTGCCATTATACAAGATCCATCTGTCTTCTGCATAGGCCGAATAAATGAATTGAATGGGGATGTGGTACAAATCACCACCTGTGCATCTTTCAGGGCCTTGCTTGGGCACTGTTACCAAAATCCCCCCAGGAATGTGGTACTGCTTGGGATTTACTATTTTCCTGGGTAAAGGCAGTCCTAGTGGGTTCCACTTGGCCTTTTCCACCATAATAATCCTCACTCCACAGGTCAGGGTTAACATTGGAATTCTGCCACCAGATGAGCATATATTTTTCAATTATGCATTCTAGAACTGGGGGAATAACCACAGAATGGGTTTGGAGAGCCACTGGGAACACTGTGAAAAAGATTAGAGTCAAAACTTCACTGATCACCTGACCTCCATAAATTCCTGCTCTGACTGGTGGACCACATAACATTTTGGGCCTCCTGGAAATAGTGTCAGTGTGCAGCCAGTGTCCAGTAGTCCCAGAAAAGAGCTGATTTTTTTTTTTACTAATTTACAGCTTTCCTGGTAAAATAAAATAGGTCCCATTGGGGAAGGCTGAGAGAAATATTAACAAATATATATATATATATATATATATATATGGTCCTCCCTCAAAGTGACCTAGCCTTCTTTTTATTCAAAAGGTTCTGGGTCTATAAACCAGCTCAAAGTTGGGTATTGATTGAGGGGCTATGACTTTCTGTTTTTATGACTCAAGCTCATATTTTGTTCACTTGACCTAGAACTTTTGTGCTTATACTGATAAAGTAAGATTTAGTAGGCTCCCCATCAATTGCTCTTCTAGGAATACTAATGAACTAGCCAACACCAAAGGTCTACTTAAGCCAAAGTATTCTGATGGCTACTTAGACTTTGTCATTCATTGCAGTAACCATGTCCAACTTGCCTTTGATGGATGAGTGCTGCCACTTGGTTCCTGCCCCTTTGGGGTCCAACTACTCCTTCTACATTTAGATGTCCCAATCCACCATCTATAGTTCACACCGTAAAGTCTAGCCTAAAGAGAAGAGTGAACATTGAGCTCTTAATGGACGTAGGGGCCCTCTCACTGATTCCACTCTCACAGTAGTGATGAAGGGTAGGTCTTCAGGACCCCCTCAATGTTGGTGAGCAGGTCTCACACGACAGATCTCCTTTTGCTGGAGTATGCAGATCTGCTAATTCAAACAGATCTCTCAGAAGTCAAAAAACTGGCCTTTGGCAGATGCTCTAATTCTTGAGTCTGAAAGTCCTTGTGGACTGCTGCCAAAGCACTATATTAAGTTAAACTACATCAATCCAATTTTATAAAACTCAAAATCAGACTCAGGCTTAGGATA
This sequence comes from Prionailurus viverrinus, assembly GCF_022837055.1. Classification (NCBI taxonomy): domain Eukaryota; kingdom Metazoa; phylum Chordata; class Mammalia; order Carnivora; family Felidae; genus Prionailurus; species Prionailurus viverrinus. The sequence continues at coordinate 49,085,241 of NC_062563.1, forward strand.
AAATTTCAAGAGCGAAATCTAATCCCTGATGTCTTTTCAGTTGAGTCTTAGGTGAACAGCTTAAGTCATTTTGTGTGTGTGTGTGTGTGTGTGTGTGTGTGTCTTAGCCTGTCTGAAAATCAAACAATATTTTTATGAAGCAAATACCTCCTCCATCCCAGCCCCACAGACAACCTGATGTCAGTGCAGCTGTGCAAAGCAGCTCTGTGCACATCAGTAGGTTTTACTTCAAGGGATTGAAAAGGGCTCTCTGCTTTTAGTTTCAGGGCCTTCTCTATGCCACAGAAGCCCCTCAGTCCACCCACAGCTTCAGCCTGGGAGCATCATAGGGGTGTGGGAGGTGGTGATGTAGTGTAGTTGTTAATGTCCCCAGAGGCAACTACTACCAATGAAGACTAGAAGCCAGTTGATACATTCTCAGTCTCATCTTTACAGGGATAGCTCTTAGGTGAATTTTGTCAGGTTACTCATAGATCCCAGGGAGACAAAGGCTCATCAGCCAAAGCAGTCACCAGCTCAGTAAGGTGAACTTTATAGATTTCCTGTCTGCTCTCATCCCCTCTTTCTCACGTATGCTTCCTGGAATTAGCTCCCAAATAACCACCTGAACCAACAATGACAAAACAGTATCTGTATTTGGGAGAGCACAGAGGTGGACATTGGTTTACCTATTACCTCTTGAAAATGTAATGATCCTGGGACGTTTGGGTGGCTCAGTCAGTTAAGCGTCCGACTTTGGCTCAAATCATGATCTCACACTCATGAGTTCGAGCCCCACATTGAGCTGTCTTCTGTCAGCATGGAGCCCTCTTTGAATCCTCTGCCCACCTCTCTCTCTGCCCCTCCCCCACATTTACTCCCTGTCTTTCTCTCTGTCAAAAAGAAATAAACATTTAAAAAAAGAAAATGTGATAGTTCATGTGTTTGATTTACTATGTTGCAGAGTGGTGAATAGACGTAAGATATTTCTGTGTTGGGTGAACCTAGAAGGTAGATATTCTTAGGATAATGCCACTCTTTACCTGGATGATGAATTGATTCAGTTGGTAACTTTTAATTCTCAATCTTCTTGAATTTACTGATAACTTACTACATATAAGATGTCATGGCAGGCACTGAGAAGCAGAAAAAGGGAGAAGAAATGAATCCTATCTGTGGTAACAACTATATTTTTGAGGAGATAATAATAAGCATGATAATGTGACCAACATGTTGACATTGTATTAAAAAGATCCAAGTGTCCAGCACAAAAATCCAGCATCTGCTGTAAGAATGCAGTGGTGAGCAATATTAGTGAAAACTAGGATAGTGAGGAAAGCCTATGAAATTTGAACTTTGCTTTGAAAAAAGCATAGGTGCCTAGCTAACAATAAGAGACACTAATGTCATAATTCTGCTTATGGGAAGGTAAGAATGATCTCCCCATCTTAACCCAAAATAAATGAGTGGACACTGGCCATTCTATCTGGGAGCTACCTCTCACAAAGTGCACATTGGGATTGACCAGCAATCTTTAATTTCTAGAGATCAGGACTACCCCTACAAATGGTGACATATGACAGAAAAAGAGGACTTGGTGGACCTACAGTTAAAGCAATAGGGATTCTTTCTCAAATTTATTATATTTCAGCATACTTTTCTTTAACACTATTTTTTTCTAAGACTTTCAGACCTGAATACTCTAAGAAGAATGAACATGCACTCCACTTGTGGGATTTATTTATGAAGAATACTTGTGGGCATGCAGGTATCTATTTATCATAGATTTTAAGATAGAGCAATATTGTTGTGGTAATATCATGTCTTCATTTAGCCCAGAAATAAGAAGAAGGAGAAGGAGAAGAAAGAATAAAAGGAGAAGAAAGAGGGTAAGGTGGAGTTGGAGGAGAAGAAGGACAACAATGAGGAGCAGAAGAAGGAGAAGACAATGACAACAATCATAGAAAGAACCATTTTCACAATGGTTTTTAAAAGATGGCCCATTTCTAGGTTCTGTATTCTATTACATTGATCTATGTGTCTGGTTTTTTTTTAATTTGTAATATAAATTTCTCTTATTTTTTTTTATTTTTTAATGTATTTATTTATTTTTCGCTTTTTATTTTTTATATGAAAATTATTGTCAAATTCGTTTCCATACAACACCCAGTGCTCATCCCAAAGGATGCCCTCTTCAATGCCCATAACCTACTATCCCCTCCCTCCAAACCCCATCAACCCTCAGTATGTTCTCAGTTTTTTTTTATATATATATGAAATTTCTTGACAAATTGGTTTCCATACAACACCCAGTGCTCATCCCAAAAGTTGCCCTCCTCAATACCCATCACCCACCCTCCCCTCCCTCCCACCCCCCCATCAACCCTCAGTTTGTTCTCAGTTTTTAAGAGTCTCTTCTGCTTTGGCTCTCTCCCACTCTAACCTCTTTTTTTTTTCCTTCCCCTCCCCCATGAGTTCCTGTTAAGATTCTCAGGATCCACATAAGAGTGAAACCATATGGTATCTGTCTTTGTCTGTATGGCTTATTTCACTTAGCATCACACTCTCCAGTTCCATCCACGTTGTTACAAAGGGCCATATTTCATTCTTTCTCATTGCCATGTAGTATTCCATTGTGTATATAAACCACAATTTTTTTATCCATTCATTAGTTGATGGACATTTAGGCTCTTTCCACAATTTGGCTATTGTTGAGAGTGCTGCTATAAACACTGGGGTACAAGTGCCCCTATGCATCAGTACTCCTGTGTCCCTTGGGTAAATTCCTAGCCGAGCTATTTCTGGGTCATAGGGTAGGTCTATGTTTAATTTTTTGAGGAACATCCACACTGTTTTCCAGACTGGCTGCACTAGGTTCCATTCCCACCAACAGTGCAAGAGGGTTCCCATTTCTCCACATCCTCTCCAGCATCTATAGTCTCCTGATATGTTCATTTTTGTCACTCTGACTGGTGTGAGGTGATATCTGAGTGTGGTTTTGATTTGTATTTCCCTGATGAGGAGCGATTTTGAGCATCTTTTCATGTGCCTGTTGGCCATCTAGATGTCTTCTTTAGAGAAGTGTCTATTCATGTATTCTGCCCATTTCTTCACTGGATTATTTGCTTTTCGTGTGTGGATTTGGTGAGCTCTTTATAGACTTTGGATACTAGCCCTTTGTCCGATATGTTATTTGCAAATATCTTTTCCCATTATGTTGGTTGCCTTTTACTTTTGTTGATTGTTTCCTTTGCTGTGAAGAAGCTTTTTATCTTCATGAGGTCCCAATAGTTCATTTTTGCTTTTAATTTCCTTGCCTTTGGGGATGTATCAAGTAAGAAATTACTGTGGCTGAGGTCGGAGAGGTCTTTTCCTGCTTTCTCTAAGGGGTTGATGGTTTCCTGTCTCACATTCAGGTCCTTTATCCATTTTGAGTTTGTTTTTGTGAATGGTCTAAGAAAGTGGTCTAGTTTCAACCTTCTGCATGTTGCTGTCCAGCTCTCCCAGCACCATTTGTTAAAGAGACTGTCTTTTTTCCACTGGACATTCTTTCCTGCTTTGTCAAAGATTAGTTGGCCATATGCTTGTGGGTCTAGTTCTGGGTTTCTATTCTATTTCATTGGTCTATGTGTCTGTTTTTGTGCCAATACCATGCTGTCTTGATGATTACAGCTTTGTAGTAGAGGCTAAAGTCTGGGATTGTGATGCCTCCTGCTTTGGTCTTCTTCTTCAAAATTACTTTGACTATTCAGGACCTTTTGTGGTTCCATATAAATTTTAGGATGGCTTGTCCTAGCTTTGAGAAGAATGGTGGTGCAATTTTGATGGGGATTGCATTGAATGTGTAGATAGCTTTGGGTAGTATTGACTTTTTGACAATATTTATTCTTCCAACCCATGAGCACGGAATGTTTTTCCACTTCTTTATATCTTCTTCAATTTCCTTCATAAGCTTTCTATAGTTTTCAGCATACAGATCTTTTACATCTTTGGTTAGATTTATTCCTAGGTATTTTATGCTTCTTGGTGCAATTGTGAAAAGGACCAGTTTCTTTATTTGTCTTTCTGTTGCTTCATTATTAGTGTATAAGAGTGCAACTGATTTCTCTACATTGATTTGGTATCCTGCAACTTTGCTGAATTCATGTATCAGTTATAGCAGACTTTTGGTGGAGTCTTTCGGATTTTCCATGCATAATATCATGTCATCTGCAAAAAGTGAAAGCTTGACTTCATCTTTGCCAATTTTGATGCCTTTGATTTCCTTTTGTTGTCTGCTGATGCTAGCACTTCCAACACTATTTTAGACAACAGCGGTGAGAGTGGACATCCCTGTCGTGTTCCTGATCTCAGGGGAAAAGCTCTCAGTTTTTCCCCATTGAGGATGATATTAGCTGTGGGCTTTTCATAAATGGCTTTTATGATGTTTAAGTATGTTCCTTCTATCCCGACTTTCTCAAGGTTTTTTATTAAGAAAGGATGCTGAATTTTGTCAAATGCTTTTACTGCATCGATTGACAGGATCATATGCTTCTTATTTTTTCCTTCATTAATGTGATGTATCACGTTGACTGATTTGCGAATGTTGAACCAGCCCTGCAGCCCAGGAATGAATCCCACGTGATCATGGTGAATAATTCTTTTTATATGCTATTGAATTCGATTTGCTAGTATCTTATTGAGAATTTTTGCATCCATATTCATCAGGAATATTGGCCTGTAGTTCTCTCTTTTTGCTGGGTCTCTGTCTGGTTTAGGAATCAAAGTAATACTGGCTTCATAGAATGAGTCTGGAAGTTTTCCCTCCCTTTCTATTTTTTGGAATAGCTTGAGAAGCATAGGTATTATCTCCGCTATGAATTTCTGGAAGAATTCCCCTGGGAAGCCATCTGGTCCTGGACTCGTATTTGTTGGGCGATTTTTGATAACTGATTCAATTTCTTCACTGGTTATGGGTCTGCTCAAGCTTTCTATTTCCTCCTGTTTGAGCTTTGGAAGCGTGTGGGTGTTTAGGAATTTTTCCAGTTCTTCCAGGTTGTCCAGTTTGTTGGCATATAATTTTCAGAGTATGCCCTGATAATTGCTTGCATTTCTGAGGAATTGGTTGTAATAATTCCATTTTCATTCATGATTTTATCTATTTGGGCCATCTCACTTTTCTTTTTGAGAAGCCTGGCTAGAGGTTTATCAATTTTGTTTATTTTTTCAAAAAACCAACTCTTCATTTCATTGATCTGCTCTACAGTATTTTTAGATTCTATATTGTTTATTTCTGCTCTGATCTTTATTATTTCTCTTCTTCTGGTGGGTTTGGGGTGTCTTTGATGCTCTGCTTCTATTTCCTTTAGGTGTGTGCTGTTAGCTTTTGTGTTTGGGATTTTTCTTGTTTCTTGAAATAGGCCTTGACTGCAATGTATTTTCCTCTCAGGACTGCCTTCGCTGCATTCCAAAGCGTTTGGATTGTTGTATTTTCATTTCCGTTTGTTTCCATATATTTTTTAATTTCTTCTCTAATTGCCTGGTTGACCCATTCATTCTTTAGTAGGGTGTTCTTTAACTTCCATGCTTTTGGAGGTTTTCCAGAATTTTTCCTGTGGTTGATTTCAAGCTTCATAGCATTGTGGTCTGAAAGTATGCATGGCATGATCTCAATTCTTGTATACTTATGAAGGGCTGTTGTGTGACCCAGTATGTGATCTATCTTGGTGAATGTTCCATGTGCACTCGAGAAGAAAGTATATTCTGTTGCTTTGGGATGCAGAGTTCTAAATATATCTGTCAAGTCCATCTGATCCAATGTATCATTCAGGGCCCTTGTGTCTGTATTGACAATGTGTCTAGATTATCTATCCATTGTTGTAAGTGGGGTATTAAAGTGGGGTATTAAGTGGGGTATTTTCTCCTCACACTCCTGGATTTTTTTATTTCTTTTTCTCAGCTTCTTCTTTTTCCATAATTTTATATCTAGTTCACCTATTCGCTCCTCTGCCTGTTCAATCCGAGCTGTAGTCATCTCCATTTTATTTTGTAGCTCATTAATAGCATTTTTTAGCTCCTTCTGGCTGTTCCTTAGTCCCTTGATCTCTGTAGAAAGAGATTCTCTGCTGTCCTTTATACTGTTTCCAAGCCCAGCCATTAATTTTATGACTATTATTATAAATTCACTTTCTGTTTTATTGTTTAAATCGTTTTTTAATCAGTTCGTTAGCTGTCGTTATTTCCTGGACGTTTTTGAGGGGAATTCTTCCGTTTGGTCATTTTGGATAGTCCCTGGAATGGTGGGGACCTGCAGGGCACTGCCCCTGTGCTGTCTTGAATAACTTGCATTGGTGGGTGGGGCCGCAGTCAGACCTGATGTCTGCCCCCAGCCAACCACTGGGGCACAGTCAGACTGGTGTGTACCTTCTCTTCCCCTCTCCTAGGGGCAGAATTCACTGTGGGGTGGCGTGGCCCATCTGGGCTACTTGCACACTGCCAGGCTTGTGGTGCTAGAGATCTGGCGTATTAGCTGGGGTGGATAGGCAAGTTGCACAGGGGCAGGGGGGGCAGGCTCAGCTTGCTTTTCCTTTGGAGATCCGCTTCGGGAGGGTTCCTGCAGCATGGGGATAGAGTCAGACCCACCAGAGGGATGGATCTGAAGAAGCACAGCATTGGGTGTTTGCATGGTGCAAGTTCCCTGACAGGAACTGGTTCCCTTTGGGATGTTGCTGCTGAGTGCCTTTGTTCCCTGCCAAGCTGTGCTCTGTTGTCTGAGGCTCAACAACTCTCCCTCCAGTTGTCTTCCAGCCCTCCCACTCTCTGAGCAGAGCTGTTAACTTATAACCTTCCAGATGTTAAGTCCCATTTGCTGTCTGAACACACTCTGTCTGGCCCCTCCGCTTTTGCAAGCCAGACTTGGGGGTTCTGCTTGGCCAGTGGGCTGCCCTTCTGCCCTGGCTCTCTCCCGCCAGTCCATGTAGTGTGCATGGCCTCTCTGCCCTTCCTACCCTCTTCTGTGGACCTCTTGTCTATGCTTGGCTCTGGAGAATCTGTTCTGCTAGTCTTCTGGTGGTTTTCTTGTTATTTTGGCAGGTGTGTGTGGAATCTAAGTGATCAGCAGGACGCGGTGAGCCCAGCGTCCTCCTACGCCACCATCTTCCCAGAAGCCTCTCTATATGTCTGTTTTTGTGCCAGTACCACACTGTCTTCAGGATTACATATATGTAATACAGCTTGAAGTCTGGAATTCTGGTGACTCCAGCTTTGCTTTTCTTTTTCAGGGTTGCTTTGGCTATTCGAAGTCTTTTCTGCTTCCATATAAATTTTAGAATTTTTTGTTCTAGCTCTGTGAAGAATGCTGGTGTTATTTTGATAGGTACTGCATTGAGTATGTAGATTGCTTTGTGTAGTATCAACATGTTAACAATATTTGTTCTTCCAATTCATGAGCATGGACTGTGTTTTTTCCATTTCTTTGTGTCTTCTTCAATTTCTTTCATAATCTTTCTGTAGTTCAATGTACATATCTTTTACCTCTTGGCATTTTATGGCTTTGGGTGCAGTTATAAATAAAATCAATCCTTTGATGTCTCTGCCTTATTATTGGTGTATAGAAATGCAACAGGTTTCTGTACATTGATTTTATAACCGGCAACTTTGCTGAATTCATGTATCAGTACTAGAAGTTTTTTTGGTGGAGCCTTTTGGGTTTTCCACATAAACTATCATGTTGTCCATGAAGAGTGAAAAGTAGACTTCTTCCATACCAATCTGGGTGCTTTTAATTTCATTTGGATGTCTGATTACTGAGGCAAGAACTTCTAACACTATATTGAACAAGAGTAATGACAGTGGACATCCCTGTCATGTTCCTAACCTTAGGGGGAAAGCTCTCAGTTTTTCCCCATTGAGGATATTAGCTGTGGGTCTTCCATATATGGCCTTTATGATCTTGAGGTATGTTTCTTCTATGTCTACTTTCTTGGGGGGTTTTACCAGCAAAGAATGTTGTATTTTGTAGAATGCTTACCAACTAAATTTCAATAAAGTGGGAAATAATACCCAATGGATAAAAGACAGTCTCTTTAGCAAGTGGTGTTGGGAAAACTGGGCAACGACATGCAGAAGAATGAACCTGGAAACCTTCCTGCACGATACACAAAAATTAACTCAAAATATACAAAAGACCTAAAAGTAAGACAGGAAAGCATCAAACTCCTAGGAGAAAAAAGAGGGAGGCAGCAACCTTTTTGACCTAGGCCACAGCAGCTTCTTACTTGATGTGTCTCTGGAGCCAAAGGAAACTAAAGCGAAAATGAACTATTGGGACCTCATCAAGGTAAAACGTTTCTGCACAGCAAAGGAAACAATCAACAAAAATAAAAGCAACTGACAGAATGGGAGAAGATATTTTCAAATGGAATATTGGATAAAGAGTTAGTATCCGGGAGGTCTCAGCAAGATGGCGGCTTAGGAGGACGCTGGGCTCACCTCACATCCTGCTGATCACTTAGATTCTATCTACACCTGCCTAAATAACCCAGAAAACCGCCAGAGGATTAGCAGAACGGAGTCGCCGGAGCCAAACGCAGACGAGAGGCCCACAGAAGAGGGTAGGAAGGGCGGCGAGGCGGTGCGCGCTCCACGGACTGGCGGGAGGGAGCCGGGGCGGAGGGGCGGCTCCCCGGCCAAGCAGAGCCCCCGAGTCTGGCTGGCAAAAGCGGAGGGGCCTGACAGACTGTGTTCCCACAAGTGCGACATAGCCTCTGGGAGGTCATAAGTTAACAGCTCTGCTCGGAAAGCGGGAAGGCTGGAGGACAAAGGGAGGGAGAGCTGCTGAGCCCCCTGACAACAGAGCTGTTTGGTGGGGAACAAAGGCGCTTGCCAGCGCCATCTCCCCCGACCATCCCCCAGCGGAAATCCCAAAGGGAACCGGTTCCTGCCAGGGAATTTGCTCGCTCCGCGCAAACACCCAACTCTGCGCTTCTGCGGAGCCAAACCTCCGGCAGCGGATCTGACTCCCTCCCGCTGCCACAGGGCCCCTCCTGAAGTGGATCACCTAAGGAGAAGCGATCTAAGCCTGCCCCTCCTGCCCCTGTGCACCTTGCCTACCCACCCCAGCTAATACGCCAGATCCCCAGCATCACAAGCCTGGCAGGGTGCAAGTAGCCCAGACGAGCCACACCACCCCACAGTGAATCCCACCCCTAGGAGAGGGGAAGAGAAGGCACACACCAGTCTGACTGTGGCCCCAGCGGTGGGCTGGGGGCAGACATCAGGTCTGACTGCGGCCCCGCCCACCAACTCCAGTTATACACCACAGCACAGGGGAAGTGCCCTGCAGGTCCTCACCACGCCAGGGACTATCCAAAATGACCAAGCGGAAGAATTCCCCTCAGAAGAATCTCCAGGAAATAACAACAGCTAATGAGCTGATCAAAAAGGATTTAAATAATATAACAGAAAGTGAATTTAGAATAATAGTCATAAAATTAATCGCTGGGCTTGAAAACAGTATACAGAACAGCAGAGAATCTCTTGCTACAGAGATCAAGGGACTAAGGAACAGTCACGAGGAGCTGAAAAACGCTTTAAACGAAATGCATAACAAAATGGAAACCACCACAGCTCGGCTTGAAGAGGCAGAGGAGAGAATAGGTGAACTAGAAGATAAAGTTATGGAAAAAGAGGAAGCTGAGAAAAAGAGAGATAAAAAAATCAAGGAGTATGAGGGGAAAATTAGAGAACTAAGTGATACACTAAAAAGAAATAATATACGCATAATTGGTATCCCAGAGGAGGAAGAGAGAGGGAAAGGTGCTGAGGGGTACTTGAAGAAATCATAGCTGAGAACTTACCTGAACTGGGGAAGGAAAAAGGCATTGAAATCCAAGAGGCACAGAGAACTCCCTTCAGACGTAACTTGAATCAATCTTCTGCACGACATATCATAGTGAAACTTGCAAAATACAAGGATAAAGAGAAAATTCTGAAAGCAGCAAGGGGTAAACGTGCCCTCACATATAAAGGGAGACCTATAAGACTCGTGACTGATCTCTCTTTTGAAACTTGGCAGGCCAGAAAGAATTGGCACGAGATTTTCAGGGTGCTAGACAGAAAAAATATGCAGCCAAGAATCCTTTATCCAGCAAGTCTGTCATTTAAAATAGAAGGAGAGATAAAGGTCTTCCCAAACAAACAAAAACTGAAGGAATTTGTCACCACTAAACCAGCCCTACAAGAGATCCTAAGGGGGACCCTGTGAGACAAAGTCCCAGAGACATCACTACAAGCATAAAACAGACAGACATCACAATGACTCTAAACCCGTATCTTTCTATAATAACACTGAATGTAAATGGATTAAATGCGCCAACCAAAAGACATAGGGTATCAGAATGGATAAAAGAACAAGACCCATCTATTTGCTGTCTACAAAAGACTCACTTTAGACCTGAGGACACCTTTAGATTGAGAGTGAGGGGATGGAGAACTATTTATCATGCTACTGGAAGCCAAAAGAAAGCTGGAGTAGCCATACTTATATAAGACAAACTAGACTTTAAATTAAAGGCTGTAACAAGAGATGAAGAAGGACATTATATAATAGTTACAGGGTCTATCCATCAGGAAGAGCTAACAATTATAAATGTCTATGCCCCGAATACCGGAGCCCCCAAAAATATAAAACAATTACTCATAAACATAAACAACCTTATTGATAAGAATGTGGTAATTGCAGGGGACTTTAACACCCCACTTACAGAAATGGATAGATCATCTAGACACACGGTCAATAAAGAAACAAGGGCCCTGAATGAGACATTGGATCAGATGGACTTGACAGATATATTTAGAACTCTGCATCCCAAAGCAACAGAATATACTTTCTTCTCGAGTGCACATGGAACATTCTCCAAGATAGATCATATACTGGGCCACAAAACAGCCCTTCATAAGTTTACAAGAATTGAAATTATACCATGCATACTTTCAGACCACAATGCTATGAAGCTTGAAATCAATCACAGAAAAAAGTCTGGAAAACCTCCAAAAGCATGGAGGTTAAAGAACACCCTACTAACGAATGAGTGGGTCAACCAGGCAATTAGAGAAGAAATTAAAAAATATATGGAAACAAACGAAAATGAAAATACAACAATCCAAACGCTTTGGGACGCAGCAAAGGCAGTCCTGAGAGGAAAATACATTGCAATCCAGGCCTATCTCAAGAAACAAGAAAAATCGCAAATACAAAATCTAACAGCACACCTAAAGGAAATAGAAGCAGAACAGCAAAGGCAGCCTAAACCCAGCAGAAGAAGAGAAATAATAAAGATCAGAGCAGAAATAAACAATATAGAATCTAAAAAAACTGTAGAGCAGATCAATGAAACCAAGAGTTGGTTTTTTGAAAAAATAAACAAAATTGACAAACCTCTAGCCAGGCTTCTCAAAAAGAAAAGGGAGATGACCCAAATAGATAAAATCATGAATGAAAATGGAATTATTACAACCAATCCCTCAGAGATACAAACAATTATCAGGGAATACTATGAAAAACTATATGCCAACAAATGGACAACCTGGAAGAAATGGACAAATTCCTGAACACCCACACTCTTCCAAAACTCAATCAGGAGGACATAGAAAGCTTGAACAGACCCATAACCAGCGAAGAAATTGAATCGGTTATCAAAAATCTCCCAACAAATAAGAGTCCAGGACCAGATGGCTTCCCACGGGAGTTCTACCAGACGTTTAAAGCAGAGATAATACCTATCCTTCTCAAGCTATTCCAAGAAATAGAAAGGGAAGGAAAACTGCCAGACTCATTCTATGAAGCCAGTATTACTTTGATTCCTACACCAGACAGAGACCCAGTAAAAAAAGAGAACTACAGGCCAATATCCCTGATGAATATGGATGCAAAAATTCTCAATAAGATACTAGCAAATCGAATTCAACGGCATATAAAAAGAATTATTCACCATGATCAAGTGGGATTCATTCCTGGGCTGCAGGGCTGGTTCAACATTCGCAAATCAATCAACGTGATACATCACATTAACAAAAAAAAAGAGAAGAACCATATGATCCTGTCAATCGATGCAGAAAAGGCCTTCGACAAAATCCAGCACCCTTTCTTAATAAAAACCCTTGAGAAAGTCGGGATAGAAGGAACATACTTAAAGATCATAAAAGCCATTTATGAAAAGCCCACAGCTAACATCATCCTCAACGGGGAAAAACTGAGAGCTTTTCCCCTGGATCAGGAACACGACAGGGATGCCCACTCTCACCGCTGCTGTTTAACATAGTGCTGGAAGTTCTAGCATCAGCAATCAGACAACAAAAGGAAATCAAAGGCATCCAAATTGTCAAAGATGAAGTCAAGCTTTCGCTTTTTGCAGATGACATGATATTATACATGGAAAATCCGATAGACTCCACCAAAAGTCTGCTATAACTGATACAGGAATTCAGCAAAGTTGCAGGATACAAAATCAATGTACAGAAATCAGTTGCATTCTTATACGCTAACAATGAAGGAACAGAAAGACAAATAAAGAAACTGATCCCATTCACAATTGCACCAAGAAGCATAAAATACCTAGGAATAAATCTAACCAAAGATGTAAAGGATCTGTATGCTGAAAACTATAGAAAGCTTCTGAAGGAAATTGAAGAAGATTTAAAGAAATGGAAAGACATTCCCTGCTCATGGATTGGAAAAATAAATATTGTCAAAATGTCAATACTACTCAAAGCTATCTACACATTCAATGCAATCCCAATCAAAATTGCACCAGCTTTCTTCTCGAAACTAGAACAAGCAATCCTAAAATTCATATGGACCCACAAAAGGCCCCGAATAGCCAAAGGGATTTTGAAGAAGAAGACCAAAGCAGGAGGCATCACAATCCCAGACTTTAGCCTCTACTACAAAGCTGTAATCATCAGGACAGCATGGTATTGGCATAAAAACAGACACATAGACCAATGGAATAGAATAGAAACCCCAGAACTAGACCCACAAACGTATGGCCAACTCATCTTTGACAAAGCAGGAAAGAACATCCAATGGAAAAAAGACAGCTTCTTTAACAAATGGTGCTGGGAGAACTGGACAGAAACATGCAGAAGGTTGAAACTAGACCACTTTCTCACACCATTCACAAAAATAAACTCAAAATGGATAAAGGACCTAAATGTGAGACAGGAAACCATCAAAACCTTAGAGGAGAAAGCAGGAAAAACCTCTCTTTTCCTGTATCCAAAATCTATAAATAACTAATCAAACTCAATGCCCCAAAAAACAAATAATCCAGTGAAGAAATGGGAAAAAGACATAAATAGACATTTTTCCAAAGAAGACATTCATATGGATAACAGAAACATGAAAAGATGCTCAACATCACTCAACATCAGGGAAATACAAATCAAAACCACAGTGAGATACCACCTCACACCTGTTGGAATGGCTGAAATGTTGGCGAGGATGAGTAGAAAGGGTAACACTTTTGCATTGCTGGTGGGAATGCAAACTGGTGCAGCCACTCTGGAAAACAGTTTGGAGGTGCCCCCCAAAATTAAAAATAGAGCTACCCTATGACCCAGCATTGCACTACTAGGTATTTATCCAAAGGATACAAAAGTTCTGATTCAGAGCGGCACATGAACCCCAATGTTTATAGCAGCATTATTAACAATAGTCAAATCATGGAAAATGCCCAAATGCCCATTGCCTGATGAATGGATAAAGATTTGGAATGGAATACACACACACACACACACACACACACACACACACGCGCGCGCGATGGAATATTATCTAGTGGTGAAAAAGAATGAAATGTTGCCATTTGCAACCTTAGATGGAAGTAGATGTATTATGCTAAGTGAAATAAGTCAGAGAAAGATAAATATCATAGGATATCACTCATATGTGGAATTTGAGAAACAAAACCAATGAACATATGGAAAGGGAAGAAAAACTAATACAAAAACACAGATGGTGGCAAACCAGAAGAGACTATTCAATACAGAGAACAAACTGATGGTTGCTGGTGGGGTGTTGGGTGGGGCGATGGGCTAAATGGGTGATGGGCATTAAGGAGGGCACTTGCTGGGATGAGCAATGGGTGTTATATATATATGATGAATCACTAAATTTTACTCCTGAAACCATAAGAATAATGAAATAATGAAATGAAATGAAATGAAATGAAATGAAATGAAATGAAATGAAAGATGGTTAGTAATGTAGTGAACAGTCAAGATGATGCTAAACATTCTTTTCCAGGGTATTTTCTGAGCTGTTGGATTATTTTTACTAATTGCCTGCCCCTACCCTTGTGGACCCTTGTGCTCTGGTCCCCCATACTATGTCCCACTTAAGTTTTTTATATTCAAAGTGGCTGGGAATCCCAGAATGGAATTCAGGCTTTGACCAAAAATTAAAAAAAAAAAAAAAAGAAGAAAGAAGAAAGAAAGAAAGAAAGAGAAAAGAAAAGAAATAAACAAAAGCTGTATTACAAATATATGAAATAACCTCCCTGAAAGTGGTGGGCTTAAAAGTGTTGACTCAAGTAAAATTAGAAATGAAGATAATCTGTAAGCCTAAACACAAAAGGAACCACACATACAAATTATACTGTAATTGATGAAGTTGCTTTGTATAGAGGTTCATATAGACAAATAAATTATCCATATATGTTGTAATTGAATAATTAAGTAAAATGATGGCAGATAGTAGGAACCAATCTTATCATTGTTGTAGTGGAAGGTTATGATAAAGGGGCTTAGTATAGATACAGATGGACGTGTGTGTGTATGTGTGTGTATAGATGGGTTGAAAAAAATGCATATATTTCCTTGCCACGTCTGCTGAGAGGAGCTAGAAACAATTCTACTTCAGCAGTAATAAGCACATGTAGCACTCAGATTTTGGCTTTTGTGTAGGCAGATTAATGGCTCCTCAATGTCCATATTTTAATGCCAGGAAAATGTGAATATGTTGAATTGCATGACTAGGGGCAATTAAGGTTGCAGGTGGAACTAAATTTGCTAATCTTCAGATAAAATGATTGCCCTGGATTATCCAACTGGGCCCAAAGTAATGACAAGATTCCTTATAAATAGAAGAGATATACAGAAGGGGGAAGAGTAGCTGTCACAGTGACACAATGTGAGAAAGTCTCCATCAGCCACTGGGGACTTTGAAGATGGAAGAGGACCATAAACCAAGGAGTACAGGCAGCCTCTGAAAGTTGGAAAAGGCAAGAAAAATGGATTATCTGGGATGGCATATACTTTGAATATGATGCCATAAGAATGGCAATTCACCTCTGTGGTTCTCCCCAACAAAGCCCATAAACCCAAATAAGAGAAACAGATAAATCCGAAGAGACATTCTACAAATAAAGTAGTACTCTTCAAAACAGTCAACGTCATCAAAAACAAGTAAATTATGAGAAATTGTCACAGCCAAGAGGAGTGTAAGGAGACATGATGATGAGATACAAATATCCTGGATGGTATCCGGAAACAAAAAAGGACATCAGGTAAAAACTAAGCCAGTCTAAATAAAGTATGGACTTTAATTAATAATAATGTGTCAATTGCAATGAAGTTAACATACTAATATAAATCACTCATAATGGTAAAATTGGGTAAGGGGTATAGGAGAACTCTATTATATTTTTGCAAATATAAAACTATCTAAAATTTAAAGTTTATTTATTAAAAGGGGTAGGTACTGAAATAGAAGGGCTATATAAAGTGAGGACCTATGGAACTTTCCAGCAGTGAGTTACCAAAAGCTATTTTACAAGGAAAAAAAGAAAGTTTCCCAAACCTTAAAAGAATCTTATCAGGTTAACGTAAAAGGTCTGTAAACCATCGTTTAAGTGAACGTTGTAAGTAGTTATGTAACTGGTTTATTTTTTCCCATTAAAGTGGTGTAGAAAATGTGCTTTCCAAGTGTACTTATGGGAGGGTTCTGAGTTGGTTTTGTGGCATATTGTAAACAACTTAGGTGTTGAGTCCTTGGCTTTCAATATATGATGAGATTGTTTCTGATCAGCATTTATTTTCTTAGCTGAAAGAAAATGATCTCTTCTGTTTAGAGTTTGTCTTCCAGGGAGCCCCAAGCAAAGGAAGACTCATGAGATGAATGAAATGTTGTTAGCATGCCTCCCCAGCAGGGACTCCACCATAACTGGTCAGGTTCCAAGCAACTTGACTCAGCCAGGGTTGGAGGTGCAGCTCAATAGGATGGCTGCAGGCTACAGCTGCAGGATGCCCCATTTCCATGAGCTGGAGAGTATTTAAAACAGTTGGATGCTGCAAAACTCCGAAGAGGGTTAATGAGACAAATTAGCCCCTGAAGAGAAAGTTTTAATGCACAGGGGTATACATTTTTAAAAATTAAGAAACTGTTTCTTCTGGTGATAACTTAAAGCCAATGTATAAATACAACTTTTTTTTCTGTAGTGAAAAACCAAAATTCCACTCTTCTTCCAGCTATGAAGACCTCTGTCTAGTCAGAATACCCATTGCTTCTTTTCTTCCATTTCAAGGTGGTGCACTGGAGTTTCAGTAGCATGGACCATTTCCAATTAATAGCACTAGGACACAGATGAGGAGTAGCTCCTGCCTGCTAATGCCAGCCTGGCCCCCACTCTACTATGTCCTATACCTCCATCCCTCAGCCTCTTAGCAAGGTGCACAGAGAGGTGACTACCTGCACCCATGGGTTGATTCAAGTCCTAGCCACCCTGCACTCAGTCTATGGCCTTGGCATGTTACTGAATGTCTCAGCCTCAGATCCCTAGCCAGTGAAAATGGGTACATTGGTGCCTTCCATGAAGATTTTGATGAGAGAGAGTTATGAAAGAAGCCCTGCATAGATCCAGGCCCAGAGCTCAAAATACATTGTCACACTGCCCTGCTGCTTGCTGTAAACCTACCTAGATCCTTCAGTTGAGCACTTGAGGTCCTGACAATGTGCACGTTTTGTGTTGTTTTTCCAGTATATCAGTCCCAAGTGATACAATCTCCCCCATTGCATCCTCTTGGCTGTCATAGTCAGGTTGTTTCACTGAGTGATATGGAAAGTGGATGCCTCAGAAGTATTTCTGCTAATTTACAATTGTCAGCTCAAACCCATCAAGTGGCTTCATCAACAACAAGAAAAAATCCCCTAGAACTGTAAACCTACCCACTCAGAAGCACCACAGGACATCATATAATGAGACCACTTCCTAATTTATGAAATTAGGAAGAAAATGTCTTCAGAAAAGAGTGCACCCTTTGAGAACCACCACCACCACCACTATCATCATCATACAAGTTTTCATTTACTAACCACTGACTATGTGTCTGGCTATGCTCTGAATTTTTGGTTTTTCATACAATACTGTGATCTGAGTATTAAAATACACATTTTAAAGTGAGGAAATGCAAGCATTGAAGAGGTGGATAACTCCCTCAAGGTCAGGCAGCTCAAATTGGGGAAGCCAGTCACAAGTACAGATCAGTCTTGTTACCCTCTGCTAAGTCCCAGGTAACCAATGGCTTCCCTAATGGGAGGCTTTAGTCCACTGGAGACAACAAGGCCAGGCATACTCAACGTGTTCATTTTCATGAGGTGAATTAGAGGGGCTCAATTTAATTTCCAAAATATTGAAAACATGTGATGTGGTTAGACAGCCTGCCAGGCTGTCTTCAATCAGCCCATGTGACACACCATTCCCACCAGCAACTGCTGAAGTGACCAACACCCCAAGTCCTCCTCTTAGAGTGGAATGCCCTCCAGGGAATAAGGATGTCTAACCTCAGTTTCCCTTAATTAGAAAGTATATCATGCATCTCTTTTTTACTCCTGCATCCTATTATGAACTTAATGTCTATACCTAAATGTCTCACTCCCTCATATTCAAACAGGAGTTCTGAGCTCCCAGAAAGCTGCTGCACTTGCCACCTTCCCTTTGCAAAGTGATAGTGACTGCATCCATCCTGCTATGCCAAGAGACATGAACTCATTTCTTTCTCTCACACCTTATATCCAATCCATTAGGGAATTCTGCCTATTCTACCTTCAGAGAGAATCCACCTAGGACTACCTTATACCACCAGCTTTATCTAAGCCATTATCCTTTATCCTCTTTATTATCCTAACATCCTAGGCTCTCTGCTTCTTTAACCTCCTATGAAACAGCCTCATTGAATATTTATAACCCAACAGCCAGAGTCATCCTTTCAAAATATAAACAACCATTCCAAACCTCTACTCAAATCTTCCATCTAGTGCCATGTGCTTTATTCAGAGTAAAGGCCAAAGTCCTAAGGCCCACAGGCCCTGTCCCTCCCAGGCCCCTGTTCCTCTCGAACTTTTTCTCTCCTGTTTTCCCTCTTGCTCCCATGTCCAAGCCAGGTTGGTTCATTCTCAAACAAGCTGTCTATCCAGAGCACCCTTGCCCTAGATTTCTACATGGCAAACTCCCTCAGCTCTGGAAATGGATAGTACCTGCAGCCCTATTCAGACTTCCTGCATTTCCACTTTCTTTCTAAGGTACCATAGTCAGGACATTGATCCTGACCCTGCAACCTTTGTTGAGCCCTTTCCAGGCTCTGCAAAGCAGGAATTGCAGCTGCATTCCCAGGCCCACAGCCTCAGCCCAAGCTCAAACTTCCCTTAGCTGCCTGGCCACATCTGCATTTGGATAAGAGGCATACTAGGCACTGCTAGTCCAGGCTCAAGTGTAAGGTACACTGTGCACTGATGGCCCAGACTCAAAAGAAAGGCTCAATGTGAGTTGCTAGTCCAGGCTCAGAAGAGAGACAGACTGTGTGCCTCTGGCTCAGGATCAGATAAATGGCAAACTGTTGGACTGGATTCCTGAGTGGTCAGAATGATGGAATCTAAAGGCCCCAGGGCCACTGGGAGGTAGCATAAGATGGGGAATCCTCAGTAAAGTAAAGCCCATCCTGTGAGCCCCCTGAGGATATTGGTTCATTCCTGAGTGAACACTCTGCCAAGTAATCTTCCACTTCTCTGTGGATTGTTAGGAAGACAGCCTACTCCATAACTCACCTCATCACATGGTTTTGTTTGCCTCTTATCTCCACTTCTCCTCTCTCTCTCTCTCTCTCTCTCTCTCTCTCTACTATCCCGGCCTTATACTTGATCTTCGTCTCAGGCTCTGCTTTCTGGGTGACTTTGTCCTGGTGGTCCCTTGAGTCTTTGCTCATATATGTCAATCAGACCTATTATGACCTTCCTGTTTAATGTTGTGAGAAGCCCACAGCACTCTTGTCCCTTATCCCTGTGGCAAGCTTTCTTTTTCCTTTTCTTAATTACATTTAACACCTTCAAACCCCTATGCATTTACTTATTTATGATATTTGTTGTTTGTGTCTGTCTTCTTCTGCTTAAATAGCAGCTCAGTAAAAGAAGGGATCTTCATTTTCTTCATTGATGTTTTCCTCACTGATAACAGTGCCTGGCACATGATAGGCACTTGATAAACATTTATTCATTCTTACAATAAATAAGAAATAATATGACAAATGACTCCTGCTACTTCCAGTTGTTCCTAAGGAAATATCCTGTTCCCTCCTGGCCACTGTTTCCCATTTACAGCATGAAATCAAGATTTAAAACAATTTGTGAATTTCAAGTGTTCTAGTTACCATGGCCATATAACAACACAAACTTGTGTCATAAGACAATCATTGTATTATTCTTCTGGATTCTGTGTTAGGAGTCGGACAGGGTGCACTGAGGTTGGCTTTTCTCTGTGCCATGAAGTCTAGACCCTCAGCTGAAGATTTGACATATATAGTGACTCAATAGTTGGAGACTGAAATTATCTGGAGGCATTGCTAGAGACATATCCAGGGGTTGATTTTTGATATTGGCTGGAACCACAGCTGGGTTATTAGCAGAGATAATTATATTTGCCCTGTTCATGTGACCTCTCCATATGAGCCAATTTGGGTTTCCTCAGAGTGCTCTGGGTTCTGAGAGCAAGCATCCTAAGGAAGCAGGTCTGCCTTATATGGGCTACCATCCAAAGTCACATAGTATCCCTCGTGCTAAGCCATAAGTCGTCCAGACTCATGGGAGGGAACAGAGACCACCTCTTAATGGGAGAAATGTCAGTGGCATGTAAGTGTCACAGCCCAGAGGAGGCTGAGGAGTCATGAGGACAAAGTTGATAAGATCCCAAAACAGGAAATGTATATTAGATAAATGTATGGATACAATAGTTCATACTAATGTATCAATATTTGTTCATTAATTATGATAAATATATCATACTAATGTAATATGCTAATAATAAGGAGATGAGGTATGGGTTATATGAAAATCTTCTGCACTATCTTGATAATATTTTTATAAATCGTCTAAAATTCTTCTAAAAATAAAGTTTATTTTTAAAAAGGGAAAAAACATGTGGGATAAGAAATATTGTTGCATCCGTTTTAGAAAAATAATAATCTGCCACAAGGAGTAGATACTGATAACATTCTTGAAGAAAAAGCAGAAGTATGTGTATTTAGTGACCATGAAGTGGTCATAATGAAGTCTGTAGATGGAGCCAGACTCACTTATACAAAAGCATGAAGGAAAACAGAATAAAAACTAAATAAAATTAAATAAAAATAACAAAATAACCCAACAGTTATTTTGGGTTTGACTTTAAAATGCATGATAGGTACTACTTGGCAATGAGACAGAATGAAATCATGCCGTTTGAAGCAACATGAATGGAACTGGAAGGTATTATGCTGAGTTAAATAAGTCTGTTAGAGAAAGACAGGTATTATGTTTTCACTCATATGTGGATCTTGAGAAACTTAACAGAAGACCATGGGAGAAGGGAAGGGGAAAAAATTGTTACAAACAGAGAGGGAGGGACACAAACCATAAGAGACTCTTAAATACAGAGAACAATCTGAGGGCTGATGGGAGGGAGAGAAGGGAAGGCTGATGAGGAGGGGACTTGTTGGGATGAGCACTGGGTGTTTTATGTAAGCAATGAACCATGGGAATCTACCCACAAAACCAAGAGCACACTACACACTGTATGTTAGCCAGTTTGACAATAAATTATATTTTAAGAAAAGACCCATGGAAAAAATAACAAAATGCATTATGGTCATATTTTTCAGCCATTTCATTACCACATGTACAATCTATATACAGATATTCCTCCAGGTTGGACAGAATTTCCACTTAAATACTTGTTCAATGGTTACAAGTGTCCAGTGATGATCTGAAAACAAAACATGTTAAATTTTAAATGTGATGAATATGCAGTGACTTTTCCTTAGAACTACATATATTTCTGAGAATTTATTCTAATCTTTTAAATTAAGCTTAGAATTTCTGTAAAGAGCAAATCTAGTGCTTAAAAACGTATATAAAAAGAGTGTGGTAGATCAAAATGTGGTAGATCAAAGTCTCAGCTGCTCTTCCTAATAAGCGGTGAGGTCTAATCCCTGCTCCTTGTGTAGCTGGCCTTGGTGACTCCCTTGGCCAATAGAGAACAGCAAAAGGAACATTCTGGATTTTCTGAGTCTGTCATAAGAAGACATGCAACTTCTGCTCTTAGGCCCCACCACCACGCTATGAGAATCCCAAGATAGGTGAAAAAGGCTCAGGTACATTTTGGTTAAATGCCCTTAGCTGACAGCCAGCATCACCTCCAGCACCCTTAGATGTCCAGCTCAGCCAAACTGACAGAGGACTGGGACCCCAGCCACCATCTTCCCGTAAGAAAATGACAGACCCTAGCAAAACTGCCCAGCTACACCCAACCAACCCACAGAGCT
The DNA here is from genome assembly GCF_022837055.1 of Prionailurus viverrinus. Classification (NCBI taxonomy): domain Eukaryota; kingdom Metazoa; phylum Chordata; class Mammalia; order Carnivora; family Felidae; genus Prionailurus; species Prionailurus viverrinus. The sequence goes on from NC_062563.1 coordinate 49,107,045, forward strand.
CTGAGAGATGAGACAATGTCCAGTGGCCAAATGTTGGAGTGTTTATGCACCAATACAAGGCTCATGCAAAGATTTATTAATATCTAACAACATTTTAAAAGACCTAAGAAGTTTACAATTGGATAAATCATGTATAAGAATTGTGAAAAAATGTAGAAGAAATGGTAATGGAAAGATAGAAAACAGCAAGAAAACAGTGAATAAACAGAAAAAAAATACTTTAATTGGAAGAAAAGCAGCATGATATAGGTAGAGCTCATCAAATAGAAAGATAGGATGTGACTCACCCACAGGCTGTCATCAGTGTGGAAAAGCATAGCAAAGCAAATATGCCATCACTACGAGTACCATTGTCAATGGACTTGGGTATAGGTTATCTTCACATTCTCTATTTTGTATTTATTTATTCAATGAACTGTTAGTTAGAAGTAGCTAATAAAACCTGTGAACCTCCTACCCAGAATGAGGCTAGAACCTTCATAATATTCTATGTTAACTCCATTATTTATCATATCCTCTTTCCCTGTTTATTCCATATTCAAAATAAGATGATGTCTTATACATGCTTATCCTTTCTTCTTTTTTGACAGAATCTGCTTATACTTTCTGAGAACTGCATTTCATTTCAGCCAAATTCATGTTGCTTTGTACTTAATTGATCACTGAGCAGGAATATTTAAGAAGATAAAGATAATAAGTAAGAAACAAAGATATATTAATATTTCATTAATAATTATTGAGGAACTCAGTTGGTTAAGCGTCTGACTTTGGCTCAGGTCATGATCTCATGGTCCATTAGTTTGAGCCCTGCATAGGGCTCAAGGATTCTCTCTCCCTCTCACTCTGCCCATAAGTCCTCTCTCTCTTTCAAAATAAATTATAAATAAACTTAAAATAATTATTAATATGTATCAGTACAGTCATGTTACATTGGGTGCAGTCGGCATCTAATTTAGCTTTCCCAGTATTCTTTGTAAACAGAGTACATGAGGGACAGAGGGACAGAGGGACAGAGGAAGCCTTTAGAAGCTTCCCTAGACCTGAGTTTAAAATTACTATCTCAGAGCCATTTATTCAGTATTTACTGTATGTTAGCATTTATATTCATTGGGACATAAGCATGAAGGATACACAGTTCAAGCTTTCAAGACACTTGAAGTAAGGAGAAAAACATGAAAACAAATAAGTGTAAATAATACAAGTATGTTAAGTACACAAACAGAAAAAGAAATTAATTATGTCTGGAAGCCAGGGTGTAAAACTTCCCAGGGATATTGACTTAGATACTTTATTAGGACTTTGAAGGAAGAATAGGAACTTGCCAGAGTAACAAGAGGTTGGAGGGGATGGTAGACAGAATGCTCCAGAAGGGCAGAGCAGAAAGCAAAGTCATACAGACCTGTATGTTTCTAGAGAACCCATTGCAAGCACACAACAAACCAGGAAATGACTAGAAAAGGAACAAAAAGATTTGATTTATTTTTCTCTTCTGTAAAATTGCCCTGTCCATTCTTCTTTATGACTGAATAATATTCTGTTGTGTATATACACCATACCTTCTTTATCTGTTCGTCTATCAATGGATACTTGGGTGGCTTCCGTATCTTAAGTATTGTAAACAATGCTGTGGTAAGCATAGGGGTGCATGTATCTTCTCCATTAGAAGAGAACGAAATCTTGCCATTTGCAATGACATGGATGGAGCTAGAGTATTAATCTAAGCAAAATAAGTCAGTCAGAGAAAGACAAATACCATATGATTTCACTCATATGTTGAATTTAAGAGATGAAACAAGCAAGCAATGGGAATAAAAGAGAGAGAGAAAACAAACCAAGAAACACACTCAACTATGGAGAACAAACTGATGGTAACCAGAAGGGAGGTGGAGAAGGGCATGGGTGAAATAGGTGATGGGGATTAAAAAGTGCACTTATCATGATGAACCTGAGTAATGTATAGAAGTGTGGAATCACTATATTATATACCTGAAACTAATATATCACTGTATGTCAACTAACTGAAACTTAAAATTTTTTGAGGATTAAAAGCTGCACTGTCCAATACAGTAGCCACACACGACTATCAAGCTCTTGAAATGTAAGGAGTCCACAATCAGGTGTACCTCAAATGTAAAATGTAAGTTGAATTTTGAAGATTCAATATGAAAAAAGGGTGCAAATAATTCATTAATATTTGCACACTGATAACATGTTGAAGTAATATAATTTGGAATATTCATGTTAAAAAATATTAAAATTAATTTCACTTTTCTTTTACTTCTTTTAATGTAGCTACTGGAAAACTTAGGTAAGTATGTAGCTTACATTGTATTTCTATTGCCAACATGGTTCTCATATATTATTCTTCACAACCTCCTTCAAGACTGATTTGAAAAATCTGCATTTTGGTTGCATTGTTAATGCATGGGACTTTGTCATCTTTAAAGAACATCACCTCGTTAATCTGCAAAATCCACTAAGGGAGGCAGTAGAGTGTAGATCAAGCATGATGTAGCTAATGTGCCATTTGTCTTATAATTTTCTTTGCAGAAATCAAAGATAATAAGCTTCTTTTCTAAAATCTTCATGGATCATGCTTGAAGAAGAAATGGAATTACAAACTCTTGTTTCCAAATATTTGTTACCAAGTTTCTAAATACTTAATTCTAATAATTAAACATCTGTTTGGAAGAAACTGGCATAATCTTGTCCAACTGTTGATGCTCTTAGTAGTTATTATGTGTGCAAAGCGAATAATGGCTCAGGTCCCACTAATCAAATGTGTGTCAACTTTAGCCTGAGTGTATCTTGGTATATTTCCAGCTAGAGTGTTTAGGATCAGAGTTATTCCATGAAATGTGGCTTTTTTTTTTAGACTAAGGGCATGAGATGCTCTCCAACCACATCTCCTCATGGGACAGGTATTCAAGGCTATACTCTTAATGCCAGAGGGAGGACAGGACCCCACATTATCTCCATGATATCACTGCCTCTTCAATATAAATGACTCATGTATAAAGACCACAGTTTATGGGGCCTTCATGGTATTCCAACATCTCTCAGTATCAGGAATTATCAAAGAAGATCAAACTGTGAACATTGTTTACTCCTAGGCATGAGTGAGTGAGTAGATCTGAAAGGCCCTGATTTTGGTTAGATCCTCTTGAATACCAACTATCTTTCTACTTTTCTGCAAGAAATTGTTATTTTCAATATGTAGTATCCCCTCTGTCCATGCTTATAAAACTTTGGTGGGTGGATCCTCATAACTGTAGGCTAAAGCCATAATGTATAGACAAATATGGAAACAATAGTGGCATTAACCATAATACAGAAAAATTAGTGAAATCTCATTCTGTGCTGGTCATCTTATCACAATTAGCTCATTTAATCCTGAAGCATAGTTACTCTTATGTCATTTTAATCATTTAATTACTTATGTCATTTTATCACTTATGTCACTCTTAATCATTTTAATGATGATAAAGCAGAGACACAGAAGGGTTAAGTAGCATGCCCACAGTCCCACAGATTAAAAAAATTATTAAGTTAATCACAAAAGTGAGTTTTCTCCTTTAAACATAAGAATGGTTAATCATTATGAAGTACTATCTCCAAGAAACTGTGTGTTTGGTTTACATTTGACTTAGAGAGAAATTAATAATAAAAATCAGAAAATACAGAAGTCAATGTGTCACTGAAAACCAAGACCAGTTGCTGTCAGAAGCCCCATCCTCAATTGAGAAGGAAGGTCCTAGGGACAACTTCCTAAGTTACCAGCAGCATCCCATACCATTACTGCCTTCAGTGACCATTGTGTGACAGGAATGATACATACATGGCAGGAGTGATCCAGTGAGGAAGAAGACGCATGATTGCAGCAGTGAAGTCTCTAACAGGATAAAAGCATGAGCAGTGACTACAAAAATGATTAGTGCTTCTTTAGGGGTGCCTGAGTGGCTCAGTCAGTTAAGAGTCTGACTCTTGATTTAAGCTCAGGTCATGATCTCACGGTTTGTGAATTCAAGCCCCCCCAACAGGCACTACACTGACAGTGCAGAGCCAGCGTGGGATTTTTTCTTTCTCTCCCTCTCTGTGCCTCCACCCCCCTCCCCAAATAAATAAACTTAGAAAATGATTACTGCTTCTTTCTGCAGGTACTTGGCTTCAAGGGGACAGTACTCTAGATGTGTATGTCACATAAGCATATTCATGGATTCCTGCCTGCCCCCTGAAAGATAAGCAGCTCTAGAGATAAGAATGGGGCAAGCAGACATGGTGGCAAAGGACAGTTCAGTCCAGGGCACAAATGGTTTGATAGGACTGAACTTCACAATGGGATGAGAAGGATAAAGCTGTACATCTCTGGCAGAGGCCAGATCATGAGAAGCCTTCTGTACTAGCATTACTCAAACTGTGGCCCACCACCTGCAATAGCAGCCTCACAGAGGAACTTGTTAGACGCACAAGTTCTTAGGACCCATGTTAACCCTAGTGAATCAAAATCTGAAGCTCCACAACCTATCTTTTATCAGTCTCTGCAGGGAACTCTTCCACATGCAAAAACTTGAGAAAAAAAAACACCACTGTTCCATTTTCAAGAACAGTTTTGGTTCTTTCTGAATGAAACATTCAAACTGTCAGTTTGTATACATTGTGGAGACTGACTCTATAAGTTGGAAAATCCCTTATACAGGTTTGCTCATTTCGACTCTTGAGTGACACACGTCCAGAATAGACAAACGCAAGGCAGGACAGCAAAGATTTCAAAAACTGTATCAATATTGGGACCATCTCTCATAGAAGGAGAGATGGAAAATACCCCAATGCTACACATTTTTAAAACATGCATTAAATAATGTAAGGCTCAAAGAGAAAATTATCAAAGATATTAGAAAATACTTTGAATCAAATAAAATTGAAAATACAATATTATCAAAAACTGTGAGATGCTGCTGAAGCAGAGCACAGACAGAAATTTATGACATTAATGTTTACATTAAAAAGAGAAGAGAGGTTTCTAATCAATGAACTAAGATTTCACCTTAAGAAAATAAGGGGAAAGAGAGCAAATTAAAACCAAAGCAAACAGAGGGAGGTAAAAAAACTAACAGTAAGAGCAGAAATCATTGAAATTTAAAATTTAAAAAATAGAGAAAAATTAATAACAAGAACAGGTTCTTCAAAAGGACTTAAAATTGATCAGCTTCTAGTCATGCTGAATAGGAAATATATACAAATTGTGAACAGCTAGAATAAAGTATGCTCTGAAGACATTAAAATGTTAATAAGAGAATGTTTTTCATCATGTAGTAAATGTGAAAATATATATAAAATAAAAAATCCCTTCAGAGATACAAACTACCAAATCTCGCTCAAGAAAAAAAAAATAGGTGATCTGAATAGCTCTACCTCTATTAAAGAAATTGAAGTTTTATTAAAACCCTTCTAACAAGGAAAATTCCAGGCCCAGGAAGGCTATACTGGCAAATTAGGTCAAGTATTTAAGGAATAAATGATATTAAATTGACACAAAACGTTCTAAAAACCAGAAGAGAGGGAATACTTTCCTAATTATTCTATGAGTCTAGCATTATGCTGAAATCAAAATCATATAAGATATTACCATACCCATCATAACAGGAGACACAAAAAATCTCAAAAATTAATTATTGTAATAATAACAGTACTAGTAGTAATAGTAGTAGTAGCAAATCAAATTCAGCAACACAGAAAAGGAGCAGTGCATTATAACCAAATAGAGTTGGCCCCCAGAATGCAACATTGGGTCAACTTTTGGAAATGAATCTGTATAAGTTATTGTATCAAGAGACTAAAGACAAACCATATGATCATTTCAACAGATATAGGAAAAGCAAAGTTTGACACCCATTTATTATTAAAAACTCTCAGTAAACTAAAATTAAATGAACCTTAGTTAACCCAATAAAGGTATCTTTAAAAAATTAATATCTACAGGAAACCTCATAATCAGTGATAAAAGAAAGAATTAATATTTTCTCCTTAAAAAGATGTTCTCACCATCCCTATTCAAACACACATTAGAAGTCTTAGCTTATACACTAAGGTAAGGGGAAAAAAAGGAAATAAAAGGTTTATATATTGGTAAAGAAGAAACTAAAATCCCAAGGGATAGAAAAGTTTAATTTAATGAGTAAATTTAACAAGGAAGAAGATACAAGGTAAATAATCAAAAATAAATCATATTTCTTTGTATTGGCAATGAACAATTGCCAAATTTTAATTTAAAAATCAATACTATTTATAATACAACCAAAACCAAAAAATATTTAAGTATAAATTCAACCAAATACGTACAGTCTCTGTGTGCTGAAAACTACAAATCACTTCATGGTTTGGAAGTATCAATGTTTTTGACTGGTCAAATTCTCTGCAAGCTCATCTATAGATTCAATGCAATCCAGACATATCTACTGAAACTTGGCAGGCCAGAAAGGAATGGCAGGAAATCTTCAATGTGATGAACAGAAAAAAATATGCAGCCAAGGATCCTTTATCCAGCAAGTCTGTCATTTAGAATAGAAGGAGAGATAAAGGTCTTCCCAAACAAACAAAAACTGAAGGAATTCATCACCACTAAACCAGCCCTACAAGAGATCCTAAGGGGGATCCTGTGAGACAAAGTACCAGAGACATCACTACAAGCATGAAACCTACAGACATCACAATGAGTCTAAACCCATATCTTTCTATACTAACACTGAATGTAAATGGACTAAATGCTCCAACCAAAAGACATAGGGTATCAGAATGGATAAAAAAAAAAAAGACCCATCACTTTGCTGTCTACAAGAGACTCATTTTAGAACTGAGGACATATTCAGATGGAAAGTGAGGGGATGGAGAACTAACTATCATGCTACAGGAAGTCAAAAGAAAGCTGAAGTAGCCATACTTATATCAGACAAACTAGACTTTAAGTTGAAGGCTATAACAAGAGATGAAGAAGAGCATTATATAATAATTACAGGGTCTATCCATCAGGAAGAGATAACAATTATAAATGTCTATGCACTGAATACAGAAGCCCCCAAATATATAAAGCAATTACTCACAAACATAAGCAACCTTATTGATAAGAATGTGGTAATTGCAGGGGACATTAACACTCCACTTACAACAATGGATAGATCGTCTAGACGCAAGATCAATAAAGAAACAATGACTCTGACTGATACATCAGACAAGATGGACTTGACAGATATATTTAGAACTCTGCATCCCAAAGCAACAGAATATACTTTCTTCTCAAGTGCATATGGAACATTCTCCAAGATAGATCACATACTGTGTCACAAAACAGCCCTTCATAAGTATACAAGAACTGAGATCATACCATGCATACTTTCAGACCACAATGCTATGAAGCTTGAAATCAACCACAGGAAAAAGTCTGGAAAACCTCCAAAAGCATGGAGGTTAAAGAACACCCTACTAAAGAATGAATGGGTCAACCACACAATTAGAGAAGAAATTTAAAAATATATGGAAACAAATGAAAATGAAAAGACAACAATCCAAACACTAGGATTCAGCAAAGACAGTCCTGAGAGGAAAATATATTGCAATCCAGGCCTACCTCAAGAAACAAGAAAAATCCCCAAAAACAAAAGGTAACAGCACACCTAAAGGAAACACAAGCAGAGAGGCAAAGACAGAGTAAACCCAGCAGAAAAGAGAAATAATAAATATCAGAGCAGAAATAAACAATATAGAATCTAAAAAAAAAACAAAAACTGTAGGGCAGATCAATGAAACCAAGAGTCGGTTTTTTGAAAAAATAAACAAAATTGATAAACCTCTAGCCAGGTTTCTCAAAAAGAAAAGTGAGATGGCCCAAATATATAAAATCATGAATGAAAATGGAATTATTACAACCAATCCCTCAGAAATACAAGCAATTATCAGGGAATACTGTGAAAAATTATATGCCAACAAACTGGACAACCTGGAAGAACTGGAAAAATTCCTAAACACCCACACACTTCCAAAACTCAAACAGGAAGAAATAGAAAGCTTGAACAGACCCATAACCAGCGAAGAAATTGATTCAGTTATCAAAAATCTCCCAACAAATAAAAGTCCAGGACCAGTTGGCTTCCCTGGGGAATTCTACCAGACATATAAAGTGGAAATAATACCTATCCTTCTCAAGCTATTCCAAAAAATAAAAAGGGAAGGAAAACTTCAAGACTCATTCTATGAAGCCAGCATTACTTTGATTCCTAAACCAGACAGAGACCCAGCAAAAAGAGAGAACTACAGGCCTATATCCCTGATGAATATGGATGCAAAAATTCTCAATAAGATACTAGCAAATCGAATTAAACAGCGTATAAAAAAGAATTATTCACCGTGATCAAGTGGGATTTATTCCTGGGCTGCAGGGCTGGTTCAACATTCACAAATCAATCAATGTGATACATCACAATAATAAAAGAAAAGATAAGAACCATATGATCCTGTCAATCGATACAGAAAAAGCATTTGAGAAAATTCAGCATCCTATCTTAATAAAAACTCTAAAGAAATTCAGGACAGAAGGAACATACGTAAATATCATAAAAGCCATTTATGAAAATCCCACAGCTAATATCATCCTCAATGGGGAAAAACTGAGAGCTTTCTCCCTGAGATCAGGAACACAACAGGGATGTCCACTCTCACGCTGTTGTCTAAAATAGTGTTGGAAGTGCTAGCATCAGCAATCAGACAACAAAAGGAAATCAAAGGCATCCAAATTGGCAAAATGAAGTCAAGCTTTCACTTTTTGCAGATGGCATGATATTATACATGGAAAATCCGACAGACTCCACCAAAAGTCTGCTAGAACTGATACATGAATTGAGCAAAGTCACAGGATACAAAATCGATGTACAGAAATCAGTTGATTTCTTATACACTAATAATGAAGCAACAGAAAGACAAATAAAGAAACTGATCCCATTCGCAATTGCACCAAGAAGCATAAAATACCTAGGAATAAATCTAACCAAAGATGTAAAAGATCTGTATGCTGAAAACTATAGAAAGCTTATGAAGGAAATTGAAGAAGATATAAAGAAATGGGAAAACATTCTGTGCTTATGGATTGGAAGAATAAATATTGTCAAAATGTCAATGCTACCCAAAGCTATCTACACATTCAATGCAATCCCCATCAAAATTGCACCAGTATTCTTCTCAAAGCTAGAACAAGCCATCCTAAAATTCATATGGAACCACAAAAGGTCCCGAATAGCCAAAGTAATTTTGAAGAAGAAGACCAAAGCAGGAGGCATCACAATCCCAGACTTTAGCCTCTACTACAAAGCTGTAATCATCAAGACAGCATGGTATTGGCACAAAAACAGACACATAGACCAATGGAATAGAATAGAGACCCCAGAATTAGACACACAAGAGTATGGCCAACTAATCTTTGGCAAAGCAGGAAAGAATATCCAATGGAAAAAAGACGGTCTCTTTATATATGGTGCTGAGAAAGCTGGACAGCAACATGCAGAATGTTGAAACTAGACCACTTTCTTACACCATTCACAAAACTAAATTCAAAATGGATAAAGGACCTGAATGTGGGACCGGAAACCATCAAAACCCTAGAGGAGAAAGCAGGAAAAGACCTCTCTGACCTCAACCACAGCAATTTCTTACTTGACACATACCCAAAGGCAAGGAAATTAAAAGCAAAAATGAACTATTGGAACCTCATGAAGATAAAAAGCTTCTGCACAGCAAAGGAAACAATCAATAAAAGTATAAGGCAACTGACGGAATGGAAAAGATATTTGCAAATGACATATCAGACAAAGGGCTAGTATTCAAAATCTATAAAGAGCTCATCAAACTCCACACCCAAAAAACAAATAGTCCAGTGAAGAAATGGGCAGAAGACATGAATAGACACTTCTCTAAAGAAGACATCCAGATGTCCAACAGGCACTTGGAAAGATGCTCAATGTCACTTCTCATAAAGGAAATACAAATCAAAACCACACTCAGATATCATCTCACGCCAGTCAAAGTGGCTAAAATGAACACATCAGGAGACTATAGATGCTGGAGAGGATGTGGAGAAACGGGAACCCTCTTGCACTGTTGGTGGGAATGCAAACTGGTTCAGTCCCTCTGGGTGTGGAGGTTCCTCAAAAAATTAAAAATAATTAAAAATCTCCCAACAAATAAAAGTCCAGGACCTCAAAAAATTAAAAATAGATCTATCCTATGACCCAACAATAGCACTGCTAGGAATTTGTCCAAGGGATACAGGAGTGCTGATGCATAGGAGCACTTGTACCCCAATGTTTATAGCAGCACTTTCAACAATAGCCAAATTATGGAAAAAAGCCTAAATATCCATCAACTGATGAATGGATAAAAAAGTTGTGGTTTATACACACAATGGAATACTACATGGCAATGAGAAAGAATGAAATCTGGCCTTTTGTAGCAACGTGGATGGGACTAGAGAGTGTTATGCTAAGTGAAATAAGTCATACAGAGAAAGACAGATACCATATGTTTTCACTCTTATGTAGATCCTGAGAATCTTAACAGAAGCCCATGGGGGAGCGGAAGGAAAAAAAAAGTTAGACAGGGAAAGAGCCAAAGCATAAGAAACTCTTAAAAACTGAGAACAAACTGCGGGTACATGGGGTTGGGAAGGTTGGGAGGGTGGGTGATGGGTATTGCTGAGGGCAACTTTTGGGATGAGCTCTGGGTGTTGTATGGAAACCAATTTGACAATAAATTTGATATTAAAAAAAAAAGATAATCCCTGTAGGATACTTTTTTTTTTAAGGTAGTGACAAATTCTAAAACTTGCTTAGAAATTTAAAAGAACTAAAATAGCTCAATTTTGGAAATGAAGAACAAAGTGGAGGACTCACAGTATCCAATTTCAAGACTTACTGTAAAGCTATAATGGGTTTTGATGAAGGAACAAAGATCAATGGAGTTTGAGAGCCCAGAAATTGATTTACATACGTATCTACGGACAACTGATCTTCAACAAAGTACAAAGATAATTCAGTGGGGAAAGACAGTCTGTTCAACAAAAGTTGCTGTAACAGTTAAACATTCAAGTACAAAATAAACATTGACCTATACTTTGCACTACACAAAGTAAAGTACACTGTACAAAAATTAACTCAAAATGTATTGTGGACCTATAAAACCTAAAGTGAGAAAACACGTAGAAGAAAACTTACAAAATCTCTGTGACTGCATGTTTGGTAAAATTTCTTAGATTATGATCCCAAAAGTCCAATACATAAAAGGGAAAAATTGATAATAAAATTTTATCAATTTAAAACCATCTATTTTATAAAGATACTATTAAAATAAAAGAAGCCAAAGCTGAGGGGAAAAAAAATTTACAAACTATATATTTGAGAAGGTATATGTTGCTGTTTCAGAATAAAGAATTCTCAAAATTCCCAAAAAGAAAAAAGAAATAAGTGTTTGTTTTAGCAGTATATACACTAAAAGTTGGAACAATAAAGAGAAGAGTACCATTGGCCTTATGCATGAATGATAGAGAAATTTATGAAGTGTTCCATATTTTCACTGGTTCCAACTAGCAAAAGGTATAAGCTTCCAATTATTAGATAAATAAGTATCGGAAATGTAATGTACAACATGAGGACTAGAATTAACACTGGTGTATGGTGTATTTGAATGTTTCTAGGAAGTAGATCCTAAAAGTTTTCATCACAAGTAAATAAACTTTTTCTTCTCCTTCTCCTCCTCCTCCTCCTCTTCCGTCTTCTCTTCTTATTCTTTTTCTTCTTATCTTTTTTAATCTATATGAGATTGTAATCAAAACCACGTGAGCTCACTCCTTGGTGAGTCAGAAATTGAACCAAGTAAGTTGTCACAGGAAGAAAACTTTCATGTGCAGCAAATAAGGCCATCATGAGGAAAGGCTTCCAAAGCTATGACTCCCTGAAAGATGGTGAATCAGTTCCTTTTATTTTAGGATTAGGATGAGTACTTAGTTGGGAAGCCTTATCTTCATATGTAGTGGCAGGAATAACCACACCAGCACCTTAAGGCAACATGACTATACATACAATGTATGTTATGTAAATTAGGCTTAGTCTCCTCCTTGGGTGGAGATTTTAGTATTATAATGAGGTAAAAGTAGTGGTAGATCATTTCAGGGGTCACTCCAAGGTCCATCTGCACAAGCTTGAGTTGGGAGGTTTTGCTCAAAGTTTCTGAGTGGTCTGGGGAAGCAGGAGGTCTTATCATTGCAGTCACCATCACCTTGGGGGTGGTTTTAGGTCTCATTTGCCTGGGTTAAGAGGAGAACCTGAAAGAAGAGCTTAGGGGAAAATGTAAGACAAATGTTAGTGAGCACAAGGAGGTGGGCAGTAAAGGCCAGGTCTTGGGGTATATCTGGCGACAAGATGATAAATATAACAAAACGTAATGTTGTCATCACTTCAAAATATATGTAGTTCAATATACATACATAGAGCGGAGTATTACTTGGTGATCAAAAAGAATGAAATCTTGCCATTTGCAACAATGTGGATAGAACTAGACTGTATTATGCTAGGTGAAATAGGTCAGTCGCAGAAAGACAAATATTGTATGATTTCACTCACATATGTAATTTAAGAAACAAAACAGATGAACATAGGGGAAGGGAAGCAAAACTAAGATAAAAACACAGAGGGAGACAAACCATAAGAGACTCTTAAGTACAAAGAACGGATTGAGCTTTGCTGGCAGGGTGTTGGGTGGTAGAATGGGATAAATGGGAGATTGGCATTAAAGGGGGCACTTGCTGGGATGAGTACTGGGTGTTACATGTAAGTGATGTAGTGATCACTAACTTCTATTCCTGAAAACATTATTACACTATGTTAACGAACTTGGATTTAAATTTTAAAAAAGAAAAAGAAAAAGATGCATATGACAAAACTTGTGAAGGTGGCACATAGTGCCAGAAATTGAGATACTTCACCAAGAATTATCTGTAACTTGTTCAAATTCTAATGTCCTGGCCTCACTCTCAAAGATTCTGATTAATTAAGGCTCTGGTGTAGCTGAGCTTTGAATTTCTAAATATTTCTGATGTTTCCAATGAACAATAGATTTGGGGAACACTAGGATTTCTTCAATATTTCTCAAATTGTGATCTAGATAACATGACCCTTTAGATCTGCATTTCTTAAACTACAATGCATAAAATATTGCTGAAAATGCAGACTCCCTGGCTCTAGGCTCAGAGCTTAAGACTCAGTAAGATCAAGGAACACACATTTGTAACAAGAACACTCAATGGAATCTATTGTAAATGGTCCTCAGATCAAACTGAGGGATTGGATGGACTTGGTATAATGGGCCCTGAGTGTGAAACAAGATGGAGGAGGTTCTCATTAATCAGAAGACCCATGAGAACATCAGATTCTTTCCCCAGAGCTCTGCCATGAAAGCAGGCCTATTGGACATGTGTGAGTCTAACAGTTCCTCCACACCATGGCAGGCCTGTTTTTCTAGATTGCACACATAGAACCTGGCTTTTCAGCAAAACTAACTGTCCCAAACTTCATAGCCTGCAGGACCCAGCCATCTGTTTAATGAGTGCACATGAAATACACACATTGTGGAAATACAGTAAGATGCAAAAGAACTGTTCGATTCATGTATCAGAATCATTATGAATTATTTTTGGGACACTATAACAAAGTGAAAGGAAAATTAACGAAAAGATGCCTACTGTTCCCTTTGTCTCCCTCACACAGTTTCTCCAGGCCCCAAAAACAAGGGTGTTGTACTGAGCAATCAGAACCACAGTTAATCTAGAGTCTAGACTAAGAAAAGTCTGAGTAATCTGAAATTCTGACCCAAAAGGAGACATAATTTTGGGACAACACCAATTTGAAGATGATGACCAAACAAATTAGCCAAGCCAAGAGAATCTTCAAATCAAAGACAAAGTGAAATCTTTTCAAAGTTGTCATTCCAAGAAGCCATACCCAAGGCCAGCATCAGTGAGAATATGCTGGCATTCCAGGTCACTGAGTGATTTCCCATCTAAGCCTGGCAGACACATCATTCACATCTAAGTTCACAAGGATAAGGGATGAAGCTAAAGCCTATTTCTCAGGTGATAAAGGAAGAGACATTCATGCCAGAATAACTGATGAAGGTAGAGCCCTGTCTGTGGGACATGATCTCCCAGACCCTGTCTAGACCCCAATATAGACGCATGATGCAGCTGTTACTCCAATTGAGCTGCATTCTCGGGCTCTTATCCAGACCTCCATTCTTCAGTCTGAACAGGATGCAGAAATGGTTCACTCATAATAAAAATCTATTCAAGACAAGTCCTTTGTTGTTGTGGAAATAGAATGTTCTTGAAAATGTTGCCATTCTGCAAGCAAGATAGAAATAACCTCTAACTTCCCATGAATGAAAAGTGATGTAAAAAGTCAAAACAAAAAAGCACAATGCAACAACCACAGCAGCAACTCTCTCAGCCCTGTGGAAATATTCTGCATTTGTGATTATCCATCTATTTGTTATTATTATTATTATTATTACATTTCTTTTTCCATTTGGTAAGATCGGTCATTTAGGAGTGGGTTTCGCTAGCTCTGCTGCCTTTTGAGCTGAGAAGCTGCATGATATGTGGAGTCCACAGAAGGGGTGGGGGCTTTATTGCATATCTCTCAGTCGAAAAGCATGCATCCATTGTGCAAGCCTGTCATCATGCTTGACAGCTCTCTCATTAACAGGAAACAGAGCAGGCTTTGTTGCCTCCAAGAGATAATATCAATAGTTACCACACTTGTCTGCAATCCTCCCTCTCCAAGACTGTGGATAATTTGTCTTGAATTTGACTTGGTTTTCAGATTTTTTTTCATCTCCATGTTAAATATGTCAAGTTTGAGAACGACTGACAAACCAGAGTCCTACATTTCATACTACCAGGTGCTGGGCATTGAACAAAGGAAGTAAACTAAAAGCAAAAACAAACAGACAAACAAAAACTAGCCAGGCCTCTGGGAAGCTAGAACACAACTCAGGGAGATAAAGGGTTTCATAGCAAATGGTGAACCAGGGTAATACTGCCATGTCTCAGGGAGGATGCTCTGATTTAGCCTGACTGTGTGCTGGCAGACTGCCCACTCACCCAGAGGGAGGGCCCTGTACTCTCATCCTCTCCAGCACTGCCTCCTTGGTGGGCTTCCCAGCCAGCTCTCTGGTTACTGGAAAGGTTCATCTTCTCTCCACATTCACTAAGCCCTTCAGCTGACATGTTGGTGAAAATTTTTATTTTATAACTTTTACCTATCTTTCTATTGTCTTCTCTGTCATTATCTTACTGAATTGCAGATTTCCTTTTAGTTACTATGTATGTATTGATTACTTTGAATTTTATTTTAACTTTTTGTATGTTTGCAACTGGCAATACATTCATGAGGTTGAAATTTCAACAACTAAAGAGGGTCTTCTGTAAACTCTCACCTCTATCTCTGAACCTCAGACACCTCATTTCTTATTTACCTCTCGTGAAATATTTTATGCATGTGAAAGCAAATAAATCATAAGAGCATTCACACATACACAAATATTCTTCTCTTTCTGCTTCTACACAAATGATAGATCATTTACACATTCTTCTGTACTTTGCTCTATTTGCTCATCCTGGAAATTATTCAATATCAATACATAAAGAATTACTTCATTTCTTTTTTTGATTGTTGGCCATTCCCTTGATGGAATGTCCCATAATTTATTTAACCCATCCACAATTGAAAGACATCTAGTTTCTTTCGAATATTTTATCTCTGTTCTAGAGGAAAAATTGCTGGATCAAAGGGTATATAAATTCTTAATTTTGAAATCTATTTGCAAATTGTCTTTTATAGAGGCTGTACCAGTGAGAACTTCCATCAGAAATGTGTGAGAGCATCTGTTTTCAATCCTTGTTGCCAAAGCAGGGTGGTTATCACTCTGCATGTTTCTGCACTGCTCAGTGAAACCTTGGCATTCCAGCACATTCACCTGCAGGAAAGGGCAAGTCCTTCACCTACACAGCACCCACTTGTGCTTCTGTCCCCTAGCTGCTGTGCCTTTCTCTCAGATTGCTAGTCTTTTGTTTTGAAGGAGCACTTAATATGCTAGGACAGTGAGCTATTTCTATGATATTGGCAGCATATCTCAATTGCTTCTAAGTAATTGTTTGGCTTTTAACTTCACTGTCTTGTGTGTACAGTGCCACAATTTAATTTTATGTAACTAAAATTATTTATTATTGTTTTCTTACTCTGAGTTTTGTTTCATAGTCAGAAAAGCCTCTCATACACTCTCTTTCTGTATGTGTGTGTACACATTAGCTCTCCCATGTTACTTTCTAGCTCTTCATCATTTCACTTTTATATTTAAATATTTGAACCATTTGGAATTTATTCTGAGATAAAGAATAGATATGCATCCAGCTTATTTCATTTTCCATATTACTACTAAATTGTCCCATTGCCATTTATTAAATAATATATATTTTTTCCCTGATGCCTTAAGATGGCATCTGTCCCATACTAGCTTATGTGATTAAGCGTATATCTGGTCCTTGTATTCTGTTCTGCTAATTGCCCATCTATCATTCCTTCTTTTCCACACTACATTTCATTTCATTGCAGTTTTATCATGTTATACTACCTGTCTCCCTAGCCCCTTGTTATTTTTTCATTTTCAGAACTTGCTGTGTTCACGTGAACCTTGACTACTTAAAATAACTATTGATACTATTACTGAGCTCTCATCGTATTTCTAAATTAACTAAGGGAGAACGGAAATCTGTTTGATGTTGAGTTTTTCTACCTAATGACAATGCAGCATGTTCAGCTGGTTCAAATATTCTTTTGTCTCTCAGGAGTGTTTTAACTTATTGTTCAAATAGACTATACACGTTTCATTATATGTATTCCCAGATATTTTACTTTGTATTGTGCTATTATAAAAAGAGTTTTTATTTAAATCTTCTAAAATTTAATTTTGTGTGTGTGTGTTTGTGTGTGTGTGTGTTTGTATACATGAATTCTGAAGTCTTTTATCATTGCTAAAATATTTGGTTGATCATCTTTGGTGTCAATGGTAAAAATTTATATAATCAGGTATAGTGGTTATTTTGCATCTTTTACCCCATATTTGTACACCTTTATTCATTTTTCTAAGTTTTTTGGGGGGATATTGTAACATCAGTAACAGCAAATAATATTAGAGATAAATAAGATTTTACAACTTTGTATTGTTTCCAACTTTAGTGAGAGTGCTTTTAGTATTTCCCTACAAAGTACAATTCTTGCTTTGAAATATATGTACACATGTATATGTTTGTGAGTGTGTTGTTTTAAAATTTTCTTAAGGGGCACCTGGGTGGCTCCATTGGTTAAGCGTCTGACTTTGGGTCAGGTCATGATCTCATGGTTTATGAGTTCAAGCCCTGTGTCAGGCTCTGTGCTGACAGCTCAGAGCCTAGAGTCTGCCTCAGATTCTGTGTCTCCCTGTCTCTCGGCCCCTCCCTTGCTCATGCTCTGTCTCTCTCTGTCTCTCAATAATAAATAAATGTTAAAAATTTTTTTCTTAAAAATAATGCATTGACATTTATAAAGATCAATACATTATTTTTAAGGGAGTTTTTTTAAACAAAAATGGAAATTTAATTTTATCACATGACTTTTCAACATATTTTGAAATAATTAGATGATAAAAAATATGTGGTATATGTATACAGTGGATTTATTGTTCATCCATAAAAATGAATGAAATCTTGTCGTTTGCAACAACATGAATGGAGCTAGAGAAATTAAAGCTAAGTGATATTAGAGAAAGATAAACTACCATATGATTTCACTCATATATGCAATTTAAGAAAAAAAAAGGCAAAAAAAAAAGAGACAGAGAGAGAGAGAGAAACAAAAAGATAGACTTTTAACTACATAGAACAAACTAAAGGTTACCAGACGGGAGGTGGGTAGGGGGATGTATGAAATAGGTGAAGGGACTAAGAATACACTTATGGTGCGCACTGAGTAATGTATAGAACTGTTGAATCACTGTATTGTACACCTGAGACTAATATAACACTATATATTAATAATACCAGAATTTAAATAAAAGGGAAAAGAAAAAAAGATGTCAAAAGTTTTCATTTTTCGATTTTATATATTTTAGAGTTTTTTAATTAGCATCTATAAATAAGATTCGTCTTTATTTACAATTTATCATGCAATCATTGTCACACTATCAATATTATGCCTCCTTCTTCAAAATATTTTCAAAACTACTATTATTTTTCTTTGGTTTGAAATATTTTACAACTCTTTGGAATTATTAAGCCTTTAAATGTTTGTCAGAATTCTTCATCATGTTTTAACGGTTGAGTAACCTTACAAAAAAAATCTTCTATAGTGATCTGCCTGTTTAGATTTTCTACCTTTCTAGAGAGATTTTGATACACTATATTTTGTTAGAAAATTACCATTTCCTTCAAGTTTTCAAATATATTTGATAGAATTAAGCAAAGAGGTGTCTTAAGACATGTAAATTACCTCTGATATGATTTCCCCCTTATCATTAGTTATTTTCTGTGTTTGCACTTTCTTCCTGTAATTAAATCCATGACTTTTCTCCTGACTCCTGCTTTAGCTGTACACCAAAGCTTTGATATGTGGAGTTGGTATTCTTGTAATTGTATTATTGTTGTTTATACTTATATTAACATTTTTATGTGTTTTTTCTTGTTACCAATAACTTTTTCAGAACACCTTAAAATCCAGGTGGTAAAGACTTTTTGTTTTCTTGTTCTTCTATTAAATTCTGGTTTACTGCATGAGATAGGATAATTTGCTATACTTCTGATTCTTAGAATTACTGAAGGCTTTTGTTGTTGTTGTTCCATCATATCACCATATTTTGTGACTGTTCTGTGAGCACATGAAAAATTTTGTATATATAGTAGTTAGGTAATCCCTACTAGTCATTATACTCAAGCCTTCTGTGTCCACCTCACACTGCAGGTATAGGTTAGAGAGTTTTGCTGTGTCTAGTGCTCAGTAAACCTCTGGTACACCCTATCTTATAAATACAGTTTCATGCTATTCCATGACTACCAAACTGTGTCCTCCACCCCTTAGCATTTTAAAGTGTCTATTTGTTTTGATGAATGACTTCAGGAGTGGATTCAGTTTTATCTGATGTTAAGATGAATTACTTGTTTTCTTTTTGTGCACATATACTAGCTTACAACTGCCCATATTTCTGTGTTCAGATTTTAATGACTAATTTTATCCATGCCTCTTGTCACAGAATAAAGCTGTGCTTTCATTTTAACAGATTACTTCGACTTGTTTTCATTTATTGAAATGACAGATATGCTTAGTGTAAGTTGTATCACTTTATGTTCATTTCTATGTAGTCTGTTTCCATTGTATGTTTCTCTCTAACTATAAAAATCTGTATTTTGGTATTATTGGATTGTCTTCTGTTAAAGCAAGACTACAGGCCAACAGTGGAGTCCCTTATGCTCAGCCCCATGTCACCAAACACAGATCTAACTTAATTACAGCTTTGGCTCTTCCAGAAATGGAATCTTAAACCATTTGGTCTTGAATCGCCTGATCAGCACTAGCGAGGTAATCTGCCTGACAGACCCCTGCCATCTAAAAAAAAGTAACCTTGCAATACCTAACTCACTTTTTTTGCCTGCTGTTTAACTTCCTTGCTCTTGCTCCCTCCTGCCTATAAAAGTCCTTCATTTTGTGCAACATCTCTGAGCTCCTTTCTATCTGCTGGATTGGATGCTGCCCTATTCAAATTGATTTTTGCTCATATAAACTCTTAGATGTTTAACACACCTAGTTTATCTTTTAACACTTTATAAATATAACTTTACATTATACCTTTAATTCTCTACTTTTTTTGGTGGCCAGTAGCTCTTAATTGCCAAAAATCAGTAACAATGAAATTAACATGTTCCATCTTCCCTCACCTTCATCTTCCTGTCCTCTACCACCTGATTTTAGTTAATAACAACCTCCCTTTTCCTTTGTTTGTCTTTTTGTTGTTGTTTTTGAAAAAATTATTTTCACCTTTATTATTTTATTTTTATTTATTTTTTAACATAATTTATCATAAAGTTGGCTAACATACACTGTACACAGTGTGATCTTGGTTTTAGGGGTAGATTCCCATGATTCATTGCTTACATACAACACCAAGTGTTCATCCCACAAAGTTTCCTCCTCAATACCCATCATCCATTTTTCCCTCTCCCCCACGCTCCTTCATCAACTCTCATTTTGTTCTCTGTATTTAAGGGTTTCTTATGGTGTGCATCCCTCCCTCTCTGTTTGTAACTATTTTTTTTCCGCTTCCCTTCCCCCATGGTCTTTTGTTAAGTTTCTCAAGTTCCACAGATGAGTGAAAACATATGGTATCTCTCTTTCTCTGACTGACTTATTTCACTTAGCATAATACCCTCCAGTTCCATTCAATGGCAGGATTTCATTCTTTCTCATTGCTGAGTAGTATTCCATTGTATGTGTAAACCACATCTTCTTTATCCATTAATCAGTTCATGGACATTTGGGCTCTTTCCATAATTTGGCTATTGTTGAAAATGCTACCATAAACGTTGGGATACATGTGCCCCTATGAATCAGCACTTGTGTATCCTGTGGATCAATTCCTAGTAGTGGTATTACTGGGTCATCAGGTAGTTCCATTTTTTAATTTTTTGAGGAACCTCCATACTGTTTTCCAGAGCGGCTGCACCAGTTTTCATTCCAACTAACAGTGCAAGAGGGTTCCCATTTCTCCACATTCTCACCAGCATCTGTTGTTTCCTGACGTGTTAATTTTAGCCACTCTGATAGGTGTGAGGTAGTATCTCAGTGTGGTTTTGATTTGTATTTCCCTGAGGAGAAGTAACTTTGAGCATATTTTCATGTGTCTGTTGGCCATCTGGATGTCTTCTTTGGAAAAGTGTCTATTAATGTCTTTTGCCCATTTCTTCACTGGATTAATTGTTTTTCAGGTGTTGAGTTTGGTAAGTTCTTTATAGATTTTGGATACTAACCCTTTATCCGATATGTTATTTGCAAATATATTTTCCCATTCTGTCCATTGCCTTTTAGTTTTGGTGATTATTTCCTTTGCCGTGCAGAAGCTTTTTATTTTGATGAGGTCCCAATAGTTCATTTTTGCTTTTAATTCCCTTACCTTTGAGACACGTTAAGCAAGAAATTGCTGTAGCTGAGGTCAAAGAGGTTGTTGCCTATTTTCTCCTCTAGAGTTTTGATGGTTTCCTGTCTCACATTTAGGTCTTTCATCCGTTTTGATTTTATTTTTGTGAATGGTGTAAGAAACTGATGGTCCAGTTTTATTCTTATGCATATTGTTGTCCAGATCTCCTAGCACCATTTGCTAAAGAAACTGTCTTTTATCCACTGGATACTCTTTCCTGCTTTGTCAAAGATTAGTTGACCATACATTTGTTGGTCCAGTTCTGGGTTCTCTATTCTATCCCATTGGTCTATGTGTCTGTTTTTGTGCCTTTACCATACTGTCTTGAGGATTACAGCTTTGTAGTAGAGGCTAAAGTCTGTGATTGTGATGCCTTCCACTTTGGTTTTCTTTTTCAACATTATTTTGGCTATTTGTGGTCTTTTGTGGTTCCATACACATTTTAGGATTGTTTGTTCTAATTTTGAGAAGAAAGCCAGTGCCATTTTGATTGGGATTGCATTGAATGTGTAGATTGCTTTGGGTAGTACTGACATTTTAACAATATTTATTCTTCCAATCCATGAGCATCAAATTTTTTTTCCATTTCTTTGTGTCTTCTTCAATTTCCTTCATAAGTTTTCTATAGTTTTCAGCATACAGAACTTTTACATCTTTGGTTAGGTTTATTCCCAGGTATTTTATGTTTTTTGGTGCAATTGTAAATGGGATCAATTTCTCGATTTCTCTTTCTGTTCCTTCATTATTGGTGAATGTCTATTCACCAATATTGGTTGTCTAAACAACCAATTTCTGTACATTGATTGTGTATCCTGCAACTTTGCTGAATTTATGTATCAGTTCTAGCAGCATTTTGTTGGAGTCTTTCAGGTTTTCCGTGTAGGGTATCATGTCATCTACAAAAAGTGAAAGTTTGACTTCTTCTTTGCTGATTTGGATACATTTTATTTCATTTTTTTGTCTGATTGCTGATGTGAGGACTTCCAACACTATGTTAAACAACAGTAGTAAGAGTGGACATCCCTGCTGTGTTCCTGATCTCAGGGGGAAAGCCCTCAGTTTTTCCCCAATGAGGATGATATTAGCTGTGGGCTTTTCATATATGGCTTTTATGATGTTAAGGTATGTTTCTTCTATCCTAACTTTCTTAAGGGTTTTTATTAAGAAAGGATGTTGTATTTTGTCAAATGCTTTTTCTGCATCTATGGACAGGATCATATTGTTCTTATCCTTTCTTTTATTAATGTGATGTATCACATTGATTGATTTGTGAATATTGAACCAGTCCTGCAGCCCAGGAATGAATCCCACTTAATCATGGTGAAAAATTATTTTTGTATGCTGTTGAATTCAACTTCCTAGTATCTTGTTGAGAATTTTGGCATCCATGTTCATCAAAGATATTGGCTTATAATTCACCTTTTTTGTGGGGGTCTCTGCCTGGTTTGGGAATCAATGTAATGCTGGTTTCTTAGAATGAGTCCAGAAGCTTTCCTTCCATTTCCATTTTTTGGAACAGTTGAGAAGGATAGGTGTTAACTCCACTTTACATGCCTGGTATAATTCCCTGGGGAAGCCATCTGGCCCAGGAATATTATTTATTGGGAGATTTTTGATAACTGATTCAGTTTCTTTGCTAGTTATGGGTCTGTTCAAATTTTTTATTCCTTCCCATTTGAGTTTTAGTAGTGTGTGGGTGCTTAGGAATTTGTCCATTTCTCCCAGGCTGTCCCGTTTATTGGTATATAATTTTTCATAGTATTCTCAGATAATTGTATTTCTGAGGGGTTTATTGTAATATGTACACTTTCATTTGTGGTTTTATCTATTTGGGTCATCTCTCTATTCTTTTTGAGAAGTCTGGCTAGGGGGTTATCAATTTTGTTTATTTAAAAAAAGCTCTTAGTTTCATTGATCTTTTCTACTTTATTTTTTTTATTTCTATATTGTTTATTTCTGCTCTGATCTTTATTATTTCTTTTCTTCTGCTGGGTTTGGGGTTTCTTTGTTGTTCTGCTTCTATTTCCTTTAGTTGTGCTGTTAGCTTTTGCATTTGAGATTTTTCTTATTTCTTGAGATAAGCCTGTATTGCAATGTGTTTTCCTCTTAGGACTGCCTTTACTGCATCCCAAAGGGTTTGGATTGTTGTGTTTTCATTTTCATTTGTTTCTTTTTTTTTTTTTTCATTTCTTCTTTATTTGCCTGGTTGACCCATCCATTCTTTAGTAAGATGTTCTTTAACCTCCATGCATTTGGATGTGTTCCAACTTTCCCCTGTGGTTGATTTCAAGTTTCCTAGCATTCTGATCTGAAAGTGTGCATGGTATGATCTCAATTCTTTTATATTTGTTGAGGGCTGTTTTGTGACCCAGTATGTGATTTATCTTGGATAATGTTCCATGTGCACTAGAGAAGAAAGTATATTCTGATGCTTTGGGATGTAGAGTTCTAAATATATCTGTCAAGTCCATCTGGTCTAATGTATCATTCAGGGTGATTGTTTCTTTATTGATTCTGTCTAGATGATCTGTTCATTGTTGTAAGTGGAGTATTAAAGTCCCTGCAATTACCACATTCTTATCAATAAGGTTGCTTATGTTTGTGACTAATTGTTTTATATATTTGGGTGCTTCCAAATTTAGGGCATAGACATTTATAATTATTAGCTTTTCTTAATGGATAGACCCCATAATTATGATATAATGCCCTTCTTCATCTCTTGTTACAGCCTTTAGTTTAAAATCTAGTTTGTCTGATGTAAGTATGGCTACTCCAGCTTTCTTTTACTTCCAGTAGCATGATAGATAGTTCTCCATCCCCTCACTTTCGATCTGAAGGTGTCCTCGGGTCTAAAATGGGTCTTTTGTAGACAGAAAATAGATGAGTCTTGTTTCTTTATCCATTCCGATACCCTATATCTTTTGATTGGAGCATTTAGCCCATTTGCATTCAGTGTAATTATTGACAGATATGAATTTAGTGTCATTGTGATATCTGTAGATTTCATGCTTGTGGTGATGTCTCTGGTCCTTTGTAGTCTTTGCCATATTCCACTCACAGAGTTCCCCTCAGGATCTCTTGCAGGACTGGTTTAGTGGTCATTAACTCCTTCAGTTTTTGTCTGGGAAAACTTTTATATCTCCTTCTATTCTGAATGACAGTCTTGCTGGATAAAGGATTCTTAACTGCATATTTTTTTCCTATTCAGCACATTGTATATTTCCTGCCACTCCCTTCTAGGCTGCCAAGTTCCAGTGAACAGGTCTGCTACTACCATTATCTGTTTACCCTTATAATCTAAGGCTTGTTTGTCTCTAGTTGCTTTCACAATGCTCTCTTTATCTTCGTATTTTGCTAGTTTCACTATGATATGTCATGTAGAAGACCGATTCCTTTTGCATCTGAAGGGAGTTCTTTGTGCCTCCTGGATTTGAATGTCTGCTTCCTCCCCCAGATTGGGGAAGTTTTCAGCTATGGTTTGTTCAAGTACACCTTCTGCCCCTTTCTCTCTCTCTTCTTCTTCTGGAACTCCAATGATATGGATATTATTACATTTCATTGAATCACTTAATTCTTTAATTCTCTTCTTGTGGTCTAGAATTTGTTTATCTTTCTTTTTCTCAGCTTCATCTTTTTCCATAATTTCATCTTCTATTTCACTTATTCTGCCCTCTGCCTCTTCATTCCTCACTGTCACTGCCTCTAGTTTATTTTGCACCTCACTATAGCATTTTTTAATTCATCATGACTATGTTTTAGTTCCCAGATCTCTGCAGCAATAAATTCTTTGCTGTCTTCTATGCTTTTTTCCAAGCCCAGTGATTAATCTTATGACTATTGTTCTAACGTCTTGATTAGATATATTGTTTGTATCTGTTTTGATAAATTCTTTAGCTGTCATTTCTTTCTGGAATTTCTTTTAAGAAGATTTCTTCTGTTTCATCATTCTGGCTAGTTTTCTGTCCCTTATGTGTTCTAAAAGCTTGTTATGTGTGCTGCACTGCAAGCACTGCTATATTAAACAGGGGCCATACATTATTCAGGGCCTGGTCCTTAAGGAGGTGTTTCTTGGAGTGTGTTACATGCTCTCTGTTGTTGTGACTCTGATTTCTTTATCTTCCTACTTGTAGTAATGGTTTGAACCCTCTGCCAGGTGTGCTTTGATTCTTTTATTGAAGTAACCTGGAAAAAAAATTAAAGGGGAGTGCAGTGGTGGTGGAAGAGGCCTTATCCCACACACACAGAGGAATGACAGTTTCAGGGAAAAGGAAAATAAAAGAAAATTGACTGGACAAAGAAACTATATGGCTTAATTAGAGAGAGAGAGAGAGAGAGAGAGAGGAAAATAAAAAAGGAGATATACAACAGGTAAAAAGAGAATAAATTAAATATGTCTGATTAAACAAACCAACAGCCAGAATAACCAGAATAGAGAAGGAAAGAAATAAGAAAAAGAAAAGGAATAAAAACGTGTGTGTGTGTATAATATATAATATTTTATATATATATATATATATATATATATATATATATATATATAATAAGAATTGTCCATGAATTAAATCAGAAAATGCAAAACCTCTGGGTGCCTTGGAATCGGTGGCAGAGCTGGTCTGGAAGAGGGGTTGTGTGACAGGACACTATCAATCTTTGGTAGATACACAGTTACTAGGTGCAGAGGGGCGTGGTTTTGTGTAGGCCAGTGGGACCTCCACTGTGGGCCCACTATCAGTTCCCTGAGGTCCCATCTTGTTGGTGATGGAGAGAAAAATGACCACACCCTAGTCTCCCCTCCCTGGATCAGGTATCCCAAACCACTCTGTTCATGCCATCCTCACAGTGCTATACAGTGATGAGTGGGCCTTTTTTTCCCCACTCCACAGTCTCTAGTGCCTCCCAAGTGCTTGGCTGGTATTCAAACCCAATGTCTTAAAAGATCCTGCTCCGTGTGCCCTGGTTCCAAGGAAGTGCCACTCCAGCCCCACAACTAAGGGCCTCTGGCTCCTCCCAGTGTCACAAGGGTGGGAACAAGATGGTTTGTCACGCTCCACTGACTCCTGCACCTCTCTGGCACTGGGCTGGGATTCAAACCCCTATCTCTTAAAGGATCCTGCTCTGCACTTCCCGGTACTTGGGAAATGCCACTCTGCCCCACTGATAAAGGGCCTGTGGCTGGTGGGTACAGGCAGGGATCTTTGTCCTTGGAATGGCTCTTTGCCTTCTTCCCACAGCACTCAAGGGATAGGATTGCTTTGTCCCACTGCGGACTGCGTCTCTAAGCTAGTTACTGATCCGGGGGTTAGCTTCCCTCTCCATACGTGCATGAACAGTGCAGCTGTCTCCAGTACGGAGAAAGCCCCACAGTTAGAAATTGAATGTTTCTCCATTTTTTTCCTATCCCTGGCCCTAGTTTTTCTCTTGTCCAAATACAATCCTACACTTCCACAACCTTTCTCTTCCTTTGTCTCTCTGCAGAAGTGAATCCCTCCCCTCCATGCCTACACCACTGTTTTATCTCTCCAAGTTCACAATCATACACCTAGGGCCCACCAAGTTGTCCCTGTGGCCCCTGGAGATGTCTCTGTTACTCTCCAGCCTACTCTTGGCATTCCAAGCCTTCTGGCCTCAACACCCCTGTGTTTGAGGGATGAGGGAACTTTGGGTCCCCCTACTTCTCTGCCATGTTGGATTCCTTTTTCTTAAAAACACCCCTACATGTAGTATTATATTTGTCAGTTTTAAATATCCTTGGATTTCCCTACACAATTCAGTATGAGGGAATAAGCACAATTTTTACTTACCATATTTTTTCTTCCATCTGACCTATCCTTGAGTTATGTTGTTATTTCACTGTCATGACTTATAACATCTCTAGTCATCCATTACTTTAGTCCCTGACTTCGTTTTAATTTAATTTAATTTAGTTTTTTTTAAATCAACTTTCTTTTTTTTAATTTTTTTAACGTTTATTTATTTTTGAGACAGAGAGAGACAAAGCATGAACAGGGGAGGAGCAGAGAGAGAGAGAGACACAGAATCTGAAACAGGCTCCCGGCTCTGAGCTGTCAGCACAGAGCTGGACGCGGGGTTCGAACGCACGGACCATGAGATCATGACCTGAGCCGAAGTCTGACGCTCAACCGACCACGCCACCCAGGCGCCCCTATTTCTATGGCTAAATAAATTCAATTTTCACAAACAGTCTTTTCTTTGATTATTTAGTTATTTCCCTGGATGGTGGAAATTTTCATTCAGTGAGTCCCTCAAGAATAGCTCCTGGGAAAACTACTCCCCAAGTTGCTACAGGCTTGCTGATGCACATCTGTTCTCTTTGTGTAGAGCAGCTATGTGCTGGGTATAAATGTCTGAATCATTCTCTTTTTACCTAGGGGTTTCCAGGTGATGCTGTCCTGTCTTCTAGCATTGATGCTGCCATGGAGACCCCCATGGCCAGAAAGCCTAAACTCTGTCTCTCTTACATGGCTTGCTATGCTTATCTTCATTTTGGAGGTTTGGTACCTTTACTAAGTGTCAATTCTAACTGACCTGTGTCTATGTTTATTGGTATGTTGTGAGCCCTTTTGCTATGAAATTAATCTCCTTTGATTTATTTCAGGAAGTTTTTCTTAATCATGTCTTCAAATACTCTGTTTCAGTATTTTGGATTTCATCTTCCCAGCTCTAATTATGTGTATGTTCGCATTCCTTTACTTATCTACCATATCTAATATTATTGCTACTTTTAAACTATTTATTTCTGAATGAAATATGGCCCTTTGTAGCAACGTGGATGGAACTGGAGAGTGTTAGGCTAAGTGAAATAAGCCATACAAAGACAGATACCATATGTTTTCACTCTTATGTGGATCCTGAGAAACTTAACAGAAGACCATGGGGGAGGGGAAGGGGAAAAAAAAGAGGTTAGAGTGGGAGAGAGCCAAAGCATAAGAGAGTCTTAAAAACTGAGAACAAACTGAGGGTTGGTGGCAGGTGGGAGGGAGGGGCGGGTGGGTGATGGGTATTGAGGAGGGCACCTTTTGGGATGAGCACTGGGTGTTGTATGGAAACCAATTTGACAATAAATTTCATATATTGAAAAACAATAAAACCCCAAGGACAGAAAAAAAAATAAACTATTTATTTCTTTATTATTTCACATTGCTTATTTTCCCCTTTCTGTCTTCTCTGTAGTTTACTATGTTTTCAGGAATATCTATTCTCTTTTGTGCACCAACCAATTTCACCTTGATTTCAGTGCTGGTATTGTGCTGTGTTTCCTCCTTCTTTGCTGTCCTCCACCAGCTCACACTTCATTGTCCCCATTGGCTGGTGTGCTTTTCCTCATTTTTCTTTGTGGTTTGTGTTCCTGCTTCATAACTTATTGACTAAAACTCTGTTTGCCTCACAGAAACCGTTCTCTATAAATTTTCTTCATCTGCTACTGGCTTTTTCCTACCTCTTACCTCATTTTTTTTATTATGGTCATTTTTAGAGATGTTGTCATTTTATTCTTTTCATTTTTAGAGATGTTGTCTCTAAATTTTAGAGATGTTGTCTCTAGATTTTATTGTAATACTTATTTTTTAATCAGGAGCTTTTTCTTCTGGGCCATCTATGGGCAAGATATTTAAATTTGGACAGGAGTAGAACAGAGAACATGGAAGCTTCTGGATAACAGTATGAGGCTTCTCCTCTCTACTCCAGCTGCAAAGGATGACAGTGTCTTACAAAATGGGATCCTCACTTAGCCCTGCCTCTGCTGCCTCTTAGAACCAGAGTTCAGAGATATTCCTCCAATTAGCAATATACTCTTCAGGCTACAACCATCCAAGGAATCTGAGTTTTAAACCTCAAGGTGTGCCTCTCAGATTTAAGTTTACTTTCCTTGCTAATTTTGAGTCCTGCAACTAAGCATCCTGCCTCTGCATTCCCTCAAAGTGTCCTTGCCTTATATTCACCACTCTTAGTGGCATTTCTAACAATTTTCAATTTAGGAGGGGGTAGGCTTCTCCTTGGTTTACTGAAGGTGAAGTTAGTGTTTTCATTCCACATTCTCATGGCTGCTTTTCAGAAATTTTCCATGAATAAAACAAGGAAATGTGTAGTTTATGACTGTCTTAAAAATAAAAGTCCCTATCTCCCTTGGTTCTTTTTTGGCTTTGCAAATGTCTTCTGTTATTGTGTCACCATATGGGTAACTTTATTTCTGGTGTTTTATTTTTAAGCCAAAATCATGAAGTTTCATGTTGTCAGATCTATCAAGTTTTCATCTTAGAGTTTGTGTTTTTGGTGTCTTTTTAAAAATGTCTTTCACTTACCCCTTATTCACAAAAATATTCTGCTGTGGTATGCTCTACCCATTTGCCTCAGTACTCTACAATTCAATCTTGTCTCTGTTTTCTGAATGTGAATTAGGAATACAGGAAACTAATGTTCCTGTACATTTGATGTAACAGCTTAATAGAAAACCTTGCTCATGTGCATCCTACTGATTCTGTTTCTCCGTAGAACCCAGACTAATACAGCCATTGTTGTTAGGAGGTATATATAGTCAACAAAAGTAAGAACTTGGGCTCTACTTCTATGCAGAAATGAGAGCATGGCACATGGAGACGTGTGTGTGTGTGTGTGTGTGTGTGCACATGTGTGTGTTAGAACTTTGGAGTCACTTCACACTGACTATTATGCCAACCAGATCCATCTGACACCATGAGCCCTGATGTTGGCTATTTCTCACTTTTGGTGAAACAGGGCCTTGCTTGGACATGGGCCTGAGGAAATACCTGGAAAAAATGGGAAGAAAGTCTTGCTTCCAGACACCATTTTTAGTCTGGCCCATGAAGGACAGGGAGAGAGATGAGGCAAGAACCACTGGCCCAAATCAAGGGCACAGTAAAGATGTTCTGGGGGACCTAGAGCTCACAATTTGTAAAGGAGGGATTGAAACTTATTCAATAAAGTCAGAAGCAATCATCCAAAAAGTTTCTATAAAGAGAATAATTTAAAAGACTTGGTTTACCAATATCTACAGGGTAAA
Organism: Prionailurus viverrinus; assembly: GCF_022837055.1. Lineage (NCBI taxonomy): Eukaryota > Metazoa > Chordata > Mammalia > Carnivora > Felidae > Prionailurus > Prionailurus viverrinus. Next base: position 49,137,391 of record NC_062563.1, read on the forward strand.
CCGCTCTTCAGGAATCCCACCACTGCCTGAAATGAGGCCAGTCACTGGGTCATCCAAAGGGCAAGGGTCAGCTGATGGTATCTGAATTTCACTCGTGGGCCCCTGTCCATGGAACTGAATCAGAGTCAAGGATGACTTTTAATAACCACTTTTCTGGTGTCTCTAATGTCTGCCATTACAGAGCATATGTGAGCTATTGAAGAAAACTCACATTTGAATGCAATAGTCAAAGGTTTCAGACTTTTGTTAGAGCCATAACCACTTGGAGAGAGAAAAATAACTTGATTAGCATCCTTAGATGCATGGTTTCTGTACAGATTTATCCTTCTAGAAGCATCTCAGAGCAGACCATGCTCTGTGAGAGATATCTGAAGCTCCTGGTACTGTTTCTCCGTGAGACATGCTAGATCCATGGATTAATTGTCCACTGAATGCTCTGTCATACTGTCCCAATCTGGGACATGCTCCTTGAAGTCAGGGATAATAAATGCCCTCCCACACACCACATCACTCTGAAGACATGCTTTGTTTACCCCCTTGAGAATATAACAAGCAAAACTGGAAAGTTTTACCAAGTGTCTTTTTAAAAATCTTTACAGCTTATTAAATTGACCCAACATGCTGCATGGTAATAATCAGAGTGTGACTGTTCCTGTTTAGGTCAGTGCTGTCCATATGTGCCCATGGTTCTATATTTGACCACGTCACTTACTTATATACAGGTAGTGAGTTTGAGGTAGAGCTCCCTTCTCCAGATTGCCAAGCCACCCTTTCCTGAGATAGAGGAGATTCTCACATTTTCAGACAGTATCTTTGTGACTCGACCCTTCCCCAGGCCTCCACCTGCCTGTAGGTGTCCTCTAGCCATGTCAAAGAACTTGATATGGTTGCCATGGGCACCTTGCCCCTCTGAGCCCACTGTGGACACGTGGTCCCTCTGCCTTTGCCCATTTATTCATTCCACATTCCACAAAGAATGCTTTGAAATGTTGAACTGAATAGGCCTCTGTCATTATAGGTATATAATATGTTTATTCATACGTTGTTCAGGTATTTAAAGAGAACATAAAATATTTTTAATGAATAAAATCCACTCTCTGATACCACAGCCAGTAAGCCCCAGCTGGCTACATTCTCCCTGAGACTTGCCCATGCTCCTGGGGTCCTCTTTACTACCCTGTTCTTTCTTGACTGGCTTCTCTTACTCTTTCTCTAAGGTCTCCTTCTTTGCTAGGGTGCTTAAAACATGAGTGAAGTATGGCAACACTCCCTGTGACATAATTAGCAGTGGTGCTCTACTTGGGGTCAAACTCGCTCATCAAACCAGGCCCTGCACCTGCCATGTAAACCGGGGCCATTAAGGTGCTTTCCAAAAGGAAAAAAAAAAACCCACAAAATCAAATGTTAAGTCTTTTGTCCCAAATCTTCTAATGAAAGAAGTCTTTTGAAAAGCTTGTCTTCAAACACATTTTTTTAATATTCTGCTGCAGAAAGGGGAGAGAAGAGGAGAGAGGCCAGATAAGAAGGGGGACAGAGCATGAAAGAAACCCCACCATTGTGCATGGCAGCTGCTGTGCCTCTATTTCCTCATTTCTTGTGCTCACTACTAAGGTAATGACCACTTAGAGATTTTCAGAGGGAAAAACAAAGAAAATGGGAGATCTCCCAAAAAAATGCACAGGGCAACTATAAAACATGTCCCAAAAGTAAAATCCTGGGGGAAAAGTATGCTTTGGCAAAGTAATGTTTAATTGCTCTTCCAGTAGACAGTGTGAGTTTTACAATTACTTTGCTGCCATCCCTGTTTCTCAGGGAGCAACCTATTTCCTCAGGACAGGAAGCTGACTTTTATTTTATACTTTTGGGTATAATTCCTGGGATATATGTCATTAAAAGGAAGGATGTGGCATCCTGTGTACCTAGCAGCCAGAATGTATAATAACCCCACTTTCCACAACCCTTTTTGGAGGGGCTCCTAAAACTAAATGATAAATAGTAGTTCCCATTTCTAAAAAGTTATTATGAAATTTATTTGTGATTAACTCAAACAGACCTGGGTATGTTGGGGTAGGAGTTGCTTCATATTTGTTCTGTTTTGGCGGATGTTTTCCTTTTCCCCAGGGATGGAGGCAGACTGTTCCCCCATATCAGCCTGGCTACACCTCACTGCCCCTGGCCACCATGTGGTTCACATGCAGGGTACCTCACAAATCCCTGAACTGTCCTGTAGTAAGGTGATTTCTCTAAACATCTATAAATCCTATGAGCTTACTGCCTATACTTATTTTCCTATTCTAGTCATTTCATTTGGTTATTCATTCATTCTGTTTATTAAGAACTCACTATGTCCAAGGACTCCTAGGTAGGGTTATCTTGCAATGGACCCATCTATTGAAGAAGAGGTCTTTTTCTTTAGCTGCAACACATTAGCCCGCCTGGATTCTAGGTCCTTGCTTGTCTGGGTAAAGCCAACAACAACGCTAGTTTCCCACAAAGGGGTGGTTCTTCATGCAGCTTCCTTCCCATGTAACTTACTGCAGGGGAAAGCAGTAAAGACACTCTCTGATGGATGTCCTCTTTCTGCAGCTGTCACTGTATTGCCTTCTTCCAGGAACAGTGGACTCGGCTAAATAAAAGCAAGAGATTTGGGTTCAAGCAAGCTTTTAGTGTGAAACCTGAATATACTACTTATTCAGGTTTGATGTGGAACGATACTGAAATTCTTAACTTCAAATTCCACTCTGGAAAGCACCTCACAAGACAGCTGTGAAAATTAAATGAGAACCTAGTATATACTGAGACAATACATTTAGTCCTGTTTTCCCCAAAAATCTCAGGTTCTCAAGAGCCCCATTAAGTCACAGGTAATTCACCTGAGAGCCTGCAAAACAGTAACCCTGAGTCATTTCCTTTAAATCAACTGTATTGAGGTATTATTTACACAGAATAAAAAGTACTCATTTTAAGAAACTAGTTTGATGAGTTTAGACTAATGGGACCTGTGTACCCAACACACAATCAAGATATAGAACATTTTCATCACCCCATGTGTTTTTTTTGGCCATTTTGCATTCAATTCCCTATTTGCCCCCAGCCCAGGTAAGAACAGATCTTTTTTATTTCCACTATAGATTAAATTTGCATTTTCTAGAATCTCATGTACATGGAATCATGTGGCATGCACACTTTTGTGTTATTGTGCATATCAGTAGTGTACCTCCTTTTATTACTAAGTAGGATTTCATTGTATGGATACACAATTTGTTTACTGATTCACTAGTTGGTTAATTGTGAGTTGTCTTCAGTTTGGTGCTATTATGGAAAAAGCTACTATGAACATTTGCATAGAGTCATTGTGTGGATATGTTTTCATTTCCTTTCTGTAATTACCAAGGAGTAGAAGGGCTGAGTCATATGGTAGGTGTAAATTTCATTTTATAAGAAATAGCCAATTTCTTTTCCAAAGGATCTGTATCATTTTGCATTCTCACTGGCATAGTAGAAGAGTCCCATTCTTGCCAACTTTTAATGTGGACTGTCTTCATTTGTGCTCTTCCAGTGAGTATGTAGTAGATTTTCATATCTCCTCTAGTTTTATTATTTTTTTAATACTACAGCTTGAAGTTAGTTAAGGAAAGTTGGTGAAGGTGGATATGCAAAACTGAAAGTTTTGCCCCTCTCTATGATAATCTAAAATTCCAGTAGCAAACCTTGAAAGATTCCTAGAGAAGGCACCACAAGACAGGAGGGGATGCCTCCTGAACAGTAGTACAAAATACAATATTCGGACATGGTATTTAGTTCTAACAAACAAACAAATTTTGAGAAAGGCTTCAGAGAGAAGATGGCATTAGAGCTGGTCCTCTAACTTTTCAGGAGGCAGGGCCTGGAACACAGGCAAGAGGGGTGGGGAACATAGGGAGAGAGGTGGGACACTGGTGGGAGGGGCAGAGAATAGAGGGGGAAGACAGGGAATAGAGGGGGAGGGGGGCATGGTGGGGGCAGTGCATTCTATGCTAAGAGAACAGTAGGAATAAAGGAGCAAAAGTTGTCTGGGGGAACAGAGGGTGTTCTTGAGTGATTGCAGTATAACCAGCCAACATTTTCCATGACCAGTCTGGTGAATTTTAATACTTCTGAAGTTATAACAAAGCCCTCTTCTTTAAAATCTTCATGCATTGAAAAGTAACTTCAAATGAAAGTACCTGGCATACATTAAGGACATAATAAGTACGTGTTGAATGAATGAACAAGTAAATTAATGAGTGAACTACCTGAATGTAGAGAAACATAAATGGGTGATTTTGAAACCGTGCAGATACAAAGCTCAGGGAAGTTAAAAGGAGAGAAATAACTTCCTGCTAGAAAATTGAGATAGGTTCATGAGAATGGATCATTTTAGGTCTAGCTTTAAGCATGAGAAGTTTTTATATATGCAAATACTGGAAAGAAAGAAAAACATTTTAAGACAGTAATATAAACATAGCTTCACAGAGAGAAATAGGGGATTTTTCTGGTATAGTTGAAGGAAAAGTTTTATTTTTAATGCTTTCCCTATTTATAAACCAACAACCATATGCAAGGAACTTGTCTATGTGTCTTGATGGGTATAGCATTTATTTTTTAAATTAGCAGATGTTTAGTCAATGCCTGTTATAAGGCTGCACTGGGGATACAATAGTTGCCAGGCTGTGCCCTGAGAGAAGCAGTGGGGGAAGGAAATGAAAGTTTAACCAGTGACTCCAAAGTCAAGTTCACCCAGAGCCCTCCCTTCAGACATAATGGGGGGTAACTGGTACAGGAGCCAGATCTACACAGCAGGTTGGCTGAAGTGCCATTGGAGGAATGGAAACTAAGAGCCCAGGACACCGGGAGGCTTCGCAAAGAGAAAATCTGTCGATGGTGGCCAACAGCCCAGTGAGCACAGTCTATTCCCCTTGGAGCTGAGGCAGAACTAGGAGTGAATTAACTGCAAAAGGCAGAAGGACAATACTGGGGAAGAAATAGGCCTATCTGGGAGTTCACCAACAGCAAGCTGGAAAGAGTCCAGGACCATAGTGTTAGAAGATGCAAGTTAAAGGGGCGCCTGGGTGGCGCAGTCGGTTAAGCGTCCGACTTCAGCCAGGTCACGATCTCGCGGTCCGTGAGTTCGAGCCCCGCGTCAGGCTCTGGGCTGATGGCTTGGAGCCTGTTTCCGATTCTGTGTCTCCCTCTCTCTCTGCCCCTCCCCCGTTCATGCTCTGTCTCCCTCTGTCCCAAAAATAAATAAAAAACGTTGAAAAAAAATTAAAAAAAAAAAAGAAGATGCAAGTTATGAATGTAACGAAAGACAATGGGTACAAGCATACTTTGTTTTACTCCATTTTGCTTTATAATGCTTCAGAAATACTGCGTTTTTTACAAATTAAAGGTCTGTGGCAACCCTACATCGAGTAAGTCCATTGGTACCATTTTTCCAAAAGCATTTGCTCACTTTGTGTCTTTGTGTCACATTTTGGTAATCCTTACAGTGTTTTAAATGTTTTCATTTATTATTATACTTGTTATGGTGATCTGTGATCTGTGATTACAACTCACTGAAAGCCCAGATGATTGTTAGCAATTTTTAGCAATGAAGTATTTTTTAATTAAGGTATATACATTGCATTTTTAGGCATAATGCTATTGCACACTTAATAGACCACAGTATAGTGTAAATATAACTTTTACATGCACAGGGACACCAAAAAGTTCATTTGACTCACTTTATGGTGATATTTGCTTTATCACAGTGGTCTGGAACTGAGTCCACAGTATCTCCAGGGTATGCCTGTATATACTTTGCCTGTATATTTTGCCAATGTTTCTGTTTTATGTGGCCGCATCACAATATACTATAGAACTTAGTAGCTTAGTACAGCAGCAATATGTTGTTTCTTAAAATTCAGTGGGTCAGGAGCTTAGGCAGGAATTGGCTTGACGGTTCTCCTCTCTTTATGGCACCAGCTGGGACCACTCACTTGTCTGCATTTAGTAGGCACCTGGGCTAGAAGACCCACAACGACTCCACTCAGGTGTCTGCCACCTTCCTGGTCCTTCATGAGGGTGTCTTTTTCCTCAGAGTGTCTCATCATCCAGGAGTCTAGCCAAAGTGTCCTTAGAGCACAGTGGTTGGTTTCCCCACAGAGTTTGGAAGTGGAAGTGGTTGCTGCCAGGGTTCTCAGGGCTGATGCCAAAGTAGACAGGCATCCTTTCCATGAGGTTCTGTTGGTCAAGGCAAGTCACAAGGCCAGGGTCCTTTGACAGTGGGATTGGGAAGGGGCGAAACTCCCTTTTTGCTGATGGAAAGAACTGAGGGAATTGACAGAGTCCATCTTTGGATCTGATATGTAAACAGACTCGTGAGAATTCCCTGGTGGTACCCTCTTAATTTGCCTGATTTACAGACAACTCCCAGGGAAATAGTGGTGCATATCTAGAAAGAGAGGGGGCCTATGAGAGATTTGTGGTTGGGTCCCAGCTTCTCCACACCCAGATCAATGCACTTCTAGCTTGCGTTTGTTTGTTTCTTTTGATCCATGCTACCTGACTGCAACAGGCACTGTGGGGAGAGAGATGGAAAGGCCATGACCTTACTTCATAAACACTTGTTTTTTGGTTTATTTTTATTCCTTCCACTTTTTTTGCTTAATATACAAATTAAACAAATCAACAAAGAAACAAGACCCTTCTCACATACTATTCCTCTCCTCCTAAAGTAATTCTGACTTCTATCCATACATATCGGTGTTTATGAACTTATTATAAATTGAGTCATTTACCATGTAGTCCTTTATGTTCAGGGTTTTCTTCTACTCAAACATGCATGTCTCATGTTAATCTAATTGGTGCATGGGACAGCAGTTTATTCTGTTGTTGTTGCACAAAATTCTACTGTAGGCCTCTTAGAGTTGAAGGTCTGCATCTCTCAGGGTTTATACCCATCTGTGACCACAGAAGCCCACCTGGAAAGCCTGTCTAGAGGCAGTCCCTGAGGGGGTTCTTTGTCACCTAAGATCTGACAAAAGTCACAGCCAAGCAGAAATCTCTCTGAAAAACACACCACCCACGATCCTTTTTCTCTGTGTGGCAAGTTCACAACCTGCCCCTGTTCTGGGTCACCACAAAGGGGCTCTAAGGTGGTTGACAGTCCTCCCAGAAGCCTCATTCAGTTCTCCACAGAGCCCTTTCCTTCAGTGGATTTTCTAGTATCACCCTGTCCCCACTGGTTTTGCCACTAAGGAGCCTGGAAGCCAGACTTCTAGAGGTCAGAGGACTTTGGGAGCCAAAGTAATCTGTGCCCACAGCAAGCAAAAACTATTGGATAATTAATGCCTTCCCCTCAGCAGCTCTTCACCAATGGCTGATGGACTTGGTGGATAGATGCCTCAACTCCCATGCCCCTCAGAAAAAATAACTCTGAGATTCATGTTTTACACTGATTCCTAAATTTCCCAGGAGGAGTTAAGCCCCAGTGGTCCACAACTATAACATTCTGGATAAGTCAACTTTATTGGTTGGCTTCCCTTGCCTGTCTCATTTCTCATCCTTACAGGAATTTCTTGGGATCCCCTGCCAAGTGATCATTTTGCAACCAAACACTCACTTCAGGGTCTACTTCAGAAGGAAGCCAGTATTAGACACCTATAGACACAGCATGTCAAATGTAAAGTGTAAACAGAAATAATGAGACAGGAAAGCTAACTTCTTCTGTTCTACCTCCTTCTTTTATATAACAGCAACAAAAATCTTAGTAGAAACTCTGATAATAGACCATGGTATATGTGTATACACACATGTTTTGAAAAGCAATTTCTTCCACAAATGCCAGACAAACTTTTCAGGACTCTGTTTAACTTTGATAAGCAAAGCTCTCAGCTTTTCTAATGTAAGGCATACTTTGAGTTGACTGATATTGGTTGCCTAGAGATTATTCTGATGATATGCTGACTGGTCTTTCCATTTCTAAAGGAACTTACTTCACTGCACTTTTTGTAAAATACTGAGAGCTCTCTACTTTTAACATATTTCCATTTTGGTTTTCAACATATGCCTAAACAACAGTATATACAATGGTTTAAGCTGAGCTGTAAAATCTCAGCTGTTGTTTCCAGGTGTGTGTGGCATATAGAGCATAAACATTTCTGTTCATTCTTCTGCCTTCTTATGTTCAAGATAGGTGCACATACTTACAGAAAGGAAAAAATAATATGCCCTCTCCTTAAAAAATAAATTTGAAAAACATAAAGATGTTAGAAGTTAATGTAGAAGAGTATTTTGGGAAGGGAAGGATTTCTTAAACATGACAAAAACCCTTACCAGCAATGAAAAAAAAATATTAAATTAGGCCGTTAATTTAGCAATTTTCTCAACAAAGCACTATAAAATGAGTGAAAAGACAAGCTGCAGGGTGGAAGAACGAGGCCAACAAAGTGTACTACAAACTTCTATAAATTAATAAAAGGACAGACAATCCAAATAAAAATTCATGAAAGATTTGAGCAAGCACTTGATAAAAGATATTACCCAGAGTGCTGATAACTTGTAAAAAGGTGGTTAGTAGCAAGAGTCCTCAGGGAAATGCAGACCAAAAGAAAAATGAGATGTCATTAGACACATACCAGAATGGCCCAAACAAACCACAGCACGAGTCCTGATCACACCATGTATTTGTGAGAAGGTGCAGAACAAGAACTCATATTGCTTGTGAATGTAAATTGGTCAACATTTTGGAAAACTGGTGAACAGTATTTCAATCTAAACTTACATATACTTCATAACACAGGGACTTATTTTTTAGGTCTTGATGACCTGTGCAAGAATGTTTATAGTAGCACTGTTAATAACAAGAAATTGGGGAAAACCCACTTATACATTGATAGTAGGATGAATTAAAAATATGGTTTATTTCTACCGTGGAATGCTGGGACAGCAAGTAGAAAGTATATGCTACTACTATATGCAACAACTGGGTGAACTTCACAGATATAATGAAGTCAGATCTAAAAAAATACACAGCAAATAATTCCATTTATAAGAAGTTTGCAAACACCAGTCTATAGTCAAGGAAGTCAGGATATTGATTTTCTTTCTGGAGGAAGGAAATGTGGAGACTGTCTGAATAGCAGTTTCTTTGCTCGCTTTCATCTAGAAAATTATCAAACCAAGAAGGAAACTGAATCAGGAAAGGAAGGCAAAAAGAATAATCCAAAAAGACAAACCTTTATGAAGCAGTTGCTCCAGGCTACAATGATGAGATTATTAGATAAGCACAGCCTATGAAGGTTTCTGACTCAATGTCAATATTCAGAGAAAGCCTGAAGTGCCAGATCAATTCAAGCAGAAATGATAATCTGGAATAGTATAATGAGAGAAAATCCACCTTAGGCTGTATCCCCCAGCCCCTCCCTGTGCAGCTGTCCTGTTAGACATCCTTACAGCACACATCACTTTCTGCATGTGGATGATTCCTGTATTTGTTTTCATGTTTATGTCTATCTCCTGCTCTCTAGAATATGTTTCCTGAAGACAAGGATTGTGCCCTTGTTTATGAGGACATTGGAAGAATAGATGCTCTTAAATTTAATGTAGTCTACTTCAACAATGACTTTTCTATGATTTGCTTTTTTTTAATTCCAGTATAGTTAACATACAATGTTATATTAGTTTCAGGTGTACAATATAGTGATTCAACACTTCAATACATCACCTGACATTCATCATGACAAGTGCACCTCTTAATTCCCATCATCTATTTCAGCCACCTCTCACCTGCCTTTCCTCTGGTAACCACCAGTATGTTCTCTATAGTTGAGTCTGTTTCTTGGTTTGTCTCTCTTATAGTTTGTTCTTTTTGTGTCTTGTTTACAAAATTCTTTTCTATTTGATGATAACAAATATATTCTACTGTACAGTCTTGAAACATATCTAATTTTAGCTTTCATGTTAACCCTTCAATTCACTACCATAGCTGAAATGCATCCTTTTGACTAACAAGCCATGACATAAATACATTTTAACTACACTGCCCCACTGAAATAAATGGAAATACAGATTATGACAGAGAGAGCTTAGCCATATCCTTTCAATATAAAGGCCTTTCTGAAGTTGTACAGGACTTTAATGAATCATAACCATATGGGGAGGCATGAAGGAATTTTGCCCATCTCCATAAAGGAGATGACCACTCAGACACCCCTGGGGAAAATGTGGATCAGGAAGAGCTAACCAGATGCAGAATAGTGAGAACAAATGTGGCTTCTCCTGGGCATCACAGGGGCTCTGAGACTCACACCAGACTATAGAAGTGTGAAAACAATCTGTGTGAGGGAAAAATTGCTGTGTTCACTATTTTCCATAACAAACACATGTATCCAATGGTTAATAAAACTGCTGTGTTTTGATATATGTTTTCTTGACAGAAAATAACCTTAAAAAATAAAAAAAAAAATGTACAGTACCTCTGATGCACTTTGAAGGATTAAGTTGACTTGTGAAATGGAAACATGATAGAAGAACCTAGCCATGGATTAGTCATTGTCCCTATAGAGGCCAAGGGCAGGTTTCCCCACATTGGCATGCAGATTGTGCTGAGCTGAAAACATTCAAGGCTCAAAGACTCCGGAAGAAGCTGTGATCTCACTCTCACAACTGTGTAAAAGAATTTAGATAGAGGGCCTGCTCCAGTAAGGTAGTTAGCACCATAGAAACTACATTAAACTGTGAACATGGTATGGTAGACAGGGAGGAACATAGCAAAGCATGTTTGTTCAAATTCCTCTCTTTGTTTCATTGTTTCTGAATAGCAAACATTTGTTTACCAAACATCTGCTCTCTTTTGTCTTCCTGTAAATTGCATTCCTTCCTTTTGAAGTTCCAAACCCCTACTCTCCTCTTAATTCAAGATGACATATATACCTCATTTTGCCTGACTGCCTTTGGAATTCCCATGTCTGTGTGGATTCTCCATGCATACAAAATTAAATTTGATTTTGTTTTCCTGTTAATCTGTCTCATGTCAATTTGATTCCTAGTCCAGTTAGAAGAATCTTAAGGGAAGAGTAATTTTTTTTCCTCCCTCACTGTCCAAATTGTCCAAAATTCTAGGACAATATATATACAAAGGTTGCATTTTATCCGTACCTAAAAGTCTCACTGACTTTATGGGAAGTGCGTTATTATCTAGAGGCCAAGAATACCAATTATAAATGAGAAACTAGTAACGTAGCCCAGTTTAAATAAAAACAAACTGGAATGTACACCTGCTCATATCCAGAAGCCAGTATTTATGAGGAGATGATGAAAGCCCTTACTCTGCCCCAACTTCTCCCATCCTCCACATACTCCCACATACACTTACCATGGGCCCACAAGAACAATGATTTTGTGAAATGCACTGGAATTTGAAGAACTTTACAAATAAATTATTTTAACTAATGACCATAGACTTTCATATGTATCAAATTGGATACTTATTGTATACTTATTATGTAGGGGCCATTTACCATCAGAGAAGTAATGTCTATATTGTGAATGTCTCATACTTAGTAAGCTACAGTGGGAACCTTGAATATAACTTATGCACAAACAGGCTCAGAATTTATTAGCAAAAGCATTAACAATAATGTTGAAGTTCTTATTTTTATAGCCCTTTTTATTTGTATTTTTTAACATTTATGTTCTTGACTGAATAGCAGGATTTCAAAAATACTTTAAAGGTTTTTACATATTAAATTTGTTAAAAAACAAAATTTAGCTGAGTAAATTCTATAGATCTCATCTGCTTTATTCAATGATTTGTGAATTGAACAGCATCTAATCTAGCAGATAGAAGAGTTCTGAGGAGCTGTACAATATAAAAAGAATTTAATAGGCAGAAAGGAACCTGAACAAGGAAATTACACCAAGCAAAAAAGTGAGTTGCTTATCACCTAGCTACTTTCCTTTAGGACATGGCAGGGGTCTGTCAGGCAGATTACTTCCTTAATGCTGATCAGGTGATTCTTGACTAACTGATTTAAGATTCTATTTCTGGGAGAGCCAAAGCTATAATTAAGTCTTGTTTCAATGATGTGAGGCTGAGCACAAGTGACTCCATTTTAGGCCTATTGTCTTGTCTTTAACATACATATTTCCTTATTTACTGCTGCTACCAGCAAAATTTCCAAAATCTTATATTGGTGAGCATTGCACATGAACTTCTTGCGAATGGCGTAAACTCATATCTATGCATTTTTGGACCTTTGACTACTTGCCAGATAATAGTTGCAGCCTCAAATCACCTCTGTGCCTGGTCACTCAGACTAATGCCTTGGCAAAGAACCTTTCATCAGGAGGCTCTGCTGTTTCTCCTACCATCTCTTGGTTTCAAATAGCCATAGTCTCAGTCACTATTATTTTTCCTTTATCAATTTAAAAATAGATTTACCCCTTTTCAGTATTAACCCTTTCTGGAATCCCTTAAACAGGTAATGACACTCCCAGCCTCTCCCCCTGTCTAGTCATCTCCTGCAAGTGCATCCTGTCCTTCCTATCTCAGCATCAATACTAACTGCCCCCTCCTGCTCAGTCCTAAAGGAAAAATCAGGGCAGGAGCAACCAAGCACCATTTTGATCCAAATATAAGTACATTTCCCTCTTTCCTGATGTGCCTAGGTCCTGGTGCCCCAATTTTCTCCATGTACATGGAGTTTGCAAAGCATTTCCTCACAATTCCAGTTAATCCTCATTAAATATTGTCAGTTTATCAAGCTTATCATACCCATCTATAGATGCACAGATAGGAATGGGTCACCTCAGAGACAGGAAGACAGCTCCAGCATGACTCAACTCTGTAGGGGTCACGGATGACCCCTGGATGTGAACTCAGGCTTTGGAGGGCTTAGCCCTTTTGTCCTGCCCAGCTCTCTGGCCTCTATATGGACACAGCTCGCCCTCTGCTGTCTGACAGCAAGAGTCTTGCAAAAATTCTCTAATGAGTGTAGGTGTGTGACTTCCCAGAACACTTGTTCTCTTATTAACTGGATCTTACTATGACAAGGGAGCTGTTGTTCTATCAGCCACAAAGACACTGACTCCTTCAGTCTTTAGTGAGTGTCAGAATCCTGGTAGGTGCTTCGTTTCTTTGCACTTCTGAACCAGTTTTTCTAGGCACTACATCCTTTACCATACCTGTTTTGAAGATTTATTGTGTTATTTTTTTTCCAGTTTATTGCTTTGTTTGATATTTTTCTAAAGCTATTATTACATTTGTTCCTTAAGATTTGCAAAGCTATTCCTGTAGTTTTCTTTGATCTATTTTTCTTCCCTCAAACATTGAAACTGTTTTTACATGATTTTCCACCTCTTTGAGTTTCAGTTACTATCCCATTTTCTGCTATTTTAGTTTTTATGTTAATGCAATGGATATGCTATTGATGAAACTGTTAACCACTATATGTTTTTCATATGCCCTATTTTATAATGTACTGTGCATCCTCCACCATTGAATAAATGAATGTAATTGTTTTAGGATAAAAATGGATACCCTCAAACCAATAGAGTCATGCGATGCAATTAGATTTTTTGAAATCTCTAGTTTATTGAAATCATAGACTTGAAGGCAAACAATGGAAAGAGAAAAGGGATTTCTTGTACATCAGGCACAAGAGTTTGTGGTAAACCACTGGTAGAGAAAACATAAAATATGACATTGAGGATGTTTCAGTGGCCTGAGGCATAAGCAGATGTTCCTACTTATGCCTAATGAGGATGGAAAAGAAAAGATGCACTTCAGGCTAGAGACAAGTGATAAGACCCACTGAGGTCTCTTAGGGTCTAGCACCCTCTCCATCCTTGGACTGTTCCTAAGAACATGGACATAGAGAAACTTGGGTGGGAGATATTGAGAGACAGCCAAGGAGATCTGAGTGGGGCCCCACATCCCTCCTAGTCCATCAGGGCCAAAACATTTAGGGGATGTCCAGGTAGTCTGGAAAAATGTGCAGTGGTGGCACTTCCAGTCTAAGTATGATGTGCCGCACTGTGGTATTGCCCCATCCTTTGGTGTGCATGCACATAAGGCAGTAAGCACAAAGTTATAAAAAGAAAAGGCAGAATCCTTAAATGCAAGATGGCCCTCTGCTCATCCCATTTCCTTCCCCCAGAGCTGATCATACTTTGTTACCCTCAGGTTCCATGAGACCAGAAACCAAGACCACATCTGCTCTCTCAAGAGAAGATCCTCAGCACCAGGTAGATCACATGGTCCATATCAAGTTGCGACATGTAGATTTTTTTTTCTTTTTTCTTTAATGACTGAATTAATAGGTCCGGCTGTTACAGAAACAGGCTGGAACGCTGGCAGAAAAACCAAGCGGCACTAGGAGGTCTTGGTGGATGGGAGATTTATTTAACACCAGCAGGCTCAAAGGAGACCATTTATCTAAGATCTGAGTCCCGAATGAAGGGGGAAAGGTAATTTATAGTTGTCAGCTTCCATATCTGTGGCGGGTTTTCATGCATGCGGCAAACAGGGCAAAAAGAACCCAGAAGAGGGGTCTCTAAGCTAGACACCTGAGCTTGTTTTAATTCCGTCAGCCATATTATGGTGTAAAACTTTATTCATTTTCCCAGCATTCTCCCCTTTGACTCCTTTTTAAAAATCTTTTATTAGGCATCACTTTTTAGCTCTAGAGGTTGGAACCCTCGGAGGGCTAAGATACGTGCTGCAGTCTGGCAAGCAACAGTGTTTTCAATAAAATGTACCAGGATATTTAGTATACAGGGGCTGATGGTCACAAGTAAAATTATGGAAAGGAGGGGCCCTGCCAGGGAAGGGAGCCAGGATACCCAGTGTGTGAGATCTCTTCCTCTCCATTGACTGATATTTTCCTGTTGTCTACATTGAATTCTTTGCCTGAGTTCCTTAACTTTAGTCCTGACTATTCCTGATTGGTTTACAAAATAGAAACATTCCTCCCCAGAAAGATACAAGTCCCTCCTTTTTCTGAAGAGAGGAGATTGAGGGCTCGCCTATTTTGGAGGGACGCTGCTGCCAGGAAGTTTAGTTGGCTTTGTCAGGTTACCAGGGAGTCTCCCATCCATTCCATGTCCAGTTTGTTGGTGCAGTCTCTATTAGCCCAACAGCAAGAAGTAAGATCAGGGCTATGACACCAGTAAGGGGCAAGGGCTTGCAGAGTTGCATCTGAACCCCTGGGCTCCATCCACATGTGGATTCCTCAAGCTTCTGCCATGCACAGGTCAGCCAGCTACCAGGGTGTGGCTGGAGCAGGGCTGGAGATCTCAGGGTCCAGTGTCTTTTTGAAGGTCAGTTTAAGCAGGTTGGATCTGGATCACTTCACCAGGTTGATGGTTCCTCTGAGTTGGCCTTCCTAACTCCAGAGTGATGGACCCATGGGGTGATACCTGAAAGAGAATCCTTGATTTGGTTGTATATCTGTAAGTCCACCTCCAAATCTTCAAAAGGGGCAGGATTCTGGTAAAGTCAGATCAGGTTTAGGGAAGATATGTTTTTCATATTTAGAGATCCATCCGATTTTTCCAGTTGTTTAAATAATCATATGCCCATGGGGTCTTATTATTATCTCACAGGATAGCAAGCAGAGAAGATTGTCTATATAGAAATACTGTGACAATTTTTCTGAAGTTTACCTCAAGTTGTCTAGTTTAGGCAACAACAGACATTTAAAGACAATCAGAACTAGAATTTAACATCCATAACAGTGCATTGTTGAGAAAATTTTTCTTTCTAAAAACCTTCCTTTCCAGAGATAGCCAAATTGAGACCAATGCATTTGCAGAACAAGTCCAGTCTTAACAAACCTGGCCTATTTATATAAGCTCAGCAAGAATAGCGATTGATCACGAGGATCTTTTAAAGTTTGCTTTGCTGGAACCTTTTATAAGGAATCTCTTGGTTGAACTTTTAGTAGCCTCTCCAGGCCAGAAGCCAAGCCAAATACTTGCCATCAGACAGGCCTGCCATACCTGTAGAATCAGGCGAATTCCTCTTCATGATGTCCCCAAGATATCCTGAGTTTCCTGCACCTGCCAGAAAATGACGTTCTTTACTCACCTGGTGAGGCTCCTAGGAACTCTGTAACCAAGGTATCAGGAAAACATTTACAAAGGACTTTATAGCTCCATGTTTAATAAAGCCAACCTTATTTCCTTAAAGCTGTCTGGTCATATCTGAGTCTTTGAATGTCAATCTCAAATATGACATTCCAGTAAAAGCCTTGGTAAAATCACAGTATTTCCAATGGTGACCTGTTACAAGATGACCAGATTCTTATTGAACTTATGCAAACAATTGTAATTGCCATGAAAGAAAGGATACTCAGTGAGAGTTTTTGAATTTCAGGGCAGTTATGTAGAAAGAAAAGAAAAATGCTTCAGTTTACAAATAAATATTTTATGACATTTCTGTATATCATAGATATCTTAAGAGAAAGTTTCCTTAATCTGAAGGAGCAAACATTCAACAACCAGCAATATTTTCAAAAAGAATCACAAAACTATAATCTTCCTCTGTTCATTTAATCCCATGTTCCTAATTCTTGTTCAATTTGAATGCAACTTTTAGTTCTGGAAATTCTTACCCATTTTAGTATTAATCTTAAAGATGTCGAATACCTGCATTTGTCCCCAAAGTCCTTTTTTTTAAAAAATATGAAATTTATTGTCAAATTGGTTTCCATACAACACCCAGTGCTCATCCCAAAAGGTGTCCTCCACAATACCCATCACCCACCCTCCCCTCACTCCCACCGCCCCAACAACTCTCAGTTTCTTCCAGTGTTTAAGACTCTTATGCTTTGGCTCTCTCCCTCTCTAATCTTTATTCTTCTTTTTTTCCTTCCCCTCCCCCGTGGTTTCTGGTAAGTTTCTCAGGATCCACATAAGAGTGAAAACATATGGCATCTGTATTTCTCTGTTTGACTTCTTTCACTTGGCATACACTCTCCACTTCCATGCACCTTCCTATGAAAGGCCAGATTTCATTCTTTCTCATTTCCACGTAGTATTCCATTGTGTATATAAACCACAATTTCTTTATCCAGTCATCTGTTGATGGACATTTAAGCTCTTTCCATAATTTGGCTATTGTTGAGAGTACTGCTATAAACATTGGGATACAAGTGCCCCTATGCATCAGTGCTCCTGTATCCCTTGGGTAAATTCCTAGCAGTGCTATTTCTGGGTCATAGGGTAGGTCTATTTTTAATTTTTTCAGGAACCTCCACACTGTTTTCCAGACTGGCTGCACCAGGTTGCATTCCCACCAACAGTGCAAGAGCGTTCCCATTTCTCCACATCCTCTCCAGCATCTATAGTCTCCTGATTTGGTCATTTTAGACACTCTGACTGGCGTGAGGTGATATCTCAGTGTGGTTCTGATTTGTATTTCCATGATGAGGAATGACGTTGAGCATCTTTCCAAGTGCCTGTTGGACGTCTGGATGTCTTCTTTAGAGAAGTATCTATTCATGACTTCTGCCCATTTCTTCATTGAATTATTTGTTTTTTCGGGTGTGGAGTTTGGTGAGCTCTTTATAGATTTTGGATACTAGCCCTTTGTCCGATATGTCATTTGCAAATATCTTTTCCCATTCCGTCGGTTGCCTTTCAGTTTTGTTGGTTGTTTGCTTTGCTGTGCAGAAGCTTTTTATCTTCATGAGGTTCCAATAGTTCATTTTTGCTTTTAATCCCCTTGCCTTTGGGGATGTGTCAAGTAAGAAATTGCTGTGGATGAGGTCAGAGAGGTTTTTCCCTGCTTTCTCCTCTGAGGTTTTGATGGATTCCTGTCTCAAATTCAAGGCTTTTATCCATTTTGAGTTTATTTTTGTGAATGGTGTGAGAAAGTGGTCTAGTTTCAACCTTCTGCATGTTGCTGTCCAGCTCTCCCAGCACCATTTGTTAAAGAGACTGTATTTTTTCCCATTGGATATTCTTTCCTGCTTTCTCAAAGATTAGTTGGCCATACGTTTGTGGGTCTAGTTCTGGGGTTTCTATTCTATTCCATTGGTCTATGTGTCTGTTTTTGTGCCAATACCATGCTGTCTTGATGATGACAGCTTTGTAGTAGAGGCTAAAGTCTGGGATTGTGATGCCTCCTGCTTTGGTCTTCTTCTTCAAAATTACCTTAGCTACTCGGGACCTTTTGTAGTTCCATACAAATTTTAGGATTGCTTGTTCTAGCTTTGAGAAGAATGCTGGTGCAATTTTGATGGGGATTGCATTGAATGTGTAGATAGCTTTGGGTAGCATTGACATTTTGACAATATTCTTCCAATCCATGAGCATGGAATGTTTTTCCATTTCTTTATAACTTCCTCAAATCCCTTCATAAGTGTTCTATAGTTTTCAGCATACACATCTTTTACATCTTTGGTTAGGTTTATTCATAGGTATTTTACGCTTCTTGGTGCAATTGTGAACGGGATCAGTTTCTTTATTTGTCTTTCTGTTGCTTCATTATTAGTGTATAAGAATGCAACTGATTTCTGTACATTGATTTTGTATCCTGCGATTTTGCTGAATTCATGTATCCGTTCTAGCAGACTTTTGGTGGACTCTATCAGATTTTCCATGTATAATATCATGTCATCTGCAAAAAGTGAAAGTTTGACTTCATCTTTGACAATTTGGATGCCTTTGATTTCCTTTTGTTGTCTGATTGCTGATGCTAGCACTTCCAACATTATATTAGACAACAGCATGAGAGTGGACATCCCTGTCGTGTTCCTGACCTCAGGGAGAAAGCTCTGTTTTTCTCCATTGAGGATGATATTAACCGTGGGCTTTTCATAAATGGCTTTTATGATGTTTAAGTATGTTCCTTCTATCCCGACTTTCTCGAGGGTTTTTATTAAGAAAGGTTGCTGAATTTCAGACAAACTAGATTTATTTATTTTTTTTAATTTTTTTTTAACGTTTATTTATTTTTGAGACAGGGAGAGACAGCATGAATGGGGGAGGGTCAGAGAGAGGGAGACACAGAATTTGAAACAGGCTCCAGGCCCTGAGCTGTCAGCACAGAGCCTGATGCGGGGCTCGAACTCACGGACCGCGAGATCATGACCTGAGCCGAAGTTGGACGCTTAACCGACTGAGCCACCCAGGCGCCCAGTCTTTAAATTAAAGGTTGTAACAAGAGATGAAGAAGGGCATTATATAATAATTACAGGGACTATCCATCAGGAAGAGCTAACAATTATGTCTATCCACGAATTTGGCAGCCCCCAAATATATGAAATAATTAATCACAAACATAAGCAATCTTATTGATAAGAATGTGGTCATTGCAGGGGATTTTAATACTTCACTTACAGTAATGGATACATCATCTAGACACAGGATCAATAAAGAAACAAGGTTCCTGAATGATACATTGGATCAGATGCACTTGACAGATATATTTAGAACTCTGTATCCCAAAGCAACAGAATATACTTTCTTCTCAAGTGCACGTGGAACATCCTCCAAGATAGATCACATACTGGGGCACAAAACAGCCCTTCATAAGTATACAAGAATTGAGATCATACCCTGCACACTTTCATACCACAATGCTACGAAGTTTGAAATCAAGCACAGGAAACAGTCTGAAAAATCTCCAAAAGCATGAAGGTTAAAAAATACCCTAGTAAACAATGAATAGCTCAACCAGACAGAGAAGAAATTAAAAAATATATGGAAACAAACCAAAATGAAAAGACAACAATCCAAACGTTTTGGGATGCAGTGAAGGCAGTCCTGAGAAGAAAATACATTGCAATCCAGGCCTATCTCAAGAAACAAAAAAATCCCAACTACAAAAGCTAACACCACCCCTAAAGGAAATAGAGGCAGAACAGCAAAGACACCCCAAACCCAGTAGAAGAAGGGAAATAATAAAGATCAGAGCAGAAATAATTAATACAGAATCCAAAAAAAACTGTAGAACAGATCAATGAAACCAAGAGTTGGCTTTTTGAAAAAATAAACAAAATTGATAAACCTCTATCCAGGCTTCTCAAAAAGAAAAGTGAGATGACCCAAATAGATAAAATCATGAATGAAAATGGAATTATTAAAACCAAAACCTCATAAATACAAGCAATTGCCAACAAACTGGACAAATTCCTAAACACCCACACACTACCAAAACTCAAACAAGAAGAAATAGAAAGCTTGAACAGACCCACAACCAGCGAAGAAATTGAATCAGTTATCAAAAATCTCCCAAAAAATAAGAGTCCAGGACCAGATGGCTTCCCTGGGGAATTCTACCAGACATTTAAAGCAGAGATAATACCTATCCTTCTCAAGCTGTTCCCAAAAATAGAAAGGGCAGGAAAACTTCCAGACTTATTCTCTGAAGCCAGAATTACTTTGATTCCTAAACCAGACAGAGACCCAGCAAAAAAAGAGAACTACAGGCCAATATCCCTGATGAATATGGATGCAAAAATTCTCAATAAGATACTTGCAAATCGAATTAAACAGCGTATAAAAAAGAATTATTCACCATGACCTGGTGGGATTCATTCTTTGGCTGCAGGGCTGGTTCAACATTCGCAAATCAATCAATGTGATACATCACATTAATGAAAGAAATGATAAGATACATATGATCCTGTCAATCGATTCAGAAAAAAGCATTTGATAATATTCAGCAACCTTTCTTAATAAAAACCCTCGAGAAAGTCGGGATAGAAGGAACATACTTAAACATCATAAAAGCCATTTATGAAAAGCCCACGGTTAATATCATCCTCAATGGAGAAAAACAGAGCTTTCTCCCTGAGGTCAGGAACACGACAGGGATGTCCACTCTCATGCTGTTGTCTAATATAATGTTGGAAGTGCTAGCATCAGCAATCAGACAACAAAAGGAAATCAAAGGCATCCAAATTGTCAAAGATGAAGTCAAACTTTCACTTTTTGCAGATGACATGATATTATACATGGAAAATCTGATAGAGTCCACCAAAAGTCTGCTAGAACGGATACATGAATTCAGCAAAATCGCAGGATACAAAATCAATGTACAGAAATCAGTTGCATTCTTATACACTAATAATGAAGCAACAGAAAGACAAATAAAGAAACTGATCCCGTTCACAATTGCACCAAGAAGCGTAAAATACCTATGAATAAACCTAACCAAAGATGTAAAAGATGTGTATGCTGAAAACTATAGAACACTTATGAAGGGATTTGAGGAAGTTATAAAGAAATGGAAAAACATTCCATGCTCATGGATTGGAAGAATATTGTCAAAATGTCAATGCTACCCAAAGCTATCTACACATTCAATGCAATCCCCATCAAAATTGCACCAGCATTCTTCTCAAAGCTAGAACAAGCAATCCTAAAATTTGTATGGAACTACAAAAGGTCCCGAGTAGCTAAGGTAATTTTGAAGAAGAAGACCAAAGCAGGAGGCATCACAATCCCAGACTTTAGCCTCTACTACAAAGCTGTCATCATCAAGACAGCATGGTATTGGCACAAAAACAGACACATAGACCAATGGAATAGAATAGAAACCCCAGAACTAGACCCACAAACGTATGGCCAACTAATCTTTGAGAAAGCAGGAAAGAATATCCAATGGGAAAAAATACAGTCTCTTTAACAAATGGTGCTGGGAGAGCTGGACAGCAACATGCAGAAGGTTGAAACTAGACCACTTTCTCACACCATTCACAAAAATAAACTCAAAATGGATAAAAGCCTTGAATTTGAGACAGGAATCCATCAAAACCTCAGAGGAGAAAGCAGGGAAAAACCTCTCTGACCTCATCCACAGCAATTTCTTACTTGACACATCCCCAAAGGCAAGGGGATTAAAAGCAAAAATGAACTATTGGAACCTCATGAAGATAAAAAGCTTCTGCACAGCAAAGCAAACAACCAACAAAACTGAAAGGCAACCGACGGAATGGGAAAAGATATTTGCAAATGACATATCGGACAAAGGGCTAGTATCCAAAATCTATAAAGAGCTCACCAAACTCCACACCCGAAAAAACAAATAATTCAATGAAGAAATGGGCAGAAGTCATGAATAGATACTTCTCTAAAGAAGACATCCAGACGTCCAACAGGCACTTGGAAAGATGCTCAACGTCATTCCTCATCATGGAAATACAAATCAGAACCACACTGAGATATCACCTCACGCCAGTCAGAGTGTCTAAAATGACCAAATCAGGAGACTATAGATGCTGGAGAGGATGTGGAGAAATGGGAACGCTCTTGCACTGTTGGTGGGAATGCAACCTGGTGCAGCCAGTCTGGAAAACAGTGTGGAGGTTCCTGAAAAAATTAAAAATAGACCTACCCTATGACCCAGCGGTAGTACTGCTAAGAATTTACCCAAGGGATACAGGAGTGCTGATGCATAGGGGCACTTGTATCCCAATGTTTATAGCAGTACTCTCAACAATAGCCAAATTATGGAAAGAGCCTAAATGTCCATCAACAGATGACTGGATAAAGAAATTGTTGTTTATACACACATGGAATACTTCGTCCAATGAGAAAGAATGAAACATGGCCCTTTGTAACAACATGGATGGAACTGGAGAGTGTTATGCTAAGTGAAATAAGCCATACTGAGAAAGACAGATACCATATATTTTCACTCTTATGTCGATCCTGAGAAACTTAACAGAAACCCATGAGGCAGGGGAAGAAAAAAAAAAGAGGTTAGGTTTGGAGAGAGCCAAAGCATAAGAGACTCCTAAAAACTGAGAACTAACTGAGGGTTGTTGGGGGGCGTGGGAGGGAGGGGAAGGTAGGTGATGAGTATTGAGGAGGACACCTTTTGGGATGAGCACTCGGTGTTGTATGGAAACCAATTTGACAATAAATTTCATATATTGAAAAAAATTAAGGGAGTTCTCTGTGCCTCTTGAATTTCAATGCCTTTTTCCTTTCCCAGTTCAGGGAAGTTCTCAGCTATGATTTGTTCAGGTACACCTTCAGCCTCTTTCTCTTTCTCTTCCTCTTCTTGAATTCCTATTTTATGGATATTGTTGCATTTGGTTGCATCAGTTAGTTCTCTAATTTTCCCCTCATACCGCTGGATTTTTTTACCTCGCTTTTTCTCAGCTTTCTCTTTTTCCATAATTTTATCTTCTAATTAATCTATTCTCTCCTCTGACTCTTCAATCCGAGCTGTGGTCGCCTCCATTTTATTTTGCACCTCATTACAACATTTTTTAGCTCCTCCTGACTATTTCTTAGTCCCTTGATCTCTGTAGCAACAGGTTCTCTGCTGTCCTCTATACTTTTTTCAAGCCTAGAGATTATTTTATGACTATTATTTTAAGTTCTTGTTCCATTATATTGCTTAAATCGTTTTTGATCAATTGGTTAGCTGTCACTACTTCCTGGAGTTTCTTTTGAGGAGAATTCTTCTGTTTAGTCATTTTGGATAGTTCCTGGGGTGACGTGGAACTGCAGGGCACTTCCCCTGTGCTGTCTGGAGTAACTTGTGTAGGTGGGCAAGGCTGCAATCAGACCTGATATCTGTCCCCAGCCCACTGCTGGGGCTACAGTCAGACTGGTGTGTACCTTATCTTTCCCTCTCCCAGGGGCAGGACTCACTGTGGAGTGGTGTGGCCCCTGTCTGGGCTACTTGCACACTCCCAGGCTTGTGGTGCTGCTTTGATGGGATCTGGTGTATTAGCCGAGCTGGATCCCTAAGGTGCACAGGGGTGGGAGGGCCAGGCTCATCTCCCTTTGCCATAGGTGGTCTCCTGCAGGAGGGGCCCTACAGAACTGGGAGGGAGGCCAACCCATTGGAGGGATGGATCCACAGAAGAACAGGGTTGGATGCTTGCTCAGTGCAAACAAGTTGGGTGAACTTGTTCCCTTTGGGGTTTTGGCTGGGGGATGGGAGAGGGAGGTAGGCATTGGCCAGCACCTTTGTTCCCCCACTGCTCTGAGCTCTGTCTTCCAGAGCTCACCACCTCTCTCGCGCGGTGTCCTCTCACCCTCCCACTCTCCAAGCAGAGCTGTTGACTTACAACATTCCAGATGTTAAATCCCACAGGCTGTCAGAATTCATGTAGTCTGGCCCCTCTGCTTTTGCAAGCCAGCATTAGGGATTCTGCCTTGCTGGGCGGGCAGCCCTTCTACTGCCCCAGCTCCCTCCTGCCAGCCCATGTAGCACGCACCACCTCTCTGCCCTTCCTACCCTCTTCCGTGAGCCTCTTGTCTATGCTTGGCTCTGGAGAGTCTGTTCTGCTAGTCTTCTGGTGGTTTTCTGGGTTATTTAGGCAGGTGTGGGTGGATTCTAAATGTTCAGCAGGATGAGGTGAGCCCAGCGTCGCTCCTCATCAGGGAAATACAAATCAAAACCACACTCAGATACCACCTCACACCAGTCAGAGTGGCTAAAATGAATGAATCAGGAGACTATAGATGCTGGAGAGGATGTGGAGAAATGGGAACCCTCTTGCACTGTTGGTGGGAATGCAACCTGGTGCAGCCGCTCTGGAAAACAGTGTGGAGGTTCCTCAAAAATTTTAAACTAGATATACCCTATGACCAAGCAATAGCACTGCTAGGAATTTACCCAAGGGATACAAGAGTGCTGATGCATAGGGGCACTTTTACCCCAATGTTTATAGCAGCACTTTCAACAATAGCAAATTATGGAAAGAGCCTAAATGTCCATCAACTGATGAACGCAGAAAGAAATTGTGGTTTATACACACAATGGAATACTTCGTGGCAATGAGAAAGAATGAAACATGGCCTTCTGTAGCAACGTGGATGGAACTGGAGAGTGTTATGCTAAGTGAAATAAGTCATACAGAGAAAGACAGATACCATATGTTTTCACTCTTACGTGGATTCTGAGAAACTTAACAGAAACCATGGGGGAGGGGAAGGAAAAAAAAAGAAGAAAGGCCAGAGAGTGAGGGAGCCAAATCATAAGAGACTCTTAAAAACTGAGAACAAACTGAGGATAGATGAGGGGTGGGAAGGTTGGGAGGGTGGGTGATGGGTATTGAGGAAGGCACCTGTTGGGATGAGCACTGGGTGCTGTATGGAAACCAATTTGACAATAAATTTCATATTTTAAAAAAGAGAAATTATGAAAAAAACAAAAATAAATAAGTAAATAATACAATAAAAATACAATATCAAGAAGACTAATAATAAATAAACTAAATTAAAGCAGGAAGCACATCTCTAAGCAATGTTCAAATTTGCTGGTTTGACTGCTGGTTATTTTAGAAATTAAAGTATAACCAGGATTTTGAACAAGCTGGAAGCTTTCAAGGAGCTATAATCAAAATCACTCTTTCCCCCTCTCCCTGTCTTCTCAGATTCTTCTTGATAGGGGTAATATTCCCTTACTTTTAGAGAAAACATCTCACCAGCCCAGGAGTTTTCAGTTGATTTTTGCATTATAAAGCCATGGATTATCTTAGCTGAAAACAAAGCTCATTCCAGAAATTAAAACTTTCAGTCAAAGGTAGAAGTCAAAACACCCCCATTTGATTAAAATTCAAATCTTGGCTGGTTTCAAGAATTTTGTGCCTGGCAGATATTCCAAGCAGTTCTTTCTTTCACTGGAGGATTTTCCTGGGCCTGGGGAGGTTTCCTGCTGTTCCTGCTCACTCTGGAGAGCAATCCTTGGCTGGCAGCCCCTGATCCCCTCAGCATGTGTTCCTAGAATGTTGTTCTCCTGGCCTTGCATGTGGGAGCTGCTTGGATTAGGCAAGAACCCTCCAGACAGAACCGTTAGTGCTCCCTGCCTGCTCCCTGTCCTGCAGAGCCTTTGCTTGGGCCTCAGGAAGCATACACACTCTTTGCCAGGATAGTCACAGATGATGTACCACAAGGCAGCTGGCTCCTGGCTCTTGTTACCAAAGCTGTGCATCTTCTAAAGCCCAATTGATTTTCCAGACAGGCCACTGGTGTCTCCAGGCAGCAGCAAACATATTTCAAATTTTCAAGAGGTTCCCTGGGGGACAGGACACACTGGTGGCAGTTGATGGGTAGTTGACCTCTCCAAAAAAATATCTCCTAGAGGCCCTCCACCTAGGCCCCACCCACTGATCACCTTTTATTTTTTAAGTTTTTATTTTAATTACAGTTTGTCCACATACAGTGTTATATTATTTTCAGGTGTATAACATAGTGATTTAACAGTTACATACAACATCCAGTGCTCTGTTGGTAGGAACACAAACTGCTGCAGCCCCTATGGAAAACAGTATGGAGATTCCTCAAAAAGTTAAAAATAGAATTATCTTATAATCCAGCCATCGCACTACTGAAAATTTATCCAAAGAATACAAAAATATTAATTCAAAAGGATATGTCACCCCAAGGTTTATAACAGCATTGTCTATAAAAGCCCATAAAAAGAATGAAA
Source organism: Prionailurus viverrinus (assembly GCF_022837055.1). Classification (NCBI taxonomy): domain Eukaryota; kingdom Metazoa; phylum Chordata; class Mammalia; order Carnivora; family Felidae; genus Prionailurus; species Prionailurus viverrinus. The sequence goes on from NC_062563.1 coordinate 49,163,801, forward strand.
TCTTGTCATTTGCAATAACATAGGTGGAGCTGAGAATATTATGCTAATAAGCCTGTCAGAGGAAGACAAATATCATATGATTTCACTCATATGTGGAATTTAAGAAACAAAACAAACAAGCAAAGGGAAAACAGTAAGAGAGAGAGACAAAGCAAGAAACAGACTCTTAAATATAGAGAACAATGTTACCACTGATTGCTTTTTAATCTTCTCTTCAACTGAAGGGTCCCAGAAAAGTGGATCTAGTCCTCTAAATTTCTTCTGTAAGTTTGCAAGCACCACACAAATTTTGTGTCTAAGGGACATGTTTGAATGTGTCAGTCAATACAGAGGCAGGAAGAATCATTGTAACATCTGTCAAAAGAGGATACACACAGTTGTGCTGACAGTCTGCACACTTGGATCCTCAGACCTGGGGCCTAGCACCAAGTCACGAGTCACAGCGGATTTGTTTCGGGACCATAGCCAGCCTGTGGAGGGTGTCAGATGCTTAGTGTTCATACTTTGTTCAAACACTGTGTCAGAGAAGGGACACTCCAGGAAGAGTGTCCTTCCTTCCAGCCCTAACCTAGAGGCTGCTTTGCTCTGAAATGCCTTTCTCTTTAAATTGTGTATGTGCATATGCATGTGTGCGTTTGTGTGTGTATATGTGTGTTTGAACACAAAGTCCGCTGATTATAGAAACCCCTTCTCTGCCAGTATGGCCTCACTCATGGCCATTTCTTAGGGAGGAGGGACACGTGCCCTCATTCTACTTACCCATCTCAGACTCTCCATGATGGTGGGCACCAGTTTTGAGTAATGCCACTCTCAGCTGAAGGGAGCATCCTAGGTGACATCTAGACCCATACCACTACTCCTTACCTGTGTTTTACTCTACTTCTTCCCCTTGGAATATGTCCTTGGAGGTTGAGGTGCTAAATACCCCATCCCCATTCCCAGAAAAATATGGGCAGTGGTGAGTTTGCTTCTCTCCTGCCTTGTAGTTCTTCTAAAGAGGCCAAGGGAGAAAAACTGGACACAATCACTGCTGCTACTACTGAAATCGAGAAATTTCTAGACAAATATTCCCTGTACTCACCCATCCTTGAAGTTACTTTTAGTGATACAACTAATCAGGGCAGTTTGATTTATTTTTTTAAGCAACAGCTATGTCCTTAGAGATGAAATGTAGGTATTTCACTCTATGAATTACTTCATATCCCTTCACATGTTGGATGCAACAACTCTGTATTCCTACCTGATATTGACTTTGTTGTTCTATACTATTCAGTAGAACTTTCATGTCCTTAAAGAACTTTTCAATTTCATATTTCACTTGGTAAAGCACATACTTAATCTCTTGCTCTCAGTTCACATCCATAATTCTTCATCATTCAGCCCTGATCTTAAGTATCTTACCAGCAGTCATGTGATAAGATACACTTATATTCCCAGGACAAATTACAAGTTTAGTTTCTTTAATTAGAGTTCACTTGCATATTATTTGCTGAGTATATATGTTTATATGTTGAAACATGGCACTACACAGTATGTACATAATTCAATATTTCTGGGTTGAAAGCTTCATGGACTGCACAGATTTCCCCAATTATAAAGTAGTGTTTCTAACATCACCTTTAGAGTAAGACAAGCTGAGGTTGGAATCTCAGTTCCATTCCTTGCTTGAAATAAATGACATTCGATGACTCACTGTGAATGACATTGGGTGTTAGTTCAGTTCTCCGTATCTCAGTTTCTTCTTCTGTTCATTGTGACAGGAGTTGCCTCACTAGCAAATAACATGAAAAAACGACAATCAGTAATGCCAACTGATATGTATGTAGTGTCACTACCTTGGTGACTATGTACAGAAAACTTCAGAAACCTCTCAGGTGAAGGATGGTCAGAGAGCCTGGAGCACAGTGAGCTCTCCATAGGATGGCAGTGCACAAACTGGTCCAGCTCAGGATATTTTTTCATTCTTAAAAATCTTTGAGGGGGGAGCCTGGGTGGCTCAGTCAGTTAAGCATCTGACTCTTGATATCAGCTCAGGTCATGGTGTCAAGTTTCGTGGGTTCGGGCCCCACGTCGGGCTCTGTGTTGACAGCAAGGAGCCTGCTTGGGATTCTGTCTCTCCTTCTCTCTGCCCCTCCCCTGGTGTGTTCTGTCTCTCTCTCTCAAAATAATTAAATAAACTGAAAGGATAGTTTAAAAAACATCTTTAAGGACCTCTAAGAGCTTTTGTTTATGTAGGTTACTTCTGTCAATATTTACCAGATTCACAATGAAATTGAGAAATTTTTAAAATATATATTGATATATCTTAAAACAGTGATAAGTAACCCATCACATGATAACATAAATATCATATTTTTATGAAAAATAACTACATTTTCCAAAAACAGTAACGATGTTGCTTTGGTTGAAGTTTGTGCACAAAACTCAGCCATTCTCAGGCATGTGGGTAGGAAAAGGAGGAACTCATGGACATCTGAAAGAGTATTTCAACCTCCCAGTTTTCTCAGACTACATTGTGAACTCCTGAAATAAGGCTACATGCTATATTGAATAAATCCCAGTAAATGTCATTACTACTATTATTATTTTAAAATTGTCCTACTAACTATGAATGCCATGACATAGGATTAGACCCCATGCATTCCAGACAGAAGGTGTTTGGTGCAGTGCTTAAGTTCCTTCAGTATCTGGGCCTAAGAAGACATGCTGCCAACCTGACTTGTAGTACTGGCTAATGTGTGCAGCTTTGGTGCCCTCTTGCACCTGCCCCTGGGTTGAAAATACTCTGGAGAGTGGCTGTGGATACCAAAGTGAGTCCAGCCAGCTAGGCAGATCAAAGAGTAAACAACACAGCCACATCCCAAGCATCCCACATCTCATATGACAGTCCAAGTTTCATCCCAGCTGGTAGGCAGAGCATAACCACCAGGACCCCTGGGCTTCTCTGTCCATAGACAGCAATGCCCTGGTGGGGAGAATCAAGTAAAGTCCCTACATTCTAAGAACAAACAAGAGTTTACTGTAAACTGAATGATGCTGACTCATTGTTAGAGGTATTCTTTTTTAGTAAGCACACCCAAGAGAGTCTCAGCTTTCGGTTTTTCCAGTGTTCTGAAAAAATCTTGGATAAAAGTTCATCCAAGGCAAACACAACTATATCCTCAGTGGAGGATTTAGTGCATCATCTACAGGATGTGTACTAACAAAGAATTCCTTATCCAGTGGCTGGATCAGGGTGATTTATGGACATCTATGCAGCCCCCAAAACTCTAGGTTTACAAACCATATCTATCATGGTGTCCACAATACCCTAGACAACCCAGCTCTCTTGAGAACCACCAAGATCACCAATAAGGGGTTCTTCATCTCATCCATTGTGCTAGTTAGCAAAAACAGCCACCTCTGGGAGCTTCCTCTGGAGGTAGATTCTGGTTCAATGGTGGTAGATCACCCAAGTTACCAAGTTACCTACAGTAGACATGATAAACTAAGTCACACACTCAGATCACACTGCACCCAAGTATTTAAAGCAAATAATGTCCATCATATTGGTTCCTGAGACTCCGTAAGGAAGCCGACTAGTCAGGCTGTGTGCCAAACGAAAATAGGGTTAGTGGTAGAGTCCAATTCTTCACCCTGGGACTCCTGGGGAAAATCAGGGGACTCCTTCAATCAAAAAAGGACCCTGCCAGAAGGAAATAGCTGTTGTTCCTTGAGCCCAAATGCAGGATCCACCATCTGTATGCCAACACTAAGTCCTTGCATCTGGATCCCCCTAAAAGAGAGAAATGTGAGACCAGCCTTGAGTTGGGGCCATGCTAAGGCCAAGTGGATCTCTGGTCCTAAAGCCTGCTGGCTCTCAATTGGGAGACACAAGGGCAAGTGACCCCAGGTGTAGGGTGCTGTGCCTGACTTCTGGTTAATTGGCAACAAGTGCTCATGGGGAAATTTGCCCAGAACGTTGCAGTTTCCCAACAAAATGGGGAGAAAATGCATTTTTATTTTCATGAATCTTATGTTAAAGATTGTCATTTCCTTCTGGTGTGTTTTTCCATTCATGTTAAAATATACTTAAATGAATTGATGGTGCGTTTACTTACATTGGTTGAATGTGATTTAGTATCCAATGTCATTACTGTTAGCAAAATAAGAGTTTGAAAGCCAGCAGTGGGCCCAGATTTTGTGGGATCTGAAGTTTCTCCTATTTGAGCATCTTCGTTAAGAAAGAAAAAATCTATTTTGCACAAGAAAAGAAAACTACAACAAATCACACATTTCAAAAGCTGACAGGTACCATGAACATCATCAGTTTCAGGAAAACAGCTTAATATTGCTAAATAACTAACTGCCTGGCAATCTTTATATTATAATTTCCTTTTGTTGCATGCTGGTTGGTTTCCTTTCTCCCTGACAGTGATTTCATAATATCGTTCCTTATAGCGAAAATAGAAAGATAAGCCAGTCGTTTTCCTAACATGATTGATTAAAATTTGTTGTATTATTAATTTTAAATATGTCTTTTAGCTTTATAGCTCATAATTAGTAATAACATGTACATTTTTAGAATTATCAGCAAGTTTTAGAAAGTATCTGTCAAGTTCTTTCATGTGTGGTCTGTACAATATAGAGTATTTTGATTTTTCTTATTCAGTAGCTAATCTCAAATGAATTGATTACACTCATTAGCCAGTTTCTCATCGGTGACCAGATGGTATGGATGTTTTGTTTGTTTTCTTTTCCTCTCTGAAGTCAGTGTTCTGAAGGTTGAAGTCCCAGGTGAGCTGGGTGACTGGTGCTCAGAGAGCCTTTGACTGGAATGTTCATTTACCTCTCTAGAGCACTTTCCTAAACATGCCCAAATTTAGGCTTTTCACAGTTTTTCCTCTCCAGTAATTTCAAAGCTATGGAACATTGTAGTCACAGGTATTTAGAGCTCATGAAGAACTTACAGAGTTGATATATATTCTTATTTTTGCAATGAAATATAAAGCGATAAATTCTAACTAAAGAACAAAGCCCCAAAAGTGCACAATCACTTTGAGTGTTTGAAAAAAGAAAAAAAGTTTGCACAAGTCCTCAGAACTGTATAGGTGCTGCTGGAAATCTGGTGTTCAGTAAATTGCTATAATCACTCAATAAGTGTAGTCTGTAACTAGCTGAGAAAATGTAGTAAAAATATTATTTAAACTGATTTAATATTTGCATTAATTACATTTCTACAGAGTCTCCTTAATCATTTGTGTTTAAAACACAGATTACTCAAGGCCAATATGTAATAGGACATAGAAGCCCATTAGTGTGCCCTAACTTCACTTAGACCAAGCTACACCCTTCTAAAATCACTCATTCTACCACAGTGATAAAGGTAGCTGTCACCTCTCCATAGCACACTACCTTCCTTTTGGCAAATATTTATGCTTCACCATAGCAGCCAGGAACCATTGTTCTCCATGGACTATAATTTACTAAACCTTTAGGCCAAGACCAGTACTAGCTTTGAGCACATATAGCTCTGAAAAGGCTTTTCACCTAAAACATCCATCTGGAGACGTGCCAGTTAAGATAGGTCTGATAAAATGTTAGGACTGAAGCTGTAATAAGTTCATATAAAGGAATACTACTCAGCAATAAAAAAAGGAAAGTATTATTGACACATACTAGAACATAGGTGTATCTCAAAATAAGTATGCTGGATAAAAAAAAGCCAGACCAAAATCAAAGGGTACAAACCATATGATTCATTTATTTTTTTATTATTCTTTATTTTTGAGAGAGAGAGAGAAAGCGAGACAGAGTGTGAGCAGGGGAGAAACAGAGAGAGGGAGACACCGAATGTGAAGCAGGATCCAGGCTTTGAGCTGTCAGCACAGACCCTGACGCGGGGCTTCAACTCATGAACCACAGATTGTAACCTGAGCTGGAGTCAGACGCTCAACCGATTGAGCCATCCAGGCACCCCCACATGGTTCATTTATATAAAAGTCTGGAAAATGTGAATTAATCAATAGTGACAGAAAGCAGATGAGTAGTAACTTGGAGATGAGGAGAGGGGAGAGGCAGAGAGAAAGATTACCAAGGGACATGGGAATGACAGGTTCATTATCCTGATTGTGGTGATGGTTTAATGGAGTATACATATGTCAAAACTCATCAACTTGTATACCTTAACTTTATGCAATTTATTACATGTCAATTATACCTCATTAAGCTATGTAAAAGAGTGTTATTGCTAAACAAGTAGTGTCTTTCAAAATAAGTTCAGAATAAACAAAATTAAAGGTAAATTTGTTTCCTCATAGCATAATAGCAACTGGGGGTATGAAGAAATGGCAGTTACTTGATTTGTGAAAAGATTGGATAAGTCAAGGCAACCAAGATTGTTTCATTTGACTTATCTGTCAGAGTTGACAGCTGAGGGCATCCAATAATTTGCATTGCAAATCATTCTAGCCAGTCTGGAGGAGAGGTTTCACTAGAAAAGACCCATGTATAGGGGTTATCTCTTGGGAAAGAATACACAGGACAAAAGACCAAGGGTGAAATTCAGCCAATGGCAAGGAGAGTAAACAGATTTTATCCTAAAGTGAACTCTAATGCATTAGTAGAGCTTCTTGAAATTCTGTGTTTACAAGGACTATGGCCTCTCAGCTCTTTAGGAAAAAGTGCTGCAATTGATTATTAATGTCTGTCATGGACACAGACACATATTTATCAAGTATCTGTCAAGACTGACCTAAGTGACCTTCAAGATTCCTTCTAACCCTGACTGTATAGAGGTACTAACCAAATGCAACTAACTGCAAAATAGATTCAGAAGAAGGAAAATGACAATAAGTAACTTTTATTAAGTGCTTCTCTTAGGCCAGGTACCATTTTATCTGCTTTTCAGAGGTTAACTTGTTACTTGTCACAGGTACCATTAAGATTGTCATTTTAACATCACCCATCTGGGGTACCTAGTACTGCCTCATTTACAGTTTGCAACAGCTCTGTTATAGATAGGAATAACCAATATGATTGTCTTCAGTTGATTAAACTGAGATTTAGAAACGTTATCTGTGCAAGGTCACAGATAGTGACTATCATGAGGTACAACTGGACACAGAGTAGTATGTGGGATCCAACCCCTACCTTTCTTATTCCAAGTTCTTTCCCCTTAAGTAATATAGTGTCAATTGATAAGTCCCCAAGAAGGACAAATTGAAAGAAACTCCAATGTTTTGAGCTTGAGTGACCGAGACCCTGAAAATGTCACTAATAATGATGATTTTAGAAAGGAAGTGGCAAAGCAAATGGTGAATCACATCTAGTCTCTCCTTCCAGGTACACACATCTACAATGAACCCTGCTACACTAGACTAGAGTAGGCGTGATTCACACACCAGAGTAAGGATGTACTCTGATGAGTTATTGTTTCTCATGTTATATTTATATACATTCAAACACAGCAATTTATTGGTATATGAATTATATAATGTTTTTATACAATTTATTTTAAAATCAGTTAAAAGAACATAGAGGAAATATGGAATTATAGTATTTTATAATTACCTACATAATTACCTTTACCAGCGCTGTTTGTTTGTTTGTTTGTTTGTATGTGTTTTTTTGGTATGGATTTAAATTACTGCCAAGGATGATTTGTTGTCAGCATAACCTTCTTTTTGTATTTTCTTGTGAGGTGGATCTACAAGCATTTAATTCTCTAATTTTCTGTTTATCTAGGAATATTTTTATTTTATCCGTTTTTCATAGTTTTGCTGGATAAAAGATTCTTAGTTAATGATTTTTCTTTTACAATTTCAATATGTCATTTCACTGCCTTCTGTTCTCAATCACTTTTAATGAAAAGTCAGCTGTAAATAGTATTGGGGCCCCAGATTCTCACAATTTGTCACTTTTCTCCTTTGATTTTCAATATTTTTCTGTCTGCCAACATTTTTACTCTGATGTGCCTCAGTGTGATCTTTTTTGCACTTACCCTACTTGCAGGATATTAACTTCTTGAATGTCTATGTTAGTGTTTTTTAGCCATTATTTCTTTTAACATTTTTCTTCTTTCTTTCCTCTCTTTTTGATACTCTCATTACATGTATATTGATATATTTAATGGTGTCTCACATTTATTTGAAATTCTGTTCACTCTCCTTTTTTTTAGTCTGTTCTTTGGATTCTGTAATTCCTATAGATCTGTTTTTAAATTCGTACATTTTTTTGTTTCTTCAGACAATTCAAACCTGGTGTCAACACGCTCTAGTGAATTTTTCATTTACTTTTCCACTCTGAAATTTCTGTTTGTTTTTTCCTTTTATAATTCCTATATCTTTATTGATATTCTGTATTTGATGAGATGCCACTATATACCTTATTTTATTTCTTTAATTAAGATTTCCTCTAATTCTGTGAACATTCTTATAATGAAAAGAAATAGATTATAGCAGAACTTTCAACAATTAGCCAAATTATGGAGAGAGCCTAAATGTCCATCAACTGATAAAGAATGGATGAAGAAGATGTGGTTTATATATACAATGGAATACTACTAGGCAATGAGAAAAAATGAAATCCTGACATTTGCAGCAATGTGGATGGAACTGGAGGATATTATGCTAAGTGAAATAAGTCAGTAAGAAAAAGACAGATATCATATGTTTTCACTCATATGTGGAACTAGAAAAACATAACAGAAGACCATGGAGGAAGGGAAGGGGAAAAATAGTTACAAACGGGGGGGCGGAACCATAAGAGACCCTTAAATACAGAGAACAAACTGATGGTTGATGGGGGGGCCAGGGGAGAGGGGGAAATGGATGATAGGCATTGAGGAGGGCACTTGTTGGGATGAATACTGGGTGTTGTATGTAAATGATGAATCATGGGAATCTACCCCCAAAACCAAGAGCATACTGTATACAGTGTATGTTAACCAACTTGACAATAAATTATATTTAAAAAGAGAGAAATAGGGGAGGGTGGGTGATGGGTATTGAGGAGGGCACCTGTTGGAATGAGCACTGGGTGTTGTATGGAAACCAATTTGACAATAAATTTCACATTGAAAAACTAAAAATATAAATAAAAAGAGAAATGGGGACCCCTGGGTGGCTCAGTTTGTTAAGTGTCCAACTCTTACAGCTCAGGTCATGATCTCACAGTTCATGAGATCAAGCCCTGTGTTAGCCTTGCACTGACAGTGTGGAGCCTGCTTGGGATTCTCTCTCCTTTCTCTCTTCCCATCTCCTCCCTCAAAATAAGTAAAATCAACATTAAAAAAAGAAAAGAAGTCAGACCCAGTTCCAAGGCTGAGGCAGCAGGTACCCACGGTTCCTGGCCCAAGTGCCTTTGCTCACGCTGTACGTGTTCTCCGTCTTGTGGGACATGGGCTTTGTCTTCATGGCTGCAGACACAGGGGCCCGTGAGGACCTAGGTGGTCCTTCGCCTTAATGCATCACAAGTCTCTTAAGGAATTCTGTGAAAGCTGCAGACTTTCTCCTTATAAAAAAGCACATAAGCTCATTCACAATGAAGTGTGTAGATGATTTCAGAAAATTAGAAGTCTTCAGTTCCCTGAAGGAAGATGGCAGTGTAGGAGGATGCTGGGCTCACCGCGCCTACTGCTGACCACTTAGATTCCACCTACACCTGCCTAAATAACCCAGAAAACCACCAGAAGACTAGCAGAATGGAGTCTCTGGAGCCAACTGCAGATGAGAGGCCCACAGAAGAGGGTAGGAAGGGCAGAGAGGCGGTGCACGCTCCACGGACTGGCGGGAGGGAGCCGGGGTGGAGGGGTGGCCCGCCGGCCAAGCAGATCCTCTGACTCTGGATTACAAAAGTGGAGGGGCCAGACGGAGTGTGTTCCCACAGCAAGCAGGACTTGACATCTGGAAGGTTATAAGCTAACAGCTCTGCTCGGAGAATGGGAGGGCTGGAGGACAACTGGAGGGAGAGTTGTTGAGCCCCGGACAACAGAGCTCAGCTTGGTGGGGAACAAAGGTGCTCTCCACCGCCACCTCCCTCGCCCATCCCCCAGCCAAAATCCCAAAGGGAACGAGTTCCTGCCAGGAAACTTTCTTGCACTGCGAAAACACCCAAAGCTGTGCTTCTGCGGATCCATCCATCTGGCTGGTCTGACTCCCTTCTGGTGCTGCAGGGCCCCTCCCAAAGCAGATCTCAGAAGGAAAAGTGAGTTGAGCCTGCCCTTACCACCCCTGTGCACCTTGCCGATCCACCCCAGCTAATACGCCAGATCCCAGGCACCATGAACCTGGCAGTGTGCAAGTAGCCCAGACGGGCCATGCCACCTCACAGTGAATCCCACCCCTAGGAGAGGGAAATAGAAGGCACACACCAGTCTGACTGTGGCCCCAGCGGTGGGCTGGGGGCAGACATCAGGTCTGACTGTGGCCCCGCCCACCAACTCAAGTTATTCAAGACAGCACAGGGGAAGTGCCCTGCAGTCCTGCACCACTCCAGGGACTATCCAAAATGACGAAACGGAAGAATTCCCCTCAGAAAAACGTCCAGGAAATAACAACAGCTAACAAACTGTTCAAAAAGGATTTAAACAATATAACAGAAAGTGAATTTAGAATAATAGTCATAAAATTAATGGCTGGGCTTGAAAACAGTATAAAGGACAGCAAAGAATCTCTTGCTACAGAGATCAAGGGAGTAAGGAACAGCCAGGAAGAGCTAAAAAATGCTATCAATGAGTTGCAAAACAAAATGGAGACAACTACGGCTCAGATTGAAGAGGCAGAGGAGAGAATAGGTGAACTAGAAGATAAAATTATGGAAAAAGAAGAAGCTGAGAAAAAGAGAGATAAGAAAAATCTAGGAGTATGAGGGGAAAATTAGAGAAGTAAGTGATGCACTAAAGAGAAATAATATATGCATAATTGGTATTCCAGAGGAGGAAGAGAGAGGGAAAGGTGCTGAAGGTGTACTTGAAGAAATAATAGCTGAGAACTTCCCTGATCTGGGGAAGGAAAAAAGGCATTGAAATCCAAGAGGCACAGAGAACTCCCTTCAGACGTAACTTGAATCGATCTTCTGCATGACATATCACAGTGAAACTGGCAAAATACAAGGATAAAGAGAAAATTCTGAAAGCAGCTAGAGATAAATGTGCTCTAACATATAAGGGGAAACCTATAAGACCAATCTCTCTACTGAAGGGAAGGGAATGTGGGAAACTTGGCAGGACAGAAAGGAATGGCAGGAAATCTTCAATGTGATGAACAGAAAAAAATATGCAGCTGAGAATCCTTTATCCAGCAAGTCTGTCATTTAGAATAGAAGAGAGATAAATGTATTCCCAAACAAACAAAAACTGAAGGAATTCGTCACCACTAAACCAGCCTTACAAGAGATCCTAAGGGGGATCCTGTGAGACAAAGTACCAGAGACATTGCAACAAGAATGAAACCGATGGACATCACAATGACTCTAAACCCATATCCTTCTATCATAACACTGAATGTAAATGGACTAAATGCGCCAACAAAAAGACATAGGGTATCAGAATGGACAATAAAACAAGACCCATGTATTTGCTGTCTACAAGAGACTTATTTTAGACCTGAGGACACCTTCAGATTCAGAGTGAGGGGATGGAGAACTATTTATCATGCCACTGGAAGTCAAAAGAAAGCTGGAGTAGCCATACTTATATCAGACAAACTAGAATTTAAGTTGAAGGCTGCAACAAGAGATGAAGAAGGACATTATATAATAATTACAGGGTCTATCCATCAGGAAGAGCTAACAATTATAAATGTTGATGCGCCAAATACGGGAGACCCCAAATATACAAAACAATTACTCATAAACATAACCAACCTTATTGATAAGAATGTGGTCATTGCAGGGGACTTTAATACCCCACTTACAGAAATGGATAGATCATCTAGACACACGGTCAATAAAGAAACAAGGGCCCTGAATGATACATTGGATCAGATGGACTTGACAGATATATTTAGAACTCTGCATCCCAAAGCAACAGAATATACTTTCTTCTCGAGTGCACATGGAACATTCTCCAAGATAGATCACATACTGCGTCACACAACAGCCCTTCATAAGTATACAAGAATTGAAATCATACCATGCATACTTTCAGACCACAATGCTATGAAGCTTGAAATCAACCACAGGAAAAAGTCTGGAAAACCTCCAAAAGCATGCAGGTTAAAGAACACCCTACTAAAGAATGAATGGGTCAACCAGGCAATTAGAGAAGAAATTAAAAAATATATGGAAACAAACCAAAATGAAAAGACAACAATCCAAACACTTTGGGATGCAGCAAAGGCAGTCCTGAGAGGAAAATACATTGCCATCCAGGCCTATCTCAAGAAACAAGAAAAATCCCAAATACAAAATCTAACAGCACACCAAAAGGAAATAGAAGCAGAACAGCAAAGGCAGCCTAAACCCAGCAGAAGAAGAGAAATAATAAAGATCAGAGCAGAAATAAACAATATAGAATCTAAAAAAAACGGTAGAGCAGATCAATGAAACCAAGAGTTGTTTTTTTGAAAAAATAAACAAAATTGAGAAACCTCTAGCCAGGCTTCTCAAAAAGAAAAGGGAGATGACCCAAATAGATAAAATCATGAATGAAAATGGAATTATTACAACCAATCCCTCAGAGATACAAGCAATTATCAGGGAATACTATGAAAAATTATATGTCAACAAACTGGACAACCTGGAAGAAATGGACAAATTCCTAAACACCCACACTCTTCCAAAACTCAATCAGGAGGAAATAGGAAGCTTGAGCAGACCCATAACCAGCGAAAAAATTGAATCAGTCATCAAAAATCTCCCAACAAATAAGAGTCCAGGACAGATGGCTTCCAAGGGGGAATTCTACCAGACGTTTAAAGCAGAGATAATACCTATCCTTCTCAAGCTATTCCAAGAAATAGAAAGGGAAGGAAAACTTCCAGACTCATTTTATGAATTCAGTATTACTTTGATTCCTACACCAGACAGAGACCCAGTAAAAAAAGAGAAATACAGGCCAATATTCCTGATGAATATGGATCCGAAAATTCTCAATAAGATACTAGTAAATCGAATTCAACAGCATATAAAAAGAATTATTCACCATGATCAAGCGGGATTCATTCCTGGGCTGCAGGGCTGGTTCAACATTCGCAAATCAATCAATGTGATACATCACATTAATAAAAGAAAAGATAAAAAACATATGATCATGTCAATCGATGCGGAAAAGGCCTTTGACAAAATTCAGCAATGTTTCTTAATAAAAACCCTCGAGAAAGTCGGGATAGACGGAACATACTTAAACATCATAGAAGCCTTTTATGAAAAGCCCACAGCTAACATCATCCTCAATGGGGAAAAACTGAGAGCTTTTTCCCTGAGATCAGGAACACGACAGGGATGTCCACTGTCACCGCTGTTGTTTCACATAGTGTTGGAACTTCTAGCATCAGCAATCAGAAAACAAAAGGAAATCAAAGGCATCCAAATTGGCAAAGATGAAGTCAAACTTTCACTTTTTGCAGATGACATGATATTATACATGGAAAATCTGATAGACTCCACTAGAAGTCTGCTAGAACTGATACATGAATTCAGCAAAGTTGCAGGATACAAAATCAATGTACAGAAATCAGTTGCATTCTTATACGCTAATAATGAAACAGAAAGACAAATAAAGAAACTGATCCCATTCATAATTGCACCAAGAAGCATAAAATACCTAGGATTAAATCTAACCAAAGATGTAAAAGATCTGTATGCTGAAAACTATAGAAAGCTTATGAAGGAAATTGAAGAAGATATAAAGAAATGGAAAAACATTCTGTGCTTATGGATTGGAAGAATAAATATTGTCAAAATGCCAATGCTACCCAAAGCTATCTACACATTCAATGCAATCCCCATCAAAATTGCACCAGCATTCTTCTCAAAACTAGAACAAGCAATCCTAAAATTCATATGGAACCACAAAAGTCCCTGAATAGCCAAAGTAATTTTGAAGAAGAAGACCAAGGCAGGAGGCATCACAATCCCAGACTTTAGCCTCTACTACAAAGCTGTAATCAAGACAGCATGGTATTGGCACAAAAACAGACACATAGACCAATGGAATAGAATAGAAACCCCAGAACTAGACCCACAAAAGTATAGCCAACTAATCTTTGAGAAAGCAGGAAAGAACATCCAATGGAAAAAAAGAGTCTCTTTAACAAATGGTGCTGGGAAAGCTGGACAGCAACATGCAGAAGATTGAAACTAGACCACTTTCTCACACCATTCACAAAAACAAACTCAAAATGGATAAAAGCCCTGAATATGAGACAGAAAACCATTAAAAAACTAGAGGAGAAGGCAGGAAAAGACCTCTCTGACCTCAGCCACAGCAATTTCTACTTGACACATCCCCAAACGCAAGGCATTAAAAGCAAAAATGAACTACTGGGACCTCATGAAGATAAAAAGCTTCTGCACAGCAAAGCAAACAACCAACAAAACTAAAAGGCAACCAACGGAATGCGAAAAGATATTTGCAAATAACATATCGGACAAAGGGCTAGTATCCAAAATCTATAAAGAGCTCACCAAACTCCACACCCAAAAAACAAATAACCCAGTGAAGAATTGGGCAGAAAACATGAATAGACACTTCTCTAAAGACGACATCCAGATGGCCAACAGGCACATGAAAAGATGCTCAACGTCGGTCCTCATCATGGAAATACAAATCAAAACCACACTGAGATATCACCTCATGCCAGTCAGAGTGGCCAAAATGACCAAATCAGGAGACTATAGATGCTGGAGAGGATGTGGAGAAACAGGGACCCTCTTGCCCTGTTGGTGGGAATGCAAACTGGTGTAGCCACTCTGGAAAACAGTGTGGAGGTTCCTCAGAAAATTAAAAATAGACCTACCCTATGACCTAGCAATAGCACTGCTAGGAATTTACCCAAGGGATACAGGAGTACTGATGCATAGGGGCACTTGTACCCCAATGTTTATAGCAGCACTCTCAGCAATAGCCAAATTATGGAACGAGCCTAAGTGTCCATCAACTGATGAATGGATAAAAAATTGTGGTTTATATACATAATGGAGTACTACGTGGCAATGAGAAAGTATGAAATATGGCCCTTTGTAGCAACATGGATGGAACTGGAGAGTGTTATGCTAAGTGGAATAAGCCATACAGAGAAAGACAGATACTATATGGTTTCACTCTTATGTGGATCATGAGAGACTTAACAGAAACTCATGGGGGCGGGGAAGGGAAAAAAAAGAAGAAAGGCCAGAGAGTGAAGGAGCCAAAACATAAGAGACTCTTAAAAACTGAGACAAACTGAGGGTTGATGGGGGGTAGGAGGGAAGGGAGGGTGGGTGATGGGTATTGAGGAGGGCACCTGTTGGGATGAGCACTGGGTGCTGTATGGAAACCAATTTGACAATAAACTTCATATATTGAAAAAAAATTTTTTTAATTAAAAAAAGGAAAAGAAGTGTTTTTCTGTTAAATATGACATCTGCCTACTCTCACAGGCAGTTTGTTATGCCTACCTTCTTCCCTAATGTGTGGTCTGTACCTTTCAAGTCTCTTTGTTGTTGTTGTTGAAAATCGGACATCTTCGATAATAAATTGCAGCAATTCTATATCCTGACCCGTCATTGTATCCACCAAGGCTTGTT
The DNA here is from genome assembly GCF_022837055.1 of Prionailurus viverrinus. Taxonomy (NCBI): domain Eukaryota; kingdom Metazoa; phylum Chordata; class Mammalia; order Carnivora; family Felidae; genus Prionailurus; species Prionailurus viverrinus. Next base: position 49,179,509 of record NC_062563.1, read on the forward strand.
GTTGTTGCTTTAAGGACTTGGCTTAACTATTTTAGTGAAATATATTTCTCCCACAGTGTGAAACTTGTGAAGTCACTCTTCAGAAGGCATAGCTTTGGGTATACACACAGTCACGGTTGGCAGTGGACTCTGTTGGTATCTATCATCACACTTGGCCTTTAGGGTCCACTGATTTCTTCCTTGCTCTATTGTTTTCTAGAATGTCCTTCTTCAAAAGTCAAATACAATTAAATTTGGAGCCCTTTGCGGAGATACTTTTAGCAGCCATACTTTGAAGTTCATTCACACCGTAGGAGAGTTCTTTTTCCCTGGTTCTTTCTGGCAAATTAACTGGTCTACAGTTCAGATTGTTGCTGTCATGGAGCTTCCTCTTAATTTCTTACCACAAAAGCTTTCATTGGTTTTGAGAATGACTTTTGGTTTGAACTTTCACAAACTCTGTTTCAAACAGAATCATTTCCCCCTGGGAATAGTAGAGAGTTGTGTTACCCCTTTATAATCATACTTACCCTCCGCCCCACCATCACTAACCCCTGGCAGCCACAACCCATTTTCTATCTCTATAGTTTTGTCATTTTGAGAACGTTATTTAAGTGGAATTATATGCCATGTAAACTTTTTGATATTGGCTTTTATTATTCAGTGTGATTCTCTAGAGATTGATTCAAGATGCTGCATGTGTCATTATTTATTTATTTTTATTGCTGAGATATAGTCCATGGTATGAATGTATCACAGCTTATTTAACCATCATCTATTAGGGATAGCTTGGTTACATTCTGGTTTTGGCCATTACAAATAAAGCTGCTGAAAAGAATTGTATGTGGATTTTTGTGTTGATATAATTTTTCATGTCTCTGGGATAGGTGCCTAGGAGTGCAATTGATGAGTTACATGGTAAGAGTATGTCTATTTTTTTTAGAGAAACTGCCAAAGTAAGAGTATTTTACCACTTTACATTCCCACCAGCAATATATGAATAATATATTAATAATACTAAACAGCATTTAGTATTGGCAGATTTTTTTGTTTTTGTTTTTGTTTTGTAGTTTTCTAATAGGTGTGTAGTGATATATTCCCATGGTTTTAATTTGCCTTTCCTTATAGCTAGTGATGTTAAAACATCTCCTCATAGGTTTATTTGACACCTGTATGCTATCTCTGGTGAAATGTGGCTTTGTATCTTTTGCCCATTTTTTAAATTATTTGCTTGTGTTTTTTTACTATTGAGTTTTGAAGGGGCTGCATATATCCTAGACATGAGATCCTTGTTAGATATGTGTTTTTTTTAATATGTTCTCCCAGTCTTTAGCTTGTCTTCTAATTACCTCAAGAAAATTATTTTGCAGAGCAAAAAGGTTTTAATTTTGTTGAAGCCTGTCTTTATCTTAATAACTTTTAGTCCATAACTTGGACATAAGGCATACATTGAATAAATGTCTATGTGTGTGAGTATATTTGAATTGATAATTCCCTGCCCCAGTAGCAAATATATATATATATATATATATATATATATATATATATATATAATCTTTCTGGGAATCTGAAGACACACTCAGTCTTGTGTTTCTCAGTTCCCCTTAGTGTCTCCTCAGGCGAGTGCCCTAAGCTCAGAGCCCGGTGTGCTGCCAGCTGTCTCACAGGCAGACAGATAAACAGATGAGGCTGAAGTCACATCCCAACTGTGGCGCCATCTGATCCCACATTAACATTCCAATTCTGAGTCAATCTTAGTGCATGACCTTTCTAAAATTTTTATTACTGTCCTAATTATTTCCTGGAGAGCCCAGGTCTTTACTAAAGTCCTACAAAGAAATTATATCCATCCCCAAACGGTGACATTTGTAAGTGAATGCATTTTAACTTAATATAGGAGTTACAATTGGATGCACTTACATAAGGAGTCCATGCCAAATATCTGTTTTACAGAAACACTGAATCATGAATACTTCTCTTGATTTCTCTGCCTCTCTCAGCCTTCCCTAGCACTCTTTCTACAATCTCTTCCCTTTCTTTCTCTTTCTACCCTGTGACCTCACTTTTCAGGACTGTAACCTCTTTCTCTCTCATGCACCTCTGAGATTTTTAGCCATGTCTCTTAATTGTGCCCACTCCTTTCTCAGCACCTCACACAGCCCACTAACATTTTCCAAGACTCACTTGCTTCACTCCTCATCTTTTCCCACACTCTCCTATCTTTCTTTCACCCACTTGCTCTTATTTTATATTTACTCCCAAATCACATGTTCTCTCTCATTTCTTCTTGTCATCGTGATGTGAGTTTGACTTCATAACTTACTGGCATCATAACATTTGGAAAGTTACCTTTCTTTTCCCCCATGATCTTCAGTTTTCTCATGCATACAAAAGGAGAGAAAAGATCTATCTTGCATTTTTGTTGCATAGATTAGAGACTATTCATATAAATAATAACAGGTACTAACATTTGTTGATCAGTCATGATATTCTGGCAACGCAAAAAGTGGACTTTATCTCATTTACTCCTCACAATGTTCCTATGAAGACAATACCATTATTATGTGCATTTTTCAGATGAGAAAACTAAGGCACAGAGCAATAAACACTCATAAACAATGGGGCCAAGTTTGAGCTTAACACCTGTCCTAGAACTCCCAACCATAACTGGCTCATGCTGCAGCACATAAAGCAATTCCCTCTGCTCTCACAGGATCTGGCACACAAACCCACTGGCTTGACATCTTCAACATTAAGCAGTTAAATAGACAGGAAGTCTTGTCAGCAACCCTGTAAAAGATGTAGTATTATCACTCTCAGTTTACTCATGATGAAATGGTCTTATGGGAATTTTATAGCTTGCCACAAGTCCCAAAGGTAAGTGAAGGAGCTTGGGGTTGAATCCAGACTTCTCTGGTTGTAAACTCTAAATTCTGGATGAATTGGTAGATTGTCTCAAGGGTGGACCATTAAGCTATCCCTTTCCAGTATATTCATACACTTCTCCTTTGGAGAGATGGGACCTCCTCCCTCCCCCTTGAATCTGAGTTGAACCTAGCAGTTTTCTTTACCAGTAGAATGTGGTAGGCATGATGTTCTGGAATTTCTGAGGCTAGGTGATAGAAAGCCCTGCATGTTCACCTGAGCCCCTTGGAATGTTTAGTGTTGGAGTAAGAAGGCCAATGAGCCTGATAGAAAGATGAGGGGAGAGGTGTGTGTTTGGTGAGGAAGGAACTCCAAATAGGCGTCTACTTGGCTTCTTAGCTCCTCACCGCATGAGTGAGGGTCAGAGGAGGGACTCCAAGTGCCTCCAGTTGGGGGCTATACCACCCTCATACTAATCCTTTCTTGTGATGAATCTCTTACTCTTTCACTTGCCTCAATAAAATTTGATATTTTATGGATAATAGAGGTCAGGTCAGAACTAAACTTTTTTTTTGTGACTGGATTGCTTTAGAGATTATGATTTTTTTTGGGGGGGGGGCTAAAATATCTTTTGGACTAGACACTACTTCTATTATAAAGACTTCCTGGGTATTAATTGCTCCATTCCCTCTTATCATAAAACCACGCTGAGAGCTAAGGGAGTAGATATTAAATGTTCTCATCATACACACTAAATTCTGTAACTGTATAGTGACAAATGCTAACTAAAGTTATTGTGATCATTTTGCAATATATACAAATATTGAATTGTACACCTGAAGCTAATATGATGTAATATTTCAACTATGCCTCAATAAAAAATGTAAAAACAGTTTAAGTCTGGGCCATGGGGCACTGTAGACAATCCCCAGCTCAGCTGAGAACAAAGATGAGGGCTGTGGGCCTTTGATTCTTTGTCACATGAGTGGCTTGTGCAGCAGATTTAAATGCAACTATTCTGAATGCAACGTGTAAAAGAAACTGAGTGTTCAACCTCCCTGACAATACAGTGACTCCACTGCACAAGCACAATGACATCCAACAAACCCAATCTAGAATTATAGCTCTGAAATCCTCAAAGTTCTCCAGATGCCCTTCTTGTCCATCTGCTCTCCTGTTCCATAGAATACCATTTTGGTCCGTGGATTGGCCCCTTTTCCTTAACTATCTATAAGCACTGAAGATTTTGACTTAGACTGTACACCTTGCCTTAGACTTTAGCGCCTGCTTTTATTGTGCTTTGTTTCCATCCCCAGACTTATTCCCCAACCTTCTCTGTCTTGCTTAAATGAGGCCTATACCAGGGGACCAGAAGGCTGTCACTAGGCTGGTGGGTTTCTGATTATGTCCAAACAATAGAAAACACTAGCAGGAGATGGGAGGTTAGGGCTAGTGAGGACCTGGGAATTTTTTCCTTAATACCTCTTTGTTCTAGCATCTTTTTCTGGTAGTAACTGTGTTATCTGCAACAACAGCTCCTATGAGACAACCTTCCTCTATAGCTTACATCTTACTATCTTCACCCTTCTTTGCATATGACACCAAAGACAGAACAGCCTCCTGCTGCTGCCAACTCCAGGTACCTTCACCATGTCTGGTTTTGTCCAATTGTCCTGCTCCTCACTTATAAATGATTCTTTATTAAAATCTCTTCATTGAACCATCTGAGGTAAACTGATATAGTACCATTCCCTAAACCTCTCTAGGTCTCTGGCTACATGCCTCATAACTTTCTATAACAGGAACCCCATCCCTGCATCTGGCTGTTGTTCCTGACATACACTCAAGTAAGTTCCTCTTGGCATTCATCCCAATCCCTTCCCACCTATCAGAAAAAGAAACCAGAAAGAAGTTTTATCTCCTTGACCTACAAAATATGAACTCTTAAGATTAGGTAAGGGGGATATCAATCTGCACCCTCCAAGGTCCTATCCCACAGCTTTGGCAGGAAATATACTTCATCTTCGAGTGTCAATAAGAATGCACCATATTTCTAGGGTCATGAGTTATGAATGGCTGGAAGGGTTTCATGTGTAGGGAGAGGTTCTTGGGCATTGATTACCTACATATTCATATTTCTACTTAAAGTCTTCTGTCCCTGTTTTTGTTATCTGTTATCAACAGAGAATCAGTTCAAAACTCAGGTTTGTCTGCTTTCTGCTTGATAATCAATACTCAAGAGACAAATCATGCTAGGAAAGGAAACGCTGCTGTATTCAGGAAGTTGATAACCTGGGAAGACGGTGGACTAATGTCTCAAGGACCATCTTCCCCATTTAGGGGAAGAGGCAGATATAAGAAAACGGATGGGAGTTAGGGTGCCTGGGTGGCTCAGTCGGTTAAGTGACTGACTTTGGCTCAGGTCATGATCTTGCAGTTCATGGGTTCAAGCCCTGCATGGGGTTCTGTGTTGACATCTCAGAGCCTGGAGTCTGCTTCGGATTCTGTGTCTCCCTCTCTCTCTGCCCCTCCCCCGCTTGCACTTGGTCTCTCTCTGTCTCTCAAAAATAAATAAAAGTGTTAAAGTTAAAAGAAAAAAGAAAGAAAAGAGATGGGGGCTACATGCAGGAGAAGCAGGTGCTCAGGCAGTTTGTTATATGTCTACATGATCCTGAGAAGAATTATTGGCATCTAATATTCACTATAATATGAGTTCTTCATATGTCTGCTGTGGGCTTTAGAGATCCCATGTTATCTACATCTCATATGTCAGAATACTTGGGTTCACCTGTAGTGGTGAGAAAAACCAAACCATCTCTAAAGCAGTTTAGCTGAGGCAACAGCAAGGGCCTGAAGATCAACAGGAAGGTCTCATATAAAGATGTGGCCACCAAGTGGTAAACAATTCTAGCCTTCAGCCCAACTGATCCAAGTCAGGGTTTTGTTGTGTTACATACTGTTTGAATTGGGCAAGTGGATTGGTCCCACTGAGGCTTAAAACATGGGGAGTAAAGAGTACTATTAGAAAGTTTCCCTTTCATGGGATAGTTGTAAGGCTTAAATTAAATAATTCATGTAAACTACTTAGCATAGGGCCTGGAATGAAGTAACCACCTAGTAACCATTAAGTTTTGTGGGTGGCAAAGCACATGACTGATGGATTCATGAGTACCCTGCACAGTTTTCCTGAATATGATAGACCTAAGTGTGTCATCCCTTACCAATTGGCATCCCTTGTCAATATTCTTTGACAGATGTGAGCAAAAGAATATAGTCCCAAGGAGTGGGAGAAAGATGACACCTGGATGGGTCAAGGGAAGATGCCCAGGTGGATGTACCCAGGGAAGTGGAATATCTGAGAAAGAGTTGGGCAGAGAGCAGAGAAATGTCAGTCTCAAATACTGTTACAGATGTGAGTGTCTCCTGGTAGTGAAAGCAATGGAGTGTTCTATGTTTTTAGATAAGTAAGATTTCTGTCTGAGAGTCAATGAGTAAAACCAGCACACAATGGATGATGTTCAGAGATGAATGCAACATCTATAAAGAGATGGCAAGGTAGATTGGCTTCATATCAGTGCAAAATTTGATTTAAGATATTAATAAAGATATAAATAAGATGTGTTAATCAGTAAAGAGAGAAAAGGGTTGGTCAGCAGAAAATATGTAAACACTGAATCAAAAGTCACAGAAAAAATGATGGAAGTGTTCATCTATGAACAGCCCAAGACCTGTAAGAGGACTCTGGTTATTGGCTCTACTTAAATTATCTAAATAACCTTTTCTGATTTCGTACCCCAAACAGCCTCCATATGTTGATTCTGTTCCATTTTATCTGTAGGAATAGAGTGTGCTAGGGATGTCAGGGTGAGCTGTCTGGTCAACCTGAGGAATAATTTTTTAATTACTGTTTCCCCAGTAGTATCCTTATTTGTACATCTGTAACTTGTGAGCTTGGCAGATGTGGATTTATTCTTAAATGTAGATTTATTCCTAGTTGCTAATAAGATCAGATTTCGGAGACTACAAAGCAGTTGCACACTAAGCTCACTGAAATGTCATTTGACAGACTTTTTGGCAGCTGACTAGCTGGGGAAGGCAGATTCACCCTACATTCATTCAAATTGTAGATCAAAATTGAGTCCCCTCACAGATGCTCAAACTGTGCTCTGGAACCATTACCAAAAATCCATAATAAATAATTTTCACTCTGTTTTATCTTCCAAAGTACAGATTCTTCACTCCTTTATATTAACTAGACTATCATGAACACTCCATCTTGCCCCAGCCCTACCTAAATGCCACAGCATCTGCACCAAAGCAACCAAGCAATCTTAAGAAAAAGAATAAAAAGCCCTCAGTTTGTAAATCACTCAGAAATCTGGCAGGGAAGAGCGTATCCAAACCAAAAATGAAAACATAAATTACTCTATAGGAGGTGGTATGTATCTATTACTGCCCACCAGTGCCCTATACTGTCAGATATACATTTTTTCTCAGTCCCACATAGCCACTACGTCATTCAGGCACTGAAGCCAATATCCAAGCCATTTCTGTGGCTCTTCAGCACACAGGTGCAGCCTTCCCAGCCCCAGCAGACTGAGTTGCAGAAACCCAGAGCTCTGGCATGGCTTATTCATCAGAGAGTCAGTAGGTCGTGTTCATGGTGGTGGAGTGGGTGACCCATATGGAGAGTAGCAAGATTAGTGATGAAAATCAACCCAACTATTTTTGAGAAATTACTTATGTAGGTGCCTGAAAATGTTTTCAAAAGAAGATACCTAAGAGTATTATGTGATTCTTTCTTCTCCCTATTGTTTTTCTTGGCAAGATGTACAATCAGAATATCTAGATTTAGGTAAAGCAGGAAATCAGCTCCAGGGAAATCCAAAAGCTGAGAACAGCTAAAGATGTGTCTCTGAGCCTGTGTGGAGACCCCACTTCTTGTTTCCCAAGAACTAGGACTATTCAGCTGTTTTGTTTTCTATTTTGTGGGACTTGGTAATCTTTTGAGGCACTTTACCTGAAGGATTTTCCTCCTTACTTAATGTACCCAACCATTCAAGCATGCCGCAGTCTCTGGCTCTCTTCCTCAGGAAGAGACAGAAAGAAAGAGCTGATCCTGAGAGATTTCTGGCTTTTGTGTCTAAAAGCTGGCTTTTGTGTCCACTCATGGAGGATTTCTCAAGGCTGGTGAAAGAGGCAGAGAGAGAGAAATTTTATGGAGGATACAGTGCCTTGGAAGCAACAGAAAGAAGAGAGGAATTCGGGGTCCTTGTATCATTCTGGGAGGAGGCTGCCTGACATCAGAGAAATGCATCTAGGAAAATAAAACCTTGGGGAACTTCTCAGAAGATCCCTCTCCCACTTGTGGGATGCACACAAATCGATACTTAACAGCACTCCAACAGGTCTGAAGGGTTAACTTGCTTCAAGCATATGTACTCCTTGCTTGTTGAGTGACGTCTTTTGGTCTGTAGCAGAACTTACCTATTTCTCTTGAGATTTTCAGACCACTGGCCTTGAAGAGCGAAGTACCAGACTTTCCCAGAAGATAAGGCTTGACTACATTTGAAAACAACTGCTGCTGATGCCAGCCAGTCTGCTCAGGGTCATGTAGACATAGGACTAACTGCCTGGGCATGTGTTTCTCCTGCACATAGCCCTGTACCTTTTCCCCTGTCTTCTTCTTCTCCCGGATGGGGAAGATGGTCCTTAAGACATTAGTCCACCATCTTCCCAGGTATTCACAGACTTTCTTCTACAACCTCATGTATCTTCTTCAGTCACATTTCTAGTAAAATTGTCCCATAGACAGTCCATATTTTTTCTTGAAATGTACCAATAAGATGGTATCCTGGATGCCCCCTTCTCCATTCTCCCATCAAAGTATTTCTATTTCTGATCAGTCCTACCTGCTCCAGAGGTGGGGAAGGCCTTGTTGACCTATCACATGCAAAGATACTTCAACATATTTCTAACCTGTCTTTGGATGATAACCCATTCAATGACCTTTGTGATGGCACACAGTTGTTGTGAGACTACATCACCATGATGTTTGAATTTTCATTAGTAATCCAGAAATATCTTTGGAAATGGGACTGTACAATTTACCCTTTAAACAGATTTTCCAGATGTTAAATTTAGCCTCTTGATCTCAAAATCAAAAAGGAATTCTTCGTTTCAAAGACAGTGCCCAGCACCAAAAGGGTGTTTGATGGAGCATATTCTCAAACCACAGCTGCTGATTGATAAAACCTTTGAAATAACAATATCAGTCATTCACTAGCTCCTCCACTTGGGGGATTTTTGGAAGCAACTCTGTGGGCAGAGGCTACCCCATGCACCTCCTTTTTTGTAAGACCCAGGGAAAGAGTTGGGGTCCCCTTTCCCTTCTTTCTATTTCCCAAGCTCATTGGATTTCATAGCAACAGACACAAGACTGCACAGCTCATGATTAGATTTTTGAAATTGCATTCAGTTCAATTCTAAACAAACATGATTTTTTGAATAGCTCAGAGGATATATTTACTTTGCTTTAATTCCCAAAATGAAACTTACTGTAAGATCTATTCAATTTTGGTAACTTTCAGTGGAGATTTTTCTCACAAATATCCTCTAAGCCAGTAGTTTTAAAAGTTCAACGTTCAAGGGAAAATAAGGAAGGGACTGCTTGTTAGAAATACTGAGTAGGAAGCCAGGATGAGGCCTAACATTCTGCATGTTTCTAACATAAACAAGGTAGGTGGCAGTGATTCATGCTCAAGGACCACACTTGGAGAAATTCACAAACTAGTATTCTAGAGCATCAGGTCACCTGCACCATTTTTTGTCAAGTACTGATATATGGCAAAGTGGCCCAAAGCCAGAGAAACCTGAGTGCAAATCTGCTCAGAAACTTATGTTAATTTTATGAGCCTTTGTTTTCTTTCTAATCAAATGAGGATAATTGCATCTAACTCACAGCATTGTTGTGCAAGTGAAATCAAAACACAGATACTGCTTAGAGATCAATAAATGCTGTTCCCTTCCATTCAGAACCTCTGAGAAGTGTCCCTGGGGAAAAATTATGTGGATTCTGACCAGGGAGGCTGAAACCTCCCTATCTCCTCATGGATTTTAAACAGACCCAAAAGGCTACAAAACTGTGAAGGGAGGAACATTTGCACTGTGTGGTGGATGAAAGAGCAGCCAATAAATGAAATGAATAGACTAGAACAGAGAATGCATTATTACTGCTCAAGAGCTAAAACTACTCAATTAAAGAAACGCAGTATCAGTTGCAAATATCTTGTGTAATTCCCCATTTCTGTCATGTCAGGTTCCCAGGAAAATGAATAACACCCTTCATTTTTGCTCCAGCTCTGACCCTCTGTAAGCCCCCAACTGATCACACTGAAGGTGAGTACTGCATGTGTGAGTTGCCTGCAGGTCCAGACTGTGCCCATGTTCCTCTGAGCAGGGTTTGCACACATTAGCGAGGAACAGAGCATTGACAACCAGTGACTTACCTGGAGAAGTTGTCTTCCAGCTTGATTTAGCTGGGGGCAAATTGTGGAGTGAATTTCAAGCGCAGGGAAATCAGTATGAATGAGCTTCATTGCTGACAGAAGGGAGGCAGGACTGCCCTGTATTCTGAAGGCCTCATCAGGTGACATTTATGCCCAAATTGTGGACAAGGACAGTAAGTGCTGCAGGGCAAAGGCAGTTGTGGAAAGTAGGGGATTAGCATAGAGCAGAAAGGAGATCTCTGCAGGGAGCTCCTGAGCTGGTGTCAGTTTCTCTGGGATCTGTCAGAAGGCCAGGTGGACAGGTGGCTAAGATCTCTGCTACTGCATGCATTCAGCAAATGTGAACAGGGTGCTTTGGGTGTCCAATGTGACTCATTTTAAAATACTTTTATTGTGATATTTACTTCATTTCTGAAACCTTCGTGGATACATGCTTCAGGTGTTTATAATCTGACAGAAAAATGAGTTCTGTGCATAGTCAACTACAAAGAAAAGGAAACACTGGTAACAGGTAAAGGGAATTTACAGTGGAATCCACTCACTCCCCTGGGCATAGCTGAGCATCACCTGGAAGCTTTGGAAATATCCAGACTCAGAACCCTGAGATCAGTTAAATCAAAATCTCTGGGAGTATGCATGGGACTGGAAAAGTCTTAAGCTCCCAGAGATGTTAATACGCAGGTTCTTACCATGGCTGGATGCTGGAACCACCTAGGAAACTTTGTAAAACCCTGTGCCAGCCAACCCCACAGGAGTTAAATCTCTAGGGGTGGGGCTTAGGCAGTTATGCGCTGAAGTTTAGTAAGAGCCAACTGATGAGGGAGCGTGGGGGTGGGCGGAGGACAAAGTGCAAGCTACCGCACCCTTCACCCGGGTAGGGTGGTATGTGTGTGATATTCCTCAGGCATTCCTGGCTGCCCAAGGACAAAGGAAAGGAAAGAAAACAAATGGCCAACTGATAGAGATGACAGTCATACAGGACATGGGTCTCCATCAGTTTACAAGTATCTTAGCAAATTACAAGAAAAAGGCAATCTTATCAATAGCCTAATCTCCAGAAACCTATAGACTCAGTTTCCTGGCGCCCAACATCACCCCTCCACAGTGATATGAGGAACAAAAGCAAGAAGGTAATAGCGGGTAAAATAACATTTCCTTATAACTTGCAGCCTATTGACAGATACTTGAGGCAGGCAGGGTAAAATGTTTCTCCAGGAACTCTCTACTGTCTTAAAGTTAATGCTTTGCTAGAGGGAAAAACAACCTTAGCTTGACAATAACAAGGCCTCAGGTATCTTAGGAGTCCTCTTTAGCATATCAAAGTCCCTCTGGAGACTTCTCTTTTGACTTTACCTCCCCCAATTTCATAGTATATAAGGAGCCACTCTTCACAACCCCAGTGCAGCTCTTTCTGCCCATGGGTCCTGTCCCTGTGCTTTAATAAAATCACCTTTTTTAGCAAAGATGCCTTCTTGGCCATTGGCTCTGAACCCCACCATCACCCCAAAACCTCATCACAACTGTTAGGTTTCCAGAAATTCTGTAAGCCCATTATTAAACTGCTGGTAGCTTGAAATTGGCCATGGTAAAAGTATTTATACCACAGTAATTGGTAAATACCACAAATCAGCTGTACCTCCCTTCCATCTGGAGAGCTGATTGCCAGACATTTGTTAACATATCACTGGTCCTAGACAATAGAGGTTTTGGTGAATCAGAAGGAAATAAATTCAGCTGGGAGACTAAGGGAAGGCTTGTCAACAGGGTATAAATTGGAATGGGAAGAGAGGCATTCCAGAGGGAAGAGCTAAGTGAGGTAGAGGATTGGAGGATTGAGGTTTGGAGGTGAGAGAATGTGCAAGGTGCAGGGAAAGCCACAGTTGGTGTGATGGGAATGCCACAGAGCAAAAGGAATAATGGAAAGTCAAGCTGGGAAAGCAGGTTGGGAGTTTACCCCAGAGAGGCTGAAAGACAGTTGAACTCACATGGGTTGTATTATGGAGCAACTGAGACCAATGGGAGTCTTTTTAAATATCTTTTTAACGTTTATTTATTACTGAAAGACAGAGAGACACAGAGCGTGAGCAAGGGAGGGGTAGAGAGAGGAGGAGACACAGAATCCGAACCAGGCTCCAGGCTCTGAGCTGTCAGCACAGAGCCCAACGTGGGACTCGAACACACAAACTGTGAGATCATGACCTGAGCCAAAGTTGGTCACCCAACCAACTGAGCCACCTAGGCACCCCAAGACCAATGGGAGTCTTTAACCAAGGTGGTCACAGAGACCAGAACAAATTGTAGAAAGTTCTAGAAACATAAAATTTTGAAGTCTGGTTTCTTAGCATCTAATTCCAGACTTTCACAAGGTGGGATCCCACAAGTCTGATGGTAGTGAGCTACTTTATACAGAGTAATTTCCACACCCAGCCAGGCTGTCAACATTTGTGCTAAAGTTACCCACCCTCTAGACCTTCACTTGGCATTGCATTCAATCTTAGTTCTGCCTTCAGAAGGCTCAACTGGATCCTTCAACTTGAGACTTTCAAGAAGCCTTATGTTTTAACTAACTTAAATATTAGCCCATTCTTTTCCCCATTAATATGGCTAAGGAGGTAGAATATCAAGGTGATTAAAAGCATTGCTTTGGGATTCTATAATAAACGAGTTGTAATGTTGACTCCATCACTATTCAGCTATTTGACTCTGGTGAGTTAATTTATCTCAACTTCAGTTTTCCCAAATGTAAAATAAGGATAATAATACCTCATTTTTATTTCCTGAGAATAATGTAAAGAATGTTTAAGAAGTTTGTGGAATTAGTAAGTGTGATGGGGAGCATGGGGCAAGCTGAGAGCAAAATATAGGCTGGCATTCCTTCCCCCCCAACCAGGTGGGATATGTGTTGTATTCCCCAGACACTTCTGGCTACCCAAGAACAAAGGGAAGGGGTTTAAGTGCTTGCCATGGTAATGTGGGAAGCTAAGCAAATGAAAAATTAAATTCCCTTACTGCCTACAGCCCATTGACAAGTCCTTGAAATGGGTGGAGTGACCTCTCTCCAGGAACTCAGCTGCCTGGGTGATGACACTTTGCTAGGGGCAAAAGAGAACCTTAGCTTAACATTATCCCAATCTCAAGGATCCTGCAAGTCTACTTGCTTTATCTCAACTTCCCCAAGATATATACTGGCAATCATACTCCAAGCTTATGGCCCCCCAATATATATCTGAAGTGTCTCAAGACTGAGGTTTTATTAAATGGTAACAAATGGTTCTTCCCTAGCAACAGCTAGCTCCTCAAGGTCCTAGAAACCTTGCTTCCAAAATTCCTTAGAGACTTACTCTATCTCTGACCCCCTCCCAATCTGAGGGTATATAATGAGTTACCTGTCACAACCCCATGCATCTCTTCCTGCCCCTGGGTCCTGTCCCCATGCTTTAATAAAATCACCTGTTTTTTGGACCAAAGACATATTCAAGAATTTTTTCTTGGTCATTGGCTCCGGACCACCCCACCATCACCCCAAAACTTCATCAGGTGTTTCCAGTCTCAATGTATGGTGTTGCCATCTATCCATGCCAGAAACTTGAAAGTTAACATAAGATTCCTTCCTTGCCTTTGCCTTACCTTTGTGCTTGTTTACTCTCCTAAACAGCTCTCAAGTTCTTTTGTTCCAAGGACATATCTGTAGTCTTCTGTTCAGAGATCTCCTGTTTGAACATCTAAATTTTCCACCTTCTCCATCTGCTCATTCTCAGGAGGCCAACCTGAGAGTGCCATCCCCTTTTGCACCCTGGATTCCAGTTGGGTTTGGTCAATGGATTTCCCACTGGGATCTTGACTAATGTGTCTCCCACCTTCTCTCTGATTCCACTCTTATCCTCTTACAGTAGAATCTTCATTCTACAGCCAGTAGGTTCTTTAAAAACAATCTTTCATGCTATCCTATGCCTCTAGATAACTTTCAGCATCCACCTGCTAAAGATCCAAGTCTTTGGGAAGGATTGAGGGAGGCTCTGGCTCTCTCTCATTTCCCAGCCTCTTGGTTCGGTGAAATAAAACTTTCAATTTCTTAAAAGTTTCTCAACACATATCGTTGAGTGAGTATCTCAAACCCAAAGAAGCACCAAATTTGGGCTAAATAAATACACAAATTTTAAAGATTTCTCATGATTAAAAAAATAAAATATATTGCTTTACAATCAATTAAAACCATTATTGCACATAAGCAGAATGGTATTATTTGCATTATTTAACCAAGGCATAAATATCCAGTTTAATGATGGATAATTTGAGTCAAAGATTAAATCCCAAATCAAATTATTACTCATTACTTTTATTAAATTAGAAAACATTTATAGGCAATTGAAAATGTCTGGTTCTAAAAAAAATGTCTGGTTCTGCCACAAGTACTAATCTTTCAGTAACAATATGGACCAGAAATTTGGCAAGATTCTGTATGAAGTCTACTTTGAATGCTCAGGTAGACTCAAAAGGTAAAAAGCATTTTACATTTATAGGTGGACACAAGAGTGTTTCACTTTTAAAGGGGGCAGAAAATGCATTCTAATCTACTCTTCGATCATACTTAGCCTGGGGGAGTATTTCCTTATTCTCTCTTGCAATTATTTTTATATATAAACTTATTTTTTCAGTAAAGGAAGATATTTTCTGATGGTAGGAAAGACTTATAATCTTGGCTTGTAAATCATGCTTTTTTCTTAAGAAATCATCACCCTAAATACTAAATTTCTGCATAATTCATCCATAAAGCATTGGCTTTCAGATACTCAAAAAACTGAAGCAAGTTATTTGAAAAAATAGAGCACCCTTACTGGCATTATGTGCTATGAAGAATTTTTTTTTTACCTTTATCATCTCAATTTTTACCAAGTGAGTGCCTTATCCTTGAGGACAACCTAGTTCAGAATAAAAACCATAGATGTGTCACCATTGCCTGTATCAGTAAGAGGCTGCCATAAAAAGGGAAACTCTCCTGAATGTTGCAGTGGGGGAATTTGTTTACATGGATATGGTAGAGATGAGAAGCCAAGTGTCAGTGAAGAATCCCAGAGATTTGGCCACACAAAGAAACCATTATCACTCATGGGGCTGAGAGACACGCAGAACTGGTGATGTAACCAGGGCACAGATGCCAAGGTTCCTGATTGGAGCCAGAGGCACAGTTGGGTCTGCTTCCTGCTGGAGGGGTGACAGGCTGGATCTAGAGATTCTTGGGGGTATAGAGCCACCACCAAGGGTCACACAGGCAACAGTGAGAAAGGATGAGAAATACCTTGGCTTCTCCCTTCCTCTTACCCCTCCACTCTCCCACCAGCACCTCCCATTGTCCAACTGGACCAGTAGCTGATGATCAGAGGAGCATGGGAAATGTAGTTGACAGGACAGAGTGAATGAGGATGAATCCAAAGACAAACCAGAAGCTGGCTGGCTGCTCATTTCTTCACATGACACTTTGAAAAGATGTGTTCTCATGGTTGAGGTATAACAATGTACATAATTCTCAATATCCTTTAATCCAGAATCAAGATTAAGTCTTACCATTGACAATCAGCATTCTCTGTAAGTCAGCCTGTGGTTGTCCATCCCAACAAAATCCTGTTTGTTTTATTAGCTATGCTCTTGCTTCTCCTCAAGTAGCTGGAGCCCCCACAGAACTGATCTTGAGGTGTGTGGCTTCCAGTAGACAACAGAACTCACAGATAACTTTTTTATTTCAGTATGTGATTTAAGTAATAAATGGAACAAAATGTGGCAAGTAATTCTACCCAACTATGCACCTCCCATAAGTAAAAGCTGACTAGAGCTTTTCATAGCAATATAGAATATTTGCCAAAATGCATATGTGTTTGCATTTTCTCTTCCCCATTCTAGACCACTGATGTCATGCGATACACAGCAGTGTTATTTGATGATAGAACTTTACAACTAACTGTTTTCTTATTAGTCATAAATTTTGTGGCTGGCTTTAATGCATCTTCACAATAGTGAGATGTGCACTTTTATTGACTGATTGACTGATTGATCATGCTAAAGAGTAGAGATGTGAATGATAAGTGCATTGTTCTGTTCTCCTCCTTGCTAACTTGCACTGAAAAACCTTATTTTCAGCTGGACCTGCGAACTCTTTTTTGGTTTAGACAAATACCATTATGTGTGATACCAAGCAATGGGACACCTGGGATCAAGATCGCAGATAAGATAGCTTGTCTGTCATTGCCCCTTCTTCCTCTAATCATCTCCCTAGAAATGACAGAAAAGGGGCGCCTGGGTGGCGCAGTCGGTTAAGCGTCCGACTTCAGCCAGGTCACGATCTCGCGGTCCGTGAGTTCGAGCCCCGCGTCAGGCTCTGGGCTGATGGCTGGGAGCCTGGAGTCTGTTTCCGATTCTGTGTCTCCCTCTCTCTCTACCCCTCCCCCGTTCATGCTCCGTCTCTCTCTGTCCCAAAAATAAATTAAAAAAAAAAAAAAAAGAAATGACAGAAAAGGAAGGAAATGAAGAGGAAACTACAAAAAAAATCTTGCCAAACAGCCACAATGGGATTGAGCTGAAAAGAAACTACAAGGACATACCAATTCCTGTATCCAAATGCAAAGAAGAAAGTCTGCAGGTTAATTCAGAGGAAAATGACAGTCTTTGTCTAGGGGGAGGGACTGTAATTAAGTGTGTCTGTCCCACAAGACTAGCTTTCCTGGTATTATTTGAATTCTTCACAAGACTGCATTGCTACCTTATAATTATTAATAACCATTTTAAGAAAAAAAAAACTAACCCAATAGGTTTGCCAACTTCGTGTCTCTCTTTGACAAGAAAGCCATGAAGACAGAGGTAATGCCTATCCAATAAAATCCCCTCAGACATCCATGATCGTGCTCCCCTCAAATGGTTCTTTTCACAGTGTCTTTGCACATTGGAAGGCAGCTTGGGCTGGGGACAATGCTGCCTTGCTTCAAATCCCAGCCTTACAACTTCTGTGCTATGAGACATTGGGAAAATTTCTTAACCTCTCTGTGCCTTGGTTTCCTCATCTATAAAAGATGAACAGTGATATTACCCACCACATAGAGTTCGGGGGATAATTAACTTAGTATTTGTAAAACATCTGACTAGTGAGAACTGTAAGGTTATTCATTAGACACAACCTCATTCCCAGATGCTCTGCTGCTGGCACTGGCCACAGGTGTCCATTCACCAGCCACTCTCATGACCTCCTACAACTTGTTACTTTCCAACTCAGTGCACAACTAGTAAGTCACTTTGGGCATTGGAAATAACATCACAGCACAATCAGACAAAAGTGGCAAATATTTGGGCATTATTTAATGCCCAAATTACTGAAAATTATTAACCAAAGAGGACAGTTAGCCAAGCTGCAAAGCCCAGTGCCACCTGGCAGCATGTGTGAGAATGTCCAAGAGCAAAAGGACTATTAGCACTGAACAGAGGTTTTTGAAAATAAGAATTAATTCTAAGTGTATGTGGTCCATTCTATGTCACAGAACATTCCACAGCTTTTGCCCAGAGATCTGTGGATCCCTTGTTGAGGCACTTAGAAGGGAGAATCACGGCTTGGTCTCCCTATCTGCAAGAGTATCCCAACCCAGGTAACTCTGACTCACCTTCTAATGCCAATTCCAGCATCCCTTCCTCAGATAAACCTCCCTGGCTCTGGGGCACCAGACCTTACCCCCTCTGTGGTGTCATAGACCTTGTTTTTCTCTCATTGTACCTTTTGCATACCCCCTCTGCGGTGTCATAGACCTTGCTTTTCTCTCATTGTACTTTTTGCACTTGGAACCAGAGGTTTCTCTGGTCATCTTTCCTGTTGAACTTAAAATCATGGGGTAAATACCAGGCTAAAGGGCTGCCTGTAAACCATAGCTTTACGGAGCCAAGTCTCCAGTGGCTTGAACTGAATCCTGACCCAGCAAGTGGTTCTCAGCAGCAGTGGGCTTGACAGATGCAAGCATGTTTCCCTATCAGGCCCACACCCTCATCACCTTATTATTCCCCACAAAGTCACTGTGCTCACTCCTCAAGGGCACCAGAACACCAGCATGGTGAGTGGGACAAAGATTAGGGTGTGTGCAGCATCTCCAACCAGACAGGTTTAAGGGGACATTCCATTTGTGGAAGCACCAAACTGCTCCATGGGCATCTGAAACTCAGGGCCAGTCAGGCCCCCCAAGATTCCAGAAAATCCCATCAGTGTCCATAATGTACCCAGAGAGAACTGGACCTCATCCCGCTAGTGACCCTGACCCTGCCTTGTTGGAGACTCATTCCCATAGTGGCTCTGGCTGCACAGATTCTCTCCCAGTTAAAATAATGTCCTGGCTACTCTGCCTGGGTTAACAGGAGTGAGCCCTACAGCAAGGTATGGTGGGGCATCACACACTGGATCTGCATATCTACTCCATTCCTCCTGAAAATCCCACTTTAGAGACTGTCCTGCTCTGATTAGAGAAACATGGGAAGCGGGGGGGGGGGGGGGGGGGGGGCTCTGGGTCAGAGTTCCACATCTGTTGTTTTTGTTGCTACATTGTTGACTGCTCAGAACTCATCTTGGAAACGTTGTAAGGATGTTCCATTTTTTCCTGAAGACCACTCTGGCATCAGAGTATCTCTCATTCACAAGGGCATTTTCTGTTCTTCCAGCCCCACTCCTCAGGACTCCTGAACGACCTCAATGTCTCAGGCACCTACACACCCTCTTTGGCCTCATAAGCCTAACAGCAAATTGGGACCAACCACAGAACCCTGGTCCACACAGCCCCCCCTCTGCTTCTAACACACTGGCTGACTCTGATGATCCTAACTCTCCTTAACCACCTTGTACTTATAAAAAAGAAATGACCACCTACCTAGGAAATGCTTGGTCTGACACTTGGTACCAGTGGTAACAGCACATCTCCCACCCAGATACTTTCCATTGGTATTTCATCTACCCCAGGTCCTCCAAAACTGCCTCTGCATTCGTTGGACCTGTCCTAGTTCAAAGTTAGCCAATAATTTCTCTTTCAGAAACCAAATTGGAGAGCTTTGTTAGGAACAAAGCACTAACATAGGGCCTACCACCCAAGAGGAGAAAGGAATGGCTGGCTGTGACAATAGTTTGCTCAGGTTTGCTGCAGCAGGCAAGGTCCAAGCAGAGGACAGTGCAAAGTCATAGCCAGTTTTGTTTCTGACACCCAGAATTAGGTCTGCACTGTTAATACCTCCTCCTTCTTTCTGGGACTTTGAAGGCATTAAAAGGAAAGACATTTGAGCCATGCAGGCACAATTCTGCTTGAGGAGTTGTTTGTTTTTGCTTTATGTTTTAAATAGTCCACAGTGGGGCGCCTGGGTGGCTCAGTCGGTTAAGCATCTGACTTCGGCTCAGGTCGCGATCTCGCGGTCCGCGAGTTCGAGCCCCGCGTCGGGCGCTGGGGGCGCTGGGCTGATAGCTCGGAGCCTGAAGCCTGCTTCCGATTCTGTGTCTCCCTCTCTCTCTGTCCCTCCCCCGTTCATGCTGTGTCTCTCTCTGTCTCAAAAATAAATAAACGTTTAAAAAAATTTTTAAATAGTCCACAGTATGGTTCTCCAGGAATGTGCTGCCTAGAGATCTTTCTCAGGGTGACTGAGCAAGACCTGGGGGCTGCCTGACCATCTGGGTCCTCAGGCTTCACTTGTAACATGTGTTACAGTGGCTGGTACATGTCCATCCCAACCTTGTCCCCAGTAGATGGCCCCCAACATGACAGCATGTGCTACTGAAGAAAGGGAAAACTGAGGCATGCACCTCCCCCTTTCACCTCACCTCTTTTCCTGTGCTTAGCAGTAGGCTACTGGTCCTGCAGGGCTATATACACCCTCACAGCTGGATGGTCAGCCATGTTCCTGGCTGTTGGAAAAGGTGCAGATACTCCTGAAAAGAAGGGCTCTTGGGTCAATTGTGGGGAGCCTGGACATGGAGGTAGCCTTGGAGTGGAGACATCCTTTGTCCTTCCAGAAGCTTCAACTTTGTCATCTAGACATGCAGATGGAAAATTCCCAGTGCAACATCTGTGGCAGGATACAGGCCTGTGAAGGGTCAGTCAGGAGCAGGAGAACAAGCCTACCTTGTGGAGCAGACATCAAGAATCCTGTAACCCACTCTTCTTTACTGTTCTCTGTTGCTCAGACTCTTCAGTCCTTATGGATAGGATAGCACTGTAGCTGAGAGACCCTTAAATTCTCCAATTCTGTCCTGAGCACAGCCCCAACCCATATCTGCAGTGAAGTCTGGAGGATGGACATAAAGAGTTGATGGCATATGAAAATAAAATGTCTCTTTCTTGTCTCCTGAGCACATGCCCCAGACTTCAAGCCCAGTTTCAGACTGGGCTAGCAGCATGAGGGGGAAAGATCAGTGCTCCAAAAACATCCAAGTGGGCATGAGGGGGAGAATGGGGAGGGAGAAGAGGAGAGAAGGGAGAGAGGAAGGAACAACAGGAGGGGAGAAGGAGGAGCAAAGGGAAGGAGAGAGAGCAGAGCAGGAGGGACAGCAGAGGGAAGCTACCCAGGGCAGTTTTAAACACATAAGGATAAGGGCACCTGGAGCTGTCAGTTAAGCATCAAACTTTGGCTCAGGTCATGATCTTGAGGTTTGTGAGTTCAAGCCTGCATCAGGCTCTGCAGTGACAGTGCGGAGCCTGCTTGGAATTCTCTCTTTCTCCCTTTCTCTCTTTGTCCCTATCCTACTCGCTCTCTCTTTCTCTCTAAAATAAAATAAAATAAAATAAAATAAAATAAAATAAAATAAAATAAAGTAAAATGAATAATAAAATAAAATAAATTACATAAAGACAGCACCAAAGATTCTTTTATTCTTTTTCCAAGTTTTTATTTAAATTTTAGCTAGTTAACATACAGTGAAATATTAGTTTCAAGAAGATTCTTTTTTCTTTTAACTTTCCTTTTAAAACTTAACTGTAAAATAGATTACACTAGAAAATTGAGGTTCTAATGAAAGGAGTACCTTATGCCAGCAAATAGGAGACTATTTCATTGTGGAGACTGAGGTAAAATGTGACAACTCCTTACACTGCATCAGCGTTCTCCTCCTCCATGCCCTCCATCTGCTGCTGCTGCTCCAGCTGGTGCCAGCCTGGCTCTCTCCCTGGGAAGACCCTCACCTCATTTTTGCTGTCACAGCTGTAACCACTGGCCACAGCTCAGGTGACCTGACTGCTGCCTCTCTCTCAGCCCTGCCTCTGGTTGCCAGCATTCCCTTTCTCTCTCATATAGGTGACTTACTCTGTAGATGGCTCACAAAGAGAGATTCTCTTTTATTGATGCCACTTGGGTTCTGGGGGGGATTTCCCAGCAGTTCCCCAGATGCACAGCAGATGAGGGGCCTGACCCCACACCTTCTTCCCCTCTGAACGCAGCTTCCAGGGCGGTAAGAAGGAGGGCAGTGGTTACCCACAGAAGAGTCAGCTAGATCCCATCTTTTAAAACTCTAGATTAGCCAAGTCAGTCCCCTCAATTCTCTTTAGGATGTTTGGTACTGGATGGACTTTTCTTTGGAACCAAGTTGCTGATTCCAGAACAGGAAAAAAATTAAATAAAATCCCTTCTGCATTACAACAGTGCAGGAATTTTCTGTAAGTAAAATGAGAAAAGGTACATAAAGCACTTAGTTAGAACCTGGGATCCAACAATTTCTCAACAATTACTTACCACAGTAGGAATGTAGCAGAAGCAGCAACGATAGCTTGAAGTGCTACTTGGTTCTCCTGATTCCTGAGAACCAAGTGCATTTTTGCTTTTTGGCTTTTGCTTGTGATAAATGTTGAACTGCTTGAGCAGAATATTTTCCCCCAGGTAGGAGGTATGTCTCCCCAGTAATAACACAGTAGGTTTTAATGCACAAAAGCATACCTCCTTTGCTTGGCCACCAGCTTCCTTGCACCCTAGATGGGATCCTGCAGCCATAGAACCTGGGGGCCATCACCTCAAGAAAGGGAAAGAAGTTGCAGTGGAACTGACTTTGGGAAGAAAAATGATCTTTACAATGGAGATTCATGAGGCCAATGTCATTTCCACCTGCAAAAAAGAAAACACAAATTTAGACACCAATTTTAATGTACTGCATTTGGGGATAAGTATGGATATGGGTTCATATTTAATCAAAATAATAGAAACAAAACTTTCAAGATCCCTCTCTCTCTCTCTCTCTCTCTCTCTCTCTCTCTCCTACTTTTGTGAAGCCAGTGCACAAGAGGGGAAATGAGTGGGTATTATAATTAATTTGTTTTGTTCTTATTGTGATTTTGTCTAACTTGACTTTGCCTGGTACTTACACACATATTACGGGAAGTGGAGCTGACACTTAGTCATTCGACAGATATCCACCCTATTCCAGGCACTTGGAGAACAAGCAAGAACAAGAAAAAAACATACCAAATACTTCTTTTCAGTTCCCAAAGCAGAATTTGAGACAAGATTTGAGTGCATATAATTTATTTAGAAGATGATGGCAGGCAGCTGGAGTGAAATAGAGAAAGCATACTAGCTCAAACAAGGAATGCTGTAAAGAATCGTTGCTTTAATGGACCTTGGGCCTCTTTTCCACCAGGACACACTAAGGAGCATGCAGAATACACCTCAAGACTGTCCCATCAAGGGACAGTGGCAGGGGGACAAGACCTTTATTCACTGACTCTGAGCCCTCATTAGCTGGGGTTTTCCCCTTGGGGACATTAATCACTGCAGCATGCTGAGCAGACTTTGGTGGGGCCAGAAAAATCAAAGAGCTCCTGGTGCCTGGGGTATCATCTATTGGGTGCCAGAGAGACCCAAGTCATTATCAGAGCACAGAGAGATGGCAGAGGGCATGTGGGCAGGGCATCACAGCTCTGGCCACAGCAAGTCTCAGCCCCAGCTGCAGGCAGGGCGTCACGCTGCCTGGCAACCTCTAGTGTGTATAGTACATGGAAGGCACAGTAAGACAGGTTCAGGTTCTATTTCTCCTCTTCTTTATGTTCCCAATGCATCCTCCCAGACATCCAAAAGAAACAATAATGATCTTTACAATGGTTCAGTTCCTGTGCAACAGAAGGGACCCTGGAAGATAAGGAAGTCACAGGCCAGGGTTGGAGCTGCTGATTTGGTGCTTCCAAGGTTTGTGATTTGGAGCAAATTTCCACAGGTGTGTAAATCACAGTTTCTTCCTGTGAAGCTTTAAACCTCTCAGGGACATTTTCAGCTTCAAAGATGAGGGTGTGTAACAAATGCTAAGTAAATTCTGCAGTGCTCTAAAAAGGCAAAAGGTTATTGCCCTGAGTTTCAGGCTGTTTTTGCTCCTTTTGTTGATGGGAGCTGACCGGAAACAAAAAGCAAGTTCTCCTTTTTCATGAAGTAAATGCCTCATTGATATCTAGAAGATTGTCTTCATTCAATTTGGGCCAAAGTGCAAGATTATCTTTTATTTATTAAAGTTGTCAGGAGTCTGGTGATGGCTTTATTCCTGACATCTGAGGAGGTGTTTTATTTGTTGTGAGTTAGTGGGTTAAATTGTATTTGTTGTTTATATTCTTGTCAGTTTGGGAATATTTGAAAGAATAACTGTGATTTGTGACAAGCTTCTCCCTCTGTGTGAAGCTTGTTCCTGCTGGGAACATACTCATTTGCCCATGAGTATGAAGTCCTGTGAACCTCCTTGTATTTTTGACAAACAGGATGAGCTGGGAGTGCAAACAATGAGCCTGTGGGGTTGGCAATAAGGTGAGCATTGCAGCGAGCTGCTCCAACCTGGGAAGGCAACACTTTCGTTTCTCAGTCCTAGCAAGCAGATGAAACACTCACATGCTCAACCGGCTGGTGTGATGATCATGGGGGTTGCCTCTTGAGAAGTTTCTTTTGAGAGCTGCTTCTCATAATATTTCCCTGATGAGGACGTAGTGTGACACCCGCCTGCAACAGGTGAGAAAACAGAATCAGGTGGCTGACAGCCACATCACTCCTTACACTTGGGAGTTTAAAGCAGTAACTTTTTAGGTTTGTGAAATTACAAATGGAAAGACTAGAAATACATTACTGTAACCAATTTCTTCACTGTTCTCCTAGACATTTTTCTATACATTCATACATATTCTTTTTAGGAATTTTGAGGTTTGTTCATTTGCATTTTTTTGTTCGGTTGGTTTGGTGTTGGTAATTGATATTACAACCAACTTACTATTTTCCATTGTCTTTTTAATTTAACTATTTATCTTAGAGATATCAATATAAAGATCTACCACATTCTTTTAAATGACTGCCATTCTTTCTTTAGAATAACTACACATCAATCCATATGGACACTCTCAGTTGATAGATCCATGTCCTTCCCATTTTTTTCAATTGTCTGTAAGTATCTTTATTAAACTATCTTTTTCACATGAATTTATAGGATTTCATTGTACAGCTCAGGCATTAATACTCTGGTATATTCACAAGGATTTTCTCTCTAGATCTTTTATTTTTAATTTTTTAAGTTTATTTATTTTTGAGAGACAGAGAGAGACAGAGCACAAGAGGGGAGGGACAGAGAGAGAGGGAAACACAGAATCTGAAGCAGACTCCAGGCTCTGAGCTGTTGGCACAGAGCCCAATGCAGGGCTCAAACTCACAAGCTACGAGATAATGACCTGAGCTGAAGTCGAAGCTCAACCTACTGAGCCACCCAGGCGCCCCATCTAGGATCTTTTATGTTGATTTTAGGTATAGAGAAAACATAAATTTTGATGCTGTCAAATGTATTAATTTTTCTTTGTGACAATTGTGTTAACTGTATATTTTTAAAGAAAGGTTTCTTTATTCCCAATGACATAAATGTTCTCTTATTTTTGTATTTACTATTTTTTTTTTCTTTTTTCTTTCGGTTTAGAGATAGATTTGGACTTGTTTGTTTTTACATTTAGCTGTTTATTACACTTTGGATTTGTTTTTGTGAGTGGTGTTCAGTAGGACTTTAACAAAACAGAAGCCATTTATCCCAGAATTGTTTTTGTGATGTTTAGTAGGTCAAGTCCACATTCATTATGCATAATTTGAAAATTATTCTGAATATTCTTGTGCATTTCCTTTTCCATATGAATTCTAGAATTAGCTTGTCAGGGTCATGTAATTACTGATTATAATTATATATAATTATATATACTATATATAATTTTAATTAAGATCGCAATAAATCTATAAACTAATTCTGGGAGAAATGACCTATGAAAAATTGGTTCTTTTTATCCAAGTACATGGTAAATAACTATTTTTTTCAGCCTTCTCAAATATTCTCCAACTAAGTTTAGTAGTTCCAGAGATATATTTGCAGATTATTTCTTGCTTTAGTACTAGCATTTTATAATTTTGTTACTCTTATGAATGCAGTCTTTTTATTATATTGTCTTTTAATTTTTTCTATTAGATTGTTCTTAATAATAAAGTAATGCACAGTGGAGAAGAAAAGTGAGCACTGTTCCTATAACAAGTGGAACAATACAAATACAGCACATGCATTTGTCTTAGGGCTGTCTAGACAAACTCCCAAAGTTATCATCAGCATAGGAAGTGTGCTTCTTGCATGAATAGCTCTATTTATATATGGGATGATCCTAATAGCTGGAATCCAGTAAACCAATTAACCAGAAATCTCATATTTGTGTCTATCCAGCTGGTGCCTCAGTCAACTCTGGTGTAGGAAGAATATTGTTTTAATAGCTATTACAAAAGTATAAACACAATTATGCCAACAGTTTGCATACTTGGGCCCCAGCACACAGGCCTGACAGGTTTGTTTTGGGCCCAGAACCACACCATGGAGGGTCTGGTGTTCATCACCCTCTGATAGGACCCTGTGACAGAGAAGGGACACCTCAGGAAGAACGTTATTCCTTCCATAGATCTTCTGACACTTCCCTCTGAAATGAGACCCTCTCATAATGTGTGTGTGTGTGTGTGTGTGTGTGTGTGCGTGTGTGTGTGTAAACCTAAGCACAGTCCCACTAGTAAAGACAACTAATTCTCAGAACCAATTGCCAACGTAAATTTTCATCAATCTCTTTCTTTTTTACCCATCTCATGACACCTCTTTGCTGCTATCATTTTCTGATTATTATGAAGCTGAGGGTGTTTCCAATTATGTTTCTCAGCCATTTGATATTTATTCTTCTATGTTTTGCCTATGGATATCCTTTGCACACGTTTCATTGTGCTAATTGTTTTTTTCTTTTACCAATTATTAGATGTTTATATTTCATATATTTAATATATGCACTGCAAATTTTTCAGATAGTGTGTTGTCTTTATGTTTAACAGAGTTATGGAGGTATAATTTTCACACCATGAAATTCACCCTTCATAAAAGTACAACTCAATGATTTCTAGTATGTTCTCAGAGTTATGCAACCACCACAACAATCCAGTTTTGGAACATTTCTATCACTGTGAAAAGAACCATCATGACTATTTTCAGTCAATCCTAGTCCTGTTCCCAGCCCTAGGCAACCACTTATCGGTCTTTCTTGGACATTTCACATGTAATGGAATTATACATGTAGTCTTTTAAGTCTGACTTCTTTCACTTAGTATAACATTTTGAGGTTCATCTATGTTGTAGCATGTGTCAGCACTTCATTCCTTTTTATTTTTAAATAATATTCCAATGTATGGTCAGCCAAAATTTTTATCTATTCACCAATTAATGGATATTAGAATTGTTTCCAATTTTTGTCTATTATGAATAATGCTACTATAAACATTTGCACACATTTCTTCAGGCAGATGTATCTTTTCATTTCTCTTAAGTAGATAACTAATAATAGAATTATTGATGCATGTGGCAAATTTAAGTGTAACTTCTCAAGAAAAAGCCAAACTGTTTTCTAAAGTGGCTGTGCCATTTTACATTCCCACCAGCAATGTATGAGATTTCCAGCTGATCCATATCCTTGACAACACTTGTCAGCCTCCTACAACAGCCATCTAGTTGTGGTTTTAAAATGCATTTCCCCAATGCCTAATGATGTTGAACATCTTTTCATGTGTTTATTGGCCATCCATACATCTTCTTTACTGAGGTGTCTGTTCTAATACTTTTCTAATTTTTATTCAGTTGTATTCAATCAAAATGAATTGAAAGGATCTTTATATATATTGGATAAAGTTCCTTTCAAAACATATAATTTGTCAGAAAGACAGTCCAGTCTTGTCCTTTTACTTTCTTCATGATATCTTTTAAGGGAAATAGTTTTTAATTTTGCAGAAGGTCTAATTCATCAATGTTTATTTATGCATTAGCCTTTGATGTCATAGCTAAGAATTTATTGTCAAACCAAAATGTCATGAAAATTTTCTTCTATATTTTCTTCTAAAAGTTCTATAGTTTTTTTTATTCAAGCATAACTAACATATAGTGTTTTATTAATTTCAGGTGTATAGTTCTATTGTTCAACAATTCTATGCATTTCTTAGTTCTCATCAAGATAATAGTACTTTTAATCCCCATTACCTATTTCACCCATCCCCACCCACCTCCCTTGTGGTAACCACCAATTTGTTCTCTATATTTAAAACTTTATTTTTTGTCTATTTGTTTCTTTGTTCATTCATTTTGTTTCTTAAATTCCACATATGAGTGAAATCATATGGTACTTGTCTTTCTCTGACTAACTTATTTCACTTAACATTTTACCCTCCAAGTCTATCCATGTTATTGCACTTGGCAAGATTTCATCCTTTTTTATGGATTAGTAATATTCCAGTGGTGTGTGTGTGTGTGTGTGTGTGTGTGTGTGTGTGTTACCACATCCCCTTTATCTATTCATTTATAAATGAACACTTAGATTGCTTCCATATCTTGGCTATTGTAAACAATGCTGCAATTAACATGGAGTTACATGTATGCTTTTTTTCAAATTAGTGTTTTTATTTTCTTTGAATAAATACCCAGAAGTGGGATTGCTGGATTGTATGGTATTTCTGTTTTTGATTTTTTGAGGAAACTCTATAATGTCTTTCATACTGGCTGCACCAATTTACCACCAGCAGTGCACAAAGTTGTCTTTTCTCCACATCTTTGCCAACATTTGTTATTTCTTGTTTTTTTTTTTTTCATACAAACTACTCTGGCAGGTGTGAAGTGATATCTCATTGTGCTTACCTTCATTTGGAATTGTTCATGGCTAGTATATAGAAAAACAATTGAGTTTTGTACATTAACCTTGTATCCTACAAATTTGCCAAATTCACTTATCAGTTCTAGTAAAATTTTACATGTGTGAATTTCTTAGGATTTGCTACATAGAGGATAATGTGATGATCCTATCTGCATAAATGTAGTCTTGTTTCCTTTCCATTTTGTGTGTTTTTTTATTTCTCTTACTTCTCTTACTGCACTGCCTAGAACCCACAGTAAAATGCTGGAAAGGTGGTGAGGGCAGACATCTTTGCCTTATTCCTTATCTTAGAGGCAGTGACACAGTAAGGGAAAAAAAAATATATATATATATATACAGTTTGTGTGTGTGTATATATATATATATATATATACATATACAGTTTGTCCCTGGTTCCAGACATAGAGCTTTTAAATGAGTGATAGGAGTAAGAGGAGCATCTCTTGTTCTAATGAGTTTATTTTAGTGGGCCCTCAGATAGTTACAGGACCGGGCTACCAGAAAGACCAAGGCATGATTCCAGCGTTGGAGCTTCCAACCCCACCCAACCTCTGGGGAAGAAAGAGAGCCTAGAGATTGAGTCAATTCACCATGATTTAATTAATCATGCCTATGCAATGAAAGCTCATAAAACCCTTAAGGAACAGAGTTTCAGAGATCTTGTGGGTGGTAAACTCATCCATGTGTCAGGACAGTGGGGCCCCCAGCACCACAGAAAGCAGCTTCCATGATTGGGACTCTTCTGGCTTCACCCTATGTACCTCTTCAACCAGCTACTCCATCTGGATTATTAACAATAAACAGTAATAGTAATTAAAGTGTCTTCCAAGTTCTGTGAGCTGTTCTAGAAATTACAGAACTTAACTTGTGATGGTTATCTGAAATGGGAGCAGTCTTGCGGGGCTGGGTCCTTAACCTGTGGGGTCTGTGCTGTCAGTAGTCAGTGTTTGAACTGAATTGGCCTATAGGACACTCAGCTGGTGTCCAGAGAGTTGGTTAGTGTGTGGGGAGGGGAAACACATTTAGTGTCAGAAGTATTGCGAATAAAAACAGCTCAGGCGAGGAAAGCAGTCAGTTTTTCATCATTAAACATGATGTTAACTGTAGGTTTTCCATAGGTGTCCTCTATCAGATTGAGAAAATTTCCTTCTGTGTTTTGCTGGTTGCATGTAATCGTAGAATTATTTTTTGCTTTTCTTTATTTCTGTAAGAAATATATGTATAGATATAAATAAATATATACATATTATATATATATATTATATATATATAATATAAACAAAATTAACTTCAACTGTACCAAAGAAAGAGGTTTCTATGTTTCTTGTTATTGCGTCTTCTGTCCCAATTTTGTTGAGTTTAATGTCCTCTTTCTGGAGCCAATCCTATAGTAATTTTAAAGAAAGATTCTTTAAAAAAAATAGTTTTTAAATGAGATTCCTTTAAAGAGGTGGTGATTGGGGCGCCTGGGTGGCGCAGTCGGTTAAGCGTCCGACTTCAGCCAGGTCACGATCTCGCGGTCCGTGAGTTCGAGCCCCGTGTCAGGCTCTGGGCTGATGGCTCAGAGCCTGGAGCCTGTTTCTGATTCTGTGTCTCCCTCTCTCTCTGCCCCTCCCCCGTTCATGCTCTGTCTCTCCTGTCCCAAAAATGAATAAACGTTGAAAAAAAATTAAAAAAAAAAGAGGTGGTGAATTTTCTGATTTTTTTTCTCTTAAAATCATCTTTATTTAGCACTTCCATTATTTTCTCTTAAAATCATCTTTATTTAGCACTTCCATTAGAATAATACTTTTTATGGCTGTACAATTTTAGGTTCATAGTATTTTTTTTTCCATCTCATGATCATTTGATCATAGTTATCCATAGTTTTCTTGTCAAAGAGAAGTATCCTGATGTCAGTCATATTTTCTTTCTCTCTTTCTTACCACCAGCACCTGGAGATTTTAGGGCATCTCTCCATTCTTAGTTTTCTAAGATCCTCTATACTGTGGCCTATTTTATATCCCAAGTACACACTCAGTGGACCATTTTGATATAAGGGCTCATGAGTTTCTCAGTTCTAAAAAATGTTTATTTTATTTTTGATTATTTCTTCCCCTCCACTCTCCCTGTCTTCTCCTTGTAAATTTCCTACTGGTTCATTAAATCTCAGTTTACTGCAAACTGACAGCATGGCAAAATCCTGCGCACAAGAGCAGACAACTGGACAAGATCCTCAACATCTCTGTCAATTCGAATCAGTAAGCCTCAGCTAAATTTCCAGACAAGGGTGTCATAAAGTTAAATTTCACATTCTAGGAGTGCCTAAGTAGCTCAATTGGTTAAGCATCTGACACTTGATTTCAGCTCAGGTCATGATCTCACAGTTAGTGAGTTTGAGCCCTGCATTGGGCCTTGTGCTGACGGTGCTGAACCTGTTTGGGATTTTCTCTCTCCCTCTCTCTGTCTCACAGAACAAATAAATAAACTTAAGAAAAATTCCCCTTGTAAATTGGGTTTTGGAAGGTTAAATTTTCAGGGTTGGCATGAGATTAATAAGTTATAGGTTATGGAAAACATGATAGTTTATTTCTTTCAAACTTTTATCAAACCAACCACTCTTTGTGAGGTTCTTGTGCAGACAAGCATAGGGCATACACAGGAAATGTATATAAGAATTCTCCAGATTATTGCAAAATTTCTTTGATTGATGGCTCTTCCTTAGTTTAGGCACCTCTTTCTATTTGTGATGGGTTTCTTTGTTTTCCTTTCTGAGACATGTCCATTGACATATGGAAATATATTATGAATATAATTCAATAACCAAGCTTCAGTGGTAAGAACCATTAATTCATTTTATGGGACATTTCAAGTTTTATGCAAGAGGCAGCTGGAGTTTTATTAAGCACATTGATTATTACTTCATCACACAAGTCTTATTTGCTTATTATGCATATTAGCTCTGTCTACTAGTTGAACTGAGTTGCTTTTTATTACATTGGTTTTCACTGTTGATAGTAAAATGTAATAACAATGAGAGTTTTCATTCTCCTGTCCTCCCTTTTCCTTCAGATTAGCTGAGTTTAAGATGGGAGGAAAGAGAGACAGAGAAGATAGAGAGAGAAATATAGAGACCTTTACATCATTCACAGGTGCGTCATTAATCTGTGTGATGGGATAAGAACATCCCACAATCCATCCCAGGACCAAAGTATATCCCTACTACTCACATGGATTTGTCACACCCATAAGTAAAGGCCCTCCCTGCCTCTCCAGCTTGCTAGACCTATGCCTGCTCTCTGTGTTTCCCCCAGAAATTCCTGCCAGCTGTGTCTGGCTTGATATCTCTGACCATCTGATATGACTTATCTTTTACCACACATATGAAACCCCTCTCAATCAAGAAGTCTTCTCTGAAGCTAATTTCTCTGGCATTTTCTTTCTAAATGTGTATAACATTTATAGCCCACAAAACAGCAACAAAAACAATTTCACTATACAGTATACACTCTGTTCAAAGACAGCAGATCTAGAGATCCTTGAAAAGAGATATATAACCCACTATGTGTCTTCTACATAAAATACTTTGGACAGTTTCCCACATCTTCTCAAAACTGTCATCTGATCAATAGTTTACTTTCCATTTGTGTTTCATAAAAAGAGGACTGGAACTTTTACTCGAAAAACATGAGTCTGAAGGCTACCACCATCTCTTACTATCTGGGGGCTTATCTGAGCTTCCATTTTCTCATCAGTTTGTTGAGAAAACAATAAAAACCTTACAGGACTATTGTTAAGATCAAAGAAGACAAGCCTTGTAAAAGACCTTTGTGAGCTATAAGATAACATAAATATGATCATCATTAATTCACCTGACTACATTGTAGAGAAAGAGTCAGTTGAGTCCTATGGCTTCATTAAATGTCTATATACCATCTTCTAATTTGATTTGCAGCAAGTTAGCTGCACAGTGAATTTGCATCTTTCTGCACCCAGTGATGGGGGTGCTGGGACGAGGGGAGAAGGATAGGGTGGGAAGCACATGCACTACACAAAGGGCTCAGGTTTCCAGGCCTTGTAAAAATGGTTCAAATTCTATGTCTGCCACTTCTTGCTGTGTGGTCCTGTCCAAGTTGTTTGACTTATCTGCTCCTCAGTGTACTCATCTATAAAACAGGTTTGGCTGTGAGGAGGCTATAATTCACAAACCTTTTCCTTGGAGTCTCATGATGAAGCTTCATTTCCCACCCACCCCCCTGCACTTCTATTGGGGACATGAGACTGGGTTCTGGGAGATGATATGTGCTGCTTCCAGCCCTACCCATAAACTCCCCTTCAAGATCTCTATGTATCAATTAGCTTTTACTGAATAACAAATCACCCCAAACACAGTGAGATAAAACAACAGCTATTCATTTTTGCTCATGTATCTCTGGGTCCCCTGGGCAGTTCTTCTGATCTGGGCCAGCTTTGGATCTTGGCTGGGCTTTCTCATGCCTCTGGAGTGAGCTATCAGCTCAGTCCAGTGCCCGCAGCTCTAGGGTGGTCTCCCTAACCTGACTGGTGGTTATTTTGCTGTCAGGTGAGGGGACAGAGATGACCGGGCCATGTATCTCTGATCATCCAGTAAGCAAGCCTGTATCTGTTCACACAGAAGTGGCAGGATTTGAAGAGTGACAGCAGAAATTCCCAAGGTCTCCTAAGGTGCAATTCAGAATCCCAGCAACATAACTTCCGCACTGTGTATTGGCCAAATCAAGTCCCAAGGCAGGACCAGGTTCAAGGGGTAGGGAGAATAGTTTACACCTGCTGATGACATGAGTTACAAATAATCATGTCCATTTTTATAATCTACCACAACAGCATGCAGGGAAGAGGGCAGCATTACAAGATGGCAACATGACAAGCCTCCCTGCCACACACTCAAGTATGATGTGTACACCCAGTGGACCCAATGAACTCCTGAAAGTGGAGCTGTTGGTTTCAGCAGTCTATACTCTGACTAATACAGTGTGTATAAGAACTGTTTGCTCACAGAGCTCTCATAAGGATTGAATAAGGCAAGTTATGGAATATGCTAACACAGCGTCTCCCATGTGCTCAATACATGGTGGCTATTTTAATAATTTATTTTTATTATAATTAGCATTGCAGTTAAGGATTTGTGACAAACAGATCCACAACAGTACCATAATTATGTATCTTAATGGTCACATGGCTCTGAGGACACACACACTCAGCAAGATTTACAAGAAGTACTAGATAAATGTTCCTGGACAACCTGTGAATTCTGCCATTGGAACAATCAAGAAGAAGTCTGCAAGGAGCCCCTTCTCTAAATCTGAACAAGGCTTTGCTTCCTTCTGTCATTACAAGCAGGAAAATAATACCGTCACTGGTGACCACCTGATACTGCTACTGACCCAAATAAAAAGACCCTATATCTATCTTTTCATTCATCCTTGTGATTCCAGGTTATGGAGGGGAGAATTCAGACAAACCTTGGTAAGAATCAGTAGGATTTAGGGGCAATAAAAGCATTTTCTAAACAAATAAATATTAATCTTGAGCAAAAGAAGTTAAATAAAAGTAAGTACACAGAGTAAGATTGCAAAGTACATGCTGTATGATTTCATTTAAATAAAAACTAATTTATGCTGCCAAAATCAGGATAGTGACCCACTTTTGGGAAGCAGGGAACTGATGGGGAGAGGACACTTAAAGGGCTTCTGGGGTACTGCTGATGTTCTGTTTCTTGATTTGGGTGCTGGTTACATAGCTGTGTCCTGTTTCTCAAGATTAATTAAGCTACACAGTTATGATTTGTGCACATTCTGCATCTATATTTTATATCAAAAGGAAAGTTTAAAGAGAACACGTGCTTTAATAATTTTTAATTAGTGAAGACATTGGTATGTTATCAGTAGTAATGCCTGTAATGTGTATTAGTAAAATACTTATGAAATTATATCAATTAAATCACATTTAACCATGAATTTAATATATTTTTTTATGAAATTTATTGACAAATTGGTTTCCATACAACACCCAGTCCTCATCCCAAAAGGGGCCCTCCTCAATACCCATCACCCACCCTCTCCTCCCTCCCACCCCCCATCAACCCTCAGTTTGTTCTCAGTTTTTAACAGTCTCTTATGCTTTGGCTCTCTCCCATTCTAACCTCTTTTTTTTTTTCCTTCCCCTCCCCCATGGGTTCCTGTTAAGTTTCTCAGGATCCACATAAGAGTGAAACCATATGGTATCTGTCTTTCTCTGTATGGCTTATTTCACTTAGCATCACACTCTCCAGTTCCATCCACGTTGCTACAAAAGGCCATATTTCATTTTTTCTCATTGCCACGTAATATTCCATTGTGTATATAAACCACAATTTCTTTATCCGTTCATCAGTTGATGGACATTTAGGCTCTTTCCATAATTTGGCTATTGTTGAGAGTGCTGCTATGAACATTGGGGTACAAGTGCCCCTATGCATCAGTACTCCTGTATCCCTTGGATAAATTCCTAGCAGTGCTATTGCTGGGTCATAGGGTAAGTCTATTTTTAATTTTCTGAGGAACCTCCACCCTGCTTTCCAGAGCGGCTGCACCAATTTGCATTCCCACCAACAGTGCAAGAGGGTTCCCATTTCTCCACATCCTCTCCAGCATCTATAGTCTCCTGATTTGTTGATTTTGGCCACTCTGACTGGCGTGAGGTGATACCTGAGTGTGGTTCTGATTTGTATTTCCCTGATAAGGAGCGACGCTGAACATCTTTTCATGTGCCTGTTGGCCATCTGGATGTCTTCTTTAGAGAAGTGTCTATTCATGTTTTCTGCCCATTTCTTCACTGGGTTATTTGTTTTTCGGGTGTGGAGTTTGGTGAGCTCTTTATAGATTTTGGATACTAGCTCTTTGTCCGATATGTCATTTGCGAATATCTTTTCCCATTCCGTTGGTTGCCTTTTAGTTTTGTTGGTTGTTTCCTTTGCTGTGCAGAAGCTTTTTATCTTCATAAGGTCCCAGTAATTCACTTTTGCTTTTAATTCCCTTGCCTTTGGGGATGTGTCGAGTAAGAGATTGCTACGGCTGAGGTCAGAGAGGTCTTTTCCTGCTTTCTCCTCTAAGGTTTTGATGGTTTCCTGTCTCACATTTAGGTCCTTTATCCATTTTGAGTTTATTTTTGTGAATGGTGTGAGAAAGTGGTCTAGTTCCAACCTTCTGCATGTTGCTGTCCAGTTCTCCCAGCACCATTTGTTAAAGAGGCTGTCTTTTTTCCATTGGATGTTCTTTCCTGCTTTGTCAAAGATGAGTTGGCCATACGTTTGTGGGTCTAGTTCTGGGGTTTCTATTCTATTCCATTGGTCTATGTGTCTGTTTTGGTGCCAATACCATGCTGTCTTGATGATGACAGCTTTGTAGTAGAGGCTAAAGTCTGGGATTGTGATGCCTCCTGCTTTGGTCTTCTTCTTCAAAATTCCTTTGGCTATTCGGGGCCTTTTGTGGTTCCATATGAATTTTAGGATTGCTTGTTCTAGTTTCGAGAAGAATGCTGGTGCAATTTTGATTGGGATTGCATTGAGTGTGTAGATAGCTTTGGGTAGTATTGACATTTTGACAATATTTATTTTTCCAATCCATGAGCAGGGAATGTCTTTCCATTTCTTTAAATCTTCTTCAATTTCCTTCATAAGCTTTCTATAGTTTTCAGCATACAGATCCTTTACATCTTTGGTTAGATTTATTCCTAGGTATTTTATGCTTCTTGGTGCAATTGTGAATGGGATCAGTTTCTTTATATGTCTTTCTGTTGCTTCATTGTTAGTGTATAAGAATGCAACTGATTTCTGTACATTGATTTTGTATCCTGCAACTTTGCTGAATTCCTGTATCAGTTCTAGCAGACTTTTGGTGGAGTCTATCGGATTTTCCATGTATAATATCATGTCATCTGCAAAAAGCGAAAGCTTGACTTCATCTTTGCCAATTTTGATGCCTTTGATTTCCTTTTGTTGTCTGATTGCTGATGCTAGAACTTCCAGCACTATGTTAAACAGCAGCGGTGAGAGTGGGCATCCCTGTCGTGTTCCTGATCCAGGGGAAAAGCTCTCAGTTTTTCCCCGTTGAGGATGATGTTAGCTGTGGGCTTTTCATAAATGGCTTTTATGATCTTTAAGTATGTTCCTTCTATCCCGACTTTCTCAAGAGTTTTTATTAAGAAAGGGTGCTGGATTTTGTCGAAGGCCTTTTCTGCATCGATTGACAGGATCATATGGTTCTTCTCTTTTTTTTTGTTAATGTGATGTATCACGTTGATTGATTTGCGAATGTTGAACCAGCCCTGCAGCCCAGGAATGAATCCCACTTGATCATGGTGAATAATTCTTTTTATATGCCGTTGAATTCGATTTGCTAGTATCTTATTGAGAATTTTTGCATCCATATTCATCAGGGATATTGGCCTGTAGTTCTCTTTTTTTACTGGGTCTCTGTCTGGTTTAGGAATCAAAGTAATACTGGCTTCATAGAATGAGTCTGGAAGTTTTCCTTCCCTTTCTATTTCTTGGAATAGCTTGAGAAGGATAGGTATTATCTCTGCTTTAAACGTCTGGTAGAACTCCTCTGGGAAGCCATCTGGTCCTGGACTCTTATTTGTTGGGAGATTTTTGATAACCGATTCAATTTCTTCGCTGGTTATGGGTCTGCTCAAGCTTTCTATTTCCTCCTGATTGAGTTTTGGAAGAGTGTGGGTGTTCAGGAATTTGTCCATTTCTTCCAGGTTGTCCAATTTGTTGGCATATAATTTTTCATAGTATTCCCTGATAATTGTTTGTATCTCTGAGGGATTTGTTGTAATAATTCCATTTTCATTCATGATTTTATCTATTTGGGTCATCTCCCTTTTCTTTTTGAGAAGCCTGGCTAGAGGTTTCTCAATTTTGTTTATTTTTTCAAAAAACCAACTCTTGGTTTCGTTGATCTGCTCTACAGTTTTTTTAGATTCTATATTGTTTATTTCTGCTCTGATCTTTATTATTTCTCTTCTTCTGCTGGGTTTAGGCTGCCTTTGCTGTTCTGCTTCTAGTTCCTTTAGGTGTGCTGTTAGATTTTGTATTTGGGATTTTTCTTGTTTCTTGAGATAGGCCTGGATGGCAATGTATTTTCCTCTCAGGACTGCCTTTGCTGCGTCCCAAAGCGTTTGGATTGTTGTATTTTCATTTTCTTTTGTTTCCATATATTTTTTAATTTCTTCTCTAATTGCCTGGTTGACCCACTCATTCGTTAGTAGGGTGTTCTTTAACCTCCATGCTTTTGGAGGTTTTCCAGACTTTTTTCTGTGATTGATTTCAAGCTTCATAGCATTGTGGTCTGAAAGTAAGCATGGTATAATTTCAATTCTTGTAAACTTATGAAGGGCTGTTTTGTGACCCAGTATATGATATATCTTGGAGAATGTTCCATGTGCACTCGAGAAGAAAGTATATTCTGTTGCTTTGGGATGCAGAGTTCTAAATATATCTGTCAAGTCCATCTGATCCAATGTCTCATTCAGGGCCCTTGTTTCTTTATTTACCGTGTGTCTAGATGATCTATCCATTTCTGTAAGTGGGGTATTAAAGTCCCCTGCAATTACCACATTCTTATCAATAAGGTTGCTTATGTTTATGAGTAATTGTTTTATATATTTGGGGGCTCCGGTATTCCGCGCATAGACATTTATAATTGTTAGCTCTTCCTGATGGATAGACCCTGTAACTATTATATAATGTCCTTCTTCATCTCTCTTTTTTTTTAATTTTTTTTTCAACGTTTATTTATTTTTGGGACAGAGAGAGACAGAGCATGAACGGGGGAGGGGCAGAGAGAGAGAAGGAGACACAGAATCGGAAACAGGCTCCAGGCTCCGAGCCATCAGCCCAGAGCCTGACGCGGGGCTCGAACTCACGGACCGCGAGATCGTGACCTGGCTGAAGTCGGATGCTTAACCGACTGCGCCACCCAGGCGCCCCTCCTTCTTCATCTCTTGTTACAGCCTTTAAAGTCTAGTTTGTCTGATATAAGTATGGCCACTCCAGCTTTCTTTTGGCTTCCAGTCGCATGATAAATAGTTCTCCATCCCCTCACTCTCAATCTAAAGGTGTCCTCAGGTCTAAAATGAGTCTCTTGTAGACAGCAAATAGATGGGTCTTGTTTTTTTATCCATTCTGATACCCTATGTCTTTTGGTTGGCACATTTAATCCATTTACATTCAGTGTTATTATAGAAAGATACGGGTTTAGAGTCATTGTGATGTCTGTATGTTTTATGCTTGTAGTGATGTCTCTGGGACTTTGTCTCACAGGGTCCCCCTTAGGATCTCTTGTAGGGCTGGTTTAGTGGTGACAAATTCCTTCAGTTTTTGTTTGTTTGGGAAGACCTTTATCTCTCCTTCTATTCTAAATGACAGACTTGCTGTATAAAGGATTCTTGGCTGCATATTTTTTCTGTCTAGCACCCTGAAAATCTCGTGCCAATTCTTTCTGGCCTGCCAAGTTTCAAAAGAGAGATCAGTCACGAGTCTTATTGGTCTCCCTTTATATGTGAGGGCACGTTTACCCCTTGCTGCTTTCAGAATTTTCTCTTTATCCTTGTATTTTGCCAGTGTTACTATGATATGTCGTGCAGAAGATCGATTCAAGTTACGTCTGAAGGGAGTTCTCTGTGCCTCTTGGATTTCAATGCCTTTTTCCTTCCCCAGTTCAGGTAATTTCTCAGCTATGATTTCTTCAAGTACCCCTTCAGCACCTTTCCCTCTCTCTTCCTCCTCTGGGATACCAATTATGCGTATATTATTTCTTTTTAGTGTATCACTTAATTCTGTAATTTTCCCCTCATACTCCTGGATTTTTTTATCTCTCTTTTTCTCAGCTTCCTCTTTTTCCATAACTTTATCTTCTAGTTCACCTATTCTCTCCTCTGCCTCTTCAAGCCGAGCTGTGGTGGTTTCCATTTTGTTATGCATTTCGTTTAAAGCGTTTTTCAGCTCCTCGTGACTGTTCCTTAGTCCCTTGATCTCTGTAGCAAGAGATTCTCTGCTGTCCTGTATACTGTTTTCAAGCCCAGCGATTAATTTTATGACTATTATTCTAAATTCACTTTCTGTTATGTTATTTAAATCCTTTTTGATCAGCTCATTAGCTGTTGTTATTTCCTGGAGATTCTTCTGAGGGGAATTCTTCTGCTTGGTCATTTTGGATAGTCCCTGGCGTGGTGAGGACCTGCAGGGCACTTCCCCTGTGCTGTGGTGTATAACTGGAGTTGGTGGGCGGGGCCGCAGTCAGACCTGATGTCTGCCCCCAGCCCACCGCTGGGGCCACAGTCAGACTGGTGTGTGCCTTCTCTTCCCCTCTCCTAGGGGCAGGATTCACTGTGGGGTGGTGTGGCTTGTCTGGGCTACTTGCACCCTGCCAGGCTTGTGATGCTGGGGATCTGGCGTATTAGCTGGGGTGGGTAGGCAAGGTGCACGGGGGCAGGAGGGGCAGGCTTAGATCGCTTCTCCTTAGGTGATCCACTTCAGGAGGGGCCCTGTGGCAGCGGGAGGGAGTCAGATCCGCTGCCGGAGGTTTGGCTCCGCAGAAGCGCAGAGTTGGGTGTTTGCGCGGAGCGAGCAAGTTCCCTGGCAGGAACCGGTTCCCTTTGGGATTTCGGCTGGGGGATGGTCGGGGGAGATGGCGCTGGCGAGCGCCTTTGTTCCCCACCAAACTGAGCTCTGTTGTCAGGGGGCTCAGCAGCTCTCCCTCCCTTTGTCCTCCAGCTTTCCCGCTTTCCGAGCAGAGCTGTTAACTTATGACCTCCCAGACGCTAAGTCGCGCTTGTTGTGGGAACACAGTCCGTCAGGCCCCTCTGCTTTTGCAAGCCAGACTCGGGGGCTCTGCTTGGCCGGGGAGCCGCCCCTCCGCCCCGGCTCCCTCCCGCCAGTCCGTGGAGCGCGCACCGCCTCGCTGCCCTTCCTACCCTCTTCCGTGGGCCTCTCGTCTGCGTTTGGCTCCGGTGACTCCGTTCTGCTAATCCTCTGGCGGTTTTCTGGGTTATTTAGGCAGGTGTAGATGGAATCTAAGTGATCAGCAGGACGTGCAGTGAGCCCAGCGTCCTCCTAAGCCGCCATCTTGCCCACACCAATATTTTTTTTTAATAAAGATAAAAGAAACTGTCCTAGAAAACCCAGGGGGCATGATTTTTGTTGCAGTTCACAAAACAAACAGTCTTTTATTTTGCCAGAAGGCAGCTCCCTGAAGTCCTCACTGCCTCCCCTTACCCAACCATAAACCAGCACCACCCTTCCATGCACATACACATGGACCTTTTTTTTTTTTTTTTTTGTCAAAGAAAAACATGACAGGCAACTATTTTGAACTTAAGAAATTATGGTTGGGGCGCCTGGGTGGCGCAGTCGGTTAAGGTCCGACTTCAGCCAGGTCAGGATCTCGCGGTCCGTGAGTTCGAGCCCCGCGTCAGGCTGATGGCTCAGAGCCTGGAGCCTGTTTCCGATTCTGTGTCTCCCTCTCTCTCTGCCCCTCCCCCGTTCATGCTCTGTCTCTCTCTGTCCCAAAAATAAATAAACATTGGAAAAAAAAAAAAGAAATTATGGTTACTTTAAGGATCACAATTTCTCTCAAATCTCAGCTTCTGCTTTCCCTTTATATTTGCCATTCTATTTGTTCTTTACCTGAACTTGGTTGATCCTTGTTATTCATTTGGCTTTAGGGACATAGTCCTTTCTTTCCTTGGTCCATTTCATGATACAAGGAAAGTCATCAAAAAGGCCATGTGATGGTGAATTACTTACTCCCCATAATAGTGACTGAGGTGTAACAACTCCCTTGCTCCACATCCAGCAACTATAAGAGATTATCCGGCAATCTCCTGGGTGGGAGATTCTCAGAAAATTGATGGTATTAAATACATAGAATACCTCACAGTCAGCAGTCCAGAACACACATTGACATATTTGGGATTAAGTCACCAATAACTACCATCATGTTAAACCCACAAACTTCTACCTTTTTTTTTTTTTACCAACAAATGGGCATCAGCCGACTTTTCTTCTAATATATTATGTGAGAAAGTAAACAGAAGGATATTAAGCTACCTTTTTCTAAACCACATAATTTCTCACCTTTTGACTGTTGGCCCAGCTTGACTGTCTTTTATGAAAACTGAGACTCCTCTATTTATCATTTAACCCCAAGGAAAGAACAGCTCTGACTTCCTTCCTCTTGTCTCTTTGCTAGAGATGGGTGGATTTTAACCAGCTTTCTCCA
Source organism: Prionailurus viverrinus (assembly GCF_022837055.1). Lineage (NCBI taxonomy): Eukaryota > Metazoa > Chordata > Mammalia > Carnivora > Felidae > Prionailurus > Prionailurus viverrinus. The sequence goes on from NC_062563.1 coordinate 49,221,341, forward strand.
TTCTCAACAATAGATAATTGAATTAAAGATTCTGCTCAGGACTTTAGCCTTGAACTTTTGAACTGGCCCTAACACAACATGTTAATAAGCCTTCTTGTTCTTCCCAGTTCCATATCAAGCTTTATCTTAGTTCAGGTGTCCCTCAAAAGCAGACCTTGGGAGAACAACTTAGTTGCAGGTAGTTTATTTGGGAGATGATCCCAAAAGGCTTGATAAGGGAGAAGAATGAGGGAGAAGGAAGGTTTGAAAGCAAACAAAGGGAATTAATGAGTTATGGGGAGGGACGCTGAGGCTCCATCCTGATGGGGACCCTCCAAGAAACCCTCATAACTTTTTTTTCCCTGAGGGACAGGGAACCTAAGATATTTATCTCATGACTTGTCTCTCATTGGTTGAAGTTTTCTCCTGAGGGTATTACATATTTGGCACTTCCAGGATTTCCCTCAAATGTCTGGGCAAGCTGCCATATTGCTGCAGAAATCCTCAGGTAGGGGTGTGGATCCATGCAGGTGTATGAGGTGCAATGCTGTCAGTACACTTGCAATTGACCATCACTGCATAAGTGGCTTGGACATGAGCCAATGGGATACAGGTCATGCATCAACACATCTGCCACAGTTTCTCACCTGAACCCAGTTTATGCTAATATCCACACATACATTAACACCTGATTCACATACACAGCTTAGAGTAGAAAATGCCATGTAAGCTGCTGAAGCCATATGGTGAGGAATAGCCATCCACACTCACTCGTCCCACTGAATGACACAAATTACTCAGGAACAATTAAAGCTGGCACTCTGTTCCCCAAGCCTCTACTCATCATGTATATATTTGTTCAGAAAGCATCTGGACTCCCAGACAGCACCAAATCTACTCATTTCAGTTACCAACATTAAACATCACCAACAGAAAAAATAGGAGCTTTCAAGTCTGTGCAGGAAGCAGGAACCTTCTTCACGTTTATATGCAATGGATGACAGAAAAGAATTCTGTCCTCAGCTGTATTCCCTGGAGCTGAAAAATAATGTTTAATGCCAAAATAATTAATTTGAGTATCTTTGCGGTACAATATGGTATTTTCCTATTAGTCTTAGAACCAGATTATTCATGAGTTTTGGCAGCTCTCCTTTGCTATTTTTCTCATTCTTAAAATTGAAACGTTAACTATCTATTTGGAGGAATAAGTGCATGCACAAGGAGCCCAAGATTTTCCCATTGAAATCTATTTCTTCAGACATGATTGGCCAAAAGTGACTTTTAAGTCAGATGTGATAGGCAAACCTAAACTTGTATTTAGCAATAGAGAAGCCAAGAGACACCAAGTCCCCAGCCAAGTCCCCAGCTACCAGGATACCTGTGGAGGAAGCAACAGTGGTTCTGGGTGTGAGCTTGGCTCTAGAACTGCTCCAAGGTCAGAACTGCCCCAAGGTCGGAACTGCCCCAATTTAAGCCTCTCTGGCAGGATAGGAGGAAGCCAGACAAGCAGAACAGACCTGAGTTACACTGAATGCAGCTCAGTGTCCCTGCCCCTGTTAGGGAATTGCCCTTGATATATATGGACTCCAGGCTCTTTCCTTGACTTGGTATGCAAGGTCTCAGGACCCTAACCTAAATGCGCTGACCTGGATCTACCTTAGCCCGTGTATGCATCTCTTGTAAGATGACCTTCAGGCTCGCATTTGCCAACAATGTTACTCTGTCACCTTCTGGTCTTCTTACCTGAGCCCTACCTTCCAGTTTAGGCAGGGTGGCAGTCTTGAACCTTGTCATTGCCTGGGTAGAATAAGAAGTCCATTCAGAGTCAGCAGTGGCACCAAAGTGGACGTCCACCTAATACCACACTCGCATCACTGCAGGGAGATGGAATGGAGGGTAAATTCTCCAAGGCCTGGTGATTTCAACCCTGGAGGCCCACAAGAATCACCTGGAGAGCTTTAAGAAACTCCTGATGCCTGGGTCTCAACCACAGAGATTCTGGTTTCATGGGCCTGGGGAATGCTCCGGCTTTGGGAATTTAAAATCTCCTCAAATGACTTTAATATGGAGTCAAGGCTGAGAACCATTGCCTAAAACAAGCCCAAGGGTCAAGAATTTGGGGCCCACTCTCCCATACCCTCCATACCCACATGAACACCATGCTCATGTTCTTGGGTGATGTGCAATCACCTCCTATTATTTCCTAGGGTACTTCTTAACACTAGAGCCACAAGGACTAGGACAGAGCCCTGGAATTGTCTCTTTCACATCCTTCTTTAAGGGTCTATCTGGCGTTCTGGGAGGCACATAGGTTTTAGGAGTCAGGAGATCTAAGCTCAAGTCTAGCTCTGCACTGGTCAACATGGAATCTCAGGCAAGTCTTAACTTCTGTGCTGTCTTTAAAACACAAAGATTAGACAAGATATTCACAAAAGTCCCTTCTTTTTCTACTGTTTGCCACAACTTAGGGATGAATTACTCATGATATGCTGGGGGCGAGGAAAGTGTGGACCTGTGGCTAGATTGGGGTCTCCTGAGTGACTTCAGAGCATGAAACTGAGCTCTCCCCTTGTGGTACTGCCTGTGGTGAGCAGTTCTCCAATTGCCTGCTTTTTACCCTAATTCACAAGTTCCTCAGGTGTTTCATTGGTGTCAAGATCTATCCACAACCCAGCTCAGAGGACACCCAATCTTTTTTGACTGCTTAGCCAAGCTCCAAAGCATCATGATGGAGGCTCCATTCTGAGGCTCCTTCATTTCTGTTTCCAGCCAGTGCAAACCTTTGGAATTTCTCCAACCCATCGTGTATTATACCACGAGAATGGAGGATCTCCACCGCTCCCTAAAATGCTTATTTAAAAATAGAAGTCTTTTGCTGTATCTAAATCTAAAACAACTCATGTGGAAGATGGTTAAGAGTCTGCACTCTGGAGTTGGCCCTAAGTTTGAAGCCTGATCCTGGCACGTACCATTGTACAACACAGGTCAGGTGACATACCCTCTCCAAGCCGCAGTATCCTCCTTGATAAGTGGAGAGGACAATGGGAATTACCTCATCTACTGGTTATGAGGATTAAAAGAAAGGTGACCTATAATACTGGTGACAGAATACCAAACGTGTCTGGAGTGTAATGACATTAGTCACTGAGCACAGGCCAGGCTCAAGACCAGCTCTCATCAGCTTTAGAGCACAAGGCTTCTACACACACAAGAATCAATGGGGTAGGCCAGTCTTGCTCCATTATGTCTTTTAGCTGAAGTCCAGCCCCATTATGGGCAAGTCTGACCTTAGGAATCCACCATTATTCTCTTATAGTGTTAATGACCAATTCTGAAGAAGAGGATCCCTGGGATCTCTATCTCTGTGTCCAGCCTGCCAGTGCTGCTACTGATTGATGTTGCCTAGATGACAGCTTTCATGTGCTATGGGAACTTTTGGGAAATAAAACCATTTCCTCCTGGAACCCAAAGCATCCTACTGAGATTCTACAGGGGTCTTTGGGGAAGCAGGGAGGGCATGAGGAGCCCATCTACCTTCATGCAGTCTACATATTCTCTTCACCATCTTGGTCTATAGATGCTACTTGAAGAAAGAGGTATGTGCTCATGTATATTAGCTAATAAATACATGTTAATTAATAAAATGATACTTTGTATGTGCATGACTCACCAAGGGGTCTTTTTAAAGTGCAGGTTCTGGTTCAAATGCACATTCAGATGCAGGTCTAGGGGGAGCTGAATCTGCTTTCCTGACAAGCTCCCAGATGTTGCCCATGCTGCTGGTCTGGGAACCACTCTGGGAATAGAGAGGTTCCAGGGACCCCAAAAGACAAGAATGGATGAGACCTTATTATGACTGAGGATATAATTGGAAACTCTCTGGAAGAAAGATCTTGGGGAGACCCTACAAACTTGAAGAGGGGTAAGAGTATTTAAGAAAAAAGAAACTTAGCTGAATTTGGAGGTTAGTTCAGAAAGAAAGACCTGTTGATGTTGCATCTGGCCCTTGGATTGGCCTGGACCCCTTAGGGTTCAGTGTAGACCTCCACCAATGCCAATGTAAGTTTTGGGGGGCACTCTGGGCCCTGGGGACTGGGAATCTCATAGCAAATATTACAGTCAGACCTGGGAGGAGAGCTTTGACCTAGAGGAGAGCCATGGATTTTTCCACCATGTCTCTGATTGTGCCCATGTGCTGAGCTGGAGAAGCAGGGCCAGGAAAGGCCCTTAGGAAATGCATCAATGGCTTATTCAAAAATCCAGGCAAGACAGTGTGCCAGAAGTCAAGTACAGCCATCACAAACCTCCACAGAAGCTCAGGCAAGAGCATGGCTGAACCCACCCAGAACAGTGGGGAAATGAGAAAGTGAGAGTCGGGAGGGTTCTGCCTTAGGAAGAAGCAAGAGAAGAGGGAGCCTCCCATTATGACCTATTCATATTTCAGGTCTGAGTTCCATTGTGTCAGCATTCTTTAGGTTCATGTTTCTCAGGGAAAAAAAACCACAAAGATATATTGTGCTTTGTGCTTTTTGCTTTGTGCTTTTCTTTGATAGTAAATGAGGTAAGAAAGTATTTAATACACTTTAAAACGTGATGCAAATACAAAGACCAATTTTTATTTACCTGCATGTAACCAAACTATTTATATTCATCATCAGGTAGGTCACATAGAAATACATTTGGAAAAATTTGCACCTGTTCTTGCTAATACAGTTAACTTAGGATCTGAGATTAACTCAGCAGCCTATGGTGAATAATTCCTGTGTTGCTGTTGATCTCATTCTCAAGTGAGCAGTCATTGAACACCTACTCTGTACCACTGACTGTTAGCAAATGCTGTTGGTGGGCTTAGACATCTAGGCCCAGCTGCTGTGAGGGATGGGAGCTTCTCCGTGGGACTGCCCTTGCCTCATGCAACCTCTGCACCTAGAGATGCTGGCAGGTTGCCCAAGCCTCTAACCAGAAGGGGCCCATAGCCCCTGACTAGTGATGTGGGTTTAGCAGTTCAGACCCTTGCTTCCAGGTGAATAAGTACCTTGGAACCACTGTCAGTCCAGAGGGTCTGTGCAACCAGGCTGCTATGGGACTTCTCCTAAACCACATCTTTGCCCAGCTTCTTCCCCAAACCTCCCCTGCTTCCCTCACTCACCTGTAGATTTCTCCTGAGAGTCCTCCATCAGTAAACCATGTGCTCAGGCCCTGCTTCTAGGAACTGACCTCAGATGATTTTAAACACTTTACAATAAGACCTATACACATATACACAAGGTACACATAATTTCAGATGAAGAACTTTTCCTCAGTTCCTACAACTAGCAAGTGTCAGAGCTGGGACTTGCATTCAGCTCAGCACATGACATACCTTCTCCCAGTTTTCACTGGTAGGCCTGCAGCATGAAGCTCCTTGGCTGCACATCGAAATGGGCCATCCTTTAAAGTATCCATTGTTCATAACTCCTTTATGTATTAATAGAAATATAAAAATGCTGCTGCTGCATATTAAATACTAAAAGTTGAGCCCTCGTCAAAATAACTGCCATCTGCCCCAGGGCTCAAAGAGAAAAGTTGAGACTTCCACCTCTCCCTAAAGTCAGCTTTACAAAGAAGGCAATCATTTAGTACACAAAATTACAAATGTGGACCTTGGAGATCTATGTGTGAGCAGTGGGGATTTTCCACATGTAAAACTCTGAGAATTATCAGAAACCAGAATTCTAACAGCCACAGTCTTTTAGTTTCTGTCTCGGGCACTGGAGCCTAAGCAGATTTGTCTTCAGACCCAGAAACAGTGTGTCAAGTGTTTTCTGGAGCGGCACTCTGCACTGATTTATGTGCCCAGAGACGACAATGGAACAGTGTGCTTGCAGTTTGTATTCATCATAAATAACTCATCTGCATGTGAGCTCTGCCACAGCTGGTTTCTGGGCCTGGGCCCTAGAAAACTGCATTTATGCCATGCTCTCGTGATGATGCTTGTGTATCCTAATCTGACACACCACTCCTCTAGTGGAAAGTTTTGATTTCCAATGCAGGATTGAAAAGGTACCTGTTACAGAGATAAGGATCTTGAATGTTAGATTGAAAACATATCCTGTCTCCTCTTCTCTAGGGTGCAGCATGGGCTATTGGCTGAAAATGGTCCAACAGATAATAAAGGTAGTGAGCAGAGTGCAGGGCCATGGGCTTCCACTCATTCCTCCTATGTTATTGTCGAAAATTCCTGAACCTTCTCATCCTTCATTTTGCTGTGAATCACATGAGTACCATAATGCCCACCTGGAGGAGAAGTGAACCAAATAAAACTCCTTTCAAATCTCTGAAGCCTCAAGCTTTAGGTTTTGCAAGTGAAGAAAAAAATTTATCTGTTTGCATCAGGGTAATAGATTTCTGAGGTTTCCATTTAAGCAAAATTTAATTAAAGCACTATTTGCTTTTCTTCAAGCTCCTAAACTAGGCACCCACTCTAAAATTCAAAGTAGGGTCACCTGGCTGGCTCAGTCAGTGGAGTGTGCAACTCTTGATCTTGGGGTCTTGAGTTTGAGCTCCATGTTGGGGGTAGAGATCAATTAATAAATAAAAATTTTAAAAAATATAAAATAAAATAAAATAAAATAAAATAAAATAAAATAAAAGTAAAATCCAGACAAAGTGTTCTCCTTTTTTGCCCAGGCCAAGTCTGCAAGTTTTGACCCAATTCTCCCAATGTCACTCATCACAGATTGTCTCCAAATACCCTAAAGTAATCTCAGCCACTAGATGGGGTCCACACTTGGTCAGAGTGACTGCAGTAATAGGAACTGATCTGGAATGTCCCCAAGGCCAGGGCCCCAGTACCCTTGGGAAATACCCCACTGTTTCCACCCACTGGAGGGAACTCTGGCAGGATGTGTGGAGTCCCTAATCTGAATGGTTCTTTTGAGAGTTTAAGGTTATATATAATCCAGGCACAAAACGCATATCTGGCTTTGAAGTTGGTCTGCACCTGTGACAACTCCAAGGGCGGCTGCCACAAGTGACAGTCAGAGCCCATGGTGAGGACTTCACTCTGATAGAAAGTATGTGGGTCTGCAGCACTCACTTTACAGTTAATCCTTAGAATCAGAATGGTATGTTTATTTTTTTTTCAATTAATAATAGGTTTATTAAACGTCCTCTGTGAGCCATGTCTGTTATGGGCATGAAAGATAAGGACAAATAAGACCCAGCCTTCATGCAGATTACAGTCTAATAGGGGAAGTAGGCACTAACCAGAAGGCCAAGAAATGCACACAATAAAGTGACAAGTACCATGACAAAAATTGTGCCAAGGATAGAAAATAGATACCATCCTGATCTGGCTTGAGAGAGGCAAGGGTAGGAGTGAAGAAACCTTTGTATAGAGTTGGATCCAGACACAAAGTTGAGTAGAAGGCCACTTAGGGAGGTGGGTGAAGGTGGAGGCAGGTGATGATGTGTGCAAAGGCCCTGAGGCAGGAAGAAGAGTGGAACTGCTCATAGAACAAAGGCCTGGTGCCTCCTGTGGTGAAAGAACACTGTCAGGTGGCAGGTCCACGTTGTCCAGAGTCTGATCACATCCCATACATATCCCACCTGGGGGCAGGGTGTGTGCGAGCTTGTATTTTGCCTTCAGCCTTCATTACGCTCCCTCATCAACAGGGAGCCATGGGTAACTATAAACAAGAGAAGATGACAGGACTCCACAGGTACCTAGACCCATGTGGCTTTACAGTTCTGCTTAAGGATTCTCAGTGAAGGTTCAGCCAGCCCTAGTTCAAACACTGGAGGCCAAGGGACCTCAGGAAAGGCACAGCTATAATGAGGGAGCCTGGGGCAGGCTGAGGACAAAGTGCAAGCTAGGGCATCCCCCACTCCCACAGGATGGGACATGTGTAATATACCTCAGGCACTCCTGGCTGCGCAAGGACAAAATAAAGGACAGAAAACAAATGGTTAAACTGATGGAGTCTCCATCAGTTTACATATATCTTAGCAAATTATAAGAAAAAGGCAATCTTATTAATAGTCTAATTTCCAGAAACCTATAGACTCAGTTTCCTGGAGCCCCAACATCATGCGTCTATAGTGATGTGGGGAACAAAGAAAGTAGGAAATGGCAGGTAAAATTAAATTTCCTTCTAACCTGCAACCCATTGACAAATACTTGAGGCAAATACAGAGTATAACATTTCTCCAGGAATCCCCTACTGTCCTAAACAACCTTAGCTTGACAATAGCAAGGCCTCAGGTATCTTAAGAGTCCTCTTTAGCATATCAAAGTCCTTCTGGAGGCCTCCCTTTTGTCTTTACCTCCCCCAATTCCATAGTATAAAACCAGCCACTCTTCACAACCCCAGTGCAGCCCTTTCTGCCCATGGGTCCTGTCGCTGTGCTTTAATAAAATCACCTTTTTTCACCAAAGAAATTTTCAAGAATTCTTTCTTTGCTATCAGCTCCGGATCACCCCACCATCGCTCCAAAACCTCATCAGTTCCTTTGATTCTATTTAACAACATTTGGATAATGCTCCCAGCAACGGGACAGCTGACCTCAGAATCCCTGGGCTTTGCAGGTCATGAGTCAGCAAGTTCTCATCTTGGGCATTTCACCAGCTCAGTAAAGCCCACCACATTGAGAAAGAGGCAGGAAGGCTCTTCCAAGGCAGCCCAGAGGAAGGCCCCGCCACCGAGCTTCACCAGCTGCACTGGCTTTTCCTCCACAAGGTGAGTGGGGACAGAGGTAGCAGGGGTGGGGGTGCAAAGACTGCAGGCAGACCCCCATGCCCTCTCTGGAGTCTCACATTCCTCTTCCTCCAGCAGCTAGCAAATAGCTCCTGAGCATGAGTGATGGGGAAGTCACAGGGGGCATCCAAGGACTGCCGACCTCATCCCAATAGAGATCTGACTTCTGTTCCAAAAGCTGGCCACACTGTGGACAGGGAGCCAGAGAATGGCTGTATTTTCTGGACTTTACAGGAAACACAAAGGGAATGCTCCCATCAGCGGTGGTCCTATGCTGAGCAGCAATATGGGGATAATGGCAGGTACTGACTATAGAACAGAATGCAGACCCAGGACAGGGGATGGACCACAAATTCAAAACTGCATGTTGGCTCCATGCCCAATCATTGAACTGAATCAGGACAGAACCTGGCAGGAAATAGCTGTGGTGAAGTGGGAGTGGTCAGCTGGGGAGAAGAGAGGGATCTGGGTTGTGAGCAGGAATGTTAACCACCCCCAGGGTCTCTCCATTGACCTTATTGGCAACTGGCTTCCCAAACAGGAATGGAGATCCAGTTTCCTATTGACTAAAAGCCTCTCTGGGGACTCAGAGAGTTTCTTGGAGTCACTGATGTCAAGTGGACAGCCTGTGCCCGTCTTTTGTCCATGGAGGACTGGCCAGCAAGATGGCCAGTGTGTCCTCTGAAATGGATATGAGCCTTGGTCTCTGCTAGAGCCCCACCAAGAGAAGGATCCTGGCTAGTAAATCATCCTGCTTAGGAAAAAAATCTGTATTTTTGATCCAAAATCAAAGCCTGAAATCCCACAGAGTGACCTCTGTCAAATTCTTATCATTGTTGTGTGTAGTGTGATGTGTGTGAGGTTAGTGGGCACTGAGAACTCTTGTTAACCCTAAAGAGACTTGACAGAGCTGCCTGCTTCTCTGTGCTTGTGGTCCAGGGTGGTGACCCTCCTTTAGCACAGGGCTTAGGCTCTAATAACAGGCTCTGTGAGGCACTGACTGCCTTCTGGGCCTTTATTTTTCTGCTTCAAAGTATGAATTAAATTAATAAAAATTTCATCTTTCACATGAAGTTTTAAAGTAGATAGAGCTCTAAATATCAGATATCATGATATCTAAATATCATAAAAGCAAATGAAAACATGATATAAATTGAAAATATATTTTCCTTCTTTTGGAATAGTTGTTTCCTTCCTTTCTTCCCTCCTCCCTTCTTCCCTCCTTCTCTCTCTCCTTCCTTCCCTTTCTTTTTCTTCCTTCTGCAAAATGGAAAATAAAAATAACGATGTTAGCCATCCTCAGCAGAGTAACAAATGCATCCATTGCACGTTTACCTGCTGTGCTCTTGTTATTCTTTAGGGGCTGGCGGACATTAGTGAGACAGAATACACAAGTCACCGCTCTGTAGTGCTTAGGAGATCCTGTGCACAGGTGAACATTCACAATTAGAAATCAGGCTCAAGATGTGATTGTCATTGGTAATCCCTTCAGGTGAGACAACTCCATCGTTAGAATCAGTTTCTACCTTCATTTTTTTAGTAAGCATCTGGCCTATGGGTAAGTTCCGACCCCATCGTGGGATGGTGAATGAGGGGTGGGGGAGAGGCTAAAGGAAAGGGGAAGAGGGAGCAAAAGGTTTATACACCAAGCACCTCCTTTGTGTCATAAATACATTCTCAGATTTGGAAAAGGTAGGATTTCTGATATAAAGTCAGAATCATATCAAATTCAGCAAGCCTCTTTTTAATAATAAAGACATATATGGAACTGAAGACTCTCATAACCATCTGTTGACAAGGCCACTCTTTGAAGTTGAGCTAGTAGGTGGGTAGAAGAAGGAGGGCTTCCAGCAGACCTGAGAGTTGGTAAACCACTCTTCACCACCTCACTGAGGTTTTCTCCAATATTAGAATTGTAATATCACTGCTTGGGGACACCTGTCTCCACCTCCACCTCCACTGCCACCTGCACCTCCACCTCCACCCCCACTCCACCTGCACTTCCACTTCCACCTCCACTGGTGGAGGTGGGCAGGTTTATCCCAGAGTAATTAACTAGCAATGTATCCCTAGTTGGAGGGCCTAAAGCTCACCCAAGGCTGAACCTGACACACCTGAGGTTGTCACAAGACTCCTGTAAAGACAGTGCTCAATATTTGGACTCTAACAATGTGAATGTGTTAGGACTACACCTTTTTCCCCCCTTTACTTCAGATACCTTTCTCCCACCTGCTCATTGTTATGTTGTTACAGTACTATGAGGTCATATGTCATGCAAATTTTAATTATGCAATCCTGTATTAATATGGTAAATATTAATGAACTCATTCATTTTGTGCCCAAAATTTGAAATAACGTAAGTGATCTACATTAATAGTTCACTCAGGATCCCTAGATTTCAAGGCAGGTGGCCCGTGCCAAGTACAGGCCGTGTTTACACTGGGGACCCAGGGATGAGCCTCTTCATCTTTAAACCAAAGACCTGCTCTCCTTTGTCAGGATTGGCCTCAAGTCAGGTAAGGTTAGAATTTGCAAGGCCTCCCACAGAGACAGCTCTTGCATGAAATGTAAATCAACTTTTAGATTCATTGTGTTCTCAATGAAAAGTTCCCATGGGCCATCTCTTACATGTTATGGTAGGTTAGCTTTTCCAAATCAGAAAGAATGTCCTCTAAGTGAATATAAAGTAATATAAATATGCTGATTTAACTATTTTGTCTTTTAATAATGCTGGGTAGTTTCCAAATGGCTTTCAGATGTGTTGTTCCTTTTAATTCTGAGAAGAACTTATAAGCTAGTTATATTAGGCAGGATAGGCAAGGCATTATTGTAGTAACAAATGAACCCCGATATTTCAATCGTTTAGCCATTATCATAGTCTAATGCAGGTTGGGTAGTCTACCTCCATCTTGTAGCCAGCTACATGATCCAAACACATGGCCTCTGAGGATGCCACAGAAGGTAAAGACCAAAGGATTACACTAGATATACTTTTATGGGTTGGTTCTGGAAGAGATCACACTGCTTCTGCCCATGTTTCATTGGCCAGAAGTCAGTAGCATCACCCAAGCCAATTGAAGTAGCAGGGAAGCAGAGCCTCCGTCTGTGTCCAGAAAGCAGAAACATGTGGAGTCAACACAGCAGTGACTATGTCCAAACCAATATTTCAGCAAATTTTTATTGAACATCTCCTATATTCCTGTCAATGTGTTGTGTTTTAAGGATATTATTCCTTTGAAATATGTTGAAAAATGAGGCTCAGAAGTATTATATGATTTCCTCAAAGCTGTATCATGAATGAATTGGAGACTTGGATCTCACATTGGATGGTCTTTGTTTTTGTCATCTTCTTTTAGTTTTAACTGCTATCTTGGTGCAGGTGAAGAGATTTTCTTGGAGGTTTCACCTCCCAGACTCCAAAACTGACCTAACAGTTTTTAATCCTATGAGTAAAATATTTATAATAAATAGTTGTCTTTGTTGTCATGCCGACTACTATGTACAATGGCAAAAAGACTGCTAAATGTGGTGTTAGCCTCTCTAGAAATTAGAAGGTGGACAGAATTAATGTAATATCTTTACTGATGGCGTGGCCGTGTTATGTAGAACAAATTCTATGCCACTCAGTAGCTACATTCTCTAAGATTCTTTCTGAAAGAGTGATTCATTTTCAGTCCATGTTATTTCTGGGTGTCAAGATTCCCTTTCACAGGATAGAGAGTGCTCCTGAATGTTAGACATCATTCCTTTGGGCACATTGGTCACATTTGCAGGGACCATTTTCTGCTGTTTGTGTTGCTTTACCTTTTATTGTTTTTATTCCGAGACATGAAAGTAGGTATAAACAAATATGCCATATGTATCACTATTTGCCTGGGGCTACTTTTGCTTACAGGGATTCTTTGTTCTGTGTTTTATCGAGAAAGCTTCCAATTACTCCTGCCCTTCATTCCTTTTTTAGAGAATGCTTTACTATATTTCTTCACAGTACATAATAGTTTAATGGACTTCAAATAATGGATAACAGTGTCAAGTTAACAGTGACTCAGTCATCTTAATTTTCAAGGTCATATGTTTTCCCTTTGTAGTGAATTTGATCATATGTATACTAAGTTCTGAGCTGTTGTTGCCCTTTATGTGCTAGAGTTCAATTAATAAGCATGCAAAAAACCAGGTCTTTGAGCTTGTCTAAATTCTATATTAAGAAAAGTGAAATATTTTTATGCATAAAAATTATTTGAGAAATTGTACATTCTTGAACCAAAACCATTCCTGTCCTTTGTACTGGGACTTATCACTGCACCATTGAGAGCACTTCACAGTAAGTGTGGAGATCTCTCATAATAGCCCCAATCAGAACACTGCAGCTGAAGGGGGTGCTTTCAGTAATGTGTCAACAGCAGATATAAACTTGTACTGTCAGGCAAACCAGGACATAGACCACTCTGAATAAAGCATGTGTGAATCTAGTGAGATTTGGTTTCTTAAATCCCCATATTGTCTTTTTAATGTTTATTATTGAGAGAGAGGGACAGAGCATGAGCTGAGGAGGGGCAGAGAGAGAGGGAGACACATAATCCAAAACAGGCTCCAGGCTCTGAGATGTTGGATGTGGGGCTTGAACCCATGAACCACAAGATCATGACCTGAGCTGAAGTCTGACGCTTAATCAAATGAGCCACCCAGGCACTCCAATCCCTACATTGGTTTATCTGAAGTGTTTTGTTGAAAGGATAATTCTGAGACATTAATAAATTCCATTTAATCAATTTTGAAACTGCAAAGACTTTACTATATTTGCCATCATATTTGACCTGAAACACACACATGCACACACATGCACATGAAGCCAAGTCATAGGTCAGTTTGTCTTTCTACTGCAGCAGAACCAGGCCTGGAAGCAGGTTTCTGCCCTTTGAGCTCTAGTGCTTTTCAATCACACCAGATTTCCAGATGGAGGGCTTTCTAGGCTCCAGGAAACCATCATATAGAAGGATTGCTTCAAGCACAATGTTGTAGAGAGTAAATATTTGTTATAAATGTAGGTATCAAGGTGTCTATCTTATTTCAAAAACAGATTTTCCATTTTCATAAACAAAGTGTAAATTGAATATGGTGATGTATGGCACTTTATTTGAAGACTTTAAGACAAGCATATTGACATTTCATTTCAAAATATTAATCCATTTCCTATGGCTTGTCAAGCACTGAGCTCCTTGGGATTTTGTTAAATAACCTAAATACAAATATATCTTAGTATTTTAAAGAAAGCTATTTCTCTGAAAGTCATCAAGAGTTCACACAATGCATGTAGCATGTTAAATAAAAGAAAATGACACATTAAATAGTTCAATCCTTATACAGAATTATCTTTAACATTTTCTTGTCTTTTTAATATTATAGAAGTATGTATTTACATGGTTAAAACATACCGAAAAGTGGGGTCACTTGATTTGTTTCAGGAAACAACAGAGGAAAATACTGAAACAAATCGAGTCTAAAAAGAAATAAAATAAAATCTAGCTTGACTGTAAGCTTGACCAAAGGACCTTTCAGCAATTTAACTTCTTGTCACACAAAACCTAATGTCTTTTAAAGAGTATATAATCCAGATTCCCTATAATGTAAAATTCATAATATTTAACATACAATTAAAAATTATTAGACATGCAAAAAAGCAGGAAATTATGATCTACAATTTAGGGGAAAAAATAGTAGGAACACATGTAAAGCTGGTCCAGATGTAAGAATTAGCATTAAAATAATTTAAGGGACACCTGGGTGGCTCAGTTGAGCAGTCAACTCTTGATTTGGGTTCAGGTTATGATCCCAGAGTCTTGGGATTGAGCCCCATGTTGGGCTCCACACTAAACATGGAGCCTGCTTAAGATTCTCTCTCTCTCTTCCCCGTCCCTCTCCCAGGCTCACACACACATACTCTCTCTCTAAAATATAAATTAAAAAACAAACAAACAAAAGCATTTAAGTAGTGCTTATAAATGCATTCCAAGACTTAAAGGAGAAGTTGAATAGTCATGATTGAACAGATAGAGAATGCCAGCAGAAATGGAAATTGTAAAATAAAGAACAAAATGGAAATTCTAGAACTGATAATTATAATATATAAATTATAAATTCCCTTAGGTCACCTAAGCATATTATAGACTAAAGACGAAAAGAGTCGATGATCTTAATCATAGATCATTAGAAATTATGCAACCTGAAGAATAGACACAAAGAATGTTTGAAAAAAATTTAAGCAGAGCATAAATGATCTGGGCATAATATCATTATATTAATTGGAACTCCAGAAAAAGAAGATAATGAGAAGAGGTAGAAAAATATTTGAAGAAATAATGATGAAAACCTTCTCAACGATTGAGAAAAATATTAACCTCTATATGAAGGAATCTCTGCAAACCCCCATCAGAATAAATACAAGGAAAACCATCAGACCTAGGTATATTTTAGAAGTATCAAGAGGAAAAAGATGCATTATCTATGGGAACCAATGAAAAAAATGATGGTGACTTCCTCTCTTAAGCAATGCATCAAAAGACAGTGAGAAGGTAGCCTTAAGGTTCTAGGAAAAAAAAATGCTTCAATCCATAATCTATGTACAGCAAAAATATCCTTAAATATGAGAGTGAAATGGAAACGTATGAAGATAAATAAAATCCAAGAAAAGTTGTCACCAACAGACCTTTAGAGTAACAAATGGTAATGACATTCTTCAGGCTGAAGGGAAATAATACCAGATGGATAAATGAATCCAAAGAAAGGAATGAAAACATTGATAATATTAAAGAAACTATTAAGTATAAAAGATTATGTATTTTTCTTCTTATAATTTTCTTAAAATATACTTAAATGTTTAAATAATATACAATTGACATGATGCTGAGAGCTGCAACATATTTATAAAAAATATATGATATGAATATGAATTATGTGGGGTAAATGGAATTATTCTGTTGTAATATTTGAACATTTTATATGAAGTGATACAGAATTAATTTAATGCAGACTGTGGCTAATGAAAATGCATACTGAAATTCCTAGAACCATTAAAAAATAAAATTATGGAGGGCAACAAAAATGAAAAAACTAACAATTTCATTACCTCAAAGGAAGCTGTCTAGGAAACAAGAGAGAAATAAAAAATTTGGGAGCCAATATTTAAATGAACAAATTAGTAAAATTAGGTATGGTAGATAAGTATAATATACATATATATATATATATACATACACATATATATATATATATATCTGTAGTTATAAATGTTATGTACCTATGTAAATATAATAGCATATACCATATAGTTACATGTATATATGAATATACATATGTATATATGTGTATATATGTAAACATATATATAATACACAAAAGAATATATGAAACATAAGACCTCACTGCTCAAAGAGAAGAATCAAGCTTAATGAAGTAAAATCACTGAAACTATGTTAAATATAAGGAACAACCTAAAAGCACTTCTCATTGGCAATCAGTAGTCAGAACAATAAAGATGTTGCACGCAAAAAACAAAAAGAGGCTGATATGAAAAAAAAAGAGCAGAGAAAAAGAAAGACGATGAGAAAATTTAAGACAGTTATTGCTGATAAGTTATATATATGTGCATACATAGCTATGTGTGTAAGAGCAGAATGGACAATAATTAACAGGGCCACACAAACACCACCGGGAAGCATTTGTCTAGCAAGAAGAGCAAGAAGGAAAAGAAATTATGCATTTCCCACAATCAGTAGAGGGTCTCAACCTGAGAGCACAGAGCTCTCCCCTTGTGTCCAGCTACCTTCTAAGAAATCTGTCTTACTCCTTCATCTCAAGCATTGGCAGACTTTTCCTCCTCGCAGATTTGCTGAAGGCAAAGGCAACAAACAGTTCTGACCTCAGGCTAGAGAGCCACTGAATAGAATGGTAGTTTACAGGGTGCTGAGATGCAGGGAGGCCACCAGTTGTGAAAACAGCAAGGAAGGGGCTCAGAATACATGGATTCTTGATATTACATGACAGTATACAGTACAGCAAGGTCATACATGTGTCGTCTAACAATACCCAGGATGAGTGAGGAAAGAACTATGATGTATAGAAAAAATAAAAGAGGAGAGCTCAGACCCTTGGGGAGTTGAGTCCTAAGCTGCTATAGATATTCTAGGCTTCTAACAAGAGCACTGAAAAACCCAAGGGATAACTTCCCAGAGTGGACCACTCACCCTGGGGTCCCTGAGGAGCAGAAATGTCTGCCCTGCTGGAACTTACAGATATTGTTTTCTTTATTCCAATTCTTTTGTTTTCCTGAATAAATTGGGAATGCAGTGAATGCACATTCTTTTTTTTAATATGAAATTTATTGTCAAATTGGTTTCCATACAACACCCAGTGCTCATCCCAACAGGTGCCCTCCTCAATACCCATCACCCAATCTCCCGAATGCACATTCTTTTACAGAAATTATTTAACTCTGCCTTTTGCCCTTATTCTGAAAAAGCCTTAAGGCAAAACTGTTTAATGGAAAGGAAATGATTAACAACCTTAATTTTTGTTTCTGAAATTCAAACTCCAAATATTTGTTTACTTAAAAACTCCAGTAGAATCAACTGACCAAGTGGTGGAACTACTACTGGGATTGAACAAGGCAGCTTGACAACAGCTCAACATATAAAACCCAACTGTTCTGTTTCCTGGAAATGATCAGGAAAAGAAAAAAGAGATTACATTCAAAAGAGTGAAAACATGACAAAATACCTAGGGATAAACAAATTAAGAAATACAATCACTGTTGGTTATAAAAATCCATATCCACACATATCTACATATAGCTTTATACAGCAACATAAAACAGAGGAATACATGTAGAATACACCATGTCCCTAAAAAGGAAATCCCAGTACTATAAAAATATAAATACTCTTAAATTATCACTAAACTCTAATAATCCTTATCAAAATCCTGTGATAATTTTTAATGAACCTTGGTAAGGTATCTGTAAATTAATACAGAAAAGATAATATAAAATAATAATACTATTTTCATCATATTAATATTGAGATACTTGCTCTACCAGATATGAAACAGGGTATAAGGTTACAGTAATTAAATCTATGTGGTACTGATATAGAGTCAAATAGACAAATGAGAGAGAATAGATAGTTCAGGAGCAGATCCATATATAATACACCTATGATATTTGATTCAGTGGGGGAGAGATGGATTTCACACATTGTATTTTGGAAAATCCACACCCATTTGTGGTAAGCAGAATAATAGGCTCCCTCCTATGCCCCCATCCCTCCCCATCCTCCTCCCTGGACTCTATTAACTTACATGCAGAAGGAACTTCACACATGTGATTAAGGTTATAGACCTTTAAGTAAGGAGATTATCCTGGACTATCCTGGTGGGCTCATATGAATCACATGAGCCTTTAAAACCTGAGCTTTCCTGGCCTTAGTCAGTGACCCTTTAAGAAGGGTCAGGAAGATGAAATGCTGTTGGCCTTGAGGATAAAGGAAGAGGTTGTGAGATGGAAGGAATGCCTGTTGTCTCTACAGACTGAGATAGGCAAGGGAATATATCCTCTCCTGGAGCCTGCAGTCTGCTCCAGGATACTGCCCTGCCAGCAGCTTGATTTTGACCCAATGAGACCGCTGTTGGACCTCCAGTTTACAGAACTGTAATATAAATAGCTGTGTTGATTTAAGCCACAACATGTTTGATAATTTGTTAAAACAGCAATTTAAAACTAATACAACTTTGAAAAAGTAAGATTTCTACCTCATTTAAAAAAAAACACAAAAATTCTGGATTACTTAATTGGCCAAACAAAATATTTGGTTAGACAGTTACACACATACACACACATACACACATTTGTAAGATGTGGGGGGAGAGAGGAATAAAAGAAGCTTTCATAGAATGTGTGCATGCATTTGAGGTGGAGGAAAGCTCTCTAACCAACACATAAAATCTAGAATCAAGAAAATTAAAAGATGGCCAAATTTGACTTCAAAAAAATAAAAATATTCTGAAGGAGAAAATAAAAGCCAAAAAATAAAATTAAAAACAAAAATAGCCTGAGGAAGAATGTAGTTAACATATGTAATTGGCAAAGGATAGTGTCTTTATTATAGAAAACAAATACTATGACATTCAAAAATGACATAAATGGATAGAAAAAAGATTATACAGTATGAGACCCAGTGATTCCCAGAATAAGCAATTCAAATGGCCAGTAAATGAAAAAAAAAATCTGGGAAATGGTAATGAAACTAACAATACTTCACCCATCAGATTGGCAAACTGTTCAATTATTAATAATAGACATTGAATGAACATTATATAAATATTTTCCTTTTTCCTCCATAGTGTGTAAATGTATGAACATATAAAAATGAAACAAAATAAAACATTTTTGTATCTAGCCCATGTCACGCTTGAGTAAACCCTAAACTTTTTTTCCTTTTCTTTCTATTATACAATATTAACATGTGCATGCACTCACATGTGTGGACACACACGCACCCATATGAACATACATGCACATGTGCATCCATGCACTTGCATACAAGGGTCAGAGCAGCTGAGCTGATGCTGAGGGAGTTAAAATCCCAGAGACAATAAATCAGTTGCTTAATTCTGCCATTGCTGTAAAGTTGTGCAAATCCACCCACCTGGGCAGATGCAGGAGAGAGGGAGAACTGCTTTTAATTCTTTCAAGGGCTTCCTGTCCTTGACCCTATGGCTGGCAAACTCCCTGCTACTGGTGTTAACATGTTGCCCTTTCCCCTTCTCTAGGGAGCTTTGAATGATTTTATGGGTAGGAGAAAATAAAACTTTAGGTTTATTAATTTGAGACATTACTTGTGAGATTCTCTATCCAGGAGCACAGATTCTGAGTCTAATAAAAGGAATCAAAGTAAAACATAAGAGCTTGGCCTCTACCCCACCCTGCAACCAAAAGATATAAAATATAAATATTTCATATTATATATAACATTTTATATAATATTTTATAATATAAAAATATACAATATTTTATATTATATATAATTATGTGTTATATAAATAAATATTATAAATATTTTAAATATATTACATATATTTATACATATACCCAAGGTACACATTATTGCAGATGAAGAAATTTTCCCCAGTTCCTACAACTAGCATATGTCAGAACTGGGACTTGTGTTCAGCTCAGTCCATGACATATGCCCTCCCAGTTTTCACTGTTAGGTCTTTAGTATGAAGCTGGTTACATGACGAAATGGGCCATCCTTTAAAGTATCTGTTGTTCACAACCACTTCATGTGATAACAGAAATATAAAAATGATACTACTGCATACTAAATAGAAAAAGAGTTGAGCCCTTGATGAAATAACCCCAGTCTGCCAACACAGTATAAATCCATGCAGCACATTGAAGAGTGATAGGGCCCTAGCCACTCCTGCAGGTGAAGACCGATACATGCAACATGGGTGTCACTGCAGCTTGGTTTATAATAAGTTGGAAATTTAAGATAAACCAAATGTTCACTGATCAGGTTGTGCCTGAACAATTGATTACTCTATCCACCCCTCAGAGGCTATATGGTGTATGTGTGCCCACACACATACTTTCTTTGACTGCCATGGAGGAACTGATGAAGACTGCCACCACTGCCACATTTTAAATCATACTGTGTGCAAAACTGCAGGTACTTAAGCCAGATGCCAGGCCTGACGTTCCCTACACCTGCCTACAAGTGTTCCCTCTTCCTCAAGCAAAGCAATGGTTTTAGCAGGAATGTGGGAGGAATGCAAACATCAGAGTCCATCTCAAGAGAAATCATGACGCAGAAATGTTTTTAAGTACCTGCTCTAAATATGTCATTGGTTATATTATATCATTTCTGGAGGTGGGGAACATGAATTCTCCAAAATAAGCAGAAAACATGGTATGATGCTTAGAGCTTTGGATTTGGATTGTAGCTCTGTCATTTGCTAAACACATAATTTTGAGCAATTTATTTAATTCTCTGAAACCTGGCTATCTATTTTATGGAGTAGCTCTGAAGACCAAAGTAATTAAATATACATAAAACTTTCAATGGTGCCTAACACTTGACAAATGTCAATTGTTTTTACTTTCCTAGAATCGTATCTCTGCAGCCAGCACACAATAACCTGCAGGCCATATCCAACCTGCCATCTGTTCTTTAAGTCATTTTTTTTAGTGTTTATTTATTTTTGACAGAGAAATCAGAGAATGAGTGGGGGGAAGGGCAGAAAGACACAGAGACACAGATTCCGAAGCAGGCTCCAGGCTCTGAGCTGTCAGAAAAGAGCCCAACACAGGGCTCAAACTCATGGACCACAAGATCATGACCTGAGCTGAAATCAGAAGCTTAACTGACTGAGCCACCCAGGAGCCCCAACCTTCCACCTGTACTCATAAATAAAAGTTCACTGGGACACAGCCAGTGTCATTTGTTTATGTATTGTCTGTAGCCACTTCGACTACAACAGAACTGAGTGTCCGTGTCAGAGGCAGTCTGGTCCACAGAATCTAAAATATTTACTTTTGGCCCTTTAAGCAAAAACTCCCTGGACTATCTCATGTTTTTACATCTCTACTGATTTTTCGTGAGTGTAATAAAATGATTACACTACATGTATGACATAGGAAAAGTTACAATCTCAAGTGTAGTTTATGAATAAAAACCTTCTTGATTGACCTGGGAGAAGATGGTGGCATAGGAGGATGCTGGGCTCACTGCGTCCTGCTGATCACTTAGATTCCACACACACCTGCCTAAATAACCCAGAACTTCCAGAAGACTAGCAGAATGGATTCTCTAGAGCCAAGCGTAGACAAGAGGCCCACGGAAGAGGGTAGGAAGGGCGGAGAGGCAGGGTGCACTACACTGACTGGCGGGAGGGAGCTGGGGCAGAGGGGCAGCCCGCCAGCAAAGCAGAGAACCCGAGTCAGGCTTGCAAAAGCCTAGGGGCCAGACGGAGAGTGTTCTGACAATAAGCGGGACTTAACATCTGGAAGGTTATAAGTTAACAGCTCTGCTCGGAAAGCAGGAGGGCTAGAGGACAACGGGAGGGAGAGTTGTTGAGCCCCGGACTACAGAGCTCAGCTTGGCAGGGAACAAAGGCACTCACCAGTGCCATCTCCCTCGCCCATTCCCCCAGCCAAAATCCCAAAGGGAACCAGATCCTGTCAGGGAACTTGCTTGCACCGTGCAAACACCCAACACTGTGCTTCTGTGGATCCATCCCTCCAGCGGGTCTGAGGGAACCACAGGGCCCCTCCTGAAGTTGATCACCAAGAAAAGCGAGCAGAGCGGCTGTGCACCTTGCCGATCCATCCCAGCTAAAACGCCAGATCCTCAGCACCACAAGCCTGTCAGTGTGCAAGTAGCCCAGACAGGGACTGCACTACCCCACAGTGAATCCCGCCCCTAGGAGAGGGGAAGAGAAGGTACACACCAGTCTGACTGTGGCCCCACGGTGGGCTGGGGGCAGACATCAGGTCTGACTGCGGCCCCAACCACCAATGCAAGTTATTCAAGACAGCACAGGGGAAGTGCCCTGCAGGTCCGCACCACTCCAGGGACTATTCAAAATGACCAAATGGAAGAATTCACCTCAAAAGAAACTCCAGGAAGTAGTGACAGCTAACGAACTGATCAAAAACGATTTAAACAATATAACAGAAAGTAAATTTAAAATAATAGTCATAAAATTAATTGCTGGGTTTGAAAAAAGTATAGAGGGCAGCAGGGAATCTATTGCTACAGAGATCAAGGGACTAAAAAAGAGCCAGGAGGAGCTAAAAAATGCTATAAATGAGCTGCAAAATAAAATGGAGGCGAACACAGCTCAGACTAAAGAGGCAGAGGAGAGAACAGGCGAACTAGAACATAAAATTCTGAAAAAGAGGAGGCTGAGGAAAAGAGAAATAAAAAAAATCCAGGAGTTGAGGGCAAAATTAGAGAACTAAGTGATGCACTAAAGAGAAATAATCTACATATAATTGGTATTCCAGAGGAGGAAGAGAGAGGGAAAGGTGCTGAAGGTGTACTTGAAGAAATAATAGCTGAGAACTTCCCTGATCTGGGAAAGGAAAAAACATTGAAATCCAAGAGGCACAGAGAACTCCCTTCAGACGTAACTTGAATTGCTCTTCTGCACGACATATCATAGTAACACTGGCAAATACAAGGATAAAGAGAGAATTCTGAAAGCAGCTGGGATAAACACGACCTAACATATAAAAGGAGAAAGATAAGACTCATGACGGATCTCTCTACTGAAACTTGGAAGGCCAGAAAGGAATGGCAGGAAATCTTCAATGTGATGAGCAGAAAAAATATGCAGCCGAGAATCCTTTATCCAGCAAGTCTGTCATTTGGAATAGAAGGAGAGATAAAGGTCTTCCCAAACAAACAAAAACTAAAGGAATTCATCACCACTACAAGAGATCCTAAGGGGGATCCTGTGAGACAAAGTACCAGAGACATCACTACAAGCATGAAACCTACAGACATCACAATGACTCTAAACCCATATCTTTCTATAACAACACCGAATGTAAATGGACTAAATGCTCCAACAAAAAGACATAGGGTATCAAAATGGATAAAAAAAAAAAAACAAGACCCATCTATTTGCTGTCTACAAGAGTCTCATTTTAGACCTGAGGACACCTTCAGATTGAAAGTGAGGGGATGGAGAACTAACTATCATGCTATTGGAAATCAAAAGAAAGCTGGAGTAGCCATACTTAAATCGGACAAACTAGACTTTAAGTTGAAGGCTGTAATAAGAGATGAAGAAGGGCATTATATAATAATTACAGGGTCTATCCATCAGGAAGAGCTAACAATTATAAATGTCTGCACCGAATACGGGTGCCCCCAAATATACAAAACAATTACTCACAAACATAAGCAACCTTATTGATAAGAATGTGGTAATTGCAGGGGACTTTAATGTTCCACGTACAACAATGGATAGATCATCTAGACACACAATCAAAAAAGAAACAAGGGCCCTGAATGATACATTGGATCAGATGGACTTGACAGATATATTTAGAACTCTGCATCCCAAAGCAACAGAATATACTTTCTTCTCGAGTACACATGGAACATTCTCCAAGATAGATCACATATGGGGTCACACAACAGCCCTTCATAAGTATACAAGAATTGAAATCATACCATGCATACTTTCAGACCACAATGCCATGAAGCTTGAAATCAACCACAGGAAAAAGTCTGGAAAACCTCCAAAAGCATGGAGGTTAAAGAACACCCTACTAAAGAATGAATGGGTCAACCAGGCAATTAGAGAAGAAATTAAAAAAATATATGGAAACAAACGAAAATGAAAATGCAACAATCCAAATGCTTTGGGATGCAGCAAAGGCAGTCCTGAGAGGAAAATACATTGCCATCCAGGCCTATCTCAAGAAACAAGAAAAATCCCAAATACAAAACCTAAGAGCACACCTAAAGGAACTAGAAGCAGATAAGCAAAGACACCCCAAACCCAGCAGAAGAGACATAATAAAGATCAGGACAGAAATAAACAATATAGAATCTAAAAAATCTGTAGAGCAGATCAACGAAACCAAGAGTTGGTTTTTTGAAAAAATAAACAAAATTGATAAACTTCTACCCAGGCTTCTCAAAAGAAAAGGGAGATTACACAAATAGATAAAATCATGAATGAAAATGGAATTATTACAACCAATCCCTCAGAAATGCAAGCAATTATCAGGGAATACTATGAAAAATTATATGCCAAAAAACTGAACAACCTCGAAGAAATGGACAATTCCAAAACACCCACACACTTCCAAAACTCAAACAGGAGGAAATAGAAAGTTTGAACAGACCTATAACCAGCGAAGAAATTGAATCACTTATCAAAAATCTCCCAACAAATAAGAGTCCAGGACAGATGGCTTCCCAGGGGAGTTCTACCAGACATTTAAAGCAGAGATAAAACCTATCCTTCTCAAGCTATTCCAAAAAATTGAAAGGGAAGGAAAACTTCCAGACTGATTCTATGAAGCCAGTATTACTTTGATTCCTAAACCAGACAGAGACCCAGTAAAAAAAGAGAATTACAGGCCTACATCCCTGCTGAATATGGCTGCAAAAATTCTCAATAAGATACTAGCAAATCGAATTCAACAGCATATAAACAGAATTATTCACCATGATCAAGTGGGATTCATTCCTGGGCTGCAGGGCTGTTTCAACATTTGTAAATCAATCAATGTGAAACATCACATTAACAAAAAAAAAAGATAAGAACCATATGATCCTGTCAATCGATGCAGAAAAAGCATTTGACAAAATTCAGCATCGTTTCTTAATAAAATCCCTCGAGAAACTCGGGATAGAAAGAACATACTTAAACATCATAAAAGTCGTTTATGAAAAGCCCACAGCTAACATCA
The DNA here is from genome assembly GCF_022837055.1 of Prionailurus viverrinus. NCBI lineage: Eukaryota > Metazoa > Chordata > Mammalia > Carnivora > Felidae > Prionailurus > Prionailurus viverrinus. The sequence goes on from NC_062563.1 coordinate 49,246,547, forward strand.
TCCTCAATGGGGAAAAAGTGAGAGCTTTTTCCTGAGATCAGGAACACGACAGGGATGCCCACTCTCACCATTGTTGTTTCACATAGTGTTGGAAGTTCTAGCATCAGCAATCAGACAACAAAAGGAAATCAAAGGCATCAAAATTGTCAAAGATGAAGTCAAGCTTTCACTTTTTGCAGATGACATGAAATTATACATGGAAAATCCGATAGACTCCACCAAAAGTCTGCTAGAATGGATACATGAATTCAGCAAAGTTGCAGGATACAAAGTCAATGTACAGAAATCAGTTGCATTCTTATACACTAATAACAAAGGAACAGAAAGACAAATAAAGAAATTGATCCCATTCACAATTGCACCAAGAAGCATAAAATACCTAGGAATAAATCTAACCAAAGATGTACAAAATCTGTATACTGAAAACTATAGAAAGCTTATGAAGGAAATTGAAGAAGATATAAAGAAGTGGAAAAATAATCCATGCTCATGGGTTGGAAGAATAGATATTGTTGAAATGTCAATACTACCCAAAGCTATCTACACATTCAATGCAATCCCAATCAAAATTTCACCAGCATTCTTCTCAAAGCTAGAACAAGCAACCCTACAATTCATTTTGAAGAAGACCAAAGCAGGAGGCAACAGAATCCCAGACTTTAGCCTCTACTTCAAAGCTGTAGTCATCAAGACAGCATGGTATTGGCACAAAAACAGACACATAGACCAATGGAATGGAGTAGAAACCCCAGAACTAGACCCACAAACGTATGGCCAACTCATCTTTGACAAAGCAGGAAAGAATATCCAATGGAAAAAAGACAGTCTCTTTAACAAATGGTGCTGGGAGAGCTGGACAGCAACATGCAGAAGGTTGAAACTAGACCACTTTCTCACACCATTCACAAAAATAAACTCAAAATGGATAAAGGACCTGAATGGGAGACAGGAAACCATCAAAACCCTAGAGGAGAAAGCAGGAAAAGACCTCTCTGACCTCAGCCGTAGCAATCTCTTACTTGACACATCCCCAAAGGCAAGGGAATTAAAAGCAAAAATGAACTACTGGGACCTTATGAAGATAAAAAGCTTCTGCACAGCAAAGGAAACAACCAACTAAAAGGCAACCGATGGAATGGGAAAAGATACTTGCAAATGACATGTCAGACAAAGGGATTATATCCAAAATCTATAAAGAGCTCATCAAACTCCACATCCAAAAAACAAATAACCCAGTGAAGAAATGGGCAGAAGACATGAATAGACACTTCTCTAAAGAAGACATCAAACACACACATGAAAAGATGCTCAATGTCGCTCCTCATCAGGGAAATACAAATCAAAACCACACTGAGATATCACCTCACGCCAGTCAGAGTGGCCAAAATGACCAAATCAGGAGACTATAGATGCTGGAGAGGATGTGGAGAAATGGGAACACTCTTGCACTGTTGGTGGGAATGCAAATTGGTGCAGCCACTCTGGAAAACAGTGTGGAGGTTCCTCAAAAAATTAAACATAGACCTACCCTATGACCCAGCAGTAGTACTGCTAAGAATTTACTCAAGGGATACAGGAGTTCTGATGCATAGGGGCACTTGCACCCCAATATTTATAGCAGCACTCTCAACAATAGCCAAATTATGGAAAGAGCCTAAATGTCCATCAACTGATGAATGGATAAAGAAATTGTGGTTTATATACACAATGGAGTACTACGTGGCAATGAGAAAGAATGAAATATGGCCCTTTGTAGCAACATGGATGGAACTGGAGAGTGTATGCTAAGTGAAATAAGCCATACAGAGAAAGACAGATTGCTTATGTTTTCACTCTGATGTTTATCCTGAGAAACTTAACAGAAACAAATCAGGGAGGGGAAGGAAAAAAAAGAGGTTAGAGTGGGAGAGAGCCAAAGCATAAGAGACTCTTAAAAACTGAGAACAAACTGAGGGTTTATGGGGGGTGGGAAAGAGGGGAGGGTGAGTGATGGATATTGAAGAGGGCACCTTTTGGGATGAGCACTGGGTGTTGTATGGAAACCAATTTGACAATAAATTTCATATTTAAAAATACCTTCTTTATACTTTTATTGGTAAATGTTCTTTTAACTTCATCTAAATCTTCTCCTACAAAAGTTTGACCATATAAGATAATAAGCTGAATTTCCATGTTTTAAATTTCATACATCTTTTGTTAAAAGAAGGATCCAAACTCTTTCAATATATTCTCAAAAAGGCAGTATTAGCTAAGGTATACCTCATCGAATAGTATATATTTGTCTGCAAGGACCAGAATTCACAACTAAAAGTAATTTTTTTAATGTTTATTTATTTTTGAGAGAGAGTCAGGGAGGGAGACACAGAATCCGAAGCAGGCTCCAGGCTCTGAGCTGTCAGCACAGAACCTAATGCGGGGCTCAAACTCACAAATCGTGAGATCATGACTTGAGCTGAAGTCAGAAGCTTAACCAATTGAACCACTTAGGCTCCCCACAACTAAAAGTAGTTTAAATGATACCAAGCTGATTCATCCCACTTTATAAGAACTAAGGGGTTGCCCAGTTGTCCAGGGCTTGTCAATGATCTTGGTTCTTTTTGTCCTTCTACTATGCTATCATCAGGGTTTGGAATTTGCATCCAAGTACCTGTTTGCCTCATGGTCAACTCCAAACAACCACATCCAAAGAAAAGAAGTATGGTTGGGGAAGGGGAGGGGAGGAGTAGTGGGAAAAGGAAACTTCCTCTTGCCTTTCTCCTTTTATTAGGGAGGATTCTCCCCCCCCCCCCCCGGAAATTCTGCAGCCTATCTTCACCTTTACCTCTCACTGGCCAGAACTTAGTTACATGATCCCTCCTAGCTACCAAAGATTCTGGGAAATGAGCTTCTGAGTTTAGGTAAGTATTTCTGTCTTTAGATGAGCCTTTATCTCAGTTTCCATGGGTTTCTGGGTTTAGAGAGATAAAGACAGATAAAGACCTGTCTGAGCAAACAAAAAGGGTTTGCCCTGTGTGTTGGGAGATCAACCAGCACTTGTTGCCACACACAGTGACTGACATACGTCATGACACCACCATACAGGTGGAAGCAGGCCCTGGCTTATGAATCTGCTGATTCTTCTGGGTGGACCTTTGCTGTCTGCTCCTGCTGTGTCATCCACATGGAAAACTATTCAAGAGCTTGTGGGAAGCCAGTTTAGGCAGCCACTTTGTTGTGCTTGGTGCCCTGGCTCAGTGTCCTTTCCCCCAGAATGACAGAACTCCTCACTAAAAGATAGTTTCCCAAGCAGGAGCTCCTGCATCCCATATGCTATGGTGGAAATTGCAGTGCTGTGTGCTATCTTCACCCCAGCCTCACATGGTCCCTTTAACTGCACCTCTGCTAGGGACCGCCATAGAGCATGTTTTCCCCATTATTTGGGCATTGGTCTCTTCTGTAAATTAGACTTTCATTGTTTCTGGCCAAAGGACTGCCACAAGATTTATAAGGGAACTAGTGGCTCTGTGCAATCTTCAGAGTTAGAGGGAATTCCAGAGCCTGGAAGTAGCTCTCACTACAGAGATGAAGTCACTTTGTAAGAAGAAACCATGGGACTATGAGATAAGAGATCGCTGTGATGGTCTGGTGTGATAATTTCACACCCCTCCTCCTTGAGTCCTGATGTCTAAAGCAGTCACTGTCAGATCAAAAGTAAAGTTCAGTTCTGACAATGCAGAAATGCCTGTGGTAAATTCAGACACACAGAGCTAGAAGAAACCAACACAGGTGATTGTGCATTCAAGTTTAAAGGTGTGAGAAGCCTGATGTAATGTGAGAGAAGTCTTACTTCTTCCTACATTAGGAGAACAACAGTAACAAGACAACAAACAAATGACTTAGAAGATAGATTTTACAATAAGTAGTCACCAGAGTCTCCATACCACAAACAACCACTATTAAATGTGATATACTTCTGGTCTTTTGTATATCTTCCTAGCCCTTTGTTTTTTAATGGCATTATATACATATATCTTGCATATGTATTTTGTATCCCTACGTTTTTCATTCAACATCTAAACCAAAGCATTTTTCCATGTTGTATAACAAGAAGGGTTTGACGCAAACCACCACAGAGTTCATTTTATTTTGCAGTGAGGTGTCAATTCCCAAATCTCTGCTCTTGGAGTTGAGGTCACTGATTTGAAACAATCTTAAAGAGGGGTCATTCCTTCAACATGAACATACAGTCCTCTATTTTTTCAGTTGAGCTTGAAAAATAACCTGAGACATGATGTGCAAGACACACCTTGAAAAATCACCATCTGAAATTATTCATTTGTCTACTTTCCCTGTTTATTTTTTATCTTCAAAACTTAATTTTATTTTGAGTAATCAATATTTAATGATTTGTTAATGAAGTGATGCCAGCAGACTATAGTAACACAAGTTAGACAACCCCAGGTTGGATAGGAAGCAAGTAGGAGAGAGCTTATAAATACAGGGAAAAAAATACCATTTGGGAAAGAAAAATTCTGAGTTACACCACATCTGGAATTAAATTAAGATAAAAACTAGAAAGTCTTGCTTTACTAGAGAAAGCTGGTCTAGAGAAAACTGCTTCTGCCCAAGAGCAAAAGATCTCTGATTTTCCTTGTGCAATTGTATCATATCAGAGCTGCAGAAACTAAATGCCATCTCTACCTATAATAACATCAAGAAGTCTGAGACATGGTCAGTTTTTATTAAAACCACCTACAGTTCAAAAAAATAATATTCATCATCTGCTGAGAATTGACCTCATGAATGGATGGTACTTAACCCTTCATCCACATTCCTCTGTATTTTAAGGAGGAAGGGCTTGGGGGTCAGAGGTGAAGTAACTGACCTCCAGTTTATGGATGATTCAACTCAGAATTTATGCCTGGTTATTCTGGTTACTACCAAATCCCATATTCTCTCCCCAACCTGCAAAATCGGTCTTGAAAAAGCAGCGAAGTAATGTCTTATAAGGTGCCACATTTTTTGGTTAAATAACAAGGTGGTAATAGTCCATGGGTATTCTTTGCCCTATAATCCAACTTACTTGTGAGTGGATACCACTTCCATACCATCGTACTATAAATGTGGCTCCATGATAAGGAATTTGGGAGACAGGGTGTAACAACCATCTATCCACCTAGGTGTGACTCTGAGGGATACCACTAATGAATAGTTAGTTCATTCACTCATTTATTCAACAGACAGCAACTGAGCATCTCTTTTGTGTCTGGCACTGTCTTTCAAAGACTTGAGAAGGTTAATGCCTCTGTGGCTCATAGTTTTCTCTAACTTATCAAGGGAAAGTGTTCTAGTCATCCGTTGCTGAAGAATATACTTCCTCAGAAATTACTCACTTAATGAAATGGCACTATTCAGGTTGTTCACAAATCTAATTTGTACAGGGCGTGGTAGGTCAGTTTGTTCCCACAGTGCATCGGGGGGACAGCACCAAGGCTGGGAAATGGAACCCCTTGCCAGCTTGCCCCTTTCCTGTCTTGTGGCAGAGTGAGGCTGTGGTTGGAGCACATAGCCTGCCCATGGGGCTGCTTGGCTTCCTCACTGCATGGTGGCTGTCTCAAAAGCAAGCGTCCAAGTATACAGACAGAGGCTGTGCCACCTCTGATGCTTTTGTCTGTTAAGCTCTGTAGCATTCTTTGCCCATAATCAAATTCTTGTAGCTCCAAAAGATATCTGCAAAGGTGGAGCCTCCCTCCACATAGCCCTCCAATGAAATATTGTTTGTAATTAAGATTGATCCATGTTTGTTTTTCTCTACTCGTCTAGCCAAGAGGAAGAGTGTAGTGTGGCTGTAATGTCAGGACACAGAGGTATTATTATTTTATCATGTACTATGATAATCAACAATATACTATAATCAATAAACCATGTGGTGGGTACTTGTATGTGATTGCTGGCTTGTTGGTGGCCACCTTGATTATTCTCATAACAACCTTGAAGAAATGTCCCTGCTATATGGGTGTAGGATCAGAGACCGAGAAAGATTGATCATGCATTAGTTATGACGCAAGTACTAGGACTCAATTTCATTTCAGTTGGGAGTTAAACACACAGTCTTTCCAGTGATCCAGGCTGAAGAGCATAAAGAACAATCCAAGAAAGAAAATGCCGTATCTCCCCCATCAGGAAAGGCTCCCTTGCTGCTAATCTGGGCAGACCATCTGGCCAGTACAGTACACTTCACTGCGATTTGTTTAAACATCTCTCTGTCTTCACACTTCCCCAGGGAGGTGCTCAAGAAGCCCTCATTTCAATTATACTATGCAGGGTCCCCAGGGACAAACCCTCAGTGGTGTCTCCCACATTCATCCTTGTGCACCTTCTCTTTGAAGATCTTATCCCAGAATGCTGCAGTGCCCCTAACCTGAAACATACATCTCCTCACCTAAAAGAAGAGCTGCTATTCCACCTACCTCTTCCCACTCAGCAGAGTGAAAACTGGACCCAAGGTATCATGCTGCAAATTCACAAGTGTTAATAGCTGGATGTTATTAAAAGTCACTTTCCATGACAGCTTAGAGACATGCTAAATAGCATTCATTTTGATGGCAAGGAACAAATAGTTGAGAATTCCTATCTGGTTAGCAGAGATACCTGGGCATGAGTAAAGGAATAAGCATAAGATTATAAGGAAAAGAACTAAATTTTGAAATGCTATATTCCTCCCATTGTTGAGGCATCCCTGTCCTGGCCTGTCCCCCTGCCACCTAGCCATGTAGTTTAGGTCAGAGTTGCACCTGTGAATCAGAACAGCACCTTCCTAATTTCTTCTTTCCCTGATGCCGGTCTGGGCTGGTGCTCCCTACCACAGGCTCCATGAGAAAGCTGCAATCAGATGCTCACTGCAGAGAAAGCCTCAATGACAGGTAAACATACGGTGGCTGCTTCCCCATAATCAGGGCATGCATCAGAGTGTGTCTGCGTGGTTGTCTCAGCTCTATGTGGGAAGGTGGTGGGTCCTTTCCATCTGTTAGAAGCTTAGCAATGACTGCTTCCTCTGCCCACATGCTGTGTGCCATGTCATGTTAGTGAAAAACAGTCTGTCCTGTCTGGGCATGGGGCATGGACAGCAGCAAAGGGAAGCTCCCAGCCAGGCGTTGGCCCAGCCCTGCTAGAGAAGGGGTATTACTCAGGAAGTGCTGACTAGAAAGGGGAGGACCAGGATGTGCCAGAAGGGTTGCTAGAATGGAGCCCATTTTTCCATCACAAAGCTGTGCAAACATGAGTGAGTGAGTTGACCTCTCTGAGTCTCAGTTCCTCAACTAGAAATGTGACTTCAATAGTTAACTTTTCCTGGAGGCATCTGTAAGTGTGAATGGGATCACATGTGTAGAGGGTGCTCTGGAAAACTGGCTGTGATTATAAGTGTGATATAAACATGATGTCACTAACGGCTGGTTTCAGCTTTATCATCCAGTTACATTTGGTAAACCAGTTTAACCACTGTGTGACAGGTGAGCTGCCTCTTTTGCTAAGAGAAGCAAAGACATACTTTCTCAACATAAAGAAATTTTCCTAGAGAGCTAGACCTGGATATGACAGACCTTCCTGGAAAGTCCCATCTGCTTCCTTCATTAAACTCTGAAGGTTATGGCATGAGAGAGCACGTCCAGGAACCTACACTCTCAAGAGCCCCACACAGCCACATCCACACCAAATAGGGCCCCTAATTTTGTACTAATATCCCACAAAGTTTACCAGTGATTCTGAATGTTTGCACAGCATCCTCCTGATTCAGTTTTCTAAGTGCTTAACTGGTTCCTCGTGCACATGGCCCTTAGTTCTTTTATAGCAGCTTCCAATATCATAGAAGCTCTCTTCTCTTTTCTAGCTCTCTCTTGCCAGATGAGTTGCTTATTCATATTTGCCCCTTGGAGTGGTGGGGGGATCCCTATGAGTGGCACATGTATCAGTTTTCTCTCACTTCATAACAAATTATCACAGACCGAGACACTAAAAGAGCACCCATTTGTTGCCTCATACTTCTGTCATTCGGAGCCAGGCACAGCGTGGAGGGGTTCTCTGCTTGGATTCATACATGGCTGAAGCCAAGGTGGCAGCCAGGCCTACTGAGTTCTCACCTGAAAGCTGTGGGTGGGAGGACCTGCTTCCAGGCTCATGAAGGTTCCTATTTTCTAGATGGTCTCAGGGACCACACTCAGCTTCTAAAGGCCATGTTCAGGTGCCTGCCACATGACCACTCAGTCCTCAGCAGAGAACTCTCCTGCTGACTTCCTGTATCTGATCTCTAGACAAGATTGGCAGAGTTCCTGTGGTCAGATAAGACCTACTGGGTATCTTCCCATCTTAAAGTGGACAGCTGTGAAACCCTAATTACATCTGTGAGATTCTTTCTCAGCACCCCTCAGAGTCACACTTTGCTGAGTGACTGGGATGCAGTGCACAGCCAGGAGCAGGACCCTTGGGACAATCCTAGAATTCTGACAACCACATTACACAAAACTAGTGCAACAAATATTCATAACGTGACTGAACAGGATTGAGTTAAATTTTTCGCCAAGTGAAACAAATTGTGTCTTTGCCATAGACCAGGGTTTATATATGTGCTCTAGCTCAGGTCTGGCTCCACCAAAACTAGCTGGCTCCTTTCAGATGAAGGTCCTGGGCCCCAGGGTTTCCCATATGGGTGCTTGGGGGTGAGGTGTGGACCGTCTGCCTTCTAAGGGTCCCTCCTCAGGGAATTGTGGTGTGTAGTCCTTGATGAAAGCCCCTTGGAATACTATTCTCCTTCCTGGCCTCATCTGAAAATGACAAGAATCTGCCATCACAACTAGGGAATTTGCCAGGCAGGCAATAAAAGAACATTCACCAAGGAGGTCCCACTGGGAGAAATCCAGAGACCACATACCAAGGCAGCCTGGGCCCATGGCTTGCCATGGATTAAAGATGCTGCCAAGGAAACAGTACAAGTCCTCGGGTCCAGGAAGAGAAATGTGGAAATTAGAAAGCCAACCAGAAGAGGAAGTAACAACAGCTGATTCTTATATCTTGTTAACAAGTGCAGGCAAATATTTGCAAGAATAGCAGCACAGTACATGTACATCAGGGCAATTTGTGGGTCAGTTAAATGGAGAAATCATAGTCATCAACTGGAACTGCATTTATCCATTTAGCCAGCTTTGAGTGAGTCAGGTTCTGGGCATTCCTTCTTGGTAGGGACAGGCAGGTACACAAAGACCTCAGAGAGTCAGTAAGCACAAAGTGCTAAGTCAGTGCATGGTCTTGCTGCAGTCAAAGAGATCATGGAAGGTTGAACAGCCAAGATTATGTGTGAGGCCCAGTTTCCCATTTCTCCAGGCTTATCAGCCAGGACAGACCACATTCCCATTACACAGCCAACATTTCAGCCCCCAGTATTGACCCCATGGCCCATGTCTGGAACCCCCTCTGGAGCTGAGCCATACTTAGCTGTCCAACAGGGCCAGAAGTCGAACTTCCTGTGGCTGGGTGAAGTAAGGTCACCACTAATGATTCCACTCACTCATAAGACTTGATAAAGACTCAGTGCAACCACAAGTTGTATTAAAATAGCAAGTGTTTTGTTCTGATTGCAAGTGACTCCTGCCCTTCCCTAACCTTCCCCAAAAGGTAGTCAGACTTTGTGTTCCTCATCTGGGGGTGGACACAAAAAAGGGGGAGGGCTTCCATGAACTGAGTTGAAGCAGTAGTCACCAGGTACCCAGAAGACAACCACCATTTCCTTCTGGTTTTTAGGCCAGTGCCACATATGGAAGAGATCAGATAGGAGGGATGTTTGGAGCTGGAAAGATTACCATGTTTTGTGAGGCTTGGACTAGGTGCAGTAAGCAGGGCTGCTTCCAATAATGATGTAGTGCAGGCAGCTGCTCTCAATGACCTCTGTGTTAACTCTAACTACGTGGTCTACATGGTCCAGTAAAATCCTACCCATGACAAGTTTAGGGGAACCTTCAAAGTCAAACACAGGAAAGAAGCCTGTGGTCCTCATCTTGCATAAGCATAGGATCCTACAGGCATGCAATGGGTGAGGGAAGCTCTATGAAGTCCACTTGTACCATGACCTCCTTAGAGAAGGTAGGGCTTACTTGAATGGTGAAGCCAAAGAATCATCATCTCAACCCCTCTGCTGATTCCCTTGCTTGTGATATGTGCACAACTCCCTCCAGACTCAACAATTCCTCCTGCACAATGAACCCCTTGTCTTGCCTTCCCTGGGGCAATGTTAGCATCATGGAGTGTCTCAATACTGGGGTCTACTTTGTCCTGTCACCCAGAATATTCTGGATGACTATGGCTAGGAGGACATGAAGCTGCCCAAGCACAACCCCGGCATCCACTGGCATGCTAAAGTCACCCCTGACCTGAATGGGCCACTCACTGCATAGCCTTCCCTGCTTCTATACCCAGTGGGTCTGCCATTGAGCTGACTTGCGTATTTACAGAAATATACCAAATACAATGACATCAACAAGGTTGTAAAGAGGGTATCAGAGGGACCTCAATGGGCAATTCTGGTTTCAGTAAGGACCAAGTCAACTTCTGAGACATGAACAGTGATACCCACTCCCCCAACCTTAGCACTGAGGCTAGCATTACTCTGGATAGCCTATTTGTCAGGCTCATTTCCTGTTTTGATAACAAATTCAGCTACAACAACCACTTTGTGGCCCTATGGTCCTCACGGCTTCCAAGAAGTAAAACCCCTGGACCACCAGCACCAACAATAGCATGAGCGGAAGAGGTGCTGCTCAGCTGCTAGGGACACTTTGACACAACTCACCCTCATACAATATCTCCCACCCTTTACTCTGTTCTCATCTCAAACCCCCTGAAGCAAGGGCTTGGAGGGCCCTACCTTGCCTTGAACCCTCATCATACCATAAAAACCTCTGTACTACACCCAGAAAAGAAAAAACAAAACAAAACACATACACACATCAACAAGCTTCAGACTGCAAAGAGGAAGCCAAAACACTTGTTGAAAGTAAATATGAACTGCCCTTGGAGTCACAGCAGATTGTCAAGTTATTGTTTTCAGTTGCAATGAAAAAGAAAGAAATTCCAGTAGGGAATTCAACAAAATTGTCTTAAAATGACTAAAGCCTAGGAAAGATGATTGCTGTTCAGCCATGCGTTTTCCATGTGGATTTCCACAGACTGTGAATCTCAAAAGTGAATTTCTATTATATTTAATGATTATCTTTTTTATTTTTTATTTTACTCTATCTGGAAGGATTAAAAAGAAGGCATGTTAAATCATGCAATTAATCCCCTTTCCAGTAGAATTTTATCCCTGTGGTAGGAATGACCTTGTCGAAGGTCAGCACAGACTTTGAGAAAAATTAGTCTCCAACACGGCAAGGCAAACCTAGGTGTCTGGACAGGATTGCCACAGGGCAAGGTGACCTCTGCCAAGTTTGGGTAAAGGTGAATTGTCCTTTGTCTGGTTCCTCTGCCATCTTGTGACACCACTGTCCTTGTCTTAGTGGCCCCACAGTAGCCTCCTGTCTCTCTCATTCAAGTTGTGGCCTGTGACATAAGCTCTCATTCTTATTTTTTATCCCAAACCCAACTGGTTCAGTTCTTTCCATTCAGGTCAAATGTTAGCTCATGTACATCACTTTACCCAGAAACTGTGGCTTTCCTAGAAGGTGTGGCTTCGAGACCCCTATGTAACCCTGGATCCACACATCCCTGCCCCACTGCCTGCCACCCTATGTCACTGTTGTACCACAGACACAGCATGTTATACCACCATCACCCCAAGCAGTGTTTTATTATGTAAAATATACATAAACATAAAATTTAATAGTTTACCCATTTTTAAGTGGATAGTTCAACAGCATTAAGAACATTCACATTATTGTACAACTGTCACCACCATCCATCTCCAGAACTTGGTCAACATCTCAGATGTAGATTCTGTCTCCATTAAACAGTAACTCTTCATTCACCCTTCTCCTAGCCCCTGGAACCACCATTCTAACTTTTTGTCTTTGTGAACCTGACTTTCCTAGGTATCTCATATAAGAGGAATGACATATTTGTCCCTTTGTGACTGGCTTATTTGACTTAGCATAATGTCTTCAAGATTCATCCATGTTGTAGTATATACTATTCCATCACATGTGATCCTACATCTTATTTATCTGTTCATAATCAATAGAAACTTGGGTTCTGTCCATTGGCTATTGTGAATAATGATACTATGAATACAAATGTGCAAATAACTGATCATGTTTCAGCTTTAAATTTTTTGAGTATGTATAATAGGAGTGGAACTGCTAGATCATATGGTAATTTTTAATTTTTGAGGAACTGCCAAACTGTTCCTAGCAGCTGTATTACTTTAGATTCTTAACAACAATGTGTAAGGGTTCCAATTTCAATTTCTCCACATCCTTGCCTACACTGACTATTTTCTGGTTTGGAGTTTTGTTTTATTTTAATAGCCACCCTAATGGATGAGAAGTGGTATTGATTTGCATTTCCCTAATCATTAGCACGTGTTAAAGACATGTGCTTATTGGCCATTTACTTTTTTTGGAGAAATGCCTTTCTTTGCCCATTTTTTTAAATTGGGTTGCTTTGTTGTTGATTTGTAGGAGCTTATTATATACTCTAGATATCAACCTCTTATCAGACCTATCATTTGCAAATATTTTCTCCCCTTAAATGAGTTAGATGCCTTTTCATTCTGTTGATAAGGCCACTGGATGCACAAAACTATTTAGTTTTGATTAAGTCCTACTTATCTCTTTTATCTTTTGTTGCATGTGCTTTTGGTGTCATATCCCCTGTGCATTTTAGAACCTGGGAGTCTAGTGCATATCTATGCCTGTTAAAGAGGTTGGGAAAGCCTTGTCCCACCTTCTGTGTCTGCAGCACACATATTTAGGCCTTTGGACTTTCTTAACCATCTAGGTGAGTTATAATTTTTAGCATTTCTTACTCCTGTTACTTTCCTCTTATTACATGCCTTATTTGTCCTCCCAGTAGGGTGTCTGTGAGAAGTACTAACAAGTTTTCAAATTTCTCTATGTCACTTCCTGGGAGGTATCCCAGATCTCAGTATGATTTTAAGTTAATTGGGAAAAATTGATGCTTTTATTTATTTTTATTGTGCTTTGTGATGCTTTTAATGGGAATCAAATAGAAAAAAAATATTAGTTGAAATACTATGATACTTATATTCCTTACAGTAAAATGGGACAGTCCAGCTAGTCAACTGCTAAAAAAATGTCATCCGGGAGCTTCACCAGAAGGTGAAGCATATGGTATGATCAGATAACAAAAATGATATAATCTAATAATAAAGTATACAAGGAATGGTAACATGACTGAATTGTGATAATGTAATGTTTTGTGAAAAAAACAAAACTATAGTGTATGAATCCAATTTCATTAAAGGAGAAATATAAGGACAAAAAAAGATTGTACAGGTGGTTTTATCTGGACATTGGAATTAGGGGTGAAATTTTATTTTTTTGTAATTTTACATATTTATAAAGAAAATTTAAATGGGGGAACCTGGGTGGCTCAGTTGGATTAGCAACTGACTTCAGCTCAGGTCATGATTTCATGGTTCCTGAGTTCCAGCCGTGCGTGTGTAGGCTCTGTGTGGACAGCTCAGAGCCTGGAGTCTCCTTGGAATTCTCTATCTCCCTCTCTCTCTGCCCCTCCCCCACTCACATTCCATCTCTCTCTCTCTCTCTCTCTCTCTCTCTCTCTCAAAAATAAATAAATATTTTTTTAAAAATTAAAAAAAGGAAAAGAAAATTTAAATGGATATACATTGTTTTTTATATTAGAAACACAGCTATGGGGCACCTGGGTGGATCTTTTGGTTGAGCATCTGATTCTGGATTTCAGCTTAGGTCATGGTCCCAGAGTCCTGGGATGGAGACCTGCGTTGGCTCAGCATGGAATCTGCTTAAGATTCGCTCTCTCCCTCTGCCCTTCTCCCCTACTCATGCTCTCTCTAGATCTCTCTCTCTCATTCAAATAAAAAAAAAAGAAAGTAATGCAGCTAATGGATATTTATTAAACACACAGCCCACTCCTGCCCTTACACCTTTCTGCTTCTTCCCTTACCCTACAGACTGGGACATTCATGTAGGACCTATGGAGCCTTGGTGGTCACTATGTAAGGAGAAGACTGAAGATCCTTCATGTGGCCTTACAGACAGGTACTCTCATGTTGGCAGAGACACAAGAAATGCAGGGATCTTGCCTGATTTCATTAATAAGTTGTTTAAAAGAAAATTTATATAATCACCATAAAATGTATGTGTGGGTAAGTGTGTGTGTGTGTGTGTGTGTGTGTGTGTGTAACCACAGCAAGAAAATCTAGGTTGTGAAGATAACATACTAAATGTATTTCTTTATTTTGGGGCCATAGTTGTTTTCTTATAGGTCTTACTGGAAAACACCAAATTTATTTTTCTGCCATCTATGAAAAGGTATGGTACCCGAGGTCTCTCATAATTGGAGACTGAATAAATGCTTGGAGGTGTGGGGTTTTAAGACAAGAGGTATGCTTTCTTGGCCCCATGTCATCCTTATCCCTATTCCAGGTCATCTCATAGGGACTCATGTCCACACTACCTGGGGTGTGAGAAAGCCCCATGACTCTATGCTTGTGAGTAGACCCAGCACATTCACAGGTGCCATAATGCCTCACTCCCCCCCACCCTTTTATCCTTGCTTCAGTGACAGTGGGACCCCTCATCCTCCCAGCAAATACAAACAATGATTCTGGCCTCTAATTGTTTTTCCCAGTGACTGGTTTTCATTCTGTTATTCACCACATCAGTGGGCTTTCACTTCCCCACCTTGTGTGCTCACACCCAAAAATTTACATGATGGGGGATAATCACAACTTACTCTTTTTCACCTCTCATTCATATTACAATTAGGGCATTAAATGGACTTCAGTTTGAAATTATTTGAGAGGGTTGATGGGGGGTGAGAGGGAGGGGAGGATGGGTGATGGGTATTGAGGAGGGCACCTTTTGGGATGAGCACTGGGTGTTGTATGGAAACCAATTTGACAATAAATTTCATATTAAAAAATATATTTAAAAGTTAAAAAAAGGAAAAAATAAAAAAAAAAGAAATTTGAATTGATGTATGTACCTACATTTTGATGTATATTTTATATGTATATTTGATGTACCTATGTAATTGATGTATATTACCTGCGTTTCATTTTGGAAGAGCAGATGGGTGTTAGTTATTTCTTCTATATGAGTTGAGGACCAGCTGGTTGTGCCTGCTTAGGTGTAAGTTCCTTTTGTGGCAAAGGTGTATGAAGCCTTGTTTTTGCCTCAACTTCAACTCACATTCTCTGGGTCAGCTTTTACCAACAAAAAACTGAAATGTTGCTATGTACTTGGCCCCTGGGTGTCTGTCAGATGGTCCAAAAGCTAGAAGACTGGGTCCTCTTCACCAATGTTGGTCTTCCAACAAGGAATATGATACAAGGTTAAAGCAAGCTGGAAGGTCATCAAGAAACCTTAACTGTGAAAAGGAGAGATGTGATACAACCTCTGTTCACCCCCTTTCATTTGCTCACTACACTGTTCTTGGTAAGTAACTGAGACCCTACTGCGCTTTGCATGGCCAGGGCCAAGAGTGCCTGACAGCTACTGAGGTTTTCCTTCACCTTTCCCTTGTAAAACTCTGCTAGGTGTTGGAAATCATTAGAATACTTAAAATCATACTACAGATGAGGAAATGGAGGCAAAGAGAAGTTAAATGACTCCTTCAGAGTCACACAGCCTTGGATGTGAACGTGAGTCTTCTACTGTCTCCAGTATGAGGGTGTTTTCACATTCCCCATTTACAGAACTTTGGCTTTCTCACTATTAGTTCAACAATAAAATCTTTGAGTTGAAAGGGCCTGAGTACTTTCAGCCACTTAGGACAAGGACACCCTCGGTGGCCCATTCAGAACCAGACTTGCAGGTGCAGGCCTTCCCTCAGGAGCTGTTGACACTGTTGAGGCTGACTCCTTCCCTGCAGCCACTGGCACTTTTGACTCAGCTAGAAGCAGAACAGGTCCAGTCCTCAAGCTGAGCACACATGTAGATACTGCTGCCCTGCTCTTCTGGCCATGTCTCTTTTGTGGGCTAAAAGTGCCAGGTCATGTCCCTTGCCCTCCTGACCGGAGTGCTCATTTATGCATCCCTCCCACGTGTGACTACCCTCTGTACCAGAGTCAGATTTATCAGTGTCCCTCTCAACACAGAGAAGCCAGGGTTATCCTCTTAAATTTGTTCCTTTCAATTCAGGGCCAGCTTCTGGCTTTTCAAGGCCACTTTGAATCCTGCAAGGTGGTAGAGAAAATCAGCAATGCATTTCTATCCTCCATGCCCAGAATTTGTGTTTGTGTCTAAATATGGTAAGTTTGCCTCATACCAGTTGTTTGTGAAGAAGGTAGACTGGACAGACCAGGGACTGAGTCTGTGGCATGAGGCCAAAGACCTCCTTTCTGCGACCATGGCTATTACTCATGACCACCCACAATCCCCTGAATACTCACACACACCTCCAACGTTCCACCGTGGGCACTGTGCCCCCACATACTCTGTGTGCCCCTCCTGAGGGCACTCACTCCTTAATTCTTTCTGCCACCTCTGCTCTGTCTGCTGCTCCAGATCCTCTTCCAGCCTCACTCCAGATTTGTCTTGAAAAGAGTCCAACACATAACCCACTTTCCAAGGGCAGATATAGGTGGAAATAATTGCTTTTATATAGGACATGGCTCTGGTTGCACTTGGGAGATGCCCTCCTTTTAGATAGAGGCCACTATCTCTCACCCCACTGCAATGGTGTTCTGGCCTCACCCCTGCCCTGACCCTGCTGTCACCCAGGCCACAGTGACCTCTTTGAGACCCAGCTCAAAGCTGTTCATGTCCAGGGAATACCTCTCGCATGGCACTCTGGGGTGTCACAGAGAGGTGTGCTGGTGCCCCATGGAGTTGGGTAAGACAAGCGACTGGCAGGCTGCATCCTCCTTAGTCCAGGGGTCTCCTTTCTGCTTAGGTTATTCAACATTTACTGCTTGTAGAAATACTCTCTCTTCTTGGTTGTGAGGATGGCTCACCCCTGCCTCCCCCTTATCCTCATGGTCACCCACCCTCCACCTCTTCTGTTGATCTCTCATTTTCTGTCCCTCTGGAGACATGTCTATTCTAGCTCTTGGTCCCAGACCCTGTCCTGTGCCCCATCTTCATTCTTAGTCAAGGTGATGTCATCAAGCAAGATGGGTGTCAATGCATTGAGATGCCCGTGGCAACTCCCACACCTCCCATATTCCAGTCTGGTTTAGAAGGCCACCTGAATTCTCATATTAGCACCTGCCTCTCTGACACCCTCCCCCCTTGAGGTGGAAAGACACCTGGAACTCAGCCCAGATGCCCTCTGCCCCTCATCAGTGCTGACAGTCACAGTGATGGGCAGCATCAGCATCAGGTTTCTGTGGCCACAAACCCAGGATTCCTCCTGATTGTTCTCCTTCCCTCAAGCCCTGCTTTCACCATCAGCTGAGTTCCATGACTCTGCTGCATGTACATGTCAGACAGGTCCACTCTCCCTACCACCTCCACTGCCCCATCTTGGTCAATGTCCCTATCATCCCACACTGGGCCTTTGAAGTGGCCTCACGACTATTTTCACAGCTCCATCCCCTGCTCCCTCTCATCCATTCTCTGAGCAGCAACCTGTGTGGTTGCATTAGAGATGTCAGATCAGGGCACGAGCCTTGTTGAGAACCCTCCCTGAACCTGAATTTCTGCAAAGGTCTCTCACTGGACTTGCTGTACCATGCAACCTTCTTACCATGGCCTATGAGGTTCTTGTAGGCCACTTTTCTCTTGGCCCCATGTAGTCCAGCTGTATTGACCTGCTTTCTGTAAATAATCCAGGCTCACACCTGATTTAGTTTCTCCCCATGCCCTTCCTTCTGCCTGTGTGTTATCCCCAGATGTTCACATGACAGCTCCTTCTAACAGGAGGCCTCAGCTCCCAGGGTGTCTCCTCATAGAGGTTTCTGACCATGTGAGGTAGAGCAGAAGCTTACCCCACTCATCAATCACCCACCACTCTGTCTTTATTGTCCTCATAGATACTTATAACCATGGGACTGTGTTCTTTCTTCCCCCAATGTAATGTAAGTTCCTTGAGTACAGGGACTAAGCTGCTTTTGTTTAGATTTTATTTCCAGTGCCAGAAAGTGACCTGGCATGTATAAGGTAGCCACTATCATTTGTTAAGTGAATGACTCAATAATCAAGAGATAAATGTAGACCTTCTGTTTCTGTATTTCTCAACCCTGGAGGTACAAAAGAGTCAACTAGGAGCTTTACAAAAATATGAATACTAGAGCCCCATACACAGAATTGCTGATTTAATTGTTTGGGGGAAGGTCCAGGCATTAATGTCTGTTAAAGCTACAAACGTGAACCAGTTGTGCATCCAAGGCTGGAGGTTTCAGACCTGGGTCCAAATACTGTCCACTACCAACTTCTCAAAAAGCCTCCAGGAGAAGCCCTGAAACAGTAAGGCAGGCCCACTTGCATGGTGTCTGCAGCGATCTGCAGAGCAGAGTCAGGGACAGCATTTCTCCGTCTCAGGGTCTGAGCTCAGGGATTCTTAGGCAGGTCTTGAAAAGTGAGGAACTGACTGGAATTGGGCAGAGTTGACAAAACAGCCTTGGACTGTGGGCACAGCAAACAGATGGTGTTGAAGGGAGTCCTGATGAGCAGAATCTTTGTGGTGTTTTGCATTCCAGGAGGAGGAATTTCCTGGAGCACCCACCTTGTTGTCACCTGTCTGGGCTTCTTTGGCTGCCTCCACCACTCTCACATGGGACCAGAAATCATGTTGGTTTCAGTTCTCAGCATTAATCACAAGGAAGGCAAGGTTGAATGGGTGCAAAAAGAAGTCTTTTCAGAAAAGGATAAATGGCAAAAAGGATCAGAGATTCAGCAGATGTAGCTGACTCCACAGTCCCCAGGGGAGGAGACCTGAAAGACTTCTTGCTTCTCTGGGTTAGCTACTAATTTTTATTCCAATGTTAAACCATTGCATGATTAATGATATAACTCAATCTATTAAGCATAGTTTAATGAATCAATCTAATGCTTTTACAATGAGTGAAACATATTAACAATATGAATGTATTAGTGAATCAAATGATTTGTTCTAAATAATGCAACATAATGATGCTGAATCTAATTAAAAATTGAAATCAAGAAACTGATTAGAGAAAATCATAAAAAAATATTGATTTTGTTAAATACGTAGAAGGTTGAAGCTAGGAAAATACACAGTTATTTACCTAGTGTTCCGCCAAGAGAAAACACGCACAGAGGTGACCCTGTGGAAATAAGTATCATCAGCCACTTGTGCCATGTCCAGAAAGACTAGCATGAGCATGTGATGTTGTAGCTGAGAAGCCAATCGGGAAAGTTTTGGTAAATGCTTTCTCCAAATTGAGCTACAACAACAGCTAACTGACCACTTCACTGAGTCGGAGCTCCCAATCAAGTCATCTTGATTCAGACCTTTACTTTCTGTATTCATGATGCAATGAAATGGAATCTTCTTTCTGGGAAGGACATTTATATCATGAAAATATTTAAATTGATCACAAAGCTACATGAAAATAAAACAAAACACTATCTCTGCAAGAATGCATACTTTTAAAGTTTTTATGCCACATGTTGAATTAAAAGGTTCTGTGGGGAGATAAGCAGTATGACCCCAGAGGCTCCTTCCAGCTGCCTGGAAACCAGCTGGTGTGGGGGTGGGGTAGGCAGAGGTGGTGAGGTAGGGGCTGTGCACAGCCCAGCCCTCAGGTCAGGCACAACTTCCCTTTCTTTGACCCCACGTCTCCCACTTGGCAATTCCTTCATAGCACTTTCTCCCTTTACTTTGGATGTTTTGGGAGCCTCTGTTGTAGTCATCTTTATATCCTCTGTAACATTTAAGACATTTTCACCCACTAAATGTTTGAGCGAACTGAGTTTCTTGCCTGCCTACTGATCTGAAGGCAGGGTGCTTTCTGTAGATGCAGAATCTACATTCTCAAGGCATGGTTTTATGACTACTCAGGAGTTCCTGCTGATCAATAGCCAGAGATTCAGTCATCCCTTCAAAAGTGTGGCCTGACTGGGGCAAAGAAAAGAGACAGGATAGTATAGTAGAAAAAAATAGCAATTGTCTTCTGCCAATTGAAATTCAAAAGATTCCCCAGGGATTTATTTTCTAAATGGTTTCTAATTTCCCTAAGTGTTTTGTCCTTTTTTTCTCTTATATGTGAGCATCCAATGAGCAGACACTAGTGCCATAAATTTCTGACATTCCTTTCCTGGCAAAATCCTCTAATTATAAAGCACTGCTTGCTGTGTGAGCCAAAGGGAAGGGTAAATTACTTCACTTTTGTTTTTACTATTGACCCCACAGATGGATGTGTTCATGTGCCTCATAGAGCTGAAGCCATCCTTCTTCTGACCCTTTGCAAAAGCAGGTGACAGAAGCTTGTGCCCACCCCACAGCCCATGAGTTGGGTTTCTGTCTCCTTCACCCTCGGAATGGGCTGTGCATCTCCTGGCTCCCAGTGTGCCTTTACAGAATGCCAGGGACAGCATCTTCTTGATGTATGAGTCTCTCCACCTGTTCCAACCCCAGGGAATAAGACAGGGCCTCAGAGATTCATGACTGGGAGAGAGATCCCCTAGAAACATTACCAGATGCCTTCAGGCCTATGAATTCAATGGGAAAAGTGTAAAGGATAGGGTGTTTAATGCATATTGAACGCTAGCATGAGGCTCTATGCCACAGACATATTATATGGGTGATCCCATTTAATCATCCCAAATGGTGAAGATGGTATTATTATCCCCATTTTGCAGTTTAGACCGGAGGCCTGAAGAGATTAAGCAGCTTGCCCAAGATGTCTCCCTCACTCTCATAGACATAAACATACATGTATACATGTGTGCACACACTCACACACAGCAATAAGGCAGAGCAGCCTTTTGTCTTGGAGATCTACCTCCAGAGTAGGATGTTATAAGGCCTTCATAAAGCAGTCTCCTTTTATGTTCCTTAGGTGTAGAGTCTTAGGAAGTTAGAACTGGCAGACTCTAGGTCAAGTGAGAAATCTGAGCATAGCAGCGCTGAACAAAGTGCCCAAGGTCACACAGAGGAAGTTAACTAGACAGCCTTCCAGACCTTGATCCAGTCTTGAAACCCAAGTGTCTTATGCAAGCTCTTCCAGAATCAGACCCCAGGTGAGGATCAATGGGCCAGTGACTGATTATGGAAGAAGTCCCCCAGGGGAGGCAGTAAGGGATCAGGATGGGAGGCTGGAAAGGGAGGGATGCAAGCTTGTGCAGGATGTCAGGAAAATCCCAGAGAGGTTTCAGCCTGACCCTGCAGAGGGCTTTGGAGGGTAAGCAATGCCTCTGAGTCCATCCTGCCTTGAGGCAAGGGAGCTGGACTCTCACACCCCTACTGGTCTGTTACTGGTTACTGGCCACAGGGGAGGACATCAACCCATAAGCATTCCCAGCTCTCCGAGCTCCAGTGGACCAAGTTCTCTGAAGACAGTGCACATGCTGGAGTTAGGAGAAAAGCATATAGAAACTGCAGGGTGGGTACACAGGTGAGATAAAGAAGTGAGGGGTGTCTGGATGGAGACTGCTGCACTGGACCCCTGGTGATTAGTATGGTGTTTTCACATGGAGCCAGAGGCAGGCCCCATAACCACACAGCCCCACAGCCTCATGAGGGAGTGAAGGAAGGGAAAGGCATCTGAAATCATGCAGAGAAGTTGGTCAGGAATATTGGAAATAGATTTTGAAAGAAAGGTTGACAGAATTAGAATGGTTAATAGCTTCAAAAGCAGACTAATAATGATCCAGTGACATGCAAGTAAACAGAGGCTTACTACAAAGACAATAACCACTGATTCAGCAACCAAGATATATAACTGGATGTACAAGAAAATGTCTGACATTAGAATGGGCAGCCTCAGAAGGCACTAAGGAGATGGGCACTCATCACACCTGGGATCTGTTCTGCGGGTGACACGGGGTCCCTCTGAAGTGATTGGCTGTGAACATACAAAGCATGACCACAAAGACATTTCTTTTTTTTTTAAGTTTATTCATTTATTTTGAGACAGACAAAAAGAATGTGAGTAGTGGAGGGCAGAGAGCAAGAAAGAATCCCAAGCAGGCTCTACCCTGCCAGTTCAGAACCCCATGTGGGGTTTGAACCCACAAAACTGTGAGATCATGACCTGAGCTGAAACCAAGAATTGGATGCTCAACAGACTGAGCCACCCAGGTGCCCCAACAAAGACATTTCTGAGCATCTCTGAAGGATGCATATTTGGGAATAGAAGTACATGAAGACAAGGCTACAACAAAAACAGGAATAGAAGACCTTTTACACCCACCCTGGGCCCTGAGTGAGGGGAGTGGAAGCACTTTTATCCTTCCAAGCATGGGCCTGATATCAGGATGCTCCAGATCATGACCTTTGCCAGCTGAGTGACCTCAGGACATTATTTAACCTCTGTGGACCTCATTCCCCTCCATTGTGTGAGCAATGTCAGCAGCTGTGGTCCCTGCCTTGCTAGGCTTCTGCCAGATGCCATCAGTGGGCACAGACACACTTAGAGGTGGGAACAAATCACAGAACAACTAGGAGGGCTCTTTAAATGTGAATGCATGCCCATGTCTGGTGGAAAGGTGGTGTTCGTTGCTTAAAAAACTCATCTGTTAGAGCAGAATTTATTTTGATTCAATACAGTATCATCAAGGGACACCCAAGCATCCTGAATATCTGGTTCATACCCTACTTATATTTCTTCCAGCTATTGACATAGCACCTTTCATCACATCAGTGCTGTGTGGAAATGCAAGTTCATTCATCCTCCTGACGTCCTTGGATGTGAGCTAAAATCTGTAAATTAGCATCTCCATTTTGCAGATACAGAAACTGAGAAACAGATCAAGTCACCACTTCCTGAATGTGGAGCAAAAGCAGGCTTTGCTGCTGGTTTCCTTCCTTGAATCTCCAGTCTCCACTTTGTAAGCCACGCTTGCAAGGCACTTTGTTCCTCAGCCTGCTCTGATATGTATTTTTTCTTTCTTCATGTTTTCGTAAAAATGAATGGAGCTTTCTTTGATAGGAGTGACAAATGAGCATGGAGGAGAGGTATGGAAATCTCAGAACTCAGGCCAGGGATCTGGCATACAGAATCTGACACTGCGCCCTGATTTATACCCCGAGCCCTGCCCCGTGAGCAGTAAACAAATGGCATATAGCAGGTTGGGCACATTATCACCCATCCAATCAGCTCACTGGGTGCAAGAGTAGGCATCAACTGTGGGGAATTTTCAGTCTTAAGCACAGCTTTCCAAGGTGAATGGGTACACGTGCAGGCCACCTCTGAACTACAGCTGAGGATGGGAGAAAACCCATGGTCTGGAGGCCTGGATGCAATACCGTCTCTGCCTCTTTGCAAATGGGACTTTTGGCACCCCCCACTCTGGGTCCTGTGGGCCACAGGGAGGTCTGAGTGCTGCCCCCTCCCCTGCTCACACAGATTGTGCTATGAGAGTGGTTGGCCAAGGCAGGACAGCTGGTGTCCAGCATCAGATATAGGGCTGGGAGAAGCTGAGGTCTGAAACAGGGAAAACGATGTTAAGTCCAAAGACTTCCCAATGAGGATAATGGACGTAAATAACTAGGTCAGTAGCTAGGAAAGTAAAAGTCAAGAAGAGTCAGGGGCAAAAACAGGTTTTGGAGTGTGGTTCAGAGCAAAGCTTCTCGCACAGCAAGGCAGCAACCAGGAGCCAGATATCCCCTTCAAACGGGGTCAATGATACCAGTGAAAGGGGCCACCCCTGAGGAGCAGAGACAACAGGTATGAGTGGCCTCTGCTAAGTGCTGGTGGACAGGGAGGCTCTGGGTTCCTTGGAGAAGGCAGAGACTCCCCTGTCACCACCCAGCCATTCCCAGAAACTGCAGATGTTCTCAACTGTATATTGTGGGCTCTTGTACTAGTCTTACATCCTCGGATTCACTCACTCTTCACAACACAGAATGTGGGAAGGGAAAGAACTGACTCATCCAAGGTCACTCTGCAGCAGGTGGAGGTAAGATAGCATCTGGCCTGGCCCTGCTTCTGTCCACCAGGTGGCCCTTCAAGCCCCTCTTGCCCCCTCAAGGAGGATATGGCTAAGCTGTGAGGGGATCCCCACCAGATCCTTCCTTTTAAGTTATAGTGCAAGTTATCGTTGGCATTTGCATCTGAAGACACTGGTGACTCTCTTGTTACTATTTTGGTTTTGGCTAGCAGCTATTTCTGTGACAGTGAGAGCTCAGGGGTCTGCAGACTGTGTCAAGGAAAGATGTGAACATCCTTTGTTTCTCAGGCAAACAAGCTTTGTGGGTCTTGCTTCTTTAAACTTCCCATCCACTCAGCTGGGAGGATTAGCTTATTGTGCCACTGGGGGTAGGGGGTAGCAGACATAAGGCCACCTGAAAGATCCTGACTTTTCCTTTTCTTTTCTCCTTGAACTTGTCAGAAGGGCAGTGGGAGGCGGGGGGCAGTGAGGTGATCTGGAGAGGCTGGAGCGACAGAGCACTGGAGCAGAAATAATCAGACGAGATTCCAGAGAAAGACAGAGATTAGAATGCCCTAAGCACAAATTGCTGCTAGTTCTAGAAGGTGTGGGGAGGCTGCCAGCCTGCCAGCAGCTTCCTCTCAGCATGATGCCACCATGGCCTCTGGTCACCCCATATCATGCTGTGGTTTCTATGCCATGAGACTGTCGCGGGTGCCAACCTACAGCCTCCACCCTGCATGTCCCTTCCATCTGCACACCGTCTTGAGAACAGACACAGAGGAGAGGGCAGCAACGGGATGCAGGCTTACAGGTGCCACTTCCAAGCAGCTGCCTTGGCATCCTTTGCTTCTCCAGAATTTGCCTTTGTCTTGATAATTAGGGAATAGTTGATTTGCAGGAAAAAGACATGTTTCTATTAAAAAGTGTTTTCAGTGTCTTTAGTGAAGCAACAAAATGTATTTTTCTACCTGTTGACATTTTTGGTACCTAGACAGGATTTCTTGACAAGACGAAATACATTATCCTGGATGCAGCCAGTCTATGTGGGTGAGTAAGAGAGGGCGGGCTCAATTCCAGCAGGCCCCGCTGACTATTCCAGTGTCTCAGAGGTGAACTGCCTGTTGCTGGCTTAGCGGGAGATCAGTGCCCCTGCTGAAAGCCTGCAGCAACGAAAACCTTGACAAAAAATTGTTAAAATTATTGTTACAGTTTTTAATTATCAAATATATTTGTGTAGGAAAGAAAGAGCCAAGTAATATATACAAATTCTAGGAAATAAGTAATTTTGTTTGCAGTTAGAATGTCCTGCAGTTTTCAATGGTATGCACTCAGCTCTAATGCTTTGTAGGTTTTACCATAAACAGGGTTCAGGGCAGCTGCTGCTGGGAATATGCAGATACATAGCTCAAAAAGTCCAGACACCACCAAATGTTGCTGAACCAATGACAAACACACAGACTAGGAAAGACCCATCCAGTTACTTGGCTGCCCAGAGCAGTCTACTATATCAGATACTGCCGCTTTCTATTATTTGTTAAATCATTTTATTTTGTTATTCTTTCCATGTCTGTGGGGATATAATTTAAGTACATTTGGCAAGCTGCACCTTAGCTGACAAAACCTGTTTTGGCGTATATTTTGGATTGTCAGGTGGCCCTTAAACCAACGGAGCTCTTTCCTTCATGCCACCAGCCAGGGTTTATTTGTCCTGCACTTCCAAGCTGTATAGATTGTGTGTGGCCATGCTCAATCTCTGCTGTGGGAGGAGATCCTCATGGCATCCTAGTGCCCTGATATCAAAGAAACCACATTTTAGTGACCCTGGGAAGGGCTAGCTGCCAGGACAGCTGTGGCCCTGCTTCTCTGGGCCCCTACTCATGTGTAGGACAACCACCCAGGGTATACACATAGAGTGCAGAGGAGAATGCCATATGGTTTGGTTCTGGCACTTGCCTAGTAAGGTTCTTTGTTTAAGAGGTGTTCTTTTCTTGAAATATGAGTGATAAACTGGGAATCGCAAAAGTGAAATTGCTTACCTTTGTGCTTTTCCCTCCACTTCCACATCCTGCAAAATTACAGAAGTGCTTATTTTTACAATAGAACTCTTTCTTTTTGCAGAAAAAAAGAGCACATGCAGCAAAAAATATTTTTTCTTATGCCAAAAACAAGTTCTTAGACCTTTTAGAAAGTGCCAGAAATCATGCTAATAATTAATGACATGTTTAAATGCTTAGTTCTGCACCAGCAATGCTTTCAATGACCAACCTCTTAGTTCGTCATTATGTTAGAGCTGCACTAGTACATGTAGTTCTTTTGTACAGCAAGGAAAACATGCTCTCTTTCCATTTAAGTGAAGGTACATCGCTCTGTCCACTTCAGCATGTAGACTGAAGTGGACAACTGAATCTATTTTTTGAGGCTAGTGCTCTGAGCACATGCTAAAAATTCTGGCCTCATTGTTGATCCTGATAGTAAGGTTTTGCAAAGCTAACCTCTTTTCTAATTTCTCTTCTCTTTAACAGTCTTGGAAACAGCCATATTTTCCAATGTTTGACAAATACATTTTCTCAAAGATACTGATTATTCTGATACTGCACTCTGTCATAATAATAGATTTATGTTATGGATCATTAATTAGATCATAGAAATTAGTAACTAGATAAAATTCAAGTAGGAGTTGTCTGCCAAGACAGGACAGGGTTATGTCAGGAGATATGAGGGCAAGCTACATCAGGGACACAGGGAGTAAGTGCTGGAGGCTCTGGTGTGAACAGGCTGGATTGTTACCTGACATCTCCAGAAATGCCCAAGAGAATGTGTGACAGTCTAGGAAAAAGAAATGAACTGTCGAAGTCAGTAGAAGGAATAAATTCAGGGTGGGAAACAAGCAGATAACAGCGGTAAGGATCCACAATATTTGCAGTGAGCACAGAGGGAGCATTGAACTTGACCTCTCTTTACTGATTGATCTCTGGCTGCATGGTGTGTATGGCCTGTTTGCTGGGAAAGGAAGAGGGCCTATATCAACTGGATAGCGTAACCAAACCTGTCTCTGTGTTTGTCAGTTGTCACCCACAAAAATGACCAGCCTCTGGCTGAGTCTCAACACAAGGGCCACATTCAAATAAACAGCAATTTGACATCTAACATCTTGAAGTAAAAGACACATCCTTAAAGTACACACAAATGATATAAGAATTTCACACACTAAATCATGCAGCAAAATTTTCCAGGATCCTACTTAGTCACTTCTCTTGTGCCAGAGGAAGCCTGTTTGATACACAGACACCGCCCAGAAATGTGGGGTGGATGGAGGCTTCTGGACACACACATCCTCTTCATCCCTCTCCTGGGTGATTCTAAGAAATACTTTTTGTCCAAGGGGAGAGAGAGCTGGTTGCTACCTACTGTGACCACCTGAGGAATTAATTCCTCCTTAGACTGGCTCCCCCTTCCTCCCCATGGACCATGCAGGTGGTCCTTCACTTTTTGCTCCTGGGATCCATTCCCCAGTAAACTGCCTGATTGCACTGTTGGGCTCTGGTTTCCGAAAAGGAGACCCAGACCAAGGTACCTTTCTCTATATTGCAGCACCTCTGCTTTATTGAGGTGTGACAGTTTTTGTAATTCAGGTGTGTGAAATCATGAGCTCCACTGAGGAAAACTATGCCAACAGTGGATGGGCAGATTTCAGTTTCAGTGGGTCTTGAGGGAAGCGGGGAGAACTCTCTCGCCAGCACAATTCATCATGCTCACAACAACCCAGCTCTTCCTTGGCATCTCCACTCCTATAACTGCCCTGGACTAGCTCTCCATGGCAAATGTTGTCATACCCATTTTGTAGATGGAGAAACTGACATTTCAAGAGGTTGAGGAGTTGGGTGAATGTCCACTATACCATGGTCCCAGACGTGCTCAGGTGTCTCTCCAGGCTCTGGCTTTAAAGGCCTGGGGTGGAGTGGAGCAGGAAACTCATATTTTCATGCTCTTACAAGAGAAATTAAGGCTGTCTCAGGAATTGGCATAACATCAAAATATGTAGGTATGAGTCATTATCAGCAAGGTCCACAGAACTGGAGAGTGGGCAGATGGAATCAGTCAGCTAAAGGGATCTGGGAGAACCTGAAGGAATACAGCTGTGTTGGCCACACCCAGCCTCTGCCCCCTCAAAACAAGAAGAAACTTGGATGAGAGAGATAGCATCAATCACACCTCTTATGTAGCGTTTTGGGGGGCTTCCAATCACCAGCATAGGTTTTGTGTTAAAAATGTAGAATTTGGGGCGCCTGGGTGGCGCAGTCGGTTAAGCGTCCGACTTCAGCCAGGTCATGATCTCGCGGTCCGTGAGTTCGAGCCCCGCATCGGGCGCTGGGCTGATGGCTCGGAGCCTGGAGCCTGTTTCCGATTCTGTGTCTCCCTCTCTCTCTGCCCCTCCCCCGTTCATGCTCTATCTCTCTCTGTCCCAAAAATAAATAAACGTTGAAAAAAAAAAAAATTAAAAAAAAAATGTAGAATTTGCCATTCCCCTCAACTACCTTGGAAAAAAAGTACCCAGCAACTTTGTCTTCGA
This sequence comes from Prionailurus viverrinus, assembly GCF_022837055.1. NCBI lineage: Eukaryota > Metazoa > Chordata > Mammalia > Carnivora > Felidae > Prionailurus > Prionailurus viverrinus. The sequence continues at coordinate 49,275,308 of NC_062563.1, forward strand.
AGCTATCTTTAAGAATAATAACCAGGGGCGCCTGGGTGGCTCAGTCGGTTGAGCGTCTGACTTCGGCTCAGGTCATGATCTCACGGTTCGTGAGTTCGAGCCCCGCGTTGGGTTCTGTGCTGACAGCTCAGAGCCTGGAGCCTGTTTTGGATTCTGTGTCTCCCTCTCTCTCTCTGACCCTCCCCCGTTCATGCTCTGTCTCTCTCTGTCTCAAAAATAAATAAACATTAAAAAAAATTTTAAAAAAAAGAATAATAACCAGCCAACTGTGGTCAGGAAAACATGCTGAGTGCATTGAACCACATTCATGCCTCATACAATGTCAGGTGACAGATATTATAATTATGCTTATATTAGATATGCAGGAATCCAGGCTCTGGAGTAAGTGAGGACAAAGTGATAGGAAGTAGAAAATGCTTACTTGGAGCCTAGGTAAATGTCTGAGCTCATAACCTTGATGGTAAGCATTCCTCCGACTCCTAACAGACACCTTCTATTAACGTTGGCTACTAGGGAAGTAGGAGACAGGCTGGATCTGCACCTCACTCCTCCTCTCACTAGCTATATGATGACAGGTGAACTATTCAGTCCCTAACACTCAGCCTCTTCAGCTCCTGGGATCACTCCTACCAGGCCCATTGAGCTCAGATCAGAATTCAGTGAGCTTTTATGTATAAAGAACCTATCTCATTTCTAGGTGCAGTAGATAGCAAAAATGGTTCCTAATTCCTCCCATCCCTCATCACATGCCTATTTCTAATGTGACTTTATGGCTCCACCCATCAAAAGTAAAAGCTATTTCCCCATCTCCTATATCTGAGCTGGGCCACCTGACCTGCTTTGGTCAATGACACATTAGCTAATGTGAAGTCAGCTTGAAATCTGTGTGCATTGAAGCCTGTTGCCATTGAGTGTCCTGCAGCCACCACTTTGTAAGGAATGCTGGGCCAGCCTTCTGGAGGGCAGACTTATAGCCCTGTCAGCCCATCACCAAGTCCACAACCAACCTATCCCCAGACAGGTGAGTAAGGCTTTTGGCTGCCAGCTGACTACAGATGCCTAAGTGAGCCCAGGAAACATCATGTGAAAAAGAGGCAATCCATCCCAGTGGACTTAGCCCTCATTGTCAACCCTCAAAATTGTGAGCAAGTAAGTAGTTGCCATTTTAAGCCACTGAGTTTGGGGGAAGTTTGTTATGTAGCAGTAGACAAGGGATATTCTGGCACTATAGGGTTGCTTATAACACATTAACTTTGTGTTTTCTTTGATTCTTTCCAAGTGATGTAATGGATGCAGAGGCAAGACCTGCTAATATGGAAATCAGTAACCTAGATGTGGGTTGACTGTTCCTCCATGCAGCCCTTCTGGAACTGTCTCCTTACAGGAAGAATCAGAGGATGGGCCTAGGTGGTCACCAAGAATTCCTCCAGCTACAACGTTCTGACATTCTACTGCATCTTTTTTTTTTTCTTATTCTAAACTTTCATGTCAACACAGCCTCGGAAATTATCCTAGGTTTTGGTTCTTTCTCCCTTTATTTCTGATTACAGTTCATGTTTTTTTTTCTTAGAATCTTGCCCATCATGTTTACATTGAATATCTGAATGCTCATCTCCCCATCTTTCTAAGTCAGAAAGATTCTACTATCATAAGACACTGCAGCTTTTCAATTCCCAGATGTCATCAACTTAAGAAAAACAATTTAGTAATAGATTTGGGGGACAGAAAAGGGAAAAAACCGTATGATATTAATTAGATTGCTTTAAAATTGCATATACTATTCATCATCTTTAATACTACAATTGACATTTGGGGCAGACCATTTTATACATTTCATCTTACAATGGTTTCTGAATGAGCACTGTTGACCTCCAGACACCATGCACAGCACTATAGCCCCTGGGCTAATGGCTTTCAGTTTGAGACATTTTAAGAAATATTTATTATTTGAAAAACTCAAATATATATTTCCTCTCATCAAGCCCACCTATCTCTAGGGAGGTAACAGCTTCTCTGGAAAGTTGCTGAGAAGACTGACCGCTAGCTCAATGCTTTAGTGACAGCTCTTCACAACATGTGAATTGGGCCCACCGATCTTGCCTAGCTCTGAAAGTTCTAGAATCTCTTCTAAGAGGTAAGCATCGTTGAGAAGGATTCCCATTTTCCAGGAAAATTGGCAATACCTACTGTGTCCCACTGCCCAACTCTTGGCAACCCCTCATTCCCTTTCTCATTGTAATGTTACATCATGGTGTAATTGTTATGATCACACTCCAGTCAACAAGTAGGGAGGCACACTTCAAACAAACTGCCCTATGTGTGTAGCTACCATTCCAGATCAGCCAAGGTGCCCACCAGGAGCCCTGGATCCCTCCCTGAGCTGTCACATTTGCTGTAAGCAGGTGACATTCCTCTCTTCAAGTTTGAAATGCCTGGTCCTGGCAAGATCCTTTTGCAGTAAAGTGTAAGGTCAATTAGGATTGCAGAAATACTTAAGTGTGTGTGTGTGTGTGTGTGTGTGTGTGTGTGTGTGTGTGTGTAGGGGGTAGTGTCAAGAAAGAATACATCTGTAGATCTTGAAGCTCTGTGAGTGGCATGGGAGAATAAGAAGAGGCAGGGAACAGGAGGAGGAAGAGAAGAAATAAACTCACCACATTGTGAACTGTTCCTTTTTCTTTCAAATTACCCTGTTTTTTCAGACATCTGGTTTTTGACCCCACAATCCAATGTGGTTTTTTTGACAACTATCAATCATTGAGTATTTGGTCAGTATTGTGAATGCAGTAACCTATCGGAGCCCACCCATAACTTTCAGAAAGAAGTTACATATTCATTCCACAACAAAAATAAATGTGAATATTTAAATATTACACCAAATGAGGCGCATTATGAAAACCAACTCTTAGAAAATTTTAGCAAATACAAGCATACAACCCCTATACCCCCATCAATGTATCCATGCTCAATCCATCACCCAGATGAGCCAGGGCATACATATAGTTCCAAAACATCAACCTACAAAGTTTCAAAGCACCTAGGACATGAAGACAGTTCACAACACTCAATACAAAGGCATTTTCTTCTTTTAAATTCTGCAACACTCACTTTTGGAAGGAACACTTCACAGGCAACCAGCAGTGACCAGTGATCATGTTTTACACTGCAAAAGAGGATGCCTGACTACTCTATTAGGACAAACCCAATTTAAAATTCAAACATTACCTAGAGTCAGAGGCAAGTCACAGCTGCAACCCAGGCTGGTGCTCTCTTAGCAAAACAAAACTGTCCTCCAAAGCCCAACCCAAAGACCAGTAAGCAAAAGTTCACTGGCTGAAAGGCAGGAACCTGAGTTCCAGGCTACTTCTGCATATTCTGTAGCTATAGAAATCTTAGTTAACTTTTGTAAAGAAAAACCTCAGCTGCTTCATCTGATAAACGGGAATAATGATTCTCCAACTCAAATGAGTCTAACAACGTCTTCTCAGCCCAGTGGTTCAGATGAGAGAATTTTCTGTTTAGGGAAGGACTTCAGGAACAACTAGCAACGTTACTAAGGCAAGGGCAAGGGGGGGCATTTTCCTCCCATTTGAGAAGTTCTCCTAGATGAGAGAGATGCACAATGCTCTTTTCTGAGTGTTGCAGACCAGGGACTTGCAGCTCTGGGGATCTAGAGGAAGAATCCCCAGTTGTGCTTTGCCATGCTGCAGAGTTGCAGATGGAACACAGTTCAAGTTGATAAAGGGAAACCACAGATGCCCCTGGTTCGGCTGACCTGCTCCTCCACCCATTTGCCTTTTTACAGCCCCACTCTGACTTTAGCATTCTCTTTGTGGGGCTGATGCTCCACAGGTGCCAAGTCCCCCACAAAGGCAAGACAGGGTGGACCTGTGGTTCTGGCACCACCTGCAATGCTTGCCCTTTGCAAAGTCTAACAGAGGCAGCCTGGCAGTGGAAGTAGTGCTTTCTGAGGGGATGAGGGGGGCAAAGCGTTGGTTACTAGGTCAGGAGGAGGCAGGGCTCCTCACCAAGCAGGGTTTCATCGGGGTATAACCAGCCTTGATTATCAAAGCCTAGGCTGGCAAGGCTAGACTGTGGCAGGTCTGCCCCTGGGGTAGAAATGGGCTAACATTTTTTTCCTAAATCACTTTCGACCCCCTTTCTGACACACCTTTCTTTCCTGGTTCTTTCTCTATGGAATTCACACTGAAAACACTATTTCCCCCATCCCCCAACACTTGAAATTGATACTATCTTGGGAGGTGGCCTTTCCTTGGCTCTACTTCCCTCTATTCACTCTGCTCACCACAGTTATGCCCTCTACCCACCCATCCCCACAGCCCTAGCTCCTTTTAATTCCAACAGCCAAGAGGCTGCCTGGTGAGAAAAACAAACCGGTTTGGGGCTGGGCAGGGGGTCTGAGAGTCTGAGCCCGCGCCTGGTTTCTCCTGGGTAGCTGGTTGGTCAGGACGTGAACAGATGCCAGGCCTATAAAGTGGGTCCTAGGAACGTCAAAACGAACAAGAGCCTGGGGAGGCCTTTAGGACCGAGGGGAACCATCTCAGAGCCAGGCTGCAAATCCCTGTCCACTGAGTACCCAGCGGATGCTCCCCTCCCCCAGTCTCTGTCGCCTTCACAGTCCCAGACAGCGGCCCCAGGCCAACCGCCTGACGTGGTCACCCGCGGGGCCCGATAGGCCTGGGGCAAAGTTGGCGGCCGCCTTCTCACCGAGCCATTCCCTTCTCCTCCTCGCTCATTCTCCCTCGGAGCCCGTGGCCACCTCCTCCAGCACGCGTGTCGCCAGGCTTGGCCAACCAAGCGGCGCGTCCCGGGACGGCCCTTGCCCAACCAGCCCTCCAGGCGTGCGCCGCGGGAGTCTCCCCGCACCTTTTTTTTTTTTTTTTCCCCCTGGGGGCTGGAGCGCCGGGCTCCGCCCTATCGTCGCCTCGAGCGAGCTCCCCGCAGCCCCGGGCTGCCGCCGCTGCCCCTAGCCCGGCGCTCCTGCACGCTCGGGGCAGCCTGGGGAGCGGGTGGCGAGTGCAGGGCGGGGAGCGGCGCGGAGGGGAGGGGAAGGGAAAGAAGAGGAGGGCAGAGGAGGAGAGAGCTGGGGAGCTGAGGAGCAGAGGCGGGCGCCGCACCGCCCCGCGCCCCGCACGCTCACTGGCTCCGGAGACGCGCGGGCGGGCTCCTGGGCGCACTGGCTGGGTCACCTTGTCCGGGAGGTAAGTCCCGACCGTCCCGGCAGCGCCGGCTGGCGGAGGGGCTGGCAGGAGCCGGGCGGGGGCCGCGGGCGGGCGGGCGCAGGAGGCGGCTCTCACGCGGGAGGGCGCCCAGGCTCCGCCTCGGAGCGCGCAGACCCAGCGGCGGCGCGACGCCCGCGGTGAGTTGGGGTGGTCGCTGTGGCGGGACCTAGGAGGCTCGGGGTCGCCAGGATCTAGGGGAGAACGGAACTGGCGAGGAAGATGCGGAGGAAGGGGTCGGGTGCTGTGAACCCCGGCTGCAGCTTGGCGCCTCGCCACCCCAGTCGCCCCGGCGACGCGGAAGGGCTGTTGTGCAAAGTCGGTGGGAGCTAGTGAGACCTAGACCTCGGAGCGCAGTGGAGCGGGACTGCCCAAGGCCTTGACGGTGCGGGGCTGACGTTGGCTCTGCAGGTTCGGGCGACCCCCTGAAGCGACCCAAAGGAGACCAGCTGGGGCTGGTGAGCGGGGCAGCCGCGGAGCTGGGGACCGAGGTCCAACTGGGACTGGGAAGGGTAACCGGCTTGGATTGTCTTTGCCAAACCAAGGGAAAAAGGAAGGCGAGGGTGCGAGAGCATTGGGATGGGGACTCCCAACCCGAGACCGGGACGGAGGTGGGGACTCCGGGAGACCCCGTGTCCGCGAGCTGTCTGGTCCCTGGCAACCACGACAGCCCGCAGCCTTGGGAGCCGCCAGCCCCGCGCAGAAAGGGGACCGAGTGAGTGGACGCGCTTTTGGAGATCAAGTTCTAGTTTCGCATTCCCTAGGCATGATTTCTGCCCCTTGGTGTACGCTCTCCGAGCTGCTGCGGAGGAAGGAATGGATTGCAGGCAGAGTTGGGCACTTTTCTTAGGGAAGGGGCTTTGATCGCTGTGCGTTTTCTGAAAGACTCCAACAGAGTGGGTGCTTGCATCCTTGCTTTTGAGAGGCTGTCAGTGGGGTCGCTTGGCTTTTCTGAAAGACTAGAGGAAGGCGTCATCTGGTCGCCTTCATTTCCTTGTGGGGGGATCCCCTTGAATGCAGAGGCGTGGGCGCCTGGCACCCAGACTTCAGGTGAGCGCAGCCTTTCTGCGGCGTCAGATGCTCTGGCGCCTCGTGGCTAGTGGCCCGGACTCAATGTCTGTGCCTTCTCTGGCCTCGTTCCGGTGTTTAGTGCAGCAGACGCAAATCGAGGACTCGGTTGTTTTGAGGGATAGAGGGTGGATAGCTCCGTTTTCAGGTTAGAATCAGGCTCAGGCGGTGGTGCGTGCGCGCGTGTCTGTGTATCTGTCCGTTTCCCTCCTACTGGCCAGCGTGTTTAGTCAGAGCCCAAAGGGAGAGGCGTGCTGCTGCGCAGACCTGCAGCCTGTGGGGTGAGCAGCCTGGTAACGAACCCCAGAGCGGGCCAACTTTTCCTTGCCGAGGTGTGATCTCCAGGACAGTCTGCGTGGTGCTGGGATGTGGTCCTCCTCTGAGAGGGGTCCGGTTCAAAAATCCTCACAGCAGCAGAACCGAAGACGTGCCACCGAGGTGGCACCGCAGCAGTCTGATGTCCCTTCTTGCTAGGACAGGAAGTAGCAGGAGCCAAATTTTCAGATGAATTATTGCATGCTGTGTGCCTGGTGGTTGTGTGGAGTGTCTTTTTGGAGATCAGACCACAGGTGCCACCAGGTCTGTGAGAAGGTGTGAGGAAGAGCCCTCCACCTCCTTCCTTCCCTCCCTCTCTCCAACACCCCTGGCACATTTTCATGGAGCAAAAGTTGGTTTGTAGCTGGTCTGGTCGCCTCTTCCACCCCTCCCAAACCCACTGCATAAAAATGGAATTGCCATAATCAAGAGGACCTTGTTAAATAAAGGGGAAAAATAGGAAAATCTATGCTTAAAGGTTTTTTTTTTTTTTTTAAGATTGAAAATTTCAATAGTACACCAAAGTTGAGAGAATAATACACTGAACCCCAGGTGTACCCCTCATCCAGTACCACACTCACTGGCCCTTTGTCCTGGCCTCTTTTCAACCACCTCTCCTCAGAGTTTTGGAGGCCGTGTTTGATGAAATTTTAAGAACCCATTCCAAGCCCACTTCATCTCTAAATGCAACCCCAGGTATCTCCAGTTGATATTTCATTCCATTTCACCTATCACCAGAAACGACTGCTTTAAATGATTCCATTAGAACGGGTGCTATCTTAAAATAGAAATGAAGGCAACCCCATTTCCATTTTGGGGTAGTCAAACTTGCTGATGTTCCCTAAGGTATGGGGGGGGGGGTGAATTGAAGGAAGAAAAAGAAATCTAGATCCTGAGAAAAAGAGACATTTGAAACCATTAGATTTCACTTATACCAGTTGATATTCAGGGAATAAACAAGATTCCAGCTGAACTATGAGAGGCAAAATAATTTTTTTTCGTAAAAACTTTAAACTCAATTCATAAATCATAGGCAATTAATTAATTCCATATTTAGCATGACATAAATTAAAAGTGCTACACACTGGACTTGACTCATCTTCCTCATTAACTCTGACCTGTATTTTCTAGGGAATTATTTCTATTATAAGAGAATAAAAAGGTATTTTCTTATGTAAGTTTTCTATCCAAGACACTTGCCAGTGCTATTCAGGGGTTCATGAGCAGTACTGAATATTTCATCTCTCAAATAGAAAATAAATGTTTGGTCATCACACTAGCCACATCTGATACACCCTCTGGAGAGACACTAGCTTGCTCAGATTTGAGCTCAAGTGTAGTTTCTGGTGGCTGGAGGAGAATACCATGGTGAGGCCTCTAGAGACAATGGGAGGGTGCTCCCCCCACATTTGTACATGGCTCCCTCCCACCCTGCCACCTCTGTGCCTTCCCTTTATATAAAAGCTGTTCCTAAAAATTGTCAATGTTCTTAGAGGATTCAGTCAGACATTTGAATACCTTTATGAAGTGCATTATTTAAAGGCATCCTTAGTTAACCTTTCGTAATATGAATAACCATCCTGTAAGTGAGCAGTTTTAAGTAAAACCTTATCTTTCTGTGATACCAGTATGGCCCTGAGCCCCTCACTTTGGCCTTTGCAGATCCCCATGCACATTGGAGAATCTCATGACCCACATGGACTGATTGTAATAGTGTGATCTGTAGCTTGAGCAGACTTCATGTTACCAGCAAAATTATTTGAGTAAGTGGGCAAAGGTGGCAAGGATTGAAGGGTGGGGTGTTCATTTGTCAGCATCAGCAAAGCACTGGGGCAAAATGAGTAGAAAAACAGCCTGTACATTCAGTGGGAAGTCCTGAAGCTGTTTTGCTGAAACATACTGATATGAGGAGGTATTGGAGCCATAGCTTTTGACTTGGCATCACCACACTTGAGACATTGTGCCAACATGTCAAAAAAAGCAAAACGTTGAAGATGTGCATATATTAAATATCCCAAATATTGAAGGTGGACTTACCAGGTCCCTGCCTGTGTCACCAAAATTGGAATAATGAAGGTAGTAGCAGGTGGTTTTTAACAAATATGATTTTAAGCATTCTCTGTGCAAGATACTTAGACATTTCCAATTATTCCTGAGAGTTCATAAATTTGTGTGTGTTTTTTAATTTTAAGAAAGATTTATTTATTTATTTTGAGGGAGGGAGAGACAGAGAGAGAGAGAGAGAGAGAGAGAGAGAGAGAGAGAGAGAGAATGGGGGAGGGGCAGAGAAAGAGGGACAGTGGGAGAGAGAGGATCCTAAGCAGGTTCTGCATTGTCAGTGCAGAGCCCGATATGGGGCTTGAACTCACAAACTGCGAGATCATGCCCCAAGCCAAAATCAGGGGCTGAACACAACTGACTGAGCCACCCAGGTGCCCCTCATAAATGTGTTTTAAAGAGGGGCTGAGTAACTTTTTTAGTCATTGGGCTACAATCAGTGTCCCCACAGTGGTTTACTTTGCCATCCAGTGTACTGGATTTCAGCTGGATGTATAGGGGGAGACAGTGGGGGGTGATTTGGAATTTTCCCAGTCCTGTGATTGCCCACCCAACAGGCTTTTCCTGAAGGTCCTGTGAGGAGGCTTGCTTGTTGGGTGATTTTAGAGACTTCACTTAGCTTTTCTGAGCTTCTTCTGTTTCTTTTCATCTGCTTCTTTTTGGGATTTTGAAAACAATGTTTATAGTTGACACAGTGTTTTTTTTTAATGGGGAAGGCGGGACTGAGAACACTTTGATGTCTTAACTGTATGTGTCTTCAGGTGAAGTACCCCCCCCCCCCCCACCATCCCTCTGAGTCCCTCTGAGCGCTGGGAGTGAGTCCAGCCCTTGCTCTGTACCTGCAGCAAAAGTCAGAATGGGGACATTGTGCGTTCTTCCTTGTGAGCCTGCGTTCCCATGTAGGAATGTGTTTGGGTGATGTAGACATTCATGTCAGGGAATTGAAAGGGAATGTACAAGAAAAGCTTGTGAGCAGAAATATATCCTTAACACAACTCAATTTAGACTCATATCACATTTAAGAAATTACATGGTGCATGTTCTCTAGGAGAAAACATTTTGAAGCAGATTATCAACAAGCTACAAAGTACCAAACCTGTTAAGTTGCATTAAATAAAATACTGAAGACCCAAACCTGTTAAGTTTCATTAAATAAAATACTGAAGACCAACAACAACAAATAAGCATTGGGATCCAAGATAACTGTTAGAACCAAGAATAACATGACCAGGAAAAAATATACATACATAGAAAATAATGAAGATAAAGCATGCTTCTGAAAGCATGCTTCAGACCAACCCAGGGGACAGCTTTGCATATTTACTTGCATGAGAATGATTTATCTAGGAGTTCAATTAACATTATTCCAGAAAGATGGAGAGTTTTGCCCTTGAGGTTAAAATCAATGTTCAGTCAGCGTGAAACATTTTGAGTTTTTAGTTCTCAATTGATTCTCAAGTTGTTCAAAGATATTTGAAACTTAGGTCTCGATAATGCTATAATGTGATGGCATTTAGGGCGTGTGACTCCGAGGAAGAGGAAACAGAGTGATTTACTGATTGCATGGTGAGTCTCTCAGAAAGGGCCCGCCTAGTTTAAATTCTTATTTTATCTTATTAATGTTTATTTATTCTGTGTGTGTGTGTGTGTGTGTGTGAGAGAGAGAGAGAGAGAGAGAGAGAGAGAGAGCAAGCAGGAGAAGGACAGAGAGAGGATGTTGGGGGAGAGAATCCCAAGCAGGCTCCACACTATTAGTGCTGAGCCTGACTCAGGGCTTGATCTCATGAACGGTGAGATCATAACCTGAACCAAAATCAAGAGTCAGATGCTTAACCGACTTAGCTACCCAGTTGCCTCTAAATTCCTATTTAAAAAAATTTTTGCTTCTCAAACCTTCGACCTCATTGGGTAACTACTTTCACATGTATCTTCTATCTGTCCCTTTTTAATCTTCTAGAATGAGGAATGTCATTGTTGAAAACAAACCAAAAAACAAACATTTCAGATGTCAGAACTACAAGCATTGTATTCCATTGCCTCAACTTTAAATTAAAGATACTTCTGAAAGAGAAAAATATATTTTACCTCAAATATCCTAGAGCTTCACCTCTGCTTAGGGAAGCAAAGAAAAAAATGTTACATAAACTCACGTTTCTGCCATGTGTACAATATGCAGTTTTTTTACTTATTCTTATGACCTTATCCTCAGACCTTGGTGGCATAGACTTATAGCTGGTGTAGGTGTTTGAAGTAAGAGGGTTTGTTTTTGGGGTCCTAATGGGATTAAGTCCTGGGACAGGATTAGCAAACCCTGTAGTATTGCTGAGGGGTAGGCTCAGCTTCTGTGTAGCATTGGAATGGACCCCAAGGATGCCTAACTCATCCTACCATTGATGGCTACTAATTCTTTTGTTATTTGCAGTGTCTAAAATTGCCTTTAAATACAGTCCTCCCTTATCTGCAGGGGATGCGTTCCAAGACACCCAGTGGATACCTGAAACAGTGAATAGTACCAAGTCCTCTATATACTCCTTTTTTCCTATACATACATTCCATACATATCTATGGTAAAGTTTAATTTATCAGTTAGGTACAAGAAGAGATTAACAACAATAGCTAATAGTAAAACAGAAGATTTATAAAAACATACTGTAATAGCAGTTATGTGGATGTGGTCTCTCTCTCTCAAAATATCTTACCGAACTGTACTCACCCTTGTTGTGATGATGTGAGATGATAACATGCCCAGGTGATGAGATGAAGTGAGGTGAATGGTGTAGGCATTGTGATGGAGGCTACCGTTGACCTTCTCACTATGTCAGTATGAGAGGGTCATCTACTTCTGGACCTCAGTTGATGGTTTGTAAATAAAACTGCAAAAAGTGAAACCAGGGATCAGGGAGAGCATTTCTGAAGGCAACCTTAATACCTGAAATCTGAGCATTAGCCCCTAAGCGTTTCCTGTAGAAGGGACCTTATGCTTACCAGTTGGGATAATGGGGCTGTGTCCTGTATGGCAGTCAGAAAAGTTGACATGTGACAGGTAAACAGTGTGCACCGTCTAACCTCAGGGTATGGCCTGTGCTAGTAGCTCAGACATTTATGCACGTATTTTGAGAGCCACTCAGACATTCACAGATATATTTTAAGAGCCCCAGGTCTCCTGTAGCCCCTGCATGCTCACAGACAGTGGACAGGACCCTGCACTGGTCAGTCCCTTCACTCCCAGCCTAGTCCTGAAATGCGTTCCAGCATTCCTTGCCTGCATGCAATCCTATTTTCACTTTTCTCCCCCAATCTCTTTCCTTTCCCATAATGCTCTTTGGTATAAAAGCAGTTCCTCCACAAAGAACCATGAGCGGATTAATTAACGGGCATACTGTCCCACAGCTTTTCTTTCATACACTAAACCCAGAGACATAACACATTCATTATCAGTACTGCCACATAGTACAGTACTCTAAATTCCCTCACAAAGATGGATTTCCGCTGAAAGCCAATTTTAAGTAAAGGGGAATCATCTGTTTTGTTATTTCTAAGTTCATTCTCTTCCTTTTATTCTTATATTGATTTTTTTTTAAGCCGCGAACATAAGGGTCCCACCTTTGCACAGGGGCAACTGCTTTGTCTTTCTTTACTCAGAATTAGATCATTGGGGTTCTTTTTGGAAATCCCTTGTAACTGCATCTGGGCTCAGTAAGGGCCATGCTACCTGCAACCATGTCCCACTCACTAACTCAGAATAAGGAAGATGGTGGTCACTGTTTTGATGGTCTTGGTCCTTCTGTCATGCCCTGTGACCCCTCTTGTTGGGGTCCTCTTGCATAATATTCATTGGCACAATTGCTAATCTAAATGTTCTTGGTGTAGGTATATTAACTGTGAATAGGAGCATTGAATATATTTTGGAACATCACAGTCTATTCTAAAGCACAAGGAAAAATATATGTCTTGATTCAAAATGTGCACAACAATGTAGTTTCCTGTCCTGATAGTAGGCCTTGAGTAGCTGAATTGCCAAGTACCTTTCCAGGAAAAGTATGTACTTCAGATTCTTGGGTCCCAAACATATATTTGCAATCCAGATTCCAGTAATTACTCTGTTGTTCATTGCAGGCCAACAGGACCATAGTACGTATCAACACAGTGAGTGTCCCTGGTGCAAGGTGTGAACAGCATGGTGATGCCTTCTCTCGGTTAGTGTTTGGCCATGGTCCAGCCTCAAAGACCCTCTTTCTTTGCCAGAGAAGAGATGTTTTGCCATGTTTGATAACTTCATGACACCAGCATTCTATTTTGGAAAGGTCATGCTTTATAATACCACACCTGGCTTGCACTTCCTTCCTCCCTTCCTTTTTGCCTTCCCCCAATTGGAAGCTCCTTTGCAAGCAAAGACTACCTCCCGTTGATGGTCCACTGCCATTATTTCCCACTCAGAGTTCAGCACTGCCTGTCTCCAGTTGCTCTGTGTACCCAGCACTGTAGCAACCAAACTCACAGATGGTGTGAGCAAGGGACTTCCTGGTGACCCCTTGAGAAGAGATGAGTTAGCTGTGCTATAACCCATGTAGAACTCCCCTACCTCCCCATGTCTTGTTCTGTAGCTATTCTAATATCCATTGGGACCGGCAAAACTTTCTGGTGTCCTTCAGATAGTCAATTGCCTAGTCCAATTTAGAATTGCAAGTTACATCTAATTTTAGGCTTACTTCTAGGGCTGGAGAAGCTTTGCCTGGTGAGAGGGACCCTCGGCCCTCAGGCACCTAGATGAACCAGTAGATCCTTCTGGTAACTTTTGAGGGCCTTCCCATACCACAGTCCCTGACTCTAGCCCTAGGTTCCACCGTCTCAAGCTTCTCTGCTCCTGACAGGCAACCCGAAACTCAGGATTGAAGCTCCTGGGCTTGCCTTGTCAGCTCCCAGGAGAAAGCCATGTGGCCTCCCTGGGAATTTCATCCTCAGACCTGGAAGGGGTCTCTTCATATTCCAGGTGAGGGGCCAGAGGCCTATGTATGTATGTATGTATATGTGCTCTCTGCATGCCAGAGACTGGGGAGTGGCAGTGTCAAGGTGAAATGGGCCTACTTTAGGAGCAGAAGAAGTACTCCATGATGACCATGAGTTTCCAGACTGTGCTTGTGGCTGGTGGCAGAGGTCTGACCATCAGGGAGAATGGGAGACAGTGAGTCTCAATGGAGCACATAGCATTCCACTTCCCCTTGACTACAGTGTGTCTTGGGTACCAGAGGAGGAGCTGGAGGCAGCCATGGGCTCTGGGGCATTAGCACTTCAGTGGAAATTGAGGCTGTCTGGTAGTGAGGGGTGAGTGATGCAGGGGCTCATGAAAGCTGAACCCTGGACCATTCCAGACTGAGGAATGACCTCACTTCTGTATGGCTGCAGATATTCCAGATGCCAGGGGCTGGCCCATCTGGACCTATGACACCAATGCTGTCTTCTAGCCTTCCTGACTTCAGGATTTGGCTCTCAGGGCTAGATCTGGACACCACTCCACGAGTGGTGGACCTCCACTTTACATTTCTCTCTGAGGGGAGATGTTGCACCACACATAAACTGGGGCCATCTACATTGAAAGGAGAAGCCTCATCCTTCTGTTTTCCAGATGAAATTTAGGGAAGTGAATGTATTTGCAGAAGCAGAGTAAGCTCAGGTCTGAAGGGCCAGATTCAGGCTTGCAGAGCTTTTTTGGAGCTTGTCATGAGGATTATCAGGATAACCAATGGATGCCTCCTACTGCTTGTGCCTTCTTGTACTATCTGTGCCTCTCTCCCAGGAAAGAAGAGGAAGGGAAGAGAAGGGAGGGGAAGGATGAAGATTTGAAACATGTGTATTATTCCATTTCATTTCCTTAGCAACCTCCTAAGATGCCCCCATTATACACTTGGTGGGATGAGACTCGGAGGGATTACTCAACCTGCTCTGTAATGTCACTGCTGGTTGTAGGGCCTCTGGGCATGGACAGAGTTTATCAGGGTTTATTTATTTCTGTGTTTGTCTCCAAAGTTCATGTTTTCTCACGCATGATACTCAGGGATTTGTTGTTGTTGTTGTTGTTGTTTTGCATTGCTAGTATCTGATGTATTGTCCTAAGACAATAACATATCCTATGCAATAGTTGGACAGACAAACAGAGACAGAAACTTCCATTTTGCAGCAAAGACCAAGGAGGACAAAATGTAATTAGGTCATTTCTCCATCTGTGCTTTTTGATAGTTTCCTTGGAGGACAGTGCCCAGAGCATGTCAGCAAACTGTGACCCATGGTGCGGGGGAAGGGGGAGTTGGGTTGGGCCAGACCAGGGAGTTGTGTGCCTAGAAAAGTTCAGAACAGAAATCTCCTGCAGAATATACAGCAGTCAGGGTGGCGGGGGGGGGGGGGGGTGTGGGGAGAGGGGGAACCCATTCCCTCTAAATGCCATGGGCCCCAGACATTTATAGAGAACATAAAAATAAACTAAACAGGATAGCAGATTGCCTAGTGAGACCTTGTGGGCACTCAAGGCTTTTCCCAGAAGATACAACTGTCCTGTCTCCTTCGATGCTACCCAGAAATGCTGGTCTTCCTGGCATTTGTATTCAGAACTGTATATTTCAGGAATATATTTTGGTGAGTTGGACTCTATCCATTGCTTATGTTTCCCTCCTTAGGACCAAGTTGGTGCCTTTATTAGAGAATGAAACACAGATGAACTCCATTGTTTCTTGTGGCACAAATCAAAGGGACTCTGCACTGTGGTGTGGCTTAGCCCTGGAAGATGTTTTGGGAGCATAGTCCTGATGGTGCACTTCCCTCTTTTCTGACACCTCCTTTCCCTCTTTTACCCTCCTTGATTTCACTGACCAGGCCTTTTCTGGCAGAATGGCCTGAGCCCTGGCAAGAGCCCACTGTTTTTCATACTCCCCATACTCTAACTAAACTGTCCTGTGGTCTTGCTTTTGGCTGTGATTTATATGCACCTGGCTCCCAGATTTCTTTCTCTATTCCTAAACCCTCCCAAGGCTCAGCCTTGTCTATCCACATGCCCACTAGCATCTCACTTGGGGACGTCTGCCTCAGAGAACCTCCCTCTGCCTTCCCCAGGCCCTCACACTCCCTGCCCATGCCCTTCCTCTAGTGATGACACACAGCAACCTAGATATCCAGAAAATTGCTCACCTCTTAGGCTCCTACCTCTTCCTTGTCACCAGATTTCTTACCTTCTCAATATTTTTTACCTCTCCCTTGCATATCTTCCACCATTAGCTCCATCTGGACATTCACCTCCTTCCAGGTTCTCTCAGCAGCTTCCTGCAAGGTCTCATTACCTGCTCCCATGTGCTTCTCATTTCCAGTCTCCAGGACTGTTGGAAGAATTAGCTTTCTAAAATGCACATCTCATCTCGAAGGCCTTCATTGGCTTCTCATCTCCAGTTAAATAGGAAGGCTGCCTGAAGAGGATAGCAAGCTGTCCATGACAGTCCTGTCCACCCTCCAGCTTCTTCCCCAACTCCATAGGTTCCTATAACACTGGCCATTCATACCCCCACCAACATACCACATGTTTTCATGCCTCTCCCCATGTTGGTTGTCATCTCCTGCTAATCTTCTTCAAGGCTCAGCTTGGCCATACCTGGTGCCTTTCCTTCAAAGTTCAGTGTCCCTGCCTCTGGGTTCCTTGTTACCTGGGCCCACCCCATTCTGGTGTGGCATGAGCAAAACAACCAAAGTAAGAGATACCTGGAAATAATTTTGGCAAGAAATATGTGGAACCATACAAAATAACTGTAGAATTTTACTCATGGAATAAGGGAAGATTTGAATAAATGGAGAGAAATACAATGCTCTGGGATAAGAACACTCAACAGTAACAAGATGACATTATTTTCACCAAGTTAATTTACAAGTTTAATGCCATTTCAATCAGAATCCTGATGTTATAATTGCCTTTTGAACTTCACACAATTATTCAAAACCTCATGAAAGAATAATCAGGCTGTGATGCTAAGTTTATTTAAGTGTAGTGGAATGAAGGAGGGCTTATCCTCCCAGATAATGAAACTGAGCATCAAACTATACCCATTAGGATGTCTATCATAAAATTTTAAAAAAGCAAATAATAAGTGTTGGCGAGGTCGTGGAGGAACTGGAAGTCTTGTACATTGCTGGTGGGACTGTAAAATGGTGCAGTTGTTATGGAAAATAGTATGGAGGTTCCTCAAAAAAATCAACATGGAATTATAATATGATCCAGCAATCTCATTTCTAAGTATATTTCCTAAAGAATTGAAAGCACAATCTTGAAGAGATATTTGCATAATCATGTTAATAGCAGTGTTATTCATGAGAGCCAAGAGGTAGAGTCCAAGTATGCAGCCCAAATGTCCATTGATAGATGAATTGATTTAAAAGGGTGTGGTGGGTATACAATGAGATACCACCTCACACCTGTTGGAATGGCTAAAATTAACAACACAAGAAACAAGTGTTGGCAAGGATGCAGTCAAAGGGGAACCATCTTGCACTTTTGGTTGAAATGCAAACTGGTATAGCCACTCTGGAGAACAATATACAGGTTCCTTAAAAAACTGTATATATATATATATATATATACACACACACACACACAATACTGTATATATATACATATATATACATAATATATGTATATGTATATACATACATGTATGTATATACATATATATGTGTATATACATATATATATACTGTATATATATACATATATATACATAATATATGTATATGTATATACATACATATATGTATATACATATATATGTATATATACATAGGTATATACATATGTATATACATACATGTATATATACATATATATACATGTATATATACATGTATGTATATACATATATACATGTATGTATATATATACATATATGTATATATACATATACATATGTGTGTATACATATATGTATATATATAATGTATATATATACATATATATACATATATGTGTATATATATATGTATATACATATATATACATATATGTATATACATATATATGTATATATACATGTGTATATACATATGTATATATACATGTATATATGTATATATACATGTATATATGTATATATACATGTATGTATATACACATGTATATATACATATATATGTATATACATATATGTATATATATGTATATACATATATGTATATATATATACACATATATATGTATATATATTATATATATACATATATACATTATATATATACATATATGTATATATATATATACACACACACATATACATATACACACACACAATGGAATATTACTCAACCATCAGAAAGAATGAAATCTTGTCATTTGTGATGACGTGGATGGAGCTAGAATGTATTATGCTAGGAGAAATAAGTCAATCAGAGAAAGACAAATACCATATGATTTCACTGATATGTGAAATCTAAGAAACAAAACAGATGGACATATGGGATATGGGGCAGAGAGGAGCGAAGGAAACAAACCACAAGATATTCTTAATGATAGAGAACAAGCTGAGGGTTGATGGAGGGAGGTGGGTGGAGGTGGGAGGTGGGGGGGATGGGCTAGATGGGTGATGGGTATTAAGGAAGACACTTGTGATGATCACTGTGTTCTATGTAAATGATGAATCACTGAATTCTACTCCTAAAATCAATGTTGCACTGTGTGTTAACTAAAAGTTAAATTTAAAAAATTAAAAAAAATAAAAGGATATGGTATATGCATGCAATGGAATATTATTTAACCTTAAGAAGGAGGAAAATTCTGACACATGCTACAACATGGATGAACTTTGAGGATTTATAAGAAGTGAAATAAGCCAGTCGTAAAAAGACAAATATTGTATGATTCTGTTTATGTGAGGTTCCCAAAAGAGTCAAATATATAAATACAAAATATAGATCAATGGTTACTAGGACATGGGGGCAAGGAAGAGGAAGAATTGTTTAATGGATATGGAGTTACAGATTTGTGAAATGAAAAGATTCTAGAATCTCCCAAAAAGCAGAAGTCCAAGACCAGATGACTTCACTGATAATTCTACCAAACTTTAAGAATAATTAATACCAGTACTTCCCAAACTCTTCCCAAAAAAGAAGAGGGGGAATACTTCCAAACTGATTGTATAAGGCCAACACTACCCGATGCCAAAACTAGACAAGGATGCCACAAGAAGAAATTCACAATATCCCTGATGATCTTAGAGGCAAAAATCCTCAGCAGAATACTAGCAAATTGACTTCAACAATACATTAAAAGAATCATACACCATGATTGAGTGGGATTTATTTCTGGGATGCAAGGATGGTTCAGCATCTGCAAATCAATGTGATACATTACATTAACAAAATGAAGGAGAAAAATTATATGATCATCTAAATAGATGCCGAAAATGCAGATGCATTTGTCAAACTTTAACATCCATTTATGATAAAACCTCTCAACAAAATGGGTGTAGGTGGAACATATTTCAACATAATAAAGACCATATATGAGTCCACAGCTAACATCATACTTAACAGTGAAAACCTGAAAACTTTTCCTCTAAGATAAGGAACAAGACAGAGATTCCCATTCTCACCACTTTTATTCAATATAGCAGATATTCTAACAAGAGCAATTAGACAAGAAAAAGAAATAAAAGACATCCAAACTGGGAAGAAGTAAAACTGTCACTACTTGCAGGTGACATGATATCATGTATAGAAAACACTAAATCCTACACACACACACACACACACACACACAATCAGTAAAGTTGTAGGATACAAAAATTGATATACAAAAATCTGTTGCCTTTCTATGTACTAATAACAAACTATAAGAAATAGAAATTAAGAAAAAAGTTGATTTACAATTGCATCAAAAAGGATAAAATGGGGGCGCCTGGGTGGCGCAGTCGGTTAAGCGTCCGACTTCAGCCAGGTCACGATCTCGCGGTCCGTGAGTTCGAGCCCCGCGTCGGGCTCTGGGCTGATGGCTCAGAGCCTGGAGCCTGTTTCTGATTCTGTGTTTCCCTCTCTCTCTGCCCCTCCCCCGTTCATGCTCTGTCTCTCTCTGTCCCAAAAATAAATAAACGTTGAAAAAAAAAATTAAAAAAAAAAAAGGATAAAATGCCTATGAATAAATTTAAGCAAGGAGGTGAAAGACACGTACACTGAAAACTATAAGACATTGATGATAGAAATTGAAAAAGACACAAATAAATGGAAAGATAATTTGTGCACATGGATTGAAAAAATTAGTATTGTTAAAATGTCCATACTACACAAAGCAATCTACAGATTCAATGTACTCCCTATCAAATTCCAATGGCATTTTTCACATGGAGAACAAACAATCCTCAAATTTCTATGGAACTACAAAAGGCCCTAAATAGCAAAATAATCTTGAGAAAGGAACAAAGCTGGAAACATCATGCTTCCTGATTTCAAGCCCTATTACAAAATCTATAATAATTAAAACAGTATGATATTGGTACAAAATGCATAGATCAATGGAACAGAATAGAGAGCCCAGAAATAAATATTTGGTCCATTAATTATGACAAAGTAACCAAGAATATATAATGGCTAAAGAACTGTCTCTTCAGTAGGTGTTGTTGGGAAAACTAGACCACTGTCTTATGCCATACAGAGGAATTAACTCAAAATGGGCAAAAGATGTGAACATAAGACCTGAAACTACAAAATTTCTAGAATAAAATGCAGTTAGTCACCTCCTTTACATTGGTCTTGGCAATGATTTTTGGATTTGACACCAAAAGCAAAGTAAACAGAAGCAAATATTAATAAGTGGAACTATATCAAACTGAAAAGCTTCTTCACAGTAAAGGAAATCATCAACAAAATTAAAAAGAAGCCTACCAAATGGGAGAGAAGTTTCATAAATCATATATCTGATAAGGAGTTAATACTCAAAATATACAAAGGACTCATAAAATTCAACAGCAACAACAAAAACAATTTGATTAAAAATGGACATTTTTGCAAAAGACATATCACATAAAGGGTTAGTATCCAAAATCTATAAAGAACTTATCAAACTCAACACCCAAAAAGCAAATAATCCAGTGAAGAAATGGGCAAAAGACATGAATAGACACCTCTCCAAAGAAGACATCCAGACATCCAGACATCCAACACACAAGAAAATGGTCAACATCACTCATCATCAGGAAAATACAAATCAAAACCATAATGAGATACCACCTTACACCTGTCACAATGGCTAACATGAACAACTCAGGCAACAACAGATGTTGGCGAGGATGCAGAGAAAGAGGATCTCTTTTGCACTACTGGTGGAAATGCAAGCTGGTGCAGCCACTCTGGAAAACAGTGTGGAGGTTCCTCAAAAAATTAAAAATAGAACTACCCTACATCCCAGCAATTGCACTACTAGGTATTTATCCAAGAGATACAGATATACTGTTTTGAAGGGGCACATGCACTCCCATGTTTATAGCAGCACTATCAACAATAGCCAAAGTATGGAAAGAGCCCAAATATCCATCAATGGATGAATGGATAAAGAAGATGTGAGATACACACACACACACACACACACACACACACACACACACAATGGAGTATTACTTGGCAATCAAAAAGAATGAAATATTTCCGTTTGCAACTACGTGGATGAAACTAGAGGGTATTATGTTAAGCAAACTTAGAGAAAGACAAATATCATATGACTTCACTCATATGAGGACTTTAAGATACAAAACAGATGAACATAAGGGAAGGGAAGCAAAAATAATATAAAAACAGGGAGGGGGACAAAACAGAAGAGACTCTTAAATATGGAGAACAAACAGAGGGTTACTGGAGGGGTTGTGGGAAAGGGGATGGGCTGAATGGGTAAGGGGCATTAAGTAATCTACTCCTGAAATCATCGTTGCACTATATGCTAACTAATTTGGATGTAAATTTAAAAAATTTAAAAAATGGACACTTTTCCAAAGAAGAGATACAGATGATCAACAGGTACCTGAAAAGTTGCTCAACATCACTAATCATCAGGGAAATATAAATCAAATGCATTATGAGATATCACCTCACACCTAATAGAATTGCCATTACCAAAAAAACAAAAAAACAAAAAACAAAAAATAGCATGTGGAAAAGAGAACCCCTGTGCAGTATTGGTGGGAATGTAAATTAGTGCAACTACTATAGGAAGCAGTTTGGAGGTCCTCAAAAAATAAAAAATAAAAAATAAATAAATAAATAATAGAACCACATAATCCACCAATTCCACTTCTGGGTATTTGTCCAAAGAAAATTAGGTTATAACTCAAAAAGATATATGCATCTCCATGTGCATTTAAGCATTAGAAAGCAACTTAAGTGTCCATCAGTGAATAAATAATTTGTTACACACACACACACACACACACGAATATTATTCAGCCATAAAAAAGGAAATCCTGCTATTTGCAATAACATGGATAAAACTTGAGAGAATTATGGTAAGTGGAATAAGAAAAACAAATACTGTATGGTATCACTTGTATGTGAAATCTAAAAACAAAAACAAAAACTAAACTCCCTAAGAAACAAACACTGATCTTATAGATGCTAAAAACAGATTGGTGGTTGCCAGAGGAGGAGGGGGAGGGGAGTGGGGTAAATGGATGAAGAGAGTCAAAAAGTAAAAAGTTCCAGTTATAAAATCAATAAGTCCTGGGGATGTAATGTGCAGCATGGTGGCTATAGTTAATAATACCATGTTGAATATTTGAAAGTTGCTAAGACATCTTAAAAGTTCTCATCACAAGAAAATAAAGTGCAAGTATGCATGGTGATGGATGTTAACTAGACTTATTGAGGTTATTTTATAATAAATATAAATATTGAATCATTATGTTATACACCTGAAACTAACATAATGTTATATGCCAATTATATCTCAATTTAAAAACCCACAATGGTGAGACTAGTTGCTTGGCTGCTTATCAGGCTGATTACTCCATCTCTGGGCAAAATCTGTGGGCTCTCTGGTACCAAATGATCCAGATGCCTGTCACTTAAGATCCCAGGGGACAATATGAGGACATTGACTCTGGTTCTTTCTCATCTGTAAAATGGTGAGGGTACCTACCTGCGTCCTTCATGGAGTTACTACAAAATGCAAATAAAGGATAGAGTAGAG
Source organism: Prionailurus viverrinus (assembly GCF_022837055.1). Lineage (NCBI taxonomy): Eukaryota > Metazoa > Chordata > Mammalia > Carnivora > Felidae > Prionailurus > Prionailurus viverrinus. The sequence continues at coordinate 49,298,177 of NC_062563.1, forward strand.
AAAAAAGTTCGGTGTGGGAAGTGGGGGGTCGGGGGGAGTCAGTGCCACAAAAATAAATTCTGGAGATCTGATTCACAATATGAATATAACACTGTTGAACTATACACATGAAAATGGTTAAGATGGTAAATTTTGTGTTATGTCTTTTTTTTATGTTTATTTTATTTATTTGAAAGAGAGAGAGAGAGCAGGGGAGGGGCAGAGAGAGACAGAGAGAGAGGATCCCAAGCAGGCTCCATACCATTAGCACAGAGACTGACACGGGGCTCAAACTCACAAGTCATGAGACTTACAAGTTACAAACTCACAAGTCATGAGACTCAAACTCACAAGTCATGAGCTGAAATCAAGAGTTGGACACTTAACTGAGTCACCCAGGTGCACCTACCGTTATGTTTTTGTCACAATAAAAACAATCTCACATTCATTGGAGCTCTAAGGTTCTAATTACTAGCAAATAATTGACAGACTGTTCTAGTTATCTATTGTTCATAACAAACTGCCTCCAGAATTTTGTGCTCATGGATACGTGGGTCAGAAATTCAGAAAAGGCACAGCACAGCAGAGATGCCTTGTATCTGCTCCATAATGTTTGGGGCTTCAGCTCTGAAGACTGATGGCTGGGGCTGAAGTCACTGGGGCTTCTTTGCTCTATATTGCAGGTGCCTGGGCTGGGCTCACTTGAAGGCTAAACCCAGATGGGACTGTCACCTGGAGTGCGTACACCTAGCCTTTGTCTGGAGCTTCCTCACAGCATGGCAGACTCAAGGTAGATTTTGTGTGCCTTAGCTGGCGCTCCAAGAGTGAGCATGAATGAGGCACAGAGTACAGGCTTATTCAGCCCAACTCCATTTTGTTTTAATAGGTGAGTGTCTAAACTAGCCCATATTAAAGAAGAGGTGAATTAGATCCAACTTCCTAAAGAGAGACATGTCAAAGAATTTGTGACCACATTCAGTTTGCCATTATAGGTAAGATAGAAAACTCTGGAATAGATTCCGATCCCAAGAGCTTATTGTATTGGCAAAGGCAGCATGGCAATCGGAAAGAGCTGGATTGATCAACAACTGGCATGTAGGAAGTTGGCTGTTTGGATATACAGTCAAATTATATCCCTCCACATTATGAAAATTTCTGAGTGAATATAAAGAGAAACATCGGTAAATAAATATAAAAAGCATAAATAAATTCAGCCTACAGTTGAATGTCTTAGTAGCATTTCCAAATGAGAATATTGATAAAGAATAACCAAATATATGTTACTCATTCTGTGCAATAAACACTGTAAGCAAAATTTAAAAAGCATAAAATAGCTTGGAAATAAACATTTATGACAAATGTAACAATGCTTAATCCTTGCAGAGTAAGCAATAAGAAACCAAACAACTTCATCGAAAACTGAGCATGTGCCATGGAGAAAAAGTTGAGATGAAATGGGAATGACTGATATATAAATATATGCAAAAGTGTTTATCCTTAGTTATAATTGTGAAAATAGAAAATTTAGTTTCGGAAGACATATCTTCCTTCGAAAACAATTGTGTAGATTCAAAGATGGTGCTGCTCAGGTCAGTAAGGATGCCTGAAGAAAACATGGGCTCTCTGATTCTCTGTGCAGGAGAGCTGAGTCAGCCCTTGTCTCAAAAGCTATTTGACATGTTCATCCAGGTCCTTCTGTTACCTCCTGGACCCCATGCATGAACCCATTAAGCTGCAGTTCTAAGGTACCTGCAAAACATGCACATGTGCACCTGAAGTAATGAAATATCAGGGAAAAAAACCCTAAATGCTTGTCATGAAGGGATTAAATATCATGTAGAAATGATGTTCTTCCAATAAATAGTAAGATAAACTCAGTACTTGGTTCATTGACCAGGGCCATGCCTGGTATCTATTTGTATGGATGCATGTCCATGATAGGCTAATAAAGATAGAAATCTAGAGAAAATATGTTAAAAAAATTGTGTGAATGTGTTATGCTGTGTGTGTGTGGTGGGGATAGTTTGTATATTCCTTCAAAAATTGCTGGAAGGCTATTTCCCAAATTATTAATAGTACATAGCTATGAGGAATAGGGCAGAAGTAGGAACTTTCATTTTTTACTTTATACATTGGTATAGTTTACATTTACAAAAGTAAATGTGTTGCCTTTACAATAAAAAATTAAACAAAAATCTATCCTATGGAAATAATAAGAGGTCTGGATAAAGTTTTTTAGTTACATGTTCATACACACTTTGGGGGAAGTGGGAAACCTAGGGCCTCCTAAGAGTGGAATAAAAGGTATGCAGAGCGAGTGATGCATGCTCAGGTTACAGTGACAAAGCAGGACTCAAAACCACATGTACTTACATGTAGAGGGAGAAAAATGCATATGTATTTGGGGAAGACTAGAGAAGAGGCCCCAACATTATATGCAGATTTTTCTTTATGTACTTTTCTAATGTTCTTATTGATTAATTATTACTGTTCGAAAAAACTAAAAAATCAGAAAAGACGTTATTTTGTATTCCTATACACTGTGCCTGGAGCCTGGCACCCAGTAGGAGGTGCTCAGTCCATGTTTGGCCTTCCTTGATTTCCACTCAACCCCATGCCCTCCTCTGGCAAAAGCTTTTCTGTTCCCCTGCCCACCATCCCCAGTTTGAGTGAGTTCTCATCCTTTCTGTGCACACTCATGCAAGCCCTCTCCCATGGCCCTATGCCCCACAACCGTGTAGACTCTTTAGAAGTAGTTCATTCAACATATCTCAAGTGCCTACCATGCACTCTATCTTGTGTTAAATGTCAGAGAGAAGAGGAACATTTGGGGACCTTCACTGTACCTTCAATGGCTTGTCTTGCTGGTGGGATGGGGCTTCATTTGCTCTAAATGCCTGCAAGTGAGATGATGCAGGTGAGTACACGGGCTGTGGGGCTTGGAAAGAGACCTCAGTCAGAGCGAGGGGTGGGGACATTCTGGCAAGGCTCAATCAAGACTGATCAGACCAGAGAAGTAGAAAGAAGGGATCTTCCAGGCAGAGAGTTCAGGATAAGGGTCAAAGATCAGATATGGCATTTCTGTATGGCCTCAGAACCTAATCTGCACCAATAGTGTTTATTGAGGTCTAGAGGACTGGATGGGAAACTGTAGACAGTCAAATTAGCTCACAAACAACTGTGGCTCTCTATTGCTGCATGCAGATTGCCCCAAAACTTACCACCATAAAATGCTCACAGTGTCTGAGGGTTGACAGTTTGGGAGAGAACAGCTGGCTGCATCCAATTCTGGTCTGTTGTTAGGGTGCAGACAGAGGGTATCTAGCACTGGGAGATTGGGGAATTTGGGCAGCTGGAGGTCAGCTGGGCAGCTCTGGAACTCTCCATGTGGCCTCTCCATGTGGGCTGTATTGGGCTTCTTTGCAGAATGGTGGCCTCAAGATGTTGGACTTCCTCAGTGACTTCTCAGCGTTCCAGTGTGAGTCTTCCAGCAGAAGACATAAGTCATGTGGACTTTTCTGCCTCAGGAGGCACATAATGGCACTCCCACCACATTTCATCAATTACACATGAATCACAAGCCCGCCTAGATTCAGGAAAGGGGACAGAGCCCCCACCTCCCAATGACAGGAGTGCCAAAGCAACATTGTGAAGTAATTGTGGGATGCAAAATACTGTTATGTCCATCTTTGGGAAATATGATCTGACACAAATACTTAAAAGCAAACTGACTTGGTAGGTCTTTAGATCACAGATAAAAGTGGAACCTTTCTCAACAGCAAATGATCCAGATCCATCTTTTTAGTATGTGGGTTCTTCCACACCTCATTACTTATTTTCCAGTATCAACATAAATTCTTAGTGTGTCAAATTATGTCTCAAAAGTATATTCTAGAGGGTGATGTTCTGTTAGGTCCATAATCATAAACTGGGGCATAGGTTAATAGCACCAATATTGCATGTTATATAGTGCATTAGTTATTGTGTAAGTGAATTCTAGGTCTTAGGAATTTTGCTCAATTCCATCATTCTCTAGTATTTTCACTCAAGAGATGGAAGGGAAAGGTGAGAAAAAGAATTAGAAGTTTCATGTCCTTGTATGTCTAATAACTTCTCTAGATTTATACAGAAATCAGTGGCAAAGCTGATTTGGATCTAGCTTTTTTGCTTTTTGATTTTTTTTGTCTTTTTTTTTTTTGAGGTGTAAAATACATAGACCTCTTTTTGCAACTGTGTGAGTACATAGGTTAGAGATTGTCAAGCTTAAAAATAAAACAGCCGGTTATTTTACCAACAACATAGGTTTATTTGAAAATGGCAGAAAAATTGTAATTTGAGACATGTAGGCTATGGCCAAACTAAAGGCAAGTCTGAAAGACAAAGGAGAGGAGCCATTACTTTATAGAGAAAAAGGAGGAAGTTGGGAGGGGCTGCTTTAATGAAAGTCCATGGAAGGAACATGAATTTAGGATAGTGATGATTTCTCATTGGCTGAGTTGTAGCAGTTTCTCATTGGCTGGACTGTTGCTGGGCAAGGAGAAAATCTTTCCTACTCCTTCTGGATCTAGTAAAGTAGGCTTCTTCCTGATGGAAAATGCAAGATACCTTCCTCCTGAGGTCTGCAATTGAGGGGTGGGAGGGCATGTGTGCTCCCCCTTCTGACTTCTTGGCTCTATTTTATTTTTATTTATTTTTTTCTTTTTTGTGATGACATGCATTCTGGCAGTTTGGCCTGTAAGTTGTCAGGCAACATGCAAGTAGTATATTACCTCATTAGAATTATAGAGTAGTTCTCTATACTTTTGTACAGTGAGCAAGTATTTATTTGTCTAGAATCTAGTTAATAACTATTAGAACTATTAAATACAGCTAAACTAAAATTATTCCTAATAGAGTGGCAATTCAGAAAGCACTGACTGTCTTGCATTGTGTTTGGTTTGTCATGATAGACATTATCACTTATAGTATTGACACTCTGGAAGAGGTAGAAGACTGGAAGGTCTCAAGCATCATGCTATGATTCTCTAACTTATCCAGGGCTTTGAGTGAAAACCATATTATTGTGTGTTTTTCACAAAGAACAAAATATTATGGAAATGATCATCTATTTGCAAGTTCAGATAGAATTATGATTATGCTACCATTTATTAGAATAATGTGGCCAGTCTGCAATTTTTTTTTACTTTTTAGATTTGATTTAATTTAATTTAATTTAATTTAATTTATTTTTTCATCATGATAAGTGTAATGTTTAATCCCCATAACATATTTCACCCATCCCTCCATTCCCCTTCCCACTGTTAACCATTAATCTGTTCTCTAAAGTGTCTCTTGTTTCTCTATTTTTTACTCTTGCTCATTTGTTTTGTTTCTTAATTCTACATATGAGTGAAATCATATGGTGTTTATCTTTTTGTAACTAACTTATTTCACTTATGATAATACTCTCTGGCTCCATCTCTGTGATTGAAAATGGCAGATTTCATTATTCTTTATGGCTGGATAATATTCCATTGCATATATATACTATATCTTCTTTATCCATTCATCTCTTGATGGACACTTGGGCTGCTTCCAAAATTTGGCTATTGTAAATAATGCTGAAATAAACATAAGGGGGCATATATCACTTTGAATTAGTGTTTTTGTATTTTGGGGTAAATACCCAGTTATGTGATTACTGGATCCGAGGACAGTTTTATTTTTAATATTTTGAGGAAACTCCATACTGTTTTCCACAGTAGCTGTACCAGTTTACATTCCCACCAACAGTGCATAAGGGTTCCTTCTTCTCCACATCCTCACCTCACTTGTTTCTTGTATTTTTGATATTAGCTCTTCTGACAGGTGTGAGGTGGTATCTCATTGTAGTTTTGATTTGCATTTCCCTGATGATGAGTGATTGAACATCCTTTCATGTGTCTGTTGGCCATCTGGATGTTTTCTTTGGAAAAATGTACATTCATGTGGTCTTCCCATATTTAAATTGAATTATTTGTTTTCAGAATGTTGAGTTTTATAAGTTCTTTATATGTTTTGGGTACTAACCCTGTATCAGATGTGATTTGCAAATATCTCCTCCCATTCCATAGTCTTTCTCTTGACCCTATTTTATTTTTTTATAATTTTTTTAAATTTTTTTAACATTTATTTATTTTTGAGACAGAGAGATACAGAGCATGAACGGGGGAGGGTCAGAGAGAGAGGGAGACACAGAATCCGAAACAGGCTCCAGGCTCTGAGTGGTCAGCACAGAGCCCGATCCGGGGCTTGAACTCACGGACCGCGAGATCATGACCTGAGCTGAAGTCGGACGCTTAACCGACTGAGTCACCCAGGCACCCCTCTTGACCCTATTTTAAATGAGGTTTCTTTTAGTTTCACAAACTGAAACAGCAAGAATAACAGAAAAGCAGGGACACAGGAGCTGAACACTGGGATTTCTTACTCTGACGAGCTACCAGCCTACTAGAGGAGGACTGCTTCTGCTATTTGGCCCAAGTGAAGGGAAGGTAGCAGTTTGTTAGCTGAAGATGCTGGAGGTGGGAGGGGCTGACTCAGCAGCTCAGTGCACTCAGGGCTGAAGCTCTGCCATCCTCCTGGGTCCCAGATGGCTGCTGCAACCCAAGACATCACATCTGAGATCAAGGCAAGGAGTGGGAGAGGTGGCCAGAGTCTCCCAAAGACATTTGTCCACAGGTTTCTTTGGCTAGACCATGTCTGCAGCCATTCTTGGTTAAAGGAATGCCTGGAGTAAGGGTGAGGAACTGCTTTTCCTGCCTCCAAGTGAAGGTGGGCCAAAGTGATATCCTAGAGTGCATTCTCCACTCAGCCTGTGATTGTCACCCACCCCAAGACACATGGGATAGATGTAAGGTGGGAAGTTCAGAACATGTGTGTTTCTGAACAAAAAAGAACAGTCACTGGTTTGCTGATGATTCTGAAATTGTGTATAGTGTGTGTGTGAGGGATGGCAGTGAGGTAGGTAAAAGAGAGGCAGTAAATCTTGAGCTTGGGTTGGGGAAGCCAAGCAGAGAACCTGGACTGAGGCCAAGCAGAACTTCTCAGCTTGAGTGAGCACATCTGGGTGCTGGTAAAGTGCAGGTTCTGAGGAAGCTGGGGTGGGGGATCCTGAACCTGCACCATGCTCCTACCTCATGATATTGCCTCATTCTAAGTAGCCCAGGTCCAGGTGGTGCTCAGACTTGACTGCACAGTAGGTTCACCTGAGGATATTGAAAAATTGGCTTGCATGCAAATCATGTAAAGAATATAAATTGATTTGGGTCAATAATATTAAAGGAGCAGCTGAATCACTTTTGCTTGCTGAAGCATCTGTTAAAGCTGTATTCCTCAAACTAATACATGCACAAAGCACCTGGGGATTTGCAGGCACACAGACCCTAGTTCATCAAGTCTGGGCTGGAGCCTGCAAGCCTGCATTCCTACCAAGTGTCAGGTGATAACAATGCTGCTGGTTCCTGGGCTGCACTTTAAGCAGCCAGGTAGCAAAGAGCTAAGGTAAAAGGAGTGGGTAGGGGGAAGAGATGGGGGTATTTGGAGCACAGAAGAGCATGACTACCTCTGTTGTCCCTGGTCTGAGCCAAGGGAGGGTAGCAGCTGTTCATCTGGAGATGCCAACAGTGTAGGCTTGCTGAAGACTCTTACATATGGTTTTACTTGTCTTAGGTAAACTTATATAACCTGGATTTGGGGTCAAGAAATATAATATGCTTAAATTTTGTCTTATGTAATACATAATAAAAATGAATTATGAGCATCCTTTTTATTTAAATCTTCAGAGATATAAAACAATGCAAGAGTTGGAGACAACTGCATCTTTGGGTTCATTGGAATGAATGTTGCAAGGAGACATAGTCAGAACCCAGGCTCAGAAGGGACCAGTCCATGACTCTCCTGACCTATTTAACCTCTATGCTCTAGTTTTTTCACTTCTAAATTGGAGACAAGTGCTGTTATCTCAAACAATGTGAAGTTTGCAGAGGGTCTAGCACACTTCTTGGTATGCATGAGGCTAAATGAATATGTACCTGCCTATATGGGTATGTTTATGCATGTATCTGCATGCACGCACATGTTCATGTATACATGTGCATGCATGCATGACCATACACATGCCAACCTCCCCTCCCTATCTTATCCCCTCTATAATATTTTGCCCTTGTGAGGTGTGGTAGATTGTTTGGAAAAATGGGTTGCAGTGACTCCTCTCATCTCCCCACATATCCTGCTTTGCACTGTGATACACTCACATCTCCCATCAAGTAGAGTCCATTTCTCCCCCCCTCGAAAATCCAGATGGCTGTATTTCTGACTTTGACCAACATAGTGAAGTGGGGGTGGCATTGCACTTTTTCTGAGTCCAAGCACCACAAAGCCTGCACAACCTGAACTCACTTGTTTGAACCTTACTCACTAGCCAGGCTGGATCATGCAAGTTGATGCATTCACACTGAAGTGGAAAACCAAAATAAACAGATATTTCTTATCCTTCCTACCTGCAAAGTGCTTAAAACAGTGCCTTGTGGAGAAACTATTCTTCTCGTCCATGCTTGATGTCCACTGTCACATAATTGCAGTTCATACTGCCTGATGGTATGTTGAGAACAAGGTAGACCAGATGTACAAGCACTTAAGCAGGGTGATGATAAATCACCACTTTGAACCCTTCTTCAGGCTCCAGACCATTCCTGGAACTCCAGTGACAAGCTGAAAAGGGGCAGGCTTCCTCTGTCCTGGTACCTATAGACATGGGTGCAAGGAGCCCTCCCCTATGCACTGCACAGGTTCCTGCTTTGGAAGATGAATTTCCATTTATGCAGCCTTTGATGAGAGCTTTCCATTCCTCAGGCAGGCCCAGGGTGTCATATCAATGAGGTAAGTGGTACCAAGGTGTGAGTGTTTTGCAGAATTGGAGGTAAATATGGAATAAGACTCTCTGCCAGGATTCTCAGCTAGAGACATCACCCCTGAACTTTCCACTGCCCTTAATGCCAGACCTGTGCCAGGGCATGACTGGGCTCTAGGATAAAAAAGAGTTGGCATTGCTTTGCTGTTCTAGAATGGGGCATTGATCTTTGGGTCAGGATTTCCCCCCTGTTGTATGTAAAAAGCCTTTTCTGTGTTAGTTCTCATTTCCCCTGCAGTGACTCAGCCCTGTTCGTGATCTTGGCAAGTCTAAGATGCCTGTGGAGGCCAAGATTCCTGCAGGTGCCCTGACCTAGAACTGGATGTCCAGCTTCTTTTATGAGACAATATTTTCTACATATGGAAGCCACCTTCCCATCCACATTCCTTCATACAGATACATAGGCAAACATGTGCATACACATGTTTACATGGGCAGTCACATACCAACATACATACATAGATACACCTACTCACACACACAGAGACATGAACACACACATTAACACTCACATGGACACACACACACACACACACATCCTGAGCAGTAAACCCAGTCACCGTGAACATCACTGCTGCCCTGGGATTCCCACTGGAAAGTCTGGCAGGCAATAAGCCAGTGTACAGCACTGGGGACACGGACAGCTGCAGGCACCTAGTCAAGGATGAGACTTTCTGTCCAGAGCCCCTGGACTGTTAAAAAGCCTCATGGCATGTTTCATGTCTTCACCAAGCAACACCCTCTGCCCTGGGGGAATCTGAGTCCCTGGTTCATCTAGCTGGCAGGATCTAAACACAGTACTCAAAGATGGGTCCACTGAACTTCTGCCTATAAATAATGGCAGAGAGGTGGCAGGGAGAGAGATAGGGCAGCCAGGAGCCTTAGAACACAAGCTGTCAGGTGAGGACCATGGGGTGAATTTGGGACCCCAGGCTTTTAATATGAGTGGATTCTTTCTATTTTGCTCCTAGTAATGACTGGGGTGGAGAGCAAAGAGGAATTCTTCTGTTGTGCCTGGTTCTTTTGGGGAGATCAGTTTGTTTCCATGACTGAATGAAAAGCACACAGGTTACAGTCCCTTGAGTACTTTAGAAAAAGCTTGTCTTTGTGGCTTCTTGATTTTTATTTATAGAGGGTTATTTCACCTAAAACTCCTATTTATGCTTTGCCTATGAGCCTGAAAGGATGGGATTTGCTTGTGGCATTTGGGACATGGAGAGAGGCAGAGAGGAGGGGAAACCAAGTCACAGCAGCTTGATGGAGGTTCAGCTGGGGCCTGGGCAGGGAGAAGGGGAAGGTATGGGGTGTAAATGAGTGTGTGCCTGGGGCCTCTGTAGTCACTCTGCCCAGGTATGAATCTGGCCTGTCCCTTGCCTTTTGGGAAATCATCATCCTCTCTGTACCTCAGTTTCTGTGTGAATGAAAAAGAGGCACCAGTTGCTCTGGTGTGTGTTGTCATGGAGATTACATGAGGTGAGAGATAAATAGCCCTTAGTAGGATCTGCCAATTTGGAGCCAGCATGCCATAGCTGTTACTACATTTGCTTGTATGGGGCCTTAGCAGAGGCAAGCTCCAGAGGATGGGCTGGTCAGAAGCCTTGGTATAGTGGATGAGGCAATGCTGCAGCATGGGAGCCAAGTTCCAGGTGGGCACAGAAGGTGAGGAGGCAGATGCCATGCCTGCATTCCATGAACTAAAACCATCTGAGTGGAAGCAGAGCCAGGGAGGAAGCAAATCCCAGAAGAGCTGGCTCAGACCAACCTTCCTGAGTCCAGCAAAGATGGCTGAGCCCCATAGTGAGGTGCCACAGGGTCATGGCCCTTCTCTCCCTAATGGGTCTAACTGCTGCAGCAGGTGAGGGTAGGTGGACCTGTTCATGTGGCTGATATCATAAAACTCACAGAAAATAAGGTTTCAATAGGCCAAATATGCTTTGTTCAACAGGCCCTGTGGATTTGCTCTTTAAGATGCCAACCAATTGGCTGGGGTGAATGTGAGGTTGGTTGCAATCAGTTTTGAGAGCTTTTTGAACATATAAGTGGTGACTAGTGGAATACTAAAAAGGTAGAGCATAATAAAGGATGCCCCTGAAGATTTGAGATCTCTACAGGCTGGGAGAATACCATTTGCAAACAGCTTGGAGAGGGCAGGACATTCGTGGGGTCTTTGTGCAGAACAAGTCATGTCAAAACAATGCACACTCACTCTCAGTAGGTTGACAGGTTGACAGGTTGACAGGTACAGTTGATTAAAGGGGGTAAGTCTCAGATGCTATTGCCTGAACATTATCAGCCCCTGATTATCACAGAGGTGGGCCCACTGCAGGGCCACAGGCAAGGCTAGTCATAGGAGCTGCTGCATGCAAAGGGGTTTTGGCATTATTCTCACAGTGGACCCAGGCAAAGTACATCAAGGATTCCTGAAACCTGGGGGTATAGACATATGTGGGGTACATCCTAGGAGTGGCTCCCAAGTGGGGACCCGACACTAACATTTATGTTAAGATTAAATGATGACACTAATCAACTGTTGGCAAAGGACATCACTTGACAGCATTTGGGAGTATTTGAAGAAAATTAGAGATATGGTTATGAGTAAAGATGTTTAATTCATTTGTTCACTGAGTGCCAAGTCATTGGGCACCCACTACGTGTTATGTGCTTTCTGGGAACACAATAAAATAAAAGATGCAGTACCTTCCCTCAGGAAGCTGATAGTTTTCTTTGATGCAAATACATTTTGGAAACAAAAACAAAAACACAAAAAGTATAAAAAGTAAGAAGAAAAAGAAATGGCAAAGATGGGTAAAAGGAACAAAAATAGAGTTAAAATAGATACTCCATTATGGGTGCGTTATGACATCCTGCTATTTCTGTTTAACAGACAGAGCACCTGATGCTCAGCGAGGCACAAGTCTGCTCAAAAGACCCAGGTAACAGGGCCCAGCTAGAGTTGATGCTGTTGACCACTGTGCTTCTCTGCCTTTGTGCTTGTGGTAAACTAGGCGCCCACACAGGCACTGAGTACCACCTTCTTCATCCACGCCCCTCAGAACATGCCCACTCCTTTTGCTGGTTCCTGGTAGACATTATGGTTTTCTGTCAGTGTCAGGGTCCTGCTAAGAGTGACACTGAACCCAGGAAGCAGCCCCCTAGCTCTGCTGTGAGAGGTCAGAGGTGGGCACTTGCTAGACAGGAGAGAGGTGAGCTGGGCAGGTGAGCGAGAGGAAGGGTAGGCTCAGCTCAGCTGCAGTGTTGGAGGCCTCTCCAATGTCTGGTCTGAGTTCTGCAGGGCCCACCCCAGGGGACATTTGTATTTCCATCCTGGCTTAGGAGACTTTGGTAAACCTCCAAGTCCCAAAGGAAAAACAAACAACAAAATGTCATCATCACCCCCTTGCAGGATAAAGGACAGCACCCACACCACTGAGTACAGAGAGTATAAGAACAGGGGCAGGTAGGACTGTTGAATAGTGCCCTCCCCCTCTCCGTGGAGGATGAAGATCCTCCCTGGTCATGGGGCTGACCAGGATGGGGCTTACTGACCAGCTCACCATCTTCAAGCAGCCCTGCCCTTCCCATAGCAGCACCTTTCCCTGCCATCCAGCAGGAACATCCTGCTGCCAGCCAGATCCTCCAAGCAAAGGGAAACCACGCATCTTGCGCAGTGGCAGGAGTACAGTGGGGATGTGGGTGACTCTGGTGTTGGCTTCATGTGAAATGGTGATTATGATAGTCCCACTGTGCTAACCCATTAGTAATGGAAGAGAACATCTATGACTTCAGGAAGGTTAGGCACTTTGCAATACAAGGCTATCCAAGTATTGAAATGTCCTCAGAAAAGTTAGGGAAGCCTTGAATACTTTGCCCCAAATCATTCTGTTTCCAATTTTTATCAAAGTCAGTTTCACTGGAAGAATTAAGTACACCAGCAAACCTAAACAACACTCTGTCATTCTTTGCTCTGAGAATTAGCACACATTTGTAATTATAATGTAAATCTTGTTAAAGATGGAATGAACTCACTTACATAGCTTTGGGTTTCTTTTTTTTTTTTTTTTTTTTTTTTTTGGCATAAAGCCCACATGTGCACCTGCACACTATTGTGAAGTTTGGTTGCTGGTTTAAGTGGACTTAAATTTTAACTGGATTTTCCCTCAATATCAAATATTCTTTGGAAACAGTAACCTCTTATATTAACACAGGTTACTGGAGATTTTCAGACCATCTTTCATAAAAGTTTCACATACAGGGCTACTTTGACTACTTTGGCTTGTGATTTTCTCACCTCCTGTGCTGGAGAAGATGCTGTGAGCTCACATTCTGTCCTGGTGGCATGCCGAGTGTGGGAGAATCGTGACAAAGTAAAGCTAGCACCACTGTCATCAAATGCTTGATGGACACTCACACTTATAACTAGACAGGTTAAGAGCAGACCCGAATGGGTGACCTCATGACCTGGGTGCCTAGTGTCCCTCTGGTCACTGCCATTTCCATGCCCACAAGTGGCTGGTCTGGATAAATCATGAACATGCCAGAGTCAATCAAAATGTTCAGAGTATGAAGTAAAAGCGGAAGTGAAAGAAGCATAGAAAAGTGTGGGCTGGTACCTTCCAAAAAGATTTAGTGTTTTCATCTGACCAACAGTCAAGTATTTTTATGTGCCAAGCTCTGTCCTGGGTGCATGGGATACAGAAGCAGTGGGTCAGACAAGGTCTCGGCTATCATGGAGTGCACACTCCCTTGGGGCAGGTAGAGAAACAGGTACAGAAAACAACCTAGAAGTTTTAGATTGTGATATGTGCTATGACGAAAAAGTGTTCAGGTGATAGGTTGACTGGGGAAGAGTGGAAAATATATGTGGTAGTCAGGGAGAGCATCTTTAAGGAAATGATTTTGGAGCTAAGATCCTGAAACAAGAAGGATCTAACCATGCCAGGATGTGTGCAAAGGGTCCAGGCACAAATACAAAGGCCTGAAGTGGGGCCCAACCAGGAACAAATGGACATTTCGGGAGCAGGTACCATGAGGCCAGTGTTGTAGATGCTGCTTTTGGAGGACCTCTAGGTGCAGGGGGTACAGAAATAGGAAGTGGGCCTGGGGCAGCTGGTAGAGGCCAGATTGTGCAGGAGTTCAGGCCAGGCTGATGGGCTTGGACTTCATTCTAAATACATATGGAGGCCCTTGCAGGCTCTAAGCAGAGGGGGGAGAAGGTCTGCTTAGCATTTCTAGAGACATCTTGTGCTCCAAGAGAACCAGATGTGGAGGCCCAAGGGGAAGCAAGTGACTTCCCTGGTCCAGGTGGGCATGGCTGTGGTTGAAGCTGGGTGTTGGGGATGCTGGAGATGGATGTGGTAGGATTGGGCTGCTGAGAATCAAGACAGAAAGAGACGAATGGAGACGAATGGAGGATGACTCTGGGGTTTGGCGTTGATGGACTTACTTATAAGATCCATGGGGCAGTGGTTCTGTCTAGCTTGCTCACTTCCCTGTGCCAGGCTGTGGGATTACATCTGGCATGTGGCATGTGCTCTAATGCTTGTGTGGAGTTGGTGAGTGGTGGAGGGAGACTGGGGTAGTGTCTATGGCTCTGAGACTGAGGGGCTCTCTCCCAGTGGGGTGCCAGGTGGCTGTATGCCCAGAGGGAGGCATGGTGGTGCTCCTGTGGACATCCACATCTGGAGGCCATTGAGCCCTAGGATTGGCTAGGCCTACTGAGACTGGAAGGGAAGAAGAAAAGATGAAGGAGGGACCCTGAAGTCATCCCAGCATGTGGAGATCTGGAAGAGGAGAATGGACCCTGGAAACTGGGAATAAAGAGCCACAGACATTGTGGGATCCCTTTGAGATCCTTTGTCCTGTGGACGCTCAGCTACGGTGTCTCAACCACAGTGTCTACTCACTCAGATGTGGGGCTTAGGGAGATGTGTTGGGGGGAGGTGAGGGAATTCAAGGGAGCTGGCCCAGCTAGAGAAGTGTATGTGGAGAGCAGAGTAGCAATGGAGGAAAAAGTCTTTAGGGTGGGAAGATAAAGCCCTTGAGAAGCCAGGGAGGAGGGTGAGCAGTAAAGTAACAAAATGGTGACATGAGTATGGGAAGGAGAAGAGATAGTGGCCAGGTGCTGACACTCTCCATGCCTATTTGTGAGTGATTCTGTTGAAGGTACTCTTGAGGTGGAGCCCTAGAGGATGGGTAGACCAGGACAGAGGAAGGAAGACCCAACTCTGGGAGGGTGGAAGTGGCAGAATAGGGACTGGCCACAGGGGTGGACCTGGGACCCTGGGGGTCCAATCTGGTTGCCCTGCTGCTTTGCCTATGGAAGGCCAGAGTGGCTGTCCCAGCAGAGCCCCCATTATGCTGGATGGTGTGACTGTGCACGTGGCAGACACCAAGTAGTCCTGGCTTTCATTCCATCCCTGAGGGAGGCACTTGGCAGCCCCTAATACCCTCTGATGTGACCCACAAATTCCCTTTTTCCTGCTGGCAGGTCCCACTGGTCACTCCATGGAGGTCCTGTTCAGTGCTCTTTCTGTGGCTGTATACGATCCCCTGATAAAAATGGTTTGCACTGTTTAATTCAAGGTCCCAGAAATGCCAATTGTCATTTGTTACATAACACTTACACTGATTAAAAAAATAGTTTTGAGGAATGCTCCAGCATATGGGGCACAGGAGATACCTGGATGGGATTTTCCAGTTAAATTTTTTTGGGGGCGGTAGGCATTTACAACATATTCTGAGACATGGAGAGATGGGATGGGTTCCTTGTCAGAAGTTTCAGACAACAGGTCTGCCCTCTGTACACAGTAAACCTACTTCAGACCATGCCTCCATGCTTGCTGAAGGTCAGCTACTTGATGACCATTACTGAGCTCCCATCTCTATCAGTGCTTTTTGGGTGGGAGGGATACAAAACACCCATCTCTGCTTGCCACACCTGCTCCTACCCCTACTTATGTCTCAGATATAACCCTGGTTTGTAATCTGAGACCATGTCTTTCTATTCCCCAAGTTGATTGATTCCCTGTAGGTTAATGGCAGTGAGGCTAGGGATGTCGCACAGGCAGGGTGGGAAGGGCAGCCCTGATACACTGCTTCTGTCTGAGACTTCCCAAATTGACAATCCAAATCCTAGATGGTGCTGGTCACACTTTCAGTAAACATGGTAGAGAGAGTCCCTCTGTAACAATGCCAGTGGGAATTTATTTGGACAGAATTAGGATCAAATCTAGGGACTTGAACCACACATTCTTTAAACATAAAATGAGTGATACAATCCTACGGATAGGGGGGGATTCAAGCAAGAACACATTGGTAGAGTGTGATAACTCCCTAGGCTAATAGTAGCTGCCTGATAAATGGGTATTGTTATTTTTTTTAATATTCAAAAGCTGTTAGGTTTAACTGCACATTGCAGGATCAGCAAGAAAGGAATCCTGTCTCTTGCATTTGTGTGAATTGTAAGGTAAGCTTGTCTTTTTCTACCAACATGCCAGCTGGGAGGTTGATAGGATTGCATTGAGTCTGTGGATCAATTTGCAGATTATTACCATCTTGGCAATGCTGTTTTCCAATTCGAGCACCCAGAATGCCTTTCCATTTATTTAACTCTTCTGTAATTTCTTTCAACAGTGTCTTAGAGTTTTTGGTGTACAAGTTTTCCATGTCTTTTTGTTAAGTGCATTCCTGAGGATTTTATTCAACTGGGTTCTGAAAGTGTGATGTTTTCAATAATGGAATGAGCATCAGCATATGACAAACCTGGGTGTAAATTCTGGCTCTGTTAATGGTCTTGTTTTGTCACCTTGGGCAAGATACTGGCTTCTCTGAACATCTGTTTCCTCATCTAAAAGGAGGCATCCCAATTCATTCTTGCTGAGGCAGGTAGGCTGCTCATGTGGGGTGATGCTCGTGAAAGCACGCAGCACAGTGCTACTGAATATTGGTTGTGTTCCTCCATTTATTAAGTCCACAGCAAGACCTATTATTTTCTCACACAGGATATCTTGTTTGCAAATGCTGCATTAAAATACCATCAACATCATTGGGGGACACACGCCTGCCTACTTTGTACTTTACATATTTAAAAATACTTTTTCACCCTTTTCAGTGATATAATTTTATCTATTTCTAATTCTCAATTTCTCCCCCTCAAAAAAATTCCCCTTGAGTTTTTTTGACCTACATCCACCTTTTGTGGGATTAGTAAAGAATTTTATCTTTCCAAAGTAGCACTAACGCAATTCACTTCATTTAATATCTCATTACTGGCTCATATGTTCTTAGAGGCATGGGATTTTATCATAATGTCATTCTTCTCTTCTTCTGTCTTTAAATATGTTTTATCATGTTTAAGAATATAATGAAATACCTGCGGTGATTGATGCCCAGTCCCTGTAAATCAAGACACCTTCTTTCCTTTCTTTTAATTCAGTGCTTTCTGTTCTGCATGAGACTCGGGTTTCAGCAGCATAGTGAAGGACTGACCCTCTGTCTTTGAAAGGACACGCCTTCTTCCCCTGTCCCACTCTACACACACCACCAGCACACAGGTGTATGGAATTGTAAAACCAGAACTTGTGCAGGAACTTTGGATCTCTTTTCCAAAATTAAATATAAATAGGGGTTTTTAACCAACACTGGGGACTGTTGCTGTTACAAAACCCATGAACTAGTGAAGAGTATCAGCAACAGGGGCTGACAAGCCAAGTTTAGCTGACCACACTGTTGAGAATTTGAAGATCATTCACTGTGCTGATTTTAAATGTAACATGTGCATTCACTTTGCTGCTGCAACTAAATGGAGAATGATGGCTAAGCACTAACAGGAATGGCTTTCCCCAAGTGCACTGTCAAAATCTGTGTTTTTTCATGGGAAATAATACACAATGTCATACAAGGTGGTGTTTGTCATCAGCCTGATACACCGACAGGTTATTGAAATAAACACCTAATGATCCTACAGCCTTTGCTCCCAGGGCTTTCCCCATGTGGTGACATCACAGCCTAGACCTTGAAGGAGCATGTTGATGGGCCTAAGCATTACCCTGTTAGGGAGAGATAGAAGGCCTTCCTGATATGATTTCACAGGCATGTGTGGTCAGAAGAGGAACAAAAGAATGAGGCGTCTCAGACCTAGTGACTCAGATTTAGTTTCAGGTAGAAGTGAAAGGTAATGGGCTCACATTCACCAGTGCTCACCTCGGCTGCTCCAGGCAAAGCTGCAGTAAACAGGCCATATGAGCACGTGAGAACTGCCAACATAAAACATTCTGTTGTGACATAAACCTCTATGTTACTTAGTGTTAATGATTAGAAATCACATGGAAAGGATGGGTCGGTACCAGTCCAGCTTTACAAGCTTTGCAGAGACTCTCAACTGTGCAAACAACAGCTCTTCCTGCCTTGGGCAGGCAGGGGCTGCTCTGGGGGCAGGAGAAAAGCAAGGGAAAGGGGTATTCCTGATAAAACAAACACTGACCACTCTCCTATCATTTAAAAAATCTGTAGAACGGTGTGCAAATCTTTACTAATATGAATGGTTGAAAAATATACAAAAAGCTGATTTCCGATTATCAGCTGAGGGAACAGGGATAATAGATGCCTGGTGAATCGTGTCATTAATTTTGATGATTCTGACCAAAGCATGTTTCTAATAGAAATACCTTAAGTTAGAAATGCCAGAGTCACACTCCCTGCATGCCCTGTCCTGTCCCGAGGTCAGGTGGGAAGGCAGAGGGCCAGACCAGCAAGTTCTCCTTTCACTATCCAGGCTGAGAAGCCAGTGTCTGTACCCCTGTACAGACAAAAGCATGGGGTCTGTGCTGTCATCCCTGCCCTCCAAGTAGTGCTTTGGTTTGCACATTTATGTCTCATGAATGGCATTTTAAAAGATGCCAAATAGTGACTGTAATGTTTCTTTAAAAATGAACAAATACTACTGGAAGGTGTTAATATAATTGGAATAAATATAATAGGAAGAAATGCCAGAAAAACTAGAAATACCTTATATACTACAAAAAAGGGACCCAGCACCTTCCTTTAAATCAAATTCTGTTTTTAATCCCTTTTCTGTGAGTTTTCACAAAATATTGGGCTATTTGGGCCTTTCTGTATCAACTTAGAGAATCAGATGTTTCTAGTTGGCAAACAGAAGCAAATATTCTTCTTCTGTTTGCTTTTGTGTTGATTGAAGTGATGTGCCCCTTCCTATTATTTATAATGCCATAGATGTGACTTTCCCGTCCAGCTCCACCACATGCTTAGTTAAAGTACAGCCTTTAAAATGCTTACCATATCAGACCTGTCTATCAGAGCATGAGACAAAGAATACAGGATTTCTACAGGAAGTCTGTGCTGTGGGAGATCTGTTTCCCATAAAGCAAAATGAATTGCACTCATGGTCTGACACTGACAGCTAGGACCTGTGCTCCAGACCCCAAGGGGGGGCCCATGGAAGGATTTTCTAATTAGTGAAGACAAATTGAAAATGGAAGCAGATAGCTTACCAAGTCTACTATATCAACATTTTAAAAAATTTTTTTTAACGTTTATTTATTTTTGAGACAGAGAGAGACAGAGCATGAACGGGGGAGGGGCAGAGAGAGAGGGAGACACAGAATCGGAAGCAGGCTCCAGGCTCTGAGCCATCAGCCCAGAGCCCGACGCGGGGCTCGAACTCACGGACTGCGAGATCATGACCTGAGCTGAAGTCAGACGCTTAACCGACTGAGCCACCCAGGTGCCCCTATCAACATTTTTAAAAGTGGAAAAAGTGAAATTTCCTCAAGCTAGCAAGAATCTGAAATAATTTGAAGCTTTAGAAAAAGAAATATATATATTTATCTACTAAATCAGGCAAATAACATACTTGCATATTTCATATATTTGATCATGTTATAAATTCTATTTTGTACTTTATATAGTAGTAGGTACTTTGCTTTGAGAACTATACTTCCATAGATGCCATATTAAGCCTCCTAAAAGTTGTTATCCCATTGTGCTATGGACAGAGTGTTTTACACACCTCCCCCACCCCCTGAAATCCTGTGTTGAAGCCCTAGCACCCAGTGTGATGGTATTTGGAAATGAAGCATTTGGAAGGTAAGTAGGGTTAGTTAAGGTCATAAGTGTGGGACCCTCACGATGGGATTGGTGCCTTATAACAAGAGGAAGGGAGAGAGCTGTTGCTGTCCCCCCACGTGCACATACCCAGGAAGGGCTATGTGAGGACAGAAGGAGAAAGAGGCCTTCTGCTAGCCAGAAAGAAAGCCCTCACCAGAAATCAAATCATCCGGCACCTTGACCTTGGACTTCCCAGCCTCCAGAACTGTGAGAAAATAAATGTATGTGGTTTAAGCCTCCTATTCTCTGGTGTTTTGATGGTAGCCCAAGAGGACTTTTGATCATCCATAGTACACTGGCCCCGGGTAGTGGCTACGGTGTTATATATGTGACACTGCTGACTAGGAGCAGCTAATGAAGGCTTTTCCCACTCATTTGCTTGATTCCACTTATTTCAGGCCCTAAGCTAAGCTGAGCAGAGCTGAGCTGTGTCCATTTGCATGGCCTACTGTGTGTGTGTGTGTGTGTGTGTATTTTTTTAAAATTTTTTAATGTTTATTTTTGAAGGAGAGAGAGACAGAGTGTGAGTGGGGGAGGGGCAGAGAGAGAGGGAGACACAGAATCGGAAGCAGGGTCCAATCTGTCAGCACACAGCTCGAGCTCTCAGCACAGAGCCCGACACGGGGCTAGAACTCACAAACCGCGAGATGATGACCTGAGCTGAAGTCGGATGCTCACCCGATTGAGCCACCCAGGCACCCCATGTATTTATAATTTTAAATGTTGATTTATTTACTTGGAGAGAGAGATAGAGAGAGAGCAGGGGAGGGACAGAGAGAGAGAAGGAGACAGAATCCCAACCAGGTTCCATGCTGTCAGTGCAGAGCCCGATGCAGGGCTTGAACCCACAAACTGTGAGATCGTGACCTGAGCCAAAATGAAGAGTCAGATACTTAATTGACTAAGCCACCCAGGCACCCCAGCCTACTGTATTTCTGATGGGGAGCAGTAAGGAGCAGAGGCTGGGGCAGCAGGTCTGAGGCCAGGCTGATTGGGTTCAAATTCCAGCTTTCCCACTTACTAGCTGTCTAACCATCAGATATGACTTTACCTCTATGTAACTAAGTTTCCTCTTCAGAAAATATCAGTGGTAATAACAAAAACCACTTTATAGGATGCTTGTGACATCCTGAATTGTGAGGTGTTTGGTCCATGTTGCCTCAGATATTATCCATCCATCACACTGTACCTTATGGAGTTAAAGAATTCCACCCATCGTGTCTCATCCAGGAGTTTTATGTGCAGTGTATCTTCTGCACACTTGCCTCTGTAAGCCCAAACTTCTTACAGCTAATGCCTGCGACTTTCTACCATTTTTCCAGAAGTGGAAACCCACTCAGCATACACCAGGGTAAGCTGCAAGGTCCAGGGAGTGAATGCCCTGGGATCAACTCTTGAACAATGATGGACAGGGAGTTGGCATACAAATGCCCCAGTTCCCTTGCCCCTTAGGTCAGATTACTCTGAGTGCACATTCAACACATTCTCTCAGACTTCCCCAGCAAGCCTGAGTCCCAGTTGCCTGCAGCAGAAACTGGCTTAATAGCACATAGTTTCTTGGCTTCTCTCTGTTCCTCACCTTACTTGCCATTACCTGTCCACCTCTTCCTGGAACTACCTCCCAAATAAACAATTTATATTCCAATCCTTGATTCAGAGCCTGCTAATGGGAAGTTGGGGATCACCGTGGACATAAGAATCATAGCCTTACTGAAATGATAGGACTGTTCTGCATATGTGCTTCTCTCCTACTCACTAAGTGAGTTCTGTCCCAGAACCAGTGGAAAACAGGGACTGGTGTCACACTGGGAGACAGTGTCATGTGGGAAGTGGCTTTGCTCATGAATCGATACTGCTCTGATCCACAGAGTGTCAAATCTCTTCAGGGTAAATCATATCCCAGGAATAAACAAGAGTGAATCTCAGGGAGGTAGAATCTCTCTGGATCTTCACAAATGAATGTTCTCCTGTAGAGTCTAATAAGAAAGAATATGACTTGGAGACAATCATTCATTTGGCCTCAGCAGCTATTTTAATAACTTTTAAGTGTCATTCCATGGATATCTCATCCAAAATCTGTTAAGAACTGCTTATTTGCTTTTCCAGATCAAATGCATATCCACCACAGTGTATTGCCATTTGGCTTCTGATCAGAAAAAAGTGAAGGCCTGTAGAACTGTGCTAGTTCTCCTGTGCTAGTAGAACTGTGCTAGTAAAGGTAATAATATACAAAGATCATTGAAGTAAGATAGCATGCCAGCAACCATGTTATAAAGTATCATCAGATCTATGTTTCTGATGTATCTGGAAAGCACCTTCAGGAGAGTTTTATCTGTATTTATATGTATTCTACTTTAAATTCTGACTAAGATCTTCAGTGGAGATGGACTTTTACAAAACTATGTTCAATGCTCATTTGGAAGTCATAGCATTTGTTTCTAGATTTCAAAGGTCCTTCATCCCAGATATGTGAATGGTCCTTTACCCAAGATTCATGGTCAGGTCTCGGAAGCAATGTGGCCAAGTGAGACTGGTGAGTGAACCAGGGCCTCTTCCCTTCCTCTCAGTGGCTGGGAGGACCTTCCTGAGGACCATGGAAGAAGGCTGGCTTCTGCTGCTAGAAGAAGGGCTGCTGATGTATGGAAATCTACCTCAGGAGTGGGTTGCTAACACATAGTATTTATCATCCAGGACATGACAAAGACATGTGGCAATATAATAAGATGGGTTAACCAATTAACTAAATAAATAGGTAATTCCAAAAAGGCTAAGGGAAAAGATGAGAGAAAAAATGAAATAAAACCAGGACAGAGGTGATACTCCAAATATATATTTTGAGGTCCAGAACTGGCTGTAAGCTCACCAGCAGCAATGCAAAGAGGGAGACACAATCAGAAACATGACTCACAGTGTCCAAGTGGTAAAAATAGACCAAGGACTCATGAGAAGCTCATCTATTTCTGTTCCTGAGATGAGATGCAAAGTTCTCATTGAAGCAACACTGCACTGCAATAAGCAGCATCCCCCAAAATACCCTAGCGGGAATACCTTCCCCAATTCTCCAGTCTCCCTAACCCTGCTCTAGCTTTCCATGACCCTTATCTACATAACTCACTAACTAAATTCATGGTCTGCATCCCATCCTTATGTAGAACATAAGCTTGGCAAGGACAGAGGCTTTAACTGGCTCCCTGATGCACCCCCAGCATGGGTAACAGCATCTGGTACAGGGCAGGTGGTCAGGGCATGTTTGTAGAATAATTGAACTGAAGAAATTTCATTTCATTAGGAATTTTCCTTACAGAGTGGATCCATGGGATTTGGCAAGGGTAGTTTTATGCTCTGCAGACATTCTTGGTGTGTAGGTCTCTGATGGCTTGTTTCAGTGCAATGTGGATTGTGGTGTATCTAGTCCAAGGATCAAATAAAAATGCACATGTGTAAATGGAGCACATAAATAACAAAAATGTTTAAAGAAGCCCCTTGAAAGAAAATGGGGGGTGGGTTTGGAGATTGAGAAAGGGAAGGGACCCACGCAAGCTGGACTGGGTAACTGTCAGGTACCTGTGTGCCAACCAGCCCTAGCCTTGGCTGTGGATCTCCATCTATGGCTATGAAGCTACTGGGGGCTGGGTCCTGGGGTTTATTTGCCCTGTTGTGAAGCATAGAAACTCTTAATTTTCAGTTTTCTTCAGGGTAGATCAAGCTCTAAACTTGGAAACTGTAGTTCATATGAAAAAGCTTTTACTTCAGAGTAGTAAAAGAAGGCCAGTGGGACCAACAGAAAGTTGCGGATGGAGATGGTGTCTAGGGGGTGGGGATGGAGGTAGAAAAACAGGGGTTGGCTTATTATGGGCCTCCTAAGCTACACTGAGGCCTTTGGACTGTACCCCAGGAGCACTGTCTCTAAAGGAACATGCACAGGGGTGTCACAAGATCAATTATATGTCTGAAAGACATAGGGGTAGATGTTGTGGAGGAGCTAAGAGATGTTGAGGTGGTCTGGGTGAGAGATGGTAACAGCTGGCTCTAGGGTGACAAGGGAGATGAGTGAAAGGATCAGCAGGACTTGTTGATGACACTATTTTGGTGGTGAGGAGGAGGTGGTGGTAATAGAGACTCCAAGGTTTGGGATTTAGATCAATAGTGATTCGTGGACACAGGGAGTGGGGAAGGGAACAAGTTAGGTTTTGGTGTGCATTGAATCTGATTCTTTTGAGAAGTCCTAGTGGGGATTCCAGTGGGTCTGGTGGTCATTGGCACATGGGCAGTAGTTGGCACCATGGGTTACAGGGAGACTGATGAGTGATAAAGGATCTAAACACAACACTTAAAGGCTGGACAGAGAAGGATGACCTGGTGGAGAATGGGTGGGAAGACCTGAGGAGGGGGCAGGAGAAGCAGGAAAAAGTGCAGCCAGAGAAGCCATGGGAAAAATTATCTGGAGGAGAAGGAAGTTGCCAAGGGGTCATATGTTTCTGAGAACTCAAGCATTGAGGAGGTGAGAACATATCCTCTTGGCTCATTGACATCTAGGCCATGGGTTTTCTCGGTGGAATGGCCAGGAGGGCACCAGATTGGTTCCTGCACACCCCTGCCCCAGATTTGCCCTCTTCACTCAACCTTGCAGCTCAATTTGGGTGGATCTGGTGCATCCACATTGGTTTCTTAAACCATGGGATTTGGTTTTCGGTGGCACTGCAAGATTTTTAACAGAATTTAAATTTAGTAGAATCCCAGGTGTTCTCCATGCATACTTGTTTCATAGTTTACTCCATCCACCAGGTTAAGGCATATCTGCTGATGGCTAATCAAAGCATCATCCTGAAGAACCAGACCATAGACATCAGAGCATAGGGAGGCTAGAGCTTACTGAGTGGGTCAGAAATCACAACACAGGAAGTAAGAGGCTAGATATTACCTTGTAACACCTGAAGCGAGTTTTTAAGTGTGTAGCTAGTGACATGTCACTAAAGTTTCATCCTTTCTTGGTGGTCTCACTGTCTCTATCCTGCTGAATGCCATGGCTTAGTGGTAACCAGCCAGAGGCTGGCCTCAGAACAGTGTTGCTACAGGGAAATGACTTATTTTAACCAGTCCAGAATAAGTGTGCCAGCATGACAGTAAATAAGAGAGTGCTATGACATAATCTCAATGCTGACCCTGAGGTTTGGGGTATGACTTAGTCCCTCCATACCATCAATTTAACTCAAGTGTTTCATTTTGGTACTACACGGTTCCATTTATCAGTAACCTCCCCCCACTGTGACTGGAAGGATTCCCAGCAAGGGGTCTGTCTTCTAGGCATCCTTATCTTCAGCAGGTTTTAAGACCAAGGACACATGGAATAAGGTAAAGTGAAATCTTTATGCGAAAACATGCCACACATCCAAACAGCAGCAGACCCACATACCCAGAAAAGAAAATGTAAGTGAGGGAGTACATCCAAGTCATCAGCAAACCAAGTCATCTTTGAGAGAAAGAAATCCTCCTGAAGATATGGACATTGTGATAGCAGTCCTGATGCCACCAGAGTGACCAATGGCCTGGTATATTGTCACCTTATTTTTCCTTGAAAGCTGGAGAAATGAGATCTCAACATATAAACTTTCTAAAATTCAAGTCTCTGGAAGTCACATAACATTAACACCCACCAGAAAAGGCCCTTATCTGGAAGCTCCAGACTGGCCTCTTTGTTGCAGCAGATCTGTGGCCAGCAATCCAGAAATTGTACTCCCCTAAACTAAAATGCTTACTGGTTTCATTCTGGCTTGTTTAAAGTCTGCTATGCTGTGATTTTCAGGGCAGTGGATCTTCCTTGACCTACTAAGCCAAATTAGCATGGCCCACAGCAGACCACACAGTTCCCAGAACTGACAGAGATGGCACCTTGTCACCCACATCACATGGGAGGGGCAGGTGCAAGTCCACTATACAAAGAGAGCAGCTGGGCAGAGGGCAAGACAGCCTGTAGCCTGGCCCCTCATTCAGTCCAGGGGAGAGATTGGGCTAAAGGGTTTGGGTGTGTGTGGCTTTCTTGGGAAATGATTAGGGTGAGAGTAGAAAAGTGAGAAGGGAAGAGAGGGCCAAATAATGGCTCTTTATCAAGAGTCACCACAGGCATGGGTGAGTGGTGGCTGGGGTCAGTCCTGCTGGGTGAGTTCTGGAAGACAGAGTAGGACCTCTTCAGAATTTTGACACCTGCAGTCCAGGGCTGGTGGATTCATTCTCCACCTCAGTCCACAGTGGCCAAGGCTGCTTCTGGGGACACTGACTCCCTCCTGAGCTTGCCAGCATGTGGACCAAGACAGCACCTTCATTTGCTTGCAGTAGGATGCATCAGTGCATGCTATGGGGATGAGTGCAAAGGGTATACAGGCAGGGACCATCACATCTGCAATGCCAGAAATGCCTCAACTTTCTGATTAATCATCTATATTCCCTAGAAGTTCCAGAGGGAGGAGCAAATAATAGTCATTATCATTTTGTCCCTGCTATTGAGACCCCTGGCTTTTCTGGAAGATGCTGTTGGAGCTCACTACTTAGGCTCTTCCTTTGTACAAAGGCATGTTCCCACTCCACCCCTGGGCACCAGCAGGAACACAAATCTTGCCATTATTGGGCTACTTTGAGCAGTACAGGAGCCCAGAGGGAGGAGAGCTGTAGGGCCCATGAGAAGGCACCTACTCAGCACACAGAGCAGGTGTCCACAGGGCTGTAGGTTCCTCCTGTAGCTTCTGAGGATTTCCCTGATGGAGAAAAGAAAGTGGACCGTCACAGGCATAAGCAGGACACCAGTGACTAAGCCAAGCCTTCTCCATCATCTGAACATGAGAGAAGCAGCCTCCAGTGGTCTCCTGCTGCTTGTCTGTCTCCTCCTTGTCCAGGACACGCTGTGGGCACAGTTTGCCCACAACCTGTGGATCCCACGCAAGGAACTCATTGCCAAGAAGAGCCAAGGGGGTTGGTTGGGAGGTGCACTGTTCACAAATACAAGAACCACTAAGTATGGAAGTAGGGAAGTAGGTCAGTGGACCCTCATAAGAGCCCCAGTCTGAAGTGGTCACTTGGGCAGAAGTAAAGAGAAGGATCTGCATCTTAATGTGTGCTTTAAAAAAAGCTAGAAAAAAAAAGAAAGAAAACTGCTAGAGAGGAAGAGGGCATAAAGAAAGGTGGGAGAAAGTTAAGAGATTAACACACAATAATGGGTGAGTAGAAAGTTAATATTAAGAGGGATAATATTTAAATGTCAGATGATTTAAAAGCTCCAAAGAAGAAAAAGATATATGAAATAAAAAAGATTAAAATGTAAAAAAGAAACCACAGAACCAGCAAAGGGGAAAGCCCAGAAGTTAAAGATTGTGTTTTAAAGAAAAAACAAAAATGAAACGAACAGGTAAATGTTAAAACAAGACTAGGAATTGGTAACAAAATGCATACAGTTCTTTAAAATGATAAAAAAAAAGTGTGATTTCTCTGGCTCCCAACTCACCTGCCTACAGGCACACAGTGGAATAATTGTGGGTATTGAAGGATAAAGGAAATAAATAGAGGTAGAAGGAAGGAGCCTGAAGATTAAATTAAGAGTATTGATATCAGGTCAATAAGAAATAAAAACCACAATTGCCTAGATTCCAAGTCCTACAACATAATGAATTTGTAGTTATTTAAGAAACCAATACAGTGTAAAAAGATAATACATAAAATATATGTAGTGTTTCACTGGCTTGATGTGTAAATCTCTCTGGAGTGAGTTATCAGTTTCCCATGAGATGTCCTTGGGTCCTTGTAACTTTTGCAGGAACTCTTGGCACAGACAACTGTCACTCAGAGTTTATGACCTGATGCTCTATAGACATGTTTTATTTAGTCCCTAGAGGGATTTAGGGGATTCACATGAATGCATGTGCACACACACACACACACACACACACACACACTTCAGCTGTCATTTTAAAATAAACCTGGATCCAAGTTTCTCTTGAGCTCTCTATTGTTTTCTTCTCTCTCAACTTACTTAAAATGTACACTTTTTATTTATATCATTAGTTATTAGTCTTAATTTTTTAATATGTGTTCCTTAATGTGCAAATTCCAGAATTAATGCTATCACCATCCTTCTCAGGAATATAAGGATCTTAGAATCCCCTTTCTGAGTTACATTATTGTTCAGTATTTTAGTTCCTTCTTACTTTTGTCACACCAGAATTCATCCTTGTTATTGTCATTATTGTTGCTATTTATATATTCAGTGCTTATTAAAGATGACTCATATTCCTCAATTACCTTATATTTGCATCTATTTCTGCCTTCTGTGATGGATCTCCTCTTGTCCAGAGAATATGGTTTAGCAATCCTTTTAGTGAAAATCTCTTAGTGGTTCATTCTTTCAGTCTTTGGCCAAATGCATTTTGTTCTTATTGGTGAATTAATAGTTCAACTAGGTATAGAATTCTAGGTTGAAAGTGTTTTTACCCTCAGGAAATTCGAAAGTATTTTTTTAATGTTTATTTATTTTGGAGAGAGAGGGAGAAAGAAAGCACAAGTAGGGGCTTGAACTCCTGAAACGTGAGAGATCATGACCTGAGCTGAAGTCAGATACTTAACCTATTGAGGCATCCAGACGCCCCTTTGAAACTACTTTTCATTTTTGTATGGTTTACATGGCAGTTACTGAGAAATCTATTCTTGGTTTGCTTTTTTCAAATAGGGAATGTACATATTTTTTCTTTAAGTCATATTTTTATATAGTTTTAATATAAGATCTATAGGTGTGGAATCCCTTTTGTTTAATTTGTATTATGTGTTTTTGGGTCTGCAAATTCACATCTTTCATTAGTTCTGATAAATTCTCAAATCTCTTTAGACATTGCCTCTTCCCCAATTTTAGTGTTATCTCATTCAGGAATCCCCAGTCTATTCTTCTAGAATTTCTATTGGTTGATTAAGAGACATTGCCATTTTTATCTTCATGCTTTTTACATTGTCTTTCATGTTTTCCATTTTATGCTGAATTCCAAGTAATAGCATTAGTTCCACATTCCAGTTCATTTATTCCCTCATGGGATAGTTCCAGTTTGCTCATTCACTTGTCCATCATGTTTTAAATTAAGTATATATTTTTATTTCAGGAAATTCCAATTTACCTTGACTCTTTTGATAGCATTTTCCCCTAGGTGGGTTTAGTTCCTTCCTGTATTCCTTGAAAAAAATCTTCAGAGAGACTTATTTTGTTACCTCTGTCTTAATGTTTATTATCTGAAGTTCTTGGGCAGCTGCTTAATCTGTTAACCCAGGCTCATGGTGGATTGTTTCTTAGTAAACTTTAGATTTCTGAATTGTGACCCTCTTAACCGGAACTCTAGCTGAAAATTTGGTTGATATCCTGAGGTGAAGGTGTGTCACACAGGTACCCCAGGGGTTCACTGACCTGAGCTTAGTTTTTCATGGGAGTTTCTCTGCTGTCCAGATCATGACATTAAAATCTCAAACCTCAGCTCCCCCTGGGGTTGAATTTCCAGCAGAGAACTTTCTCCAGTCTCAGGCCAAGTGGACCAAGCCCTGTTTTCTCCCTCATTGCACTGATGGGGCAGAGTGAGCACTTTTACTTGGGGTCCCATCTTTATGTGGGGTCTCAATTCCTGCTCCTTCTCTGAGGAGACCCAAGGCCTGTCTCCTCTCTCTACATGACCACTACAACCCAAGGCTTGTTTACTGAGACTTACCTCTCTCTTCAAAGATGCAGCAACATCAGTTTACATTTCTGGCTCTGTATTTCACTTCTCTCTTTAATTTTTGTCCCTGAATATTTCCCTAGCTTTCTTGTGAGCTCATCTATACCTTTAAAGGAATCTTTGCTGTATTATGCAACATGCTTAGATACTGTGTTTCAGGAGGCTTTCACATTGTATAGTCAGACTCCATGATTAAAGCAGATTTCTCCAGAGAGATCTGAAGATCTGGCAATACCAGGTCTGTTTCAGCAGGACTGAAATAGGCTAGAACCTTAAGCGGGGGAGTGTGCTCTGTTCAGTCTCTAAGTTATAACTTGCAATATTTTTCTCATCCCTGTGTTGGCATTTATGATCCAGCATTATATGGTGCCTACGTTGCCTAACTTTGAGGCTTCTTCTGTCAAAGCCCACCTGCTAAAGACCAACATGAGCACCTGTAGTCAAATGAAATTTCTTGTATTTAGCCCCCACAGCAAGCCAAATGGGCAACGTGGGATCTTGGGAGCATCCTCAGTAGGGAGGAAAAGGTCCTTAAAGGATTAGAGCTGTGCTAAATTATTCTTAGGAGCATTTGGGGCAGGAGCAGCCATAGGTGTGATACAGTGGAGAAGCATAAATACAGTTCAGTAATTGGATGTTTCAGTAACCTGTGTTCAAGAGGCAGAGGAACTAAGCAGAGTTGGAGCCACCACTGGTAAGAAGGGCACTTGCTCAGAAGCAAAGTTTGAAAGCACTTTTATAGCTGCAGTAGGTTTCTTGTGCAAGAACATGATTTGTGGGGTTTTTCCTGTCCTGTTGGAAACATTATATCAGTAGCAATCAGCAGGGTTGATTTTCAGTTTTCTTACTTCTTAGGGCTTAACTAACCTTTAAGTGAACTGTTTTTGTCAAAGAGAAATCCCTTGTTCCAAAAGAAACCTCAGTTCTTCTGAAGCTCCTGCAGAAGGGGTAGCTAGGTGCTTGGACCTTCCAGTGTCCCAGTCTCTGGTTTCCTGCCGGGTTGATTCATAAGGACCATAAAGCTGTCATATATGTGACTCACCACATTTCACCTCTTGAGTATATCTCTTAACACTGTTTTCACTCTTTAAAGCTCATTAAGGAATACACCTAAGAAAAAGCCAGCTCCCATCTGTTGACAATGTAATGAAATCAAGGAACCATCCCCACCCTATTCTTCTAAAGCCTTTATTCACCCTTTATCCGTCTAAACACCCCAGTATGAACCAAGGCTGGCCCAGCCTGTCCTTGGAGCATGCGCCTCATTCCAATTTGTACCCCTTGACCTTCACTAGGTTTGTGAAAGCCATCACTGATGGGCAGAGAATAACTGAAGAGTAAATGGCCATGGGAATAAACTTGAGATATTAGCCTAGGAATGCTGGGTTGAAATGTGACTCATTTTCTATGTCAGAGCTCTGATGAATTAATTTCAGCTGTTGATTTTTCTTATGTGTTTCTCAGGCTGAGCTTGTCCTCTGTCACATGAAAGTTCAAGAAGCAGCCTGAGAGTTTATTTTGCTAATTAATTCAAAGGTAGGCCATGTATGCCACCCATGAGATTGTGCATTCATTTCTGAATCTTTGTTATAAAGAAACCATGTTTCTATATTGAAGAAGCACTTGGTTATTGGAAAACTCTGGGGGGATATCATTTTTTAGTTTTTATACCTTCAGTTTATTTTAGCAAATCTGAGGTTTAGAAAAACCAATGCATGGGGAATAGCAAATCACTTCACTGTTTTGTTTTTGTGGATATTTGAGATCTCATGTTGTATCCTAAGTACCTTTTGGTAGATGATTTATGATGTGGATGATGACCTTGACCTGGCCATGTTTTCACTTTTGGGTTCATTTATGTGAACTTGGAAAAGTATAAAGCATATTACTCTTTTTTAAAATTAAATATATTTATTTATTTTGAGAGAGAGAGAGTGCAAGCCGAGGAGGGGCAGAGAAAGAGGAAGACAGAATCTGAAGCAGGCTCCAGGCTCTGAGCTGTCAGCACAGAGCCTTCGCGGGGCTCAAACCCACAAACTGTGAGACCATGACCTGAGCCAAAGTCAGACACTTAACCAACTGAGCCTCCCAGGCACCCCTGAAGCATATTATTCTTGTGAAATTCTCCAATTGTAGCATGCACATTCCTTTCACATTTTAACATTTCTTAAATTCTGAAATAGGGATGCATCTTACAATCAAAGCCTACTGAGACTTGATGAAATATGGCAAGGTTTTCCCCTGAACAAATCTTTATGTAAGTGAGTAAATCTAAATGAATATTGACTGTATAAAGCAATAACAATAAATTATTATGGGGCCTAACTATATGTATTAAATACAATTATATATATCTATTTAATAATATTTTATATATTATATACCATTTAAAATAAGGACAACAGCAGTGCTAGATTGAAAGACTGTGGTCAGACTTAACATGTAAGTTTCTTGTATTTTTCAGGAAATGGTGAAAGAACCAATTTATATTAAACCCAAATCAGTTCAAAGGTACCATATCTCATTGGCTTGGACACCAAAGTTATTGCTTATGTTTTTAAAGAAAGTCATTTTTTTATTATGGTAAAATATACATCACTTAAAATTTATCATTTTAGCTATTTTAAAGTATACAGTGAAATGACATTAAGTGCATTCACATTGCCCACAAACCATCTCTAGAACTTTTTCATCATTTCAAACTGAAACTGTGTACTCATTTCTCCCTTGCTTTGGTCCCAGGCAACCACCATTCTGTTTTCTCTCTTATAAATTTGATTATTCTAGGTACCTCATGTAAGTGGAATCATATAGTATTTGTTTTGTGTCTGGCTTATTTCACTTAGCATAATATTTTCACGGTTCATCAATATTGTAGCAAGTTGCTACATAAGCTGTGCTACATAGCAAGTTGTAGCATAAGTTGCTTCCTTTTTGAAACTGAATAATAATATTCCATTGTATGGGTAGCTCACATTTTGTTTATCCCTGAATCTGTTGGTAGGCAGTTAGGTCACTTCCATCTTGTGGCTATTGTGAATAATGCTGCTATGAACATGGGTCTACAAATACGTCTTTGAGACCTTGCTTTCAGTTCTTTGGGGTATATACCCAGAATGGAATTACTGGATCTTCTGGAAATTCTATGTCTGATGTTTAAGGAACCACCAAGCTGTTTTCCACAGGGGCCATGACATTTTATATTTCTACCAGAAATATATGAGGCTTCCAGTTTCTCCATGATGAAATTATTAAAAAATATTTTTGTTTGTGGTTATTTTGACTAGGATAAGAAGCTTAGGTAAAATATTAAGTAGTATGCAAAAATCAATAATGAAAATTCCAAACCTCTCACCTCGACTCCTAACATATTGTGCCATATCCCCAACCTGCTTCCCAGAGGCAACTCCTTTTCGCCTTTCTCTTTTGACAGTTATGCCATGCCTTGACTGCTATGTTCATCCAGTTATTTCTTGATCTGTTGAGTTTATATTCTGTCCAATGGGTTTCCTGCTTTGAAAAGGTAGAATTTAGGTCACTCAAGGTTAGCATTTAGTTCACTAACACTATTCCCCATCTCCTCCCCTCCTCTAACTTTCTGGCGTTGTATAATTTTGACTTCTCCCATAGGTTCCTATTATATCTTAAACTTCCATATCCTGTCTTCCTATGAGGCAGGATGAGGCTGTGGGTGGCAGTTTTTTTTCACGCTGCTTCCCTTGTTCCCATTTACCTTCCCATGGAGGTTGGCTATGTCCTCACTTTTACATTAGAAGTGAGTCTAGCTTAATGGCTATGAGTCAGACCCTAAAATCAGACTTCCAGGACATGATTCCGGCTCTGCTGCTTACAGGGGGAAGGCATTGTGCAGGTTACTTAGGTTTTTGGTGCCCCAGTTTGCACATCAGTGAAGTGAAGTAACAGCAATACCTACTTCACAGGGTTATTTAGAAAATTAAACATGATAAGCCTCATAAAGATCTTAGCACAGTGTCTGGCATTTAGGTGTCTGGTCAAAATGACAATTATGACTATGGAGTTGATGGTGACTTTGTCAGGACTGGTAACCTTTAAAATCTGCTTTTTAATTGTATAGATTCCAAATGTTAAATTATTAAACAGTTATTATCATGCTTCTATAAATGCTAGGACTATAAACCCAAGTTGTAGTGATAAAACAGTATTTCTTCTCTTCTGGTTTCCTGTATCATGACCACCTGTACTAGAAGAAAGAAAATATTTTTAGTATCTAGATCAAGTGCATTCTTTTATATTTCATAGCTGCTTAAAATAATGGGAAATTTTGTTTTGCTTTTGCGTTTAGATCCGTGGAATTCTTATACAATTTTTCTGCTGTGTGGAGTTTTTTCCCGGAGTTTCTAAATGACTTTCCTTTAATATTGAGGGAAGAAACCTGCATCTTCCTCCCAGAATAGCTGGTATCTTCCAGCTTTGTATTTGATCTTTCCTCCTCAGAAATATGGCCTTTGTGAAGCCCACACATGTTTGTTATAAATTGGACAGATTGTTGATGGACAGCTGCCATACGGGGATTTTTTTTATTCATTTCCGGAATTATTCACTGTATCTTTTGTCCCTGATTATCCACTTCCTTGGTGTCCATTATCATTTGTTTTTCCCTAGAGTGAATTTGTAAGTTACTTAATTAGGGAGAGTATATGTGAGAAAATTTTTATGAGTGCTGAAAATATTTGTTGTTGTTGTTTGATTTCCTTTTTTTGCTTTTGCTCACACTTGAATGATTGGTTGGGTGCATAAATTAAAAAGTGTTTTCTGCTTGCATGTTCATACATTGTGGAAGGATCACCACAGTCCAGCTAAATGACTTACCCACCACCTCTACTGGGTTACCTTTGTATGGTGTGTGCATGTGCACACATATGCGCACATATGCTGGGAAGATTTAAGATTTATCTTCTTAGAAAATTTCCAAAAAGTACAATACAGTATCATTAGCTGTCATCACCACCCTGTATTTAGATCTCCAAAACCTACTCACGCTCTAAACTGAAACTTTGCAACCTTTGACCAACATCTCCCCATTTCCCCCACACCTTCCATCCTTGACAACCATCATTCTACTCTCTGCTTTTATGAGTTCAACTTGTTTATATTTCACATGTAAGAGAGATCATGCAGAAATTAATGTAACATGTGTGTCAACTATACTCAAATTAAAAAGTTTTTTAATTAAAAATGTTAACCAAAAAATAGGAAAAAAAAGTTTTTTTTTTCTTCCAGCTCTCAAGGCATTTGCTGGTTATCTTTCCAACATGTGTTGTTGTAGTGGAAAGTTCAATGTCAGCCTGTATGCCTCTGCCCCCTTGGCCACCATCTACCTCCCCCACCAAGTCCTGGCTGCAGCTTCCACTGACTTTCCTTCAGCAATTTGAACCACTCCTCATCTACTGTGGCTTTTTAAGTCTTTATTTTCTTAAGTATTTGTTACTACTTTCACTTCTATTAAAATCTTTTTTTATTCTTTTGGAAACATTTTAATGAGGTCTTCTTCAAGAGACAGAAGAAAAATAATGTGTGCTCAGTGCTTCCTCTTGCATCAGAAGTAGGGCCCCATTATGGATGTATTCTCTGTCTCTCTGGTTAGTCTTATTAGAGCCTTGCTTTTAGAGAGCAAACTTCTGGCTTTGTTGTTTCTCCATGTTGTATCTTTGCTTTCTATT
The DNA here is from genome assembly GCF_022837055.1 of Prionailurus viverrinus. Taxonomy (NCBI): domain Eukaryota; kingdom Metazoa; phylum Chordata; class Mammalia; order Carnivora; family Felidae; genus Prionailurus; species Prionailurus viverrinus. The sequence goes on from NC_062563.1 coordinate 49,333,645, forward strand.
TCACTAGTTTCTGCTCTTATCTTTATTACCACCTGTCACATATATTACTTCCTTTTACTATTACTTTAGCTAATGTATTTATTTAGATGTCAACCCCTTACTTTTTGGCCTTTATTTCCCTGATAAATGAATTTAAGCCTCTATGTTTCTCTCTTGTATTGCTTCAGCTGCATCCCTTGGTTTTGACCCGTATTTTGTGTGGTTTGGTTTGGTTTTATTTTTTTTTTAATTTTTATTATTTAAAAAATATTTTAGTTAACATACAGTGCAATGTTGGTTTCAGGAGTAGAATTCAGTGACTCCTCACTTCTACACAACACCCAGTGCTCCTCACAAGTTCCCATCCTTACTACCCATCACCCATCTAGCCCATCCCCCACCCACCTCCCTCCATCAACCCTCAGTTCTCTATCATTTAGAGTCTCATGTGGTTTGTTTCCCTTTATTCTCTTCCCCCCTCTTCCCATATGTTCATCTGTTTTGCTTCTTAAATTCCACATATGAATGAAATAATAGGATATTTGTCTTTCCTTGATTGACTTATTATGCTTAGCATAATACATTCTAGCTCCATCCATATCATTTCAAATGGCAATATTTCTTTTTCTTTTTTTTTTTTTTTTTTTGGTGGCTGAGTAATACTTCATTGTATATAGTTTTGATGTGTAGTTGTTCAGTATGATTCATTTCTAAAAATTTTTTTTTCAACGTTTTTATTTATTTTTGGGACAGAGAGAGACAGAGCATGAACGGGGGAGGGGCAGAGAGAGAGGGAGACACAAAATCGGAAACAGGCTCCAGGCTCCGAGCCATCAGCCCAGAGCCTGACGCGGGGCTCAAACTCACGGACCGCGAGATCGTGACCTGGCTGAAGTCGGATGCTTAACCGACTGCACCACCCAGGCGCCCCAGTATGATTCATTTCTAAATAAGTTTTCATTTTGTTTTAATTCTTCTTTGGTCCCAACTAGGAAAGTATTATTACTACTACTAGGAAAGGTTACTCAGTTGGTTAAGCATCCGACTTCAGCTCAGGTCATGATCTCATGGCTCATGGGTTCAAGCCCTGTGTCAGGCTCTGTGCTGACAGCTCTGAGCCTTGGAGTCTGCTTCAGATTTTGTGTTTCCCTCTCTCTCTCTGCTCCTCCCTTGCTTGTGCTCTCTCTCTATCTTTCTCTCTCTTTCAAAAATAAATAAGTAAACATTTTTAAAAAGATATTAAAATTCCTTTGGTTTAAGTCTCAGTTTTTTTATTGATCTTTAAATGTCTTATTTCACTTTGTGAAAGATAGTTTTGTTGTACACTCTTCAAAGTCAACAGGTGATTTATCTCAATATAGTGAAGATGTTAGTCCATTGTCCTCTGGCTTCAATGATCGTCCATGTCTGTCACCATTTTCATCTTTATTGCTGTGTAAATTATCTTCCCTTTACCTTTCACCACATTTAGGATTGCCTTTCAATTCTGTGTGCATCAATTTAATGACAGCATGTCGATGTGGTGTTTATCAGTAAGTTTTTGTTACCTATCAGTTCTGAAAATATCATAGGTGACATTCCTTCAAGCATTACTTCTCTTTTCCCCAAGATTCTTCTCTTTTTCTGGAACTCCTCTGAGAAGTAGGTTAAATCTTCTTATTCCAAACTCCATTCTTTTAACTACCAATTCAATTTTTCTATTTTTTTTTCTGCTAATGATACATTCTGAATACAAGAATACCTCATTTTCTTGTTCTTCATAGGTACTGCATTTTTTTGCAGATTGATGGCTTGTGCCAACTCTGTGTCAAGAAAGTCTATTGGCACATTTTTCCAACACCATTTTCTCATTTTGTGTCTCTGTGTCACATTTTGGTAATTCTTACAATATTTCAAACTTTTTCTTTATTATATCTTCCCTTGAGCCAAAGCCTAATTCAGAGCAAAGCAAAGTAAATTCTGTGAAAGTTGAGAGAGGTGAGGAAGCTGCAAAAGAAAAGTTTGTAGTTCACAGGGGTTGGTTCATAAGGTTTAAAGAAAGAGTTGTCTCCATAACGTAAAAGTGCAAGGTGAAGCAGCAAGCTTTGCTATAGAAGCTTCAGCAAGTTCTCCAGAAGATGTAATGAAGATAATTAATAAAGATGGCTCCAATAACAATATATTTTAATATAGATAAAAATAGTATTTTATTGGAAGAAGATGCCATCTAGAATTTTCATAGCTAGAGAGGAGAAGTCAATGCCTGGGCTTCAAAGCTTCAAAGGTCAGGCTGACTTTATTAATGCAGCTGGGGACGTAAGTTTAAACCAATGCTCATTTAGCATTCCAAACCTCTAGGGCCCTTAAGATTTATGCTAAATCTGCTTGTTCTATCTAAATGAAACAAGAAAGCCTGGATAACAGCACATCTTTCACAACATGGTTTATTTTAAACACACTGTTGAGAACTACTGCTCAGAAAAAAAGATTCCTCTCAAAATACTATTGCTCACTGGCAGTGCACCTGACCACCCAAGACCTCTGATGGAGATATACAACAAGATCGATGTTTTTGTGCATGCTCACCCAACATCCATGGATCAAGAAGTAATTTCAACTTTTAAGTTTTATTATTTAAGAAATATTTCAGTAGGCTATAGCTGCCATAGAAGGTGATTCCTCTGATGGATCTGGGCAAAGTAAATAGCAAACCTTCTGGAAAGACTTGATCACTATAGATGCCACTAAAAACATTTGTGAGATTCATGGAAAGAGGTCAAAATATCAACATTATTGGGAGTTAGAAGAAGTTGATTTCAACTCTCATGGATGACTTTGAGGGGTTCAGGACTTTTAACAGAGGAGGTGACTGCAGATGTGGTGGAAACAGTGAGAGAAGTGGAAGCCTGAAGATGAGACTGAATTGCTACAATCTCGTGGTAAACTTTCACAGATAAGGAGTTGCTTCTTTTGAATAAACAAAGAAAGTTATACCTTGAGGTGGATACTACTCCTGGTGTAGAAGCTGTGAAGACTTTTGAAATGACAACAGAGGATTTAGAATATTACATAAACTTAGTTGATAAAGCAGCAGCAGGGTTTGAGAGGATTGATTCCAGTTGTTAGAAGTTCTGTATGTAAAATGCTATCAAATAGCATCATCTGCTACAGAGAAATCATTCATAGAAGAGTCAATCAATGTGACAAACTTCACTGTTGTCTTATTTTAAGAAATTGCCGCAGCCATCGTAGCTTTCAACACCCACCACCCTGTTCAGTCAGCAGCCATCAGCATTGAGGCAAAACCCTCTACTAGCAAAATGATTAAAACTCACTGAAAGCACAGATTATGGTTAGCATTTTTTATCAATAAATTATTGTTTAATTAAGGTATGTACATTGTTGTTTGCTTAAACATAATGCTGTTGCACACTTAATAGACTACAGTATAGTGTAAACATAACTTTTGTATGCACTGGGAAACAAAAATATTCACTTGACTCACTTTATTGCACATTCACTTTCTTTTTTTTTTTAATTTTTTTTTCAACGTTTATTTATTTTTGGGACAGAGAGAGACAGAGCATGAACGGGGGAGGGGCAGAGAGAGAGGGAGACACAGAATCAGAAACAGGTTCCAGGCTCTGAGCCATCAGCCCAGAGCCTGACGTGGGGCTCGAACTGCCAGACCGCGAGATCGTGACCTGGCTGAAGTCGGACGCTCAACCAACTGCGCCACCCAGGCGCCCCTGCACATTCACTTTCTTGCAGTGGTCTGGAACAAACCCACGATATCTCTGAGGTATCCCTATATTTTTCTTGAGTCCACCTTCTAGATTATCTTTTTTTCCCTCCATCTGTGTCTTTTTGCTCTATAAATTTTAGTTCTTCTTTTATATTTTTATTTCAATTGAATTTTTTTTCAGTTTTTGAAGTTCAATCCATTTTCATTTTTCTACTTATAGTCTCTTGCTACTTGCTCATTTTAAAATATTTCTATTTATCTGTTTCTGTAAATATTTTATAAATCATTTTTATATTTCTATCTCTTCTATATTTCCATAAATATTTTATAAATAATTGTTCTATATTCTTATGATTTCATTACCTAAAATCTTTGATTGCCCAAAGCTATTTTTTACCTACTGATTCTCACTCACAGTGACATGCATGCAGTCTTTTGTGCATGCTGATCTTTAATAGTCAGCTCATTGAGTGATTCGATTATGTGGTTAAATATGGGGATCTTTTCACCACAGAGGTTTGAATCTATATCTGCTGGTAGCCAGGGCTCATCACTTACTTGAAACTATGTCAGAACCTACAGAATGGCAGCTCTCAGAGCGTGATCTTTGGATCAGCATCATCAGCATCACCCAGGAACTGCTTAGCTATGAAAAATTTTTGATACCCTTCCACAGTGAATAAGAAACTGTTGGTGGAGCCTAGAAATCTATACTTAACAAGCCCTCCAGGCGATTCTAAGGCATGCTTAAATTTGAGAACTTTTATGAAGAATCGTAGCTGAGAATGAGGGTTCAGTCTCAACTTCTTCATCTTGTTTCTCTACCAAGCCTGTATAATTTACTATCAGTTACCGTTGGCATTGTAAATCAATGTAATTCTGCCCCTTCTAGAAATGTTTTATAGGATGGTGGTAATTTTGATGTTTTCCTTCACAACGAACAGTATCTCAAAGTATATTCTAATCCAGGGTCTTATTTTGTAGTAAGAGAAGCCCTCAGAGCCTCTAGTCATCTTTAATGCTAAAAGTGACACTCTGCCATTAAGGTTTTAATTTGACAAATGTATTTTTTTGTTTCTAAAGTTGTAAGTCCTTCATTTTTAAACATATTAAGCACATTTATTTTATAACCTTTATCTGATAATATCAATAGCTGCAGTCATTGAGACCTAATCTGGGTAATTTTACTCACCCTTACTAATTGTGACTTATTTCCTTATGTGTTTAATTTCAAACTGAGGTTTCTTTTAACATCGTCTATGGACATCTTCTGAAGCCTGTCTTTAACACATTCTTCCAGAAAGGATTTGCATTTGCCTCTGCCAAGAATCCAGGTGTGAGGTTTCAGCCCCAAACTCTCCAAAATAAGAGTTCAACTGCATTTTTCAAGGCACATTGAGAGTGGGAAATCTGAGTGTGAGTGCAGACTTGTGGTTAGAAATTCTCAGAGATAAAGTCATCCTAGCACCCTCTAGAAGCATCGGGTTACCCACAAGAATTTTAGAGACAAGAATACCTTCAAGGCTTTCTGTCTCTGTCACTCACTGATGGGGAGGAAGAATCTTGCTTGAGTCTGTGTCCACATTCAGTCTTCTCATTGAATTCGTTGATCACATGGGCAGCCTGTATATCTCCAAACCATAGAGTGGTATTTGAGTTGGAGGTGGGGGTGTCACTGCTGTTGATGGTAATGGTAGAGGTGGCATTATTTGTGCTAATGATAGTGGTGGTGTTAATGGTGGTGGCATGATGGTACTGATTGTGGGTGGTGGTGATGGTGATATTGGAGGGGTTATGGAATTAGTAAACTTTTTCTGTGAAAAGCCAGATAATAAATATTTCAGGCTTTACAAGCCATATGGCCTCTGCACAACTACTCAACTCTGCCTTTTTAGTGCAGAATAGCCATAGGCACATATGAATGAATGAATTTGGATGTGATTCAACAAAAATTGATTTATTGACACTGACATTTGAATATTTTATGGTTTTCATGTGTGTTGGAAAATACTTCTTTTCAGCCACTTGAAAATTTACAAAAATCATTCTTAGCTTTTGGGCAATACAAACAAGCTGGATTTGTCCTGTGGGCTAGTTTGCCAGTTCCTGGTGGTAGTATAGTGTTGAGAATGATGATGATGATGGTGGTAATGGTGGCTGTGATGACAGTGGTAGTGATAAAGGTTGTGAAGGTAGTAGTGAAGAAGGTGGTAAAGGTAGAGGTGGTGATGGTGGTGATGGAGATGATGGTAGTATTGATGATGGTGCTGAAGGTAGTGGTGATGGCAGTGGTAGGCAGATTGTGGTGGTGGTGGTGGTGGTGGTGGTGGTGGTGGTGATGATGATGGGTGGTCATGAAGATGATGGTGGTGGTGGTGATGGTGGTAGTGGTAAAGTGGTGGCAGTGAAGGTACTGGTAGTGACTGTAGGATGAGGATGTTCCTAAAGTGGTGGAATTGGTAGAAGTGGGTATGTAGGTTCTGTTGGTGAAGAAGTCACTTCCCACATCTTTCTTAAAACTGAGATGGGATTTCACAAAACTAAAGCAAGTTGGCAGAACTTTTATAGGCAGCAGTGGCCCTAATACACAGGTTTTTCTTATTTCCAGTACCACAGCATTTCCTCTGCACTTCTCTGACCATTAATGAATAAGATTTAGAATTCCTGCGGATCCTTTCCCGGAGGTATGGTAACAAAGCCTTGCTCACCAGAAGTTTGGATTGGCTTTGTGCACAGGAAGTCCCAGGTCACCAAAAGTGATAAGTTCGATGATGCAGCATTTTGCAATTGTAATGTTCCATTTAAATGTTAAATAACAATAACTGATCTGGTTCTGAATGCTTCATTAACTGTCTCCACTGCCAAATCACAGGCTTTTCTATGAGTTTCTGCCAAAGGCAAACTTTAATTGTTTTAATGAGGATTTGCAAGCAGCTCTTTTCTCTCAACACTTGGGCACTGGCGGAAACACATACATCATTTGCTTAGCAGGAGGGAAGTATTTCTGTTTACACAAAAGGCTTCTAACAGTGCTGGGGTTTAGGGAAGACCCAGCACCTGGTGCCCTAATGGTTTCCTTAATTGAGCTGTATGAGAAGGGATTAAAAGTGTTAGGAGCAATCCATGCCTGTCACACATCCCAAGCGTTCTGGCTAAACTAATCTGCTAATTAGTTAATTTTCCACATCAGTTGCATAGTTTGCTCTGTTCCGTTTTTACTTGGAGATGCTGCTCTAAAGGTTGTTTTATGTGTTAAATGTAACTGTTACTACACAAAATCCTTGGCATATAAAGGTTCTTAATCAGCCACAGAAGTACAGATATTAGATACTGCTTTGTAAAACTCCTTCTACTCCTCACTAAACATATCCTAAGCCCACAGTGCAGATGGTTCAATCTTCCTGTGGGAGGGGTGTGTGTGGGGGTGGGGTGGGGCAGGAGACAGAATCATTAAACATATAGAATTTTTCACAGACTCAGAAAAAAGAAAAATACGAGACAGAGTACTTCCGTTTGTCTCTGCTTCTGTGTTGATGCCTTTGTTTGGAAATCACTATACTTACAACACTGGTTCCCAAAATTTATATTTGATTTTTTCTAGTTATTTCCTCAGAGCAAAGCATCTATTAAACATTAGAGACAATCCCAATTTCTCCACGGATAGGTCCATGTGTAAGTCTGCTGTATTGATAGTACGTAATTCCTGGTGGAGCATGCTAGAATTCTTTTAAAAGGGTGTATGTTGTAGGGGCTAGAAGCAGACAGAACATAAAATTGCTCAGATCCTGTTCTTATTGAGGAAGAGGGAGGCTTTGGCTGCAGCATGGGCTGCCTTATTCTGACGAAACTCTGATATGTGTTTGGGTATCTGAGTATTCCATTTCACAGGGAGAAGGCAGGCTCAGTCTGCAGTGTTTTCTCCATTAGCAGGTCACATGGCCTGCCTGTCAGTGGGACTTCTCTGGTCCAGCTAGTGTTTGAGAGACTCCATCTCTACTTACCAAACATCTATGGCACCTGTCACTCTGTGTTCCCAGCCATACATGAAATGCCTTTTCCTGCAGAGGTGCAGACTGAAGGTTTTTGTTTTGTTTTGTTTTGTTCTTAAGACAATTTCATTCTCACTATATATTTGCCAGAAAAATAATGTACTATTTTATCAACCATTCAATAAGAGAGATGCAATAAGAATTAGCCCAGTAGCACATAGGAGCTCAGTGGTAACAACCATACCCCAATGAAAGCAATAAATAAAATGCAGTATATCCCTAAAATGGATTATTATTCAGGCATAAAAGGAGTGAAGTGCTGATACATACAGCAACATTGAAAGCATTATGCTAAGTGGAAGAAGGCAGACACAAATACCACATATTGCATGATTCCATTTATGTAAAATGTCCAGAATAATCAAATCCATAGAGACAGAAGGTAGATTAGTGGCTGCCAAGGGCCAGGGAAGGGAGGAATGGGGGAGGGGAGGGACTGCCTAATGGATATGAAATGATGAAAATATTCTGGAATCAGATAACAATGAGGCTTGCACAACTCTGTGAATATACTACAAGCCACAGAATTATGCACTTTAAAAGGTAGTGAATTTTATAGCGTGCAATATATCTGAATAATGCTGTTATTTTTTAAATGAATGAAACTACTAATGAAAACAAAAAAGAGCAACAGAACCAGGATCTTCCTGAAATATTGCATACTCTTCAGATATGAGAGCTGATGATGCAGGCCCACAGTCTGACATGCTTCCCAGCTTCTCAGGTGATGCATCACTATGACTCCACCTGGACACAGATATACCTGGGTTCAAATCCTACCTATTCCTTTGCCTCACTGGAGTATCCTCTCTGTATGTATTTAGATCATTCACTGTTAGGATTTAGGATCTTGTAGAATTTGAAAGACACCACCAGAGACATGACCCCGGAATTGCTGAGGCCGCTGGGGGCTTTATTTTTCTTGGTGAAGAGTTGGTGAATCAGTCTTAACCTGTGCATTAGAGGCCAGAAAACCTGATCCCCAACTCATTGTGAGAGAATCCATCTTTTAGAGGGCAGGCTTATATTATCCTACCTGAGACTGCTCTATGGACCCACATTGCCAATTTATCAATTAGTAGTGAGGAATCACTCTCTTGGGGACCAAGGGCATGAAGCTTGTATGACCCCACACATGCTGTCCCTGGAATAAGGCAGCTTATGAATTTTCAAAGAGAATTAACAGTCTCATAGGCTTGTTTTTAATTTTTGTTTTAAAATGTGTTAATCCGGGGTGTCTGGGTGGCTCAGTTGATTAAGCATCCAACTCTTGATTTCTGCTGAGATCGTGATTTCATTCTTCATAGAATTGAGCCTCATGTTGGACTTGTACTAACAGCGTGGAGCCTGCTTGGATTCTCTCTCTCCCTCTCTCTCTGTCCCTGCCTTGCTTGTGTGCTCTCTCTCTCTCTCAAAAAAAAGAATAAACTTAAAAAAATAAAATTAAAAATAAATAAATAGTATTTATCAATAAAATATTCATCTAAGCCAGCATGTTATTCTTTGCTGTGGCTGGCCTAGGAGGGTTTCCATCTCTTTAGATGGCTTCTGTTTGGGTATGTTAAGGCAAATAGGTACCTCTTCTCTAAGTTCTGACAAGAGAACCGAGTTCAGTCATTCAATAATATCATAGTGTTGTGAGCTTGTAGACATATAAGCTGGTTTACTTGGTTCCCTTTTCTCTATAGAAATGGTGCTAGCACCTCACAGGCTTGTGGGATATTAGTCTGATGCCTTGGGTTCCTTCTCCAAGAAGCAGGTCCCAAGACAAGAATTCAAGAGCACCAGTAGCAGAGAAGGGAAACGAGATGGTTAGGGAAGGTGCCAACAAATGTCATGTTGGCCAGTAAGATAATCTCTGGGAAATTGAGGGGGCAGGCCTTCTGGGGCCTTAATAGAGTATGGAGAACACCTGCCTCAGACTGTCCCACTAAGGGACAAAGAGGCAGGGCATTCATCCATCAACTTCCCATCTCTCATTAATGGAAGCTACACCAGGGGCCTTAACCCCTCTGACCTGGCCTGTGACAGCCAAGATAGCATGGTCAGTTCCTGGAATGGTGGGACTCAGGGCAGGGGTAGGAGCAGGGGCACCCATGGATTTAGCTCACCTGGTATATGTGAACTCATCATCATCATCCCTCAACTTTTCCAGATCCATCCCTTACCCATTGTTTCCTACTTTGGTGACATCCCGTCCACCAGGGGCCTAGGTCAGAAGGAGGGGTGCTTCATCTGCACATTCTCCACTCCTCTGCCTCATTATACATATTCAAGAGAGCACCCAGGCCTATTGACTCTGCCTCCTACTTGCCTCCTGGACTGCACACATCTCTCCATTCATGGGCCTTCTTGAAGTCACCTCAGTCAGGATTCCTGCCTCCAGCCTTCCCAGATACACATATGAAGGCTCCTCATTTCCATCCTGCTGCTCCTCACTGGATGCTTGAGGTTGTTAGGACAGGCTCCAGTGCTCCTGCCACCATTCCCACCCTCTTGTCTCTCCCAGACCTCTGCTCCATCCAGCTACACTGTCCTTTGTGCTGCTTGTTCCCTGCCTCAGAGCCCTAAAGCATTTGACAGCTAGAAACACTTTCTTCCCATCTTGACCCTGAAATCCTCCTCACCCTTTAGGTCTTATCTTTAATGACACCTCCACAGGAGGCTCTTTCCCAATCCCCTGGCCAGGTTATTGCACCCAGTTTCTTGTGTATTCACAAAAGGAAGGCTTCTCCTTGTCTAGAGTACTGGGTATACTTTAGTGCTTATTCAAAGACAGTGTTTCTCCTGTGCCCACAAAATGTCTGTCAGGTGGATGCATGGAAGTCCCTGGTACGTGCTTACCATGTGCTAGTGCTGGATACATGCCGTTTTCCTTCCTTTCTGGTTTTGGGGGAGGAAGTTCAAATTATTTTGAAACTTTTCAGGTGATGTTGCATTAGGGGCTGAGGCTACCTCTGCTCTGGAGATCTGGCTTTTGTCCCCCTGGAGCCTGATTCTCCAACCCCAGGGTGAATTTCAGTTGCACTGAGAGATCACTGTCACTTGGGGTGGGGAACATTTGCTGGTCCAGATTAGAAAGCCTTCAGGATCCAGACTCATGCGGAAAAAGTGCTTCTATTATCTGTAGACATCATTCTCTTTAATTAAAATAATGATGGGATGGGAATAATTACCTGTTTGGGAGCAGGATCATAGTAGTTTGCTGATTTACCACTGGCTCATGTGCACAAACTTTCTAGATGAGAACAAAATGCTTGCTATTTGTGCCAAAGGAAGTACTGGGAAATTGCTTGATGAAAGTCCAACCCTCATCACCACATATATGGAAATATGCTCTCTCCCTATATGATATAGAATTTCTGGCTGGAATAGCTTCTTCCTAAGTAAAAAGATTATTTGTGAATCAAAAAAAAGTCATAGCATTCAATAACTGAATCTAACATAGGTGAGCTTTTAAATGACCCACCTCTCTAGGCTAATGGCTAAACAGGTAATTTCCCTTAATTGATAAAAAAAAGAATGTTTTGTTTTCATCAGTGCAGTTCTTGTCACATGTATTTGAGGGTTCATTTGTAGCCTATAGTAGCAAAACATCATTAGCTATTCATCAAGCCCTCGTGGACTCGATGGATGATCCAGGACGCATCTTCTGAGTTGCAAGGATGATAGAACTGGTTCCTGACCTGGAGGAACTTGCAAACCAGTTGAGGCAAAGCCCTGTCCCACGTGAATCCCAGAGGGAGCATGGCAGGTGTTGTCACAGACGTCTGACCTAGACATTCCTCCATGGGGGAGGTGATGTGTAGCAAAGACTGCTTCTGGAGTGAGCAGAAAGCCAGGGACAAGAGAGGAGGGACAGGAGAATGAGATAGATGCAGTGCGCTCAGCACATGCAGACACCAGCTCAGAGCATAAATTTGTCTTCAGGAAAATGAGACATGGGGCATCAGGCCTTGTAGTCCAACCTGAAGTCTGCAGTGTGGACAGTGGGCCTACATGACCCTCTCCAGAAAGATATAATCACGAGCCCCAGTGTAATCCTGGCCCTCACACCAGTGACCCTGGGGAGGGACTTGGTGAGCAACAGTATCTGTCCACTCAGAGAGCACCATTCATAGTTTTTCTACAAAAATGCAACAATGTGAATAATTTTGGGAGATTTTTCATAAACATTTCTATTTACCATGTCTTTTGAAAAATTAGAAATGGCAACGTGGAAACAATTCAGCATGGGCAGAGGCAGCAGGTGTCAGGGGCCAGCGGCTGCCCCCAAGCTGGACGGCGGTGCACCCTGCCAGGTCTGGGGGCTAGGGGCAGTGACATGGAGACCTTTGGTCTGACCACCAGCTGAAGAGGGCTCTCTGGGTGGCCTGAATCTGAGGGATGTGTCAGGTATAACAGAACTGGTGATTGCAGGGGACAGAGGGGTGTAGTAAAAGTTGAGAATGGCTTCTGAAGGGATGACCTGTATGAAGAGTGATTTTGAAATTTAGTTTGTTGTCAACAGAAGCACCAAGAATCAAATACCAAATCACACACACACACACACACACACACACACACACACACAAAAGAGTAGGAGGACCAAGAACTCTATCCTGAGCCCTGCTCCCAACTTTTGTGCCCCCACCTTCCTCATTATTACCTGCTTTAGCTGTTTCTCTTCCTGGGTGGATTCTCTGTCGGGGAGGCTGTTCACAGCTCTTTTTCCATGAATTATTCAGAAATGGTTTTGGGTTAATCCTGTCTCTTGGACCCGAGGAGCAATAGATGTTGAGGCCAGCTGTTGTTGCCTTCATCTCCTCCCGGCTGACCCCCACTCTGCCTCCAAACCAGTGAATGAGCTGCACTTAGTACTCAGCTTGTGATCCTCAGAGACCCCTGAGCAAGTGAGGTTTCCAGCTGCCCTGTCTCTCAGGGCCCTGGGGGCCCCATCTCAGTGTTCCTGGGTCATGGGGGCTGTGCTCTGAGCACTGTGTCCCTAGCCCAGAGCTCTCCCCCTGCTTCTGGGAGTCAGTCTCAGGCCATCTCAGTGTTAGAAACCCCATCTGTCATCCACAATCCTACCTAAACACAGTCTTCTGAAAAGTGAAAAACTACCCACAGCTGGAAGAATGGTTGTACTTATGATGAGTAAGTGAGAGGGACACAGGTCACCTGTGTTTCTCACCCCTACCTTCCAGACACCCCCACACAGACCCCCACAGTTAAATAGGAAGTACTCACTGTGAGGAGCACATGCTTTCTAGCAGGGTCTCTAAGTACCTGTACTCCTCGGGAAGGCCTCCATCATCTGCTGTGACAGCAGCACAGGAACTGCTGGTTGAGAATGCTCTGGCCACTGATGTCACTACTCATGTGGCCTCTTTATGATCGGTTTGTCAGAGATGGAATATGCAAAACTCAGGAATCATAGTGCTCTCATGGCTCATGCCACCCTAAAGGTTCCTGCAGGGCTTTGGTCCTTCCCCACTGCACTGACACTGGCTGAACGTGCACACAGTGCTCTGTGCATCAGAGCCAGGCCCCCAGTGTTGGCAGTGTTTTCTCCTCCACCCACACCCCATGCTGTCCGCAGACCCACCTGCCTCTGAAATTGTCATATTCCACTCAAGGGCCTTTCTTCCACAATGCCCATTGATTGTCAAAGTAAAGTTTTTCTGTACATTAGCATTCAAGATCCTTGTAATAAAGCCTCTGCCCCCTTAAACTTATCTCCTGGCCCTACTCTGCCAGAATTGCCCCAACACCACCCGTACATGTCCCTGCCACTTTGCCTGGTCTCGTGCACTTCACTCTACCTAGAACATCTTTCTTATATCTTCACCTGTTGATTTAAAGAAAACAAAACAAAACAAAACTTTTTGTTATAGAAAATTTCAAACCCAGATGAAAGTGGAGAGAAGTAGACAACGGACCCCATGTTCACACCAACCAACTTCACTGATTATCAACCCATGGCCAACCTGTTTTCTCTGTACTCCACCCACTCCTCCTCCCAAAACAGATGGTTTTTAAACAAATCCCAGCCATCACATCCTTTATTAAATCTGTAAATATTTCAGTATGAATCTCTAGAAGTTGGTAGCTCTTTTTTTTAGGTAGCTCTTTTTAATCCTCATCATATACCCTCAAAAATTAAAAATACCTAAAAAAAATTACAAGAACTCCTTAATGTCATCAACTACCTAGCTAATGCTCTCATTTCTCCAAAGTCTCAACATGTTTGTGAATATATGCATAAATGTAGAGATGTATATAAATATGTGTATGAATGTTTCTGTGTATACATATGTGTATACATATACATGTACATACATATGTACATATAAAAACATGTCAGTTCATTTGTTTGATTAGATCCAAATAAGATTAATATATTCAACTAGTTGCTATATCTTCTGAGTCTCTTTAGTACATAGAATCTTTCTTTATTCATTGCATGTGTGTGCTCTCTCGCTCTCTCTCTCTGTTTCTTAATTCTTAAATTTTCTGGTCATTCTTCCTGTAGATTGTCCACATTCTGGATTTTACTGATTGCATACAGCTATGATGTCATTTGGCATGTTCCCCTAACCTCTGAATTTCCTATAATTGGTAGTTAGGTACAGAGATTTGATGAAAATAAGGCTATGTTTTGTTTCATTTTGCTTTGTTTTGGCAAGAAGACTTTTGTGGATGTTGACGCAAAATGAACAAAGCTTTTAAAACATTTTAAAGAGAAAGGAAAAGAGTTTTATTTGAGTCCAAGTGAGGACAGCTGCCAGGGATATACAATCTTCATAAAGAAGAGAGTGATCTGGGGAAAGAATGGTTGGTGCAGGGTTATACATGTTTTTACATAAAGAGTTACAAATCATCATGACAAAGGACATTCCAGAAAAGTATAGACTTTATCTTATGTGTTTAGTATGTGTAGGGCTGTAGAACTCTAATCTTATGGGAACTAGGGAGGATATGTGTGTGTGTGTGTGTGTGTGTGTGTGTGTGTGTGTGTGTGTTATATTTATGCTTGGAATACTCCTTTTGGTTATTTATTTATTTTACTTTTTTTTGTAACAAAGCAGATGTACAATGTGTTCTGGAGGCAGAAATAGAGCACATGCTTTGAGGTTTTGCCAAGTCATTTTGCCCTTGGTAAATGTTAAATTATAGCTTCCCTGGGAGCCCAGGAGCAGAGCTCACAAACATTAAAAGTTGGAAATTTCCTTTATAATGGGTGATGGCATGCATTTCCAACAGAAAGCATGTAATGTCCCATTGTCCTTATTTTTGTCCTGCTCACAGCCATCAATAGCTACTAGCCCTTATGTAACATCTGCTGGTCATTTTGATTGTAGCTTATATTCATTTAGATTCCACAGGAAGATCTTGTATGAACATTTCTGTGGTTCTTTGTTAGCTTACCTACAGCCTTTAAACCTGGAGGTCAGTTTGGCTAGATATAAAATCCTTGATGCATGTTTTAGTACATTGAGTATCCAGTACTTCACTCCACTGACTTCTGTTATTAAGCATTTTTGTTGACAAGTCTAATGATAATCTGGTTTTCTTATCTTTTTTAGTGGCTCAGGCTGTTCTGTTTTTTTAATTTCTGGATAACCAAAGGCGTTTTTATATTTGTTTTCCTTTAAAGTTTAGTAGATTTACTATAATTTATATTGGAGTTGGTCATTCTGGGTCAGTTTTCCCAGGTACTTAGTGTACCCTTTCAACATTAATTACAGGAAAATTTTCTTAAATCATAGTTTTATACTATTTGCTTTTATCCATTATTTTCTACTCTAAGGTCTCCCTTTATATACATATGGTGCTTTCCTTATTATATATTTGTTACTTTCTTTCAAAATGTTTTCAGCACTTCAAATGCACACAGTGCAATGCAGGTCTTTTGTGTTACAGTTTGATCAGCTCTGGAAAATGCATATGTCTGTGTAACCTCTGCTCCCCCAAGACGCAGTGTGTGTGCATCACCTGAGGATGTCCCCCATGCCCTGTCCATGCAGAGCTCTTCCCACCCTGAGCCAGACAACCTTGCCTTTTCTTCTGTAATACAAAACTGTCTGCTCTTGAATTTTATATAAACTAAAGTATTCATGCTTTTTAAATTTAACACATTTTTTTATTTTCCATATTCTCTTTCCTTTAAGGTGTGACCCACTGTGCTTATTCACTCATGTATCCCTTCTGCTTTAGACTTGATTTCTGAAATTACTTTATTTCTAATTTTTCCAAGTTCTGTTCACATCTCTTTCTATTCACAAATTATATTGCTTCTGATTTGTTCGCCAGTTCTGATATATGTTGTTCTCTCATAATTTATATCTTTTCTCAATTGCCTTTAGCTCATTTTGAAATATCAGATTCTGGTTTCACATGACCATGACTTTCTGGTATGTTTATTGTCCAACTGCTATTACAGTGACTTATGTAATTGCTTTCCTTCTCATTTATTTGACCTTTAATATTATAAATGCATCTTTTTATTTCCAGCAAGCACCTAACATAGTGTCTTACAATAATAAACCATTGATAAATATATATTTTATTGAAATTAAACCTAGCATATTCTGATCAATGTGAGATTTTTCACCACCTTTTGGAAAAGCTGTATCTAATCCCATGAAACCCAAGACTCATGGGCCAAGAGGTACAAATCATGGAGCTGAAAAGCACCTACCTTAAAGTTTCTCTTGCTTAACTGCTTAATTAATAATTCCACTCTCATAAGCAACTTGCCCAAGGTTATGTAAACATTTAGTAGCAAAGCTGGAGCTAATCCTTTTTTTCCTGGTTCTTAGTATAGTGCTTTTTATATCATGACTTACTCAAAGTAAGGAAAACCTGTTTCTATATGATACGAAGTTTGTATGGATGTTGCATAACTACTTTCTGTTTGTCTTTTCTTCTTCCTAATTGTTGTTTTCTTATCTGCCTGATATTCATTAAACTTGTGGGTAGGAGGATTCTTTGAGCAGTGGTACAGAGAGTAAGAACCAGGGAAGAATGAATAACTGGGGATTATAGGCAGAGACATGGGGGCCCCTCCCCCTTTCACCTGCCAGCAGCTGTAAAAGCAGCAGGTGTAGCATGACTCACATGATGCCCTTTTAGTAGCTTTCTCTGCTAGACTCACAGAAACAACTTCCAAGACTTCACCCAGAGAACAAAATTGGGAGCTTGGCCATTAATGCAGTCCAAAAAGAGTTTTATCAATAGGAGGCAGCATCTGAGACATAGCAAAGTCTGGTTAAGCAAAGGATCAAGTGAGAGGCAACCACTGGTTCTGAATATCATGAACTGAGAAAAAAATACAAAATAAGCAAAATATTATTTGTTATACAATATAACCAATTATAGTGTGTATATATATATATATATGTGTGTGTGTGTGTGTGTATACATATATGTGTGTATATATATATGTATATGTGTGTGTGTATATATATATATATGTATATATGTGTATATATATGTATGTGTTGTAAGGATAGCATTTTCTATCCTTAAATGTGGCAGCATTTTCTTTCTGTTTTATTTCTGAGGTGCTAAACTCTGGCTGGGGGAAAGCTGTTATCAGATAGGAGGTGGTAGAAGTAACAGAGGAAATAAGCTATTAGGAATTATTATGTGAAATACAATATTGACGGATGCTGCAGTAACAAAAGTAAAATTCCACTAATTTTGGCCTCTTTTATTCAAATTTAATAATAACTTATGATGCCCAAAGTTGAAAAAGTCTACTTCAGGGAAAAAAACAAAACTTCTTGGGGCACCTGGCTGGCTCAGTGGGTAGAGCATGTGACTCTTGATCTCAAGGTTGTAAATTCAAGCCCCATGTTGGGTGTAGAGATTACTTAAAAATAAAATGTTGAGGAGAAGTCAAGATGGTGGAACAGCATGGAAGTTTTTTGTGTG
Source organism: Prionailurus viverrinus (assembly GCF_022837055.1). Lineage (NCBI taxonomy): Eukaryota > Metazoa > Chordata > Mammalia > Carnivora > Felidae > Prionailurus > Prionailurus viverrinus. Next base: position 49,351,318 of record NC_062563.1, read on the forward strand.
TCTCACATCCATGAAATACAGCCAGACCAACACTAAACCATCCTACACACCTAGAAAACTTATTGGAGGATTAACACAACAATCTGCACAACCTGAACCACAGAGTCCAGCAGAAAGAGAAAAAATTCATTTTTATTTTCAATTTTTATTAAAAATGTTTTTATTTATTTTTTTACTCTACTTTTTACTTTTGTGTAATTTTTTTTTCAAATTCTATCTTACTTCCATCATTCTATTTTAGTTTACTTCAGTGTATTCACCTTTTCAAATTTTCAAATGATTTCCTTGGTTTTTTTTCTTTTTCTTTTTTCTCTTTTTTGTTTCTTTTCTTTTTCTTGAATACAGAAAGTGAAAAACTTTATTTTTACTTTAAATTTCTATTAAAAATATTTCTCTTTAATTTTTTTACTATATTTTTTGCTTTTATGTAAATTTTTTTCAAATTCTATTTTACTTCCATCATTTTATTTTAGTCTACTACAGTGTATTCACTTTTTCAAATTTGCAAATGATTTCTTTTTTTTCTCTTTTTTCTCTCTTTTGTTTCTTTTTGTTGAATACAGAAAGAGAAAAAAATCATTATTATTACAAATATTTTTCTTTAATTTTTTTCCTACTATATTCTTTACTTTTGTGTAAGATTTTTCAAATTCTATTTTACCCACATCATGTCATTGTAGTCTACTTCAGTGTATTCATTTTTTCAAATTATCAAATGATTTCCTTTTTTTCTCCCCCTTTTTTTTTCTCTAATCTGTCAAACGACTTTCAACACCCAGACGAAAACACACCTAGGATCTAGCGTCATTTATTAGATTTGTGTGTGTGTGTGCTTTTTCAAATTTTTAATTTTAATTTATTAACTTTAATTTTTCTACCTCAAAAATTCCTTTTCTCCCTTCAAACTGACAAAACAAGGGAATTCACCCCAAAAGAAAGAGCACGAATAAACGACAGCCAGGGATTTAACCAACACAGATACAAGCAAGATGTCTGAGCCAGAATTTAGAATCATGATAATAAGAACACTAGCTGGAGTCAAAAATAGACTAGAATCCCTTTCAACAGAGATAAAAGAAGTAAAAAATAGAATGAAATTAAAAATGCTATAACTGAGCTGCAATCACGGATGGATGCAGTGGCGGCAAGGATGGATGAAGCAAAACAGAGAATCAGTGATATAGAGGACAAACTTACAGAGAATAATGAAGCAGAAAAAAAGAGGGGATTAAGGCAAAAGATCACTATTTAAGAATTAGAGAAATCAGTGACTCATTAAAAAGGAACAACATCAGAATCATAGGGATCCCTGGAGAGAAAGAGAGAGAAATAGGGTTAGAAGGGTTATGTGAGCAAATCATAGGGAAAACTTTCCTAACCTGGGGAAAGGCACAGACATCAAAATCCAGGAAGCACAGGGAACCCTCATTATATTAAAAAAAAAACAAAAAACAACTATCAACAAGGCGTATCATAGTCAAATTAACAAAATACTCAGATGAGAGAATCATGAAAGCAGCACGGGGGAAATAAAGTCCCTTACCTACAAGGGGAGACAGATCAGGTTTGCAGCAGACCTATCCACAGAAACTTGGCAGGCCAGAAAGGAGTGGTAGGATATATTCAGTGTGCTGAACCAGGAAAATATGCAGCCAAGAATTCTTTATCCAGCAAGGTTGTCATTCAAAATAGAAGGAGATATAAAAAGTTTCCCAGAGAAACAAAAATTAAAGGAATTTGTGACCACTAAAACAGCCCGGCAAAAAATTTTAAGGGGGACTCTTGGGAGAAAAATGGGAGAAATATATATATATATATATATATATATATATATATAGCAACAAAGATTAGAAAGGATCATAATGGCAATAAATTCATATTTTTCAGTACTCACTCTAAAGGTCAATGGACTCAATGATCCAATCAAAAGACATAGGGTAACAGAATGGATAAGAAAACAAGATCCATCTATATGCTATTTACAAGAGACCCACTTTAGACCTAAAGACACCTTCAGATTAAAAATAAGGGCATGGAGAACCATCTATCATGATAATGGCCAACAAAAGAAAGCCAGAGTAGCCATACTTATATCAGACAATCTAGACTTCAAAATAAAGACTGGATCAAGAGATTCAGAAAGGCATTATATCATAATCAAGGGATCTATCCACCAAGAATACCTAACAATTGTAAACATTTATGTGCCAAATGTGGGAACACCCAAATATATAAATCAATTAATCACAAACATAAAGAAACTCATTGATAGTAATACCATAATAGTAGGAGACTTCAACACTGCACTAACAGTGATGGACAGAACATCTAATCAAAAAATCAACAAGGAAACAATGGCTTTGAATGACACACTGGACCAGATGGACTTAACAGATATATTCAGAACATTTCATCCTAAAGCAGCAGAATATACATTCTTCTCCAGTGCACATGGAACATTCTCCAGAATAAAACATATACTGGGACACAAATAAGCCCTAAGTAAGTACAAAAAGATTGAGATCATACTGTGCATATTTTCAGACCACAACGCTATGAAACTCAAAATCAATCACAAGAAAACATTTGGAAAGGTAACAAATACTTGGAGATTGAAGAACATCATACTAAAGAATGAATGGACTAAGCAAGAAGTTAAAGAGGGAATTAAAAAGTATATGGAAGCCAATGAAAATGATAACACCACAACCCAAAACCTCTAGGATGCAGCAAAGGTGGTCATAAGAGGACAGTATATAGCAATCCAGGCCTGCCTAAAGAAGGAAAGATCTCAGATACACAACCTAACCTTACGCCTTAAGGAGCTGGAAAAAGAAGAATAAATAAAACCCGAAACCAGCAGAAGACAGGAAATAATAAAATTAGAACATAAATTAATGCTATCAAAACAACAACAAAAAAACAGTGGAACAGATTAATGAAACCAGAAGCTTGTTCTTTGAAAGAATTGACAAAATTGATAAACCACTAGCCAGTTTGATCAAAAAGAAAAAGGAAAGGACCCAAATAAATACAATCAAGAATGAAAGAGGAGAGATCACAACGAACACAGCTGAAATAAAAACAATAATAAGAGAATATTATGAGCCATTATATGCCAATAAAATGGGCAAACTGGAAGAAATGGAAAAATTCCTAGAAATATATACACTACCAAAACGGAAACAAGAAGAAATAGAAAATTTGAACAGACCCATATCCAGTAAGGAAATCGAATTAGTAATCAAAAATCTGCCAAAAAACAAGAGTCCAGGGCCAGATGGTTTTCCAGGGGAATTCTACCAAACATTTAAGGAAGAGTTAACACCTATTCTCTTGAAACTGTTCCAAAAAATAGAAATGGAAGGAAAACTTCCAAACTCTTTATATGTAGCCAGCATTATCTTGATTCCAAAACCAGACAAAGACCCACTACAAAGGAGAACTATATACCAATTTCCTTGATGAACATTGATGCAAAAATCCTCAACAAGGTATTAACCAACCAGATCCAACAATACATTAAAAAAATTATTCACCACAGCCAAGTGGGATTTATACCTGGGATGCAGGACTGGTTCAATATCCACAAAACAATTAATGTGATTCCTCACATCAATAAAAGAAAGGACAAGAACCATATGATCCCCTCAATAGATGCAGAGAAAGCATTTGACAAAATACAGCATCCTTTCTTGATAAAAACCCTCAAGAAAGTAGGGATGGAAGGAGCATACATCGAGATCATAAAAGTCATATATGAATGCCCCAATGCTAATATCATCCTCAGTGGGGAAAAACTGAGAGCTTTCCCCCTAAGGTCAGGAATAAGACAGGGGTGTCCACTATCGCCACTGTTATTCAACGTAGTATTGGAAGTTTTAGCCTCTGCAATCAGACAAAACAAAGAAGAAAAGGCATCCAAATCAGCCAGGAGGAGGTCAAACTTTCACTCTTCGCAGATGACATGATACTCTATATGGAAAACCCAAAAGATTCCACCAAAACAAACTGCTAGAATTGATTCATTAATTCAGCAAAGTTGCCATAAATAAAATCAATGCACAGAAATCGGTTGCATTCCTATACACCAACGATGAAGTGACAGAAAGAGAATTCAAGGAATTGATCCCATTTACAGTTGCACCAAAAACCATAAAATACCTAGGAATAAATCTAACCAAAGAGGTAAAAAATCTGTATGCTGAAAACTATAGAAAGCTTATGAAAGAAATTGAAGAAGACAAAAAAAAATGGAAAAAAGATTCCATGCTCCTGGATAGGAAGAACAAATATTGTTAAAATGTAGATACTTTCCAAGGCAATCTACATATTTAATGCAATCCCTATCAAAATAACTCCAGCATTCTTCACAGAGCTAGAACAAATAATCCTAAAATTTGTATCGAATCAGAAAAGACCTCGAATAGCCAAAACGATCTTGAAAAAGAAAACCAAAGCAGGAGGCATCACAATTCCAGACATCAAGCTATACTACAAAGCTTTAATCACTGAGACAGTATTGGTACTGGCACAAAAACAGACACTCAGATCAATGGACAGACTAGAGAACCCAGAAATAGACCCACAAATGTATGGCCAACTAATCTTTGATAAAGCAGGAAAGAATATCCAATGGAATAAAGACAGTCTCTTCAGCAAATGGTGCTGGGAAAAATGGACAGCGACATGCAGAAGAATGGACCTGGACTACTTTCTTACACTATACACAAAAATAAACTCAAAATGGATGAAAGACTCAATGGAAGACAGGAAGCCATCAAAATCCTTGAGGAGAAAGCAGGCAAAAATCTCTTTGATCTTGGCTGCAGCAACTTCTTACTCAACACGTCTCCAGTGGCAAGGGAAACAAAAGCAAAAATGAACTACTGGGACCTCATCAAAATAAAAAGCTTCTGCACAACGAAGGAAATAATCAACAAAAGTAAAAGGCAACCGACAGAATGGGAGAAGATATTTGCAAATGACTTATCAGATAAAGGGTTAGTATCCAAAATCTATAAAGAACTTATCAAACTCAACACCCAAAACCAAATAATCCAGTGAAGAAATGGGCAAAAGACATGAATAGACACTTCTCCAAAGAAGACATCCAGATGGCCAACTGACACATGAAAAAATGTTCAACATCACTCGTCATCAGGGAACTACAAATCAAAACCACAATGAGATACCACCTTACCCCTGTCAGAATGAGTAACATTAACAACTCAGGCAACAACAGATGTTGGTGAGGATGCAGAGAAAGAGGATCTCTTTTGCATTGTTGGTGGGAATGCAAGCTGGTGTAGCCACTCTGGAAAACAGTATGGAGGTTCCTCAAAAAACTAAAAATAGAACTATCCTACGACCCAGCAATTGCATTACTAGGCATTTATCCAAGGGATACAGGTGTGCTGTTTTGAAGGGACCCATGCACCCCCATATTTATAGCAGCACTATCAACAATAGCCAAAGTATGGAAAGCGCCCAAATGTCCATCGATGGATGAATGGATAAAGAAGATGTGGTATATATATACAATGGAGTATTACTTGGCAATCAAAAAGAATGAAATCTTGCCATTTGCAACTGCGTGGATGGAACAAGAGGGGATTATGCTAAGTGAAATTAGTCAGAGAAAGACAAAAATCATATGGCTTCACTCATATGAGGACGTTAAGAGTCAAAACAGGGGCGCCTGGGTGGCTCAGTCGGTTAAGCCTCCGACTTCGGCTCAGGTCATGATCTCACGGTTCATGAGTTCGAGCCCCGCGTCCGGGCTCTGTGCTGACAGCTCAGAGCCTGGAGCTTGTTTCAGATTCTGTGTCTCCCTCTCTCTCTGACCCTCCCCCATTCATGCTCTGGCTCTCTGCCTCAAAAATAAAAACGTTAAAAAAAATTGTAAAAAAAAAAAAAGAGTCAAAACAGATGAACATAAGGGAAGGGAAACAAAAATAATATAAAAACGGGGGGGAGCAAAACAGAAGAGACTAATAAATGTGGAGAGAAAACTGAGGGTAATGGGAAGGGTGTTGGGAGGGGGGGTGGGCTAAATGGGTAAGAGGCACTAAGGAATGTACTCCTGAAATCATTGTTGCACTAAATGCTAACCAATTTGGATGTAAATTTAAAAAAATAAAAAAATAAAACAAGTTAATAAAAAAAAGAAACTATGAAAAAGAAAAAAGAAAAAACAATCTGCCCATAAATGAACCCATTCAATTCAATCCCACGTTGTCAAGGATCAACAGTAGTTTTCAATAGAAACATAGGAGTGTGCAAGATAAGCCAAACTAGCTGCAATTTGCACTCGCCATAAATGTAAGATTCCCATGAAAAGCTGGTTCATTGTGGGTTAGGGACACTTTGAATTCCAAGTGTTGAAATAAAGTAGACCTCTAAGCTCTATCTCCATACACACAAAATAAAATAAAATAAAATAAAATAAAATATAAAAAAAGAAAACAAAACCCTTAAGAATATTTGATATATTAATTTGAATACTTTTTTAAAAGATAGTATATAATCCATTGTATAGTCAACCCAACTGTGCAACTAGCCAAAACTTGCACTATATATGATAGAACAGCACCCCTCTGTTTTATGTGCAAAATAATCACTTGGAATGGTGTTAAAATGCAGATTATGATTCAGTAGTTCAAGGTGTACTGAAGATTCCACCTTCTAACAAACTTCCAGGTGGTGCTCATGTTTCCAGTTCTCAGCTAAGCATTATAGGTGTCAAACTGTGGACAGCACCTCAGAGACCTAAGCTGTGCATGCCTCAAGATGCTGTAATATCAGATTCACATTTGGGGCTTGTGCAGCTCAAGGTGAACTGCCTCTTGCAGGGGCAAGGGCTGGAGGAAGATGTTGACATTAGCAGTTTTGATGTTTGCAGAAGAGGATGTAACAGCACCCATAACAGAAATTGTAGCACAGTGTCTGAGAACACACCAGAAAAGGGGAGATCCTTCGTCTGAGCAAGAGCCTGTGACTCCATTGAAGAGATGGGGTTTGAACACATGCAACCACATGTCTTTTGTAAGATAATACATATTTGAGAAGAAGGAGCTCAGTCTGAGAAGTGAACTATACTTCAAGAAGGTTATTCTAAGCTTGGTGGTACATCTGGCCTTCACAAACCATACAAGGGGCCCAATTCTGAGATCAACCCAGTGACTTCTCTGTAGAAGGAGAAGATTAGAGAAGCTGAGGGTTTGGACCACAAGTACTTCAATGAGCATATTATTCTGCCTTGGAAGAAGAACAGTCCCAAAGATGATGCTTAGACATATATTGTGCCTCACATGTTGCAGGTACTCAAAAGATCTTGTCCAAATAGTTTCACGGTTTCAGTCTTAAGATGTTAAATGCCAGAGCTAAATCAGCAGAAGTGGCAGTGAGTTTTTTGACCTGTCTTAAATCTGACACAGTGTCACATAAATAATACCCACCATCTCTCTGTGCTTATGCTGTAGTTTCACTAGTCATTTGTCAACTCTACTAAAATGTTATTTTCTACTTAGTCACAAAGGTATCCTCCCTATTTCTCGGTTGGTCTAAAATTTTGAATTCTTGTAGCTACCACCAAATAAAGCAGTTATAATATGAGAAAATTCTGAAATCTCATAGAAAGCCAGAGTTCTCAAAGTCCCAACACTCAAAGTGTTTTCATACATAATAGCTATTAACTTGCAAACAGAAAATGCCTGAGGAAATTTATTCTTTTTGTTGTTAGGAAAAACCTTAAGCATTCATAAAATCTTGAGAAAAGGTGCAAGTGTTCTTAAATCATTATTATTTTTTTTTTTTACTTCTAGGAAAATTACTCAAATACTTCTAAATTATTCTATTTAAATTTTTTAAATGTTTGTTTAATTTTTTATTTAACTGTAGTTGACATACCACATAGTTTCAGGTATATAACATAGTGATTCAACAAATCTATACATTTTTCAGTGCTCACCATGATAAGTGTAATCACCATCTGTCACCATATGTTACTACAATATTGACTATATTCTCTATGCTGTACTTTTCATCCCTGTGACTTACTTATTTCATAACTGGAAGTTTGTACCTCCTAATCCCCTTCACTTGTTTTGCCCACCTCCCCATCCTTCTTCCCCTCGGCAACCACCAGTTTTTTTCTCTGTATTTAGGAGTCTGTTGGGTTTTTGAGTGTGTCTGTTCTCTTGTTGTGTTTTTTAGATCCCACATATAAGTAAAATCATATAGTATTTGTCTTTACCTGACTTATTTCACTTAGCATAATACCTTCTAGGTCCATCCATGTTGTCAAAAATGGCAAGATCTCATTCTTTTTTATGGCTGAATAATATTCCATTATATACATATAATATATGTATATATACACCTATATTCACCACATCTTCTTATCTATTCATCTATTCATCTATAAATGGACACTTGGATCATCTCCATATCTTGGCTATTGTAATTAATGCTTCAATAAACATAGGGGTGTATATACCATTTCAAATAGCATTTTCATTTTTGTGGGGTAAATACCCAGTAGTGGAATTACTGGATCATATGGTATTTTTATTTTTAACTCTTTGAGGAACCTACATACTGTTTTCCACAGTGGCTGCAGCAGTTTACATTCCCACCTCCAGTGCACAAGTGTTCCTTTTTCTCCACATCTTCACCAACACTTTATTTCTAGTCTTTTTTATACTAGTTATTCTGACTGGTGTGAGGTTATATGTCATCATGGCTTTGATTTACATCTTCCTGATGATAAGTTATGTCCAGTATCTTTTCATATGTCTCTTGGCCATCTGTATGTCTTCTTTGGAAAAATGTCTATTTAGGTCCTCTGCCCATTTTTAAATCAGATTGTCTTTTGTTTTGTTTTATTCTTTGGTGTGAGTTGTATAAGTTCTTTGTATATTAACTTCTTATCAGATATATCATTTGTAAATATCATCATCCATTCCATAGGTTGCCTTTTTGTTTGTTGATGGCTTCCTTTGCTGTTCAAGGATATTCATTATCTCCAAAACCTTAATCTTTGGTATCTTTCTTTCTTTTCCTCCTCCTCCTTCCCCTCCCTTTTTTTTTTTTAAATATTCAAAACCCTAGAAAGGAACATGATCTAGCTAGAAACAATTTAGAAGCCTTCTTAATTGTATCCCAAATATGTAGGTGTTTCTCTAAGTTGAGGGCTATTAAGGCAGGGGAATTTCTAGTTCAATTCCTGGGCCCGTGTTGGAAGACCAGTAGGCATTTCTCATACATACATTAGAATGTACTTGAATATACATGTGAGTGTTTCCTCAGTTGGGGAATTTTGTCCATACGTGGTACTAATAAAGTGGGTTTTCCTGTCATTTAACTTCTAAATCTGTGTGGGACATTATTTCTTCCTTGAGCATGTGTTTTCTGCTCGAATAAATAGCCATGGACCTGGGAAGAGTCAATCCCCATTACAGATTTACAGCCTTATTTTCCCTCTGGCCTGGCCCAATGCTAATGTGATTGGATTTACCCAAGGATTTCAAGATGTCTGCCGGCAATCACAGGTTTCTCTAGAGCTACAGTGGTTCCAATTCCTGCAAAGTCTCCTTTATTTGGAAGCAAAGTCTTTATAGAGATGTGAGTAATCAATATCTGGCTTTCTCTGATTGGCTGCTCAGATAGAGCCTTTTTAAAATTGGTAGAATAGGTAGGACTAGAATATCATCTGACTCCCCCAGTTTCTGTGCATATTGGCTGACTAGTACATGCTGAAACAGCGACGGTCCGGGTAATTAGCTTTTTGTCAGGTGTGATTTTCTTGTCTCATCTCTGTTTCCTCTGCCTTCAGGAGAAATGGGTCCCATGAGGCAAGTGTGACCCTGGAGTGCAGCCTGCCAGCCTTACACCCAGTTGAGGAGGGAGAGCACCATGGATGGCATAACTGAACAGAAGAGTGTGCTGGTGCACAGTAAAATCAGTGATGCTGGCAAGAGGAATGGCTTAATTAACACCAGAAACTTCATGGCTGAGAGCAGAGATGGCCTGGTGTCTGTTTACCCAGCACCACAGTACCAGAGCTGCCGGGTGGTGGGCAGTGCAGCGCCAGCCACCCTGGACAGCAGCAGGAGTGAGCCAGTACAGCAGCTGCTGGATCCCAACACCCTTCCGCAGTCTGTGGAGTCCCATTTCCGTCCCAACATCATCCTCTACTCAGAGGGTGTGCTGCGCTCCTGGGGGGATGGCGTGGCTGCCGACTGTTGTGAGACCACCTTCATTGAGGACCGGTCGCCCACCAAAGAGAGCCTGGAGTACCCTGATGGGAAGTTCATTGACCTCTCGCCTGACGACATCAAAATCCACACACTGTCCTACGACGTGGAGGAGGAGGAGGAATTCCAGGAGCTGGAGGTCAGAGGATGTGTTTATCATAAGCCTTTGGGAATGGGGAATGGGGATTGGGTGGGGACCCATGAGCGCCTAGCAAAAGTTAGGGAATGAAACTTGTGTGTGAAAATGCAGAGAAACGGAATCATCCTTAAATATACATTGAAAATGGAGTAGAGAAAGTCTAGGTGACCAACACCCAGTGGGGGCTTCAGCAGGGATGCCGGCAGAGACAGCACAAGGTAATGGCCATAAGACTGGAGCTACTGGTGGATTTAAAGATTGCCAGCACTGGAAATCAACTGGGTATTCCTGCTCACCCCACACTCATGAGAGAGGGGTTATTGGCAACAGTGATCAAGGTGAGAGGGAGGCTTATGGTCCTAGAGCCACATTAGGCTGAAAAGGCATGTGTAGGGACAATTTGAGAAGTGTTTTTGCTGCCACATGTAGTTTCCTTAATTTGGCATTCTAGAGTTTCTTCTAAGGGAGGCTTGATATAGCTAAAGCCTGCTGGAAGAAATAAGTAGGAGTACTAGCCTAAAGGGAAGATGAGTTGAGTTGTTTCAAGAGTCACTTCTTCAGGAGACTGGAGGGCAGGTAAGGGCATTTGGATTACATTCTCTGAAACATTCATTTTGGACATATTGTAACACAGCACAGCAGCCAAGCAGACCAGAAGCATCAGGCCTGGAAGTGCACTGAGAACCAGAAGCAGCTGGAGAAAGACGGGTTTAATCGGAAGGGAAATTCAGAAATGAGAAATGTCATGTAGCAATCCTTGTGAATAGAGCCCATGAAAACCAACTGTAAGGGAGTACAGAGAAGTCAAGTTGCGCGAGAGGCCATCAGAGCGAACCTTCACACCCTCTGGTGGCACCTGTTAAGGGGAGGAGGAGGATATCATCTCTGGCCATTCTAAAGTTTTGAGAAAGCTGCAAGAAGTACTTTGGCTTGCATTCACAAGCCACTGTCAATTGTCCACTCTTTTCTAAGACCTGACGGTTTTGTCGAATGCAAACATATAGATGACACTTGAACTGCTTGAAGTTCAGGAAGCAGATATACAAAAGTGCAGTTGCCACATAACACAGGAGTTATGATGGTAGAGTACTCAGTCTGCTCTGAAAGCATCCAAAGTAAGGGTGATGGGACTCCAAGCATAATGTGGCGGGTCAGCAGTCATTACAGAGGAAGCACTCCCTGCACTGCATCATGAGGTAAAGAACCAGACTCTAAGCAAGAGGGCTCGTGGGGAGTTAGCAAGAGAATTCTGGTCAAAGAGGACATCATGAGCAGATAAAGCACAGAAGCATCCAACCTAGGTCAGCAGGAGATAGTAACTGATTATACTTGTAAGACCTATGGATCATGGTGAAGTCGGGACACAGGACCAAAAGGAAAGTCCTGTAACTGAGGACTGTACCAGCCTTCCAAGGGAGGCTGGATTTTAGGTGAGGTCACAAACCCATATGCTTACAAGAAGGAAGGACATGTAATAACATCAAGAGAGAGCCCTGGGGGGGGGTGTGACCCGAGACTAGCCCTGGCCCAACCATCTACAGCTTCAGCCCTCCTCAGCTACCACCCCATAGGCCATGCTGCTAGATACCTTGAAGGATGCTGTGGCCATGGAAACCACTGAGGAGTTTCAGGCAGGAGAGCTGGGGTCAGATTCAAGTTTTTGGAAGCTGCTATGGTTGCAGAGTGGGACAGTGGGACAGAATGGAGAGATGGAGGGGTGAGGGGAGGGACATGGGGCTAGGACCAAACTGGATGCACAGAGCTTTTGGGAATTGTCATACGACACAGTGAGGGAGAGAATCAGGATAGCAGTAGAACTGAAGAAATACTTAAAAAGTGAAGTGTGCCATTGTTTGGAGATGGCGCAAAGGAAGGGGGCAGGCCTATCCTGTGCAGAGATGTCCTTAAGCCTCCAAGTGGCCAAGCTGGCTAGCAGAGGATTTTCAGCTTTGTTAAGAATATTTGGAAAATAAGCTCCAATATATAATATCCATTAGAATTTACAATTTTGGGATTCTTGAATGTCTCTTTCATTACTCTGTTACTTGTGTGGGCTTCATTCCTCCCTCCCTTTCCTTGTATCCATGCACTTAAAAGTCCATATCCTTGAATAACTACATTACATCAGTATCAGTGAAGATGAACAAGTGAATAATACATCTTCTTGGTCTTTAGTCCACTTCCATTCTGTGGCTTCACAACAAACTACACTGAAGGGAATCTTACTCCTTTTCCTTTAAGACTTGCATTGGCTTCAGATTGAGCTTGCAAATAAATACAACCATTATTTAAATGCAAGTGTTCTTTCCATAGTATGTCTTAATCCACATTTTTGTCAATCAATTACTGAATCCATTTTTTTGCAATAATTTTCACAAAGTGACCTCAGCCAGTAGATGTGGTTTTAGAACTTTGCAAAGGACCACAACCTACTTAGAGTCAATATTTTAAATTAAATGTTAGGATATGGGTGGCTGGGGCAACAGGATTTTTTATCTGGTTAGTCTAAGACTTTGACAGGTAGTGCAGGCTTCTGGGGAGGTGAGCTCTGCCGCCCAGTTTGTTTCCCTGTCCTGGCAACAGTAGAGGCAGCCCATCAGAAACAATTATTTTAATGATGCAGCAGCTGGAATCTTCAGTCATGATTATAGTGCCTACTGTGTACTAATATTTTTGTAGTCACCTTTGACTGTAGGGGTAAGGCAGAGCATGTTGGCATTTGTGCCTTTGCCAGAAAGGGTCCACCCAAAGACATCAGTGGAACAAGTACTTTAAAAGCTGGGCTGTCTCTTACAAGACTTTCTGTTTGATATCCAGGGAACAAATCCAAACCAAGAGATGGATCTTCCCACAGGCTCTGAGGGGAAGGTATCAAGGCACAGTTATGGCAGTTGGCACTCCTTCATTGCTGTCTAGCATAGCCATAGAGTATTCTAGAGGGTCATTCAAAGTGGCAGATTTGGTCCATTAGGAATTCTGTAAAAATAAGGTATTCTCTCAGCAACATTCTTATGGTGTGGCCATTGCACTCTTTATTCATGAAAACAAACAAACAAGCAAACAAACAAATAAACAAACAAACAAGCAACTAGTGAGTGGTTAGAAGTGTCAGCATGCAAGGGCACCTGAGTGGCTCAGTCGGTGAAGTGTCCAACTTCAGCTCAGGTCATGATCTTGCAGTTCATGGGTTAGAGCCCCTCCTCTGGCTCTGTGATGACAGCTCAGAGCCTGGAGCCTGCTTTGGATTCTGTGTCTCCCTATCTCTCTGTTCCTCCCCCACTTGCACGCTCTCTCTCTCTCTCAAAAATAAATAAAGATTTAAAAAAAAGTGTCAGCATGCATGGAGCAACTGTTCTAAGGTTGACTGTTTTTCTATTTCATGAAATAATAAAGGGGCCTGTATCAGTTAGCATTTGCTGCATTACAAATCCCCAAAAACAGTGGCTTAAAACAACTATTTATTTAGGTCATGATTCTCAGGGTCAGCAACTGGGATGAGTCTCAGCTGGATGGTTCTTGCTCTGCTAGTCTTACCTGTGTCTCCTCACTGGTCTGTGGGTAGCTGCTGCTCAGCTACCCAGCTGTACTTGAGAATGCTGGCTGGCCATTAGCTGGGATGACAGAAGTGGCTTGACCACATGACTCTCATCCAGCAGGTCACTCCATCACATAGCAGTCATGGTAGAGATTCCAAGAGCAGCAAGAGAGGGTGAGTCTCAATGTGCAAGGGCTTTCCAAGTCTTTGCTTGTGTTAGGCATGTTGCTGTCTTATTGGCCAAAGAAAGACACACAGCTAAGCCCAAAGTCAGTGTGGGAAGGACTTTTTAGGGTGGCAATATAGGAAAGTGCCAACAAATTGGTTGCCAATTATTGCAGTCTATAGTCTATCATAGAGAAAAAAAGTTTGCCTTTTTGACATATATATATTTTTAAGATCATCTAATTGAACAGAGTGACAACAGTCATGGTTATATTGTCACTTAAACAGAAAATACAATAGTTATTGATTTGGAGCTCATCCCAGAAGGCAGTACTACTTCAGATAAAACAACAACAAAAAATGACAATTTAACTTCTCAGGGAATTCTATAGCTTCACTTGGTCTATAGCAAGTTGATACCATTTCCTGAAAATTGTACTTTTCAGAAAGCCATTGCCCTGGTAAAGATAAGGGGTTCTTGTCCTTGAAGTTTCTGTGTACAAGGAAACCTTCCTCTTACCTGCTCCCTTCTCACTCTACCTGGAGAGGTTTGCCCCTGACATTTATAATGGAGAGTCCCTGATCCAGAGAGGTTTGCTCACCTGACACAAATTTCTACAAGAACATGTGAAGTTTTCAGTTAGCCTTTGAGGTCATACTTATGCAAATAGGTTCTGTAGCTAATTTCAAGAATCTTTATGTAAGGGCCTCAGAAATTGAGATTTGCTCTGCTCTACCCAAGAGGGAGTTGCTAGTCATGGTGAATTGTCAGGGCTCCAAATCAGACAGGGAGATCTCAGGGGGCCTCCTGAGGGGTTGCAGGAATGCAGAGGTGGCTGCTCATCTTTCGGTGTCATTGCACTCAGTGTAACCAGACAAGCCTCCCCGTGGGCACCCTCAGGGCACTCTGGGTGTATGATGCTGGGCCTGGTGCTCTACAGCTCCAGGGCCTCTTCCCTGGAGTTTGACCACTGCTTCATCTAGTGCCCAGACTGCAGTGAAACTACATCTTTTAGGAACATCAATAGCAGGAAAACACTTCTCCTTTTCATACACAGACACTCAGAGACTTCAGGCACCAGTGATAAAGCAGTTGTATGAAATATAAAATTTGGGTTTAAAGCTATGAAATGAAGTAGGTGAAGTTCAGGGCTAGAGAGTCCTAAGAGCCCCCTTGCTGTTAGAGATGCTTATCAAATGCTGAAAGGCCAATTATGACCCATTTATTTGTGATAATGCAACTCCTTCAGGATCCTAGAGCACATGGAACATCATCACTTAGAAAGAGTGACCAAGGTGGGTGAGCCTTTTCTTTGCAGCGGGAAGGAAGGAGACGTCAGGCACCTACTGGTGGAGCATCTATGTCAGGCTCTTCATGCACCCTCTGCCATGTAACCCCACAGCAACACTGGGCCACAAGTGTTAATCCTGCCTCATCCTGTGCAAATGACACTGAAGCTTGGGTGGTGTCCAAAGTCACACAGTTGGATGTACCGGCAGCTCTTGGATCTGAGACATGCTGACTTCAGACTCCTGCCTCCTAATGGTGATGCTGTTCCTCCAACATTAGGAAGGGGGAAAAGTTTGTGTTACAGTGAACTGCGGTTTCAGAATCCACAGGTAAAGTATGAAGAGGCAGAGCTGGGGCAGTCACAGACCACTCCCTCGCTGCCCTGAGCTGCAGCTGGGCCTCCCCAAGATCAGGAGTCTGCCCTCCCGTTACACACTTGAAGCCTGTCAGGAGATTCAGGATTTCACAACTGCAGTTTAGCACTGAGGTGCTCCATTCATAAACATGAGCAAAGAGGGAGGACTCAACAAACACTTGAAGAAAACTCAAAAGAGTGAATGAGACAGAAAAACAATAGAGAAATTGACCCAGAGGAAATAAATAATTCAGAAAATAATCGATAATATAGAAAATATTTTTAGTCTCCCCTAGAGAGGTTTGGGGTGGGCGATTTGAGGTTTGATTTTCTTTGTTTTCTCCATTGCCACTGGCTAGAACCTCAAATATGATGTTGAAGGGAGATGGCAAGCAGGAGGCATCCTTGCCTTGCTCCTAATCCTGGGAAAGCACTCAGACTTTCCTGATGAAAGATAATGTTGTTCATGTTCTTAAGCAGGAGTAGGAAATTCCCTTCCATCACAACTTTGTTGAACAGTTTTTTTTTAATAAGAAAATAGGTGTTGCATTTCATCAAATGCATTTTCTCTATTTAGATGATCATGTGTAAATTTTTCTTTTGTCCTTTATTCTATTAATGTGATCCATTACATGAACTGATT
This sequence comes from Prionailurus viverrinus, assembly GCF_022837055.1. Classification (NCBI taxonomy): domain Eukaryota; kingdom Metazoa; phylum Chordata; class Mammalia; order Carnivora; family Felidae; genus Prionailurus; species Prionailurus viverrinus. Next base: position 49,367,705 of record NC_062563.1, read on the forward strand.
TTCAGATATAAAAGTGTCCTTACTTTGGGGGATTAATCCCCCTTGGTCATGGTATATACTCCTCTTTAAAGATTGCTAGATTTGACTCACTAATAATTTGTTAAGAATTTTTATGTTTGTGTCCATGAGGGATATTGGTCTGTAGTTCCTTTCTTGTGATATTTCTTCCTGGTTTTGGTATCAGGGTAATACTGGCCTTATAGAATGAGTAAAGAAGTGTTCCCTCCTGTTTTCTGAAAGAATCTGCATAGTATTGGGGGGCGTTGTTTGTTAAATATTTGTTCAAAGTCATCACTAAAGACATCTGGGCCTTGGCTATTCTTTGTGGGAAGAATTTTTATTACTGATCTGAAATCAGTATCAAATCAATAAGAAATAAGATGATTTCTTTATTGTTTTAAATCTATTATTTTAAAGAAAAGCTTCAGATTTTCCTTTCTTCTTGATGCAGTTTTAGTAATTTGTGTCATTCTAGGAATTTGTCCATTTTATCCAAATTTTGTAATTTGCTGGCATAGAGTTGTTCATAATATTCCACTTAAATCTTTCTATTTTCTGTATGGTTGGTGGTGTCGCCTCTTTTATGTATACTTTTGGTAATTCAAGGCTTTATGTTTCTTCCTTGGTCAGTCTAGCCAAAGGTTTATAAATTTTGTTGATCATTTCAAGTAGCTGACTTCTGGTTCCACTGATTGTTCTCTTGTTTTTTGGTTTTCCATTTCACCGATTTTCATTTAGGTGTTTATGATACCCTTCTGTCTGTTTCCTTTGGGTTAAATTTGCTCTTCTTTAGTTTCTTTACATGGGAGCTTAGTTTCCATTTGAGATTTTTTCCCCTTTATGATATATATGTTTAAATTTATACTTTCTCTCAAATACTGTTTTAACTACAAATTTTTGATAGGTTGTGTTCATTTTTAATTGAGTTCAAAATATTTTCTAATATCGATTGTGCTTTCTTTTTTTTTAACTTGTTTTATTTTTTATTTTTTTTTAATTTATATCCCAATTAGTTAGCATATAGTACAACAATGATTTCAGGAGTACATTCCTTAGTGCCTCTTACCCATTTAGCACACCCCCCCACAACCCCTCCCATAACCCTCAGTTTGTTCTCCATATTTATGAGTCTCTTCTATTTTGTCCCCCTCCCTGTTTTTATATTATTTTTGTTTCCCTTCCTTTATGTTCATCTGTTTTGTCTCTTAAAGTCCTCATATGAGTGAAATCATATGATTTTTGTCTTTCTCTGACTAATTTCACTTAGCATAATCCCCTCCAGTTCCATCCACACGGTTGCAAATGGCAAGATTTCATTCTTTTTGATTGCCAAGTAATACTCCACTGTGCTTTCTTAAAGTGGGTTATTTATAAAAGTATTTAATTTTTCTGGGGAGCCTGGGTGGCTCAGTCGGTTAAGCATCCGACTTCACCTCAGGTCACGATCTCCCGGTCCATGAGTTCGAGCCCCACATGGGGCTCTGGGCTGATGGCTCAGAGCCTGGAGCCTGCTTCCGATTCTGTGTCTCCCTCTCTCTCTGCCCCTCCCCCGTTCATGCTCTGTCTCTCTCTGTCTCAAAAATAAATAAACGTTAAAAAAATAAATAAATAAATAAATAAAGTATTTAATTTTTCAAATATTCATAGATGTCCCAATTTTTTAAATTATTTACTCCTCAATTAATTTAATGTGGTTGAAAAATGTAGTGTGTATAATTTCTCTCTTAAATTTATTGAGAATTGATATGAGGCATAGCATATAATGTGCTCTGGGAAATGTGCTATGCACACTTGTGAAAGAATGTATATTTTGTCATTATGTGAAGTATCCTATAAATGTTTGTTAGGTCAGGTTGACTGATGATGCTATTCATGTCTTTTGTTTTTGCTGTTTATCCATTAATTTTGTCAGTTTTTGCTTTATGTATTTTGGGGCTCCATTGGTAGGTACATGCACATTGATGATAATGATGATGTTGATGATGATGATGATTACTGTTATATCATGCTAAAGTATTGACCATTTTATCATCATAAAATGTTCCTTTTTATGTCTAATAATATTTCTTGTCTTTAGGTCTATTTTGTGTGACATTAATATGCCACTCCCATGTTTTTATTATTACATTTTCCATGATACATCTTTTTCTATCTTTTTGCTTAGAATTTATTTTTATGTTAGAATTTAAAGTATGTCTCTTATAGAAAGCATGTAGTTAATCTCATTTCTTTTCTTTTTTTTTTTGTTGTCTTACAGTCTTTCATTTGATTGGAATATTAATCCATTTGTATTAAATGTAATTTTTATATGATTGGCTTTATGTCTGCCATTTTGATTTTTGTTTTCTATGTGTTTCTTGTTTTTGTTATTGTTGTTTTCTTTTTATCTTTTCTTGTGTTAGCCACCATGTCAGCCAGGGATGTGAGGAGAGCTTACCAAGTCCCTCTGTAGTTCTCTCATTTCCAGGAGCTCCCTTTTAAATTCCTGGGTTATTCTCCCATCTGCCACTTGACCCAACCAGGACTATAGCCATTGGTTGGGAGAGCTTCAGACTTTTCCCATTCATAGCTAGGAATGGATTTTCTACTCCCAATCAATTAATCCCCTTTCAATAATAAAGCAAATGGTTTCCATGGCTAGGTCCACCCTAGCAGAAATACTGCATGGGCCAAGCTGGCGTGAAGCATGGTAACAACATCACAGATACTCACTTTTCTTACTCAAATTTCATCAGTTGTTGGTAAGTAAATACTTTTCAATATACTGACCTTTGGTCAGTGTATAAGGCTGTATAAGGCTGTGTTGATATTTTTTTCCAGTTATTTCTGGAAGACAAGATATGCCTACCTCCTGACACTATCATATAAGAAATCTTGCCAAGATACTGCCTGAAGTCCTAGATGTGCATTTTCCAGCATCACTAGATTCAAACAAAGAATGTGTTCACATGTCCATAGATGGCTTATGGTTAAGAATTTTAATCAAATTAATTACTTCAAATAATATGACATATATTTGCTTATAGCATTAGAAAATCAAATTATCATTTTCCTCCCTTGGGATAGTCTATAAAGAATTATATTTAGATATTCCAGTTTCTTGTGGATCTACCTGTGGATCAGTCACACAAGGGAATAGTTTTACTCCTTATAGTCATAGCCCATTTTGTGTTGCCCAAACTGCAGCAACCACCTTATTCTGTAAAGAGGCAATGTATGAGTAACTTTTATTCATCTAGAAATTAAATTTACGTACATGAAATAAGTAATAGTTACCAGTAAGGGCATTCTAAATACAATTTCCAAAGAAAAATTCAAAAATATTTTGTGAAACATAAACATGATTGGCATAATAGTATGCCATTTATTGTTTTAATTTTCTGTATCAAGGCTAACTCTCATCTAAATGTGGAATTCAAGGCATGTTTCTTAAAAATCGATCTCTTATGTTCTCATCTAACATATTCTCATCTTATATATAAATAAAAGGCACTGAAGTGTGTAACTATAACCATTTGATGGGGAAAGTGTCTCCCAAGATCATAAATCCATCTGTCATAATAATACAGACTGATAATTTTTCATATTCCTCTGAAACACTTTTTGATAAGTAAAAGGGAAGAGGCATCAAACCAAATTCATGTGTCAAATAAATAAAAGCCTTTTTAATTTTTCAAATTTGTGCTGAAAAGATTTCTTGACTGGGGCTTCTGAGCCACTAGTCATAATTGTAGGTGAGGAGGGGCCTGTTGTATCTACAGCTGCCTTAATGAAGGGAATCAGTGCCAGAGAACTGGAATCTTCTGTCATTGTAAGACTATTTCTTGTAATGAAATCTGCTTTGATACATTTACATGTTGCTGTGAGCTAAGTGCTTTCTAACATGCGTAAATATAGTCTGAATAATAGTGAAGAGAAGGCCCAAAAGCCTCTGATGAATATGTTCCATACTCAGTTTTGAACAAATATCAGCAAAATGTTTATTCTAAACCCAATTTTACTTTAATAAAGTTTCCCCAAGCTTAGCCGAAGGGCCACTTATCTCCCCTCATATTCATTTGAATGAAATCCAGTACAGATAGGATACTTTAGAGTTGTATAATGTAGATGTACACAATGGTTTATGAAAACATTTCTCCTCGGCCTCCACCAAGTTCAGTGTCCTGGTGACTCTTTAATAGGTGTGTGTAAGTAAGTAAGTCAGTCTGCATTGGTGCCAACATGTCAGAAGACCAATAACTAGACATCTCATGCTTGGGAAGGTGAGAACTACCAAGGGGTATGGTGGAAGTCTTTTCCATCATAAAACAAATAGAATGTGTGGAGTCAGGGAATATTCCTAACAGTTGTGAGAAACATATTTAGAAACATAATACATTGCTTGGAACCTTATAACCTTATATAAGGTTATTATCCATTGAGGTCTAGATTGTGAAATATAGATTCAGGAATGGGTTAGCAGAGATAAGGGTGTTTTGGGGAGGCTTTCTGGTGGAGGGTCCATCTAAACTGAGATCAAATCCCAGAGGATAGCCCTCTTTTCAACAAACTGCCCATGCTGTGCTGGCCTAGGCTGGATGCAATCAGGATGTGTTTCAATATGGTATATTATATGGAATTTTACTCTGATGCTTCTAGAAAATAGAGGAAAAGTAAAGTCTTTGGATAGATTCATTAATCATTGAGCCTCCTGTTCTAGGACTTTTGCTTTTATCTCTTTTAAGTAATCACTAGGTAGCAGATCACCCAAACAGAGTTCAATAAAATGAACGCCCTGTGGGCTTTCAGGGACACCATGAGCAGAGCTCCTCTCCCACAGCCTCCACACCACTCATGCCCTCCCTACCATCTCAAACCTCAGGGGCCTCCTTCAGTCTCTCAACCTCCATTTGGGCTTTTGTAGCCATCCCTGATGCCTGAAATGTTCTCTTCCTTGCCCTTCACTGGGCTGGCTTCTCAGAATCAATGTTGCCATTTCAATTCATTGTCTGTTTGCTTACTTATTTTCTGACTTCTTTGCCACAGTTGTCTTAGGTTGAGTTCACCAGAAACAGACAACAATGTGAGGATTCATGAACAAGAGACTAAGGAAATGCACTCAGGAAACACTGACTGGCCAGCCAGATGGAGGACCGAGCCTAGGAAGGGAGTTTCAGGCTAAGTTCCACAGAGGAGGCCTCAGTATGGCCCTTTGGGGACCTGAGTGTAAGTTATGTGCTGGTGGTCTGAAGACCACTTCTCCCACACGGGCTGTAGGTGAGTGGTTTGCAGCCTCCAAGGTGAGAAACAGAGGCATAAACTCCTGCAGATGTCTCCAGTGCTTAGGCCATAGCTCCACAGTCTAGGCATGCAGTTAATATTTGTGCTCATTAATTTATTAATGAATAAATGAATCTGTCAGAGGCAGAAGAACTCCAGGATCAATTTCTAAAGATTTTTTTAATAGAAATGAAGCCAAACTGTGTGAGCAGCCAAGCTCGTTGAGAGTCTTCTTGGTGAGAATTTTATATGACCTTGACTTGGTTTAATAAGTTCTTTACAAAGACACCTGTGTCAAGTGCAAGAAACAGAAATAGAACAGGGGGCCTCCTGGTACATGGTGAGCTGCTCTGCAGTAGCATCCCTGTATCTTCCTGTCTTGGGGACTGCTGGTTAGTGGCACATGTTAAATTGCTCCCAAGCAACGTTCAGCACTGTGTTGCAACACGAGAGCAGATTGTGTTTTTCACAAACCACAAAAACAAAGACAGACTCCACATAAGGAATAAGGAGAAATCATGACATGAGGAGTATTATAAATGACACACCATTGGTATTTTATTAAAAAAAGAAATCCCGCAGTCATTTTACCCAGATAGATCTCTCTCTGTGCGCTGTAGAGTAGGAAGAAGGAACGGAAAACCTGGAGCAACCAGAAGGCACTGGGGGCCCAGACAGTACCCACCCTGTCCCCGGGCCTGTGCTCAGCCCAGAGCCCTTCCCTCAGCTGGCATCTGTGTCCTCTTTGGCTTTTAAACTCAGTAATTCAGAGGTCACACCCCAAAACCAATTAAATCACAATCTCCAAGGTCAATATTTTTCTTTAATGCCTGTAGGTGGCTGTAATTTAAGACATCCCCCCCCCCCCACCAGTCGGATATGGCATTCATATGTTCTCATATGCCACGATCTTAGCCAGACCAGCTGTTCTTGGTCATCTTGTCACATGAACTGTGAGCTTTTTCTGAGTAGATGTGGAGGCAGTCAGAACCCTGGCACAGGTTCCCTAAAGTGTGTCCCATGGAACACTCATATGGGAAAATAGAAAGGGTTTGGCAAACCCTTGGAAACTCCAGATACTCCCTACAGAGTTACAGCCCCACAAGTTCTACAGGTCAGTTTTGGCTTAGCCGGAATTCACATGCTGACTTTAATTCAGTGATTCCTGGGTTAATTTGACTCTGAGCCCTTGGTTTTCAAAACACCATTTATTTTGACCTCCTGAACCAGTGTGCCACAGCACACACTGACCTAGCTGTTCCCAAGCAGATTGGTACCACGCCAGATGAGTTAAGTGGCAGCGAAGAACCTAGTGACAGCTGGGCTAGCCCCTGTCATGAGGACCTGCATCATGTCGCAGGATGAAGTCAGTGCGGACAAGCTCCAGAGGGCCACTGTCACCTGGAGAGACTCCATCTGGAACAAGATGCAGAAACTCATGGGGTCTGAGGATCCTGAAGGAAGAATGGAACAGAGAACAAGGGGAGTGGCTATTAGTTTGTTGCACCATTGTTGCTGCTATTTGTTTGCCAAAGTGGAGGCTGGACAAAAAAGTAGCTCAGGCAGAAAGCTGGGGAGAGTGCCAGCTAGGGGACTCCCTGCAGCTCTATGCTGGAGAGGAGCTCCCAGGAAAGGAGCCATCCCTGGTGACTCCTCATCTACCTTAGCACTTTTCCTAAGCCTTGCCCAGTTTGAGTGTGTGAGCAAATCACTTCCTGAAATTGAAGGGCTTGAAATTGAAGGTGTGGGTTCAGGCTGTCCAGGGTATGGCCTTAGGGTCTGTATTTCTAACATCTCCCAGTGGATGCTGCTGCTGCCCCTAGACCACACTCAGCATCAAGGACAGAGACCTTCCCTGACCAGTGATCCAGACAGCTTCTTCTAATCCTCTTACTGTCAGAGAAGATTCAAGATCAACCCTTACTGGAAACATTTTCCATCTCTAGAGGTGGACTTGCCCCTTATGGCCCCTTCTGAAAGCCCAGGGACCCATGTCTACCTTCTTCTAAGAAGGGCCCCTTACACCCTTCTCCTTCCCCAGCAAGACTGCCAGGCCCTGGATGGAACACTGCCAGTGTCTCCACTTTTCCTGGTATGATGGTATTCTACTCTTCTGGCCATCTAGGTCACTCTGGATCCCCTATGAAATGAGCCGAGAAATGGATAATCCAGAAGCCGACTGAAGCCCCCTGCCTCTCCTGGTTACTTCCCTCCTTGGAACACCTCCTGCTCTGTGACCTGTGAGCTCTGCCAGGACCTTGTGCTCATCTGGGTGGGATCTGCTTCCATCATTGCCTCCCTCTGCATCCCACTGTGGCTCTGGAACAAGGGTGGATATCTCACACTGCTTTACAGTCAGTCTCCAAGTTGAGGTATTGAGTGTAACTGGGACTGGGATCTTCTACACCTTATGTCCTCTGTGTGCTTCTAAAAATGCAGCCACTGGTCCAGTTTTATGGAAGATGAGATCCTTGCACAGTGGCTCCTAGAGGCTTGAGCTTTCTTGTTGCTTCAGGCAGTGACCTGGAGGAGATAGATGCACTCATGAAAAGGACTTACACAGCTCTCTTTGCTTTGCTAGCAGATTGGGCCATATTGTTCCAGCTGGAATTGTCCCCTGTAACAGCCCCATCTGTCTGTTGTTAGCATGCACTGGGCAAGAGGTGTGAATATCAGGCTTCTAGAACTGGATGCCCTTGGCAAGCTATCTCTTCAGCAGGCCAAATACTGATCTGACCATTTTGATGTCCTTCTTATAGCACCTGGAATCACTCTGGCTGGCAGGACTTCAGTATTTGGAAGACCTAACATAAAGTGATATGGACTTTGAGGAAAGTTTTGAAAGAGGCAGCTGCCAGACAAATGAGAGGCACATGCCATCCCAGTCATCTCCATTTCCATAAATACTCAAAATGTGCTCTCATAAGTAAAAGGTAGCCTTAAAAACATTTGTTGTATCTCTAAGAACTAGTCTTCAAGATGGGGACGAAATAAGACAATGGTACATTTTTTTTTTCAATCAGAAGATTCAATGCAGCTTAAACTGGTTCAGTTGAACAGATGGTCATCCTGGACCCACTGGTCACACCTCTTAGAAGTGTCAGGAGTCACCAAGTCCACTACTTCATAAACTGTAGTTCTCTGAGATAGTATAAGTACATAACTCACTGTAAAGACTGAAGACACTGTGACAAGGGTGGGAGATAGGTGTATGGCAGAATTAATATGTACTAGCTTATCACAGAATCTACTTATCTCACCCCCTGTCAGGAGGCAGAAAGTATATGTGCTCTGTAAGAGCCAACCTGTTGAAAGAGAAATGGGTGCTTGTCAGTATCAGAAATATAAACAAGGTAAATTATTACTCAGGAGGTGCTGGAATGTCTTCAAACTGACAGTTAACCCTCTTCCTTACTCTTAAATTTTTAAGGGTATTTATGATTGGACCATATGAGGAGAATTTCTATATGGGGCAAAAAAGGCAAGAAGAAACAAGTCAATACTCAGGTACTATGTAGCAGGAAGAGGAACTCATGCCCCATATGTTTCCATCCCTAGTTCTTTCACTAGCTTGATCAGGAAGATGTAGCCACGTCTATTTTATAGATCATGAATTTGAGGTTCCAGCCAGTGGTTTTCCATCTTGGCTGCATATTAGAATCACATATAAAACTTACAATGAAGTATAAAACACTTACAAAATCCCTGATGGTTAGAGCATCAGCAGACCCAAGCATCAGGAATCTTAGAGCCCCTAAGTGAGCCCCCAAGGATAGCCAAACCCCAGGACATTGGTGACTTGCCCAAGGTCACACAGCTAGGAGGGATAGACCAAATGTTAGCTCTAATTCCTGTATTTTTTCTATTCTACCATAATAAGTAACTTGTATCTCTGGGTCATGTTGATTGAATTATCTAAATTAGATCTAGAAACTCCAGTTTTCTATTAAAATCAATTTTTGTCGTTTTTACTCTGGAAAACAAATCTGAACCTCAGCTGATGACATGCATGCTTCAGTGTCTAGGGGGAGTGTACTGATATCTGCAGCTTACTTTGAAATGCATCCCAAAGAGGGTTAGACGAAGTAACAGATGGACAGAAGGATGAGCAACTTGGTAAATATCTGATAAAGTCAGTATAGTAGCTATGCTAACAATAGAGTCTGAGTGAAGGATACGTGAGCATTCACTATATGCTTATTTTCAGTCGTGTATGTTTTATCTATTTGAGTGCATATTGATGCAAGGAATAGGAAAGGTGTTATCACTGCACCATTTATGAGCTAATCCATTTTTAACCTTCTGTTTTGCAATTATCATACACCAGCCCCAGTGTTGTATTTCATTTCTGGAGTTTGTGTTGACAAGCATGTGTTCTTGTAGCTGACTTAATTTACTGCACAAATGGTAGCAACGTTGCTCTGAAAAAGAAGTGGTCATCACATTCACATTTACATTTAAATGTAAAGTGTATAACTATAACACATTTAGAGGAAAATGTAGGAAATCTCTGTAACCTAAAGTTAGGTGAAGAATTTCTAGGGGCGCATGGGTGGCTCAGTAGGTTAAGCATACAATTCAGCTCAGGTCATGATCTCGCGGTCCATGAGGTGGAGCCCCATGTTGGGCTCTGTGCTGACAGCTCAGAGCCTGGATCCTGCTTTGGATTCTGCATCTCCTTCTCTCTCTTTCCCATTCACACTCTGTCTCTCTCTCTCTCTTTCAAAAGTAAGTAAACATTAATTTTTTTTTAAGTTTTTAGATGTGAAGTTAGAAGGACAATCCATAAAAGAACAGATAGATAAATTTGACTTCATCAAAGTTAAAATTTTACTCTGCAAAATACATGTAAAATAATGAAAAGACAAGATGCTGCAGAGTGAGAGAAAAATATTTGCAAGTCACATGTCTGACAAATAATGTGTATCCAAAGTATATTTAAAAATTCTCTAAACTCAAAAGTAGGAAAATAAACAAACCAACTTCTAAAATGGCAAAAGATTTGAACAGATACTTCACCAAATAGGGTGTGCAGATGGTGGGTAAGCACACAAGAACATTCAACATCATTAGCCATCGGGGAAATGCAGATTAAAACCATGGTAAGATAGCAGGGCACACCTCTTAACAATGGCTGAAATCCAAAAAACAGACACTACCAAGTGTTGGTGAAAATGCAAAGCAACTAATTCTCATTCATTGCTGGTAGGAATGCAGAAGGGTACAGCCACTCTGGAAAAGGCTGTCACTTTCTCACAAAGCTGAACAATTACCATATGACACAGCAATCCCACTCCTGGGCATTTGCTCTAAAGAAATGAAAACTTACATCCACACAGAAACCTGTTCCTGTACATCGCAGCATTTACTTGTAATAACTCAAACCTAGAAACTAATGTCCTCCAGTGGATGAATGGATGAGCTTCATTCATGGAGGGTGGCACTTCCTCATCATGCAATATTACTCAGGAATAAAATGAATGCGTTGCTGATACACCCAGGTATTGTACTGGGTATTGTGCTGAGCAGAAAAGGTGGGTCTCTAACAGTCACATACTGTCTGATTCCATTGCTCTGACATTCTCCAAAAGACAAAAGTGTAGCAACAGGCAGCAGCTCTGTGGTTGCCCGGGGTCAAAGGTGAAGGAAGGGAGGTAACTATAAAAAGGCAGCAATAACATGAAGGAGCTTTTTAAGGCTATAGGACCTTCCTGTATCCTGATTGTTGTACTGGTTTTATAAGTCACACATGCAGCAAACCCATAGACCTTTAGACAACAAACAATCAAACAAAAGCGAGGGCATGGTTAAGCTGTGAGATCTGATTTAGGTCTGTGGTTTAGCCTTGTTCTCCGTGTCAATGTCCTGGTTTTGATCATGTGCTGTGCTTATGTAAGAGGCACTCTAGGGTATGTGGGAACTCTCTGTTCTATCTTTGCAATTTCTACAGGAACTCTGTTCTATTTCTGAAACTTTTATGTGAGTCTAAAATTGTCTCAATTGCACACACACTGAAATAGTTTATACATATATACACATATACATATTTCATGAGGTTCTTTAATGAATTTTAACATTCTTTTTATAGGATGTTAATACAACTTAAATATATTCTTTCCCCTCAATAAAGCAGAATACTTTAGAATAAAGAAAATTGGGAAGTTAACAATTTTTTTAAATAGTTGATATCTGATTACCTAGAACACCCCGGTCAGTCCCTTGATATGTAGCCAGATATTTACTGTAATTGGATTTTGCACAGAAGCAACCTTTTGATTTGGAAAAAATTCTAATTCTTAAAAACTAGGGAGCCCACTTGGGCCACAGGTGCTTCCAGATGTGTGGGGCTGTATTCCATGGACCAGCAGTGAACTAAGAGAGACTGGACAGGTGACTTCTGGAACCGCCTACACACAAGGTTCTCCTTGATCCCCTGTTTCAGGAAGTTGTTTTTTATTGTAGAGATGGAAGATGTGGATTCAGGGATCTGACAGTGTATAGGGGCTGGTGGCTTTGGCCAGTGACTGAAACTCTGAGAGGACAAAAAAGACATTGAACAAGTCGGGTAGGGGATCTACACTCTGCCCATTCTGGAGCAAGGTGGACATGCCTCTCACTCAAGCAAAAGAGGTTTCTGGTTTACTCTGTGATGGGACACAGGGCTGGACAGGGTATGGGAAGCAGAGATGACCACTGATCTCTTAAGAAAGGGCACTGTGATGTTCACCTGCACCCCTCCCCCAGTATCTAGAATAATCTCTGGCACTTATTAGAGCTTATAGACTATTTTCTGGGTACATGGATAGTTGTGGATGGGTGATATCACATTCCCCCAAGCTTGCCCATAGTTCTTAGGAGGGCTCACATTCTGCTAGGCTCCTCTGGCTTCTAGCCTGTCCCTCCTCATACTTCTCAGCCTGAACTTTCATGCATTGTTTTTCTCTGAGCTCCTGAGGTTGTGCATTGTGTGAATAGCATTGGCACTCATGAGCCATCCTCTGCCAGATTCTTCCAGGAACCCTTTGCTACATGGGCCCTTGGAGGTGGCACTCAGTTGCCCTGTCCTGTGAGATGATACCTCTGACTATGCATGGCATCCATGCTTTATTCTGGAAGCCCCCTTAGGTTTGTTTAGCTCAGGCACACCTCTCTGTGTGAGCTCTCTGAGCTCCTGTGGGCAGGTGTGTGATATCAAATGCCACCAAGTAGCTTCTCTGTGGAAACATGAAAAGGACAGGTTTCATGGAATACTAAATTGCAACGTAAAATGAATTATTCATATTTCATGAAGAAAGTAAATTCAGTATTTTCCTCCCTGTTTTCCCCATAATGTTCACAGTGTTTTCATTAAAACACAATCAAGAAAAGAAAACAGGGGTGTTTGGGTGGCTCAGGTGATTAAGCGTCTGACTCTTGGTTTCAGCTCAGGTCATGATCTCAGGGTTTGTAGATAGAGCCCCATGTTGGGCTCTGCGCTGACAGCACAAACCCTGCTTGGGATTCTCTCCCCACCAACTCCTATCCCATTTGCATGGGCACATGCTCTCTCTCTTTCAAAATAAATAAACTTAACAACAAAAGGAAAGCAATATACAAAAAAGGAAAAAAATCAATTTAAAGTAAATTTTTTGCCTTCTACAATGGTGTATGTAGGAGGGATTTTTTTTTAACTTTTTATTTTTAAAATAATTTGAGACATTCAGAAAAGTTGCAAGACCAGTACAAAGAACTTCTGTATGTTTGTCACCCGTTTTCTTCAGCCTCAATAGTTTACTACACTTGCTTTATCATTCTATCTATATACAGGTGGTCCTTGAACATTGCAGGGAGTAGGAGCACTGGCTCCACACCGTCAAAAATTTATAGCTTTTGACTCCACCAAAACTTAACTGCTAATAGCCTGCTGTTGGCCAGAAGGCTTACCAATAACATAAACAACACATGTTTTATGTGCTATATGTATTATATACTGTATTCTTACAATAAAGGAAGCTAGAGAAAACATTATTAAGAAAATCATAAGGAAGAGAAAATATATTTACAATACTGTTTTATTGAAATAAATTCACCTGTAAGTGGACCTATACAATTCAAACCCAGATTGTTCAAGGGTCAGCTGTACACAAGTTTTTCTGAGATATTTGCAGTTAAGTTACACACATGAATTTCCTTTACCACTAAATGAACCATATGTGTTTTCTAAAAAAGTCACTTATAAAAGGAAATTAAAATTATTACAATACTATCATCTGTTCTATAGATTTATTCAAATTTTTCTAATTCTTTCAATATTGTTCTTTGTAGTAAAAGAAAAAAATTGGGTTCAAAATCCCATATTCCCGTTTTTTTGCCATGCCTCATTAGTCTTCTGTAATCTGGAATCTTCTTCTGTCTCTCTTTCTCTTTCGTAACCTTGACATTGTTGCAGAGTACAGGTCAGTTATTTTACAGACAGACCCAGGTTTGGGTTTGTCTGACAATTCGTGTGGCTGCATTTTTGTCAGGACCACCACAGAAGTGAGGCTGTGCCCTTCCTAGTGCAGTGCATCAGGAGGCCACGGTGTCAGTGTGACCCATAACTTTAGTCACTTGTTGACAATGGTGCTGGCCAAGTTTCTCACTGGCCAAGAGATGGTGTTTCTTTGCAATTAATTAGTATCTTGTAGGTAGGTAGATACTCTGAGACTGTGGGGGCACCCTATGTCCCAGTAGTTATCCATCTAGGTTTAGCATTCTCTGACACATTGGAAACCCCATAGTTCGTTCTGTATTTATTACTTGGCATTCCACTATGAAGCAGAGTTTTCCCTTCCCCCATATTTATTGTTTCCCTCATTTAGAACTTTATTTCAGGCTGGGCCAATTGGTTCTTATTTTATTCAGTGGATTACTGTTCCATTTATTACATTATCTATTGTGGTACTTACTTTGTTATGTACTCGACAGCCCCTTTCAATTTGGCTTCTGTGCACTTTGGACGTAACTCATCATTCTTTAATCATCGTCATCATTCCCTGGTACAGCAAGCTATTCTAGATATATCCTGTTGTGTTGGCAATCCTACCCCTGAAATCAGCCATTTCTCCAAAGAACCCTGGGTGCTTTTATTGGAGAACGGTATTTAAAAACTAACATTTGGGTGCTAAGTCTGCTCACTGCCCCTGGGGATGGAGATCACTGTTTCCAGGCACTCTCAGCAAACCTAGATGGAAAACACCTATGTGCACATGTCACATATCAGTGTAACTGTGTGTATCCATATTATACACACATTTTATCTATTTATAGATAGGTAGAAACAGATACCCTCAATTCCAGTCCAGCCAGCTCACAGTGGAGCACTTCATATGTTTGTAAGCTGCATTGTATTCCATTGTGTAGATGTATCACAGTTTATGTGAACACTCTCCTTTGAATGAGCACTTCAGTCATTTCTAGTAGTTGGGAATTACATATAATGCTGCAGCAAATAACCTCATGCATATGTATTTCCATATTATTGGAGGTGAATCTTCCGGATAAATTCCTAGAAATGAGATTACAGGGCCAAAAATAAACACATATTTAATTATGTTATATTGACAAATATGCTTCCTAAGGCTGCACCCATTTGCATATCAATCAGCCTGTTTCCCCACAACCTAATAATATCGTTGATTGTGTTTTTTAATTTTTGACAATAGGTGAAAAGTGGTGTCTTGGTGTAGTTTTCCTTGTCCTTTCTGTGAATGTGATTGAGTATGATTCCACCTGGACTCGTGAGGCAGGCACAGAGCCCAGGCCATGTAACTCAGGAGGCTTTCCATCTAGATACTTCTGTTGATGAGGGACTCTGGGAGTGAGACACACCACAGTGGCAAGAAGGCTGGACTAAGATTTCAGCCCTTGTTTCCCTCTTTACCTTCAAACCAGTCCAAATTCACCTTGTTACAACTACTTGGACTTCTCACCTGAAAACAGTGAGGAACTGGGTAGATTATGTGTTGAGTTCCTCAGACAAATGTAACATAAACTGGAAGCAAGAAAATCTAAAAAGGACAATCGTTACCTTATGCAATAATGAATCATACTAAAGCAGGGATGCACGTTTAGAAACTGGATCAACAATTAGTGATAACTCGACATGCTAGGGCTGGTTAGTTGTAAACCAGCCCTCTGGGTTGGCCATAAAAGAATAGGTCCCTGTTTATTTCCTGGTCACTTGGTTGATGTAAGGTAAGACCTGGTTTTCTCAAGCAGTGGAAAGTGACCAGGACTCTGCATGGTCTGGCTGTGAGCACCTCTCTGCTCCCACTTCACACCATTTTCTTTCTAGAGCCTTATGCATGTACAGTATTCCTCACCTAGGCCTTTGTACATGCTGCGCCCAGGTCCTTAACTGAGCAAGGGACCTTCAGATGGAAATCTCAATTTCTTCACAAAATCTGAAGTTCAGTGTACAACTCAGCTGCATCCACACTGTGGATTAAAAACAAAAACATGAGTGAAAAAGTAACCTAATTACCAACACACAATGATTACTTGCTATGCCTAGATCAGTTTTACCTCATTTGTGTGGTGTTATTTTACATCAAGTCTTACACACATGATGCATGTTTTTTCTTTGTGCTTATTTACCTGGTAGGGATGGGGTTTATCATCCTGGATGCCCACGTACCTTGTGGGCCCCCATTTGCTCACCCTTCCCAGGTGTTCACTGAGTGTGGTTCTTGCTCCACGTAGCATTGCCCTGATTCAAGCTTTTAGGGTGTCTAACACTCCCAGTTTCTCCCTGGGCTCTGTAGCACTTGCTATCAGTAGTCCTCAGGAGAAGGTCCCCTGGCCTGGCCTCCACCTACCTGAGGACTTTCTCTGGGGACCTGAGAGACCATCTGCAAAGTGTAGGAGAACCTTTGGCCCCAGGAACAATCCTCATCCACTAACCAGCAGGAGGTAGTTTGGGAATGATCTCACTCTGGCCCCTTGAGGTCCCAGCAGGACCAAGCCCCAGAGGTCTCATAGAGGTGCCTGCCTCAATACACATCCTTTATTGGTGGTGTATTGGTGGTGTTCCCAGACATGTCCCACTTCTCTGCCCTGTGATATTTCCTGTGCTCATCTCCCAGGAAAACAACACACCCCAATTCTATACTCAAAGTCTGTTTCTAAGAGGAGTTATGCTACCGCGGGTCTTAAGCATTTTGCTAAGCATTCTTTCCCAGGGCCCCTGAGCACTTTCAGACTGCAAGAAGACCTGACCTGGTAGGGGAAGTCATAGAGGGAGCTGGTTCTCCTAACCTAACCATTGGATTAAATACTCACACCTAGTGGGGTGTCTGGGTGGCTCAGTCAGTTAAGCATCCAACTCTTGGTTTCAGCTCAGGTAGCGATCTCACAGTTTGTGGGATTGAGCCCCACGTCAGGCTCCGTGCTGACAGTGCAGAGCCTGCTCGGGATTTTCTCTCCCTCTCTCTCTGCTCCTCCCCAGCTTGCTATAAATAAATAAATAAATAAATAAATAAAACATTTAAAAACATAATATAAATACCCATATCTAGTTAGAAAACAAGCACTTAAATTAATACAGGCATATGGAATAGCCCTGTAGTGTGCTCATGTGTTACCATCACACCCCACTTTCATAAGCAGTGATAAACCAGGAGTGACCCCCAGACATAAATCTTAATGAACCTTGCTTCATTTGCTCCTGCTTCCAGAACATTACAGGTCCTAAGGCTACAACCACCCCTAGATGATAATTAGACAGTTCTCAGATAAGAGATGATTTTGCACTTTGTCCATTACAAGTAACCAGCAGCAGAAGTTTCTGTCTTGAGAGCTTCTCTGTGTGAAGGAATGCCTGTCTCCCCAGAATGCTGCAGACCTGGCCCTGAAAACCTTGTTTGTGTGTTCCCAGCCTCATCAGGTCAACCTCCACTGAGTTTGCTTTCTGAAGGTAATGAATGCAGGATGCAGCCTGGCAGGGGCTCCTCCTGAAGCCCTCCTGGAACCTGATGTGTAGAAGCTTAGCCTTTTTAAAAGGAAATTAAAGTGGGGTGCCTGGGGGGCTCAGTTGGTTAAGTGTCTGACTTCAGCTCAGGTCATGGTCTCACAGTTCATGGGTTTGAGCCCACTTCTGATCCTCTGTCCAAAGTAAACATTTAAATAATAATAAAAATAGATAAATAAAAGGAAATTAAAGTCACAGATTAATCAGATCTATTGATTATGGGAATGTAGCCTTCATGGGACTATACTAGGAACTAAGACAGGAAGCCCCCACCACAAAGGAAAAAACAAACTTGGAAGCAATAGAAAGAAGAACACAGTTACTGGAGGTGACCCACCAAGCAGTGTCTGTTTGGTTTCCACTATCCCATGTTTGTACACCATGTTGGTCTATTCCATACAGTCTCCTTGCAAATAATCTCCTCACATATTAACTCACTCACTCATCCACTCGATACCCAGAATCAAGCTGGGAGCTTCCCAAAGAGAAGGACGAGGTGCGAAATGAGTACTGCGGCATGGTTGGCCCAGTGTTGCATGCGCCTGTTTATACAGATTGGGGACTGGGTCTCATTCATTCTGGAAAACATAAGATGCTTATGTGGTATTTGATATCCCTTCTGAGTTAACTTTATTCTCCCCCATCTTTGGAAATTTTTCATATTTTTACTCTCTTAATTGGATTATTGTCTTCTAAAAATACCTCCCTCCTCAAGGAATATAAAATCATTTAGGGAATATTATGCCAGATATTACCAGGAGGCAAAAAAAAATTATTTCTGAGTGATGCATTAACTCTCTCATTTTCAACCTTTCTTTGTTCCTTTCTTTTTTTCTTTCTCTCTCCCTTTCTTCCTCTCCTTCCTCCCTTTCTTTCTTCCTCTCTTCTTTCTTTCTTTCTTTCTTTCTTTCTTTCTTCCTTCTTTCACTGAGTGTCATTTGTTTTACCAAAGTTTGCCTGGGAACCCAACACGCACACAGAAAACAGTGGAGCGTTTATGCATAAGCAGGGGGTTTGGGTCTGAGGGCTTCCACCCCTCCCCTGCCCTTCAGGAGGCCCCTGGCACACTGCATGAACTGCAGCATGGAAACACGCCCCCTCCCAATTAAGTGAAAATGATGCAACCTGCATTGTCATGCAAACTGTGATGTTCCTCCAAAGAATAAATGCATAGGTTGTCATTATTGGCGGAAAATTGAACATGTTGTGAAAAATACATATATATTAGGAAACCTTGTGTTTCTATTCATTGAACTTCCTGACCAATGGGGAGTTAATTAACAGAAAAAATGGAATTCCCAGGTTTTAGGAACTAGAGAGTGAAATGCATGTGATACTTTACTGACATTGCACATAGTTTCATTGTCTGATGATGATGCAGGGCATGAGTTTGGGAGCGATGGTTATTGAGAGTTGCTGAGGGGAAATCCGGTCATACCTGCTTTGGGCTGTATTCACTTGGGACACTAGGGAGCATGTGCTCCAAGCATCCCATACTTGAAAGAGATTAGGGCAAAGGCCAAGGCTCTGGCTTCATAATCTGCTTTGCTCCTTGTCTGGTCTGATTCCCAAATTCTGAAGTCACAATTTCCTTGGCCCTCACCAAGCACCAGGAAGGGGTGACATACATGAACTTGGGATTCTTTCTGGGATTGTCTCTACTCCTGTGAGGAAGAATACAATTGCTCCCATCCTAAGACCATGCCAGATGCTGCTGCTCTCCCTTAATAGCGCCCCAGGCTCCTGACACCCTAATCTCTCACCCCCTCCCTTCCCATCCCCCTTCCACCCCTCCTACACAGGCTTTTGAGGAAACCCCCAAACAGTGGAGTCCCTTCCACAATCTCCACCTGGGCCATCCAAATGTACCAACACGGTCCACAAACAAGCTCTTTCAAAGTGTCCCAAAGAGGCAGTTTCAGTGTTCAAGTAGATTTTGTTGGTTTTTTTCTTGCCCCCATTGCACTGATATAGCAAATAATCTCTGTCTACAAGACAATTACTACCTAGTAGGAGAAACTAAATTACATGCCCAAAATAATTACTTAATAATTTAGGACAAAGTGTGTTTAGATACTAACATATTCTGTGTTACTGATCTGATTCCAGGTGTCTATATACCTTGTCATCTGTAAGCTATGTGTACATTACACAGAATGAGTACTCAGCATGCATCTGTCGTTTTTATGTAATCTGATGTCAATACAGGAGAGGCCAGTGGACCTCAATGTGCCAGGGAAAGCCTGGTTCAGAGATGAGTTGACTGAATGATGAAGGGATTAGGTTCTTCCACAGACAAGTTGGCCATGGAAAACCCTTAAGTGGACACAGGTGGATCCCTGGGACCCACCTGATAGTGCAGGTGAGGGCAGGTGGTCCCAGTTCTGGCCCTGCAAGGACTTCGGGAATTAAAACCTAGCATTGACCTTGCCAACATAGCTCACTAAGAGCTATTTCCTCCTTTAGAAGTAGAAGCTTTGTTGGATATTGACTTTTCTGGGGTATCAAAGGCACTCACCCACACTTCACTCCTCTCATATAGGCAGGGGATCTCACAATCCATGCTGGCTACAAGACCACAGAACATTGGGTGTGCCTCTTACAGACACACACGGAGGTTGAGGGAGCTGTGTCCATCTGCCTACATCCTCATAGTGGCTTATCCTTATCATCAGCTGTCCTAAGACAGCCTTGAACCTGACCGTGTCATCATTCTTCCCCACCTTCCCTGTGGTCTCACCTAAATGGATGGTTAGGATGTGCATTCTGGAGGGCACTAGGGAAGGCACTTCCAGTGGAGAAGGAGAGGAGACAAGGTAGAGCAAATCCCCTGGTTACTCCAGTGCACTCTGGGAAAACTCTGGGAGTTTTGCTGCTTCCGCTGGTACTGTCCATGTTGGCTTCATGTACATGTGAATTCTTTCTTTCAGCACATGTGCTTTGGGTGCCTACTATGTGCAAGACACTGTTCTGGGCACATAGGGTGCAGCTGTGACCAAAACATGCAAAATTGCCTTCTTAGTGCTTAGAGGAAGAGAGACAGTAAACAAACTAGTGCCACCTGTAGTGCAAAGGAGACAGGTAAGGGGATAGTAATGGGGGACAGCAGTGACAGCCTTATGGGGTATCTGGGAAAGGCTATAATGACAAGTGACATTTGAGAAAAGCCCCAGATGAAGTTGGGAAGCCAGTCATATGTGTCTCTGGCGTAGAGAATTCTAGGCTGAGAGAACAGCAAGTGCAAAACCCTGAGGCATGTTGCAGGAATATCAGAGTGTTGCCTGTGGGTGGAGGACAATGAAGTCAAACTTAATAGGGGTCAGATCCTAGAAGACAGTGTTATCCAATAGAATTTTCTGAGATACTGCAAATGTTCTACATCTGTGCTCAGTGTGATAGGCATTAACTACCTGTGGCAGCCGAATACTTGGAATGTGGTAGTTTGGCTGAGGAACTAATTGTTGGGTGTGTTTGATTTTAGGTAATTCAAGTTTAAATAGATCCACGTGGCTACAGCTGCCATGCTAGTCAACACAGAGGAGTGTCATGGGCTGCTCTGAGGGCTCTGGTCTTGACCCTCAGTGAGATAAGGCCGAGGGACCAGTGGCAAGGTCAGGTCTGACCTGTGTCTCAGTGAGTGAGCTCAGGTGTTGTGTTGAGCTCCAGTCCTGATCCAGCAGCTGCTCTTCAGGCTACAGGCCCATGTTATGTGATTTCTCTGTACCTAGTCTCGTTGAAACCATAGTCCACAGGGTTCTAAGTGAGGATGAAGGAATGGTGGAAGCTCCCGCACCCGTTAGCACATCTGCACCTTGATAATTTTCATTGTTAAATGAACTTACTTAGTATAGAAAAATGCTAAAACCCAGAAATGCAGAGAGAAAAAAAAATAACCAATATCCTGGCCATCCAGAAGCACATTCTGACATCCTGGAGGGATATGACTTATTCCACTTTCTACTCTAGTTTTTCACCTAAGTTCTTATAAACATCTTTCTAAGGAAATAAACATTTATATTATCATTTTCCATGATTATATAGATTTCTTTTTTTCTCCTTTTGAAATCTTTTTTCCATGATTATATAGAATTATACGTAGAATTATTTTGTAATTTTGGTGTTTTTAAACAGTGCTGTCAGGAATACTCTAGAACCAACCCCCTACATGCCTGGGAAGTAAGCCTCCATGGGGAACCCTGCATTCAAGCCGCCCAAGGCCTGCTGCTGTACCATCCTGCTTAATGCACCTACACTCTCTCCTTGGGGCCACGTGGAGCCACACTGCAGATGAGCAAGCTATACCTGGGGGTGGGGGAAGGAAGGCAGTGTGAGACCCAGAGGGGGTGGGCAGGGGATGTGGGAGGCCTTGAGTGACACCAAGTGACATGGCTGAGCCCAGCTTTGCATCCCTAAGATGGCATCCTCACAGCCCAGGCTCACATAGCTGAGTGAATCGTTATGTGCAAAACACTGGGCATTGTGCCTGGCATTATGATTGTTTTATTGAAGTATCCTAAGGGAAAAAAAAAACAAGGGGACAACTTCTGAGTGGAGGTGGTAGAAATGGGCAGAGAATGGGTCCTTTGTGTGGGGCACCAGTGGGCCAGCAAGGCACAGCAGAGGGACCAAGCAGCCCCTTCCTCTGCCCACCCAGCATTGGCTGCCTCAGAAGGGGCGTCTGCAGGAATTGTAAGTCCCCTTGGAATGCTTTTAGTCTGCCTTGCAATTCTCCAATCTGATGACCCATGAAAAGGATTTTTAGAAGCAGCTGCTGTGCATGATGAATTTCTTGGTACTGGTGGTTGTGTGTTTTCCCTGTTTGGTTTATTGGTATCTACGCAGCCTTGCCCAGGCTGGACTCATCTCCTCTCCTCTCCTCCCTGTTTAATGGCAAGATGTACACGCTGCTTATACCCACAAAACAGCCGCCGGTGGAAGACAGAACATAAAATGAACTGGGCTGTTTTTGTCTGCCCTGTAATTTGTCTGAATATTTAAAATCTATTTTGATCAAAATTGACTAATTACTTTGGTACCGTGTAGCCACAACTTTGCAATTTACAGAGTGTGGTTCCCTTATGCTTCTAAATAAAAGTCTGTGAAGATTTTGGGGGAGTGCCCTGAAATTTAATTCTTTGCTTCGTGGGGATAGCAGTGTAATTCTAAGCAGGTTCCAAAAATAGAAGCCAGAGCTCAGCGTACCTGTGTGGTCTGCAGCAATTCACATGCTCTGGCAACGTGATTGAGAAGGCTCTTACTGGCCACTACTGCCACTGGCCATCCACTGCTGCCATCAAACATATCAGTCCAGAAGCAGTCATTGTAATCACTGGGGCAGGCGAGGCAGAAAAGACATCTCACATTTGCGCAAGAAGCAAATTTAGCCAAAATGGGGTTTGCTTTGAGCCAAGTGGTTACTGCCCAGCACAGTTAACAGTATAGAGTTCTGGAAGGAGTGGCCACTGACTGGGCAGTTCTGTGATTTGGCAAGGCTTTTAGCTCTCAGAGCCCAGCTTTGTCCTTCATAAAATAAAAAGAACAACAACCACAAAAATAGTAACAACACTTATTTCCAGAGTTGCTGTGAGAATCCAGAGTGCTGGTATATAAAACTCTTAGTAAAATAAAACAAACAAGAAGTCCCACAAAAGCCAAAAAACTAAAATACTCATAGACAAAGTTGTTGGTTGTGTGCAAGCATATCCACCTGCAGCACGCTGACTCATTGGTGTGAAGATTATTAGCTCAGGGTCTGGGTTGAGGGCTGGAAGAAGTGGCTGTCCTTTTATCCCTGGTCCTCTACCTCTCTCAGGGGCTCTCTGCTCACGAGTTGCCCTGGGATTGTCACTGTAGGTGCCTCCCTTCCCAGAGATCACCAGCATCTCATGCAAAGGCCCATTCATGGTATGGCTCAGCCACATACACAGTGCTGACAGCCAACTCCTGTTTCCAAAGTGAAGGTCTGGAGGCCAAGCATTGTCTGGAGATGCACAGCTGTGAAGACACTCAGGCTCTGCCTAAAACATTGCACATCCTTCATTCAGATCAAAGATATCGGCATCCCAGCAGGTACATCTCTCCCTGGCTAGCCCTCTGGGCCCAGGTCTCACCCATGATTTGTGCATTCCTGGGGCTGCTCAGTGCCCTCCCCAGACAGACATAAGGACAGTGATTTTCATTTCCCATCATTGTTTAGGAGACCACATGGAAAGCACTGCTGCAGAGTGAAAAGAATAGAATTTCACAGACAGGGCTCTACGGAGGAGAAGCCATACAGTCCCAAACTCACGGAGGGGATGTTGCCCCAGTGGCAGGTGACTCCCCAGGGCAGAGAGCCTGCCTAGTGGAAAGGAGCCAGCCCTCTGTGAGAAGTGATGCCTTCCAGTCCTTGACCCGCCGGGGTGTGTAGGTGTGTGCGCATGTGTGAGAGTGTGTCCACACCCACACTCTAGCGCATCACCCACTTCAGTCACAGGCCCTATGGAGAAGGTCCTTGTTTGTGATTTGAATGAGATCATCAGAATTTGCCTGTTCTTCAACTACATAGAAACAGAGTCCTAACGGGAAGTTTCCATTAGTTCCCTGCAGCTCCTCGTCTGTCTGCACGCTGACTAGAGGCTCTGATTGGCAGTGATATGTGCATTTAGTTAACCAAGAGAAGGACCATGGTCCCACGTGGGCTTTGTGTGTGCATGCGAATGTCAGGGGAGGCACATGGGGGCACTGCTGGAGGTGGACCGGGCAGCGATGCCAGCAGCACAGCGCTCACATGGGGTATCCACCGGAGTGTTTGGTGCCTCAGGTCACTGCCTGCCCCTAAAGCCACCTGAGGAAGTAGCCAGCATGGCTGCATTGAGCACTGAATGTCTCCAGCCTGCATCCAGAGGCTGCATGTTTAACAACCTCTGTCTCTGGCAAAGAGAGTGAGGAAGCTAATGACCCTCTTTCAGAAAGAAATGCTCCATTTCTTTTTTAGGAAACAAAATCTGGAGTAAAATGAGATTTTAGCTTTGCATAAAATAAGCAGTTAGAGAGGCTGGCCTTGGATTTTGGATGAGTCAGCGTGAGTGTGCCATGTTTTGATGAGGAGAGAAAATTCATGATGGGGGCCCAGCAAATGGAATAACCAATTGGCAAAAAGCATCCTCTAGTCATAACATCTAGACCTGGAGGTGCTGACAGGACAGCAGCCATTTAGTGCGTGGAGCTAATAGTGAGATTTTCTGCAGGGAGGTTTGGTCCATGGCTGTCATTGCTTAGTGAGGGATGGAGTCTTCCATGGATTTTTACAAAGCCCTGTGCCAGTCCCTGACCCCCTACCTCAGACTCCCTAGGAGGCTCTGGCAGGCCTGTGCTGAGCTCACAGGCCCACTAAGTGGGCTCATCACAGAGAAACTTCCAAACAAAGCAGCCATCAGCTCCTCTGGAGACAGCACTTTCACCCGGGGTTGACACCAGGCCCAGCAGTGTCCTAACTCAGATCAAAGTCTAGGGAAATGAAGAGGGCTCAGAGACGGTGTCCCCTTGCCCAACACCAGCCCTCCTTGTCCTATAAACCTGTTTGAAGTCTTAGAATAAAGAGAGGAGTCCCATCCTTGTGTGGCCTTCTGAGAGTGCCTGTCCCATCCTCGCATAGATTAAAACTTTATCCCCACTGTGTGTCACTAGGTCCCAAAGATCTGTGAAATAATGGACTTCTGTAGGATTTGATCTTCAATGGAATGACTCAAGAGCGAAGTACTTAGTATTTTTTTCTTTTGTTCTTGATAAGGATCTCCTCAACTGGGGGCTTCCTTTCTTGGGGGAAATCTACTTGTAGGCAATAACAACAGTGACCTTCCCAGAGGGGCTTTCTCCATTCCAGACTCAGCACCCATGTCTAGGGGCATCGTACAGTGATTCCACTAGTGATGCTCTCTTCTTCTGTACCATCCCTGTCCTCTTCTGTCTTGCAGAGTGACTACTCGAGTGACACAGAGAGTGAGGACAACTTCCTCATGATGCCCCCAAGGGACCACCTGGGCCTCAGCGTCTTCTCCATGCTCTGCTGCTTCTGGCCTTTGGGCATTGCAGCCTTCTACTTGTCCCACGAGGTAAGCCTGTCTCTGTCGGCCACACACACAGCCTACCCGGGTCACTGAGGAGGAGAGCCCGAGAAGCCTGTTCAGCTCTTGCTATCTGAGGGGCCTGCAGTTTATAGTTGGAGGACAGGCCCATGAGGGAGGTCATGGGCCTCACCTCAGGCTGCTGGGACTGGTGAGTGCTGGAGTCTTCTGCTGCTTTTTACAAATCTGGGACCGAAGCTGCCTGTGAGCGGGAGCCTGGGTTGTGCCAGCAGGACCGACCCAGCGCTGAGAGACGCTGTGCCCAGGGCAAGGACAGCAGGTGAGGAGTGGTTCTGTCTGTGACAGGCTCATTCATATAAAACAGGTTATAGTGTCTGCTGCCTGTACTTCAGTACTCCTCAGCTGAAATTCGGTGAGAGGAATGGCCCATCACAGGGTGAATCACACCCTCCCTCCTCCAGTGTGAAGGTTTCTGGAGGCATTGGTTCCCAGGTCTTTTTCATGCAAAGCATTTGCCCTGTTGTGCCTTCATGGAAGCCAGGCTTTGGAAGATATTCTCTAGCAAATGAAGACTATTCATGCAGAAACAGTTTCCGTTCCCATTTTTATTAATCAAATTGACACATACCTGCCAGTTACAGTGTGTTCCAGTGTTACCACACCCAAAACCTCAGCCCAGCCCAACCAGAGGAAGACAAGGTGGTTCCCTGGGTCGGCAAGGTGGAGAGTGTGGTGCCCACACTTATGTGTGTCCTCTGGGTGCGCAGCGCTCAGGGCTTCCTCTCCAGCATCCAGGGTTCTGGAGCTCAGGCTGAAAACAGCAGATTCAGGCAGGCTTGGTGTCTGAAACATTTATTTCTCCTGGCTTGAAAACAGGTGTCCTGGCTGACCCCAGCATGGCCTCTCACTGCTTCTTACTGGTTTCTGTGTTGATCTCATTTTGTTTGGGGAGAGAAGAGTCCCTTGATACATTGTCCTTTCTCCCTCCCCCCTTTCATGACATCACAGAGGAACAGGGGAGAGCAGTGGACCAGCTAATAATGCTGGAGCCCCTGAAAGCAGGTGCTTCTTAGCAGGAACTCTCAAGAGGCCCTTCCAGGCAGGGATGAGGCAGAGCCCTGCTCAGTCAGCACTGCTCTGCTGTCCTGGTTCTAAAGGATAATGGGGCAGTGGGGGGTATGTTGGCAGCCAGTCCTGCACTGCTGCGGTTGGGCTAAGTGGCTGTTCCATATTGTTCCAGCTTGGCCTGGAAGGTCTGTCTGAGCTTCACTTTTGTGAGTTTATCCCACAAATGCCAAAGACCCCCTTCTCTGGGGGAACAAGCATGGGACAGGAAGCAAGACTCCAGGTCTGGCAGAGGTCAGCCTGGCTATGGGGCAGAGTCAGGCCTAGGTGTACCCAGACCCCAGGAAGGGGACATGGGCACTACATGGGCTAAGGACACACAGTGGGACCTGGAGAAAAGCATGTGGACAGATGCCCTCTGTGTGTAGAACATAGAGCCTGCCTGCTCCTGTGTAAACTGCACTCTGAACCTGGGTTAGCATGCTACAAATAGGCCATGATAGTTTCACTAAGAAAAGGAAGGTCAGGAGGGCAGAGCAAAGAGAAACAGCTTCTCACACATCACAGGCCATTCAGATTTTCCCTTAAGCTCAACTTAAGCCCTCCCCCCATATTCCAGTCCTGCTACCTGCAGTGGTGAGGCAGGGTGGGTCACTCCCAGTCTCCTGGGTCAACCCTGCCAAGAAAGCCCTTTACCTACCCTGGCTGGGAGGTGGGGGGAGTACTCAGAGCTATATTTTGGTTGCCAAATTTTAGATGGGGACAGATGTGTTCAAAGGGACAACATCCAACATTGACATAAACATGTAGGCAGGGTGCTGGATGAAATGAGCACCGAATAAATGGCTGGGCACAGGGAAAGGAGGGAGAGGCTGCCTCTGTCTTGGCTGCTCCACATCCTGGGTGATCCTCTCTGGAGCAGGGCAAGCTGTGCACAGCACCTTTGTCTGAAAAACCGAGGCCACAGTTGCCAAGGCTGGCATTTAGATCCTTTCTTGGAGAGTAATTTTATTCTCCACACCTTAAGAACCTCTTACTTGGGCCTGATGCATCAGACGTTTAATACCTTCAGTGGTAAAGACAATTCTGAGTATTTGTTTAATAGTGAATGTGAAATATAGTGTCTATGGAGGCCTCTGCTCACACTGCTCTGAGGTGAAGAGCAGACATTGTTGAGGAGTTTAGGGGTTTCTTGCAGCACTGGAATTAGAAGAGGGTTTCCAGGGGATCCCGGGCTCTCAGTCCCCCTTTTCATTATGCTGTGAGCATGGATTTCCTTCAGGGGAACCCCAACAGAGAAGAGGTGCCACATTTCATAGAGAACTCTGCAGGTGAGTGCCCTTCACAAGGCCTGTGTCCAGATCCTTCTCCCTGGGCTGAGACCCATGCCCTCAAAGCTCACTGCTTATAGCCCACAGCTGTGGCACTTTGGGGCTCTCCTGCAGACCTGGGAGACAACCAGCCTGGGCACACAGCACTCCAGTCCAGCCATCAGGCTGCCCGGCATTCTGTTTGTGTCTCTTCGGCCCAATTGCAGACACAAAGTCTGCAGCAGGTATTGGAGGGGAGCTTCCAAGGGGAGAGCACTCGGTTCGCAGTAGAACAGACACACTCCGAGAGTCATTACACTAAATTAAATCAGTGCTTTCCTGGGCAAGGCCAGCTGGGAGCTCTCCCTGGGGCACTGGAGAGAGGAGAGCCCAGAGCTGGTTTCTGCAGGGTCCTTTGTTGGTGGCCATAGGCACCTTCTGCTGCCCTCAGGGGCTGGGGGGCTGGGATGGTGATGTCAGAGTAGAGCAAACAGCCTATCTATGAAGCCAGGAGACCTCTAGGTTCCAAACGCTGGTTCACAAGGAAATATTTGACATCTAAGTGTGACTTAGGGTATTCTTTTTCTTTTTATCATAGATCATACCTCAGCGTAGTCACTGACAATTAGATGATGTCTGTACATTGTCAAAATATCCACTCAATGGACTACTCAGTAACATGTGAGTCCATTCCAGGAAAACACAACAAAGCAAATTTCAGTGGTTAGATGACATAGAGCAGTGGGAAGGAGAATTAATAGGATCCCTGGACTTACAAAACCCAGTTTTTGTTTTTGTTTTTCTGCCTTATTTCGGCTGGGTCCAGGTCAGCAGGCAACTTTGCCAGGCCTGTTTCCTGATCCATAAAACAGTATTGAAATAACCTACAGCATGCAGCTAG
This sequence comes from Prionailurus viverrinus, assembly GCF_022837055.1. Taxonomy (NCBI): domain Eukaryota; kingdom Metazoa; phylum Chordata; class Mammalia; order Carnivora; family Felidae; genus Prionailurus; species Prionailurus viverrinus. Next base: position 49,396,295 of record NC_062563.1, read on the forward strand.
CTGAGTCAGAGAAGTGAGGTTAGAGAGAAAGTCCCCAGAAGGTTCCTGTAAAGAAGCAGGTGCTGATCATGCTCTACTGGAAATCCCACTTGTCTGTATACATGTGGGTCTCTAGGTGAAAGGATACCTTGAAGGAGACAGGATATTTTCTCTAACAGTTTTTATAATTAAAAAGGTGTTAATTAAGTACCAGTAACAATAGTACTGAAAGTGTTAGTAAAGCAGGTGACATCTGCTGAGCACCTATTAAGTCCTATGTTAAATACTGCGCACCTGGCTGCTTGGGGAGTGGTCCTGACCAGCAGCATCAACAAACCCAGAGCTGTCAAAAATGCACACTGTCTGGCCCCAGCACAGACCTGCTTGATCAGAGCATCTGGGGGTAGAGCCCACGAATCTGCATTTGAACATAGGAAGACTGTGAGGCAGCAGTGCCATCATATGGTACCCACTCTGTGGGTCGTAAAACCGGGGTCCAGTGAAGTCAGATGGTGTCCTAAGGCCAAAGGTGGCTGACAGTGAGCTGGGATTACCAGAATGGCCTGGCTCGGAGCCACCTTTGGAAGAGGCAGCTGGCGGGGCCTGATCAGGAAGGAGGGCTCGATGTGGAGGCCAGTGGGGGGATGAGCATGGCATTCATCACAACCTTATTTTACTCCAGCAACATTAATTGTTTGATCCAGCCCCCAATGCAAGCAGATTTTGTAAACCAGTTTATAGAGGGGAAAGTGTTGTATGCAATTTTGGCAGATTCGTCTAGGAACTAATGCTTCTCAATGATGTGGAGGATGGAAATGAATCCATAATTTGCCAAGTGACTGCTGTGAGCTACTTATTGCACACATTTTTTCTTATTTAACCTTTGCAATGAGTCTGAAAGGTGGACAGTTATTATCCTCACTTTGTGGATGACAAAACTGAAGTTTCAATGGATTAAATGACAGATAGAAATCAGAGAGGTAGCAAGTATGGGTACATGATGCAAATATCAGTATTTCTAACCCTTAAAATGCAATCTTCTACAACATAATATTGACTTTTATCTGTTAGCAGACAAAATTAGAAGCACAGGTCTTGCTTCTAAATCCACCATCCCTCACCCCACTTATAGCAGGGTAAAGTGAGAAAGACACATCCACTCTAGTGGACCCTCAGTGCCTCACTCAGTCCCATGGGGCAGGTGCTAACAAGGCAGAGGCTGGGGGCCCTCCCCAAGGAGTCCTTGGATCTGGGCTCAAGTGCTGGGCAGGCCGGAGGTTTGTATGTGCTGCGTCTGCTGCAAATGTCTCCTGAATTCGAGTATTTATTATGTCTTGATTTCATTTCATTTCATAAAATGTTTCTTTCTTTTACTAACTGAAATATCATAACAGTAATTAAATGAAAAATGGGTATTAAGAATAAGATTATGAATCTTATGAATAGCACCAGCAAAGGGAATTGGACAAATTAGGGGGAGGAAAGAGGAATCTCTTTATAGTATAAAACCAAGAAGAACGAGAGTCCAACCTGGCATATGATAGTGCCCTTAAAATCCAGTCATTCATCTGACATTTATTGAGCTCCTACTATGTGCCAGGCCATCCTCTGGGTGCAGGGATATAGCAGTGACCAAAACAGAACTCCAGCTTCACAGAACTGACATTCTCATGATGAGAAGCAAAGAACATACAAAAGTAAACTTATAGCATATCCAATAGTGTTATGTTATAAAAGAGAAAAATTAAGTTGGAAATGGATATGGGCATACATTTATAATTAGGGTGGCCATGGAAGGACTTGCTGAGGGGGTGACATTTAATAATGAAACTACAGGCTGATCCATGAGGATCACTTGAGGAAGAGCTTCTGGGAAGAGGGACAGCCAGTGCAAAGCCCTGAGTGAGGAACATGCCTGGTACATACAGGGAATGATTTGGAAGCCAGTGTGGCTGCAGCAGGTGACCTTTGATTGTGGAAGAGTAAATAAGACAAGAGAGGGGTGAGGTTGGGCAGAGCCCACAGGGGCTTTTAGGTTGTAACAGTGACTTGGGCTTTTTCTTTGGGCTGAGAAGCTACTGGGATGTTTGAGCAGAGGAAAGACACCATCTGTCTACACTCTATCAGGGGAGCATGTGGAACATAAGGATAGGAGACACCATGTTGGAGTCTGGTATAACCATCCAGGAGTAGACCATCCAGTAGTGATCTGGACCACTGTCATGGTTGGGAATTTAGTGAGAGGTAGAGACACAGGATGGCTTTTGGAAGAATGACCAACAGATTTCAGTTGTGGGTGTGAGACAGAGAGAAGGGAAGGAACTACTGGATGATGGGTTCCACTGGCTGGGGGGACATGCTGGCTGTGTGCCACAGGAGCAGATGGAACCAGACTTTAACCCTGTCAGGTTTTCATTGCCTGCTGGCATCCAAGTGGAGACACTAAGAAGGCAGCTTGTTGTGTGCTGCCTTCTGTGAATTTGGGATTCAAGAGAGAAGTCTGGGCTGGGGACGGGAATGGAGGATGAGGTCTAAACATTGAGGTCTCACCAATGAGGAGGCTGGTGGTAGCATTGGCAAGAGCAGTTTCCAGAGTGCTGGAAGTGAAAGGCTATGTCTGTGGGCTCAAGAGGGAACAGGAAAGAACAATCCCTGAGTTGTGCTGCTGGGAACTAGAATGTCAGGCACTGTGCAGGGGGCATGGGAGGTGGTCATGGATGCTGGGGATGTTCCATTTCTTGACCCAGGTGCTAGTTACACACTTGCCAGTATTCCCACAAAGGTAAAGCTCAGTAAGTGAAAAATGGTCATTTATTAAGCATTGCATTTAATGATTTGTGCACTTTTCTGTAGGTATATTTTAACCAAAAAAAAAAAATTTTTAAAGATTATGGGAAGAAAGCCATTGGATATGATGCATCAAGTTATCTTTTTTGAAGAAATTTGCTGTAAACAGAAAGAGAAAGGGGGAATAGTTAATAGGAGAGGTCATGTTAAGAAAAGTTATTCTAAGTGGAAGAAATCATAGCACATCTGTATGCTGAAGAACATGATCCAACAGAGAGGGGAAATTGACTTGGCACTCGAGGGGAAGGGGGAGCTGGTGAAAGAGAATTTCTGGAGAGATGATCTTGAGTGGATAGGCAGAGTAAGTGGAAGCAGTTGTCTTTCTTTGAAAAAAATATTTATTTATTTTGAGAGAGACAGAGACAGCACGAGTAAGGGAGGGGCAGAGAGAGGAGACGGAGAATACCAAGTAGGTTCTTCTGTGAGCACAGAGCCTGATGCAAGGCTTGAAGCCACAAAACTGTGAGATCATGACCTGAGCCAAAACCAAGAGTCAGACACTTAGCCCACTGAGCCACCCAGTCACCCCGAAGCAGTTGTTGCCTTTAAGAGTTCCCTAGTTCATGCAGAGCCAAGGAGGCAGGTGGGGTGCAGAGCCCTCATCTTAGGACTCCAGGTTCCTGAGTTACACAGGAAGCTCCTAAGGTAGAAGGGGTTGAAGTCCTAGAAGGAAGGAGGAGCTGAGGGCCAGGGAGAGCATGCAGGATTGTGGCCCCTGATGCCCCTGTGCATGTCTTGGCAGCAAGACCCTCTGCAGGGCTCCCCTGCCTAATTCTTTGGGGCCCAGGCAGAGGGGATGCACCAGGGCTGCCAACTTGCCTGAAGAAGACCACAAGCAAGGGATGCAGGGACTCAGTAGATAGGCAAAGGAGTAGGTGTGGGGATGGGCTGCAGAATTTGGACAAAATAAGAAGGGAAGGAAGGATTCGAGGGCAGTGGGGAGTGGGCAGTGATAAGTGCCCTAGTAATACACATTTGCTATGCTCAGGCACTATGCCCTCACTCACTCCCTGTGCCTCTGAGGAGAGTCCTCCTGTCCCCATTTTCAGGTGATAAAATAGGCCCAGAGAAATCAAGTAGGTCACATCTCCAGGGGCAGAGCCAGGATCAGCCCCCAGCCCCTCACCCAACATCACTGTCCAGGTTGCTGCTCAGTAATTATGTACTTGATTACTGATTCCACCCAAATAGCACTCAAGTGTTAGAGAAACTCTGGGCCTTGCTTTAGACATTATGAATACTTATATAGGGGAAAATATCTGAGTCTTAGATCTTTTCCTCTTGTTTTCTCAGTGAAATAACAACCCTGATTATAGCTCCTAGGGATATGCCTGTCCTTCCCCCATCTGACTCCAGTAGGACTGATAATATTAAATTATAGGAGAGAACAAAGCAGTCCTGAATAATAATATATACTAAAGGTACTTGTTCTTTTTCCTGAATTTGACTTTCTCTAGCAGAGTAGAAACATAAGTCAAGTACATTGCAGGCTGTCTTCTTCCCTCTGAATAAGTGGCTGTACAAATTCTGCAAAGGTGGAGGGAGACAATTATGGCATTTGGGGTGTGAAAACCTGTCACTCAGATAAGCCCTGGTAGAAGACATGGGGAACATCTTTACTGTCCAATGGGAATTAAATGCTTCCCTCCTGAATCTCCACCTTGGATGTTAACACTAATTGATTATGGCTTATTTGTAGGATTCTTGACAATATTTTCACCCAATTTCCCAGAAAGAACCCAAACTTTTCTGTAGTCACTCAAGACATTGTGCCACTCAAAGAGAGTGAGGGGGGGGCGCCTGGGTGGCGCAGTCGGTTAAGCGTCCGACTTCAGCCAGGTCACGATCTCGCGGTCCGTGAGTTCGAGCCCCGCGTCAGGCTCTGGGCTGATGGCTCAGAGCCTGGAGCCTGTTTCTGATTCTGTGTCTCCCTCTCTCTCTGACCCTCCCCCGTTCATGCTCTGTCTCTCTCTGTCCCAAAAAAATAAATAAACGTTGAAAAAAAATTAAAAAATAAAAAGAGTGAGGGAATGGTTTCCTTGGAGATTGCCAAATAATGCCATTTTCTGGATTTGCTGTTGTAGTTGGTTCTTGAGCCACCACATTATTGGTACTAAAAAGAACCAACCCATGGGGCCATTGGGACATTGGGCCATAGATGACTTGCCCCATCTTCCTATGTATTGATATGGAAAGAACAAACTGATCTGCTCTTAGAAAAATGTGATATTGGTAAGATGATTTGAAAATAGGGAGCAGGAAACTGTTAGGGACTTCTGCTCATTACCTAGACTTTTGATGTCTTGCAGCTGGAATAATTCATGTGTGTGTGTGTGTGTGTGTGTGTGTGTGTGTGTGTGTTTATTTTGCTAAGAGCAACTTGGAGAGATGATTAAATGTGAAGAAATCTTTTTCCTTGCAACATTGCTTCTTCACAGCACCCACATATGTGTTTTTCTACATGAGGTTTCTGAGTCCTTGCCCTTCCCCCAAGTCACCCTCAGATGTCAATGACCATCAACTGGACACCTTCACATTTATGTGGTTAGTCTGTGTGCCAACCACAGGGGTGTCACTCACTGCCCACAGGTGTTGTGACTTGTGCAAGAGGCAAAGGAGCATCTGACTTTGAGCATCTGCTATTCTTGTTGCTGAGGTGCAGAGCTTCCTGGCACCACAGAGAGGTACATGCAGTGTCTGGGGGTGCTGAGGCAATGGGATTATTTCCTCCATGGGGGATCAGGGAAGAGATGGACCCTAAATTTCCTCCTCCTTCCTTCCTTACCCCCAGCCTACCACTCAAATCCTTCTCATGGTCTTCCACAATGCATTCAGAGGAGCTGTCTTGGCAGCACTGCTCAGGAGACAGATGATGGATATCCACTGTGCATTTGTCTGCAGCTAAAAGTGCAAGCTAAGAAGGAAGAAATAGTGTGAGCACAAGAGATTCTGTCTTTATATTATGGGAATGGCTGCATGTGCTTTTCCTTATTTCTGTTCTAATATTTCAGAACACATTTTACCTCCCCAGGGACTGCCCCATTCCATGTTATGTATGATTGTGAAAGAGCTATAGTTATTACAGAGTGTACAAATTTTGGCCTTATTCATCAGGAGCTGCTGGGCTGGGAGAGGGAGAGCCCTAGCTGCAGTGGCTGAGTGTGGCCCTGGCCCAGCCTGTGGGGGCTGGGACGGGGGTCACTGCCTCCCCTGTGGGACCCTAGGAGATGCCTAACGCCATAGCAGCAAACTAATGAGCACCGAGAATAAAGATTTTCCAGCCTCTTGGACTTTCCCTAGGTTCCCTAGAACATGGAACCTGCAGCAAGGTTGGGGTTCTAATGCTTTATTTGGAGGTACAACCCCAGGTCAACGAAAGTGAAGGGAAATGGAAATGGTGCATGGAAGGGAAGAAAGAAATGCAAGTGGGTGCCTTACCATGCTGGCCACCACCTCCCAGTGGAGGAATGCTGGCTGCTCAGCACTCAGGACCTCTCTGGCAGGGGCCACTGGAGAGGAAACTTCGTCCTGCTTCCATGGCCCTGCACAGGTAGAGTGATGTGCCTGCCTGGGATGTAGTGGAGGAGAGGCCTGGGGCAGAGGAGGCAGTGACCAGCCAGAGGCATGAGCCTGAGGGGCTCTGAGACACAGGAGATGTGTCTCATGTCTCTCCTCCTGAAAGCACTGAGCTAATCACCTGGGCATCCAGCAACGTGAAGCTTTAGCTCCTGTTATCCTCCAAGGACTGCCCCTCCTCCAAGGACACAGGAGTATTGAAAAACGTAGCAGGAACACTTGTGGCCCAAACCAGACCGACACCAAAAGTAAAGTGTAATAGGTAATAAGGTAACATCCAACCTTTATTCTTTACAAGGCAAGAGCAGCAACACTCCATAGAACCAGAACTACAGTAGGAGCATTGCCTTAAATGTGCAAAGTACTTTATGGGCACCTAATTATTACAATGGCCCTATTAAATGAGGTACCAGTATTATCACCATTTCACAGATGAAAAAGGTGGGTAGACCCTGTTCACATCAGGGTATGTGCTATTTATGAATCCTTCAGATACACTCAGAGCCACTTCAGAACAAGTTTACAGTGGATCACCTTTCATCCTCATGAGGACCACTGGCTGAGAGGCAGTTTCCCTCTGGCCCCACAAGTGAGGAAGCTGAAGCTCAACAAGGCTGTTTAACTTATTCAGGATCACACAGCAGGTTAAATGCACAGTAGTGTGGGGCTCACAGGGGGTGAGGTTCCAAGGAAACACCGCAATACCAGTAAAGTCCCTCTGTGCCCACCTTTGGCTCCTAGAAGTTCTAATACAGTCTCATCTATGATCACTTTTTGTTTTCAATTTAATGCAGATTGATTTGGGTTTACTACTTTTCTCTTGTAGAAATTGTTTTTTATTAACTTTCTTATCAGTCCCCTTTTGTTCTTTCAACAAAGAGCCAGTTTGTGGCTTCAAAATTAATCCCATGGTCATTTGTTGGAAGAATCAGTCAAATGATTTCTTTTTATGTCTTCAGTTTTTAAAATGTTGCACTCTCCAGATGTGGGATATATTGTTATACATTTTTTAAAGTCAGAAAAACAGAAAGGGACTGGAAAGAAAATAACCCCCCAAATAGGCAATGACTGGCTTTTCTATCCTTTCCACACATGTGTTTTTATTTGTTTGCATTGTTGGTTTTTTGTGTGTTGTGGTTTTTTTAATATTTTATTTTTAAGTAGTCTCTATCTCCAACGTGGGGCTCAAACCCACAACCTGAGTTCAAGAGCTTCATGTTCTATCCACTGAGCCAGCCAGCTACTCCTATTTGTGTGTTTGTTTTAACACCATTAATCTGAAGATGATTTTTCAATCCAATTTTAGTTTGAAAATAATACTCACACACATAATTGTATAGCTTAACAAATTATTATAAAACACACAGCCAAGTAACCATCACCTAGGTCAAGAAATAGAATATCCAGTGTCCTCTGCCATACTGCCCCCTGATCACCGCCCCTGTCCCCACCAGTGAGCACTGTGGAGACTTCCACAGGACTCACTTCTTTGAATACCTTTATGATATTACTCCCTGAGCTTGCATCCCCAAGCCCTCATTGCTTTATCTTTCCTGACTGGACTTGCAAGAGTTACACTGAATATAAGTGACATTCTTATCATGTCTTGGGTATCTAAGGGGACATTTCCAACCTTAATAGTACATGGAACCTTCCATATACCTTATTATTTGATCAAGAAAGGATGTTGAATTTCTCAAAGGCTTTTTGTGCAAATGAAACCTATGTGAATGTTTTCCTTCAATCTACAATGAGAGGAGTTGCATTGGCTGATTCAAAAATGTTAAACCGACCTTGAATTTTCTTTCTTTTCTCTGAAAGTTTATATAAAACTGAAATTATTTAGTTGTTGAAACTTTTATGGCACTCACTGTTGGTGTCATCTTGGACTGGAGCTTTCTTTATAGGGAGATTTTTAATTACTAATTGAATGTATTTAATATTGATAAGTCTAATTAATTTGCATTTGGGTACATTGTATTTTTCTAGAATTTTGTCAGTTTCATCTAAATCATCAGTTTTATAAATCTTCTCAAATTATAAATTTAGGCCTTTTTTATTTCCTTTTTAAATATAAATATAAGGGTAGATAGACAGATATAGATACCACCAAGAAGACATTATTGTTACCATCTTATATTGTTAGTATCTATCTGCATATACTTGCAAAATCCACTTACTCCATTCCTTATTCCTTCCTGAATCCTTGACCTTATGGCTTGAATAACTTTCCTCTTATCTAAAGAATTTCCTTTAGTATGAGTCTGCTGGTGAAATTCTATCTGTTTTGTGTCATTGGAAATGCCATTTTATTACTTTTATTCTTGAAGGTGTTTTCACTAGATATGGAATTGTGAGTGGAAGTTCTCTCCTCAGTTGTGTTGAGGCTTCTGATAAACCCATTCACTGTTTATACTTTTTATAGAAATTACCTGCCAACATTTCAAACCTTTTTCTTTTGTTTTCTTGAACATCATAAGCAGAGGTGTTTTACGGTCCATAACTGATGCTTATAATGTTGGGTACTCCTGCAAGTCTATTTTTTTGTTTCCCTCTCACTTATGACATATTTTCTTAGATTTTTGTTGTATATGGGTCATTGTTTTGTGGTGTGTTTGTTTGTTTGTTTGTTTGTTTGTTTGTTTGTTTTGAGAGAGAGAGAGAGAGAGAGAGAGAGAGAGAGAGAGTGGGGGAGAGGAGCAGAGGGAGAGAGAGAGAGAATCTTAAGCAGGCTCCATGTTAAGCACGGAGCCTGACATGGGGCTTGATCCCACAACCCTGGGATCATGACCTGAGCTGAAATCAAAAGTTGGATGTTCAACCAGCTGAATTACCCAGGCATCCCATGCTGGTCATTGTTTGGGGGATAACAAGTATTCATGGAATAGTTTGAGGTATTTCTTTGCTTTTGCTGGGATGTGGGGCACAGAGAATTCAGGGTCACCTTAGTCCAAGCTCAAGTTTTGAGCAGATGCAAAGCCAGCCTGTAATTCAAGGGAGGGTGGGTATACATCTACTTCACTGTTTATTCTATGGCTTAGGTCTGTGCTGCTCGGTCCTGTGGCAGCAGCTAGTTTGCTAGGATATTCCTCTTTGGTGGACTTTGTGCCCCAAAAGTAACCCCAAACGCTGCCTCTCAGCCACCTCTTTTGGGTCAGCACACATCACCCAGGCAGAAGTGTCTCCTTGTGCCTGTCCTGTACCACAAGATTCTTTTCTTCTCCTGGGCCTTGGCCTAATAGCCGCTCATTTTCTTATCTTTTTGATGCTTTTAAAAATGTTCTTTAATATTTGCTCTAGGGTTTTTAGCTGTCTTTCTGCAGGGAAGTTACTAGAAGCATTACCATAAGCATAAGTGTACATGTCTCTTTCCTTAATTGTTTATATGGGGAATATAATTATTTCATAATAGGAATTTTTTATTAGAAAGTCAAAGGCTTGGTTTAAGAACTCAGATTATCCATTGCTCGAATTCCCCCTTCCTTCTGGTGCTAACAGAAAGTTGAATGGGCTCTTTGCTGTGCATGAGTGACCAAGTACAAAGTTACCAAGGTTGACAGGTGTGTGAGAAAATGGGGCAGAGACCATATATGCCTCATTCACTCTCATAGGAATCAGCATCCCTGTGTAAATGATACCAAGCACACAGTCTGGCACTTCTTAGATGCTCACTAAGTCCTGGTTGTATTTGTGCCTGATGCAGAGATGTGCATACCCATGTTCCACTTGGTCATTTCCTAAAGATGAGCCATGTGGCTTATAAATGAGTTTCCAGACAGCTGGAAGAAGTTGGCAATGACTGAGATCAAATCAGTCCTCCAAACAAATACTCTGGGAACATGACCCATGAAGGACTGTGGACAACTGGTACTAAGCCCAGGGGGATCCTCTGGGTCACAGAACCCATCTCATTCCTCCAAGGTGCTCCACCTACAGAGGGAGGTGCCATCAGTCATGGGTTGAGGTCTCCTACTGTCCTCTGGACCATCTGGCTTGTTCCTGCATCATAGTTGGAAATGATAAAGACAGAGGTGACCTGAGGGTGAGGGGAGGAGTAAATCACACTGATGTAAACTTTATGCTGCAGAAGGAAGTAGACTGACATAGGACAGTCAGCCTGGAATGCCAGAGATCCTTGAACATGGAACAGAGAGTCTGTCTTGAATACAGAGAGTCCACCTATTAACAGAGAATTTTAAACCAGAGAATAGCAGGTTAGAAGCAGAACACCATGAAAACTAGTCAGGAAGCACAGTATGGAAACAGTATGTTCTAAAATAAACTTATCTTTAGATTAAAAAATCTTTTCACAAGAAAATGAGCAGACATACTTTTCAGGCACTGTGGGGTGTCTGTGGATGCCTCCTGTACACCCTTAGGGTCACTGAAGGTACATGGAGGAAGACCCAAGACTGTTCATTTTCCTCCACCCTCCCATCAGCCAGAAGCGTAGTTACAGTAAATCTTTTGTGTGAAAATTAACTAGGACCTTTTCAGATGGTTGAAGAAAAATGCTCTGGGTGTTTTCAGAAGCTGTCACTTGTCCATCTTTCTAGCCACTTCTTTTCCCAAAACAAACCAGCATTTTCATGTTCTCCCATATAAACTTTGTCACAGGGGCAGACTTCCAAAATTGTCACTATTCTTTTTGCTTCAAAACTGTGTGTTTAGAACAGGTGCATTTACATAAAACCAGAACCTTGTGTATTCCACACACTGAGTGGTGTTGTTCATAATCATCAACACGTCCTGGAGTTCATGTTTTATGTACTTCACCATCCCCCTCTCTTTTGTCATCAAGTTCATGATCTCAAATGTCCCCTGATTCATAGTAAACTGAAGAGAGTTAGAGAGTTAGAGGCAGAGAGTTAGAGATTTTCTGGTCCAGCAAGGTAACAACTCTGTGGCTGGAGTCTGGGAAAAAGACCTGGCAAAGCATGTCCCAGACCTGGGAGGTGCAGAGAAACAGGAGTGAAGGGACCACATGGGGAGGAATATGCTACCAAGGGACCAAGGGCATGGGAGGGGCTTGGAACAGGTCCATCTCAGCCTCCCAAGGTGAGTGTCGTGTCAGTTAATATTTTGGGGAGGGAGCTTCAGGGCTGCAAAAGCCCAGGTAGGCACAGAAACAGAGTTGACTTGCAGACAATGATTTAAAAACATGGCTGAGGGATGAGCTGACTAAGCTGGATATATTTTAACCTGTATCAGAAAATGTGCAATGGCAGCTGGGTGTACATCAAAAGATCAGATCTCCCCCTCTCTCCCCCTCTCCCCCTCTCTCCCCCTCTCCCCCTCTCTCCCCCTCTCTTTCCCTCTCTCTCCCTGTCTCCCCCTTCTCTCCCTCTCTCTCCCTCTCTCTCCCTCTCCCCCCTCCTCCTTGGATATCTCTATCTCCATGTGCACATTTAATTGCTGATTGTAGCTTTTGAGAGTTGTTTTGCAACTTCTGGATTTAAACAACTCCATATAAATATTAATGATCTGGGGCAGCCAAGACAAATCAGATTTCTGATATGTTTTTTTTTTTTTTGCCATCTGGAATCTATGCTGGATGTAAGTTACTGATTTTAACTAGTTTTGGTATATAAATGAACAAATACATCATGTCTGTTTTGTTCCCTGGAGTGTATTGTATGGATTTTTTTTTCAGTTATAGGTGATGCTTTGTTTCAGTAATTAGTATCTTGACTTTGTGATTATTTGTCTGTAGCTTAGAAACCCACATGTTGATTGATTGTGCAGGAGCAGAGCCCAGGAATTGCCTGCAAATCCCCAATCTAAGGATAAAATCTCAATGTATTAAATTTTACATTCTTCCATCTGGCCTTATGGGTCACCTCAAATTACATTTCCAAATGTGTGAACTTTTAGGATATAGCATGCCTCTAAAAGCAAGGTTGTTCATGTTTCTTTTGCATCTCTTTTAAGATTAAAGCCCCCACACAGGTCCTGTGACATCCTGAGAACCAAACAGAGGTGCAGTGCCAGGAGCTCCTGGTTCTGTGCAGTGGCCCTTGGCCCCTGGCTATGCTTATAAAAGCTGAGTCCAGCCTGGCTAGGCATGCACTGGTTTATAACAGAAGCAACGAAGGGTCATCACAAGTGTCTCTGGGTACAGCTACATGGACAGCCCCTGTTAGCCTCAGATGGCCTCAAGTCAGATCTCAGGGCTCCCCGTGTGTTGGGGATATGACTGTGACAGTTAGTGGGACACTCCTGCCTTCCCTCAGAACTACGGACAGGCCAAGGCCACTAATCCACCTTCCTAGCATAGCATTAAGTGCCACTTTGCATGAAGGATAGCAATTGCATATATTTTGACTCATGTGCATATTGATGCAAGCTGAACATACAAATTCAAGAAGGATTGTGATACATCATTGGTTGATGAGTACATTATACATTCTCATAGGAATCTAGGCCCATATTTGGTACATCTCTGATATTTTCATTTTGCCATCAGTGGAACTCAGTCTTTCTCACTGATAGAGACCCTCTCACTGGGCTACCTCACCCATCAGGCCAACTCTCTGTGGGTGTTCAAAAATAATTTTTAATGGTTATTTTTTATTTTTGAGAGAGAGAGAGAGAGAGAAAGAGAGAGAGACAGACAGACAGAGCATGAGTGGGGGAGGGGCAGAGAGAGAGGGATACACAGAATCCCTGAAGGAGGCTTCAGGCTGTGAGCTGTCAGCACAGAGCCCGACACCTGAGCTGAAATTGGCTGCTTAACTGACTGAGCAACCCAGGCACCTCATCTCTGTGGTTATTTTAAAGGTACTTATAACATTGCCATCTGCACCTCTGCATAAAAAAATGGTCCAGCAAGAGGACAGGGCCCTGCCTGACAACTCTGGAGGTGGCTATTTTTGGCAATCCCCTTGTTTTCTTGCTTCCTTGATAAGCGTTACCTTTTCCTGGAACATGGAGAGTTCTATGAACCCCATACAAAGAGCTTAGCAGATGCTGAATTTAGAGCTGAAAAAATTATTTTGAGCACAGCATGTAGTATGACCTGCAGAGCATGTGTGTTATACTCCTTGTTTTTATTTTCCTTCCCTACTTTTATATGGAGAACTCTTTATTTTTAACCTGTTGAGGCTATGTATAAGATAATAAGGAGTGTCTGAAATGCAACTACAGAATGTGTTTACATTGGTCTGTATCTCTGTCCACCTGAGCTTTGTGTGGCAGCAATGTTCCAGCCAACACATAAGCAGAGAGCCCACGTCTTCAGCTTGTGAGCTTGCAGGGAAGAGCTGGAGGGCTGGTTGTCCCAGAAATAATTCAAAGATAAATGATGAAGCAATGAATTCTTGGATGACATGATTGTGGTTTATTTAGGGGACTAGGCAACAGCAAGACATGCAGGGAGAGAGAGGTGTCTTCTAGAACTGGTCGTGCACTGGGACATACTTAAATGCAAGTGGTGAATTTCTGAGTATGAGTCAGCTGCTGTTGGTGCCAGTCACCTCCTTGGACCCCTGCTATCCTCCATCTCAGCACAGCTGTGGCTCTCCAGAAAGTCCCATCATTTGGGACACTTTGACTTTCTTATTTGAGCTCCCCTTATAAGGCCCACTTAAACAGTAGCATTCTTCAACAGTCTCCCTGGTACTGTTCCCTCCATCCAAACTGGGTATTTTCAAAGTAAGCGTGAACCCCATGGCTTCTTCATTATCCCCCAGCCTCCTGCTATGTTGCTACCCTCCAAGGCCACCTACCCCCTTCCAGGCCCATGTTGCCTACCATTACCACCTGGGGTCTCTGGTGGTCTCTTCTTTATCAACGAAAGAGCCATAGGAGCTTCCAGGCTGTCCTGGGCCAGTTCACAGGCACAGAAAGCATCAAAAACAGACTGGCAGTACTTCATGGTCATCCCAGATATCCTTCTAAATGCAGTGGAGACATAATAGGTTGGTGAAACAGATGAGACATTTTGAGACTGTCCCTAGAGCTCAATTTAAAATAATTCTCTGCATTCCTGAGATGATTTTGAATATTTTGCTCAGTGCCTTGCATTCCTTTGGAAATGACATGCAGAGTTCGAAAACCAAAATGAATCTTGTAAGTGACAAATCTTCCTCCCAGAGCCATCTGTGTCCATACAACGATTTGGGGTTACCCTGTCAAGGGCATTTGGGAGCATGTTTATGCATATAACATTGCACATGAGGGAGCCAAGCGCTAATCAGCCAGACCTTGGGTAATAGCCCCATCTCTGATTCCACTGCAGGGTGCCTGAGTCATGCACACCACCCACAAAAGAAGCTCAGATTTATGCAGCGCCTGATTGCTCCTGCCCTTAAGCTGGTTTTTAGGTAATTGGCAAGGTAGCTCACAAGGAACACTCACAGTGTGGCATGATTTATTATGCATGAATATTGAATCATGAGAAATGGAGTTGCCTGAAGTTCAGCTGACATGCTCAAGTCTGAAGGAAGCCAGAGCCCCAAACTGAATGTAGGGGCCTGGCCTGTCCCACAGGTGCTGTATATTAGCTCAGATACCTGTGCTGTTTGCCAGAGGTGGGCTTATCGCTTCCCAGGAAGGGGAGGATGTGCCCATGAATGAAAGTAAGTTGCTCCAAGAAGCCTGGCCTTCTAGAGAAGGCCTATCTCTTTCCTGCATGCCCTTCTGCCCAGTTACAGCAACGGGGAAGATCTGGCATCTCAGTTCTTGAGTTAGAGGGACGTTTTCTGTCCACAGTGGGTTGTCAGGCACAAATCATCTAGAATCTGCTCCCATGTGTGAATCATGAGATGCTTAGGATATTCTGGGTGCCGCCTGAGTGTTCTCTGGATTTCTGTTCATGGAAGTAACATTTGCCATCATACAAGGCCCTTCCCCTCTGCTCAGTACATCCTCTTTGCTGGGAATCCTCAAAGCCTCTCTGTACAAAGGTCTTGTCGGCACTGTGCCTCCCTCAGTCCCTTTGCCCAACTCTAAAGCCTAGTGAGCTGTTTTCTGAGAATGAAACATATTCCAACTCACAGTCCTGTTCCAAAGTCTCCCTTTCTAATATATCTGCCAACGCCCTGAGTTAATATTCCTTAGGCAGATAGGCCCAGTTCACAGACTGCCTGGGCTCCCACTAGTCTTCAGGGCAGACTGGAACCCTTGTGGACTCAGGTCTCTTCCTCCAACAGCCTGTCCTTCCCTCAGCCCTAAGACCTGCTCGTGACCCCCATGCCACCTCCCCAGGAACCCTTGGCTCTCCTACCTTGGGGACTTCCATTTGGTCTGCAAAAATGTGTGTAGGGTGCTCTCTCTCAGCCTCTTCCTGTACAGCGCCTCCAGGGAAACACCGTGGTCCTTTCTGGCTCTTTCTGTTCCCTGGCACCCATCTCAGTCACATGAGGGGACCAGCTTGGCTCAAGACTTACAGGGAATTGGGCCAGACCCACCTTCCTGTGGGTGTCAGATGTGATCAGGAGGGAATGGGCCTATAATTCAGGAGTTCTAAAATAAAATCCAGGGAATACACGGAACTCTCACTGTTGTCCTGTAATTACACATCTTCCTGGGAGTATTCTGCTTCATCCAAGTCCGTTGCATAACTATGCTAATGGGTACATAAACACTTGATGGCAATGGGAAGAAAATATTGCCCAGGTGAATATTGCATTAATTTATCCATCAAGTTCTCTGGGCGCATGACTGGTTAAGTGCAGGTGAGTTCTGCTTGACTCCATTCTTGGTGTAAGAGCCTTTCATGAGAAAGACTAATTTTTTCCAACATTCTTTGTTATTCCTTATCACTTCAGGAGCAGGGAGGCCCCAAAGTGACTTGGTACATCTCACCAGCGAGTGATCTCTTCCCCAGAATAAATTCTGCTTCTTTATTACATAGAAACAATCTGACTCCAGGTGAAGATGAGGAGGAGGTGGTGGCTTTGATTTAGGATTTTTACCTTTTGTGGCCAAGACAGAAATCCAGCACACCCCAAACACCAGCCCGAGTCTTGTTGGGAAGATGGTGACTAGCCCTCTGATGTAGACCTCCTGGTGTTCTTGTTTTAGAGCAGGGGAGGAAAGAAGTGCGAGCCCATCCCGTGTGGCATGGAGTGTCACATGCCAGAAAACCAAAGAAGGGCTTTCAGAGCTGGGCTTAAAAGCAATGTTAGCACAGCCTCTTGCTACCCTGTAGAATGACTGATCTTATGTCCCAGGAACTTAACAGAACTCAAAAGCTAGGGGAAAGGCTTAAAGCAGAGTCAATCTTAACTGTGCTTCTAACTACATCTTAATTCAGAATGAGTCCCCTTCAGCTCCCAACATAGAATCAAAATAATAATTTGTGACCATAAAGAAGGAGGAATTAAGGGTTTCAGCTCATGGGGGTCGAGAAAGAGATAATCATACAAGTCAGGTACTCGGTGTCTGGGAGGTTCCCTGAACTAGGAACATCGCTGTCGGCCACTCAGGGACAGGACATGTCCCCCACCACCCACTGCAGGGGCAGTAATAGTGACAGTGGCTATTGTTTCCCAGGTGTTTGCATGTTCACTATCACATATGTCCCCCAACGATTCTGAGGTGACAAGGAAGAGCACTTTGCAGACAAGGGAACTGAGACTCAGAGAGATCGGGTAACCTGTCTGAGGCCCCAGCCATAAAGGCAGGTGCACAGGACACAGACCTGGACTGGAAATCTGCCTCAGAGCAAACACTTCCAACATGTCTCTACCCAGCCTCCCTGCAAAGCAAACCAGAAGGTAACATATCTCCATGCTATTCAGATAAAAGATCTGGGTGATTGGGGTTGGGATTTTGGAGACCATCTCAGTGACATTTGCTCCCAGCTGGGTGATCCAGAGCAAGTTACCCCTCTGTGGCCTTCTAGGTAAGACAAGACTAGGTCAGATAAGGCTATGGGTCCCATCTGGCACCACAGCCAGTGTTGTATGCACTGGGTGACAGCAGGTGAACATGCTCTGCATAGTCAGTGGAATGGCACCATCTCATACCTGGACAACCTCTCCGCATCCACATATGCCTCTCAGAACAGAGTGACATCCCCAAGCCCCAAGAAATCTGCTTGCTGGCCCCATGTTCAGCTTCCTAAGATACACACCTGTCAGTGGGACCCCTGCTTAGGAGCATTGGGTCTCTGCAGAGCCAACAGGATAGAACACTTGCCCCACAAACACCTGCCAGGGTGAGGCCATGTCTGCAGCCGTGTCTTGCCTACACCCAGCCTAGTACTCCCACCCATTGAAATTGCCAAGGCCACCTGCCCCACCTGCCTTTGAGTCCCCACCAGGAGGCTCTCCCTTCTTGCCTGCTTTCCTATCTTCATGTAGGAGCAGCTGCTTATATAAGAGTGAGAGTAACCTCCTTGCTACCATCCTTCCAAAGATCCTCTGACTGCTGAGTTCTGCTGCCTGCCTTACTCTGTAGCCCGTTGGACAGCAAGGTCTTCTCCAGTTACGTGATGGGACCATGACCCCCAGATGACAAGGATGTAAATAAGATTTGGAGTCTGAATTCTTAGCATCTTGAGGCAGGAGAGGATGGGCTTTTGAGACTTTGGGGGTGGCTTGGTGGAGAGGGTGTGCTGCCTCCCAGGTTGGGCTAGTCACCGTGCCGATTAAAGTTGACAAAGGAGAGCATACTGGTGATCAATGAGGTCGTGCATCCTTTCACAACCCTAACGTGTATTATTAAAGTGTTTAGTATTCATGGGATCTGTGGCCTGGTAAAGGAGTGTGATAAATACACTTTCAGGTGTTTGATTGGTTTGTGTAAACAGTAAGACATGGAAGCAACATCTAAGAAAAAAAGACCTGGCATGAAAGAGCACTTTTCTCAAAAGCCATCCACGCTCATTGGTTGAAAAAGGCAATCTTGGGGAACTAATTTAAGGCCCCTAATTTAAGATTCTGGAGTGATCAAGGCAATATATTCAATTAGACCTTAGAAACTGGGGCTAGGGGAATGCAATGAGAAAGGATCACTTACATGCAGGAAATGAGCTAACCCTCTGCTGGAATCATTTTGGAGGTTGTCAGAGTATAAATAAGATATAAATATGATTAAAGTACTAATTGACAAATTGTCATCAAGGATAAGTCCTGCTTTTCCTGTTAAATGCTCAGAATATAGAGTATTTATCATGTGTACATTAATGTAACCCAAAGGCACAAGCTGTCCTTTCCAACAAGGGTGGGCATGTTGGGGAAAGAAAGGAAAAGAATGTAGTAATAGCTTAGATTTGGGCTATGTGTGGGGGAAAGTCCTAAAAGATGTGAATGGTGAATTTTAATGCAGCATTATTACTTTCAAGGACTTCTGTCACCTGGAAATTAACTAGTTTATAATTCAAAGGAGTATTTTCAGTGGCCGACTTTAATAAATGAAAGCTAATCTTTGAAATTAACAAATGATTTGTACATGTTAATCAAATTCCTACAGACTGTGGTGTCAAGTAGGTAAGGCAGCTTCCTTGCTAATATTTTAACATTCATTTAATGGGTCGCCATAGTTTTTTTCTATCCTAATAGTTTGCCCCTCCCATGCGATGCTCTTACAAAGCTGCAGGTATCCTAACACCCATCTGAAATGAGCCAGGGGACAGGCATCACTCCAGTGTGGCAGGAGACACATCTCTGAGAATCAGAGATACTGCATGACCCATCAGAAATCCCTACTCATGACTCAGGCCAGGTCTTCTTAACTCTACATCCTGCCTCCTCAAGGTTCTTCTCTGCAGCCCCTTCCTTTTCCTGAATTGACCTCCTATCCCTGTGTGGGAGGCCACTTTTCCTGAATTACCTGACACTTTTGGGGGGCCTGCTGTGCCCACTTTGTCCTCCCCATGGCCCAGATCTAAGCAGCCTTACTCCCCATGCAGAACACACTCCAGCCTCTCTCCAGGTGGTCTTTCCTCACAGGCACCTTTGCAGAGGGGACACAGGTCCTCAGTTTACCACACACTGCTGTTCCTGAGACAGAGGGTCATCAGGGTCTTCTGTCTTCCACCTCATCCACCCAACATGGTGCTCCCCAGAGCATAGGCTTGTCCCCCTTCTCCTTTCTTGTCCAGAGGGGAGGTCCCTGGATCCCTAAGAGGTCGGTGGAGATCATTTGGAGCACCCAGGAGCTTAGATGGGAAATGAGGTACGTCATGATTTTTACCAACCTCTAACTGAAATGTTGCATTTCCTTCTACTATGAATGCAGGCAACAAACACATTGTTGTGGGTGCATCAGGGGAACTCACATGATAGAGATCTCAAAATATTACTTACGTTTCTCACTACTTTGAAAACCTAAACCCAAGTACGAGTTACTATTTAGTTCCTTAATAAAGTAGCACATATGTTAATATAATCACAATTATGACTTTTTCCACCGTATATTTCAGTAATTTGGCTCCTATTGTAACCTTTTGCATTTTATTTTGTGAATTTAAAAGCCCCAAGGGAAGGCCCATTAACCATAAGGGAACCGGAGGAGATGAGAGTCCCAGGGCTCGCCCAGGAAAGCCATTCAGTTCCTTCTAACCAAAGGTGGAGGGGAGCTCCAGACAGGGGTCCTACAGCATCTCTGCAAGTCAGAGCCCCAGGCCTCCCTGCCACTGAGGGCCCAACCTGCCTCTCCTCTTGCCAGGGCTATTTCTGACCCGTCAAATTATGCTCCCGTTAGCATGTTACTCTGCCAGCCTGCAAAGCCCCTGAAGAGAAAAAGACATCACCCCTACAGCAATTTCATTACCTTTATATTTTACTCTTGTCTTTTGAAACTAGGAAAAGATGTTCTGTATTAAAATGTTCCTTCCCGCCGTGCATAATGCTAATGTCCTCCACATAATAAAGCTAATGGAATATTTTACAGACTGAAAATAGACGCAGTGACCTTTTCTTCTCTCTGGAAGAGCCTCTTATTTTTTTTTTTACTCTCTCACTCCTTCCCTCCACTTTTTTCTTTTTCATCTTAGATGTCAGACCCCTATAGCCAAATGACCAGGACATCTTCTGGAATTAGTGTTTCCTCAATTTAAGCAACAACAACAAAGAAAATCATCAGATAATAGGGGAACAAAAGCACTCATTTCCTTCAGTTATGGCCTCTGCAAAATATCAGGCTCTTGGATGAGAGTATTCACATCTTGGGGAGAGCTGGGAGTGCACTTCACACCCCAGATGGGGAGGCTTTTGTTTCAATCAGCTTCCTGTAGTTTAGATCTGTCAAAAGGGTCTAAAGGGAGGCTATTGTCTTGAGTTTATCTTTCTTTTTCTTTCCAGTTTAATTGAAGTATAGTTGACAAATAAAATTCACACAAAGTATACAGTGTATCACTTTGTTTGAATGCTGGAAAAGCATAAAAGTCTGTATTAAGCCTGGAAATCTGACTTACTGGAACCCCAGCTGAACATGATCATTATTGGGTGTGAAGGATCCTTAACCAGGATGAGAAGGAAGGATGTGGACGGGGTAGGGGCAGTGTATCCTTACAAGCTCCTCACAGGGCAGCAGCCTGGACTGCACCCCCTTCTGAAGAACAGGAACCCCAGGGCTGTTCTGTGTTCAACTGTCACTTGTTAGAGTTAAGTCTGTTCTTTCAATGTTGCCATTACTAAGGGAACTGGAGGCAGCAAGTCACTTGTACAGCATAAATCATGCCTCCTTTGTTCTTCAGCATTCGGGAGGTGACAAGAGAAACAAGACAGAGGTTGGCTTGTTTATATCTGGCCCCAGCATGGGATTCACCAAAAGGAATGGTCTGGAAGTCAGTAAGAAGTAGGAAGGAGCAAAGTGTCGAGTATTCCGTCCTTAATAATTCTCCAGCCAGAAAGGGCCTTTTCTTCTGGATATTTTGCTTTTTTCTTACAATGGGGAAGCGAGTGGCAAGGATATTGAGGCTTCCAAAAAGGGCAGCCACACACCAAAGAAGAACAGGGAGAAAGTTTCATGGGCCAAAAACAGCTCTCAGATCCTCCTTTCCAATGCCTTCCCCATCCACCTGCTATCCAGGTGTTCCTGTTCGTAGATGAGTCTCATGGGAGCTGATATCTATTTGACATAAAAAGGAACATGCATTTGCATGTGCACATACACCCCTCCCCCCCACACACACACAATTTAAGAATCTTACCATATGGTTTGCTTCCTTCCCTCTCTGTAACTTTTTTTTTCTGAGAACAAACTAAGTGTTGAAAGTGGATGGAGGAGAGGGAAAAGTGGGTGATGAGCATTAAGGAGGGCACCTGTTGGGATGAGCACTGGGTGTTGTATGGAAACCAATTTGACAATGAATTACATTTAATATAAAAAAGACAAAAAATTTATTCCTCTACATTTCCTGGAAATGATTCATTTTTAATATTCAATGCATGTTGGAAAAAAAAGAATCTTACCATATATTGTATTTATTTTTAATGTTTATAAGTCAAATAAATGTATCATTGTGATCATATAATAGTATATCCCTTACTGTTTATATTTTTATCAGCTTACCAGATGACAAGTCTCCAGGGGTAAAAGGGAAGCCATCTCCTAAATAGTCACCAGAACATGCCATATCCCTGACACTGTGTGGTATGACCCAACCCAGCCTCCCTTTCTCAACTACACAGTTCATTATTGTCTAGTTCAGACCATCCTTGGTATGGAGGAGAAGGGGTGGAGCCAAGCCTTGTGTGTTCATGAAGTCTGCATGAGCCAAGATATGTTTTCAGGTTCCATGTGAGGCAGCTGAGAGCCAGGCAATTTAAATATGGACTCAAAAGCCTACCCACTAATAAGAGGAGAATTGCCCTCAGGAGGAGGTGAATTCTGCTACCTCAAGAACCTCGTATCATTTCCTGCAAACTTCTACAGTCTATGTAATTCTTCCTGGTTTTACAGTGAAAGGTGAGTTTTGCATGCAACAACTGCTTCCAGTTTTCTGGTAAACCTCTAAATTTTATAATCCAGTTACTTCTAGAAAACAAGCCACCTTATACGTAGTGGCAGAAAAATGACTGTTTCGTTACACTTACAGTCTCTGTGTGTTGGGAGTTCAGGAGGCACCGTTTGGACAGTTTGTCTCTATTCCTAAATGTCTGAGAAGGCTGGGCTGGAAACATTTGTGGTATCTTCACACCCATGTCTGGTAATTGATGACTTTAACCAGACTGTCCACAGGAGTACCCCTTTCATGGTGTTTCCATGTGGTCTCTCCACATGGACTAATTTGAACTCACAGCATGGCAGGAGCAAGTGTCTCAAGTTATCAAGGTAGAGCATGAGACCTTGTATGATCCAGGCTTAAAAACCATGTGGCATCACTTCTGCCAGGCTCTACTTGAAGAAGAATTTGTAAAAGTCCATCCAGACTCATGAGAGAAAACGTAGACCTCAAGGCTCTAGAAGAATAAGAGGGATGGGAAATATTGCAGCAGCCATTTTGGGTAAAACATAGTCTGTCAGAGCTGCATCTGTAAGGATGAAGAAAATTATACTCACAACACATTTGTATTATTAATTTTATAGGAAAATGATTAATGACAGACAAATTTCTTTCCTAAATACTGTATTCAAGAAGAATATATCAAACTAACACTTCTGAGACCTAAAATGCCTTCTAATTTCTGAGGTCATGGCGTTATTACAGGCATCTTTACTCAGAAGCTATTATACTTAGCACAGGTCGGCATGTGTAACAATGATGATAAACACATTGCTTAATGAAGACAGAAGGGCTAAAAATCAGCCCTTCTTTGGACATTGTGAATCTCCAATCAGCAAGGCAAACAGCATTATGTTGGTTAGGCTAAATAATAGCATTAAATATTTTAAATGATTTTTAAAACTAAAGTTGGAATATTTCTTTAAATATATACTACCTTTCTCTGTATGACTTATCTCACTTAGCATAACACTCTCCAAGTCCATCCACGTTGCTACAAAAGGCCAGATTTCATTCTTTCTCATTGCCAAGTAATATTCCATTGTATATATAAACCACAGCTTCTTTATCCATTCATCATTTGATGGACATTTAGGCTCTTTCCATAATTTGGCTATTGTTGAAAGTGCTGCTATAAACATTGGGGTACACGTGCCCCTATGCATCAGTACTCCTGTATCCCTTGCGTAAATTCCTAGTAGTGCTATTCCTGGGTCATAGGGTAGATCTAGTTTTAATTTTTTGAAGAACCTCCACACTGTTTTCCAGAGTGGCTGCACCAGTTTGCATTCCCACCAACAGTGCAAGAGTGTTCCCGTTTCTTCACATCCTCGCCAGCATCTATACTCTCCTGATTTGTTCATTTTTGCCACTCTGATTGGCGTGAGGTGGTATCTCAGTGTGGTTTTGATTTGTATTTCGTTGATGAGGAGTGACGTTCAGCATCTTTTCATGTGCGTGTTGGCCATCTGGATGTCTTCTTTAGAGAAGTGCCTATTCATGTTTTCTGCCCATTTCTTCACTGGATTGTTTTTTGGGTGTGGAGTTTGGTGAGCTCTTTATAGATTTTGGATACTAGCCCTTTGATATGTCATTTGCAAATATCTTTTCCCATTCCGTTGGTTGCCTTTAGTTTTGATTATTGTTTCCTTTGCAGTGCAGAAGCTTTTTATCTTCATGAGGTCCCAATAGTTCATCTTTGCTTTTAATTCTCTTGCCTTTGGAGATGTGTCAAGTAGGAAATTGCTACAGCTGAGGTCAGAGAGGTTTTCTCCTGCTTTCTCTTCTAGGCTTTTGATGGCTTCCGGTCTCACATTCAGGTCCTTTATCCATTTTGAGTTTATTTTTGTGAATGGTGTAAGAAAGTAGTCTGGTTTCATTCTTCTGCATGTTGCTGTCTAGTTCTCCCAGCACCATTTGTTAAAGAGACTGTCTTTCTTCCACTGGATGCTCTTTCCTACTTTGTCAAAGATTAGTTGGCCATACTTTTGTGGGTCCAATTCTGGGTTCTCTATTCTATTCCATTGATCTATGTGCCTATTTTTTTGCCAATACCATGCTGTCTTGATTATCACAGCTTTGTAGTAGAGGCTAAAGTCGGGGATTGTGATGCCTCCCGCTTCGGTCTTCTTCTTCAATATTGCTTTGGCTATTCGGGGTCTTTTGTGGTTCCATACATATTTTAGAATTGCTTGTTCTAGCCTCAAGAAGAATGCTAGTGCAATTTTGATTGGGATTGCATTGAATGTGTAGATAGCTTTGGGTAGTATTGACATTTTAACAATATTTACTCTTCCAATCCATGAGCATGGAATGTTTTTCCATTTCTTTGTATCTTCTTCAATTTCCTTCATAAGCTTTCTATGGCTTTCAGATAACAGATCTTTTACATCTTTGGTTAGGTTTATTCCTAGGTATTTTATGCTTCTGGTGCAATTGTGAGTGGGATCAGTTTCTTTATTTGTCTTTCTGTTGCTTCAGTGTTAGTGTATAAGAATGCAACTGATTTCTGTACATTGATTCTGTATCCTGTGACTTTGCTGAATTCATGTATCCGTTCTGGAAGACTTTTGGTGGAGTCTATCGGGTTTTCCATGTATAATATCATGTCATCTGCAAAAAGTGAAAGCTTGACATCATATTTGCCAGTTATGATGTCTTTGATTTCCTTTTGTTGTCTGATTGCTGATGCTAGAACTTCCAACACTATGTTAAACGACAGCAATGAGAGTGGACATCCCTGTCATGTTCCCAATCTCAGGGGGAAAGCTTTCAGTTTTTCCCCATTGAGGATGATATTAGTTGTGGGCTTTTCATAAATAACTTCTATGATGTTTAAGTATGTTCCTTCTTTCCAGACTTTCTCAAGAGCTTTTAATTAATAAAAGATGCTGAATTTTGTTAAATGCTTTTTCTGCATCGATTGACAGGATTATATGGACAGACACCATATGATTTCACTCTTATGTGGATCCTGAGAAACTTAACAGAAGACCATGGAGGAGGGGAAGGGTAAAAAAAGTTAGAGAAGGAGGGAGGAACACCATAAGAGACTATTAAAAACAGAGTAAACTGAGGGTTGATGGGGGGTGGAAGGGAGGGGAAAGTGGGTGATGGATATTGAGGAGGGTACCTGTTGGGATAAGCACTGGGTGTTGTATGGAAACCAATTTTACAATAAATTTCATATTAAAAAATAAAAATAAATATCTACTATGTGATGCTATGTGTATGTAGACAAAAGAAATGGAAATGTATCGGCGGCAAGATGGCGGCTTAGGAGGACGCTGGGCTCACCGCACGTCCTGCTGATCACTTAGATTCCATCTACACCTGCCTAAATAACCCAGAAAACCGCCAGAGGATTAGCAGAACAGAGTCGCCGGAGCCAAACGCAGACGAGAGGCCCACGGAAGAGGGTAGGAAGGGCGGCGAGGCGGTGCGCGCTCCACGGACTGGCGGGAGGGAGCCGGGGCGGAGGGGCGGCTCGCCGGCCAAGCAGAGCCCCCGAGTCTGGCTTGCAAAAGCGGAGGGGCCGGGCGGACTGTGTTCCGACAGCAAGCGCGACTTAGCGTCTGGGAGGTCATAAATTAACAGCTCTGCTCGGAAAGCGGGAAGGCTGGAGGACAAAGGGAGGGAGAGCTGCTGAGCCCCCTGACAACAGAGCTCAGTTTGGTGGGGAACAAAGGCGCTCGCCAGCGCCATCTCCCCCACCCATCCCCCAGCCGAAATCCCAAAGGGAACCGGTTCCTGCCAGGGAACTTGCTCCGCGCAAACACCCAACTCTGCGCTTCTGCGGAGCCAAACCTCCGGCAGCGGATCTGACTCCCTCCCGCTGCCACAGGGCCCCTCCTGAAGTGGATCACCTAAGGAGAAGTGATCTAAGCCTGCCCCTCCTGCCCCCGAGCACCTTGCCTACCCACCCCAGCTAATACGCCAGATCCCCAGCATCACAAGCCTGGCAGGGTGCAAGTAGCCCAGACGAGCCACACCACTCCACAGTGAATCCCGCCCCTAGGAGAGGGGAAGAGAAGGCACACACCAGTCTGACTGTGGCCCCAGCGGTGGGCTGGGGGCAGACATCAGGTCTGACTGCGGCCCCGCCCACCAACTCCAGTTATACACCACAGCACAGGGGAAGTGCCCTGCAGGTCCTCACCACGCCAGGGACTATCCAAAATGACCAAGCGGAAGAACTCCCCTCAGAAGAATCTCCAGGAAATAACAACAACTAATGAGCTGATCAAAAAGGATTTAAATAATATAACAGAAAGTGAATTTAGAATAATAGTCATAAAATTAATCGCTGGGCTTGAAAACAGTATACAGGACAGCAGAGAATCTCTTGCTACAGAGATCAAGGGACTAAGGAACAGTCACGAGGAGCTGAAAAACGCTTTAAACGAAATGCATAACAAAATGGAAACCACCACAGCTCGGCTTGAAGAGGCAGAGGAGAGAATAGGTGAACTAGAAGATAAAGTTATGGAAAAAGAGGAAGCTGAGAAAAAGAGAGATAAAAAAATCCAGGAGTATGAGGGGAAAATTAGAGAATTAAGTGATACACTAAAAAGAAATAATATACGCATAATTGGTATCCCAGAGGAGGAAGAGAGAGGGAAAGGTGCTGAAGGGGTACTTGAAGAAATCATAGCTGAGAACTTCCCTGAACTGGGGAAGGAAAAAGGCATTGAAATCCAAGAGGCACAGAGAACTCCCTTCAGACGTAACTTGAATCGATCTTCTGCACGACATATCATAGTGAAACTGGCAAAATACAAGGATAAAGAGAAAATTCTGAAAGCAGCAAGGGGTAAACGTGCCCTCACATATAAAGGGAGACCTATAAGACTCATGACTGATCTCTCTTTTGAAACTTGGCAGGCCAGAAAGAATTGGCACGAGATTTTCAGGGTGCTAGACAGAAAAAATATGCAGCCAAGAATCCTTTATACAGCAAGTCTGTCATTTAGAATAGAAGGAGAGATAAAGGTCTTCCCAAACAAACAAAAACTGAAGGAATTTGTCACCACTAAACCAGCCCTACAAGAGATCCTAAGGGGGACCCTGTGAGACAAAGTCCCAGAGACATCACTATAAGCATAAAACATACAGACATCACAATGACTCTAAACCCGTATCTTTCTATAATAACACTGAATGTAAATGGATTAAATGCGCCAACCAAAAGACATAGGGTATCAGAATGGATAAAAAAACAAGACCCATCTATTTGCTGTCTACAAGAGACTCATTTTAGACGTGAGGACACCTTTAGATTGAGAGTGAGGGGATGGAGAACTATTTATCATGCGACTGGAAGCCAAAAGAAAGCTGGAGTAGCCATACTTATATCAGACAAACTAGACTTTAAATTAAAGGCTGTAACAAGAGATGAAGAAGGACATTATATAATAGTTACAGGGTCTATCCATCAGGAAGAGCTAACAATTATAAATGTCTATGCACCGAATACCGGAGCCCCCAAATATATAAAACAATTACTCATAAACATAAGCAACCTTATTGATAAGAATGTGGTAATTGCAGGGGACTTTAATACACCACTTACAGAAATGGATAGATCATCTAGACACACGGTCAATAAAGAAACAAGGGCCCTGAATGAGACATTGGATCAGATGGACTTGACAGATATATTTAGAACTCTGCATCCCAAAGCAACAGAATATACTTTCTTCTCGAGTGCACATGGAACATTCTCCAAGATAGATCATATACTGGGTCACAAAACAGCCCTTCATAAGTTTACAAGAATTGAAATTATACCATGCTTACTTTCAGACCACAATGCTATGAAGCTTGAAATCAACCACAGAAAAAAGTCTGGAAAACCTCCAAAAGCATGGAGGTTAAAGAACACCCTACTAACGAATGAGTGGGTCAACCAGGCAATTAGAGAAGAAATTAAAAAATATATGGAAACAAACGAAAATGAAAATACAACAATCCAAACGCTTTGGGACGCAGCAAAGGCAGTCCTGAGAGGAAAATACATTGCAATCCAGGCCTATCTCCAGAAACAAGAAAAATCCCAAATACAAAATCTAACAGCACACCTAAAGGAACTAGAAGCAGAACAGCAAAGGCAGCCTAAGCCCAGCAGAAGAAGATAAATAATAAAGATCAGAGCAGAAATAAACAATATAGAAACTAAAAAAACTGTAGAGCAGATCAACGAAAACAAGAGTTGGTTTTTTGAAAAAATAAACAAAATTGACAAACCTCTAGCCAGGCTTCTCAAAAAGAAAAGGGAGATGACCCAAATAGATAAAATCATGAATGAAAATGGAATTATTACAACCAATCCCTCAGAGATACAAACAATTATCAGGGAATACTATGAAAAATTGTATGCCAACAAATTGGACAACCTGGAAGAAATGGACAAATTCCTGAACACCCACACTCTTCCAAAACTCAATCAGGAGGAAATAGAAAGCTTGAACAGACCCATAACCAGCGAAGAAATTGAATCGGTTATCAAAAATCTCCCAACAAATAAGAGTCCAGGACCAGATGGCTTCCCAGGGGAGTTCTACCAGACGTTTAAAGCAGACATAATACCTATCCTTCTCAAGCTATTCCAAGAAATAGAAAGGGAAGGAAAACTTCCAGACTCATTCTATGAAGCCAGTATTACTTTGATTCCTAAACCAGACAGAGACCCAGTAAAAAAAGAGAACTACAGGCCAATATCCCTGATGAATATGGATGCAAAAATTCTCAATAAGATACTAGCAAATCGAATTCAACGGCATATAAAAAGAATTATTCACCATGATCAAGTGGGATTCATTCCTGGGCTGCAGGGCTGGTTCAACATTCGCAAATCAATCAACGTGATACATCACATTAACAAAAAAAGAGAGAAGAACCATATGATCCTGTCAATCGATGCAGAAAAGGCCTTCGACAAAATCCAGCACCCTTTCTTAATAAAAACCCTTGAGAAAGTCGGGATAGAAGGAACATACTTACAGATCATAAAAGCCATTTATGAAAAGCCCACAGCTAACATCATCCTCAACGGGGAAAAACTGAAAGCTTTTTCCCTGAGATCAGGAACACGACAAGGATGCCCACTCTCACCGCTGCTGTTTAACATAGTGCTGGAAGTTCTAGCATCAGCAATCAGACAACAAAAGGAAATCAAAGGCATCAAAATTGGCAAAGATGAAGTCAAGCTTTCGCTTTTTGCAGATGACATGATATTATACATGGAAAATCCGATAGACTCCACCAAAAGTCTGCTAGAACTGATACAGGAATTCAGCAAAGTTGCAGGATACAAAATCAATGTACAGAAATCAGTTGCATTCTTATACACTAACAATGAAGCAACAGAAAGACAAATAAAGAAACTGATCCCATTCACAATTGCACCAAGAAGCATAAAATACCTAGGAATAAATCTAACCAAAGATGTAAAGGATCTGTATGCTGAAAACTATAGAAAGCTTCTGAAGGAAATTGAAGAAGATTTAAATAAATGGAAAGACATTCCCTGCTCATGGATTGGAAAAAGAAATATTGTCAAAATGTCAATACTACCCAAAGCTATCTACACATTCAATGCAATCCCAATCAAAATTGCACCAGCATTCTTCTCGAAACTAGAACAAGCAATCCTAAAATTCATATGGAACCACAAAAGGCCCCGAATAGCCAAAGGAATTTTGAAGAAGAAGACCAAAGCAGGAGGCATCACAATCCCAGACTTTAGCCTCTACTACAAAGCTGTCATCATCAAGACAGCATGGTATTGGCACCAAAACAGACACATAGACCAATGGAATAGAATAGAAACCCCAGAACTAGACCCACAAACGTATGGCCAACTCATCTTTGACAAAGCAGGAAAGAACATCCAATGGAAAAAAGACAGCCTCTTTAACAAATGGTGCTGGGAGAACTGGACAGCAACATGCAGAAGGTTGAAACTGGACCACTTTCTCACACCATTCACAAAAATAAACTCAAAATGGATAAAGGACCTAAATGTGAGACAGGAAACCATCAAAACCTTAGAGGAGAAAGCAGGAAAAGACCTCTCTGACCTCAGCCGTAGCAATCTCTTACTCGACACATCCCCAAAGGCAAGGGAGTTAAAAGCAAAAGTGAATTACTGGGACCTTATGAAGATAAAAAGCTTCTGCACAGCAAAGGAAACAACCAACAAAACTAAAAGGCAACCAACGGAATGGGAAAAGATATTCGCAAATGACATATCGGACAAAGGGCTAGTATCCAAAATCTATAAAGAGCTCACCAAACTCCACACCCGAAAAACAAATAACCCAGTGAAGAAATGGGCAGAAAACATGAATAGACACTTCTCTAAAGAAGACATCCCGGATGGCCAACAGGCACATGAAAAGATGTTCAGCATCGCTCCTTATCAGGGAAATACAAATCAAAACCACACTCAGGTATCACCTCACGCCAGTCAGAGTGGCCAAAATGAACAAATCAGGAGACTATAGATGCTGGAGAGGATGTGGAGAAACGGGAACCCTCTTGCACTGTTGGTGGGAATGCAAATTGGTGCAGCCGCTCTGGAAAGCAGTGTGGAGGTTCCTCAGAAAATTAAAAATAGACTTACCCTATGACCCAGCAATAGCACTGCTAGGAATTTATCCAAGGGATACAGGAGTACTGATGCATAGGGCCACTTGTACCCCAATGTTCATAGCAGCACTCTCAACAATAGCCAAATTATGGAAAGAGCCTAAATGTCCATCAACTGATGAATGGATAAAGAAATTGTGGTTTATATACACAATGGAATATTACGTGGCAATGAGAAAAAATGAAATCTGGCCTTTTGTAGCAACGTGGATGTAACTGGAGAGTGTGATACTAAGTGAAATAAGCCATACAGAGAAAGACAGATACCATATGGTTTCACTCTTATGTGGATCCTGAGAAACTTACCAGGAACCCATGGGGGAGGGGAAGGAAAAAAAAAAAAAGAGGTTAGAATGGGAGGGAGCCAAAGCATAAGAGACTGTTAAAAACTGAGAACAAACTGAGGGTTGATGGGGGGTGGGAGGGAGGAGAGGGTGGGTGATGGGTATTGAGGAGGGCACCTTTTGGGATGAGCACTGGGTGTTGTATGGAAACCAATTTGTCAATAAATTTCAGAAAAAAAAAAAAAGAAAAAGTTAAAAAAAAAAGAAAGAAATGGAAATGTATCAACAAAAGAACGACATTAAAGCATTTATTCATCTTCAACATGAATCTCATTTGTTATTCTAAAATCAAAGTGCCAGGAAAACCTATAATATTTGCTTTTGCTACTTAAGTAAATAATTTATCACATCAAAGTGCATTTTGCTTCAAAGGTTTGAGCTTGGCTTAGCACAAGGTTAACACCAATTTGGCACACTCTCTTGTTTTTAAATGGCCATTTACACAATGTATCATCTCAGATTTGCTGAAATACTGCATTTCTAAGTCAACACCCTGCTTGTTCATATTTTTAAATAACTCTTTTGCAATTTGGTCCCAAGCCCCTTTGGTGTCTGTGAGGATATCATTACCTCCTCTGTATTCATATCTGCTGCAAGGTGGTCTCTGGCTTTTTTTTTTTTTTGATAGGGTGAAATCTCTACCCTAGAAAGGGTTACAGAGTTTATCACTCTTTGTGCAGTGTACTCCAGGTCCATTATGCACTCCAAAAAAATGAGACTTAATCAGAAGATCAGAGAACACCCCTCCCCCATACCCTGTCATTGCTGCATAAGCCTCCAGTACAATAACCATGGATATGAGCAGGGAAAGATGCGCTTTAAACTCTGTTTAAAGAGCAGTACATAGGGAAGCCCCAAAGCCAAGAGGGAAGATGAAAATGAGGACTTTGAAGCTTTTTGTGCCTAAGCCTACAACAAAAATCAAAGATGTTCCATTCCTGGGCAAATTAACAAAAACTGTCACACTAAAGGCTTATTTACCTCAGTATCTACTGCCCTGTACAACAAAATATTGCAAAGAATGATGGAAGTCAAGAAAAGACTGAAGAGACAAAGCAATCATAAAAACCAAACTCAAATGTGACTCCAATCTTGGTCGGTTGGAATTATCAGAGAATTTAAAACTGTGATCAGTGTGTTAAATCTGTAATGGAAAAGGTAGACAACATGCAAGAACAGATGAGTAATGAGAACAGAGAGATGAAAACTGTAAAAAGGGTAGAAGTTAAAAACAGTAACAGAAATGAAGAGCATTTTTGTTAGTAGGCTTAACACAGCTGATGAAAGAATCAATGAACTAGATGACAAGTCACCTAAACTAAAACATAACGAGGAAAAAAGAATGGGGGAAAGAAGAAACCAAACACCCAAGAAATGTGGGACTGTATGAAGAAGTGGTGTGACATGTGTAATGTAATTGAAATATTAAAAAAAGGAGAAACAAAAGAAATATTTAAAGAAATAATGGCCAGGAGTTTTTCAGTATCAGTGACAGACACCAAACCACTGTTGCAAGAAATATACAGAGACCATCAAGCAAAACTGAACAAAAACCAAAACCAAACAAACAAAAACATAGATATGACATATTTAAACTACAAATTTGAAAACAGAAAAATCTTGAAGATCCCTTAAAGTGAATAAAACACCTGAGCTCTAGAGAAACAAGGATAAAAATTGCAGCAGACTTGTCATCAGCAATCATGCAACTAAGAATTCAGTTGAGTGCAATCTTTTAAAGTGTTGAATGACTAAAACAAATAAACAGAACTTGTAAATCTAGAATTGTATATCCTTCAATGAGAAGAGTATCTGTGAGAATAACCTTCAAAAGTCAAAGGTAAATAAAAACTACTTCAGACAATTGGAGGAATTAATTGACAGCAGACCTGGAGTCCACAGGAAAGTTCTTCAGGCAGCAGGAAGATGATACAGGTTAGAAAATTACATCTATATTAAAAAAAAAAAGAAACAGCAAAAAAGGGGATAAATAGAAGTTAAATGTAGTCTTTTACTTTTCTGAATTTATCTCAAAGTTTATTGTCCATTTAAAGCAAGAATAGTAACAGTGCATCAGATGATTATAGCACACATGAAAGTGAAAAGTAACACCAGTGTCATGAGGGAGCAGAGGAAAGGTTTGGGAGTGTTCTGTCATAAGGTACCTGCACTGCACATTAGACAATGTGGTGTTATTTGAAAGTAGACTTAAGATTGGTTTAAAGTGTTATTATGAACCCAGAGACAACCACCGAAATATATGTATTTTAAAAAGAAGTATAAATGATAAATCAATAGAGGATATTAAATGGAATCCTAAAAAAAGTGGTCAATTAAAACCAGGAAGCCTAAAAAATAGAGGAAAATAGAAACAACAGATACAACAGATATGCAAAGATGGCAGATATTAATCCAATTATATCAATAATCACTTAGATGTAAGTGGTTTAAACACACCAGTTGAAAAACAGATTGTCAAAGTGGTTTAAAAAAATAAAAATGAGAGGCTCCTGGGTGGCTGAGTTGGTTCAGCATCTGATTTCAGCCCAGGTCCTGATCTCATGGTTCATGATTTCGAGCCCCACATTGGTCTCTTTGCTGACAGATCAGAGCCTGGAGCCTGTTTCAGATTCTGTTTCTTCCTCTTTCTGCCCCTACCCTGCTCACACTCTCTCTGTGTCAAAAATAAATAAACATTAAAAAAAAATTATAGAAAAATGAGACCCAACTGTATGTTGTCCACAGTATCAATTATGTATCATCTACATTTAAAGAAACCTACTTTAAAGGTAAAGACCCAGATAGATTAAAAGTAAATATTTAAAATAATAATACAGAGAAAGCTATACCATGCTAACACAAATCAAGATAAAGCTGGAGTGTCTGTATTAATTTCAGACAAAGCCAACTTCAGAACAAGGAAGATTATCAGAGATAAAGAGATACACCACTTAGTGATAAAAAGGTCAGTTCTCCAGGAAACATCACAATCCTAAATGTGTATGCATCTAAGCACAGAACCAAAATATGAGGCAAAAACTGGTAGAACTGAAAGGAGAACTGGATACCATCACAGCAGGATACTTCAACACCCTCATCAGTACTGAATAGACCAACCAGACAGATCAGTAAAGGCACAGATGGCCTGAACACTATCAAACAACTTCACCCAACTGACATTAAAAGGACAGCCCATCCAACATCAGCAGAAAACCTCTTCTCAAGTGTGCATGGTGCATTCACCAAGATAGCCCACATTCTGGACTACAGAACAACCCCTAAAAATTTTTAAAGAATACAAATAATACAAAGTGCATTCTAGATCACACAGAAACCAAAATAGAAACCAAGAAGATAAAGATAGCTGGGTATTTCCTAGATGATTGAAACTTCACAATATACACTTCTCAATAACCCAAGGGATCATAAAAAAGAGAAATTTTAAAATATTCTGACTAAAAATGAAAATAAAACCAAAATTTGTGGGATGTAGTTAGAGGAGTGCTTAGAGGGAAATTTATAGCATTAAATTCATATATTAGCAAAGAAAATGGATCTAAAATTCATAACCTAAACTTTGACCTTAGAAAATTAGAGAAAGAAGAATAAATTAAGGCAAGAAGAATGAAGAAAACAATTAAAATTCGGGAAGAGAAAAATAACACTGAAAACAGGCAAACAGTAGGAAAAATCAACAAAATTAAAAGTCAGTCCTATGAAAAGATTTGAAAAGAAAAATCAATAAAATTTTTAAATATCAGGAGTGCCTGGGTGGTTCAGTCAGTTGAGCATCCAACTTTGGCTCAGGTCATGATTTCATGGTTCGTGGGTTTGAGCCCTGCGTCGGGCTCTGTGCTGACAGCACAGAGTCTGAAGCCTGCTTCCAATTCTGTCTCCCTCTCTCTGCCCCTCCCCCACTTGCACTCTGTCTCTGTCTCTTAAAGATGAGTAAACATTAAAAAAATTTAAAGATCAAGGGGTGCCTGGGTGGCTCAGTTGGTTAAGCATCCGACTGTTGATTTCAGCTTCAGGTCATGATCTCATAGTTTGTTGGTTTGAGCCCCGAGTTAGGATTTGCAGTGACAGCACAGAGCCTGCTTGAGATTCTCTCTCTCTATCTCTCTCTCTCTCTGTAAATAAATAAACATTAAATTTTGTTTTAATTTTAAAGATCAATAAAATTGATAAACTTCTATGCTGGCATGCTAAGAAAGAAAGAACGAGAACCCAAATGATCTGTGTCAGGAGTGAAAGGTCATGGCTACTGATGCTTTGGATATTAAAAAGAGAACAAGAGAATTCACTGAGAGTGAATTCAATAACTTAGAGGAAAGGGACCAAGTCCTTGAAAGCAAACTGCCAAAACTAACTGAAGGACTGATGGATAATCTGAATTACCCTACAGCTGTGAAAGCCATGGTTCTTAGGCTTGGATGCATGTTAGAACTACCTGGAAAACTAAAACCTACTGATGCCTGGGTTCTGCTCTCAGCAATCTTTATATGGCTGGGGTGGGGCCTGAGCACCTAGGTGCTAGGACCCATCCCCGTGTAACTGAGATGCCCAACCAAACTACTGCTGCCTTATGTCTCCACATTCTGAGGTCCATTGAGCAAAATGGTGTCTCCCCACTCTTCATATGCCTTTCTCTTCATGGCTATTTGAAGAGTTAAAAGCATGAAGTCTCTCCCCAATTCCTGTGATTAGAGCTGATTTTTGTACCCAGCCTTAGAAATGGGAAATAGTTCATCCTCAGCAACAAAATTCTCTGCTGCCAAACTACAAATGAGGCCCTTGGTGAGCCTGTGTTTGACTCTATAGTCTCACAGCCACACTGAGCACACCTCTTCAGGACTCCCTGTGAGCAGGCCCTCTTCACACAGACGTGCATAAACATGGCATTATGGAATTAAGTGTTCACAATTGCTTGGCGTGGAATCCTCAGGGCCTGGAGAGCAAAGGTGGTGATAAAAAATTGAAGAGTACCCACTCTTGTCTGTGACAGTATCTTCAGATCTTTTATTCATGTCATGGGTGTACAATGTGGATGTGAAATCATTTTTGATCATTTGTAGTTAGGGCACTCAGATGACAGAGGGCTGGTCCCCAGCCAAGAATGAGGAAACTGTGTAGAGAACATTGGGCAGTCTGTCTGCACAACTCCCCACCAGGCTGTCCTTGGTGTGTTCAGTCCCTGCTTCCTCATGTAAAAATCTGTAGGAGAATAAAGCAGAAGAATTAGCACCCTGATGTGAGTCTTTATTTGAGGCTGCCTCACTCAAGGGTTCATTGCTGTACAGCAGAAGGGATGAAATGACTTTCAAGTGAAGAAAGCTCTCTATGGCTCACTGACATGTATATGAAACAGTTTCCAGCCTTCCTTTGGTCATCCCAGAACCAAAAGTGAAAGCCAGTCTCATCTGTCAGAGCTCAGGCAGGAGGGAGATCAAGTCCATGTTGTATCCTCTTCAAAGTCCCCATATGGACTATAAGATCTGGACCTTGAAAGGTGAGGGATCTTCTGGATGCAGTGGTCATCGTGAGCAAGGGAGCACTTCTCTGCGGCTTTGGAATCCCCCCAGAGCACACTTCCACACCTGCTAGGGGAGACCCTGGCAGGCAGGGTGGGGCCCACAGCCATCATATGGAAGGAGATCCCAGCAGGTGACATCAGTGACTGCCCAAGGCCACATGACCAGAGATACTCTGACACAGCATCTGCTCTGCCCTTCCTCCGCTGCTCCTTCTCACAGAGCTGCAGACGTTGGCAACAGCCCTTGGGGACCTGCTGGCCTGACATTATACACAAAGGTTGACTTCCTGCCTGAAATGGAGTCAGCACAAGTACTGAACAGAGGCTGAAATACTCTTTAGAAATACAACTCTGATCAAATTGATAAGGAAACGTCTGCCATTCCTCAGAAAACAACTATGGGATTTAGAGATTTAGCAGAGTTGTGCCCACCACTGCTCTCTGTATCCGTCTCCATCAAACATCATGCAAACGGCCCAGTGGGGCTAAATGAAAGCACTGTTTGAACAGTTTTGAACAAGTGATGGTAGTGGGCATCCTGATGACAGACTGATGACAGGCACATAGCACATGGATGAGAAAGAGGGATTCCAGCCTGTTACACATGAGCCACTCTAATGGCAGGGTAGGCAAGGACTCACTCTGCCATATACCTATGGGTGTGCATCTCCCCACTAAAGCCAGAAAGAACTCTCCAGAGTAAGGGAAGTGTTCCTCTAGAATTACACAGATGGCACATGCTACCTCCCTTGGTGAGACTTCCTGAGCCATGTCCTGAGATGAAGACAGGTCCCATGTCCAATTTCTTAGGCAAGACAGTAAAAAATGATGCCTTTGACTTCAAGGCCTTTCAAAGAGTGATGGCAATTTTAAAATAACAGTATACCAAAGAGAAAGATAGAGATAGGAAGGAGGAAGATAGAAAAAGGAGGGAGAAAGTGGAGGAGGAAAAAAATCAGGCAGGAAGAAAAATAGAGATCACAGGAAAAAGGCATGGACATGTACCCTAGCTTTTCCAGTGTTCCTAAACTTTCTAGAGTCCACAGTGTATAAACACGCCACAGAACAAGCTCACCGCTGTCTTTACCATGCTGTATGTTGGGAACACATGCAATCTGGGGCCTTTCCATGCATTTGCAAAGCACTGGGTCATAAAAACTGAAAGTGATTTACATAGCCCAGCATAATACCAGCAAAGGGAAATCAATATAGTGGAGGTTTGGCAAAATCATGTTAAAGCACCCTTTCCAGGGAGTTTGATGACAGTGAGGGACACAGGCAGCTTCCAAGAGCTGACAGCACCAGCAGCCAAGGTAGACAATGCAGCTACTCGTCCCCCTGCCTCACTCCTCACCAGACACTCTGCTGTGCAGTCAGAAGGGCCGCACTTTGGGCCACACACAATTACACAGTCAGAAGCTGGATCCCACTGCACATAGACAAGCTGCATGGATGCTTCACCTCTCCATGTCTCATTTGACTCATCCATGAAATGGGAGATGTTACCTATACCAAAGCAGTAATATGGAGACTATAGAAAGAATGGCAACAACTCAATAATAAGACAAATCTTTATAGTTCATTCACAAAGGAAGATACATGAAGGACCAAGTAGCACAAGAGAAGGTGCTATAACCATTTATCATCAGGGGAGTACAAATGAAAACCATCATTGCTTACCCAGTGGAACAGTAAACATTAAAAATGCTGACATCACACCACTGGGGAGGGGCTGGAGGCCTGGGACCCAAACCTACTGCGGTACAAGTGTAAAATGCTACAACCACTGCAGAAAATGGTCTACATTTTCCTTACAAATGTAAACATTGATCTCCCTATTTCACACCCAGATATTTGCCTATGAGAAATGGACTGAGGGATACACAGAAATACCTGTACAAGATTGTTCATAGCAGCTTCCATAGCCCCAAACTGGAAACAGCCTGGAGGCCCAAGAACAGCCAGAGACCTAAGGGCTCCTGTGACTAGAGAATGGTTTACTTGATGGGGTAACCTGAGCCCTTCTGTTTCAAAAACACAGAATCCCTTCTGGGGCTGCTGCAGTGCCCATGCTCTTGAGATACTGGTTCCTGGAAGCCCTTGTATTCTATTCTTCAGAGCTGGCATCAACTTTGTCCATTGGCACCTTGGTTGTTACCACTTTGAGCCACCTATGCTGTGAGTTCCATTTCCCTTCCATTGCTTTTCTAGAATAACCCCTGAGTTATGGAGTTTCTTGTCTAGGAGCTATGTGGCTCTGAAGGATCCAGCTGCAGTGATGTTAATACCAGACAAATAAACTCTAAGGAAAAAGCTGTGAAGAATGACAAAAATAACACTATAAAGATTAGAAGACAGCCCATCAAGCAATGACAAGGTCCGGAAGTTTTACTTGCTTGGCTGCTGTTATGAAGTAGGGTAAGTTTTTAAACAGGGAGGTCACAGATCCCTATGTCATCTACAGGGCATTACTGTTCCCTAGGATGATGTTGAGAATTCACTACTGCCCCTAAAAGCCCCACCTGGTGAGCCTCTACCTGTCTATAGGTAGAAGCCATGAGAAATCCAGGAAGGGGCTATGGTGCAGGTGGCTTCGAATCAACATTGAGGGAAATTGGAGAACAGGTTCATAGAATGTCCAGGCAGTAGACCCAGGTGAGGTTGAAACCATGCTGTGGCATTACCATAGCTTAGCTGCCCTGGTGTGGAGCACAAATCACCCAGGGTGGGTGTGAGGGCTGTGGAGGGTGGATGGACAGCAGAGGGTCATGGAGGGCCATGGAAGGCCTCAGCAGCCACAACTGCCCACTCCTGCAGCCACTGTGGACTTATTGTCTCATCCAGAAAAAGAACGCAATTGGCCACATCTCCCCAGGACTGCCAGCTTCCAACACAACATTCCTCCTTCTTAAACAAATTTCCTAAAACTTTTATTTTCAAAGAAAAGAGAGATTTATACATTATGGACAAGGTGGAACAACATAGTTTATCAGTATATTGGAAAGGACTTCAAAGTGTAATTTCATGATGTAAGATGTGTTGGGGTATCTGGACCTTTAAGGGTCTCACCTGGAAACAAAGTAAAAATTGTAGAAAAGAGCCTAATGATTCCCCTTGCCTCTCTTGGTAAATAATATGCAAAAGCAAACCCTGTGAAGTCAGTCTTATTTTCAATGACAGTTTAAGGAATTGTAATAAAATAAACCTCCTTGGCAGTTTCTATACCCCACCATCACCTGACTTTTGTTTTAATAGTGGGCTTGCAGTATTGATGGTTTCTGGAATCAGGGGCCCAACATTTGGATGACAGCTTAGATTTCTGGTAGTTATGCTAACCAGGACTCTGGAAAATTGTGGGCAAAAGGTCAGTACTATCTACCTCACATGTCTCTGTGGTCTGTCCTCTGTCCTCAGACCAGACCAGAATGGTGCTTCATTTTCTAAATGTACAGCTGGAATGCAGGCGGCTGGCCATGGGGTGAGGGCAGCGTGGACAGTGAGGAGCTCAAAAATCCATTCATTTTAAACCTTTCTAGCCATGTGAAACCCTTGCTGCCTGGACTTAGCGCCTAATTTACAGCATTGCAACCCCAGTGAAAATACACAGGAGATTCTAATTGCACCATTTCAATGAGATTTTTATCAAAACTGTCCAGGGACTCTAGTCCCTCTTCTTCTTTGTAAGGAGTCCAGATACCAAAAGGGTAATTGAGCCACTGGTGGGGTGAGCCAGGAAAAGCAGCAGAAAACTGCCTTTTCTGTCAGGTATTTCATGAGTGTTTTGGGGAAGAGGGCAGTAAATAGTTGTGCCTTTACCAGGAAACAGGTCCTTTGGAGCTGAGCACTGAGAAAGGAGGTAGGCGTGGGAAAGAGTCACAGCCTTTGAGAGACAGAGCCTCGCAAACCGTTTTCTTCCTTCTGGAATAAATTTGTGAGAAGCTAAAACAATGTGAAAGAAACCATGGCATTTCAAAGTCCCTAGAGGATACTGCCATGGATGATGAGATGTTTCTTATTTTTTCTTGGCCAATGAATTTACTGTCAACTTCCTCATCACAGAGTAATCTCTCCATCATTTCCAGTGGCTCTTCATGTTCTGTTCTGGTCCTTGTCTCCTCAGGGCAATCAGAAGTGATGAATGGATTGTGTTTAATGTGAACACAATGTGGTTTGGTAGCCTGTGGCAAGTTTGCTGCTATTATAAATATTCGGTGAGTAGGCAGGCCTGGAAATTGTCTCTTGCTGATCAAAGATCATCTCCAGACCAAAGATCATCTCCAAGGGCATCTCCAGAATGCTCTTGCCTTGCTAATTTGAGCAGATGTTACAGCCCTAAATGCAAACATGGGACCACTGGCATCTGCCTTCCTCTCCAACATCACCCCTTGGCATTCCCCTTGTGCCCAACCTGGAAGTTTCTGAGCCAGATGTCAGGCCAGCCAGACCTTCCCTCACCTCCAGACTTTCTCAGTACACTGTGTTCTGGAATGCCTTCTATCCCTCATCACCAGGTTGTTCCTTATGACAATGGTGAGAAGTCTTCCCACCCCACCCCCAACCCCAACTGAGTCAGGTGTCCCCACCACCTGCTCCGTGATGGTCTGCACAGGCTCCTGTGAAGGCCCCTTCACATAGGGTGTGGTTCTCTGCTCTCACCTGTGGGCTGAGATGGGGTGGGCTCCCATCTGTTCAGGTGTCTTGTCATCTCTTCCTATGGCTGGTACATGATTGGGACTCAGTTCAGTATTGAGTTGGAGAGATGAGTTCTAACAGGCAGTTTTCTTAGTTATATGGTGGAGGGAAGTGATGTAAGTTTACCTTTCTAGCTGAACAGATTGCCTAAAAGTGGAAGGAAAGAAAGAAAGAAAGAAAGAAAGAAAGAAACCAGTGTGTTATGAAAAAAATAAAAACCAAAGTTTAAGTCATAGATGAGGCTTTGAGTAGGACAGGTTTGCTCTGCTTCTGCATTTCGCCACAAGGAAATGGGGAGCTGAGTGCTTGATACCCTGCACCAGTTGCCCTGTTTTGGGACATGGTTGAGGACTCCCATTATCACAGTCAGTTGTCATCTCCTTTAAGTTCATCAGCACCCCTTACCCTATGCCTCGTATTCCTTTAACTATCAGGGAACCCCATGGACATATGGCACCATTCATTCATTGCCTTTGTTACCTACCTGACTACACTCTCTGGTAAACAGAAGGAGCAAGAAATCAAAGAAACAAGGACAAAAGTGAATCTCCCTTTCTCTTCCCCTTCCTCAAAGCCTCCCCCAAGGGGACCTACTCACAGTGAGTTTATAAACCTGTGCATGCATGTAGTTTGGGTTTAAAAATAAACCAACATGCATTGCAACTTTCTTTTTCACATAATGTAAATACTTTTGGTATCAATATGTAGAGATCAACAATTTTAGTGATTCTGTGGTGTTATGTATGAATGTTCACTGTCTAATCATTTCCCTAAAATGAGCATACAACTTGTTTCAGTTTCTCCTTTTGCAAGCACACCCACAGGTGAAATCCCATTGAACCAAAGATTATGCACATGCAAACTTGGTAGATACTATAAATTGACCTCCAGGAATCTGTGCCAATTTTTACCCTCGCTAAGAAAATTTATCCTTGCTACTGTCTTCTCCACTAGGGCTCAGAGTTCAATTTTTCCTCATCTGGTATATAAAAATAGAGATCTTGTCACTTCAATTTGCATTTCATCGATTACTATGATGTTAAATATCTTTGCTATTTTTATTATTTCTTCTATAAATTGCTGGTTCATACTCTTACCTATTTTTATTGGGTTTTTGTATTTTACTGATTTGTAGGCAGTCTTTGTATATTGTAGCTATTATCCTGTTGGCCATTAGCTTTATCATATTTTCTTCCAGTGGACTTGTCAGTAGTGGTGTTTGCCATACACAGAAGTCCTGGGATCTCTCTGTGGTTGTTGGAAGGGAATCAGAAAGCATGGGGTCCATGTATAGCTGATATGAGCATCTCACCACAACCTAGCAGAAAGCAGAAGGCAGTGCCCGTGTTCAAAGACCCTATCTGAATGAGAGTCTCCCACAGAGCAGCCTCAAGAGCAGTCTACCTGTGTGACTCAGTGGCCTCCTATTTTTCCCAGACGGGAAGAAAGCATGGGCTTCCAAATGCCCCCTGCCACCAGCAGGAAGCCCTCCTGGAAAGAAAAGTAGTAAAGACCACCACTTGTTCCATGTTGGACTCTGGGGCCGGGTGCTCTCCTGACATTGGTGAGTCATGAACTCATGTGGAATTCCCACCATGAGATGAGGGCAGAAAAGGAGAAAGTTGTGTATGGAAGAGCCCTGTCATCCTGACATAAAACCCACTGCTCAGCTCACATTTTATTTCTATATGTACCTCCTGTATATGCTTCACAGAACCTCCTACCAAAGCAGCTTTATCTTGTTCACTGGTTTTGTAACTTTCTGCTTTTCTGGCTGGCCTTTTCATTCCCTGATAGTCTTTTATGGTTTTGCAGCTGGGATATTGAAGAATGGATGCAATGAGCATGATAAAAGCTACTTGGAGACGTGGTTGGACATTGTCCACTTTCCTAAATGGATAATGTGGTATCTTCTAGGGGCTGCATGGTCTTTTCTCCAGTTCTCCTGCTTCCTGATAAAAATTTGTGTTTCTAAATTGGAAAAACATCTTAATGAGGAGGCCAAAGGAATACCTTTTTTATAGTTTTTGTTTTTAATTTTTTTTAATTTTTTACTTTTTTAAAATTTATATCCAAATTACTAAGCATATAGTGCAACAGTGGTTTCAGGAGTAGATTCCTTAGTTCCCCTTACCCATTTAGCCCATCCCCTCTCCCACAACCCCTCCCGTAACCCTCAGTTTGTTCTCCATATTTATGAGTCTCTTCCCTTTTGTCCCCCTCCCTGTTTTTATATTATTTTTGTTTCCCTTCCCTTATGTTCATCTGTTTTGTCTCTTAAAGTCCTCATATGAGTGAAATCATATGATTTTTGTCTTTCTCTGACTAATTTCACTTAACATAATCCCCTCCAGTTCCATCCATGTGGTTACAAATGGCAAGATTTCATTCTTTTTGATTGCTGAGTAACACTCCATTGTGTGTGTGTGTGTTGTATATATATATATATATATATATATATATATATATACCACATCTTCTTTATCCATTCATCCATCGATGGACATTTGGGCGCTTTCCATACTTTGGCTATTGTTGATAGTGCTGCTATAATTGTGGGGGTGCATGTGTCCCTTCAAAACAGTACACCTTTATCCCTTAGATAAATGCCTAGTAGTGCAATTGCAAGGTCATAAGGTAGTTATATTTTTAGTTTTTTGAGAAACCTCCATACTGTTTTCCAGAGTGGCTGTACCAGCTTCCATTCCCACCAACAATGCAAAAGAGATCCCCTTTCTCTGCATCCTCACCAACATCTGCTGTTGCCT
This sequence comes from Prionailurus viverrinus, assembly GCF_022837055.1. Classification (NCBI taxonomy): domain Eukaryota; kingdom Metazoa; phylum Chordata; class Mammalia; order Carnivora; family Felidae; genus Prionailurus; species Prionailurus viverrinus. Next base: position 49,440,584 of record NC_062563.1, read on the forward strand.
GAGTTGTTAATGTTAGCCATTCTGACAGGGGTAAGGTGGTATCTCATTGTGGTTTTGATTTGTAGTTCCCTGATGATGAGTGATATTGAGCATATTTTCATGTATCAGTTGGCCATCTGGATGTCTTCTTGGGAGAAGTGTCTGTCTATTCATGTCTTTTGCCCATTGCTTCACTGGATTATTTGGGGTTTTTTGGGTGTTGAGTTTGATATGTTCTTTATAGATTTTGGATACTAACCCTTTATCTGATAAGTCATTTGCAAATATCTTCTCCCATTCTGTTGGTTGCCTTTTACTTTTGCTGATTGTTTCCTTCGCTGTGCAGAAGCTTTTCATTTTGATGAGGTCCCAGTAGTTCATTTTTGTTTTTGTTTCCCTTGCCACTGGAGACGTGTTGAGTAAGAATTTGCTGCGGCCAAGATCAAAGAGGTTTTGCCTGCTTTCTCCTTGAGGATTTTGATGGCTTCCTGTCTTCCATTGATGTCTTTCATCCATTTTGAGTTTATTTTTGTGTATGGTGTAAGAAAGTGGTCCAGGTTCATTCTTCTGCATGTCACTGTCCACTTTTCCCAGCACCATTTGCTGAAGAGACTGTCTTTATTCCATTGGATATTCTTTCCTGCTTTATCAAAGATTAGTTGGCCATACATTTGTGGGTCCATTTCTGGGTTCTCTAGTCTGTCCATTGATCTGTCTGTTCTTGTGCCAGTACCATACTGTCTTAATGATTACAGCTTTGTAGTATAGCTTGATGTCTGGGATTGTGATGCCTCCTGCTTTGGTTTTCTTTTTCAAGATCGTTTTGGCTATTCGAGGTCTTTTCTGCTTTGATACAAATTTTAGGATTATTTGTTCTAGTTCTGTGAAGAATGCTGATGTTATTTTGATAGGGATTGCATTGAATATGTCGATTGCCTTGGGAAGTATCCACATTTTAACACTATTTGTTCTTCCTATCCAGGAGCATGGAATCTTTTTTCCATTTTTTTGTGTCTTCTTCAATTTCTTTCATAAACCTTTCTATAGTTTTCAGCGTATAGATTTTCACCTCTTTGGTTAGATTTATTCCTAGGTATTTTATGGTTTTTGGTGCAACTATAAATGGGATCGATTCCTGGATTTCTCTTTCTGTTGCTTCATCGTTGGTGTATAGGAATTCAACCGATTTCTGTGTGTTGATTTTATACCCTGCAACTTTGCTGAATTCATGAATCAATTCTAGCAGTTTTTTGGTGCAGCCTTTTTGGTTTTCCATATAGAGTATCATGTCATCTGTGAAGAGTGAAAGTTTGACCTCCTCCTGGCCGATCTGGATACCTTTTTATGAGCTTTATTTCTTTATGCATTAAAAAAAACATACATAATTGTGCACAATGCACAAATCCAATTATTCACACATGCTTCTTATTTTTTAGTGCAATCTTTTCTCCCTCCATGTTCTGCTTGGGTCCCCACATTAGTTCCCTCATTGGGTGCCTATGTTAACCACCTCAACTGCCCATCATTGCCCCTCTATCTTCAGCCATTTGCATGTGCACATCTATGTACTTTTGCACCAAGCACATCTACCTATGTGTGTGTCCTATCATATTTTTTTAAATTGGACAAGATTTGACACACTTACTGCATCTCATTGTTTTCCCTGACACTATTTCCCAACACTTTTGAAGTTTCTTACTTAACCCATATTGCTTGTCTAAATGCCCATGAAGTAATCAACTTGAAGATGATTACAATTTGTTCAGCTGTCTTCCATCACTGTGAATTTACTCTTTCTGGGTTTGGGGAGAAACTGTGAACAAAGATTCAGTCAAACGTGACCTTTAGTGAAAGCTTATATCTCTATTTACTGCTTCATAAGACTAGAGTGCAAGTAAGATCCTTCCATTATTGTGGGAAAAAATTAATTCCTTTTCAACCTACATACTTGGAAAACAATTTTAATGTAGCATTATAAGGGAACCCTATCTTGATTACACAAATAAACCTAGATGGGCTCTGGAATGCAGCAGCAAATCTTAAATTGCCACTGAGGCCCCAGTCAATCCTACAGGCAACTCTTTCGAGAACATCCCCTTCTACATCTAGCAGTCATTGGTGGACTTTTTGCTGAAAGGGAACCTATGGCAGGAGAGTTCCTGAAGCCACAGACAGTGCCCTGGGAGCCACTGGCAGCTTGTCCTTTGGAGCATTGGTCTTGATGAGGGGTTGAAGGGTCAGGGCACAGCACCAACAGGATTCACCACACACAGCATAGGTGGCCAATACATAGCGAACAAGCCAGTGAGAGAAAAGCAAGCAACCAAATGCACTATGCATGTGTGCGTCTCATATGCTAACTTAAAATTCCTTCCACCCAGAGCAACATTTTCCTCGAGATCCTCCCTCTGCCCCTCCCCCTTCCCTCCTTCAAATAATCTCTTCCCAGCAAAAAGCAAGCATGCTGGAGAAATGAGAAACTAGACTTGCAGTGGAAATCCCCCAATTAAGAGAAGCATGTCCTCACATCCAACCTGGTCATCAAATATTCTTCAAGAGCCTCTTCCTAACCTGGAAGACCCCAGAAAAATGCAGGCCCCCCTAACCTCCTGCCACAGGGGAGAGCTTTCTCAAATGCTGATATCCCTTGATGTGATACATACCAAGTCATTAAAGTCCTAAATTTCAAATCAAGAAAAAGAAGACAGATGTTCCAGAAGCAAAACAAACAAGCAAAGAGCAGAACAGATGCTTCCCCAGCAGGCACCATCCAGAGATCTGACCCCAAAGGCAGCAGGTCTCTCCCCAGGAAGAGGGGGCACAAGAACAGAGATGATAGCAGGCGGGCTGCATTCTCTACACACCAAGGTGGCCGGGTACATTCTCTACCTACCTGGTGCACCTTGCACTTCCCCCACCCCTTCTCCCAGAAAACTTCTCCATTTCCTGTGGACTCTCTGGACTTCCTGCAGAAACATCTTAGACACTGCTGAGACCCTGTGGGATTAAATGCTTTGACAAAGCCCACAGCTGGTTAATGGCCAAGCCAAGACTATTACATGCCTATCCAGTGCCAGAGAGTGCTCCCTCCAGATGTCACATTTCCTAACCTCACAAGGATCATAAAACGTGAAGGCGAACAGGTCCCCTAAGTGAAGAAGAAAAGCCACCAGCACAGTGCAGCACTGCCACCTCGTACAGGAGCTAAGCCCCTCAGTGACATTGTAGGCTGAAAGTAACAGATAGTGACAGAGAACCCAGACGAAGCTGGAACAAGCAAGCCAGCTCCCATGGAAAGCAGGGTGGATGGGTAAGGCTGGACAACTTGGTGGAAATATTCACCCAGTGAAAGGCTTGGCCAAAGAGCTGGACCCTGCATGTGTAGAAGCCTGAGCTGGTCCCTGACCCAATGCTGCTTGCCAGGGGGAGTGGGGCTTCAGAGGAAGAGACTCTCTGAGCTTCAGAAGGCAAAACCTGGCCTCACCTCATCTCACAGGACACAGAAGTGGGAGCCAGTTGCCAAGTTTGTCAAAGGCCTTGTGTTGCCATAACAACATCCTACGTGTAAAACACCCCTCCCCACTCAGCTTGGGAAGAGCAGGAGCTGAAAGGGAAGGGATAGATAACCCAATGTGGTGCAGAAAGTCTGAGAGGCCGCAGAGCAGCTCGTGCCCTGGCACACAGGTGAGGTCACCCCCCAGAGCACAGGCACCTGCTCACCAGTCCTCCTCTTTCTGCTGCAGTTGCAAAATGGAATGTTTTACCAGACAGGACAATAACTGACAAATGTGCAAATATATTGAGAACAGCAATATGGCAGAAGGTAAAAATAGAATTGGTGTTTTGTTTTGTTTTTTATGTGCCCCTGGGTGATTGTCTATAGATGTGATTGGTACTGAAAACAAACCAATCAACCCACAGAAAATGGCAGAGCAGTTGTCAAGATAAATAGTGTAGTAAATGTGAAACCAAAGCCCAGGATGCTGATACAAAAGGCTCACTGTTCAGGGCTGTGATCCTTTCTTTTTCTAAGCGCACAGAGTTGTTTATGAAATATCCCCTCAGTGACCCACAAATGCACAAGGTCAAAGTCCAGGCTTTCAGGCCTTACACTGAATCAGCAGGCAGTGGGGGCCTGGAAAGCCACCCTGTTCTCCTCACAGGACTCCTGTCTCCAGGGGTAGCTGGTGCAGAAAGATGAACAGGGGCCCAGGAAGTAGAGGTGAGGGAGGCGTGGTCCTCAGGCAGGAGTAACAGAGGTCCTCACATGATTACTACATGTGTTGCAATCTGAAATGTGGAGACAGAAGAGGTTGATACCGAGCAGCACAGAATGGCTCTCTATGAGGTGAGTGGTGACCAAGGAGAGTGTAACCAAGTTCAGGAGAGAGTTGTCAGATGGCCAATGAGGGATTTACATCCCCCAGGGAATCACGCCCAGGATCCAGCCAGGTGCTGTGCATCAGAGTCAGAAAAGGACAGTCATACCAAGGTAAGTTACCCTCACACAGACACCCAGATATCAGGGCACTGGGTCTGTGCCATGTCCCAGCATCCAGTGCTGGAGGAATATTTAGGGTCACTGTACTTGAGTTTCCCTGACCCAAAGGACCTCACTAACACCTCTCCACTACATTCATTTAGAAACAAATTGAGTGGCCAGCCTGATGTTGTCTAGGAGAAAATGTCATCTGCAGTATCAATATGCACTTTCTGTTTACCACCATTGAAATGTTGGAATAACTATGAAAACAATAGGGTAAACTTTAAAAACAACTACATTTAAGAATTTAGTGTGTTCCTTCCAATCCTTTTTTATTCTATGCATTATTCTGTATGTAGGTAAGATTATGTCTTAAAATATGCCATTTTATAACTGATATTGAGAGCATTTTTCATGTAATTAGCAATGCTCAGAAAGTGTAATATTTACCAGATAGCCCACCATAGGTAGATAGCATGATTATTTAGTTACTCACCTTTTAAGGCACTTACACTTCCCCCAACTTTCCACTCTAATAAGTAATACTGTGGGTTTTTTTTTTTCATTTTTTACTTAAATCTGTGCTAGTTTTTACTGTCACTTCTTAAGAAACAAGCTTTTCTTAATATCATTAATTCATGGTTATCTAGTAGCCCTTCTGTAGGAAGACTTTTAAAAATGATTTGTTTTCTTTATTATGTAATTGGTTTTCTGTGAAATGGACTGGAAGGAGGGAATAAAGAGGAGAACAAAAGAACTGACATGTCACCCATACTATAGCAATTATGAGAAAGTTTAATGTGCACACAAATTCAAGTTCAAGGGGTCTCTTCTGTAAACATCATGGGGTGGACGCCCTACTCCATGGTGACACTGAACTGGCTCCCTCACAGATTTTCACAGGCACAAAACAGCTGTTGCCCAGGTGTCAGGGAGGCACCGCACACAGAGGAGCACCCTGGTGCACGGGGCAGACATTGGCCAGTGTGCACCCACACAGTGCCAAAACATTCATTTTTGTTCCTAAGAATTTTTTAAAGTTTATTTACTTATTTTGAGAGAGAGAGAGAGAGAGAGAGAGAGAGAGAATGCATACAAGCAGGGGAGGGGCAGAGAAAAAGGGAGAGAGAGTCCCAAGCAAGCTCCAAGCTGTCAGCACAGATCTGGACACAGGGCTCAATCCTATGAACCATAAGAACATGACCTGGGCCGAAACCAAGAGTTGGACACTTAACCAACTGAGCCACCCAGATGCCCCAGTTCCTAAGAATGTTTATATGTTCCCCATGAGTATTTAAGAAAAATATCTGTTATTCCTCTCCTAGCTTTTAGAATCTCCTATCTCCTCCCCATTTATTTTCAGGAAAGAAGAGGGACTTTTGCCTAGAGACTGAGAATGAGAGCAGTGGTTTCCATAGATAAGCACGTGTTATATAGTTCTGAGGTGAAAGCTGTCACTCACCAGCTATGTGATTTTGGATAAGTTCACCTCACAAAACCTTAATTCTGTGTTTCCAGGGTCTCATTAGTGGATTCTCATGCAGACGTGTTTAACAGGAAGTATCTTCAACTTACATTGAAATGTACCCCAGAAAAGATAGATTGATGGATGAATAGAGAGTTATATAGATGAATAGACATCTAATAACATAAATATAGTAATATCCTAATGGCCAGCTAAGGTGGTGGATATCTGGGTATTCACTGTAGTTTCTTTAACTTCTCTGTGTGCTTGATAATTTTCATAAAACATTGTTAGAAAAGAGTATTAATAATGGTGTGTACTTCAGGTTCTGTGCAAAGGAGTAATGAGATGAGACAAGTAGAATTTCAGTGTGGAGTCTCACATAAAGCAGAAGTAATGTGTTATTGTTGCTAATATTTGTCACAACGACCAGCCAGATGGGTATCATAACTCTGTTTTACAGAGAAAAGTAAAATTAGATATTCAAAAAATAGTGAGTAGTTCAAGGGCTGAGCTAGTTTATGTCAGCCCTGGATTTGAGCCAGGAGTACCTTTCCCAAAGTCCTGCCCTGCCCTCAAGGTCCTCCAAGACAGAGCACAGGAGGGTGGGCCTGCATCTGTGGTCACTGTTCCTGGTCTCCCACGTGCTTACATCCAGTACCCTGACCGTTTTTTAAATAAATTTTTACTTTATAATACTTTTATACTTACAAAACATTACAAAGGCAGTACAGAGAGTTCCCATCTGCCCCTTGTCCGGTGTTTTCTTTTGAAGACATCTTAGGGTGTAGTTCCTTTGTCACAACTAATAAATAAAATACATTGTACAAAAGGTTTGAAGTGTCACCAGTACTTCCCAGCTTCCAAGTCCTTTCCCAAAGACACCTCTTGAACATTTTAGTAAGTCTGTCTGGTATTTAGTAATTTCTTAAAAAGTTATAAAATTTATGGGGTGCGTGGGTAGCTCAGTATGTTAAGCATCCAACTCTTGGTTTCTGCTCAGGTCATGATCTCAGGGTCATGGGATCAAGCCCCACTTCAGGCTCTGTGCTGGGCATGGAGCCTGCTTGGGATTCTCTCTCTCCTTCTGCCCCTCCCCGGCTCATGTGTGCTCTCTCTCTCTCTCTCTAAAAGTTAAAAACTAAATTTAAGGTATATATTTTCTTAATTTCTTAATCTATCGGTTTACCATTTATTTATCACAGGCCAATTATTGTGATGGATGAAGACTCACTTTCTTATAAAAGTTCTCTGTCCCTGTGGCCTCCCTCCCCCCTGCCCCATGTCACCTCTGCCCATCCCCATCCTCTCAATATGGTCATCACAGCATCTTATTAATTCATTATCTGGCTACAGATGCCCAGTCACTGCTAAGCCAAGTGCATGGGTATTGTTGTTTTTCAATTCTATTCAATTCTATTCAGTTCAATTAGTATAGTTCATGGACTTAAGCTTTCTCTTTACTGTACTCATCAATAGCCTCTAGATATAATTTTTCATGATGTGACCAGACCAAATGTATCATATAAGCTATGGACTCTTTTTTATTGTCCTGGAGACCACACTCCTGGGGTCTTCTGTCTCCCTGCTCCAATTTAAGTTGACTGCTCTTTGATGCCATCCCTTTAACCTTTTGATCCCCTTGTAGTTTTGGCTCCTTTTTATTCCCTGTGTTTTTGTTTCTTGGATCTCGGGCCTGCTCTCAAGAATATTTATCTCTGCAACACCTGTTATTGCCATTGGTGTATCCATGAAAGACAATATGTCTTGCATTCCAGAAAGATGGCAAGCTGCCAACATGGCAGACCAAGGGTAATTCATTTCCAGGAGATGGGTCTGGGAGCTGTGGCTGGGCTTCTCATTCTTTTGAGGGGAGAGAGAACATGGTGTTTGACCAGGGAGGACCATGTACAAATCCCATAGCCTCAGAGTGTGCCATCTATGAAAGAGGCTAGAAAATTCTCCCCCAGGCTTCAGAAACCAGGAAGTAAGCTCTCTGTCTGTTCTGGACCATCAGAGCACAGTCAGAACCTCAGGGCCAGGCTAATCCTAGGTGTGGGCCCTCAATTTACATATAAGCATGGTGCAGGATACCCACTGAAAAATTAAAATATACGTACATTCAGGATTCACGCTGTGGACAATAAAAAGATGCTTCCTAAGGACAATGAAAGTTTTGCAAACCAGCGAAGAGGAAAATAATTAATCCTAGCTCTCAATAAAAACACAAAAGAAATGTATAATCTATATGAAGGGGAAAGACATACAAGAGGGTCGTCAGTGGATTTTCTTCCTAAAGCAGAACTATTACTTCCAGAATTCAATTAACAAAAACAATTCATTTTTAATCTCTTTGAGATTATTATAGAACTCTACAATAATCCCAAGGAGATTAAAATAATTAAAATAATTTAAGTGATTAAGAAGGAATAGAGATCCATAGTGAAAAAATGAGAGATCATAGTTAAAAATATTTTAAAAATCCAAACTTGGAAAATTCACAACTAGAATTTTTAGAATTGGGAAATATAGAGTACCTGTAATAATAATAACAACAAAAAAAAACATTTTTGGTTTAAGCAGCAGATTGACTGGATGCAACTGAAGAAAGAATTTATATACCAGGAGATAGATACATGGGAATCACCCAGATTAGCACAGAAAGAGAGATGGAAAACAGGAAAGAGACATGGCACACAGAAAGAAGAGGTCCAACATGCAACCAATAGAAATTCCAGAGAGACAGAAATGAGGACAAAATGGAATAGTAGTGATATTTAAAGTCATAATGGCTGAAAATTGTCCAAAGTGAAGACAGGTATACATCATCAGATGGAGTAGCTCACTTCCTGAGTCCTGAGCAGAGGAAAGTAAGCTTAATGACAAATAAGGATACATCATGGTGGGTCTGTAGAGCAGGAATTGGAAGAATCAACAAAAGGCTTAGCGATTAGCCCTTCATAGCCCTGTTTTACTATTTTACCCCTGGCCATCTCATTGTTACAGCTTTGACTCTTACCTACATATAGGTAACTTCTGGTTCCTAACTCCAGTGCAGATGCATATGGACAAATACATGTCTTTGCTTGGATATCTGAAAGGTAACCTTGAATCCTAGGCCAAAGGCCAACTTTGTCATCACCTTGCTCCTGCTCCACTAAATATACATACTTCCCTTTGTTTCACTGGTGTCACCTTTGACTTGCCACAGTCTCCTATCCCTGTCCCTCACTTGGGCTGTCTGGAAGAGGCATGGGGAACATCTGAAATATGCACATCTCTTGCTCTCCCACCCATACTCTCTTCTTTCTTCTGCAAGCAGACCCTCAGTATCTTCCATTCTTAAGGAGCACACCAGACCTGGGTGGTCTATGCCTCCCTACCTCTTCATTTTTTTTTCTCCTCTCCAGCCCCACCAGTCCCTTCTCCCTATACTCCACCCTCATTCGAAGTGCACCTTCCCCTAGTCCCACAACAGGACATCTCCAAGCTCAAGCCCTGAGTCTCCAAGGAAGGCTTCCCTGGCCCCCAAGTCCGATCATGCTTCTCTGAGGCATGCCTTCATGGAAGCATTTACAACATTAATGTCAGCTCCCCACTAGACCATAAGCTCCAGGAAAACAAAGGCTGCCTTCTCACTGACTTTTTTATCTTCAGCACTTAACACAGAACCCTGCAGGAGGATGACACTAAAAAACATTCCTTTAATGAATGAAGAGTGTTAAGGAATAATTTTGAGATATATCCCAAACACTTGAGTGAACTGGTGCCTTTTCCAACATTAATTCAAACTGTGTGCTGACTTGTGAATGAAACAATGATGTGTCCTGCAGACACGCCCTTCCCCCTTCAAGCTATGAGCATCACAGTGTTTACTGCTGAGATTGCATCTGGCTCTGGTGGTTTGGTCTCTGTATTGCTGAACTTGGTTTTCTCACTCATTTCTAATATTCAGTCTTCCCTCTTATGATGACTTGCTTAGCAAAGGAGCTGGATTTGAACTTGTCAAATTTGTTTAGTATCTGCTGTCAGTGAGTAGCCCATGCTGGTCCCTGTTTTGGGCTTACTCCTGGCCGTCTGTCCTCTTCGTGGGGAACCTCGCTGCCTTCTGGTTGGCTGCACAGCCTGCCAGCTGGGGGTGGGGGGGTGGGGTGCACTTTCCAATTCTACTCCCTAAGGGGCCTGTAATTTGTTTTATTTTCCTGCTAAAGAATTCCTGACCTGAAGCAACCTCAAATGTGCAATGACTTAGTGGGAAAGAGGGAGTTAGGTCTCAGAATTTACCTTTAAGTCAAGTGGAATAAAGGTGAGGTGGTCATGGCAGGAGTCACTCGGATGCGACACTGGGGAACTCCCCAAGGGACACACAGGAGCCTTCACAAACCACCTCTGCTAGAAGGAAAAGTGTCCACTTCAAGACAGGGGCTTCAGTTCAGTTGACTTTGCTTCTTTGTCCTTCAGAATCATGCCTGTGAACCAGACTGCCAAAGACTGTGTCCCCAAATCCAAATGTGAAAACCCTGACCCCCAATGCAATGGCATTAGGAGGTGAGGCCTTCTGGAGGTATTGGGTTGGGATGAAGCCATGATGGGATTAGTTCACTCATACGGGGATAAAGGGACCACTGTGCTATTGCTCAATCATGTGAGAACACAGCAAGAAGGCAGCTGTCTGCAAACCAGGAAGAGAGTTCACACCAGAACCCGACCCTGTTGACACCCTGATCTGACCTCCAGCCTCCAGAACCATTAGAAAGATGAGTTTGTTGCTTAAGCTCCCCTACTAAGGTAGTTTGCCAAACTAAGATATAAACTTCCCAGTGCATCCCCAACCTCCCATAGGGCTCCATTGCATGTACCTAATTACAAGTATAAAATACTCATTTCTCAAGTTTTGTTGTTTATCTCAAATGAAAAAAGACATTTCTATTTGGAAGCCAGGTTCCAGTGGGGCCAGCCATAATAAGTAGGATTATTTTCTGAAATGTGTCCAGGCGACTCCTGCTGCCCCTGTCCTTGGGAGATGTCATTTGAGAAGTATCCTGATATTTCAACCTAAAGTGAACAATGCCTGTTCTTTTCCACAAATGCCTGTTGGGCCACATCCCCTGTGCCACATTTTGGGAAACATTTCATTCAAAAAGGATGTTTCTCTAATGCTACTTTTCCTTCCCCTGCTTGGTTTGATGTGATATTAATGCACAACATACAGATTCCCCTTGATTCCACTGCATCTGTTGTGCCATTTCAGCTCAGATGCATGGATTTCAAGCTACAGAGAAAGCACTGTTGTTCACTCTGCCGTGTGTGTACAAACTACTCCACATTGGTCCCCAAGGTCCACCGATTGGGAGCAGAGTGCAAAATCACAAATATGCCTATGCTGACTTCTTTATTAGACCTTCTAATGATGTGCCAGATGTCAGATGCAAGCTAATGAGAAGCTGCTTGGGTCGAATGAATTCAAAAGTAAACACAAGAAATTTTCTTTTATTGGTTTTAAAAGAATAGAAGAAATTTTTAAATGTCCTCTAATGCCCTGGGGCAGTAATTAAAAACCACCCTTGTAAGCAGGCAATGCGGCTTGGTCGTGTGCTGGAGTGTGTACACATTCCCTGGTCTGTCCATGGGCTCTCCCAGATCGGAGGGGAAATATGGGTTCCTCAGAATGGCATTTAGACAAGAATTTGGGGTTTCAAAATGAGATGCTGGGTGTCAGAGGACAGATTTCTACTCTCACATCAAATATGATTGGAAAAGAGCTCAGACGTGGATGGGGGAGCTTCCTGGAGGCTAAAAAGGATGGAAGCAGCTCTGTGTGCAACAAGGTTACATGCTAGGATCCATCCCCAGCCAAGCCTCCAGCTTGGCTTTTGTCCAGGTGAGAGAGCGTGCCTCAATTCCTGCCAGCCACTGTTGGAGAAAAAAGCCTGTCCTTTGCAGCTGGCCAGAACCAGGAGCTCTCACTATAGCCCACTGAGTTAAGGAGGAGGGAACCAGGATCTGAATATTTTCATTCCTAAAACTCTTGAGATGGTATCACATGAGGATTTGCTGAGAATGCCTATCCTTGCAAATATAAGATAAATTCAGTGGTAGCCATATATACTGGTGGTATCAGGTTCTCTCTCCCCAGCTTCCACCATTCTCAGCCCAGGTGTAGACCTGCAGCTTGTAGGCCAAACAGGCAGCAGAACCATCTGGTAATGCAGACATTTAATTTGCCAGAGATCCTTCTCAAAGCTGAAGGCTTGCCTCACGCACTAGCAAGAGCTTTCTTCCTCCTACTTCCTTTCCTCCCTGTTCCATCACCCCCCTCTCCCTCCTTTCTCTGAAGCCCTGAGCTGGTTTTCCTTGCTGAGCTACTCCAGTGCGAGCTACAGCCACAGGAACAGACGGTGCCTATTCAGCCATCAGAATCCTGACTGACAGCGTGGGAAAGCTGGCTAGTGGTTGGAAAGCTGACTACTTGGTCTGTTTATGCTGTGTTTTGGGTAAATGGGATGATGTTCCTATTCAGATGATCCACATCCAACAGGATGCAGATACTTTCAATTGAAACAATAATGATAACTGTAATGAACAAGCATGTTCAAAGACAGTTTGGCTTACTTGTTCTAACAAGAGGCTCAGTCCACCAACCAGGAGAGAACTACGCTGACACAGCATCATCCATCTGACTACAGTGATCTCAGGTGGTATGGCTGATGACTTTTAATTTTTCTACAGTTTCCTTCTCAAAGTGCCTCCCAAGCATTTTTGAGAGGCAGCATGGCTTAATGCAAGATCAATTTTCTAGAGTCAGACCTACAGGTTTCTGATCTATTGCTGAATAGTGGTATGACTTTGAACAAGTTACTGCCCCTCCTGTGCTTCGTTTTCCTCATCTGTAACTGAAGATAAGCAAAGTCACTGTGTCACGAGGTCTTGATACTAAAACACAGTACCTAGGACAGAGTAGTGAACATTCTAGCAATCTATTGCCCTTTAGCTAAGTACCCAAACAGTTTGAGACAACTACTAGATGCTCATGGATATAGATAGATAGATAGATAATAGATAGATGATACATAGATTTGAAATTTCCTAACTCTATAGTGAGAAAGCCCATAATCAATGGCACTTCTATAGTGACAAGCATACCCAGTGCCCAGATCTTTGTTTCTAACACCAATTTTCCAATAAAAGCAATCAGGGGTCCATGGGGAAATGGCTAATTATAGGATTTGGGCAGGAAATATACAAGATGAGCCTGAAGCAGCATCCTACAGTACAAAAAGGGAAAAGTGCTCCAAAATCAAAAGGATGGGGGCATGTCAAGGGGACATAGGAGCCAGCCTGAAAAATCTTTTCATGGTCAAAGTGACAAATAGTATTGAATTATAAGCCAAAGTATAATGTATAATATCAGGGTCCATACTGATATAAATAAATGACTGGATGAATTGATTCATGGGGGAGAACACACAAATCTCCCTTACAGATGAATTCCAAATGATTTATGTAGATACTCCACCCTGAAGGAAGAAAAGCACATATCTCATATCATGTGTGGGCTATTCAGTGACCTCCTTTGACAGAGGACAGTATGCAAAGGTAGAAAGAAGAGTGACTTTAGAATAGGGAAACCTGATAAATACTACTTCTGCCAGACAATCAAGGTCTGTATGCCCAGTGATAAGTCCTGTTGATAGGATGTACTCTTGACATGAAGTGATTAGAAGGGCACTTTACCACTGTGGTATTCCTCCCTCAAATCCATTAGACAACTGTCAGTAGAGGAGCATCCTACAATATGTATGACCAGTGCTCCTCAACATTGTCAAGGTCATCCAAAGCAAGGAAAGCCTGGGAAGCTATCATAGCCAAGAAGAGCCTAAAGAGACATGATATCTGAATGCAATATGGTATCTTGGACGGGATCCCAGGACAGAAGGTGGAGAGTAAGCTTAAAACATGGACTTTAGTTTATGATAATGTGTTAACATTGGTTTATTAGAAACCTGCATGCATATTACTGTGAGTATAAAATCTATTTTACAGACTGAGCCTTATTATGCATACCTTATTATCAACAAGTCTACTCCTAGCTGCATACCAACAAAAATAAGTATATATGTTCATTAAAAAGTACTAGAATGTTTGTAGCAGGCTTATTTATAATAGCCTGAAACTGGAAATTATATTTGCACAAGAAAATGGGCAAATTAGTTACAGAATATTCATACAGTAGGACACTAGACAATAAATTATCTATATAACCAACAGGGATGAATCTCACAGGTGAAGGAAGCCACACACACTAGTGTCTACACTCTAGGATCTGTTATAGGAAGTTCTGAAGTGATAACTGCTGGGGGAGAGTGACAGCAAGGGGCCAGAGAAGGCTTCCAGGAGCTGACTCGGTTCTGCTCTCCAACCAGTAACCCGCTGGTTACACAGGTATGTGCATGTTGTAAAAATTTACCAAGTTGTATGCTTATGAATTGTGCACTTTCCCTATGAATGTCATATTTGGGGAAGGCGTGCATGTAAAAAAAAAATATATATATATATATGGTATGTGTGTGTCTATGTATATATAATATATGGTATGTGTGTGTCTATGTATATACAGATACACATATATATTTATATAGCACATATTTTTAAAATAATGAAAGATACAGAATAAGCGAATAGCCAAATGTATAGCCATTTATAGCTGTTCAAATTTGAGAAATGGGGAGGGTGACAATTTTCAGTCCTGCTAATTTTGTCTCTAATTCTTATTTAATAATAGAACTTCCTATGATCTCATGATCACTTTTATTCCCTAACAATCTGCTTTCTGACCACATGTGACCCTGGAAGAAGCAGGTGGGGCTGGGGGCACTGGGCAGGAGCACAGAGAGGGTGGCCTGGGCAAGGAGGTGGCAGTGGGAGACACCAGGAGACAGTGCAGAGTGGAGGTCTCCTCACCCTCCCCAGGGGCTCCCATTTTGCCTAGGTTCCACTCAGGTTCCCTGGACTCTCACTTGAGGAGTCCCAGCCTTCCAGCCCTCCCCTCACAGGCAAACAAACAAGTGTGTGGAGAAACTAAGGCAGTCTTCTCTCTGGATGGGGCCAGAGGCCAGCCTGTGGGGGAGAAAGGGTGTGAACGAGTTGGCAACCTCGGCCACAGGGTGGAAGTCCCTTTGGGAAGCACTTGCAGGAGCTGAGTGCCCTCTAGGGTTTGGTGGCTTCTCTAAGCCCTCATGGAGAATGCGAGGTGGCAGTAGCTCATACATCCCACATGAGCGTGGCACAGTGGCCACTGTTGATGTGTGTGTGTAGATGCAGTTGTGTTCTCTGTGAAATGAGATCCGCAGAAATGATTTTGATGACATCTCTACAGGATGTTCCCTCCCCCCTGAGTTCAGGGGCCCAGACCAAAGTCAGGTGGAGTGGCTCCTGGAAGGCCGGTGCTCAGTGCCCATGCCCAGGTGACTGAGGTTTGAGTCAGGTTTTACCCAAACACAATCGGTATATTTGTTTCCTAACGGGTCTCTTTTCTGCTGTTCGGACCTAATTAGCAATAGAAGATCTGTTGTTTTAAATGGCTTAAAATAGGGGAAATCATAAAAATGCATGTGAAAATAAATACATGTGAGGAAAGAAACACGCGTGTTGAGGATTGGTGTGAGAGCACCTGCCTCTGAGAGGTCTTCCATTCTTGTGGCTTATGTCCCAATTATCTTGCTGTTCTCCTTCAGAATGTTACATGGAGTCTGCCTCTTCTTTGAGTACAGCTCTGAGTACCTTAGTACATACCAAATGTTAACTGTAATGAATAATGGAAATAACCTTTGCAATAATGCAAAGCAATGTAATCCAGCCAGACAGATATTGGTACTAGAGGAAAAATGAGTCATAAAATATCCAAAGTTCTATAAATTTCCAAAGAGATGATTCTGGAGGCAGCAGGTGTCTTCAGGAGCCTGTCACAAATCTTGGAGGTTGGTGTTAGGTGCTGGCATTTTCTGCTCAGGCCCTCCCAGCTGTGCCTGGACCCAGCTCCTCTACGGGAATGGAATGAATGTGTCCGTGGATGATGTGGAACGTAGAAACATCCAACCTTACCTATTCTTCCCCTCAAAATGAGTGTAAGAGAACCAAAGCAGCAGGGTGTCTCTAAGAGAAAATCATGATTTTACTAGACGCTCAAACAATACTTCTAGCCAAGGGAAGTGAAGACTTTGACAAAGATTGTGAGAAACTCAACCCAGAGCTAAGACAAATGTTGGCCCATGGTTCCTGGCCCATGTGTGAAGGACCAGAGTCCAGACCCTTTCAAACATTCCAGATCATCTCAAGAAGGGGAGATGGTGTCCTAGCAGGGGTATGGAGCTTGGCATAGAGAACCTTGCCAAAGTGACACGAGGTCTGGGGCTAGTGTATGTCCCCATGAGAGATTCCACAGTCACATGAGGCACATATTCTAGTGGCCACCATGCTGGACAGCACGGACATAGAACACCTCCATCCTCATAGAAAGCTCTCCTGCATGGCACACACTAGACAGTCCCTCTCTGACCCACCTTCTGACCCTCTTCCTGGCTCTTCTCTTCCCCTCCTCTCCTGGATTCCCTGAGGAGCAGCAAACCCTTCTCCCTCTGTCACGCAGAGCATTGCATCATGCCCAAACTTAAAAAGCCAAGTCCTTTCCTGTGCTCAGCCGCAGAGCCAAGTAGGCTTCACCTTACACAGAAAGGGGTCATGATTATAAATATTTCCTTTGTGGATACCCCTGATTTATATCTTCCTTATCAGCTTGTAGACTCTATATAAGGCCAGTGACTGTCAGCCACAGGGATGCCCCAGAGGGTTCCTGTTGTAGTGGAAATGTTTCTGACCAAAGTGTGTTTGCACTCAGAAACCATGGTAGAAAAGGCTGTACTGTCATCTGTTCTATATTCATGGAGTAAACTGTGCTGAACCCATCCAGGCTCCTAAAACATGCAGCTACAAGGCACCAGAGTGGTGAGTGCTGGACCCCCAGCAGCCCCTCCCTCAGCAGGGGCAGGTAAGGCTCTCTGAGGATATAGTAGGTGAGTTAAGAATTTAAAAGGCCACTGCAAATACAGAGCTAGAGAGCAGTCTGTAGAGAGAAGCCAGGGCATACCTTCACTTGATTTGCATCTGTGTGTATAGAGAATTTAGCATCTCCTTTCCTTCCCTCTTCTCTGGTTTGGATATCAAGGTTTTACTAGTTTCATAAAATGAGTTTCTCTATTCTTTATGAATAGTTCTCATATGGTCATTTAATTTTTGGTAGAATCACTTCTAAAATTATCTTGGGTGCAAGAGTAGATTTTTTAAACTATGCTTTCTTCCAGTTACTGACCCTCTCCAAAGATATCCACTAACCTACTTCTATGCCAACAGCATAGACTACTTTAGCCTGTTTTTTACTTATGTAAATAGAATCCTGTGTCCAGCTTCTGTTCCACATTATGTTTCTGAGATTTATTTCCTTACCATTACTGGGTATCATTATTGTTTATCCTTTCTACTGCTGTTGGACATTTGTCTGGCTTCCTGTTTGGAGCTATTATTATGGTCATTGTTACAAACATTCTTGTAGATGTTCTTTGGTGAACATATAAGTAATATTTAAGTATTTACTAACAGTAGGTTTGTTGTTGTATAATGTGCTCATATGTTCAGCTGTGAGAAGACTGATAGTTTCCTCAAGTAGTGATAAGAATTTACACTCCTACCAGGGCTGTGTGAGAATTTTTTTCCACATTCTCACTAGTAATTGGTACCGTGTCCCTTTCCCACTTGAGCCTGGTGCGGGGGGGCGGGGTTGTACAGCACAGTTCTTTCAAGATGTGCTTGGCTGGGGCATGGCTGCACGCCTGGGAAGGAGGGGAGCAGTATCTCCCCCACTCCCCTCCTCCCTGCTTGCCAGCCATGGTGTCTTCCCCTTTCACATGGTAGACATGGCCAGATAGAGGGTAGAGCAGTCTTACCCAACTCAGGCTGTCATGTGAGGGCTCATGATTTCTGGGCCTGGAGGATGTATACAGCTTTTTTCTCATCTAGGCATTCTTGTGGGTTCTTTGCAGATCCCACATGCATTCTGCATCCTCAACTACAGTTTGCATGAGACAAGCCATGCATCTTTGTCAGCATTTTCTGTGGAGGTCTGCTTGCCCCTCAGTTGGCCTCTGTTTGGCATGATCTAAGACAGTCCCAGTGGCAGCCCACCATGTCTAGTTCTTGGTGGGAGGGCCTGGCCTGTCCCCACAGAGCAGCACTTCTTTCAGCCTTGACCCTGAAGCCACTGGCAAGCCCACATCTGCCTTTTATATTCTCCAGACAGGAATTGGTCATGTTCCCTCAGTGCAAGGAACATACATGAGAACCCCAGTGCCCATTTAACCTGCTCACCCTGGGCCTACAGTGAAAGGCAAACACCTGCCCTCCTAATGGAGTGGGCCTGGGTCTCACAGCATGCTTTAAGATTCCTTAAAATTCCCTTCCCTGCCTCCAAACACCCAACCCTTTTGTCCTTTCCGTGGGGACACAGGGCTTCAGACATCTGATTTGGTTCTCCTCTCCTGTTTTGAAAATTGGGAAATGTTCAGCGACTATATAGCTATCCAGCACCATGTCTCTTATGATATTTAGCCTCAAACAGAACTTCTAGCTATTGTGAGTGAGCAGAAGAAGAAAGGTAGGTAACATCAGACAAATATGGTCAAGGGCTTATATATCTCAGGTAAACCCAGGACCTGGGTGGGCAACAAGAAGGGGAGCCACATTGGAAAGTGGGTAAGAATTGGACAGCCTGGCTGATCTCCAGCTGTCGCAAGATCTGGACACACAGGAAGCATCAGAGGAAAGCAGGGCCTAGAATCTAGTCAGAGATTATGTGAAGAAGCCAGTCCCTGCAGATGAAACCGCTAAAAGTTACGACTAGGAAAGTTCTGTCACCACCAACAGAGAGACGTTTCTGTGGATAAATAAGCAAAGGTATTAATAAGTGCCACCCAAGGAATGTAAATTTAACTAATTCTCTGCAAGATGGACTGTCTCATCATGAAAACCTGAGCAAATTTAAATTGTTAAATGAGTATAAGAAGCTTCCTGCCTTGTGATAGATGACGTGTGCCCCTAACGTGGTGGTCTGATTTGGTGCCTGGCCTCACCTCAGGAGGTGTGACCCCAGTGGCACAGCTGACTGACCTCACACTCAGCCACAGTGTGTTTGTCCTGGTTGTGCATTCTTTGTTTATATGATTTTTAATTCCTCAGTTTAAATCCCTTCACTCAAGAGAGAGGAGAAGAAGCCAGTGGTTTTCAGGAATTTTAGCACTGTTTTCCTTTTGCTCTTCAGTTTAAAAGTCAGGTTTTCTATGTATCTTCACAACCAGATAAATGAGGGTAGTTGTGTAACCAAAGAACCAGAGTGCCCATTTAGTGTTTCAGTGTGAAATGTTCCAACAGGCTGTTGAAGAACTCAGCGCCTCCAAGGTGTAGGGGGGAGGGGGACATTTCCCCAGTCAGGCCTGTAGCTGAGCCAGGCCCCCAAGGTGCCCTGTGGAGTCTGAGGCTTCTTGCTTTCTGATTGGAGATTCTTTATGCCCCAGTGTTTTAAGGCTCCCCACTCCCTTATGACTTTATCCACCTTCCAGAGGGTGCAAGTCTGGGTCCCACAGAAGGTACAGCTAGGTGCTGATCAAGAACTTGCTAGCCACCTGTACTTTCTGTCTTCTAAGCAAAAGGCCCCCAAAAGAAAGTAAAAAATTCACTCATGACCTGTTGGAGGAAGGGCAGGGAAGGAAAACCCAGTCCCAAGGGAGAAGTTTCCCACCCCAAATCAGGAGCAGGTGGATTTCCTATCCTGTTCATGGGTACAAATGGGAATAGCTGCTTATAGATTGGGCCAGAGGGCCTGGCTTACAGTGTCATGCTTCTTTCTGTCCAGTTGGCCCTCCCAGTTCTGCCTTCAGGGGTGACAGAGGTGATGCTGAGGGAAAGCTGCCTGTAGGCAACCACCCTGTGAATATGAGCTCCATGGGAGGACTGCCTCTCAGCCTAGTCCCAGGAGCCAGAATTGTCACTGCCCCAAGAGTTGGCACAGATTTGATTCTGATCTGACTGGAGGAGCTCCTGACTGTGACACCATGAGTGCATCCCTTGGCCTCATGGGAGTTCACATTCACCTGTGCAAGCAGGAGCCAATCTGAGCCATAGCTACTTTCATGAAAGGGTCCCCAGGAGCAGATCCTGAGATGCCCAAAGA
This sequence comes from Prionailurus viverrinus, assembly GCF_022837055.1. Classification (NCBI taxonomy): domain Eukaryota; kingdom Metazoa; phylum Chordata; class Mammalia; order Carnivora; family Felidae; genus Prionailurus; species Prionailurus viverrinus. Next base: position 49,460,786 of record NC_062563.1, read on the forward strand.
CAGGCCATCTGTCTAGGAGGAGAGTCCGGGCAGACTGGAGGTGAACAAGGCCACGAGGAAGGAGCCAGAAACTTCCAGTAAGGGGACACTGAGCCAGTGAGACCTGCCTTTCCCCAGCCCTGTGGCCTGCCTCAGCCCATAACTCAGTAAGGATGTTGAGGAAAGAGGAGATGCAGCCCAAGCCCCACTTAGGTCAGGACAGAGCCACCTCACTGAGCAGTTCTCAAACTCCTGACCCTCAGAAACTGGTAGACATGGAAGGGCTTATTCTTGTTTGAAGCCAAAGCTGGGGATGATGTGTTCCTCAGCAATGGATGATAAACACAGCCATCAGGAGAGAGAAGGCTGCCCAGAATGGGTGCCTGGAAGCCTGCTGGCCTCTCACAGGCAACAAAAAGCCTGCAGGTCAGGTCCTCAGGGAGCCTGCCCCAGGCCCACAGCCACGTCACAGCTGATGCAAACATTTTATTGCTGTCTTAGCTGTAGCTGGTCAGTCAAGAAATAGATGACTCACCCCAATTAGATCATTTGCAGAGGGCTGATTTACAAAGATGGCTGGCATGGGGACCACAAGGGACAGGGATGTGACTGGAGTGGGCATGTCAGAGAAGCCACAATGAGGAGGCCTGGAGAGAATAGGATGGAGGGTTTGAACCTGCAGGAGTCATCGGTTCTGCAGCCCTCACAGGTGGTGAGCCCTGTCCCCCTCTTCTAATCTCCCTGAGAGGCCCTTAGGGAGAAGGAACCAGGGCAGCCTCCCAGCCACAGGCAGGTAAATGTGGGAAGAGCGTGGGTCTGGAGAGTGAAGGGCAGGAGCCAGTGTCAGAGCTTCCACTGACCAAGCGTCATGCCCATTGGTCCACTGCACAGATGGGAACACCAACTCTCAGACTCCCTCTTCCCCTTTTAAAGTAGGTAGAGTACATGATTTTAAGTAAAGTCACACGCACACTCCCAGGGGCTGGCAGTATCCTTGACCCCACAGTGGGAGGGCCTTGGTGGCAGGTCACCCCACTGTGGGAGAAGATGAGGCTGGGCAGTATTGGAGTTCAGGGTCAAGAAGGCCATGCATGCTGTGCTGCAGGGCGTGGGGACTATAGCAGGCACTGCTGGAGACAATGTGAGTGGGTCCACCTGTGGAAAGGTCTGTAGCTGGCAGCTAGAGAAAGTGGGAAAGGTGTAGGCAAGTCAGGAGGAAGGGGCCCCCGACAAGCACAAGACGACTCAAGTAAGTTATTTGAATGCCTAAGAACAAAGTGCGAGAGGGAGTTTAAGCTGTCCATTTCCTTTGGCACACATCACCTTCCACAGCAGAAGGCATTTTCCAGGAGGACAGACTAGGATCAAGGATGGGGCTCCCACCTGCAGGGTATGTTGGCCCCACAAAAACAGAGGTCAATCCCATGTTGCCATTATAAAGGAGGCTATTAGGAGGTAAAATGCCAGCCAATACTCCTTAGGGCCATAAACCAGAGGGAATGAGGTTTAGAAATAACACCCCACAAGCTAAAAACAAAAGTGTGAGAGCTGAGGGTGTGAGTGGCTTCCATTTCTGCAAATGCCCACATGCAGGAATCAAAGAAGTGCCTTGCATGGTGAATGGACAGGCCATCAGGGCACACAGCTGCCACGACCTCAGGTGGGGACACGCAGGAGGCTGAGTTCACCCCCTGAGCTCCAACTCTCCCAGTTTCATTCCTTCTATTGCCAACATGGAAAGGTGATTCTGTTGGGAAAATGTGGGTCATCAGGATGCTCTCCACGCCAGACCAGGGCTGCCTTCTTGCAAAGCAGTGAGTCTCATCCCAGTTTGCCTGAACTGTCCCTATTGCAGCACCGAGTGTCCCAAGTCCTGGGAATCCCCTCAGTACTGAGCAAACTGGGACAGTTGGCCACCCTGGTCTCGACCTTGCCTGCACACTGGAATCACCTGGAAGCATGAAAGGCACAGAAGCCAGGTCCCAACCCAGAGCCTCTGACTTCCCTGGCCCAGGGTGTGGCCTGGGCATCAGGAGTTTTCAAAGCTTCCTGGCAATTGGAATGTGCCCCAAGTTTGAGAAGTCCTGCTGCAGAGCCATCTGACATGGTGCAGTCTGTGCTGATGAGACCCACATGCCATTCCAAGTAAGGCCTCTCAGCATGCCTGCAGCACACTCACTTATAAACCATGGGCTGCATGTGCACACTGGGGTGTAGACAAGTCTAGATCCCCAGTTAGGGCAAACAAACAACATCTGCTTATTCCAGCCAAGAAGCATCTGCAATGTCCTCCTGTCCCTACCAGGAGATGCCAGGTTGGCTCTGTTCCTTGGTATCTCCTTTCCTTCCCCGCCCACCCCAATGTAGCAGTCAGAGCAGCTGGAAACGTGGCTGCTGGGGGAATCCAGTAGGCCTGGCTGACCCTCAGCTCATAAAAATGCACATGCACACAGTCCTGCTTTCAGCATCAGGGCTTCACAGACCCCTGGATCCAGGACCAGACCCCTGCACTCCTGCATAGCAAGAAAAGCCTGGAGACTTAGCCCAGAAGTTTTCAGTATGGAAATATTTCTTCAAGGTTGCACCTCAAAGGAGATACAAGCTGATTTGTAGCCACAGGATCCATTTTCTGAAACAAAGGATGTGTGTCAGGGACCACCTTTGTTAGACCAGGATGCCCAGTCTGTGGAGTGTAAACAGCATCACTACCTCACAGGAGCTTCCGCAAAATGCAGATGCTGAGTGGCATTGCTGAAAAGCAGCCTGCTTGCCAATGAGGCTCTATCTGTTTGCTGTTTCTGATACATCTCAGCAGATAGCATCTCCAACACAACACACTTCCTGTTGGAACAGTTGTCCTATAACCAAACAAAACGTAGAGGGTGTTCCCAGCTTGCACTGTGAGAGTAAACCATGGAGCTTGATTCCCCAGCCGACACTTCTGGGCTCCTGGGGACTAGAGCACTCGCACCATGGGCTCAGAACCTGCCAGAGGGGATGTCTGCAGAGTTGGGCCAGAGCTTAGGTCAAGGCTGCCCAGTGCCACTACCTTCCTCACACAGACCACCAGAGAACCCAGGAGGGTGCACCTGGTGCCAGTACCACCTGGAAGCATTTGAAGGGAGCTGATCTTGTACAGCCCACTCGGTCATTCATGAAATGTTCAGTGAGTTCCTACCATCCACCCAGGCTTCAGGCAGACGGTGTGGACAAGGCAGGCATGGACCTGTCTCTGGAGCTTAAAGCTGAGCCAGGAAGGCAACTACTAAACATAGTTACTGAAACATGTGAGCCTTGATGAGATGGGTCAGTTGGGACACAGGCACTCCCGGCAGGGCCTGTTTTCAGGGGGAGGGAGTGCCCAGTGTGCCCTGCCTTCCTGTCTGTCCTCTCCTGTAGCAAGTCCCAGGGCAGATTGCCTTAAGGGTAGTGGTAATGAGAGATAGTAGCAAAGCCCCATTCTGATGGAATGTGGCCGCCTGGCTAAGGATGGGCATTTCTAGGGAATCATGTTATGAGACACTGGGGTGTTTGGGAGTGCTGCTAGAGAAAATGAAACACAGCTAATTGAGGCTTAATTAATTAATTAGCATTGTCCTAGGAGGCTTCTCATTCAGCATTCCCTTAGCTCTGCTTCATCAAGAATTATCAGCAGTGAGCTCCCAAGCTCCCTTCCAAGAAAGAAAATCAGGAGAGGAAGGCAAAAACTGACCTCCAGGATCCAACAGGTAGGAAAAAGAGAGATCCCAAGCAGACCAGAGTCCCTTCTCAACCAGACACAGAGCTCCATATTTCATCAGTCAGGGTCAGGACTGTGCAGGGTGGAACTTCATCTCATGAGTTACTTCTGAGTCTAACCCTTTGTGGTCTGTTGCAAAGGTTTTGGCATACCTTAGTTTGAGTAAACAACATACCACACCCATACCTGCCTACACAATGCAGAAATACCACTGATGATACATGGAGATAGGACCCAGGGAAGATCTGGTTTTCTGGAGATGGGCCAGAGAGTGAGTTAGGACATTGACCTGGACAGTGGGCTCTGCCTTTCCCCGACCACAAAGAATCCCCAGCCATCTTGGGGTTAACCCTTGTCAGCATCACTTGACCCTCCCAGGGGTTAGGGGGTCCTGGTAGCTTCTACCCCCATCAGCCAATTTCATCATTTTCCTCAAGTGGTCCTTTTAGGATGGTTACAGCTGAAACTCATGACAGTCCCCATGCTCTTGTGTAACATTTCTAGTCTCACTTGTGGAGAGGGACAGCAAAGGAAGGGGTTGGGGATGAGTACATAGGGTCTGCTGCAAAATACCCAACCAGATACAACATCCCAAGCCTTCACATTCCTATCCATCTTGTGATCCCAAGAAACATGAATTTTATCAAAGCAACACCTCATTAGGCACCTGAGTGACCAGAAATGTGGGTATTGGTCTTACATCATAATTTTATTGATGGTTGAATTTTACTAACTGCAGCTATGGTGAAGAAAGTCAATGGTCAGGAATGCTGGGTTCCATGGCCACCAGCTGAAGACTAAAGTGTTAAGTATCCTGAAATTGCTTTAACAGCCTTATGCCATAGTATCCTCTCTGGGAAATGAGAACTATAATTTCCTTCCTCACACCCCTACTATGTTTTAAAGTTAAATCAGGTAAGTGTGAACATATTCTAGTGTTATTTGGGGTGCCTGGGGACTCAGTCAATTAAGCGTCTGACTCCTGGTTTTGGCTCACGTCATGATCTCAAAATTCATGAGTTCAAGCCCCACGTCAGGCTCTATGCTGAAACGGTGAAGCCTGCTTGGGATTTCTCTCTCCCTTTCTCTGTACCTCCCTGGCTTGCTCACTCTCTCAAAAAAATAAATAAATAAAAATTTAAAAAAAGGAAATTCAGTGTTTTCCAAATAAAATAAACTATCATCTATGGGTAGAAAAAAGGGTGCTGAGGCTGTAATATCTACTCTATCCCTCACATCCTGGTTCCCAAGACGCTGGACCCCACATTGGTGGTGGAGTACTGCCAGCCATGGGTATTCCTGGGGACACTTTTCTTTTTTTAAGCTTTAACTGCCTTGCAGTCTGGGGGAGCAATACCTCCCTATTTCTTCCTTGCCAGTTATAGAACAGCTGCATCACACCTGGGAGTACACCCAGTTACCCCTTGGCAAGTCCTCCCTGTCTGTTGTCAGCTAAGTTCAAAGTTGGAAAGGCACCAGAGGTGAACACTACAGTCACTTCATTTGCTCTGACTTGCTCATCTTGACTTCCTTTTTTCCTCTCTCTTTTCTCTCCAACAGACGAACAAAGCCGTGGCCAAGGGCGACTTCCACCAGGCCAGCACTAGCTCCCGGCGGGCCCTGTTCCTGGCTGTGCTATCCATCACGATTGGAACTGGTATCTACGTGGGCGTGGCTGTGGCCCTCATCGCCTACCTCTCCAAGAACAACCACCTATGAGCTTCCTCCAGGCACATAGGAGAAGAATCTGGGGCCAGTTGTGCAGATGCACAGAAGGCAGGGCTGGCAAGGGGAGGACACACAGATACACCTGTGTGATGCTGTACACTATAAATTATTGCCAAACGACTCCATAAAGCCCTGGGATTTTCTACCCATGGGTTTCTTTTGTTTTTACCCTTTAATTTCATTTTCACAGCACTGTGTAGAGCACGAGGCACATGGGCACTGCTGACCCTTCCAAAGGGAAGCTCCAAAGATCCTGACCCTCAAGGCCGTCTCTGGATGGATTCTGGTGGATTCATGACAGTGCAGCTCTCTCTGCAGCCTGCCAGTGCCTGGAATGCCATAGCATTAGCAATACACAACAATTCAAATGTGTTTATTTTTTATGGAATATGGTGCAATAGGCAGAGGGCAGAGGACTCGTCACTTCTGTCTGTGGCCCTGCTTCACTCCTCCGTCATTTTCCCTGTCCACGATCCTTCCCTGCAGGAAGAAAATGGGGCTGGCAGGAAGAGAGACAGAACTGCTCGCAGTCCTCCCAGCTGCCACTGGTCTTCAGATGGGTCCAGCCCTAAAAATGGAAGTCCAGAATCACATGGGGTCTGTCTCCAGGCCCAGTGGACACTCCCTCCATGCTGCCCCCAGCCTAGGAACATTGGGCCTCCTTTGGATATGTCCAAATTCAGCAGCCACCACGCAGCAATATGCAGTCTTGGGGCCTCGTTGATCTAGGGTGGGGGGCAGGCCACAGTCCCTCCCGAGACCCCTCCCAGAAAGACCCTGAAATTTGCTCCAGGAACTGTAGGCAAAGGAGCTGTGGATACCATCTCAGCATAAAGATGCCTGTGTTGACACTCACCCTGGTGATGAGCAGTGACACCAGTGATCTTTAAAAGGAAATGAACCTTCCCTGTCGACTAAATGAATAGCTATTTTCTTGTCATTTTTTTAAGTGCAACTACTGCTTCATGCTGCTTAAGTTATCCGATGAATGCTGAGAAATAAGTAATCAGACATTTTAATACCATTTCAGTGCTGTTTTACGAGTGTTCATTATTTAACAAAAATTATCTTTTAGCTTTTTTGCTTATGACTTTTTTTTCTGATGAATATCAATTCTTGGGTTTCATTTCTACTTTTCACTTGTTTTAAATAACCACAGAGTGACCAAAGACTTAGCTGGTGGAAAAGTGGGAGTGTCTCCTAAGATAAGGGTCACAATAGCCCTGGCTGCTTACACTTTTACTTTGAATACCATTAATATTATCATCCTAATAATATTAGAGGACACAGGGGCCATCTCTCTAGGACAGTAGTTCCTTCCACAGCACTTACAAAATACATGCTGTCTGGGTCCCAGCCCCAGAAATTCTGATGTCATTGAGCAGGGCCACAACCTGGTAATGCCAGTGTCCAGCACAAGTTAGGAACCACTGTCCTGGAATAAGGACTTGGGTTTGATCTCCTTCACCTGCCCCTCTCCCCCTTGAACTTAAATGCTTAATATTCTGAAAATTTGTAGCACTGCCTTCCTGGATCAAATCCAAGATCCATCTAGAATTTGTCCTTAGCGGATGCTCCAAAAACATATTCTAAGACCCTAACCTGAAGAAGAATATATGAAAGAAGCCCAAACATCCCTGTAAGAGTCAGAATAACCTGGTGATAGAGTGCATGGATTGGGATCAAACCAGCTGTGTGATCCATATGGGTGCATGTCTCTGAACCTCATCTCTAAGAGATGACAGTTAAGGCCCACTTCTGAGGACTTCTGGGGAATGCACGGGCACAGAGTCCAATGCCTGGCCCGGGTTGGTGTGCTGGACATGGGGTGGCTGTGGTCACTCTCAGTGTCCTGGATAGCCCATCCCACAACTTGTTCATGCCCTTCCATTTTTTCTGCCCAGTACCTCAGGGTTTATTCATCATGAGCCATTGTGTGAAATGATCTTTTTACTTGTCCTAAATTAGCCACTTTTAAGTGCAAGAGGTGCTCAAAGTTCCATATCTTTGGATTTAGTTAAGAAGTAGAATCTACTCCCTATGTCCTCCCCACTGTCTCCACTGCCACCAATATGCCAGCCCCTTAGTGCCCAGGTGCTCTGTCTCCTGCTAGACCACCTTCCCATCTTCTCTCAGCCCCTGTCTTTCCACATGGAAAAGCTTCAGGTTAAAGGGATTCAGGCCTCTCTGTGGTTTCTCAAGCTCTGCCAAGACTTTCCCAAGGACCAGCACAAGAGCATATGGTGCAGATGGCCCTATGGGTGTTAGGGTCAGGGCCAAACCATTCAGAGGACAACTAATAAGGCATGTGTGGCCTTGAAGCTCATATGACAAGTAGACCCAGTGTGGCCCCATCCTATGACTGGCTTGGCCTTGCTATCAGAGGAAGTGGTTGAATGTGATCTTCAATAGCTGTGTTAGTGACTGCTGCACAACACAATAGTCTTCTAAGCATGTCTGTGGCCCATATGCCTTTCTAGACCTTAATTTTTCTAGTTGGTGCAGCCACAGATGAGGCACTATGCTCTGTAGGCCCTGCCCTGGGCACTGGACCCACAATATCTCATGTAGTCCCAAGAACCCCGGCAGGCAGGTGACAGAACTGAGGTTCCGAGAAGGTAACTCCCCCAGCACCACACTAAGTGGCAGCTGTAGAGTGAGGATGGGAACCACAGTCTGGTGCCACAACCCCCAGACAACAGGTAAAACCTGCTACCTCTCCCCTGACTGCAAAGTTCCCCAGTCCACAGCAACTCATTTCATTCCTGTAAAAATTCTTTATTACAAGCATTTTGTTGACAGAGACCTGGAGTGTGTAATTTTCCTAAAATCATGCACCAGGGAAACAGCAAATTAAGATGAAACCCCCACCATCATATACTAAGCCTGTTCAGCTTCCTCTTATAAACCATGCTGCCTTGGATGTGGGTCTACAAAGCAAGAAAAATTGCATCGATGCCTAGATCACATTTTGGGGGGCAAGACTCTTAGGAATTTAAAAGGTATTTTGGTTTGTGTTTCACAACGTGTCTTTACCAGCAGGTGATGGGAACAAGTTGGGGGAAGGTTGGGGGCCTGAGGCGACTTCTGTGGCACTGGTGGTTAGGGCAGGGCCTAATCCTCTACACATCTCCATCCTGCATCCTTAGAGATGTCCCTGCCTACCTATCTCCATCTCCCTCAAGCTCTTCTCTGCCTCTGCTTCACTAGGCATCCCTGCCCATGTCCCCTATTCACCAAGGATTGCCACTTCACCAGGTGTCCTCAAGTTGACCAGCCATCTTGTCCTCACCTGGTTTCTCCACATCACCAGGTAGTCTAGCTACAGTGGCTCCTGGGGAGACCATGGTGAGAGAGGTTGCACCTGTCCATCACTGTGCCCTCAGCAGCTGCCCAAGATGCCACAGTCAAGCCACAGAGCTAACTAGGAACAGGACTCCACTGGAAACAGGACCAACCTCTCCAAAAGCTGAGACAGGACATTCTTCAGGCCTAGCCAGTCACTCTGTACCTCCCAAGATGCTAGAGGAAATTTTATCCAGAGAAGCCTCTGGGTTTAAAATGCATCAATGGGAGAGTCTGTCCATTTGCCAAGAATTTCTGTTGCTCCAGTATATGAATGTCAAATGGTTATGTCAGCTGATGCCATGGCCAAAGCTGCTTTTCAGAGGCCCTGGCCTGAGTTTCAAAGCCTTGTCTTTGAGGTTTTATTGGGTCTCTTAGAGGCCCCTTGTGGACAGGCTTGAGCACCAACTCTTATGAGGACAATTTTATGCACCTGAAAGTTCACTTGTATTTGTTGTCATGGGTGTTGACATCTGTTGACCCATTTTCCCAATAAACCATTAAGTGTAAAATTCACACCCTGAGCTGAGGTTTCCCACTTGTAAAATGCAGCTGTCCCAGCTCTTATCTGCAGGACACATTCCCACCTGTTCTACTTTTGAAGTTGGGAGCTTCAGACAGACCCAGTGGTAGGAGGCTGTGGCTGTGATGTCCCCCATGACCCCTTGAAAGCCCTTCTTCAGGATGAGCTGAGCTTCCCAAGAAGTGATTACCTCACTCCCAAGAGGTTCTAATCCAAAGATTCTACTAAACCTAGCAAAGCAGTGGTGGACGCCAAGCCCGCAGATGCTTGGGGCCAGCACACTGCTGGCTCCCTTCCAGATAAACATATAAAACGAGTAATGAATTTGTTGTCTTGCTGATCCGCTAAGAATGAGGTCAGAGCTCCACATACATGGGCAAGGAAGGAAGGGGCAGGAGCTGGCAGCCCCATGTTTAGGGCACAGCAGGCTTCTGTGGACCAGCGGCTTCCCTGTGCTGCAAGGATGACAGGTGTGGCATGGCCCACTGCAGCCTCTAAACAGACTCCAGGGAGATGAGAAGAGTAAGTTCAGTGGGCCCACACAGCAGGACATGGTGACCACTGGGAGTGAAATGTCACATGGGTCTCGGTAGTAGAGAACACGTCTTAAGTAATTCACAGGGCAGGGAAAGACCTTCAGGGGCTCAAAAGATTTAATCAAACCCACCAGGAAGAAAAGACAGTGGGCTGACTGAGGTGGCATCTCTGGGGTGATAGAGAAGAATGTGGGTGCCTCCAGGGAGAAGCATCAGGCTTTCCAAACCTAGACAGTGCTGAGAGGAGCAAGGCATGGTCTGACACATGGTCTCAGCTTTTCTGCCTCCACTGAATTCAGTAACAGGGTTGCGATTGCTCTGGCCTTTGGGCCATGTTCCTTACTGCTGCTTCACCAGGCCCTGCTATGTAGATCCAGGATACAGGCATCAAGATGACTGTTCTTTTAGCTGAGTACTGCCATCAGTTCCCTCTGTTGCCCAGATGTCCTTTCTTCTAGCACACAATGAGCTCGGTTTACCCAGGCCAGTGAGATAGGTTCACTTGTCTTAATTCAGCCTTCAACCATGTGCCTGACTGACTACCAAGAATTAATTGAATGCAAGACACTCTTCTAGGGGCTGGTCAAGTGCCAGGGGGTCATCCACTGCATCCTTATGGCCTCCTGGGGACAGGGGCTGGTGTTTCATGAAATCAGGTCATTTGGGGGCCAATCTGAAATATAGGTAGGTTGGCAGGTAGGTAGATAGATGATGGATAGATAGATGATGATGATAGATTGATATAGATAGATAGATAGATAGATAATAGATAGAGAGGTGATAGATAGATGATAGATAGATAGAGATAAAATTTCTCTACATCTACAAGAGAGAGAAGACTCAGGACATCACAGGGCTGCACCACATACAGCTCTCCATTCTCTTGGGCCTTTGGCTATGTCACCTGATCCAGCTCATGACTCAGCTGAAAAACAGTGATTTGCATCTGTTGTCAGTCTACACTAGAGAATCTGTATTTAGATTCAAACAACTTTATTAAGATAATCAAGATTTGTAGATAGGACAAGATGGGAAATAGCATTCTTCTAAATCAGCTCATGTCTTCATTCCCTGGATATGGTCCCAGCACATTTTTTAAATATACATTTTCTACTTGGCGTGGTACATGATGTATCCCTGGTAAGTAGGAAGAGCCTGCTAAAGTCAACTAGTGCTGAGAGGCTGGATTAGGGAGGACTGATGAAGAGCTGTACAATCTCCCCATTGGGCACCTTGAGGCGGGTCTTTCATTTATTCTCTCAAGAGTTCCTTGGGTAATTAGAAGCAAGAGATGATCACTTTCCAGTGACTGTGCATGATTAGAAACATAAATCAGACCACTTCAGTATCCCTCACCCTTCATTTTTGTCCCTGATGGAGTTAAGTGTGGAGGACCCCAGATGATGCCCCCTCATTATCATTCCTAAATTGATCCAGTTGTTCAAGCAACCCAAACCAACTCTCCATCTGGCACCTTGTGGATTCTCAAAGAATAGGTCTTTACAAAATAACATGAACCTCAAATTTGAAGTGAGTGTTGCAGATGGATCCAGCTTCATATTCACAGCAGTGCTGTGCCAGGCCTTATATGATGAGGAAACCGAACTCAGGAAGACCATTTAGGGAAGTAGGGACAGCAGTGGGTGAGGCCAGAGGCATATCGGCTGGGGAGAGTGAAGCCAGAGCCCTGGACCACTCACCATGAGCACAGTGATAGTCTAATAAATGAATGAACACAACAGGGACAGTTCCCCTCTCCCCACCCTCTGTGGGCAATTATCAATGTCTGAAGACATTTTTGTCTGTCACAACTGCCCATCTATTGGGTAGAGGCCAGGGATGCTGCCAACTCTTACAAAGCACAGGACAGTCCTGCACAACAGAGAATCCACCAGTCCCAAACATAAGTAGGGCCAAGAACCCTGCACTCCATTATTCATCCTGACCACCTGCAGCATAAACATTAGAAAACCAAGTCTGAGTTAGATACCACCCAGGTGGAACACCAACCATCCAGGTGAGCTTGGAACCACTCACAGAACAGTCACATGTCACTGGCAATCCCTTATCATAGTCACACTAGGAGAGAAAGGAAAAGGCAGGGGGAAAGGAACAGGAAGGCACCCCCTATTTTCTGGAAGGAGACTCCAGAGTCAGCCCCACTGCAGCTGCCCAGCCACACTCCCACCGGCCTCTATCGCCCTGTTCAGTCTTAGTAAAATAGTCACAGGACAGTAATAATGCCCTTCCCACCTCACAGGACTTAGGGCTTTGTAAAGGAAGCTTTCCTGTACACTCAATCTCTGAGTGCTGCTGAAATCCTCTGGTTCACAAGAGGCTGTGGGCCCCTTCATGAGTGATGGAGTCAGGGCTCCATGTGGAGGGGACTTAAGTCATCATGGACAGTTTGTGGTAAAGGAGACTCGGGTCTCCCCATCAGGATGCAGTCACACCAGGCCATGTGCACTGTCATTTCCATGACACACGGGTCCAGATGCTGTCAGGGAGCCACCTGCCGCCTCTCTTCAGCTCACTGCTGGGAAGTTAGATCCACACAGTTAGAGCTGGTCATGGAAAGGGTGCTGTTTCTTCTCAGCAAAGAAGGGAAGAGCAAGTTTGAAGATGGAGGTTCAACAGGGGCCATGGGGAGCTGTAGGCTTTAATCTGGTTATCCACAGGATTCATCCATTCAGAGTCCCTCGACATGGCTTTGGAATAGAACCAGAGGCTCAATGCCTTGCGACACCTGTTTCACCTCAGGGCAGTTCCACAAGCATTTGCTGAGCACCTACTGCGTACAAAGTTTGTGATGGGCCCTTGGGTGACAAAGACAGAAAACGATCACACCTGGGCAAGTGCACAGGCTCACAGGAGAAAATGCAAGAGTAGAAACCAAGACTATAGGTACCAGTGCCCAAGGAGATGGGTTACAGGATCTGGTGGGTGGATGTCTGAGCAGGAAAACATCTGGGTCCAAAAGCATGTGGCAGTGGGGGTGTTACTCAGGCCCAGAGCAGCAACCTCAATGAAGGCCCGACTTCCATCCTGACTTCTGTCTGGTAGTTCACTCAGTTCTTACACTTGCACTGACATTGTTCACAAATGCAGAACTTGGCCCAGGGTACATGGTCATAAACACTTGTGCAGGTGGTAGATTTGTCACCTGCTCTTGCCCAGCCTTGAGGACAAGATGGACAACATTCTCTAAGTCTAACTGAAACTGGGTGATGGTCTCACCTCCCAAATGCGGTCAGTGAGTGGCCACAGTATTTTCATCTTCTCTTCAGACAGACTCTTCAACACATCTCTTGGAGCTGGGCTTGGCTGAATGCTTAAGCCTCATTTCCTACAGACCAGAAAAGCCAGCTTCAAAATAATACTCTGGTGGCTGAAGAATTGGTTCGGGTCCTCCCCTTTTGGTCAAGAGAAGTACATCAATTCAAGACTAAGGATTAGGTAATGGTGACACTGAGGATATCAGGGCATTATGAAGGGTGGGCCATCTTCCAGTCACCAAGCTCTAGGGATGTAATTTCTGCCCATGCCAGGGGCTATGTGCTACATACCACTGTTACTCCCATATCTGGCAGGAAAACCAAAGCTTAGAGAGGGGAAGAATTTGTCCCAGGTCACACAGCTAACAAAAATCTGAATTATGCTTCAGTTCTACTTGAATCTAAGGTTCATGGTCTTAACCACCTCAACACATGCCTTATGGTTTAATTGGGTTTATTTGCCACTGGTGCTCAGGACAAACACAGTGTGGCCTTTCTGGTTTTCCAATAGTATCAACTGTCAGATGTGAAGTCCAAGGACCAACTTGCTCTCTCCACTGCCCTGGTCCTCTCCCCTTCCTTGCATAGAATGGGTCATATTTTATTCTGAGCCTGGGGAAATCAAAGGCATGTCCCTACATCCCTGGAATGATGGTGGTGGTCCTAGGGAAGAAGGAAGGGCATGTCCTCAAGGCCAGCACATGTTCAGTGGATAGTAGATGCCACCTTGTGCCCCTTCCTCTGAAATCTCATCCCAGCCCTTCAAGGTGGTCACAGTTTCCTCATTCCTACTTCACAGATGGGGAAACTGAGGGTCTGAGAACCAGGACCTTACCTGTTAGACAGCAGGTTCACAACAAGCCAGATTTCAGATGAAAGAACCTGTCTCTTCCCCAGCAGCATCTCTACTTGTGTGTCAGTTATAGAACAAACCCCAGAAGGCTCCTGGGGGCCCTGCCCAGGCCAGGAGCAGAGGTAAGGATGCACAGAAGACCCGGGCATCCTGCAGGAACAAGGCATCACAGAGAACATACACACCAGGCTGAAATCCTGTGTCTGGGATAGTAAATGTATTTTCTGGAAGAGTCACCACCTAAATTAGTGTTCCTAGGGCCACAATGACAAAGCATCACAGACACTTACTCCTCATAGATCTGCAGGGCAAAGTCCAACAGCAAGGAGCTGTGGCCTCTCTCGTTTTGCAGATGTCTGTCTTCTCTCTGTGTCTACACATGGTCCTCCTCTGTATGCGTCTGTGTCCTAATCTCCCCTTTTTATATGGACACCAGTCATATTGGGTTAGGGCCCACCCTAAAGATCTCATTTTAACTTATTTACCTCTTTAAGGGCCTTATCTCCACATATAGTCACATTCTGAGGTACTGGGGATTAGGGTTACAATACATGGACATGGCGGGGGCAGGTACACAGTGCAGCCCATATACCACCGAAGCTGGCAGGTCTCCCATCCCTGTGACTGCTGCCCCTCGATCACATACACTACCCACAGTCATTTGGAACTCACTGCCCCTCCCCTCCATCGCTGCCCTCAGCCCCAGCTATGTTTGCCTATCTGTGCATCTGTGCTTGTGGGTCCCAACCAAATCTGTGTTTGATGGACATTCAGTATCCTAGACCCCACTTCCTCCATGGCAGGAACTGTGTGGGATCTTGAAGACCCTGTGTGGCTGAGGCAGGCCCCCAGAATCCTGAAGATAGAGGGCACACTAGCATCTGAGGGGAGGAGCCAGACTGTACTCAGGACACAGGTTTAAATCTTCCGAGGCTGGAAGCCACACATCTCTCAGCCTGCCTTCAGTCCAGCCACAGCTGAGCCCTGACAGGGGCTCCCAGTAAAACTCAGAGATCCCAGCCTGGAGCTCTTCTCCCCTCAGTGATTTCCCTGGCACTCCTCAGGTCAGGTGGGAAGCCTAGACAGAGGGCATCCCCCAGGTGGGGCAGAGAGGAGAATTGGAAATGATCCCCAGCTGCAGGTGCTGGCACAAGATGGTGTCCCTGAGGAATGCCCAAAATATTTTGCAAGCCAAAGTTTCAGAGTGATGAAGTCCTACCTGAACCTTCTGAGAGTAGGAGCCAAGCCCCCTTCAGCTGCTCTTACATGGCCCTGTGTATGACACAGCTGTTATACCAAGACCCTGGCTGCCTGCTGTGAGGAGCGTGGCCGGCTGGCAGCCTGTGGCAGTGGAGCTATGGCCATGTGATTCCCAGGACAGCCCTGGCCAACAGCTGAGCCAGGTGGTGGCAGAGAGCCTGGCCATTTCCACCCAACACCCATGTCTCCTACCAGCACTTGACATGGCCACATGTGCCTGATGGATGCCCAGTCCAACTTCCTCCATTATTCACACACAAACGTTCACTCCCCCAATAAACATCTTTACCCCCCACCTTAGAATCACTTCCAGGAGAACCCAGCCTGCAGCAATCCCTACTGCTGAGTTCTGGGAAACAACACAAATTTTAGGAAGCTGAAGCCTAAAGAAGTGAAATGGTATGCCCAGAACTCATGAGCCATCACAGACTAACCACAGGTGCCTCTCTCTTCCCACCATCATACTCCCAATCCACACTGCCATTTGTGAAGTGACTTCACATCCCTTGCCTTGCCCCCCCCCCCACAGCCCAGGCTCCCCTCTTGCCATGAATGAGACTCAGGTGATGAGCTGGTGATAACTGCTCCAGGACTCATTCCATGGTGTGCCCTACCTTCTCCTGGGCTCCTGCCGCACTATGCTGCTAGCAGCTGTAGTCAGTGTTCAGCACACACACATTCACTTTGATTGAGACAAGTTTGACAGACTTAGCAAATCTACTCAGACTCCACAGCAAAATTCAAGCTTCTGTCTCTCTATCCCCAAGACAGTAGGCCTGTGTTTCTTTTCAGAGGCCGCTATTAGCAGAACTGAAGAAAGGGTACAGCCAATGTTCAGTGTAAATGTTTGCTGAACCATGATTTGCAGAGCCATGGCAGTTTATACTGTTTTTCTTTCTATGGTTCCTTGTGCAATTAAACTGACTCAATTTTCACTTACTTATCAACATGAAGGAGATCCCCTCCTGGACTAAAACCCAGCTCAATGTTCTGGGAGCAGAGCTAGATTACCGTGGTACAGCCGGGAAAACCCTCATCCTCTCTAAGTTGTGTGCCAAAGAGAAAAATAAATATGCTTTTCAGCTTAAAAGTTAGAAAATCAAATTTGATTTTTGGAAAATGAACCAGACCAGATGTTCCACCCACAGCTGAGCCACAGAGCCTGGAAGATGGACCTTGGGGAATGTGCAAAAACAGAGAAGCCATGAGCAAGTGGACTGCCCTGGCCTCTGTTTCCCACACCTCCCCAGCAGCCCAAGAGCATTTTCTGCACCTTCATTGAGCAACCTTAAATGCAAGGAGCCCCCCGTTGGTCCTCTGGATAATGCCTACCCCCACACACAAATGTTGGGGCTTTCCCTTAGGATCCAATGGGGCCTCTCCTGACCTAAACTTCCAGTAGAGATTTTGTACTCTGGCCCATATTTAAAAATACAAAGCTTTGCACCAACCCGGGTAGCACCCTGCATACCACTGCCCTGGAGTCAAAAGTCAACTCAGAATTCTTCCCATCCCAGACACAGCTGGAAGGTGTCTGATGGTGGTCCAGCCACACTGGCCTTTGGTACACCTGAAGCATCTTCCTGGCTCATCCAATGCCCATGAACCATTCTGCCCATCTTTCAAGGCCAGCCAAGTCCCACCTTCTCCAAAAGCCTTCTCTGACCACTCTCATAGCCCACACAGATCCCACCCTATGTGAACTGCAGAACATTTAAATTAGTCCCCAGAACTCATTCCCAAATGATTGGTGTATATAACTATCTGTGCATGCATTCATCCAAAACACTTTTCATTTCAGTCCTCAGTGCTATTTTGAGCTCATAGGTTATGGTGCTCAATAAGAGAAAGACCCAGTCTTTGCAGGGGACAGACAATGATCAAGCAAACCAACAGCTGATAAAGTAACTGAAGGACATGTGGACGTCATGAAGAAACAAAGGCAGGTGACAGAATGGGCATGAAGGGGGCCAAGCAGAGGTGGTCAAGGATATCAGGGATGGTCAATCCAAGAGGGTGACACTGAGATGCCCTGAAGCCAGGTCAGGTGCCACCACATACACAGAAGTCCTAGGATAGTGAGAGGCTGAGAGCCTGGTGACTGGCATATTCCAACCTGTTCTTGAACCTCATGTGTCATCAGTTATGAGGACATCACACAGATGTGCCTGAGGTCAGCTCAGGTTCATTCACAGCCTCTGACCCAGGCTGGTGTCCTTCCTGGTGTACAAAGTCATGGACATAACTCACTGTCCCTGTCCCTCTTTCTGTAGTCATCAGCAAAGGATGTGGGAGGCTTCTGGAGAAGAGATAGGATGGCAAGGATGAGGGGTGAGTTCCGGTTGTCACACCAGAGTGGTGACAAATGCCAGCTCTGCTAATAATCACTGATAACATAGATGATGAAGATGGCTCTATTTGGGTGTTACAAGATCTCAGGTGATGCCCTGGAGATGCATCTTAAAATAGTTTCTGAAAAAGCATAAAGTGAAAACCTCATGCAGTTAAAATTACTCTTGAAATTTTGTAATGCAAAATGTAAACATCCTATACATTAAGAATGTAATGTAAGAGGTTTCCATTATTTTAATTGATACTGTGAACTGGGGTTCCCAGCCCTGCATAGCAACACTCCAGTACTGTGTGCACTACCTGGTCACTTGGTTTATCTCATCACACAGAGGGACCCAATTCATCAAAGGGGTCATCATGTGTGTCACTGCTGGTAACAGTGCAGCAAGTACATGAAGATTCCAACTTGCCAGCCTTTCCTGTTGGTCACTGGCCTTCACCTGGAGACAGTGTATCAGAAGGTCCTCTGAGTGTCCCTTAGCCAGTCTTCTGTCAGACCACCAGTTGCTTCTTTGATTCTTCCTTGAGAATATTAAAATAACCATCACCTCACATACATTGTCCATCCCCTCAGGAACCTCTTTCAACCCTTCATCAGTGGCAGAAAACCTTACAATCACTCATGTATTCTTCGCCTGAGTTGGCTTTAAATGCGTTGATTTTTTTTTCAGGCTTGATTGCATTTGTGGCCTCTAGATAAATGCTCATTGATGGAAACACTTATTTAAGGAGTGTCCCTCCCTCTGCCCTCCCTTCAGAGCTCTCTATTTCTTTGCATTCGTGGAGTGCAGGTCAATTAAATACCTTGATGATAGAAGTCTGCTGTAATGTCTAGAATGATGTGGAGGGAAGGCTTCCTTTAAACGTTTGTTGAATTTAATTAAACTGAATTTGTGATTTTATGCATACCCATCCTCTCCAGGTGAATGATGTGCTAAGCCTGTCTAACCCAAAATGAGAGGCCCATCTTAAAGTGAGTAAGAGCTGGGAGCTCAAGAATGAAGGTCACGGATCTCGGTAATAGAAGATTGTGTGAAATGTCACTGGATCATCAATCACCTGGGCTGTCTCCATGGCCCTTTCCATCATCCCTGTCATGAAAGTTAGTCCTCTGGGCCAACATCTTCTAGTCAGAATGCTGGGGGGTGAGCTGGAAGCACCCTATGCTCTGGGGTTATCCTAGGGTCCCACTTTCAGCCCTGGTTTGTCAGAGTTTGAATCTTGGTACTTCCAAGCCCTTTGATTACAATAACATGAACTTCTTCTAAGACCTCTAGGAAGGGACTTCCGTTTCAGGCTCTCCAAGGCAGCTCTTCACCAACCTGAGTGGCCCTTTGGCAAAAGTAGAGCATGTGAATGTGATCCTACCTGGCTGAGAAACTCAGAGAACAAGGGACATTGTGAGGGCGAGTGCAGAGGTATGGGTTTTTTACATTTCTCTTTCTGATGTGCACACATTGGGGAGAGAGGATGTAATATAATTATGGAGGAAGGTGGGCGAGATGGGACCACCATACAGTGAGATTAATTTCCTGCCACTGTGTGTGGACTCTGCCTGTGACCACAGCTGTACTCTGTACGTACATGTGAAAATAGGTGATGAGGATGCCCAACACCTGAACACCCCTCCTAAATGTGCAGCACATGTCTTTCCTGCCTCCTCTCACATCTCCCAAGAGCCGTTCTCTCCAAGTTTTGTTGAGCTTGAACAGTGAGAACAAAGGAAAGTGACTTTGACCTCCTCTGACTTTTCAGTTGATAAACACTTACAGCCAGCTCACTGAGCCACCAATTTGTTCCTTAACTTTAGTCAAGTTTGAGGTTAATTATTTTTTACTTAATAAGTGACTCAAAAGTGGATATTTCCCTGGGGCCCAGAACCAAACTGCCTCTCTTTCTCTCCCTGACAGGCACACACAAAATAATAGAATTATGCACATAGGTATCACATTTCTGCCTGAAAACCTTCTACTGTTCCTGCAGAGTGGAGTCCTATCTCTTCAGCCTGAGGGGCAAGTCCATCCCATCCGACCTTAAGCCAGTCTGTGGCTTACCCTTTCTAGGACATACTCTGACCTCAGAAACACCAAGCTGGAATGGAGCCTAAAGCAGAAACCACCCCATAGGAAAAACAGAGAGAGCCACAGAGTTTGGGGACATGTGGCTCAGGAGGCTGTATTCCAAAGGACCTCACCTGCTAGCACTGACCAGGGCCACACTGAATTTTTGTCAGTTTGTATCTGTGGACAGGTATCCTGGGGAAACTCATGGATTGGCAAAAGGCTGGGGACCCAGAGAGCATGCAGGAAGAGTCTCTCTATGCCTTGTGAATGGCCACATCAGGGGTCCCACCTACCAATACTGGCAATTGGTGTCTCAGAGCTCATCAGTGAGCAGTAAGTATGCACCTCATCCCTCCTGTTCTGAGGTAGGAGAGACTGTGGAATCAGGATGTATTCAGGGCCTAGCTTTTCTCCCCTTGTAGTGTGCATCTAGGAGACTTCTCCCAGGTGAGGGTGAGGACCAGTGTCTGTGCAGGGAACTGAAATCCTAACTTTGGCCCCCAGGAGTCTCCTATCACTGAGCTTTTCCCTATCTCTGCCCTTGGTCATGCTGATCCCCAAGTGTGGCACACCCTGTCCCACCCAGGTCTCCCACCATCCCCTCATCTCGCCCCCATCCCACACAGGTACACATCAGAGATGGGCCAGAGGTCCAGGCAAATGCTGATCCCCACCAAGCCTTGCCTTCAGGCTGTCTGTGGACTCAGAACTTCTCTCTCCTTCCTCTTTGAACAGCACAGGTAGACTTTTATCCATTCATTTACTCAACAGCTGTTTATTGCAGACTCACTGCCCTGGAGGGACTCTGGGGCCCTGAAAACAAAGGAACAACAGTTTAACAAATCTCAAAACATGACAGTAAGCAAAAAAAGCAAGTCACAGAAGATACGGTTTGTGTTTCATTTAGATCTGGTTCAAAGGGAAAACCAACCATAATGAAGGATACCTAAGTGATAAAACGAAAAGTTGGAGCATAAAATCACACAATTCATGGTACTGGTAATTCTCATGGTGGGGTGGGGGATGGTCAGCAGAGGGAATGGGCACCAATCTATTTCTCAGGCTGGCTGGGGTTGCATGGGTGATTGCTCTTTAGCTGTGAGTCTACATTACATATATTGCTTGTATATATGGTATGATTCATGTTTTTTTAAAAAGTCACAGATCTAGTTTGTGCCTGGCATATTGCTGGTTTGAGGCATGAAGAGGTTAAGAAGGCAAAGCCCCTCTGCTCAAGGGCTCCCTGTCTCCACTCCCATGAACTTCCACTCATAGGTGTCAGGGTCAGCAGAATGTGCTGGGGTCCTGGGTGGCATGGTCTTGAACACCCCTGAGCCTCAATTTCCTCATCACTAAGGTGGGGGACCTGTGGTCTTGCACAGAATTGCTGTGAGTTGCTGATGAGGTGAGGCAGGTAACAGGCCCAGCGCAGCACAGACTTTAGGGAGAAAGCAGGTATCATGCTATCATTGTTGTCATTATGATTACTAACTCAGCCCTACATCGTGGTTGTTGACATGACTGTAACTACTCTGTATGTTGACAATTTTTTTTGAGAACAGATGTCTTATTTTATGCATTTCTTTATTTTGCTCTGCATTTGTCATTTGGTAAATGAAGTATTCTACACATATATTTGAATCTGACTAAATTTAATCCTCTCAAAAAATGCCCTTGTGAAGCAGGCGGGACATTAATTCTTTAAATTATGAGTGGGGAAATTGAGACTCAGAGAGGCCAAATGGAGGCTCCTCTCAGCAGACAAGGCAGTTCCTCTCATGAAAAAGGAAAATGTAGAAACAGGAAGCTTACTTTAAAGAGTATGGATTTTCTCTGCATCTGAGAATTCAACCACAAACTAAAAAAAAAAAAAAAAAAAAAACAGGTTCAAAGTGTTGGGGGAGATAGTCCAGCATTGCTGTCCACCCACCATGAAAGCCAACCCTTCAGCATCATCAGAAACCTCAGTTTCCTAAAAGGGAAACTGCAGATACTAGCTTCACTTAGAAAATACTTTGCTTAAAAACTAAAAAGAAAAGTCTCCTTGGAGGTGCTTTGCTTTATGACTTTGCTATAACAAACTTCTTCCTTTAGTCTACAGGAAAAAGAAAAGTATGCTCACTGGAACTAAAGCAGAAATGAGCGAACTTCTCCAACACAGCTGTTCCCAGAAGCATATGTCCTGGTTGACTTTCTTGGGCAGTGAGGACACAGGGAAGGAGTCAAATGTAAGTCCTTGAGTCTGATATGTGGATGTTATCAAACAGCTGACCTCTCTGCTTGCAAGAATGATGTTCATCATGAGGATTATGGAGTGGGGGTGGGAATGAGAAATGGCATCTTCCTCTTTCTGCTTCACATGAATGTTGCTGAGGTTAAAACAAAACCAAGCAAGAGCTAAAGCAATTTTCATTTCCTAATAACAAGACTTAAGGCCTGACCTTGTTACTTCTGTCTCTAATCTTTGATTTTCATAAAAATTCCTTACATGACTGGCTTGTTCCAGTTCCCCAACTGTCACAGACTTTGAGTCTGGAGTTCTTTCTTGTCCAGCAAGAGAGTGGATGCAGAAATGAATATGAGAGAGGCTAACGTCTGGGAGGAGACAAGAGCCCTGAGTAAGCATCCTTTCTCTGTATTTATTAGGATCAGAAGGCTTACATACATGATGGATGTGCAGAAAGAAACAATAAAACAGTAACCATTAACTCATGTGTGTGAGAGAAAAGGGGTTTTCAAAGACATGCGGTGTTAGGGGTTAGGGTCAAGACAAATCAAAATCACAGTGCCAAGCAGGCAGTATTTACTGCAGGCACAGCCATTTAATGCAGGCATTGTGTCTGTTTATCTTAACTTTTCTGGGGACTAAGAAGAATGGGGCATGCCACCTCAGGGTTAATAAGGCATTTTCCTCACTAGCTAATCTGGGGTGCTTTCACCCTGTGGTGGCTTTCTACCCTATGCTTTGTTTTACTTAATGACTAACCCTGGATGCTTTCAATCTGCAGCTATGGCTTTCCTGTTCTCAGAAGCTTTCATCCTGTGGAAATGGCTTTGTGCTCTATGCTTTGTTCTATCCTGGGTGTTTTTGCCTTGTGCTGGCTTTCCACCCTAAGCCTTGTTAACTCATTGGTGTAAGCTCAGAGAATTCTTAAACTCATCCCCCACACCCAACCAGCACTGAGATCACTACATGATGCAGTGCTAAGCATTGATGTAATCAGGCATGGTCTGCTGGCTGTAACATAATTTTACTCAGATGCCAACCCAATGGCCAAAATTGTATTTTCCTCTAAAGCCAAGCATAGGAAAATGCACAAAATGTATAGTGAATAACAGTTTAAATATACCTCTGATGGCTGAGTCACAGTTGGATATTAAAATAGAGTTAAAAACACATTGATTCTTGGCAAGTTCATTCATTCATTCATTCATTCATTCATTCTTGTATCGTCTCATTCAACAAACATTACAGAGCACCTGCCATGTCCCAGGCACTGTGCTAGGTGGATTCCACCAGAGAGGAAAGAGGAGGAATGGTCAGTCTTTTGTGTATGAGTGAGTGTGTGTGGTATGATTATATATGAATTATATAATATATACATGGTGAAGCAAACATGAAGGACTATCTAGGCCAAAAGAGATTGTTTCTTAAGAGATATGCTTGGGATGTTCTGTGGGAAATGGAAGCGGTCCAGAAGGACTCTAAGCAGTCCGCAAGACAAACATGGTAGATGCCCAAAGTAGAATGATGGGAACAGCCAGGAGCAGAAGCCAGAGGGAGGATATAGTCCATCAGTAACCACCATCAGTCCTCCAAATTAAGCCTTAACCATTAGCCATTTATCTTGCCCCCAAATGTCCTAGAGCTGGAACCAGAGCCCTATGGTATGGTTTAATGGAAGCCACAGTAATTGGATTCTGCACATCAGCGGCTATGGTTCCTGCATGTGCTGAACATGCAGTGTGGCCTGTATTCTGGGGCATACATGTAGTGAATATATGGTCCTGACCCACTCTCAGCTGAAAGAAGTGACAGGGGCCATGGGAAGGGGGCAGGTGAGTAGTAGGGTCTTAGTAGGGCAGGAGACCCTCCTAAGGGGAAGTCCAGGGCAGGCTTCATGGAGGAGGAAAGAAGGGAATCAGAACTGACTAGTGGTGAGAGATGGGGGGTGGTTAACGTGGGGTACTTGCCAGGATGGGAGAAGCATGGGGGAAATGCAGGGATGAAGTGGGAGACACAGGGGGAAGGGGGGAGGGGGGGAGGCCTGGAGCATGAGCAATGGCTCTAAGCTGGACTCCAAGAAGGTGAGGGCCATGTGCAGTGCAGTGGAGGGAGTGGTGAGGGCAAAGTGGTTCTCAGGCACAGGAAGAAGTCCGGGGGTGGGAGAGCAGGCACAGTCAGGCACATGTTCCCTTTCCACTCAGTGTCTGAACTGGGAAGATGCAGTGCTGTGTGGGTCTCACCCCTGCAGACAGCCTCATGGCCTCACAGGGACATTCTGAGGAGGCAGAGGGACTAGAGGGCTCAGGGAGGGAGCCACATCAGCTCAGCCTCTGGAACAATCAGCCTGGTTGCCCACCTCCAACATCCTGCTCTCAGGGACTTCCCACCTTCGAGATGGGCCACCCAGGGAGATCCGTTTGCCTATCTTGAATTATTTAGGCACCAGAAGCAACGAACTGGATTTGTGCTAACTTCGGTGATTCAGACTTTTGGTTGTACAAGGGATACAGGCTGAACAACGGGACTGTCCTGCCTCCACAAGTGGACAGGTGCCCTGAATCTATAGGCTGTCACAGTCCAGAAAGAGGACATCCAAATCCCACTCTGCCACTTCTAGCTGTATGATCTCAGACAGCTCTCTGAACTTTGTGTCTTCCGTGGACAGAGAGACATTCTGAGTTCCTGTCTAGCGGGTTGTGAAGAAAGGAGGAGGTGCAAGGCAAAGAGATGAGAGCAGCTTGTCCCCATCAGGCATCAATGAGGCACCTTCCTCCATCCTGCTCTTCTTCACTCACACCTGTGCTGTGAGGAGCTCTTGAGGGCCTGCCCACCTGTCTGTCAGGTGTTTTCCTTCTTCCTGAGTGCCTAGCAAACTGAATGCTGCCTTTCTTGCAGGCAGGTGCAGCCAGGTGACCACAGAGTTCCTGCCAATGGGATGTGGGTGAGGGAGGTGAGCCAATTTCTGGTCCAGGACTTAAGAAGTGGCTATGTCTTCTCCACACTCCTTCCCTTTCTGCAGCTGGATACAGGTATGGACAATGAACCTCTAGGGAATGGAATACATTGAGGACAGATCCCTGGGAGGAACCTTCAGATGGAGGTGAGCTAACCGCCAACCAGGAAGTCACCATCGTGAACTTTTCAATGAAGAGGCAATTAACTTCTGTCTTTGAGACTTGGACATTTGTGGTTCTTTTTTCTATAGCAGCCAGCAACCCTAACTGAGGCAGACCCAAATTATCTGCAGAACTTCTTAGAAGTAGAGTGGCATATGGAAGATCTGTGAGAACAAAGCAAGGGGATTCAGAAAAGCATAAAAGGCTGTGCTTCTCAGATCTGGTCAAGTCCGAGACAAGCACATGCCTCAGACAAGAGAACAAGTCCTGTGCCTGCTCAGCCCAGGGCTCATGGCCTTCCTTAAGATTGGCAGGTTCAGCCCATAACACAGAGGCAGGGCAGTAAGCCATAGATCCACACTCTGAAGATCTAACTTCCCAGAATAAATGTCTGACCACATGTAACCCATAATCATCTAATGTGATTAGGTCTAACAGCCCTACTTAGCCTGATGAAGAAAAAATCTGAAAAAGCAGCAGCAGAATGCTCTAATTAGGAGGCTAGAACAGCAGGACAAGCAACATTTATTATAGGGACCCAGACCCAGCTGTCGTTGCCACTCCTAACAGCTGCAGGCCACTCGCTGCTCCCCTGCATGCCCCTCAGCATATCTGCAGCTGGTGCAAGACCCATCACACATCTGGCCTGGCTCTTGTGTAGTCCCCATGTGCTGGCACAAGCCAGAAAAACTCTCCCTTTTGAAGGAGACATGGCAAGCTTCTGGACAGAATTCACTTCTGAACCAGGGGACTCCTGGTTGGGATATTTAACTGACTGGAACATGCTCCAGGATGTGCTCTCAAAGCCCAGACACACCTGTGCATGGAACATGGTAAAATCTCCCTCCCCTCCTTTCCCCGCCTTCCTGCTCCAGTGCCAGAGTCATGGCACTGCAACACACTGCAGGTGGGAGGGGGGGCGTGCAGGTGACTAAACCACAGACAGGAAACAGCACACCCTGGGCCCTGCCCCTGCTCTCTAGCATGGGCACTGGCAGCTCTGGAATCCCAGCTCAGCCATTCACTTGCTCTGTGGCCTGAGGCAAGATACTCAGCATTCCTGGGCCTCTCTCCTCAGCTGAAAAGCAACCATGCAATTTGCACTTATTTCACACGTTGCTGGGATACCAGGTGGACAATGTGCTCCGATATGGCTCAGCACCGATGCCATAGAACTGCCCATATCATCAGCATCCTCATGAGGCATGAAGCCTTGACAAATCATAGCTGAGCTCATGTGAGTCACAGAGCTTCTTTGAAACTCCGTTTTATTTTCTGAGGGGTGATGGAAGAGCCTCTGCCCTGCTGTCCCTGGTGGTGGTGCAGCGAAGCACACAGGATGCACAGAAACCGGCTACAAATGCGCCATGACCACCTGCTGTCACTGATTCCTAGCCATGGGACACCAGGGCAATTCTCAGGATGTCAGAAGGCACAGGCACTTGCAGTAACTGCTGTAGGTGGCCAGTGCTCAGAGCGTGAACTGCCTGAACTCCATGTGAGTATGGAGTGACTATGTGAAAGCATGAAGCGTTTTTCACTCATGACCCAGTGGTCAGGGCAATCTTACCAACAGCTCCATTTGAGGATGAGTAAAGAACATTTAAATTAATTAAGAGTACGAACATTTCCGTGTCCAGGCAGGGACATGGCTTTAACAGGCCTCTATCCTACAATTTGGCTCAGCTCTGGGCAAGGTTGCTGGGTCTGCAGGCAGAGCTCTGGCTTTGCTCCCCAGGCTTCTCAGCTGGGGGCGTGGGGATTCTCAGAAACGTGTGTTGACATGCTCCTGCCTCCCTGCTTCCTACTGCCAACCCTTCTAAGTGAGCCACCAGAGTCCTTTACCCACACCATTCACCTGCTTCCCTCACAAAGCTGTCACTGGTAGACTTGCGCTGGAGCCACCTTCCCTTTTCTACATCATGATCAAGGGTTGCTGCTTTGTTCGAATAAAAATTGTGCAGAGTTTCAGAGTAACTTCTAGTAACAAGAGAACATGTGACATCCTAGAAGTTGGAACAAAAGCCAAACCTCATGAAGAAGCCACAGATGACTGTAGTAAGCATGGGCATGTGGGGACCCAGGTGGAGCCTGGGGACTAGAGGGTGGAAGTGTGCAGAGACTCAGGCCAGGGAGCAGCCCCCATGGCTCCAGGAGGGCGGGCTGTTCTTTGCAGAGAAAGTAACTCCAACAATGTGTGTGTTTACAAGGACATCTTTGCTTGGGCCTGTGGCCTGTGAGGAAGCACTGGGTGGTGAGCGAGGATGGGGTTGTAGTGGATTCTCATAGGGGTTGAGGGGAGGCAGCAGCTCCTCTCTCAGGCAGCTCTGTCAGTCCTTGTTTCACATCTCTGAATCCAAATGTGACTGGGCTCTTCTTTGGGTCACTGAGTCCTCAATGGTCAATAACAGCAAAACAGCAAATGTGCAAAACTGGACAAGAAATTCATGGCATGATGTGCGTGGCTTGTAGCAAATAATGGGAGCAAGTTTGCACCTGCGTGCTATCCCCTCAGATTCTCCTCAAGGTGGGGTTTGCCCCTGGGGGACATAGATGCCAGCAAGGAGCCAGCCCGGGGTCCTGGGATCTCCTACTAACTCTCCATATGGACTTCTAGATTTGAGGTGTACTGGCTTGGAAAGCAGCACAGTACCTGCAAGTGGGAAGTGAGATGCAAGAGGCCTCCCAGTAGGGACTGATTAAACACACTGGAAATAAACCACAGGCATTCATTCAAGGGCACACCATTGGCCCTTGAAAGCCTTAGGGTGCACATGCTCAAATGCCTCTGGAAAACTCTCTGAGACTAGCGGTTAAGGAAATCTGAGGCTGCAAAAGTCTGATCACTTCATATTATATAGGCATACATAAATTATTGAGAACAGCTGTAGCAAAACATTTACTATACCACCAGTGTGATTCTCTCCAGGCAAAATTATAGAGAACATTTTTCTTACAACTTAAGAACTTTCTTCCTAAGCAGGGAGGTCTTTCTTCCTAAGAACCTTTTAATATCATCTCAAAGTCCCAGCTTCCCAAATACATACATATAATTATTATTTATGTATGTATTTGGGAAACTGGAACTATATAATATATACCATGTTATATACTACATAAATATATACTAGACCTTAATGTGTTATAAAATTAAATATCACATGTTATTATATAATTATATACATTTATATAGTAAATATATTTGGATAGCTGAGATATTGAAAAGTTATTAAAAAGCCTCTTAGGAAGAAAGACTTCTTTGCCTCAGTCAGTTTCCCAGTCTGGGACTTTCAGGAGTGGGCTGGATTTTTGCTTTCCCAGCTCCTGAAGCTCGGTCCTGCCAGAGGTGGGATCAGGCTGCTTGACAAGGGGTGACTGGCCAGAGCAGGTTCACTAACTCTGTGAAGTCCCTACATCATTACCAGGGAGAAGGGAGCCTGATGACCCAGCAGGCACAAATTTATGCCCCCAGTAAAACCACACTGATTTGGAATTGGAATTGATCTTAATCTCTGTCCCTATAAAGCAGAGCCTGAAACAAAAGTGTCCCTGCTAACACTTCCCTGGGAAATCCAACCTGATGGAAACAGGCATGAGCAGGGAGGACAGTGAGGTAGGGAAGGTCAGAACCAAGGGGCTGTATTACTGGGCTGGCCACAGGTCACAGGTCTCTGGACTTCCTCAGGGAGACATCTGATCTGCTGTCTTAGAAGAGTTTGTAGAGGTGGGACAGACACAGAGGAAAGGAGAAATCATCCTCTGGCTTCTATATCCCATTGATCAAAAGTCATGCCATGACACAGCCACCCTTTCATACATATAGGCTGCATCATCTGGCCATCGCTAGCAGCCACCAGGGAGGGAAACCAAATCCCAAGAAAACTCTGGGCCCTCCACTGAGCCTTGGACACTACAGCCCCACCACCAGGAGGCAAGGGAGCTCCAGATAGAGACCTCCATTCTGAGGTCTACAAAGATGAGGTAGGAGCCAGATGATCTTCCTGGAGGGTCAGCAGTGCCATAGAGAGGAAAACCAAGGCCAGGACTCGGTCACTGAGTGGGGGACCAATCCTGGGAGCATGAATTAAGCCTAAACTTCCTTCATTCTCCCTGCCCCGCCTAGGCTGTTGTCAGGGACAGGGGAGGGAGAGGAGGTGTGTAAGCTGCCTAGCCCACAGTGAGCAGGTTGGTAACATTAGGGTTACTATCAGCATTAATATTGCAATAAGAAAAATGGCTCTTGTACATGTTTTATTTGGGTAAGTCTGAGAGCCAACTGTTACATAGGCAGCAATTTCGGGGAGCTGATTGTTAAACTGTTGGAAGGGGTGTTTACATCAACCACAGAAGTCAGAAGACACTACAGGTCAGGGTTTCTTTGTCAGTTATTTTCCTTCTGGATTGCTGGTTTACTGCCTGGTATAGTCAAATTTCTTTACTTCTCAAATTAAATTAGAAAAGATGGTCCTGGAGTCACCTGCATGGACTTTGTCACTGTGTGTCTATTAACATGTAGATTCTCATGTTGCACTCCACACCTCCAGGGGCTTGAAGACTGTGAAGACTCCTTTCCACTCTCCTCAAGCCTCTGCTCAGGTGGGGTCACTTTTGCCTTCACCTCCTTTTCATGCTCAATACAGTGTCTCTGTTTGAACAGTTAAAAAAGAGCCCCATTTACTGATTTTGTCTAAGGATGGACACAGTGGCCTGGTATGTTAATGATTATAAGTTTAAAATGTAAAAAGCTGATTGTTTGATGTATAGGTGGCAGTGAGACCTTCAGCAGATGACTCACTCCCTTTCAAAGGCCTCCAAAGGAGACAGACATGTCAAAAACATGTGTGTGCAGGGAGTCACAATCTTCCGCCTGCGTGCTGCTCAGAACAAGGCATTCCTGGGGGCTCACAGAAATGGGGATCCAGGCCCACACTGCTATGCTTTTATCCAGACCAGCATGTCTCAGACCTGAACATGTACATGAAACACCTGGAAATTTTGTGAAGGGGCAAGTTCTGATTTGGCAGGTCTGGGGTAGGGCCTGAACTATTCATTCATTCATTCATTCATTCATTTATTCATTGAAATAAACAAGCCACCAGACATGTTGATGCTGCTGGTGTGGGGATGACACTTTCATGGTAAGGATCTGTGCTACACTATAACCCACAGAATCTTCGTGAAGTAGGTAGTTGGTGTTCCAACCCCATTACTGATAAAAGTATTATCACTCTTTATGTATTAATTGTTGGTGCTTGCTACCTTTTTCTCATGGTGTCTCAGCTCAGACCCCTAGTCCTCTGTTTCAGTTATCTGTTGCTGCGTACTTCAAAACTTTTCAGCTTAAGTCATAATAACAAATTTGAACTGGGCTCATCTGGGCAGTTCTCCTGTGCTGATAGTTTATGCTAGAGCTGTGGCACCTGATGTTCATCTATCTGATACTGCAGTTAGGAGAGAGAGAACCACTAGGAAGTGAGCATGCATAGCTCTCTCTCTAGGTGACCTTACCTCCCACTAGCTTAGGCTCTTTGACAACACAGTGGCTTCAGTCCACTTGGACCTCTTACGTGGCAGCTGGCTTCCATGAGAGAGTGTTCCAAGAAGACAAACCTTAATGTGCAAGTATTTATCAAACCTCTGCTGGCATCACATTTGCTAATAACCCACCTTGAACAAGTCAGATTCGCAAGCCCAGGGCCAAGGGGAGGTGGGCCATGCAAGGACAAGGTCACCAGGCAGGGTGGTTCTTGAGCCACAAATGCAACAGTCTGCCATCACCTCTAACCTCTGATTCCCTTCTTCATTCATCCTCATTCATCAATCCTTATCTCAAAAAACAGTTCCCTTAATAATTATCTTACAAATAGCTCACTTAGGAGAGTATTAGATCTTAACAATTATCATTAGAGAGCTGCTTTTTGAATTCAGCTTCATTTTAACATTTTAAACAGTTCATTACAAGTTCAGAAACTCTCATTGTCATGCAAGATTTGCTTGCTTAAGTTATTACATTGAAAATTAATTAATTCTTTTAGTCATATTTTTTAATGGAAGATGAATTTAATTCTTTCTATAATATGACAAATTTCTGCTAAAGACTGACAGAAAGGGATATTAATCACTGTTCTCATTTCAGAAACCATCCTGCCAACCCAATTTTATTACTTTGTGGTGAAAGAATGGGTTAGCATTGCCACTGGCAAAAAGAGAATCAGGGCCTCACAGCTAGGGTTATTATTATTACCGAAAGGGGACGTGACTAGTGGGACACTCAGAGGTCATCACAGGAGACCAACAGTCATAGCACCTGTAAGTAGCTGTCAGCATCCTTGGCTTACATTTCAATGTTCTGCAGTTGTACCTGGGGTGTTTATAAGGAATAGGTGTGGGGATATCCCTCTGGCATTTTCCATAAAACCCATTTTGTGCTCACTTTTTTTTCATTAGAAAATAATAATATTTTTCACTACAAAGTAAAAATGACTCGGATGGAAAGAATGAAATGAAAAATCAGCTTCTCTTACCTCACATGCTTAAGTGCCAAACCTCAATCTTCCAGAGTCCAGGTTCTTGGGTGCTCAAAAAATGTGCATGTAACACAACAATGCTCATTTGTGTGCACATGTTCATGATTTGCACTAATGGCAGCCCACCCTAAATGTGGGTGTGCACCTGCATGCCCTTGAAGGATCAACTTGACAAAGCACCTTGGAGACCTTTCCATGTTGATGCATGCAACTCCTTCCTGGTCATAATCTCCTTTCTCATTGGTGATGCTTCTTGAAGATAATCTGAGCAATTTCTCAGCTGCAGACATGGCCATTGGCCATTGATCTGTTTAGATTTCTTGGGTCTTCTGGAATCAATCATCTAGTTTATATGAATTTTCAAATTTATTCATATAGAGTTAAGCAAAGTATTCTTTTGAATTTGAATTTGAAACATGTTTTCTCTATCTGTGGCTTCTTCCACTTCCTCCTTTTGAATTGTCCTTATTTTAATCTGCTGAATTGTGTGTCTATGCATGTAGTTACATACATATAGCATACGTGCTCATGGGAGCACATTATGAATGTGCACGTACGTGTAAATTCAAATCAGCTCCTGAGATTATATTCTACTTCTCATATTCTGTTTTCAACAATTTCTGCTTTCATTTTACTAAATTTCCCGCCTTATCTTTTCTAAGCCTAACATTGTTGGATTTTTTTCTTTGTCC
This sequence comes from Prionailurus viverrinus, assembly GCF_022837055.1. Classification (NCBI taxonomy): domain Eukaryota; kingdom Metazoa; phylum Chordata; class Mammalia; order Carnivora; family Felidae; genus Prionailurus; species Prionailurus viverrinus. The sequence continues at coordinate 49,493,001 of NC_062563.1, forward strand.
AAATTGCTTAGTTTATTTTCTTTACTTTTGTGAACAAGACACATATTGAAGGCTAAAATAAATTTATCTGAGCACAGCTTCAGCTACATGACATTATTTTTACTATTATCTAGAGAGTCATCAAAGTTTATTTTATTTAATTATGTTAAAAGAATGTGGTTTTTGATTTTTTAAAGAACAAAAAGGGGGGCACCTGGGTGGCTCAGTCGGTTAAGCGTCTAACTTAAGCTCAGGTCATGATCTCACAGCCTGTGAGTTCAAGCCCCACGTTGGGCTCTGTACTGACAGCTCAGAGCCTGGAGCCTGCTTTGAACATGAATCTCCCTCTCTCTCTGCCTCTCCCCTGCTCATGCTCTGTCTCTTTCTTGTGCTCTCAAAAATAAATAAACATTAATTAAAAAAAAAAAAAAGAACAAAAAGGTAAAAAGGAAGACAGAACTTTTGATGTATACAGTGCTTTTCTAGCAGTTTAACAGACAGAAGGATTTTGTAAATCCTTCAAAAATAATTGGAAATAATGGTCTTCTCTGTTTTCAGTATATAAAGTTTCTAAAACCCGCACATTCTTTGCTATTCCTGATATTGGTTTATTTTTTGATCAATCTCACCGGGGTTTATAAATTTTATTAAACTTTCAACAAAACAACTTCAATTTTGTTGACTATTTCTATTATATATATGTTTCCTACTTTAGTAGTTGCTGCATTTTTAGTTATTTTGTCCCTTTCATTTATTTTGGGTTTAGTTTGCTATTCCTTTTATAATTTCTTGATATTTATATCATAAATTTCAGCCTTTCTTCCTTTTTAACATATACAATTAAAGCTATAAATTCCCCGCTAATCATATTTTTAGCTTTACCTCACAAGTTTTAATATGTTATAAATTTTAAATTATTTTAAAATATTTCCAAATTTTTATTTTGATTTCTTCTTGTTCCTATGGATTGCTTTAGAAATAGATTAACTTCTATACATATGGGGATTCTCTAGATGTCATTTTTTTTGTTTTCTATCTTAATTCAGCTGCTGTCATAAAACATACTTTGAATGATCTCAATCCCTCAAATTTAGGAGGCATGCTGTGCCTCAGCAGCAAACCATGTTAATGCTCTCTATGAATATGAATGTTAATTGTATCTGAAAAGTTTAGTTCAACATCTAGACATACAATTTGGGTCAGGTTTCTCAATGTTGTTCAAACTTTCTATTTCCCTACTGCCTTTTTTGTTGTTGTTGTCTGCTTATTCTATCAACAGTTGAGAGAAGGGTGTTGAATTCTCCCACTAAATTGTGGGTTTGTATTTTTTTCCTTTTAGTTCTATCAATTTTGCCCTATATTTTGATGTTACATTATTAGGTGAATATAAATTTAGAATAATTATATATTCCCTTATTATCATTATGTCCATTATTATTATTATGAAAAGATTCTCTTTTATAAGTGTTTTGTGCCTTAAAGCGCATATTGACTGATATAACTATACAAGATTTCTTCTGGTTATGATTTCATTTATATACTTTATTTCTTTTTGTTTTCAACTTTTTCTTTCTCTATATTTAAAGTCAGTCTATTATAAGCAATGTGTGCTATATTTTCCTCACACAACATAAAATTATTCATCTTCCAATTAGAGAATTTTTCCATTTATATTTAATGAAATAATTGATATGTTTGGATGTGATCTACACATTTCTAGTCTCTGTATTGCCTGTCTGTTCTATGTTAATTTCTTGCCTTTTTGGGATTATGTTTATCATTCCACTATCATATTTTTATTAGTTTGTTAATTAATTATATATTTTTTGCTATGTTTGTGTAATGATTACCATAGAAATTACAATAGCAAATTCTCATATTTTTGTTGTTTTTACTTCTTCCCAGAAAATTCTAGGAACTTGAACATTTAAATTTTAGTTACCCCAACCTATAATTATACTCACTATGTATATTAATTCACTATATATTTTAAACCCCACAAGACATTCTTATACAGTCAATACTTATTTAAATTTCCATAAATTTACCTATTCTGTGTTTGTTCCTCATCAAATTTATAAATCTTCACCAGGGATTATTTTTCTCTTCCCTTCAGTATTTATCTTACTGTAGGTCTGCACTTGACTTATTCTCTCACTTGTGTGTGGGTGTTTCTGAATGCATCTTTCACACTAATTTTTGAATGATATTTTCACTAAGCGTAGAATTAAATACTGTAATTTTTTTTTCAGTACCTTAAATTTTATTGTTACATTGCATACTAACTTCCTTCGTGTCTGTTGGGAAGTCAGATTGAAGTATTTCTTTTTTCTCTGAATACTTTAAAGGTTTTGACTTAGTTTTAGTTTCTCAATAGTTTTACTATTATCTGCCTAGATGTGGTTTTCTTTATATAGATCGTACATATTGTTTATACTTCTTGAATCTGTGGGTTGATGACTAACCAATTCTGCAAAGTTTTCAACAATTATCTCTTTAATATTATTTTTACCCTATTTTTTTGTTCTTTGTTGCAGTCTCTAATTAAACATGTGTTAGATCTTTTCCATATGCCCTGTCTCCTAAAATCTTTTCTCTATTTTTAATTCCTTTCACTCTATGTATCAGTCTAGATATTTTCCTTGAATTTATCTTTCAATTGACTAATTCTCTTTTAACTGTGTCTAGTCTGCCATTAAACTCATTCATTAAGGTCTTAATTTTAGTTATTTTAATGTTACAATAATAAAATTTGAATTTTATTCCTTTTATAACTTCTGATTTTTGGCTAAAAGTTTCATGCTAAGGGCACCTGGGTGGCTCAGTCAGTTAAGCATCTGACTTCGGCTTAGGTCATGATCTTGTGGTTTGTGAGTTTGAGCCCTGCATCAGGCTCTGTGCTAACAGCTCAGAGCCTGGAGCCTGCTTCAGACGCTGTGTCTCCTCTCTCTGACCCTCCCTTGATCATGCTTTGTCTCTGTATGTCTCTCAATAACAAATAAACGTTAAAAAATTAAAAGTCTCATGCTATTCTTTTATCTTCTGTAACATAACAAATAATTTTATTTTAAAGTCTATATCTAATAACTTCAATATCTGGGTCCCCTGTGGATCTGATCCTATTGTTTTGTGAATATTATTGTTATTGTTGTCTTTCATTCATGTTATCTGGTCTTATTGTATCATTTTTATAAAAGCTTCCACTTTTAGTTGAAGGTTACTTTTTCAGGAGTGGTTGATGTATGAATGCTGTTCCTCAAGTTTTGGTATATTTGAAAACGTCTACTTTTAAATTTATATCAGAAAAATTTTCCAGAAATTTAACTCTTGGGTTTTTTTCATCTAATAAATTCAAACATATTGCATTGTAATCTACTTGCATTCACTCTTCCTTTAGGGAAGACTGGAACAAAACTGATTTTACCCATTTTCTATTAACTGTATATTTTGTGTAAGACCCTGAAAAATTATTTATCTTCAAATACTGAAATGTTCACCAAGATACTTTTTGGAAGATATTCTTTCTGTATCGGTTTTTCTTAAGTCATGACATTCCTTCTCATTCTGTTCAATCAGGTTACTTTATTCTAGGAGTATTTTCTTGTGTTCTACTTTAATATTTTTGTCTCTTCCACTTCTTGAATTCTTGTGTTCTTGACCACCATTTATATGTATATATGGTTGTATCTTTTTTAATTTTTCCCATTATTTGTATCTCTTTGTTATTTTCCAAGTATATGATCCATACCTCTGCTTATACTTTTAATGTTGGCTTTTTTTTAACAGTTTGTGCTTCTAATGAGACTTTATTTTTACCATTTTACTTTTATTTTCTTCCTTAACTCATCCAGTCTAATATTATCCCTCCATTATCTTACCTCTTCTCTTATTTCTAGTATATTTTCTTTGTGTTATTTTTCCTTACAACTTATTTCATCAGCCAGTGTCCAATTTAAAAATAAGCCTCCTCAGGCATGTTAACAGAAAGAATCAATATAAAACATGATCAATCAAGTACTGGAGAACTGAAAAGGAAAAAGAGAAACACTGAGGTATCATGAAAATAATGACTGTTGAAAGCCACTACCATCCTTAGGCCAGAGAATCAAAGTAAAATGTGGGAATATTAAGGTATATAACTTTAGCAAATGGACATCCTCAAGCTGGAAACTAGACTTTTGAGTAGGGGTTGCTGCTTGGTTATGCTGGTGTTTCCAAGCTCCGTGGAAGTTTCCCAAGGGTCTGTGGCCCAAATATCTCTGGGTGGGACTAATTGGCCAGTGGTAGTATATCAGGAACTGAGAGGAATATACTGGAGCTAAGACTCCTGATGAGGGGGTGCTACCTGTCCGATACTTGTCTCTCTAACCTCAGAGGGAGAGGTCCAAGGAGTTGAGACCAAGAACAAGAGAAGAGGCAATGCTTGGCTGGTCATGATACATCAGGATCTCAAGGAGGGGTCTCATAGTACTATGACCCAGACTCAAAGGAGGGGTCCCAGCTGAATGCTGCCTGTGTCTCTGAATGACAGGAGGTGACTGGGTTCTATGAATGTGAGAAAACTGTAAATAGGATTCAGCTGCTGCTATAAGAAGAAATTGCCACCGCTGGAGTGAAGAAGAATTACTCCAGTAATGCTGACAGGGACAGGAAGTGTTCAGGAGGGAAATAGTGGGTTGTCCCTCTTACAGCCTTGAAGTCTCCCTCTAACATCCCCCTCTTGGAAAAGCACAATGGGGAGCCATTAAGAGATCAGGATGTGTCTGCAGAGTCCCAGACCTTGTATCAAAGAGCAGAGAGGAGGGCAACAGCCAGGAGGAGACAGCTTGGTAGCCAACATACTTCACAAATGTTTGTCCAAAATTTCTTTCTATTTATAGCTCAAGCCTTCAGACATGTATTTTTTTTTAAGTTCTTTCCTCTTTTGGGGGTAGTATCACTGCATTAGTTGCTGGTTCCTGTCTGAGTGTGAAGGGAAAGGAAATAAACTGGGTTGGTAAAACATCTTAACACAAGTGCATTGTTTCATGTTATAGTCACTTAGTTTTTACTTAACTTTAGCTAATCTGATCTATTGATGGTTGTGTGTGCTCCCACTTTACCCCACCTGGGTAGTCATCATTACTTTGTACTTTTTTATTTTTGATTAGGTACAAATTATACCTTATTTTCCAGCCATTCTTCACAGTGTGTGGTTTGAGGTAGTGGCTTTTTTTTCTAGCTTAGTTGAACATGGAGACTTCCTCTTCATTTTTTCATTCCTTTGGGATCTTTTTGGTTGGTAAGTAATAAAATATAAATAACTTTACATTGGTATTTTCAACTAGAAACCATAAAATTAGTATTGAAGCCATTATGCATCATAGTTGTTCAAGGTCCATTGTAATTAAACACTTTGAATTTGAGTTCAAAAAAAGACCGCTGTTCTTCTCTAACTCATTATGTTTCCTTTTTACTAACTTGGCTCTTAATAAACTCAAAACAATATATAAAGGTCAATTTTAGTAACTCTAGTTTTTATATTCACTCTCCAAATGCTTCTTTTGATTCCTTTATGATGTAGATATCTACTTGAAGTCTCTATGCCACTTGAAATTCTGTCTGCAAGCAGATAATGTATAAATGATAATTTTTAAGGTTCAATAGGATCAATTAGTTCAGATGTGGATATCATGCTGCAGCATTTGAATGAATTCTCCAGACATTTTTCTAAGAGGGTCCCCCACTGCTAATAAGGTTTCTCAGTAGTAGCATTTTAGGCATTTTGGGGCAAGATTAGGCCAGGTGCAGGGAAAGTGACACTGATGAGCTTTGGTTTGTGCACCTTACTCTGCTTGGCCAGGACTAGTGAGTGCCACTTGCTGCACTGGGACTGAAACCTATGGCTGGGTGGTCTTGTGAAGGTCTGCAAGTCACCCTGGGTCTTCCAGCCCTCACTTGTAGAGTGATAATGAGTAATGATATCTTCCTCATAGGATGTTGTGGGGAGTTGTGTGCTTGTATATATTTCCTGTCCTTTCCCCAGATTAGAAAATGTCACCATTCCCACCCATGCTGGTGTGCACATGATGGCATATGAAACTTTACCTTTATGCAGAGTGGACAAAGTTCTTACATAGGAGTCATAGTCAACAGAGCATTGAACTTAGGAGGTCTGAGTCCTCAGTAATCAATTGGTAATTGTTGGCTTATGTACTTCAGTGATAGAGGCCCACAGGTTCTTCTGGAATCCCTTCTTCTTCGTATTGGCCCAATGAGTCTGAGCTATACTTGCCCAGGTCCCAGGACATGTATTTTAATGTCCACCATGATCATGATTTTTACTCACTTTAACTTTACTCATTTTAACAGACAAATATCTTTAGTCTGTAACTGCCTACCCTTCTTTAGTTATGAGCCACTAGAGGGTCTCATTTCTGCTTTCATTGTACTCCCTGACCACCCCCACCAGATGTTTTATCTGGTATATAATGGGTGCTTCAATAAATTTTGGCCGAATTTAATTAAAATGGCAGTGCTTGGCACATAATGTGTGTTAAAGACACGAAATGTATGAGTGAGGAAGGATGGAGCAAATGAGTAAATGAATGAATGCTGTGAAGACATCTGGTAAGTTACCTGCAATTAAGCACCCACTCTGTGCCAGATAACATGCAGGGTACTGCTTAAAGGAGAAATAGAGATGGGCATGTCCTCCTTTTTCAAAATAAAGAATATTCTCTCAGGTCTGAGACAAAGTGGTTTACTCACAGAAGCGTAGGATGATTTCCCAGCGTTGGGCTTAGAGCCCTTTCAAGAGAAAATGACATATGGTCAAAGAGAAAAGTAATCATAAATCTTTCTATTATATATCCTTCTGGAGCCTAGGCAAGCCAAGCTCCTTACTGAGAAAAGCAACTCAGGATATGTAATTTGGCATCATCACAACATGCAGAGATTTTCTTTTGGTGGTATAAAATTTTATGCAACATAAAATTCACTTGAAGTGTAAAATTCAGGTGGTTTCAATATATTCACAATATTTTATAACCAGAGTCACTACCCAATTCCAGAATATTTTCATCACTTCCCCTCCAAAGAAACACATATTCATTACCTGTCATTTCTATTGCTCCCTTACCCCAGTCTCTGGCAACCACTCATCTACTTTCTGTATTTATGGATTTACCTTGTGGACATTTTATATAAATGCCATACATATTGTGAGTTTTACATAATGGTGGCCTTTTGTATCTGCCATCTTTAATTTAGCATAGTATTTTCAAGGTTCATCCATGATAGCATGTATCAATACTCTCTTCCTTTCGTAGCTAAATAATACTTCATTGAATGGGCATACCACATTTGTGTGTCCATTACACTTGAAGGTCTTTGGGTTGTTTCAACCTTCTTTATATTGTGAATAATGCTGTTCTAAACATTTGTTTACAAAGCATTTGGGGAAATATGTGTTTTCAAATCTTTTGGATATATACTTTCAAGTGGAATACCTGAGTCATAGATAACCCCATGTATAATTTTTTCAGGAACTTCCAAACTGTCTTCCACAGAAGTTGAATTTTTTTACGTTCCTACCACCAGCGTGTAAGGGTTCTAATTTCTCCACATCTTTATCAATACTTGTCATTGTCTTTCTGATTATATCCATTCTAGTGTGTAGGAAGTGGTATCTTAACATGGTTTTGATTTGCATTTCCATGATGGCTAATGATGTTGAGTATCTTTGCATATGCTTGTTGGCTATTTGTAGATCTTCTTGGAGAAATGGCTATTTAAGCCCTTTGCCCATTTTTTAAATTATTGTCTTTTTACTTGATCTTTTTATATTCCAGATACTAGATCCTTATCAGATATATAATTTGCAAATATTTTCTCCCATTTTGTGGGTTGTCTTTCCACTTTATAGGTAGTGTCTTGCAATGCCCGTAATTCTTAATTTTTATAAAGTCCAGTTTATTTTTTGTTTGTCTTTTTTATGATTTTTATATCATATCTAAAAAAACTATTGCTTAATCTAAGGTCACAATGATTTATAGCTATGTTTTCTTCTGTACATTTTATGGATTTGGCTCTTACATCAGGATCTTTGGTCCATTTTGAGCTATTTTTTTCTATATTGTTTGAAGTAAAGTCTAACTTCATTCTTTTGCCTAAATCCAATTGTCCCAGTACTATTTGTGGTAAAGACTATTCTTTCTTCATTCAATCATTGTGGCACTTTTATTGACAATCAATTGATCATAGATGCATAGGTTTATTTCTGGACTCCAATTCTATTCCACTGATCTATAGGTTTGTCTTATGCCAATACCACATTATCTTGATTACTATGTTTGTAGTAAGTTTTGAATTAAGAAAGTATGAATCTTCTAATTTTGTTCTTTTTCAAGACTGTTTTGACTATTCTAGGTCCTGTTTCCATAAATATTTTAGATCAGTTTGTTCATTTCTGAAAAAAAATTTGATTAAGAAGGCATATAATCTGCAAATCAATTTGAAGAGTATTGCCATCTTAACATATTTATCCAATCCATGATATGGGATGCTTTTTCATTTACTTAGGTGTTCTTTAATTTCTTTCAGCAATGTTTTGTAGTTTTCAGCATACAAGCCTTACAGTTCTTTGGTTAAATTCATTAGTTTTGATGATATCACAAATGAAACTATTTACTTAACTTTATTTTCAGATTGTTTATTAGCAACATATGGGAATACAACTGATTTTGTATATTGATTTTGTATCCTGAAACTTGGCTGAAGTCTCTCATTAGCTCTAATACTTTCTTTGTGAATTCTTTAGGATTTTCTATGTAAAAGATCATGTCAGCTGCAAATGCATGTAGTTTTACATCTTCATTTCCAATCTGCATTTTTTTTTAATTTCTTCTTCTGGCCTAATGGGCTTGGATAGAACTTCTATTACAATGTTGAGAAGTGGTGAAAGGAGACATCCTTATATTATCCCTAATCTTAGGGGAAAGTTTTCAATCCTTTGCCTTTAAGTATGAAGTTGGCCATGTGTTTTTCATAGATGCTGTTATCAGCTTGAGGAAATTCCCTTCCATTCCTAGTCTATTGAGTGTTTTTTTTTTTTTTATCATGAAAGGGTTTTGGATTCTGTCAAGAGTTTGTATCATTGAGAAGATCATGTGATTATTACACTTTTTTTCTATCAATATTACGTATTATGTTGATTGATTTTTGTATATTAACCAACCTGGCATTCCTGGGACAAATCACACATGGTGAATGATAATTTTTAGATGCTGCTAGATTTGGTTTGCTAGTATTTTGTTGAGGATTTTGTGGTATATTTGGTTTTGATATCAGGGTAATACTGGCTTTGTAGAATGAGTTGAGATTTCTTTTTCCCTCCTCTACTTTTTGGAAGACTTTGTGAAGAATTGGTGTTACTTCTTTAAGGGTTTGATATAATTTATCAGTGAATCTATCTGGTTCTGGGTTGTTCTTTGTGGGAAGTTTTTTTATTGCTAACATAATATCTTTGTTATGAATATATTCAGATTCTCTGTTTACTCTTAAGTAGGTTACATTACATTGTGTCTTTCTGGCAATTTTTCCATTTTATATAGGTAATCTAAATGTCGGCCCTCAATCATTTCATGGTGTTTCCTTATCACCTATTTTACTTCTGTGTGGTACATAGTAATGTCCCCCTTTCCATTCCTGATTTAGTAATTGAGTCAATTCTCTTTCTTCCTTAATCAGTCTAGCTACAGGTTTGTCAATTTTGTTAATCTTTTCAAAGAACCAACATTTGGTTTTGTATATTTTCTCTGTTGTTTTTCTGCTGTTTCATTTATTTCCATTTTTTCTGTATTTCCCACTATTGTTTTGGGTTTAGTGCTCTTTTGTGCCTAGTTTCTTAAGGTAGATAGCTACATTATTGACTTTAGATACTTCTTCATTTTAAATGTAGTCATTTACAGCTATAAATTTCCCTGTGAGCACTGCTTTCACTGTGTCCCATATATTCTGATATGTTGTGTTTTCATTTTCATTTATCTCAAAATATTTTTGAATTTCTTGTGATTTTCTTCTGACCTATTGATCACTTAGGAGTGTAATGTTTACTTCTAATATATGTGAATTTCAAATTTTCAATTTTCAAATTTTCAGATTCCTTTGTGATATTAATTCCTAACTTATCTTACTGTAGCCAGAGAACAGACTTTGTATGATTTCAATCCTTTTAAATTTATTAAGAGTTATTTCACAACTTAGTATGTGGTCTATCCCAGAAAATGTTCCATGTGCACTTGGGAAAAATGTTTTCTGCTGTTAGATTGTCTTATTAGGTACCAGCTTTTATAGTGTTGTGAGTCTTTTGCTATTTGCTGATCTTCTGTCTATCCATCTTCTATCCATCAGTGAAAATGGGGTATTGAAGTTTCCAACTATTATTTTGAATTTTCTATTTCTCTCTGTCAGTTTTGGTTCATGTATTTTGGGACTCTGTTGTTACGTTTATAGTTACAACTTCTTGGAGGATTTTCTATTTTATTATTATAAAATGTCCTTTGTTTCTAATCTCTTCTTGTTTTAATTTCCATTTTGTCTTATATTAGTACAACCATTTCATCTCTCTTTAGGTTACTATTTGCCTGGAATGTCTTTTCCCATACTTTATTTTCAACCTATTTATGTCTCTGAATCTCGAATGTGTCTTTTAGTTATCATATGGCCGCATCATGCTTCTTGATCTATTCTTCCATTCTCTGCCTTTTAATTAGAAAGTTTGAACCAGTTGAAACTTGCTTTCTTCAATAGAGATAACAGAAGCAAAGCACTTATTTTACCTTCTACCCACACAGTATGAACCATTATCCATTCTACTCCTTGCCAAGGCATCTTGAAGAAAACTGCCAACCAAATGGTTATTAATTTTGTCCATCACATTCTCTCTCTGTCTCAGCTTCCTCATCTATAAAATAATACAGACTTTTACTATTCTTTCGACACCCAACATGAAAATAGCACACTGCACACCTGTCCATAGAGGAGCCAAATTCCAGACTTCTTCCCCTGGTTCCATAACTTAGAGTCAGTTGAGAGACTGAAAAGCACATTTTTTTTTCATCTTTGGAAAAATAAGGGTAACAAGGATGAGATTTTTTTTCCTTTAATCCCAAAATAGTTTAAGGTATCATCTAATGACCTCATGTTACTTCTGATATCCACCCCCCCCACCCCCCCACCCCCCCACACACACAGTATTTGTGCCCAGAGAATCAGTCAGAAACCTGAGACTGGATCCCCCTTTCTTTTATCTGCACCCCATTTTGGTGAGTCACAAACACCTGTCATTTCTACTTGCCAAATATGTGTCCTCCCACCTCCTTTCCTCCCTGCTGCCACCCCTGCCTAATGTCTGCCTTTCTCAGTTCTCAGATCCTAATTTCTCACATCCCTGCTTCCTGTCCCTCTGTCCTCTCCATATGCCAGATAATGCACTGTCACAGCACCAAACAAACTTTCTAAAATGGCCCTCACCATCCCTAGTCTGCTATTTAAATATCCTTTGAAACTCCAGAATCCTTGGCTTCTCACCCAAGACCTCTGTGATTAGATGCCTCTCCACCCACAAGCTCACCACATTTCCCTCTCCTGACTCAGTCATTCCACTGTACCTAAATAGACAGCTTCAAGCAGTTTTCTGGAAACAGTGGGCTCTCCCCAACTTCTGTCTCAGCAGCTCCCCCACCATTTCACACACTCAACAGAATTTTAACACAAGTGTGATGCTCCTCTCACATAGTTTTAAAGTTGCATCTAACTTTTTCACACAAATATACAATTTCTTATATATTGTAAATATTGACACCTAAAAAAGAAACTCTTAGGTCTCTCTTTAGAATTTATGCAATAGGAAAAAAACTACCAAGACAAGTTAAAACCCACTATTATCCATTTTTAAAATGTCTATTTATTTTGAGAGAGAATGTGAGGGGCAGAGAGAGAGAGAGAGAGAGTCCCAAGAAGGCTCCACACCATTAGCATGGAGCCTGACCTGGGGCTTCATCCCACAAACCATGAGGTCATGACCTGAGCTGAAATCAAGAGTCAGGTGCTTACCCAACTGAGCTACCCAGGTGCCTCTCCATTTTTAAAAAATACATGAACAACAACAAAAATAACATGGATAATATCCACTTTAACAGAAATCTTACCACTTTATTTTCTTCTTGAACATAGTTTCACTCTACTTACTTCATAGAATTTTATTCTAATGTCATAAAATTTTATGCTTGAAAGTGCTTTATTATCCTCATAAAACTCTGCAACAGAAACATGTATATAAAGTGAAATTATTTTATTTCTTATGAACTAAAGGCTCTGGGTGTTTGAAATTTTTTTCTAGATTGAGTTATTGCAATTATTCTTGATATATAATTGATCAATTCAAGATAATAGAATAGAGATGTTGATAAATTATTATATATGTATAAAGTGAAATTATATTGGGAATGCTTCTCTTAAGGAGTTGATTTTGGAGTTGTTCTGTTTCCTGAGGATCTTTCCCTTGTATGTGTGCCTTATATCAGGAAAGAAAAGGGAGGTACAGCATGACTGGTCCACCTGTCCAGAGGTCATTGCAGGCCCTCCTCTTGTGTTTCATACAGAAACAAATTCACCTTGCTGGGGTAACTTGTCTTTTCAATTGGGGTGTGGGGGGAGGTGGAGTGGGGCTTGCCATGGATAAACTTTGCTTATTTCTAGAATTCAGCAAGGCAGATTTGGCCTGAATTTTATTGTCACCGTTTGTTTTTTGTGTTTTTTGTTTTATACCTGTAAGCACATAGAAATTTTGTTCACTTCTGAGAGTAGGTGAGGATTTTGTTATACCAACAACTATTACTCAGTTCTTAGAACTCCTTCTGAGGTATAGCAGTTATATCTCCTTTTGACTTTGTCGAAAACAAAGAATTAGAAACAACCTGCCTTAAAAAGGGGATATGTCATCAAGTCGTTCAGATCATACTAGTCAGTGTCTGGGACATCTTCACTAAGGCCCCATTACAAAACTTGCAGAAGACCATCAAACAGGCCTGACTGCTTCCATTCAGAGGCACTGGGTTCAACCTATGAAGAGAAAGAGTTAGATTTTATTTTATTATATGCTTTAAATATATATTCATCAAGATCTTGAGGCTGAGGCTTAGCCAGCCCAAATGACAGAGAGCCACTGACGGCGTGCTTAGAAAGCTGGGGATGGCAGCTTCCACGGACTTGAATTAACTGCCAGATGGGACTTCCTGCTGGGTGAAGGCACATGCCATTTCTCAGCTCAACCAAACATGTGCATGTGTGTTTCAAGAAATAGTATAAAAATCACTGACAAATAAATTTGGATATGTATCTTGTGCAATCAAGATTAAACTTATATGATACTCTTAATCTAATAAAAGATCAGTATCTAAAATATATACAGAACTCCTAAAACTCAGCAATAACAACAAAAATAACCCAATTCAAAAACGAGCAAAAGACGTTGAATAGACATTTATCCAAAGAAGACATACAAATGGCCAATTAGCACATGAAAAGATGCTCAACATCACTTGTCATCAGGGAAATACAAATCAAAATTATGAGGTAACACCACACACCATTTAGGACAGCTACTTTCGAAGAAAAAAAAAAACAGAAAACAAGTGTTGGCCAGGATGTGGAGAAATGGGAATTAACACTGCTAGTCAGAATGCCAAATGGACAGCCACTGTCAAAAAACAATACAGAGAGTCCTCAAAAACTTGAAAATAGAATTACCACATGATCTGGCAACTTTACTTCTGGATGTATGCTTTCCCCCCCAAAAAAATTGAAAGCAGACTCTTTAAGAGATATCTGTACACACCTGCTCCTATCCTCATTCACAATGGCTAAAATGTAGAAGCAGCCCAAGTGTCCACTAATGGATGAATTAATAAGCAAACTGTAGCATTACAGTCAATGGACTATTGTTCAGCCTTCAAAAGGAAGGAATGTCTGTGATAAGCTACAATATTAATGAGGACATAACAGTAAGTGAAATAAATCCATCACAGAAAGATTAATACTGTGTGATTCTTCTTCTATGAGGTACTTGGAGTAGTCAAATTCCAGTGGCTTGGAGGAGGAGAGAATAGGGAGTTATCATTTAACAGATACAGAGTTTCAGCTTTACAAGATGAAAAGAAAGGCAGACGGTGGTGGTGGCTGCACAACAGTGTAAATGTATTTAATGCCCCAGAACTGTACACCTTAACAATATTTAGGATGGTGCAAATGCCAAATAACTGTACATTTTAAAAATATTTAGGATGGTACATTTTGTGTGATGTGTATCTTACCACAATAAAATATTAATGCATATTTTTAAAGCATAATGTATAATACTTAAGGTACATTAAAAAACAAAGAAGACTTAAAAATTGATACAGTTAATTCCATACTTATGCTATAACATTATAAAAACAAGATAAGTATAAATGCTGTTTCTCATTGTAGAACTTGTTATAATGTAATATGATATGTAGGAAAGATTATTTACAAAATAAAATATAAGATAAAAGCCTTGTGAATAATTAAGAACCCACTATTAAAATAATAAATGGCCTCATCAGCTTTATGAGACATAATAATTGAAGTTTCTCTTGTATTCAAGAAAAGAGATGGTAAAAGTGGTAAAAACCTAAGGGTATGGCAGTTGCATATAATTTTTTTGTTAATAAAAATAAGAAAGTAGTAAATATTTATTTTGATAAAGATAAGGACTGACTGTAATTTGAACAAATATTTCACTCTCTGATTTGATAAAATGGGTTTTAACATCCTTTTGAATAAGGCACACAAAATTCTAATCAACAAATTTTTGTTTGTGTATCTTGAAAAAAAAAACTGGTGATTCCTCCCAAATTTTGAATTATGTTTAAACTATAATTTTTATTAAGCTGTAAGCAGTACTACTCTGGCTGTTCAGAGATACTTTCTTTCTGGCAAAATGACATATCCAGATGACAAGCATTGGCAAGATTAGAGAGAAAGCTGTTACTTTTAAACTCATGAAAAAAATTGATTGCAATGTTTCTTATTGATGTTCTCTCTGCTCCCACAGGGCTGTCTGCCAAGAGCATTGCAGTCTTTGGCTACAGTCTAGGCATGGAAGGGACATGGTCATTAAATGAACATTAAGTGAAAAATTTACCAATCCCTCTGCTGCACTCTGTGACACCTCTAGATTCCGAGCATTCCAACACTTCACCCCAACACTGAAGGTTTGATGCAGGGAAAATCTCTGTTGGGCTTGGATCCCACATTCACCTGCAATCTTCCAATGGTCCTGCTTTCCAGAATAGGAGACATGAGGAATCTGTGGGCATCGCTGACAGGGAATGGCAGAGGGAACCTGCATGTGTCCCGATCTGACTTAGTGAGATCATGTAGACTCTAGGCATGTGTAACTGTTGCCAAGAACCCCAGCAAAGTCTGTGTACCCCAGGGCTCAGGTGTCCAAGTGAAAAGTCACATCATCTGTTTGTTTCCAAATTAATTTGGAGTCCCTATTTCTCTCCAGGCCATGATTGTCTCAATGTCTGACCCGCAACTCAGCCAACATTCAAGACCTGTGTTGAGTTGATACATATTAAACAGGTCGCCCCTTGCTAAGAGGCCAAGACAGGCCCACCTAGCCATGGGCAGAGGTATGGGCTGGGGGCTAGAAGTCACTTCAGCTCTAAGGAAAAAAGGTAGACATACTTTTCTGTCAGGACAAGCTCTGACCCCACAAATAGAATCTGGTTTCCAAGGCCCAAGTCTCCAGGGAGGCTGGGTGATATCCCTCACTCCTCCCTGAAAGCCACTCAGTGCCCCAGAAATCCTCTTTTCTTACCACCACGTTGCAGGCTGTAGGCTTACCAAACTGTACTTTTCTAGCAAATCACTCACAAGCTTGTGTCTCCACTGGTATTTGCTCTTCCGTAATTGAATAATTAGACATGATTAATAACCTCATGCATTAGCATAATCCTAACATTATAGGTGTCAGGAGGATATAAGTTAACTGGAGGTTAACATTTTTGGCTCTGAATCAGATGCTTAAATTGTATGTTATGTTCTCATCAGCTGAGGAAGCATGAACTGTGCCCCCTTGACTAATTTGGCTATGTTTCTAGGGTCTGGAACAGCAAATAAGGAAAACACTGATGTCTTGGAATTTGGTAATTTAAGAGCAATTCCCAGATAACCACATTGATGTTTGTGTGTCAGCATTTATTGAAGACCTACCTTATGTGGGACTACATGCTATCCACTGTGGAGGATATGAAAGATGCAGACCCCATCTTTATCCCTACAGCCATGAAGATAAAATAAGGCATATAAATAGGTCCCTATGACAGTCACTTTCGGCCACTTCTGGCCCGCCTGTGTGTACCCAAGGAAAGAGAGTGCTTTCAGGCAGACAGCCAAGGAGACATTGGCTTTCAGAACAACAGTGTGTGGGTCACTTCCAGAGGGCCCTAAGGAGACAATAGGAAGGTGTTCCCAGCACTCTGATCCATGGGAAAAGACTGAATGGGGAGCTAGGAAGAGTACCTGGAAGGCTAGCCAGCTGTCTTAGATGTGTTGTCAGGGTAGAGTCTGGTCCTGGTCACTAGGGGCTCTGACATCACTCATGGTAGACATGAGGCTCACCTTCAGATGAAGCCACAGGTGCAGAGTTACAGCATGGTTTGTTCACATTACCACGCTTGGAAGGGAGGCTTCACTCACATGCCCTGGGACCTCTTCCTCCACATTCATACTCAGGATTCCCTAGAAGGTCTGATCCACCAGGCTGTTCCTTCACTTGACTTTCCTACAGACCCCGGTGTGCTGGCACCACTTGGGGTGCATGTGGGCAAAGGTAAGGTGTGGCCCTAGTGCACTTGAATTGTTGGAAAGGATGAGGCTCTGTGATGCCCAGGCGGCAACCTGCTCCATGCTCTGCTCACCACCAGCCAAGGATCTTGCTCTGTGCTCAGGGGTTTGGCTCCCCTCAAAATGAACTTGGACATGGATAGCTTCTAAGACCTTTGAGGTTTATGGATGTACAATCAAGTGTGCATGTGTAAGAACCTGTGTGCCAGGTAAAAATAAGTCACTCAGCACAAAGTCTTGTTTGTTCATATAACACCATTGGGGAGACTTGAAAATGCATTTATGCCAAGCTGAGAGGTGGTATTTCTACATTGTTGGTTCAGGGTGGTCAGGGAACGTTGAGTTGATTGACAGCCTTCTCCCCAGGGCTTCCAAGGAAGAATATGCCTGCTTCCAGTGAGGTTGGGGCCCTGTGCCCAGAGCCAGAACCCTAACCCTAACCCTAACCCTAACCCTGGGCTGGACTGCAGGGAATATGAAGCACAGCTAGTGACCAAGGTTCAGCAGCATCTGAGAAACAATTCTAGCAACAGGCAGACTCCAGGTGGCTCTGACCATAAATGCTGACCTCAAAGCTCTTTCATGGACAAGCCAGTACCAAGGCTCTGCTTGTCCTGCAAGGCTAGAATCATGACACAAACCTGCTGGCTGCAGCTACACCCAACCTCATTAAATTCTGTCTGTCAGGAAGGTTCAACAACAGCACCTTATTCCGAACAACAAAAAAGTGAAAATAGAAAAAGAAGAAAGAAAGGAAAACCAACATGGCCAAGATTTTGTCAGTAACTGACTCATGGTCCTGTTTCTGCAGGAGAATTGAAACATGTCTCATTGCCCTGAGTCACTGATGTTGTTGGACATGGAAGCCTGGGGGACCTCATACGTAGGAGCTTCAGGGGGCTGGAGACATTCTGCGTCTTGATCTATGTCCTACTTACAAGGTGAGAGGTGAATCAGCTTGTAAAAAGTTTATGAGCTGTTCATTTATGATTTGGACTTCATACAACTTCAGTTTAAAGTTTTTAAAGTTTGTTTTCTGTTTGTTCTTGTTCTTGATTTTGTTATTTTTAGCAGAGCAGGATACATCATGGCATAGAAGAGTATTATCTCTGGGGCAAACATTTAACAATAGATAGGAAAGGAAGTGAGAAGTATGCCAAGTGAAAATCATCATTGCTTCTTTGTGTCGAGATTTCTGGTGTTTTGATACTTTCTAAATGCTTTATGGGCATTTATCATGATTTGGTAATTTAAAAAATAAGCTAATTACACTAGAAGCCAGATAAAGGCCCCAGTGGCTGAGCCTCATAAACTGACATAAAAGAGACCGTCTGTGTCTTCAAGGGCATGTGCTGTCCTATGGAAGACTGCTGGGAAAACAGTAAAAGCTGTTTGGCCTCTAGATGCTTCTGAGGAGTGGGGTCAGTGGAGGGGAAGTTATCTTTAACAACCAAAAAGTCCTGAAGGAAAGAGACTTCTATGAATTAGCTTCACCTTGGGCTGTTTGTTTCATGCTTTAAAGTATGAATTTGTGCACTAAACCACATGGTACTTATCTCTCAGAGCTGCTGCTTGGATCCCAGACTCAGTCTCAGAGAAAGCAGCCTCTGCCTTGCTTCCTGCATCCAGAGTTCATGAACACTCACCGCTTCCCTCCACACAGTGGGCACTCATTTAAATGTGTATTGTGGGGTTTACCTCCTAAGATGCTGATGTGTGCTCATCCTAAGTAAATGTGTTTTTTTTTTTATGAAATTTATTGACAAATTGGTTTCCATACAACACCCAGTGCTCATCCCAAAAGGTGCCCTCCTCAATACCCATCACCCACCCTCTCCTCCCTCCCACCCCCCATCAACCCTCAGATTGTTCTCAGTTTTTAAGTCTCTTATGTTTTGGCTCTCTCCCATTCTAACCTCTTTTTTTTTTTTTTTCCTTCCCCTCCCCCATGGGTTCCTGTGAAGTTTCTCAGGATCCACATAAGAGTGAAACCATATGGTATCTGTCTTTCTCTGTATGGCTTATTTCACTTACCATCACACTCTCCAGTTCCATCCACGTTGCTACGAAAGGCCATATTTCATTTTTTCTCATTGCCACGTAATATTCCATTGTGTATATAAACCACAATTTCTTTATCCATTCATCAGTTGATGGACATTTAGGCTCTTTCCATACTTTGGCTATTGTTGAGAGTGCTGCTATGAACATTGGGGTACAAGTGGCCGTATGCATCAGTGCTCCTGTATCCCTTGGATAAATTCCTAGCAGTGCTATTGCTGGGTCATAGGGTAGGTCTATTTTTAATTTTCTGAGGAACCTCCACACTGCTTTCCAGAGCGGCTGCACCAATTTGCATTCCCACCAACAGTGCAAGAGGGTTCCCGTTTCTCCACATCCTCTCCAGCATCTATAGTCTCCTGATTTGCTCATTTTGGCCACTCTGACTGGCGTGAGGTGATACCTGAGTGTGGTTTTGATTTGTATTTCCCTGATAAGGAGCGACGCTGAACATCTTTTCATGTGCCTGTTGGCCATCCGGATGTCTTCTTTAGAGAAGTGTCTATTCATGTTTTCTGCCCATTTCTTCACTGGGTTATTTGTTTGTCGGGTGTGGAGTTTGGTGAGCTCTTTATAGATTTTGGATACTAGCCCTTTGTCCGATATGTCATTTGCAAATATCTTTTCCCATTCCGTTGGTTGCCTTTTAGTTTTGTTGGTTGTTTCCTTTGCTGTGCAGAAGCTTTTTATCTTCATAAGGTCCCAGTAATTCACTTTTGCTTTTAATTCCCTTGCCTTTGGGGATGTGTCGAGTAAGAGATTGCTACGGCTGAGGTCAGAGAGGTCTTTTCCTGCTTTCTCCTCTAAGGTTTTGATGGTTTCCTGTCTCACATTTAGGTCCTTTATCCATTTTGAGTTTATTTTTGTGAATGGTGTGAGAAAGTGGTCTAGTTTCAACCTTCTGCATGTTGCTGTCCAGTTCTCCCAGCACCATTTGTTAAAGAGGCTGTCTTTTTTCCATTGGATGTTCTTTCCTGCTTTGTCAAAGATGAGTTGGCCATACGTTTGTGGGTCTAGTTCTGGGGTTTCTATTCTATTCCATTGGTCTATGTGTCTGTTTTTGTGCCAATACCATGCTGTCTTGATGATGACAGCTTTGTAGTGGAGGCTAAAGTCTGGGATTGTGATGCCTCCTGCTTTGGTCTTCTTCTTCAAAATTCCTTTGGCTATTCGGGGCCTTTTGTGGTTCCATATGAATTTTAGGATTGCTTGTTCTAGTTTCGAGAAGAATGCTGGTGCAATTTTGATTGGGATTGCATTGAATGTGTAGATAGCTTTGGGTAGTATTGACATTTTGACAATATTTATTTTTCCAATCCATGAGCAGGGAATGTCTTTCCATTTCTTTAAATCTTCTTCAATTTCCTTCATAAGCTTTCTATAATTTTCAGCATACAGATCCTTTACATCTTTGGTTAGATTTATTCCTAGGTATTTTATGCTTCTTGGTGCAATTGTGAATGGGATCAGTTTCTTTATTTGTCTTTCTGTTGCTTCATTGTTAGTGTATAAGAATGCAACTGATTTCTGTACATTGATTTTGTATCCTGCAACTTTGCTGAATTCCTGTATCAGTTCTAGCAGACTTTTGGTGGAGTCTATCGGATTTTCCATGTATAATATCATGTCATCTGCAAAAAGCGAAAGCTTGACTTCATCTTTGCCAATTTTGATGCCTTTGATTTCCTTTTGTTGTCTGATTGCTGATGCTAGAACTTCCAGCACTATGTTAAACAGCAGCGGTGAGAGTGGGCATCCTTGTCGTGTTCCTGATCTCAGGGAAAAAGCTCTCAGTTTTTCCCCGTTGAGGATGATGTTAGCTGTGGGCTTTTCATAAATGGCTTTTATGATCTTTAAGTATGTTCCTTCTATCCCGACTTTCTCAAGGGTTTTTATTAAGAAAGGGTGCTGGATTTTGTCGAAGGCCTTTTCTGCATCGATTGACAGGATCATATGGTTCTTCTCTTTTTTTGGTTAATGTGATGTATCACGTTGATTGATTTGCGAATGTTGAACCAGCCCTGCATCCCAGGAATGAATCCCACTTGATCATGGTGAATAATTCTTTTTATATGCCGTTGAATTCGATTTGCTAGTACCTTATTGAGAATTTTTGCATCCATATTCATCAGGGATATTGGCCTGTAGTTCTCTTTTTTTACTGGGTCTCTTTCTGGTTTAGGAATCAAAGTAATACTGGCTTCATAGAATGAGTCTGGAAGTTTTCCTTCCCTTTCTATTTCTTGGAATAGCTTGAGAAGGATAGGTATTATCTCTGCTTTAAACGTCTGGTAGAACTCCCCTGGGAAGCCATCTGGTCCTGGACTCTTATTTGTTGGGAGATTTTTGATAACCGATTCAATTTCTTCGCTGGTTATGGGTCTGTTCAAGCTTTCTATTTCCTCCTGATTGAGTTTTGGAAGAGTGTGGTTGTTCAGGAATTTGTCCATTTCTTCCAGGTTGTCCAGTTTGTTGGCATATAATTTTTCATAGTATTCCCTGATAATTGTTTGTATCTCTGAGGGATTGGTTGTAATAATTCCATTTTCATTCATGATTTTATCTATTTGGGTCATCTCCCTTTTCTTTTTGAGAAGCCTGGCTAGAGGTTTGTCAATTTTGTTTATTTTTTCAAAAAACCAACTCTTGGTTTCGTTGATCTGCTCTACAGTTTTTTTAGTTTCTATATTGTTTATTTCTGCCCTGATCTTTATTATTTCTCTTCTTCTGCTGGGCTTAGGCTGCCTTTGCTGTTCTGCTTCTAGTTCCTTTAGGTGTGCTGTTAGATTTTGTATTTGGGATTTTTCTTGTTTCTTGAGATAGGCCTGGATTGCAATGTATTTTCCTCTCAGGACTGCCTTTGCTGCGTCCCAAAGCGTTTGGATTGTTGTATTTTCATTTTCGTTTGTTTCCATATATTTTTTAATTTCTTCTCTAATTGCCTGGTTGACCCACTCATTCGTTAGTAGGGTGTTCTTTAACCTCCATGCTTTTGGAGGTTTTCCAGACTTTTTTCTGTGGTTGATTTCAAGCTTCATAGCATTGTGGTCTGAAAGTAAGCATGGTATAATTTCAATTCTTGTAAACTTATGAAGGGCTGTTTTGTGACCCAGTATATGATCTATCTTGGAGAATGTTCCATGTGCACTCGAGAAGAAAGTATATTCTGTTGCTTTGGGATGCAGAGTTCTAAATATATCTGTCAAGTCCATCTGATCCAATGTCTCATTCAGGGCCCTTGTTTCTTTATTGACCGTGTGTCTAGATGATCTATCCATTTCTGTAAGTGGTGTATTAAAGTCCCCTGCAATTACCACATTCTTATCAATAAGGTTGCTTATGTTTATGAGTAATTGTTTTATATATTTGGGGGCTCCGGTATTCGGTGCATAGACATTTATAATTGTTAGCTCTTCCTGATGGATAGACCCTGTAACTATTATATAATGTCCTTCTTCATCTCTTGTTACAGCCTTTAATTTAAAGTCTAGTTTGTCTGATATAAGTATGGCTACTCCAGCTTTCTTTTGGCTTCCAGTCGCATGATAAATAGTTCTCCATCCCCTCACTCTCAATCTAAAGGTGTCCTCACGTCTAAAATGAGTCTCTTGTAGACAGCAAATAGATGGGTCTTGTTTTTTTATCCATTCTGATACCCTATGTCTTTTGGTTGGCGCATTTAATCCATTTACATTCAGTGTTATTATAGAAAGATACGGGTTTAGAGTCATTGTGATGTCTGTATGTTTTATGCTTATAGTGATGTCTCTGGGACTTTGTCTCACAGGGTCCCCCTTAGGATCTCTTGTAGGGCTGGTTTAGTGGTGACAAATTCCTTCAGTTTTTGTTTGTTTGGGAAGACCTTTATCTCTCCTTCTATTCTAAATGACAGACTTGCTGGATAAAGGATTCTCGGCTGCATATTTTTTCTGTCTAGCACCCTGAAAATCTCGTGCCAATTCTTTCTGGCCTGCCAAGTTTCAAAAGAGAGATCAGTCACGAGTCTTATAGGTCTCCCTTTATATGTGAGGGCACGTTTACCCCTTGCTGCTTTCAGAATTTTCTCTTTATCCTTGTATTTTGCCAGTTTCACTATGATATGTCGTGCAGAAGATCGATTCAAGTTACGTCTGAAGGGAGTTCTCTGTTCCTCTTGGATTTCAATGCCTTTTTCCTTCCCCAGTTCAGGGAAGTTCTCAGCTATGATTTCTTCAAGTACCCCTTCAGCACCTTTCCCTCTCTCTTCCTCCTCTGGGATACCAATTATGCGTATATTATTTCTTTTTAGTGTATCACTTAGTTCTCTAATTTTCCCCTCATACTCCTGGATTTTTTTATCTCTCTTTTTCTCAGCTTCCTCTTTTTCCATAACTTTATCTTCTAGTTCACCTATTCTCTCCTCTGCCTCTTCAAGCCGAGCTGTGGTGGTTTCCATTTTGTTATGCATTTCGTTTAAAGCGTTTTTCAGCTCCTCGTGACTGTTCCTTAGTCCCTTGATCTCTGTAGCAAGAGATTCTCTGCTGTCCTGTATACTGTTTTCAAGCCCAGCGATTAATTTTATGACTATTATTCTAAATTCACTTTCTGTTATGTTATTTAAGTCCTTTTTGATCAGCTCATTAGCTGTTGTTATTTCCTGGAGATTCTTCTGAGGGGAATTCTTCCGCTTGGTCATTTTGGATAGTCCCTGGCGTGGTGAGGACCTGCAGGGCACTTCCCCTGTGCTGTGGTGTATAACTGGAGTTGGTGGGCGGGGCCGCAGTCAGACCTGATGTCTGCCCCCAGCCCACCGCTGGGGCCACAGTCAGACTGGTGTGTGCCTTCTCTTCCCCTCTCCTAGGGGCGGGATTCACTGTGGGGTGGTGTGGCTCGTCTGGGCTACTTGCACCGTGCCAGGCTTGTGATGCTGGGGATCTGGCGTATTAGCTGGGGTGGGTAGGCAAGGTGCTCGGGGGCAGGAGGGGCAGGCTTAGATCGCTTCTCCTTAGGTGATCCACTTCAGGAGGGGCCCCTCTTCCGTGGGCCTCTCGTCTGCGTTTGGCTCCAGCGACTCCGTTCTGCTAATCCTCTGGCGGTTTTCTGGGTTATTTAGGCAGATGTAGATGGAATCTAAGTGATCAGCAGGACGTGCGGTGAGCCCAGCGTCCTCCTAAGCCGCCATCTTGCCGCCTCCCCAAATGTGTTTTTTTTAAAGCATGCCTTTGTCAGGTTCTGACAAAGCTTTACCACTGAAGCTGAAGTCCAATGTATGGAGCACTCTTGGTCTTCCAGGCTAGTTTAAGTGCTAGGAAGAAACTGTAAGGCAGAAAACGCAGGTGCCAAAAAGAAGTTTGGAAGACAAGTAGAATAGAGTAGGTCTGGCAAGGTTCATCTCAAGATATCCACATAATAAAATGGGATGATGGGAATACATACATACATACATAAGGAAATAAGATGGCAAGAAAAATAAGGTCAGCAGAACACTTATTTTCTTAAATTGTTGGCTGATCATCCAATTAAAAACGATGAACTGAATGCATAGTTTATCTCTGCTCTTTTCCCAAAGTCCAATAGGTGATATAAAGAGAATAAACATACATAAGCCCCCCAGTAATAAGAGAAATATGGGTTTAGTCCCTTGAAAGCTGGTGAAGAGTGCAGCCTGTAGATGCAGACGCTGGGACCCCAGGGAAACAGCCTCTGTCTGCTGCACCCTCAGGAAACCATCAGCGAAAGGCCAACACAAGCCAACGGCACTTCTTTTTACATTCATAAAAAGATAGCGAGGGTCACCAGACATTGGAGGAAAACCACAAAAATGAACTCAGAGACTAATAATTAAATGAACTAAGAATAGCTTCAAAGCATTTTACACGAGTCTTGTGAATTCTCATTACATTTCATAATTCGGATATAAAGAAAAGACTTAACAGTTTCAAAGAGGAATAAAAAAGCCCAGGTCCACACGTAAGACCAGCTATTTGAATGTCATTAGAATGTGGCAGCCACCTCCAGAAGGTAAGAAGACCAAGAACAAAAATTGAGAAACTGGAGGGAAACTTACACCTAATCTAGTATTTATTTCTTTATTTTGAGAAAGAGAGAAAGAGAGAGAAAACCAGTGGGGGAGGGAGAGAGAGAGAGAGAGAGAGAGAGAGAGAATCCCAAGCAGGATCCATGCTGTCAGCACAGAGCCTGATGTGCGTCTCAGTCTCATGAACTGTGAGATCATGTCCTGAGCCAAAGTCAAGAGTCAGATGCTTAACCGACTGAGCCATCCAAGTGCCCCTAGATTATGTGTCTAAGGAAGTTACTAGAACATAGCCTTCAGGAAAATGAGCTTGTGAACCAAGACAGGGGAAGATTGAGAAGCAGGAAACAGGGCATGGAAACAGAGGGTGAATAAGAAACCAAGGACACAGCCTGGGTCCTGAGCTCTCCTAACTGAGGAAGTAAAAGAAAAGGAGAACAAGTAGAGGTGATTTACCCACAACTTGCTATGTACTACTGACAATATTGAACTTTACCTGAGCCCAATGCTCCTGGAAAACAGGGAAGGTAAAGAATCCCCCACCCTTTGTGTTCTTAGAGGGTTTACTACGAAGGACTACTTCCTTGGACAGCTTAGATAAGACCCAGGTTGCCCCCCTCTTACCTGTGACAAAGACAGCACTGGCCCTCCAGATCCCCATTCTTTGCCTCTTCACTTGTTAGCTGAACTGTGTGGTACCTACTAACCACTCTGAACAAATTGTTTATCAGTCAAACTCAGATTAGCAGTCACTCCTTCACTCAGACCTTAAACTTTGCCCACCTCCAGCCTGAGCCAGCATACAGCCCACTATGAGGCCCCTTCTGAGAACAGGCAGATGTTGGGGTGACATATTCCTGGCTGTGCCATTGGGTCACCTCTTGCCACCTCCACTTATTCACCTTACTGCATTGCTGTTTCTTCCCAGCCTTGTCCACTTCTCCCTATGAAAGGAAGACATGGACATGCTACAGCCTCAGGTCACAGTGGTCTCCCTAAGGCAGTCATCCTTCACCCCCTATTACCATGGTCCTTCTCCCAGTATGCCAATAGTCCTCTTGAAGTAATCACTTCAAATAAAATCTTTCCTTTCCTATGTCAGGAGTTTGGCATCACTTGCATTTGGCAGATATTCAAAAGCAGTCAGGGGACAGGAAAGATTTATGGTGGGAAAAAGGAGAAGATTTCAGGTACAGTTAGATTAAAAGTTGTTGGCTTCAGGGAGGGCTGGATGCTGGGTAAGTAGAAATAGGGTATCTATTTCTGATAGGTGGTTTATTTGGGTATCATGTTTAGGTCTCTCTGGTTGGTCATGAGTCAGAAGCAAAGACAAGATTCAGTGAAGCTGGCAGTTATTTGCCAAATTCTGACCACCCTGGCACTGATTGTTGCCCCAGGTTGTGGTTGCTGCAGAGCATGGGTCAGGTTCTGTTGTTATGTATGGTCTGGACATTGTTCATTTGCATAATCAGTCCCTCAGTCCCCCCTTAGGCTATTCTCTCACTTGCAAGTGGTTGACCAATTCTGAGAGGCTAGAGATCCAGAGCTATGCTGCCTGGGGGTGTCCAGTCCTCTCCACCATGAATTGTATTTCAAGAACTTCTCAAACTTTTTGTTGCTGTATCATAAAGGTCATCACCTAATGAGAGCTGGACTGAACAGAGGCTTAATATTCTGAACAGAACACAATGAATCAGTGCTGTGACCAGTAAAACAAAACTAAAAACAATGAATAGTGTCTGTAAGATGCTTAAGAACCAGGTGTTTTAATGTG
Organism: Prionailurus viverrinus; assembly: GCF_022837055.1. Taxonomy (NCBI): domain Eukaryota; kingdom Metazoa; phylum Chordata; class Mammalia; order Carnivora; family Felidae; genus Prionailurus; species Prionailurus viverrinus. The sequence continues at coordinate 49,519,748 of NC_062563.1, forward strand.
TTCTATATTATGTAGTTATGGCAAAGCCACAGACCAGGATATGACTACTACTAAAAAGATAGTTCATTATACTTATAGTTCTCAAGAGAGGGAGTACACATAACACCACAAAGAACTCACATAGGGAATCACCCACCAAGAGTGAGGACACAGAGCCAGGGGACAAGAGAGAGAGGACATGTGAGTTCAAGCCTTTCCTGTGGTTTCTGCACATAGCATAGAAGAGGAGATATTACCCTTATTGGTTGTTGGGGGTGGTGTAGACACTGGGTGGGATAGTTTGTATTTGAAAAGTACACCCCTGGGAGAAGAATACTCAGGGAGTGGGGGTGGACCAAGGCATGATACTCAAAAGGAGAGATGACTGAGTCATATTGTGGTGTTGTTCAGAAAAAGGAGTATCTGGTATATTCATGCAGGGCATATGTTAAACCATCAAGTTTACAGGAGCTAGAAACCTGGTCAGCACACCAGGAAACTCAACTGCCCAACTCAGGGCAAGAAAAGAATCCCATAGGCCATGAGGTTCAACCTTACAGAGTCAAGTACTTCTTCTTTGAAGCATATAGCCTATTCCATCAGACTTTTTTATTGATTCAAGAACAGAAGGAAGTATTAGCAGTAGCAGTCACAACATTATAGCCAAAAGAATCTAGAACAGAGTTCCGCACTACTGCAGGCACTATCCAAAAGGACGAAATGGAAGAATTCCCCTCAAAAAAATGACCAGGAAATAACAACAGATAACGAACTGATCAAAAACGATTTAAACAATATAACAGAAATTGAATTTAGAATAATAGTCATAAAATTAATCACTGGGCTTGAAAACAGTATAAACGACAGCAGAGAATCTCTTGCTACAGAGATCAATGGACTAAGGAACAGCCAGGAGGAATTAAAAAAATGCTATCAATGAAACTGCAAAATAAAATGGAGACAACCACGGCTCAGATTGAAGAGGCAGAGGAGAGAATAGGTGAACTAGAAGATAAAATTATGGAAAAAGAAGAAGCTGAGAAAAAGAGAGATAAAAAAAAATCCAGGAGTATGAGGGGAAAATTAGAGAACTAAGTGATGCACTAAAGAGAAATAATATACGCATAATTGGTATTCCAGAGGAGGAAGAGAGAGGGAAAGATGCTGAAGGTGTACTTGAAAAAATAATACCTGAGAACTTCCCTGATCTGGGGAAGGAAAAAGGCATTAAAATCCAAGAGGCACAGAGAACTCCCTTCAGACGTAACTTGAATCGATCTTCTGCACGACATATCATAGTAACACTGGCAAAATACAAGGATAAAGAGAAAATTCTGAAAGCAGCTAGAGATAAACATGCTCTAACATATAAAGGGAGACCTATAAGACTCGTGACCGATCTCTCTACTGAAACTTGGCAGGCCAGAAAGGAATGGCAGGAGATATTCAATGTGATAAACAGAAAAAATATGCAGCCGAGAATCCTTTCTCCAGCAAGTCTGTCATTTAGAATAGAAGGAGAGATAAAGGTCTTCCCAAACAAACAAAAACTGAAGAATTCGTCACCACTAAACCAGCCCTACAAGAGATCCTAAAGGGGATCCTGTGAGACAAACTACCAGAGACATCGCTACCAGCATGAAACCTACGGACATCACAATGACTCTAAACCCATATCTTTCTATAATAACACTGGATGTAAATGGACTAAATGTGCCAAACAAAAGACATAGGGTATCAGGATGGACAAAAAAAACAAGACCCATCTATTTGCTGTTTACAAGAGACTCATTTTAGATCTGAGGACACCTTCAGATTGAGAGTGAGGGGATGGAAAACTATTTATCATGCCACTGGAAGTCAAAAGAAAGCTGGAGTAGCCATACTGATATCACACAAACTAGACTTTAAATTAAAGGCTGTAACAAGAGATGAAGAAGGGCATTATATAATAATCACAGGATCTATCCATCAGGAAGAGCTAACAATTATAAATGTTTATGCACCGAATACAGAAGCCCCCAAATATATAAAACAATTGCTCACAAACATAAACACCTTATTGATAAGAATGTGGTAATTGCAGGGGACTTTAACACTCCACTTACAACATTGGATAGATCATCTAGACACACAGTCAATAAAGAAACAAGGGCCCTGAATGATACATTGGATCAGATGGACTTGACAGATATATTTAGAACTCTGCATCCCAAAGCAACAGAATATACTTTCTTCTCGAGTGCACATGGAACATTCTCCAAGATAGATCACATACTGGGTCACAAAATAGCCCTTCATAAGTATACAAGAATTGAAGTCATACCATGCATACTTTCATTCCACAATGCTATGAAGCTTGAAATCAACCGCAGGAAAAAGTCTGGAAAACCTCCAAAAGCATGGAGCTTAAAGACACCCTAGTAAAGAATGAATGGGTCAACCAGGCAATTAGAGAAGAAATTAAAAAATATATGGAAACAAACGAAAATGAAAATACAACAATCCAAACACTTTGGGAAGCAGTGAAGGCAGTCCTGAGAGGAAAATACATTGCAATCCAGACCTATCTCAAGAAACAAGAAAAATCCCAAATACAAAATCTAACAGCACACCTAAAGGAAACAGAAGTGGAACAGCAAAGACAGCCTAGACCCAGCAGAAGAAGAGAAATAATAAAGATCAGAGCAGAAATAAACAATATAGAATCTAAAAAAACTGTAGAGCAGATGAATGAAACCAAGAGTTGGTTTTTTGAAAAAATAAACAAAATTGATAAACCTCTAGCCAGGCTTCTCAAAAAGAAAAGGGAGATGATCCAAATAGAAATAATCATGAATGAAAATGGAATTATTACAACCAATCCCTCAGAGATACAACCAATTAGGAATACTATGAAAATACTATGAAAAATTATATACCAACAAACTGGACAACCTGAAAGAAATGGACAAATTCCTAAACACCCACACACTTCTAAAACTCAATCAGGAGGAAATAGAAAGCTTGAACAGACCCATAACCAGAGAAGAAATTGAATCAGTCATCAAAAATCTCCCAACAAATAAGAGTCCAGGACCAGATGGCTTTCCAGGGGAGTTCTACCAGACGTTTAAAGCAGAGATAATACCTATCCTTCTCAAGCTATTCCAAAAAATAGAAAGGGAAGGAAAACTTCCAGACTCATTCTATGAAGCCAGTATTACTTTGATTCCTAAACCAGACAGAGACCCAGTATAAAAAGAGAACTACAGGCCAATATCCCTGATGAATATGGATGCAAAAATTCTCAATAAGATACTAGCAAATAGAATTCAACAGCATATAAAAAGAATTATTCACCATGATCAAGTGGGATTCATTCCTGGGATGCAGGGCTGGTTCAACATTTGCAAATCAATCACTGTGATACATCACATTAATAAAAGAAAAGAGAAGAACCATATGATCCTGTCAATTGATGCAGAAAAGGCCTTTGACAAAATTCAGCCAACTTTCTTAATAAAAACCCTCGAGAAAGTCGGGATAGAAGGAACATACTTAAAGATCATAAAAGCCATTTATGAAAAGCCCACAGCTAACATCATCCTCAATGGGGAAAAACTGAGAACTTTTTCCCTGAGATCAGGAACACGACAGGGATGTCCCTCTCACCGCTATTGTTTAACATAGTGTTGGAAGTTCTAGCATCAGCAATCAGACAACAAAAGGAAATCAAAGGCATCACAATTGGCAAAGATGAAGTTAAGCTTTCACTTTTTGCAGATGACATGATATTTTACATGGAAAAATCCGATAGACTCCACCAGAAGTCTGCCAGAACTGATACACAAATTCAGCAAAGTTGCAGGATACAAAGTCAGTGGAGAGAAATCAGTTGCATTCTTATACACTAACAATGAAGCAACAGAAAGACAAATAAAGAAACGAATCCCATTCACAATTGCACCAAGAAGCATAAAATACCTAGGAATAAATCTAACCAAAGATGTAAAAGATCTGTATGCTGAAAAATATAGAAAGCTTATGAAGGAAATTGAAGAAGATATAAAGAAATGGAAAAACATTCTGTGCTTATGGATTGGAAGAATAAATATTGTCAAAATGTCAATGCTACCCAAAGCTATCTACACATTCAATGCAATCCCCATAAAAATTGCACCAGCATTCTTCTCAAAACTAGAACAAGCAATCCTAAAATTTGTATGGAACTACAAAGGTCCCAAATAGCCAAAGTAATTTCAAAGGAGAAGACCAAAGAAAACAGGAGGCATCACAATCCCAGACTTTAGCCTGTACTCCAAAGCTGTAATCATCAAGACAGCATGGTATTGGCACAAAAACAGACACATAGACCAATGGAATAGAATAGAAACCCCAGAATTAGACCCACAAACGTATGGGCAACTAATCTTTGACAAAGCAGGAAAGAACATCCAATGGGAAAAAAAGACAGTCTCTTTAACAAATGGTGCTGGGAGAACTGGACAGCAACATGCAGAAGGTTGAAACTAGACCACTTTCTCACACCATTCACAAAAATAAACTCAGAATGGATAAAGGACCTGAATGTGAGACAGGAAACCATCAAAACCCTAGAGGAGAAAGCGGGAAAAGACCTCTCTGACCTCAGCACAGCAATCTCTTACTCGAAACATCCCCAAAGGCAAGGGAATTAAAAGCAAAAATGAACTACTGGGACCTTATGAAGATAAAAAGCTTCTGCACAGCAAAGGAAACAACCAACAAAACTAAAAGGCAACCAATGGAATGGGAAAAGATATTTGCAAACGACATATCGGACAAAAGGCTAGTATCCAAAACCTATAAAGAGCTCACCAAACTCCACACCCGAAAAACAAATAACCTAGTGGAGAAATGGGCAGAAAACATGAATAGACACTTCTCAGAAGACATCTGGATGGCCAACAGGCACATGAAAAGATGCTCAACGTCGCTCCTCATCAGGGAAATACAAATCAAAACCACACCCAGGTATCACCTCACGCCAGTCAGAGTGGCCAAAATGAACAAATCAGGAGACTATAGATGCTGGAGAGGATGTGGAAAACAGGAACCCTCTTGCACTGTTGGTGGGAATGCAAATTGGTGCAGCCACTCTGGAAAACCGTGTGGAGGTTCCTCAAAAAATTAAAAATAGACCTACCCTATGACCCAGCAATAGCACTGCTAGGAATTTACCCAAGGGATACAGGAGTACTGATGCATAGGGTCACTTGTACCCCAATGTTTATAGCAGCACTCTCAACAATAGCCAAATTGTGGAAAGAGCCGAAATGTCCATCAACTGATGAATGGATAAAGAAATCGTGGTTTATATACACAATGGAGTACTACGTGGCATTGAGAAATAATGAAATATGGCCCTTTGTAGCAACATGGATGGAACTGGAGAGTGTAATGCTAAGTGAAATAAGTGATACAGAGAAAGACAGATACCATATGTGTTCACTCTGATGTTGATCCTGAGAAACTTAACAGAAACCCATGGGGGAGGGGAAGGAAAAAAAAAAGGAGGTTAGAGTGGGAGAGAGCCAAAGCATAAGAGACTCTTAAAAACTGAGAACAAACTGAGCATTGATGGGGGGTAGGAGGGAGGGAGGGTGGGTGATGGATATTGAGGAGGGCACCTTTTGGGATGAGCACTGGTTGTTGTATGAAAACCAATTTGACAAACTTCATATATTGAAAAAAATAAACATTAAAAAATAAATAAATAAATAAATAAATAGGTAGATTAATAATCACCACCTATTGCAAATATATTTTCTCATAGTATAGTGCAATTCCTGATCTACTTTCTTTCCTTCCCTCCCACCTTTCTTCATTCCTTCCTCCTTTCGTCCTTTTCTTTTTTTCTTTTTAATGCAATTTCCTGACTTAACTTTTTATTGCTCAGGAATTAAAAAATGGTTAAAGGACCAAAGAAGACCTACAAAAGATCAATAGGTACATGAAAAGTTGCTCAATATCACTAGTCATTAAGGAATGCAAACTAAAACCTCACGCCTGTTAGAATGACCATAATCAAAAAGATAAGAGATAGTAAATGCTGGCATGACTGTGGAGAAAGGGAGCCCTTGGGCACCGTTGGTGGGATTGTAATTTGGTGCATCCACTGTGGAAAACAGTATGGAAGATCCTCAAAAAATTAAACACAGAACTACCATATGATCCAGCTATTCCACTTCTGGGAATATATCTAAAGGAAACAAAAACACTAACATGAAAAGGTATCTGTTGGGTGCCTGGGTGGCTCACTGCATTAAGCATCCGACTTCAGCTCAGGTCATGATCTCACAGTTTGTGGGTTCGAGACCCATGTTAGACTCTGTGCTGGCAGCTCCAAGCCTGGAGCCTGCTTGGGATTCTGTGTTTCTCTCTGCCCCTCCCTGGCTTGTGCTCTCTCTATCTCCAAAAAAAATTAGTGTCAAAAAAATTAAATATATATATGTATATATATGTGTGTATATATATGTATATATATATATATATATATATATATATATAAGAATCTAGAACAATGTGATTGTGATTGCTACCAGTGTGCATGCCTATGAGTTGAGACTGATCAGTATTCCATGTAGGGCAGAGGTGGCACCATTTATAACTGCTAGAGTTAGTGACTTCTATTTGTATAATCCCCAATGTTGGAACTTTACTCTGATTTTTTGCATAAGCAATTAGTAAGGTGCCTGAATAATCAAGGAGGCCTTATTTTGAAGTTGCATGTGAGTTGGAATTTGCAGGCTTGGTAATTTATAGAATGAAAGTATTTTCCCATCACCACATCAAGGTTGTTGAATTCAGACTTAGGATTATCCAGGCTCTGATCTATATATTGTAAGGGACAGAGGGATCCTAGCAAAGTCACAGGTTTATTTTGTTAAGGTTATTTGTCCAGATGGGTACAATCTGAAACACCATTGGCTATAATTTCCTATAGTCTTATTTAATGAGGTCAGAATTGCCAAAAGTTTTCATCATGGGGTCTGTGATGGATGGCATATTCAACAATAGGTAGGATTTAGGGCTGTGCTGTTTGGGATAACCTAAGAATGGTATTAGAATGAGTATGTCCTGACCTAACATTGTAACAAGAAGGGAAGAATACAGAAGTAGGAGACTATGGTAACGGCCAGGAAATCAATAGAAAATGAAAATGATTATAAGCAAGAAGATTTTAAAAAAACCAGGAATTAGACAGAGATCCTGATCTTATGTCTCAGGCAGAAGCTGTCCATTATCTGAAGTCATCAGTTGGTTCTAAAGTTCTTGGGTCTTCTGCCAGCTTCCAATTATCAACTGCTTCTGAAAATCTTTGGTTTGAGGTCCCTTATTGGAGTAGTCTTCCAAATTGTGTGGGATTTTCAATTGCTTCTTTAGTTGTGAAACCTGAATCCAAGGATGGACTCCCTGGAATTTCCAGCTGTATTTGTTTTCAACAGTTCCTGATACGGTCTCTTCCAATGAGATTAAAGAATGATTTTTCTAGTAGTATACACAGTGCTCCTCCAGGTAGAAGCTTTCACAGAGGAATAGCATACCGTGGTAAGAGCTTCCCTTCTAACAAGGGGTTTGTGAGAACATTCGCCCACCTTTGGCATGGCTCAAACTCCCATATTGATTAAGTGGTATGGCTACTAGGGGCAGAGGAGCACCCTGTCTACCAGTTTACTGTCTCTAAAAGTGTGGGTGCTACCAAGCCCTGAAGAGCATATAGATTCTTCAAATCAGTCTACCCCTATTCCTGTGATGACCCCTATGGCCTGTAGGGAAGGAGTAGGGGAAATGCCCGCTGATGCCTGGTATGCAGATGCTGGAAACAGGAAGGAACCACAGAAGTCAGTAGACTGAACTCAGGGGGGTTTGGCTGGTGACGACTCATGAACCCTGGCCATCAAACCTTTGTTTTGATATCTGGGCTGTTCTAACAGGATTACCCCTACAGCTTAGACAGTAAGAAGGTGCATAATCATAAATAAACCTTCATGGGGTCAAGATAGGTAGAAAGACATTTGGGTTCACCTGCAAAAGTCTGAGGTAATTTTCACTGTTTTCCACGTAATTGTTCATAATGTGCTAACATCCTCTGGCAATCAGGAAACTGATGCCCCCAGTCAGGTATACGCTTTTATAACTGACCCTTCAGTGGAAACAGAGAATGAGTGTCCAGGTGGGATGGCCTATTAGTGAAGATGGTGGACTGCCTTTGAAATACAGTGACTTGATGAATGCAGTAACAACACACCCTGTGTTTTTGTTTTTGTTTTTTGTTTTTGGTGGAAGCTTCATTTACATTTTTTATATTAAATATAAATTATTGTCAAATTGGTTTCCATACAACACCCAGTGCTCATCAGAACTTCCAACAATAGCCAAATTATGGAAAGAGCTTAAATGTCCTTCAACTGACAAATGGATAAAGAAGATGTGGTTTGTATATACAATGGAATACTACTTGCCAATGAAAAAAATGAAATCTGGCTATTTGTATCAATGTGGATGGAACTGGAGGATATTATGCTAAGTGAAATAAGTCAGGCAGAGAAAGACAGATACTGTATGTTTTCACACATATGTGGATCCTGAGAAACTTAACAGAAGACCATGGGGGAGTGGAAAGGGGGGGAGTTACAGAGCGGGAAGGAGGCAGACCATAAGAGACTCAAATACTGAGAACATCCTGTGTGTTTTAAACAGTGCCTAGGGACACCGCCAAAGAAATCTGGGAACATTCACTCTATTTACCAACCAGGAGCAAATGGCAAATTGCTCATATTGGCCCCCTCCCTCAAGTGAGGATTCTAAACATGCCTTGGTTTGTGTGGATACTGCTTCCATCCTAAACCAAGTTTTCCCTGTTCCCAAGAAAACCAAGCTCCATCATTAGGGGATTAGAGAGGTTGAGTATCATGTACAGATACCCTCATCAAATAGAGAGTGAGTGGGGGTCATATTTCATAGGTCACGATGTGCAAGACTAGGCACAAAAAATATGACATTGAATGGAGGTCCCATCTCCCCTCTAACCCGTAAGAAGCAAGATTTGTGGAAAGGAACAATGGGAGATTAAAGCAGCAGATTAAATTACTAACAGACAAAAGCACCTTGGCCAGGTGAACTGCCTTACTGTCCCAGACAGTAATGCATTTCAATGACCAACCAAGGGCTTACTGCCCCATATGCCAGACCAGAGACCCCTGCCAAAACACCCAATGCCATAAGGTATGGAAGTCATGGGAAATAGCCTTTGCCCAAACTCCCATTGTGTGCCAACGTGCTAGGCTGCTGAGAACACCAAGTCCCATCGCACTAGGGAAACAGATTATCTAATGGAACTTTCAATGAAATACTGATCCAGAGCTTGCAATGAGACATCCCACCCAGCTGTTAAGTTACTTGGCACCCTGAGGGGGAACTACTCAATCTCCACTGAGATCCCATTGTCCTGCTGAAAGCCAGACCCATTGAAATGCACTATCCTTGGAATGGAACATGCACCACCGAAAGAGGGGAGGCAGTGGGCGTTCTGGTCTGGCATAACCTGACCCCACTCCATCTCCTCAGACCTGACAGTGCTGCCTCCCCTTGGCCAACATGTGTGGTATGTACAAACAGGTTAACTTGCTAAAGCTGCAACCTCCCTCTCCTCAAAGCCAGAATGACACATTCTGTTTTCCACTGGTACAGTCATCTGACCACTATGTTTGTTCCCTCCATTGGCCTGGAGGAGAATATAGCACATAGAGAAGCTCTTATTAAATTCACCCAGAAAGGCTTAAAGCCAACAAGCTGATAAAGCCTGTATTAACTGAACTTTGAAATGTCTCTAATGAGATAAGCCATACTTCAGAATAGAATGGCCTTGGACATGATTATTGAGTCAGAGAGACACCTGTGCCATTATCAGCCAAATTTGTGTGTTCATACATGATGAGTCTCATAATGTGCCATTTTTATGAAATCACATGAGGACACAAAGGAACACCATGAGTGACACGACACCTAGGCTAGGAGACTTATTAAATTGGTGGTTCGGATCATGGGGCTCTTGGTTGAAGAAATTGCTACTTATTTTGGGATCATTAGCTAAATCTTTTTTTTTCCATGTACATATACTATTGCTGTGGTATCTTATGCAGCCAGATAGCTGCCAAAGGACCACCTCCATGCTAGTGGAATCCCTTGCTGACCACTAAAGACCCAGTGGGGAAAAGAGGGTCATATAAGATTGTAAGGTCACCAGAGGTGGAATGCTGAGGGAGGTCATCAAGAAGCCATGACCATCAATTCACCTGAGAGCTGGCCCCAGGCCACCCCATTTCTGTCCTTGGAATTCTGTCCTTGGAATCCCACCTTTCCCACAATGGGAGATTTTCCCTCCTTCATCTATTTCACCCATCCCCACACCCACCTCCCTTCTGGTAACCATCAGTTTATTCTTTATAGTTAAAAGTATGTTTTTTGTTGTTTTTTCTTTGTTCATTTGTTTTGTTTCTTAAATTCCACACATGAGTGAAATCACATGCTATTTGTGTTTCTCTAACTTATTTATCTAGCATTAAACTCTATGGATCCATCCAATCTGCAAATGGCAAGATTTCATTCTTTTTTATGGTTGAGCTATATTCCACTATATGTATAACTCACATCTTCTTTATCCATTCATCAGTTGATGGATATCTGGGCTGCTCCCATAATTTGGCTATTATAAATAATGCTGCAGTAAACATAAGGGTACATATATCTTTTTAAATTAGGGTTTTTTAATTATTTGGGTAAATTTCCAGCAGTGGAAGTGGTGGGTCATAGAGTAGCTCTATTTTTAATTTTTTGAGGAAACTTCATACTATTTTCCACAGTGGCCTCACCAGTTTGCATTCCAGAATGAGAGCTGTTTTATAGGACAAAGCTCTGAGATAGTGATGTGATGTTGAGACCATCTGGAAGTATACATGACTAAACCCAGTTAAGGCCTTAATATTTGGCGAGCATGTGCTACCACGCAAGACAAGCCTCTTATATAAGTTCCTTTACTTATTAGACCTACCACCTACCAACCCAGAGTGCCTGCCTCTTTCATCTACCTCTCCTTGCCCTCCGTGCATAGAAGCCAGTTTCAGATTCCACCTAGGAAGCTCATAAGGGCGCTAGCCAACAAGAGGCCCGTCCAGATCACTTATGCACAAATAGATGAAGTGGATTTTTGTAGTTGAGGATGCCTCATGAAGGAGGCTGTTGAGGAGCCTTCAAATTCCAGAGCTTGTTCATGTTTTGGGTCTCTGAGCAGAATTCTCTCATGGGGGACTTAGCCAATTGATGAAGAGGTGTTGCAATCTCAGAAAAATTTGTCTTCCAGTGTCAGCAGTGTCCAGTTAGACTAGAAATCCCCCCAACTGCCATTTGTAACAGGTCTATGATAAACTTGGATGGCCTTTTGTCTATCACAGAGTGTTTTTCCCTCTTTAGGTAGGTCATGTCCTAAATAATGGATTGCGATCTAGCAAAATTGTAATTTATCTTTTGGAACTTTTTGTCCCTTTTCTGCCATGGCTAGAACAAATAAATGGAAGCTTTTATAGGCTTCTCTTCTTTTCCTTTCTCTGAAAACAAAAAAAAGAAACAAAACAGGAAATTATCCACATATTGTATCAGACCTAAATTACAAGAAAAATTTATATCTTTAAATTCTTGATTGAGGACCTGAGAAAAGTAGGGGGGGCCTCAGTGAGCCCCTGGCACATGACTATCAGGGGAACTGTTTTCCTCCCCAGTTCCCAACCTAGAGGCAACTGAAAAAGGCAGAGCAAAGATCCACTTCAGTGAAGCAAGCGAGTTACTTCAGGAGGAATTGATGGCAGGATGGTATTTAAGTTAGGTACCACAGGGTTTGGTTAGGTACCACAAGGAAGCAAGTGATAACAGCTTTGTTGATGACCCTGAGATCTTGAACAAATTGATATCCTCATCCATTTGGTTTATTTACTAGTGGACAGGAGTGTTTAAGGCTAGTGCAGTGTACAAGAAGGCTTTATATATCAACTTTCTTTCAACCCTAGTTTTGAGCTTTTCCTTTGTTTCTTGCTTCATGTGACATTGGGTAAATTTGGGTAACCATTCTGTAGAATATATATGAATTTTAGTAGGTTCTACTCAAATTAATTTCCTTTTGTCAGTGGAACTTATAGCCCATAGAGTGTCAGGCACAGTGCACATCAAGATGTCAGGCACATCTTTATCAGGGTCATGCATCAAACATGATAGAAGAGGCAAAGGTGTATCCAGAGAAGACACTTGTCTATGAATAAAGGAGTCCTCTGAAATCTCAACAAATAGTCCCTCTGGTGTGCATTTAATATCACAATTCCATAGCATACTAAGTCTCTCCCTATTAAATTGGCAGAGGTAGAATCATGCAGCAGGAAGAAACCTTTTTTGGTCAGATGCCCAAGGGTTACAGTTAAGCCTGGGAAACAGGGAAAGTCTTTGAGTTATCTAAAATTTCTACCACCTTGTGTTGTTTACTCTTAGGAGGTTGAGCAAAGGTGGCAAGGTTGAACACAAAATAAATAGCACCCACAGCTACCAGGAACAATGAGGTGGACCATCTATATTTCTAGTATAAACACTTTAAGTGTTTAAGTGTATGGCAGGATATTGGGTGCTTTGCGTTTTATGATTTTTCTTTCTCTCAGTTTTTCCTTTGTAAAACAGAACAATCGCTATTCCAGTGTCCCTTCTGTTTACACATCTGCAGTGTCCTTGTCAGCTAGTGCTTGGTTGTAGCTGTTGGGTCCTAGGATAATACGTTTATTTAGGGTTCTGTTGTTTTTGTTCTGAAGCCCTTCCCACATGCTCTGCCAGGTGCTATATTTCAGGTGAAGGATTGCTTCCTATTCTATTTTCTGTTTCTTTTTTAATTAAGCCTCCAATTTCAGTTTAACTCCACTGACAAAATGAGGTGAAAGCCTTGCCCTTTAAAATCGGCACCTTCTTTAATTCTCAAATGTTGAAGCAATGTATTTCCTAGTCTATCCTTAAAATCTCCTGTACTTTTATCTTCTCTTTGTTTGCATTGTACAGTTATGGTCCAATAGACTTTTACTGAAAACATTTCAAGCATGGCTTTTAGGAGGATTTACCCTAATTAATAAGCTTTTTGTTGACCCTCTGATTTAGTGTGGAAAGAAGGATTTTTGTGGGTCCCTTTCCAGATTAGTCCAATCAGCTTTTGCCATACAGGGTTTAGCATCTGAAGTTCTGATTAATATGAGCACACATTCATATAGGTCAAGTAACTGTATTAGTCAGCATTCTTTAGGGAAACAGAAACAATTGTGTGTGTGTGTGTGTGTGTGTAGACATGTAGCTTAAGGAATAGACTCATAATAATGGGGGTGGGCAAGTCCAAAATTTGCAGGGTGGACCAGCAGGCTGGAGACCCCAGGAAGAACCAATGTTGTACTTCAAGACCATCTGCTGTAGCATTCTTCTTGATGGGAGTAGTAGATTTTATGTTCTATTCAAGCCTTCAACTTATTGTGTGAGGTTCACCCACATTATGGGCAGCAGTCCATAATAAAGCACTCTGCTTTATTCAAAGTCCACCAATTTAAATGTTAATCACACCCATAAACACCCTCATAGACATGTCCAGAATAATGTTTAATCACATATCTGGGCAAGTTGGGCCAGTCAGGTTGACACATAAAATCACAGTAACCCTGGGTCATATGTACCCAAAAGAATTCTAAATTATTCTATAAATAACTGGCCTTGTCTGGGATTATGTAAATCCTTAATTATAGCTCTTGGGGTGCCTGGGTGGCTCGGTCAGTTAAGCATTCGACTTTGGCTCAGGTCATGATCTCACAGTTCGTGAGTTCAAGCCCCATGACGATATCTGTGCTGACAGCTCAGAGCCTGGAGCCTGCTTTGGATTCTGTGTCTCCCTCTCTCTCTGTCCCTCCCCCTTTCACTGTCCCTCCTCCACTTGTGCTCTCTCTCTCTCAAAAATAAATAAACATCAAAAAAATTGTTTTAATTATACATCTTAATTCAACCTGGGTCCAAAGTTTAAACTCTGTCATTGCCTGCATCCCTGGCTTATGGGAGGGATGGATTTTTAGAGGCAACAGGAATTCCGAAGTCTTAGGAGAGTCCTGAGTAAAAGTAGGGAGTCTGGACAAAGGAAGGAGAGAGATGAGTGGTGGAAGGTGCAGAGGGACAGGGATCAGAAGGAGAGGGGCAGAGGGGGAACTGGATACAGGTAGGCAAGTGGAGGACAAGGAGAGGAGGATTTACTAGGGAAATGAGACTAGCTTATTAAGTTTATCAAATTGTGTATTAGCTTTGGCCAAAGAATCTTTCAGCAAAGAAATTTTTGAATCAGAATTTCATTTGGTGGCCCTTACATACCAATAAAAATACACTGTCTACTGAACCTGAGAAAAATCCTCTCCTTTCTTTCCCAAGGGATAGGGACCAAAGCACATTAACCCAGACATGGACCACAAGTGTGAGCTGATGTAAAGCTCATTGTGGTGCCACATGCACTGGCCCCACAGCTTTGCTCACAGTGCCCTTCCACCTTGTGCCCCCATATTCTCCAAGCCTAGTCTGTCCTATCATGCAAGAACATGTTCAAGTGCACTTCCTCATACTCCCTGTCCTCGTGCCCTTTCTCAATCTCCTCCTCTCTTCTTCCCACCCTCTCACCCCCCAAAAGAAACATTTTCTTTCTTCACTGAACTCTCAAAATGCTGTTGGGCTATAGATCATGCACACACACATCTATCTTCCTTAGATAGTGGTGGGCCTTGAGGGCAGGGGATGTCTCCAAATTATTTTTCTAACAGCTACAATCTCAATTCCAGAGACTTACTACAGTAGGCATTCAAGAGCTGCCTGCTCACATCTGCAGCAGATAAATATGCACTACCCTCCAACCCAGATACTCTGCTCCAGTGTGCTTGAAATAAGGGCCTTTTGTTTGCTGAAAGCCATGGACAAGAACATCTGCAGAGGTCCATGGACAAGAACATCTGCAGAGGTTGTAGTCATAAGCACTACAAACTGGAACCAACTTAAATGTCCACCTACAAGGGAATGGACAAATACATTATGGTATATTTTATACAACGGAATACTGTCCAGCAATAAAAAGAAATAAGCCACTCTACACACTGCAACATTATGAACCTCACTTATACTAGTGGAGCAAAATAAGTTGTACACTAACAAGAACTTATTGTATTATTCTATTTAGATGAAGACCAAAGCCAGTAAACCTACACTAAGGTGAGAAACGTCAGAACAGTAGCTACCTTATGGGAAGTAGGTGGTATAGGCTAGGCAAGGGCATGAGGGATTCTCTTGGGGCCTGCAGAAAACACTCTACATCTTGAGCTGGGCAATGGTCACACAGGGGTACAGCACTTAAGTTTTGTACACTCCATGTTTGTCATTCCCCATGGTGTGCTGGCAAATGTTTAACAACCAGATGTCTGGGCAGAAAAGCTCTAATTTGCAGTATTTGCCAAATTCTGTGGATAAATATCCCCAACAAAGGCTACTTTCAAGCTACTAATAAGGTGCCCACAAACAGAGTTAGGAGGAGTAGTAAATACAACAGATGTAAGTACCCTCAAGAGAAAAGATATCAGCAAATGTAGTAAAACAAATAGGAAGTGACAAGTTTTGAGTGTTTATTACTTTATTTTTACTATAACATTTAATTGTAAGTTTTACACAATTTAATATTTAATAATAGTTGTTAACAACCAGGTCCTAAGATTCCTAAAAATTTAACAATCAAGCCTCAGGAATTTATACAAGCTGGCTCTGGCATACACTGGTTATTTTTCAATGAAATTATTTACAAAAACAAAACAAAACAAAGCTCTGTTTGCTCCAGAACTGAAAGAACAAAGGGAAAACCAGAGATAAAAGAGGGAGTAGGCGGTTAGCTCTTGGAAGGGAAAGGGAGGCATACAATGTGGTGAATAGGAGTCAGGAATGAGAGCCAGAGACTTGTTTTAAATTAAAAAAAATTGTTTTAAGTAAGTTCCACACCCAACTTGAAGCTTGAACTCACGGTCCGGAGATCAAGATTTGCACACCCCACCAACTGAGCCAGCTGGGCATCCCCAGAGACTTGCTTTAAATTCCAGTTTGTCCTCTTCCATCTTCTCGAAGATGGCTTGACATCTCTGAGGCTCAGCCTCACCATCCTTGCAGCAGGAGTAACATGTCTTGCTCAGAGAGTTGCCTGGTGGAGCCAGATGAGGTCACTTCAGCCAGTTATGTGACCCTAGTAGGCCCAAATGTGCCTCATAAAGATTGGCTATTCACTTGACCAATTACTTGTAGCAACAAAGATGACAAGGATCATGCACCCAGAGAAGTAGTCAGCTCAGACTTTTAAAACGTGCAGCACATCAAATACTCCCCTTTGCTGTCCCAGAAATTTTAATCCAATATTTTGAGGTCCAAATATCATCTTTAATACAGGATCTTGAATGATCTTAAAACAAAATAAAAGTCTTCTGTAAGACATCTGTCAGTATTAACATGAGGAGCACAAGAAAGGTCCACATCCCTCAAGGTGGCCAGTGCTGCTGAGTGACAGTCTGTTGTTACTGGCAGGGTCCACAGTGCTATGATGGCCAAGGCAGGCCTGACTGCAAGGCCAGCCACAGGGCAACACCTGAGTGTCCGTATCCTTTAATGATGTGCACTGATTTTTCTGCCTGCACCTGCCCATGCTGCCTCATCATCTCTCATCTCACAAATGTAGTGAGGATAATGTTGCCTACTTTCTGCTGCTAACCTTCCTGAGACATAACTTCCTCACTGCAAAAATGGTAATTTAATGACTGGCTAAAGGAGACTAGTAGCCATCACAGCTTGGGGAGGACAAGTCACTGGGAGGGTTCTGGGCATTTCAGGCAGAATTTTAACCAGCTCCTCTATGTGATCATGTCACAATGACATTCCAGCTGGAGGGGCTGGGATGCAATGAAACACAGAGATTTTCCTGTCCTGGAAAAGAAAGATGCCCGATAAAATAGTTTTGACTGTACACGGAAGCAAATTCCCTTTATCCATATTAAAATACTAAATATTAAATACTCATGACAGCAAAATAAAGCCCTCATGTGCTCTGTACTGGCCATCCTCATATAGTCAACTTCCAAAGGCAGGCAGCCTGCTGCTCAGAAAAGCAGCAGATAAGCAGGCAGAAAGCACATTTAGGCACCATCAAGAAAGATAATTGGACATTTGCTTAATGGCTTCAACTTCTATTTCTGGCTCATGGATGCTTTTTCTATTTTTTTTTCTCAGCAGAGAAACCAACAAAGGCTCCACCTGAGTGATAGTAGGGCAGGAACATGATGACATTCCCACACCAATACCAACCAACTGGAAGCAGCTGTCTTGAGCATTGTTGGAAAGGGTTCTGAAGCAAGCTGTGTGACAATAGGAAATAGAGTGGTAAATTAGCATCGTCAGACTGTGAGTTAGGTGAGGTGCCCACATGAGGTTGTCTGTCAGCTTGGGTCCAAAAGGCAAGGTCAAAATTCTTTATTTTGGAATTCAAAGGTCTCCACAAGTGTGGCCTCATTCAACCCTCAGACTTCCTCTTTCAGTGTTGCCCCACTGGCTGGCCCTTTAAGACCATCTGAGAAACACTCAGGTTACTGCAAAAGTGAAGATGGTGGGGCATTTCCAAGACAAGCTCAGTCAGAATATCTGAGCAGCATGGCTCAGACACCTGCATGGGAACAATGCCTGGGGAGACCTGAGTTTGACCAAAACTGGGCACCACACTACAACAAAAGCATCATGAAGAGAGGGACTTTGCTTTGTTCAATGCTTTCTCTTTAGCAGTCAGTATGTGTCTGTTAAATATTTCTAGAATGAAGAAAGGCATTCTCCAGATGATAATTCCGTAACTTTTACTATGAAATGTTTGCAATCAAGTTTCAGCTGCCAATTATGTTACACTCATCTTTTCATCCCTGGCTCTCTCCTTCTTAAACCATACATCCCTAGCCAATCACAGCACTCAATGCACCAAAAGCCTGAACAACACAACCTAGCATTTCACGCCACCACAGAAAATCTGAGAGAGATACTTTCCAACCAGGATTTAGTAATTGTCCATGTCTCTTCCTGTTTCATAACCACAGGAAGGTTGAATGAGGCTCCAAAATGGACTCAACCACAAGGGGCCCCACCTAGTGGGAACCTGTGCACAGCTCTGACCAGTGTTCTTCTTGGCCTTTGCTATGCAAAGGATGCTTCTTTGTTGTCAAAGGATAATGCACAGTGAGGTGCATGGACTCAGAGAAAAGTGTGTGACCCCAGAGAGCCTTTCCACCTGGCCTCGGGTGGTGTCCTCAAGATAGATATGTTTACATCATAGAGAATCTTTGACCAAGAGTTCAAGGCAAGTGAGCACAATTACCGATCATGGATGTTTGCTCAACATCACTTGACAGCCTTGGATTATAATGTGCCAGACACTGTTCTCAGTGCGGGGAATACCGTGGTGAGCATGACAGAAAGCTCGCAGCCTAGGGAGTAATAAACAGGAGCACTAACTGATTCCCTAATATGCAGTGACCTAAGTGAGAAACCTGAAAACAGGTGATCAGTCAGCACATCAGCCATCAAACCTTTATAGGTTGTTTACTATTTGCTTCTTTAGACTTTTAGCTTTATTCTTAATAGCAACTTATGTGAGGTGGAAAAGACTCTACCACATGAAGTGGTAAGATTGGCTCTCCCTTCAACCTGATTTGTGAGAACTGGGCTCTCATTGGCTTCTCCCATCTGTCTTCTCTCTGGGAAATAAGAGTGAGAATGTCTGCCTCCAGGGGAACTGAGGAAATCAATGTACATAATGAGTGTGAAACATTTTAAAATGCACTATCCTTCCCAAAAGAATGAGGTCACTTAAAACTAATGATGTCAGTAAAACAGAGCTAGAATATAGAAAATCAAGACTTGGGGAAGAAAGACAGAAAAACAAATGGTCATTAAGACATCAAGCAAGAAACCTACTGAGGTAGCAGTGCCCTGGTCTTAATCTTCCTGTGATCCTGGCATTGGGGAGGACGTGATATGACATGAAATGATGAGCATCCAAATATGAAGAAGGGAGAGATTGTGACAACATGTCCAGACCAGGAAAGGTTATTTTCCTTCCAAAGGAAAACGATTTCATAGAGCTCATGGGGGATAGCTTTGTCTCCACAAGTGTCTGCATTTGCATAGCACCCCACGGTGGCAAATGGGAGTAGAAATATCTAGAACTCTGAAGATGACTGCAGAAGGCACAGAGTGTTATAGTCTGAACCAGGAGAAATGGTGGAAAGGGAATCTTGGTTTGTCAGAACTAACCCAGGGCAGCAATCAGTCTCAAGTGAGCTGCCTTGATGCTGCAGAGGAACGGATTTTCATTGCAGCCATTAGAACAAATTCTGTTTCAGAATACCTTGGAAGAAGAGGGATGAAGTCTGAGTTCAGTAGAATGTGAAGGGATGGGCTTTGTGGGGGTGGAAGGCGGGAGGCAGAGACAGTCATCAGGGCTCCTATGTCCTGGCTCTGCTTTACCCCTGTCCCACCTTTTACTGGATATTGTCTTCTAGATGTTGTCTTTGGTTCTAGAACTGTGAGTACCAGCATTTGGTGAACAACCCCTAACACTTACATGCATGGCCAGGTAGTGTAGCATCTCTTGGAAGGTGCTGCATCCATTGGGCTCTCCCTGCTAACTTGTTAGACTTCCAGGGTGTCCCTGCCACATATGTGTCAGGGCGATCTAAATGTGTAAGACATTGTTCAAATAACTAGCCTGTTCTCCTAAAAAATGTCAAGGTGATGAAAGACAAAGACTGAAAAGCTGCTCCAGAGTAAGAGAGAGAGAAGCATGACAAGTAAATGTAACACATCCCCCATGCTTGGATCCAGATGGAGGATAAAGATTGATAATGAGTAGTGTTGAAGACATTGACATTTACTAGACAATGGTATTAATATTAAATTTCCTATTTTTCCCATTGATCTATGTGTCTATTTTGTGCCAGTGAACCCATGCATATATAGTTGATTTATCTATGACAAAGTAGGCAAGAATATACAATGGGGGAAAAGATTCTCTTCAACAAATGTTGCTGGAAAAACTGAACAGCTACACATAGAAGAAAAAAACTGCACCACTTTTTTTTTAACGTTTATTTATTTTTGAAACAGAGAGAGACAGAGCATGAACGGGGGAGGGGCAGAGAGAGAGGGAGACACAGAATCGGAAGCAGGCTCCAGGCTCTCAGCCATCAGCCCAGAGCCCAACGCAGGGCTCGACGCAGGGCTTGAACTCACAGATCACGAGATCGTGACCTGAGCCGAAGTCGGACACTTAACCGACTGAGCCACCCCGGCGCCCCCTGCACCACTTTCTTATACCCTATATACATTATTTATACAAAAATAAACTCCAGATGAATTAAAGACCTAAATGTGAGACCTGAAACCATACTATTCCTACAAGAAAACATAAGCAGTAATTTCTTTGACATTGGCAGTAGAAACATTTTTCTAGATATGTCTCCTCAGGCAAAGGAAACAAAAGCAAAATTAAACTATTGAGATTAGAGCAAAATAAAAACCTTTTGCACAGCGAAGGAAACTATCAACAAAACAAGAAAAGGCAACCTATTGAATGGTAAATGTTTGCAAATGATATATTCAATAAAAGAGGTTAATATCCAAACTTTATAAAAAGAAAACTTACACAACTCAACATGAGTGGGGGTGGTAGGAAATAATCTGATTAAAATGAGCAGAAGAAAAAAACAACCGGCAGGAGACCTGAATAGACATTTATCCAAAGACATACACATGGTCAACAGACATATGAAAAGATGCTCAGCTTCACTAATCATCAGGGAAATGCAAGTCAAAACTACAATGAGATATCACCTCACAACCATCAGAGTGACTATTATAAAAAAGAAAAAATAACAGGGGTTGAGAAAGAGGTGGATAAAGGGGAACCCTCATGCATGGATGGTGGGAACACAATATGAGGCAATCACTGCAAAAAAAATAGTACGGAGGTGGGAATGCAAGCTAGTGCAACCACTCTGGAAAACAGTATGGAGGTTTCTCAAAAAACTAAAAATAGAACTACCCTATGACCCTGCAATTGCACTACTAGGCATTTATCCAAGAGACACAGGTGTGCTGTTTCAAAGGGGCACATGCACCCCCATGTTTATAGCAGCACTATCAACAATAGCCAAAGTATGGAAAGAGCCCAAATGTCCATCGATGGATGAATGGATAAAGATGTGGTATATGTATATATGATGGAGTAATACTCAGCAATGAAAAAGAATGAAATCTTGCCATTTGCAACCACATGGATGGAACTGGAGGGTATAGGCTAAGAAAGACAATGACTTCACTCATATGAGGACTTTATGAGACAAAAAAGATGAACATCAGGGAAGGGAAACAAAAATAATATAATAACAGGGAGAGAGACAAAATGTGAGAGACTCATAAATATAGAGAACAAACTGAGTTATTGGAGGGGTTCTGGGAGGGGGTGATGGGCTAAATGGGAAAGGGGCACTAAGGAATCTACTCCTGAAATCTTTTTTGCACTATATGCTAACTAATTTGGATGTAAATTAAAATAATAATAATAAACAAACAAACAAACACCATATTCAGACTGCTAGACACCAAATATAATATGAAAATCTTGAAGGAACCAGAGGAAAAAAGACATATTACATAAAAGGAAAAAAAGATATTAATTACAAAAAGCCTCTTATCAAAAGCTATATTAATTAGAAGACAACAAAAGGACATCTTTTTAAGCAAGATACAATTTTATTTCTCTATTACAAACAGAATTTTGGAGGTAGTCAATACAAAGATGTATGGTGGGTTCATATTTACAATTAGGACATAGTTTGTCATCTTTCTTTTCCACTGTCCTCCATCTATGGCTTTCATTCTTAAGAAAGCCAAAGAAACAAAAAATAAATGTTAGAGCTCCAGCCACTAGATCTACAAATTGGAAGAATAAGAAAATTCTCTTTCTTTTAAAGATATCTCCATGAAACTCCCCTCACAACACATCCACTACAAATCACTGGCAGAATGCAATCATATATAGCTGCAAAGGAGGCAGAGAATGTATTTTTTTAAGCTTAATTGGAATGAGTGTAAGTAAAAATTATTTTCTATTGCTGAGATAGAATAAAAGAATATATCATTGTGAGAAACAGATTTCTGTCTTTCGTATCTGAAAATATCTTTACTTTGATCTCACAATTGTTTTATATTTTGGCAGAGTATAGAATTGTAAGTTAAAAATCATTTTCATCAGAACTTTGAAAGTATGTTTCTACAATCATCTAGCACTCAATATTATTATAGCAGGTTACTCCTTTGGAAATGTCATACTCAACTGATTTACTTTTTTTTAACTTAACTTTATTTTTTATTTTTTAAAATTTATATCCAAATTAGTGTATAGTGAAGCAATGATTTCAGTACATTCCTTAATGTCACTTACCCATTTAGCCCATCCCCCCTACCACAAACCCTCCCGTAACCCTCAGTTTGTTCTCCATATTTATGAGACTCTTCCCTTTTGTCCCCCTCCCTGCTATTATATTATTTTTGTTTCCCTTCCCTTATATTCATCTGTTTTGTCTCTTAAAGTCCTCATATGAGTGAAGATATATGATTTTTGTATTTCTCTGACTGACTAATTTCACTTAGCACAATCCCCTCCAGTTCCATCCATGTGGTTGCAAATGGCAAGATTTCATTCTTTTTCATTGCTGAGTAATATTCCATTATATATATATATATATATATATATATATATATATATATACCACTTCTTCTTTATCCATTCATCCATTGATGGACATTTGGGCTCTTTCCATACTTTGGCTATTGTTGATAGTGCTGCTATAAACATGGGGGTGCATGTGTCCTTTCGAAACAGCACACCTGTGTCTCTCGGATAAATGCCTAGTAGTGCAATTGCAGGGTCATAGGGTAGTTCTATTTTTAGTTTTTTGAGAAACCTCCATACTGTTTTCCAGAGTGGCTGCACCAGCTTGCATTCCCACCAACAATGCAAAAGAGATCCTCTTTCTTCACATCCTCGCCAACATCTGTCATTGCCTGATTTGTTAATGTTAGCCATTCTGACAGGGGTAAGGTGGTATCTCATTGTGGTTTTGATCTGTAGTTCCCTGATGATGAATGATGTTGAGCATTTTTTCATGTGTCAGTTGGCCATCTGGATGTCTTCTTTGGGGAAGTGTCTATTCATGTCTTTTGCCCATTTCTTCACTGGATTATTTGGGTTTTGGGTGTTGAGTTTGATAAGTTCTTTGTAGATTTTGGATACTAACCCTTTATCTGATAAGTCATTTGCAAATATCTTCTCCCATTCTATTGGTTGTCTTTTACTTTTGCTGATTTTTTCCGTTGCTGTGCAGAAGCTTTTTATTTTGATGAGGTCCCAGTAGTTCATTTTTGCTTTTGTTTCCCTTGCCACTGGAGATGTGTTGAGTAAGAATTTGCTGCGGCCAAGATCAAAGAGGTTTTTGCGTGCTTTCTCCTTGAAGATTTTGATGGCTTCCTGTCTTACATTGAGGTCTTTCATCCACTTTGAGTTTATTTTTGTGTATGGTATAAGAAAGTGGTCTAGGTTCATTCTTCTGCCTGTCGCTGTCCAGTTTTCCCAGCACCACTTGCTGAAGAGACTGTCTTTATTCCATTGGATATTCTTTCCTGCTTTATCAAAGATTAGTTGGCCAGTTACTTACAAAGCTAATAATAGTATTACCATATGATTCAGCAATCAAGCTCACTGGTATTTACTCAAAGGGATTGAAAAATGTCCACACAAAACCTGGACACTTATGTTTATCATAGCTTTATTGATAATTCCAAACAGCAGGAAGCAACCAAGATGTCCTTCAGTGGGTAAATAAACAAACTGTGGTAAACACAAAATTTGTCAGACACCTAAATGTAAACCCCAAAACTATAAAATTTTTAGAATGAAAAGAGAAAATATTTATGATCTTGGGTTAGGCAAAAACATCTTAGCAACACTAAGTTCATGTTGTCATTCATTCATCCATTTAAAAACTTAATAAATTATGAAATTGGATTAGTCAAAATTTTAGACTTCTTTATAAAAGACACAGTTAAGAGAATGAACAGGCAAGCCACAGACCAAGAGAAAATGTTTGCAGAAGACACATCTGTAAAAGTACTTGCTTCCAGAATACATAACCAGAATATATAAAGAACTCTCAAAACTCAAAAAGGCAAACACAACAGAAAAATTATAGAAGATATGAACAGACACTTCACTAAAGAAGATATAAGACAGCAAATAATCTCTAAATGTGCCCAATGTTATTAGTCATTATGAAAATGCAAATTAGGGGCGCCTGGGTGGCGCAGTCGGTTAAGTGTCTGACTTCAGCCAGGTCACGATCTCGCGGTCCGTGAGTTCGAGCCCCGCATCGGGCTCTGGGCTGATGGCTCAGAGCCTGGAGCCTGTTTCCGATTCTGTGTCTCCCTCTCTCTCTGCCCCTCCCCTGTTCATGCTCTGTCTCTCTCTGTCCCAAAAATAAAAACGTTGAAAAAAAATTAAAAAAAAAAGAAAATGCAAATTAATAACATAATGAGTCGCCTCACACCTGCCAAAATGGCTATTATCAGAAAGACCAGAAATATCAGACGAGGATGTGGAGAAAAGATAACGTTCGTGCATTGTTTGTGGAAGTGTAAATTGGTGCAGCCACTATGTAAAACAGTAGAGAGGTTCTTAAAAAAATTAGAACTCTAAAGATTCTAGGAATTTTACCTCTGGGCATTTATCCAAAGGAGAGGAAAACACTAACTCAGATCTTTTCATCTCCATGTTCATTGCAGCATTATTTACAATAGCCAAGACATGAAATGACCTAAGAGGCCATGGTTTGATGAATGCATAAATATTTTATACATAAAGGAATATTATTTGGCCACAAAAAGAAAGAAATCTTGCCATTTGCCACAAAATGGATGTAACTTCAGGGCATTATTCTAAGTAAAAATAAGTCAGAGAGACAAATATTATATGACTTCACTTACATATCGAATCTCAGAAACAATCAATCAAAAAATAAACTCATAGATACAGAGAACAAACTGGTGGCTGCCAAATGTGGGAAATGGGGGATAAAAGAAACGGGTGAAGGTGATAAAAATGTATAAACTTCCAGTTACAAAATAAATAAGCCCATGAATATACTGTACAGCATGGTGACTGTAGTTAATAACACTATACTGATATTTTAAAGCTGCTTAGAGAATAGATCTTAGAAGTTCTCATCTCAAGAAGAAATAAATTTTTAACTCTGTGTTGTGAGGGATGTTAACTAGACTTATTGTGATAATAATTTTATGATATATGCATACATCAAATAATTAGGTTGTACACCTGAAATTAACAGGCTGTATGTCAATTATATCTCAATAAAATACAAAAACAAACAACGTAATGAGATAAAATGCCAAGTGATGACAAATATGTGCTTGGGGCTCTCATAAATTGCTAACAGAAATGCAAACTGTACAGCCACTTTGGAGAAATTTGGCAATCTAATAAATTAAACATACACATACAAAAAAATAGTATGGAGGTTCCCCAAAATATTAAAAATTAAATTTAGTTACCATACTACTGGGTATTTTCTCAAAGAAAATGAAAACACTAATTTGAAAAGATATATGCACCTCTATGTTTATTGCAGCAACAGTTACAATAGCAAAGATATGGAAGCAACCCATGTGCCCATTGACAAATGAGTGGATAAAGAAGACGTGGTATATAAATACAATGGAATATTATTCAGCCATAAAAAGGATAATATCTTGCCATTTGCAATGGCATAGAGAGATCTATAGGTATAATGCTAAGTGAAATACTTTCTGTTTGTTCTTCCTCATCTTGTTCAGTGAAATTGTGGCTGGCAGTTCCATCAGAAACTCCAGTGACTGCCGTATTCATTACATAAGACAAAGGTATTCATGGGCTCAGCACTGCATGTCTGCACCTAGTTTTGGGTACAGTTCTTCCATCTACTGCACTGGAAGAGGTCAGTGGTGGTGCCACCCATCTTGGCCATCTGATGCTCACAGGTAACCTTCTGGGTCATGGAATTTCTCAATTCTCTCAGCTCATCACTGGCCATTTCCTCTGTCATCATCCTGGCAATAAGCACAACAGAGATGGCCCCACTGAGAACATTATTCCTCAGACTGGATTCCTGGAGTCCACAAGTTTGTTTATTTGTCTGTGAACCTGGTTCCAGTACTTCATGTCATTGCTCTTGAGCTCCTAATAGATATGATCTTCAATTTCTGATGACTTCTTGTCACAGTTGGCTCCATAGTCCTTGCAATTGTCATCAGCCTTCAGGGCTGCTGAGGGCATTTCCACACACTTATCCTGCACAGAGTACCCTATGGGATAGTAGGGTGCCAGGAGATAGATGGAGGGGGCAAAAGTAAGGATTGAGGTGCTGCTGGATGTTTTTGGAGTCTCTGCTTTTGATTTGCTGCTGTTTGATCTTTCCATCGATGGCCTTTTTGTAGAGGAGTTGGCTGAAGACTTGGAGTCCACAGAGTCTCTCCTGTCTTTGGGCTCTTGTCCTTGTTTTTTTCCTTGGTGGAAAAAGTCCTGCCTCTGGTTTCTGATGGGAACAGTCAAGTCCTTTTTCTTTCCTTGCTTTGTCTCTTTCTTCTCCTTTTTATTCTTTGGGAGGTCCAGGGGAGTTCAATAGCTCCAGTTTCTGATGAGGACTCTGACCAAGGACACCACCTTTTTGTCTTAGCAGTGCTTGTGGACCCCATTAGCAGCAATTCCAATCCTGGTTGTCTGGAATAGGTGGATGGACATCTGACAGCAGTTCAGTTCTTCAGAAGGTCAAGGACCCCTTCTGTGTTATTTATGGCCACAACCTTCTCCAAGCTTTCTGGCAATACTCAGCAGTTCCTCTTCCTGGCCCATGTTATCACACAAAACCTGGCAGGGCATGCTAAAATAAAGAGAATTAAGAGTACACTTATCTTGATGAGCACTGAGTAATGTATACAGCTGTTGAATCTTCATATTATATACCTGAGACTAATAAAATGCTGGATGTTAGTTATACTTGAATAAATTTTTTTTAATTCCTAATTTTTTATAATTATACTGTGAGTAACAATGTGTATGCTTTGGCTCTTGAGAACATATACAGAAATATGTAGAGGTAAATCACACAATAATTGCATCCTTCTCTCATGCGGGTCAGAAGAATAACATTAAATATGCATACATAAAATGATGATGTGGCGAATGTAAACAATTGGTGAATCAGGGTAAGGGGTTTTAAAGGAGTTCACCACCCTAAACCTGTAATTTTCTGTAAGTTTGAAATTTTGTCAAGGTTAAAATCTACAAAAGAAAAAAGAATTGGGCTATCCAAATCTGGCAAGACCTTACCACGACTGGAGTGCCATGTGCAGCTATGTGCCTCCAAGGATTCTGGGTCCAAGCAAAGGTATGTGGAAACACACAGACTACATCCTCCATCCCATGGCTGCCTCACCTCTGATAAAGTGTTGTATCCTTGGCTAATTAAATAAGGACTTTAATCTAACACTCCTGTGTGTATGAGTATAGGTGAGAATGTGTGTGTGTATAAGAGAGAGAGTGTGTGCATGTGTGGGTTATGTGTTCTCATCCCCAAAATTCATGACGCATCTCAAATATGGCAGAAACAGACCCTGTGAGGTGTTATAGCCCATGAACGTCCTGGAAGCAGAGCCATAAGAGGACGAACACTTTAAATATTCTAATTATTCTTTAATAAAGTTGGAGAAAAATGGAAAAAATAAAAATGAAAGGGCCACAATGAAGACACTTCCCTTACCTGCCCCACACTCACAGTTCCATGTGCAGGGATTTGTCAGGTTCACACAAGGACCATATTAATGAGATCTGCATGCCTTTTTGTGTCATATCCATTAACAATTGATTTTAAGTAGTTTATTCAATCATGTGGCTTGAGTACTTCCCAATTAGTCTTCAGTGATGTCTTTATAAACACTTATGTCAAAACAATACTGAGCCAGACTACTCCCCAGACCCAGTCTCAGGACCCATCCTGTGAAACCCTGGGGTCATGATGCTGGGTCCCTGCTGCCATAGTTGCTGCAGGCTGTAGCAGTGGCTTCAGTCCCTTTTTTGGGGGGAGCACAAAAGGGCAGCATGCCACTTCCACCCACAACTTGCTCCTCAGCCACTCTCTCCAAAAATTCCCAATTGTTGATGAGGGGTGAGGCCATCTGATGCCATTCAAACATCTCTCTTTGAAAGTTTGGAATGACAATGCATAGAAAGGTTGGGGCTGGACAGGGGGAATTTGACCCATGGGTGATGGGAGATATGGGTACATTCCTCTCCTGTCCCTCTTCAGAGTCAAGAGTGCAGAGGCACAGAGGCTTCCTAAGACCTCTCTGAACTTGCCAGCCACACCCAGAAATCAGCTGACATTGTTCTATTCACTCCCCCCTTTCCTGCCCAACCTCCCAATTTCCTCATTTCTCTGGATGGTACTCACAGTAAAAGGTGAGCACATGTTCTGTATATCTCGGGATCTGTTTGCTAGGGAGCCCAGGCTAAGATAAACCCTGTCAAGAATTGACTAAAAGCAATACCAGACTGGGAGGATGAACTTATACAGAGGGTCACCATCACAGGCAGAGGAAATGAGCAATAAGGTGTTTAACTAAGCACTTCTGCCTGGGTGTGGCAAGTGTGCTTCTCTTAAACCACAAAGCAGGGGGCTGTGACTGCCCACCAAACACATCTCTGGCCTCCTACTTTCTTTAATGTTATAAAAATGGCAGGTGCTGTGCAGATGCAAGTGTCGTTATGAGAATAACCCATGAGCCTCCAAGCTTCCAAAACATGTGGTTTGCTGCTATGAATTCTGGCCCATGCAAATTCAGGGCCTGGCAAAGAAGTCATCCAAAACCCCCAGAAAAAGGGAGCAGGCT
This sequence comes from Prionailurus viverrinus, assembly GCF_022837055.1. Classification (NCBI taxonomy): domain Eukaryota; kingdom Metazoa; phylum Chordata; class Mammalia; order Carnivora; family Felidae; genus Prionailurus; species Prionailurus viverrinus. Next base: position 49,548,905 of record NC_062563.1, read on the forward strand.
TAAAGAGGATTTTATGAGATAGAATTTAAATCAATCATTTGAATGTTAAATCCTAAAATTACAGAGAACTCAAGTTATTTTTATTATGCCTTGGGAGCTGAATATTTTGACATATTAATCAGTTCTCCAAAATGGCATTTACATCAAAATTTTGGTTGCTTTTGATGGGTCTCTGTCCCTATTGTTACAGTATAATCTCAGGTGAGTTGGGTGAGGCAAGGATGCCTCTGGTGATTTGTGACTCATGCACCATCTACCCCTGAATGGGAAAAATCATCAATTCCCTAGAGAACTTTATTAGAAAAGTTTCCAAGAAGTCTGCTTGTTTACACCTTGGGAATGGCAGTTAGATACAACTATTCCCCACAGGCCTATGAAACAGAGGTTCTTGTGACTGCTGGAGGGGTGCGGCCTCATATAATTGGGAAATGGCCCCAGGAGCTTTGACTTTGGCAGAGCTGGACATGTTGCTGCTAGTTTCTGCCTCAGTACACATTGCTAGTGGAAATGAAGGTCGTGGCGGCTGGGCTGGCATCATCTGCTCTGTGCTGCTCTCCAGTCACAAGCTGGTATGTCTCAGAAGTCAGCCAGCCCACCACTATATGCCATCAGCCACAAGAAAAGCTGGAAAAGAAACCACAGCTCTCATGGGTTGTTTTGAGAAGGATCAATAAATCATGGCTCTCTGTTTCATACTCAAGTTCATAACCAACAGAGACATACTAATTACCAATTTCAAAGATAATTGAGATATATCAAATGCAAGTGGAGTCATACCAACTCATCCAAGTCATCAGAAACCTTCGGGTGCCTGGATGGCTCAGTCGCCCTTCGGCTAGGTCATGATCTCACGTCTCATGAGTTCAAGCCTGGTATCAGGCTTTGTGCTGACAGCTCAGGCCTGGAGACTGTTTTGGATTCTGTGTCTCCCTCTCTCTCTCTGATCCTCCCTCACTCACACATGGTCTCTCTCTCTCAAAAATAAATAAATATTTAAAAAATATTTTAAAAAAGAAACCAAATGTCTGCTTTATAAACAAAGCAGCTGACCCTGGACAATGTAGCAAGGTGCATGGAAGCAGGGGCTTCCCAATTCTGTTCCCTCGAAGAGGCACTTCACCCACCAGTGACAGGAAGCCCTGACCATAAAACCCTCAGCCTGGGGCAGGGTATCTAGAGATCACTAGATGCTCCTTGCAGGAAAGCATTTCCCTAAATCAAATACAGGAAGGGGCCAAACCACACATGCCTTATTCCCAAGGAGAAAGGAGGAAATGAGTAAGGAGAAGCCAGGAGTGCCCCTTTCATGGAAGAAATGTCAGGAGTAAGGAGCAAAGCCATCTATCCATTACCAAAAGTTCTCATTGTAAAGGACACCCTGCCTCATATAACTTAAACTCCATCATTCTCTGTAGCCTAGAGTGAAATGTTCTGAGGTGTTTCCTTTAGGAATGCATGTTTATATAGTGAAATGACAGAGTGTATGCAGTTAACTTAAACAAGTCCAACTAACAAACTCCCCACCCAAGAGAGGGCAATGTGAGAGCAATTTCAATAGTACAGGCCATTGTACACTTGAGAGATGGAGATCCAAGACTCATCATCCATACAGCATGTGCACTATACAGTTTCAGAGATAGTTCTTGGTATAGAGCATAGGGTATTTTTATTCTGTGTAACTGGGTGCATTACCAGCTCCTCCAACACCCACTCTGGTATGGCTGAGAGAGGTTCTACATCACAGGACCAGCCTCCTGGGGACAGCAGGTCACCCATTTCCCCTCAATAATGGAGCTTGTGAGTGTGATGACGATCCTCAGGGCTGCCATCACCATCACTAACATGTCCTTGGATAAGGCAAAGATGATGGTATGCCTTCATGGAACAGGGACATCACAGGTACCTGGCTTTGGTGGAAATACCCTGAAGAAATACACAGTGCACCTGTCTTAGGCTGGGTTTCCTCAGAAACAGAACTGAGACAGCTTTTGAGTACAAGAGTTTTGTTTGGGAGGTATCTCCAGGACACACCAGGAGTGGAATAGGGTGGTAAGATGGGGAAGTCTCTCTCAAAAGGCATGTATAGCCTGCCTCATGGGTGTATGTGGCAGACTTCAGTATACAGAGGCACCCCTACACAACAGTGCACTGTCAGGACGTGAGTAATGCAGTGGTCAGGGGAGGGGATCTGGGTGGGAACTCACACATCTGCATCAGTCACCTAGTGCTTCTTTGCACCCATTCTCCTGGGAAGGCTAGGCACTGTAGCAATCACCTCCTGGACAAAGCTGCCACACTCCACCACCCTCACAATGGCTAAGGGCAGGACCTGCATCCAAACACATCAGAGTCACATTATTCTCCTTCACGTTCCTTTTACCAGCCTCCTGGAGTCCCATCCTCCTATGGAGAGCCACTGTCTTCTGCCCTGAACTCTCAGCTGCTTATCTTCTCACACTCATGACCACTAGAATAGTATGACCAAAGTCATTAACACTTAAAGCCATGTAGGTATCTGTATGTTCTGTTGCTTCGTCTGGAATGCTCTTCCTCTAAATGCCTTCATTGCTCCCTCCTCCAACGCTCCTTCTCCATCATCACTTCCTAGACTTTTCTTTATTTATTCTCAGCACCTAACATCCTCTATGTTTCACTGATTTGTCTTATCTATAGACCTTCTCTTTTTTTCATTGGAATGAAGCTCTTCATGGATGGGATTGTTGTCCATTTATCCTACCATTTTGCCTCTAAGAAAATTTCCTTGCACATAGGAGCTAGCCAATATATATTTGTAGAATAAATGGATAAATTATATATAAATGAAAGAGTGTCAGGTGTGAGGCCAATGTTACTTATCCAGGTGACTCTCAAAGGTGTTGGAAGAACAATCATCATCTGAGCTCCAGCTTCCCCCTTCGTCATCAAGGAAGTCAGGCAAAGCCATAGTTCTACAAACTGTATTCCAAGTGCCCTGAGGTTTTATGGACTTCCACTGCATGGAGGTGGAGGGGCAAACAGAGTCTGGATAGTATGCACTCAATCCTTCACATGTTAAAAAGAAAACAAAGGAGGAGAGATGTGACTGGAATCTACTGAATATCCTGTATACATTGAGGCGTTTTATATACATCTCATTTAATCCCCACAACAACCCTATGGCTCAAGGACAATTACTATCCCCATTTGGTCATGAGAACTGAGGCTTCAAAAGACTTGCTTACCAAATGCAGGAAGACAGCTTTGCAGTCACTCCTCTTCAATACCAAGACCAATGACTGTAACCAACAAGAACCTCCATGTCCTACAGCTCTTGACTGACCTGAGGGGCCATTCCTACCAGGGACTCTGCTCTGGGGTCAGTTTTTGTCCTGCCTCAGACAGATTGCAGCATCTGTGATCTCAGCCTAGGGTAATAAATGGGTATCTCCCTTTACTATGCCTATGCAAGGAGAGCAGTGTGCACTCATCCAGCTCTAAGCAAGACGCCTATATGGCACGCCAGCCATGCAAGATGGCTGGGCACATACTATTATGGTTTCTCCATTCAGCTACTGCTGGATAAAATCCTCACTTTAAGACACCAGAGAGGCCATCAGAAACAGATGCACAGCTTCCATTTCTTTTTTTTTTTTCTGTTCTCAAAATCTTTTGCTTCCATTTCAATAAAGGGAAAGATATGAGAAAGAGTAATTTATGTGTTACTTTTGATTTTGGGCTTAAGGGACTGAATTGCTTTAGGGGCTATACCAAACCACAGGCTCCTTGGATACAGTTGTTTATGTTGGCATTCTTGTAATAAATAATGTAGCTCAGCCAGGCAAGCTAGCTTGGAACTACCACTCCCATCCTTCACTGCAAAAAAATATTTGGAAAGATCTAGATTCTCTGGGGTGGCTGCTGAGCCCTAGCCCAGCCTGGCTGCAGGCTGTGTTTTCAGCTGTGACACTTTCCATCCAAAGGCCTTTGTTCTGTCCCCATGTTTCCTTGGCCTTGCTACCTTGTGACTTCTCATTCGAGGCCCTCCACCAGGGGTGCTCTTTCCGCTCCCAGCTCTCACTGTACCTTTTCCAGTTACTAGTACAGCACAGTAAACCAACCCAAAGTTAATGATGTGAAACACTGTTTCATTACGCTCACAGACTCTGTGGGTTGGGACTTCAGAAAGAACATAACAAGGACAATTGTCTCTGTCCTACAATGTCTGGGTCTTCAAGTTCAGGAGTCAGAGGGATGCAGGTGTTGCACAGCTGATTCTGACAGGCATGCACAACAGAGACAAGGCAGGCCACTGGCAATGTTTGTTATGATTTAGTCCTCAAACCTACATTATAGACAATGTCCTTACATGAACAAGACATGAAAAGTTTGAAAAAACAATGTCATATCCACAGATTATAAAGCAATTGTCTGTGGTATAGTGTATCAGCCCGAATGCTGGGGTTGCAAGCAAAAGAAATCCATCCTGCCTTGACAGAATTCACTGAAAGATGGCTCAAAATGATGGGTAGAAAGATCCTGAACTCACATCCTCCCACAGACACAACAAATTCACAACTGTATATGGAATAATTTCCTCTGAAAACTAGATGTTCCACAACAAAGAATAAAAATGAAACATTGACATGGATAGGAGAGGCAGAGACACATGCTTGTTTAAAAAAGAAACCCACTTCAGATGCAGTAATCCACAATCAGGAGGCATCTCCAAAATACAGAACTATCTCTGGAGAAGCAAGGAGTCTGTGCTCCACATCAGGCATGCCAACACCTAGATCCTTCACAACAGAGGAAAGCCTCCAGCATGCCTGGCTTTGGAAACCAACAGAGATTACATCCAGGAAAATCATGGAACTATAGTGAATGGAGAATCCACACTTAAAGGGCTCTGACACAGACTCATTTGCTCCTGGACCCAGCACAAAAGTACATTTGAAAAGCATCTAGGTCATATGTGAAGGCAACTTACTTACTAATTTTACAACATCTACCAGAAAGGCAGGAACTTGTAGTGACTCTCTCCAGGGATACAAATAATGGCTGGCACTGTTTTTCTGATCTCATTCTAACTTGATAATACAGTGCTGGTGGATGCCATTTTGGAACTCTCCCTCAAACCTGTTAGCACTGGAAGGCACACCCCACTGAAAACCCAACCCACCTCCATTCCACAGCCATTCATCACAACCAGGCTGGGTGAGAGTCCTACTCAACCTGTGCTTCTGCCACTACAATAAGCAGGCTTGTGCAGACACACAGGGGACGCCCCTTGAGCACCTGGCGATAGTGGCCAGGGGCTATAGTGCTTCTGAGCCCCATGGGACATCTCCTACACAGGGAAACTCCTTCGTGATAGGGAAAGGCAACTAATTTCCTGAACACATAGAAACAAATACAGAGATTTGGGCAAAATGAGGAGACAGAGGAATATGTTCCAAACAAAAGGATAAGACAAAACCTCAAAAAAAGACCTTAATGAAACAGAAATAAGTAATGGTCAAAAAAAGATACTCACAAGACTCAGGAAAAGAATAGATGAACACAATGAGAACTTCAATTAAAAAAAAAAAGAACATATAAGGAAAGACCAAAAGAAGGTAGCTAACACAATAACCAAACTGAAAAAAAATACACTGGAGTTAGTCAACAGCAGACTAGATAAAACAGCTCTCTCTTCCAGAAAGCTGGAAAACAAAACAATGGAACTCAACCAGACAGGGCAGTAAAAAGAAAAAAAATAATTTTAAAAACTGAAGATAGCTAAGAGACAACATCAAGCAAAATAACATTCACATTATAGGGGTCCAGAAGGAGGAGAGAGAAAAAAAAACAGAAAATGGGTATTAAGGAGGTCACCTGTTGGGATGAGCACTGGGTATTATATGGAAACCAATTTGACAATAAATTTCATATTAAAAAATATTTAAGAAACATATTTGGAGAAATTATGACCGAAAACTTCCCTAATCTGGGGAAACAAACAGACATTTAGGTCCGGATAGACCAACAGTTCCAAAAAAGATGAACCCAAAGAGATCCACACCAAGACACATTATAATTAAAATAGTAAAGTTAAGGATAAATAAAGAATCTTAAGCAGTAAGAGAAAAACTACTTGCTAAATACAAGGGAAAACCCATAAGGCTATTAGCAGATTTTTTTAAGCTAAAGCTTTGCAAGGAAAAAGGAGTGGTATGACATATTCAAAGTGCTGAAAGAAAAATACTTCCAAACAATAATTCTCTACCCAGCAAAGTTATTATTCAGGATTGAATCAGACACTAAGAATTTCCAAAAAGCAAAATCTAAAGGAGTTCACCACTAAACTGGCATGACTACATAACTACAAGAGTACATAACTACAACATAACTACAAAAAATGTTAAAGGGACATCTTTAAGCTAAAAAGAAATGATATTAAGTAATAACAAGATATATGAAAGTAAAAATCTCACTGGAAAAAGTAAATATAGAGCAAAGGCAGTGGATCAATTATATATAAAGCAAGTATGAAGGCTAAAAGACAAAAGTAGTAAAATTAACTAAAACTACAATAATTAGTTAAGGGATGCATAAAATTAAAAAGTGTAAAATGTGACATCAAAAATATAAAATGTGGGAGGATGCAAAAATGTAAAGTTTTGGAATGTGTTTAAATTTAGGTTGCCATCAACTTAAAATGGGCCATTATATACACAGGACGTTACATGCAAACCTCACAGTGACTATAAAACAAAAATGTGTAGTACATACACAAAATAAAATGAGAGAGAAATCTAAACCACCGTGAAAGAAACCACAAGGGAAGAGAGAAAAAGAAGAAGAAAGGAAGAGAGAAGAACTACAAAAATAGCCAAAAAATTTTAACAAAATGACAATAATTACATACCTGTCAGTAATTACTTTAAATGCAAATGGACTAAATTCTCCCAAATAAAGACCACATACAGCAGCTGAATAGATTAAAAAATAATAATAATAAAGAACAAAACCCATCTATATGCTGCCTACAAGAGACTCCCTTCAGAAATAAGCACATAAAAGATTGAAAATGAAGGGATGAAGAAAGAAATTCCATGGAAATGAAATCAAAAGTAAAATTGGTGTAGCTATATTCATATCATACAAAATAGATTTTCAAACAAAGACTGTGATAAAAGACAAAGAAGGGCATTACACAATGATAAAGAGGTCAATCCATCAAGAAAACAGAGCATTTTAAATGTATATGCACTCAACATAGAAGCACCAAAATATATAAAGCAAATATTAACAGAGCTAAAGGGAGAAATTGACAGCAATATGATAACAATAAGGGCTTTAACACCCCACTTACATTATTGAATAGATTATCTAACAGAAAATTAATAAAGATCCATCAGCCTTAAACTAATTACTGGACCAGATAGACTTAACAGACATATTCAGATCATCCCACCCAAAATCAGCAGAATACACATTCTTTTCAAGGGCACAAGGAACGTTCTCCAGGATAGATCACATAGCAGGTCACAAAACAAGTCTCAATAATTCAATATTATAATCATATCAAGCACCTTTTATGACCACAATGGTATAAAATTAGTAATCAATCATAAGAAAACTGGAAATACCACAAAAACATAGAGATTAAACAGCATACTACTGAACAACCAACAAGCCATCAAAGAAATCAAGAGAAGTCAAAAGACACCTAGAGACAAATTAAAACAGAAATACAACATACCAAAATCTAAAAGATGCAGCAAAAGGAATTCTAAAAGGGAAGTTCATAGAAACACAGGCCTACCTCAAGAAACAAGAAAAAATCTCAAGTAAACAATATAACCTTACACCTAGTGAAAGTAGAAAAGGAACAACTGAATTCTAAGGGGAGTAGAAAGAAGGAACTAATAATGATCAGAGTGGAAATGAATGACATGGAGGCTGAAAAGACAATTGAAACATCAATGAACTAGGAGCTGGTTCTTTGAAAAGATAAGCAAAATTGACAAACCTTTAGCTAGACTCACCAGGAGAAAAACAGAGAGGGCTCAAATAAAGAAAATCAGAAATTAAAAAGAAATTACAACTAATACCACAGAAATATAAAGAAACTACTGGAACAATTATACACCAACAAATTAGACAACCTGGAAAAAATAGATAAATTCCTAGAAACACACAATCTTCCAAAATTGAATCACAAAGAATCCTGAGTCAGTAATCAAAAACCTCCCCAAAAACAAAAATTCCAGGACCATATGGCTTCATTAGTGAATTCTACTAAGCATACAAACATTCAAAGATTTAATATCTATCTTTCAAAAAACTGAAGATGTTGGAATGCTTCCAAAATCATTTTACAAGGCAGGCATTATCCTGATACCAAAACCAGACAAGGACAGCAGAATAGACTAGACTAGACTAGACTAGAATAGAATAGAATAGAATAGAGGTAGAAGGGAGGGGAAGGGAGGAGAGAGGAGAGATGTAGCAGGGAAAGGGGAAGGGAGTAGGGGAGAAGAGGGGAGGGAGGAAGGAAGGGGAGCGGGGAGGAGGGGAGGAAGGCAGGGAGGGGAGAGAAGAGAAAGAAGAGAAGAGATGGGAAGAGAAGGGAAGGGAAGGGAACAGAGAAAGAGAAGAGAAGAGAAGAGAAGAGAAGAGGGAAATTTTTTGAAAAGAAAATATAGGCTAATATCCTTGATGAACATAGGTGCAAAAACTCTCAACAAAATATTGGCAAACTAAATTCAATAGTACATTAAAAGGGTCATACACCATGATCAAGTGGGATTTATTCCAGGGATGCAAAATGGTTTAACATCCACAAATCTATCAACATGATACACCACATTAACAAAATGAAAGATAAAAATCATATTATTATTCCAATAGATGCATAAAAAGTATTTAATAAAATACTTCAAAATCCATTTATGAAATAAACTCTCAACAAAGTGAGTATGAATGGAATTACCTCAACATAACAAAGATTATATATGACAAACCCACAGCTAACAACATACTCAGTGGTGAAAACCTGAAAGCTTTTCTTTAAGTTCAGGAACAAGGCAAGGATGCCTACTCTCACTGCTTCTATTTAACATTATACTGGAAGTTCTAGTCACAGCAATAAGGCAAGAAATAAATAAATAAATAAATAAATAAATAAATAAATAAATAAAAGGCATCCAAAACAGAAAAGAAGTAAAACTGCAACTATTTGCAAATGACATGATACTACTATAGAAAATCCTATAGTCTCCACCAAAAAAATGTGTTATAACTAATAAACTCAGAAAAAAATCAGCATACATAAATCTGTGGTATTTCTATATACTAAAAACTATAAGAAAGAGAAATTAAGAAAGCAATTTATAATTACATCAAAAAGAATAAAAGACCTAGGAATTAATTTAACTAAGGAGGTGAAAGACAGACTTATACCTGAAAATTATAAAACTCTGATGAAAGAAACTTAAGAAGCCATAAATAAACAGAGAAATATTCTGTGACCATGGATTGGAAGAATTAATATTATTAATGTCCATAATACCCAAATCAATTTACAGATTCAATGCAACCCCTATCAAAATTCCAATAGCATCTTTCACAGAACTAGAACAAATAATTCTAAAATTTGTATGAAACCACAAAAGATCTTGAATTGCCAAAGCAATCTGAAGAAAGAAGAACAAAGCTGGAGGTATCATACTCCCTGATTTCAAACTTTATTGCAAAGCTATAGTTATCAAAACAGTATGGTATTGGCATAAAACAGACATGCAGATCAATAGAATGGAATAGAGAGCTCAGAAATAAACCTACACATATATGGACAGTTAATTTATGACAAAGGAGCCAAGAACACACAATGGAGAAAGGACAGTCTTTTCAATAAGTGGTATTGGGAAAATTGGGCAGCTATATGCAAAAGAATGAAACTGGACTATTATTTTATACCATATACAAAAATTAACCCAAACTGGACTAAAGACTTAAATGTAAGACTTAACACCATAACATTCATAGAAGAAAATGTAGGTGGCAAATACCTTGGCATTGCTCTTAGCAATGTATTTGTGGATTTAACACCAAAAGCAAAGGAAACAAAGGCAAAAATAAACAAATGGGCCTACACCAAACTAAAAAACTTCTGCATGATGAAGAAAACTTCATCAAAATGAAAAGGCAACACACTGTATGAAAGAAGATGTTTGCAAATCATATATCTGATAAGGGGATAATATTCAAAATATATAAATAAGTCATACAACTCAACCATTAAAAAAACAAACAACCCAATTAAAAATGGGCAGAGGATCTGAACAGACATTTTTCTGAGGAAGATGTACAGATAGCCAACAAGTACATGAAAAGATGTCCAACATCACTAGTTATTAGGGAATGCAAATAAAAACCACAATGAAATACCACCTCACACATTAGAATGCCTATTCTCAAAAAGATAAGAAATAACTAGTCTTAGAAAAGATGTGGAGAAGAGGAATTCTTATGAACAGTTGATGAGCACATAAGTTGGTGCAGACACTGTGGAAATCAGTATGTAGATTCCTCAAAAACTTTGAATAGATCTACCATATGACCCAACTAGTGTACTTCTGGGTATTTATCCAAAGAATATGAAAACACACCAGTTCAAACAGATATATTAACCCCCACGTTCTCTGCATCATTAATTACAATAGCTAAGATAGGGAAATACCCTAGGTGTCCATTGATACATGAATGAATAAAGAAGATATGGTGTATAAATATGTACAATGGAATACTACTCAGCCATAAAGAAGAAATGAAATCTTGCCATTTAAGACAACTTGGATGGACCTTGAGGGCATTATGCTAAATGAAATAAGTCAGACATAGAAAGACAAATACTGCATGATTTCACTTATATTTGGAATCTAAAAAAAAAGCAAATGAAAAAGCAAAACAATATAAAAACAAACTCAAAGATACAGAGAACAGATCAATGGTTACCAGAGGAGAATGGAGTTGGAGGTGGGTGGAATGGTTGAATTAGATCAATCACAGGGTGATGCACAGTAACTAGACTTTTGGTGGTAATCACTTGTAGTGTATACAGATGTCAAATTATAATCTTATACACCCAAAACTTATGCAATTTTATATACCAATTTCCCCTCAATGGAAAAAAAAAACTTTGGAAAAAAATCCAAAGGAAGGATACCAGAAGCCCATGCATTCAAGTGGCATGGCTGGACTCACAGTCTGGAGCAGGCTTCCCTGTAGACCACCAAACAGAATGGAAAAGAGGGAATTGCAAGGAGAGAAATGATGTCTCCAGGCTGTTTTCTCTAGGGTGAATGAATCCAACTACTGTTGACTCTGTCACTTTCCTCAAGATGCAGACACCACAGATGCATTGACCTAAGTCAGCTCACATGCCTGCCCTGTGGCATGGGGACAGCCTGGTCCCATCAGACTAAACCCAAAGGAGAAAATGTCATTCCCTAAAAGGAAATCGGGGTGTGGGTAGGACCAGAAGATAGATGCTGACTGAAATAGCAAATTCATAGAACAGTGAGAGGGGAAAAATTATCTTCTGATTCCAAGGTCTGTTCTTTTCCACCAGGCACACCACCACCTCACAAATGTCCAACCCAGAATGCCTCAGTATGGAGATTGTGGTTCATCTTCCCAGTGATGCAATGCCACTGCATCTAAAGCCTTGTCACCAAACAATGCTGAGTGTGGGTGTTCTCTCCTCACAGTTCTTGCAATTTTTGTGCTTAAAAAGTTCAATATGGTCTTTGTTTACCAAGGTGTTTAAAAATTGCTAATTTTCTCCCAGCTCCTAACAGCACCAATTCTTTTACTGCTTTAAATTCAGAGTTTATAATGTATTATTTTAGATTTTCAGCAACCACATGTATTTAGCAATTAAAGACAATAGTGCTGCCAAGTGACTTTTGAAGATAAATGCCGATGGCTGGAATAATGTTGGTTTGTACTCATTCTGTTAAACAGGAATCCAGATCACAGGAGCTGTATGCCCATCCTCTAGTCCCTGAGCTGTCCAATTAGCTGGAAGCACAGATAATATGCTTTTGTCTCATTTAAATAGACACTGTTCCACATTAATTCCAAAACATTTTATATTAATTATCTTTTCCCCATATATTTTAATAAAAAATGATGGACCTGTGGTCTTCACCAGAGCCGGCACTGTGGGTGACCTGCCCATAAACCCTCAGTTTTTGTGGTTCCATGCACACCAATGCCTCTATCCTGCAGGTCCTGGAGACTCTGCTAAAGGGCATTTCCTGGAATGGTGGTGTCAGGCCACAAGGGACAGAGAGTTAATGCTCCAGAAGCAGTCCTTAGCTGATTAGAAATGGGGGCTGGAGAGGGAGAGCCTAGCTTCACAGCCTCTTAGCCAGAACAGCTCTGGGTCACTACACTCTGTCACCCAGAGGGCCCCAGTGGGCTGAACTCCATGCCCACAGCTTTGCACAAGCTAGTTCTTCCCCCATTTCACTCCCCTTCCCCACCTGGAGCCCCCAGATAAACTGCCACACTCAAACCCCTGTTATTCCTTGTCTGCTTCTGGGGAAACCCGCCCAAGCCACCCACCAGTTCCCAACAAAAAATGCCTGCTTGTGCAACCGGAAGAAGTGGCCACTTGAGGAGGAGGCTTCTGGGGATGAGGGACAGGAACAAGGGGAGAGCACAACTGTTTTAACCCTTCACACGTAAAAGCAAATCCCTCCACTTAAGAAAGGAGGTGGCAGCTGCTGTGCACAGGGGATGGGGACTTCCTCACATGTCCCTGGTGGCTGTAGGGTAGCCCTGTCCCTTGTGCAGAGTCATCTGCCAAATCTTAGCCAAAGCCCTGAAATCTAACCCCCTTCCTTTCCACCCTTATTTGCAGACATCCAGTAGATACCTCCCAGGGACTGGGCCAGGGCAACTCTCTCTAGAGAACTTGTCTCTGTCCTTGCACAAAGGCCACGTGGCCAGAGGGGTAATTTGCTACAGACCCAGTCTGATTGTTGTGCCACCATTGTCAGCAGGTGCCTGTCACCTCAGATGGCCTGCTCATAAGCCCCAGGCATCACACAGTCTGCACTGAGTCTCTGGGTATCACCATCAAGCTGAGAAGCCTGGAAAGAAGATGGTCACCTCGAAACTGGGGTAGGGTCCTGCCCTCAAAAGCAGGCCCTGACACAGGAATCTTGCTTATTTGAAAGGCAGTTCTGGAAGGCAGCAAGAAAGGATGGGAAAGTGGGACAAAGCAGGCTAGAACATCAGTAACATGGAGGCCAAATGGGGCTCTGACTCACTGGGAAGTCTGGGGGCCTTTAGGTATGTGCTTGGGGAATACTCCCCTGAACAGCTAGGTGGATGGGCTGGTACTCACCCTCCTTCATGGGGCAGTGGTTCTCCAGCACTTGAGGAGAGACTCTTAGATGGAGCATGCTGTGGAAGCCATGGGCAAGCCCCAGAACAGTAATGGCAGGGCTTGTGGGTGGAGCCTAGGGCTTGGGCTGGAGTGTCAATGACATTACATGGCCTCCCCATCCCCAGGAGGGGCACCCTCAGTGTAAACCTCCTCCTGCCAGCAGGTTCAAGCCAGGATGTTCATGCAAGCTTCTGTCACGGCTTTCCACTGCACAGGATCTTACGGATGGGCTAATTCATTCATTCTCAGTGAAATTGATTATCATTTTTGTGCCAAGAAATGTGCTCCAGAGCAATCAGGGAAAAGGCCCAGCTTTTTGACTCAGGCAGTTCTGAAAGTGGGCCCTGGGTCCAGCAGTAGATGACACTCTCAGCCCACCCCTAGGCCTCCCAAGTCAGAAACTCTAAAGAGGGGCTGCCATATCTGCACACAGGCCCTCTGGGGAGCTGGAGTTTGAGAACCACTGAACAGTGAAATCAGGGGAGCATCTGTTCACTGTGGAAGGAAACCAGGATTGTCTTTGGGGCTGCCTCTTCCAGTCACCTCTGAGAAGACATTCCTCCAGCCACACATAATCAAGCAACTCTGGAGAAATGAGCTGAACTCAACAGTTAACAGGGCAAAAAGCAGAAGGGATGTCCAGTCTCCATGCCACTCAGCATTGGATTGAAGCAATCCTTTGTTCACACTTGGCAGTATGTAAAGAAGAAAATTCAAAAGCAAAAGTAAAATATACACCACGAAAATGTTAAAAGAACCGAAAGTTCCCACATCATCCCACATCTAATTTTTGTTCCTTTGCAGAGAGGTTATATCTCTTTGTTCTTTTTAGTTGCATTTCTTTAATTCTGAGTGAAATTGAGCAAGCCTCTCTTCTATATGCTTACTGACCAATTCCATTTATATTTCTGTGCACCTCCCATTTTTCACTTGGGTTCATAAACATTTTTCTTATTGACCGGTGAGAGCACTTTGGAAAATGTGTTGCTCAAAGAAGTATGCAAGCCCTACATCAGTTGGACTGCAAATGTTTCTTCAGTTTGTTTATTTTTCCATTGCTGGTGATTTTTTTCAATATTTCTAATCAAATAGATCAACATTACCCACAAAGCTTCCAGATACATATCCTGCTTAGAAAGGCATTTCCCATTCACAATTACAAACAAATCCACCATTTTTTCCTTCATAATGTTTTAGTTTTAGTTTTGTTATTATATCTGCAATTCTTTGGGAGTAGTAAAGCACTGGGTCAGAAATCAGTGTTTTTTTTTCCAAATGGCCACTTGTTTCTAAATCATCTACTGAGTAATCTCTCTTTTATCTCTGATTTGAAACTCTATCTACCACATGGACTAAATTTGAATGTTTGTATATACCTTGGAACCCTCTGCTCAACCTATAAAAACCTTCAGTATGAACCTGGTTTGGTTACTTCATGATTCATTTTACATTTTATTCTTCTTTTCCTTCAGTTTCCCTGTTCCTTTCCCCATGTCCATTTCCCTCCGTGTACCATGTCGGTGTTTGCACTGGAATTAGACTGATTTTGTGAGTAATGGATTCCCAGGACGGGAAATATAAAGTTGGGTGGTCAACTTTATAATATTGAGCCATTCTAGATGGCGGTAAGTTCTCTCCTCCCATCTGCTTAGACCTTAATTTAATCTCTTTAGCAGAGTTTTTAAGTTTTCCTTCTGCAGGCCCTATGCATTTCCCTTTAAATTTATATCTTGTTACTGTCTCACCTAATTGCTATCTTAAATGAAGTATTTTTCATAATATTTAACTAGTTATTTGTACATGGAAAAGTTATTGAAGGAGTATAATAATTTTCTTTCTTGAGTTTTTATTTTCAATGGTTTTCAGGTGATTATCCTGACTTTCCAAAGCATACAATCATACCAGCTCTCTGAACACTGACAATTTTGCCTTTCCTAATATCTTATTCTTACTTTGACTCTTACCTGATTGTATTGTCTAGTCTTCCAAAACTGGGCTACAGTAGATGATGAGGCTGTGTGTCCTTATTCATTCCTGCCTCCAATGATACAGCTTCTCATCTTTCACATGTAAGCATAATACCAAGGGAAGTTGTTGTATAAGCCTCATAATAACAAAGTTAATATTATTTTTCAGAAAGATAACTGGTCACAATATGAAATATGGATACTTGGGGTGAAACTAAATACAGAAACCTGTCAGGGGCCATGGGCCTGGTGTGTGTAAGTGTGCAGATATGCAGGTTCCATGCTGGGGGCTCTCGGAGGCCCATCCGGGGAGCTGCAGGACAGCCACATGGATGTTACTTGCAACAGGATGATGAGCCCCTGACTGCACAGTGCGCATGGGCACAACAGGGAGATGCCAGAGTCATTATGAATGCAGAAGTCACAGCATTTGTGGTCCAGATGAGAAAAGAAGGGATAAAAGATAAGTGGAGGGCCAAGCTGGGGAGTGGGCTGTGGAGGCAGGATATGACTGAGAAGGGCCAGGTATGGCCAAGAGTAATGACATGATGGGGGAATGTATACATGAGGTCCCTGTGGGAGATTCTGGAGGAGAGTCCAGTGGGTCTGAGGATGAGGAGAAAGGAGTTAGCAAAGGGATTGGAGGCAGCAGTCAGAGCAGAGGCCCTAATCGTTGGATAAGAATGGGTGACTCTTACTGTAGTGGTTGGCATGGTGCTGGGGGCTCATGTGGTGACTTCCTGTTACACCAGTTAGAACCATTCAGGACCTGCTCATCCTGGGAATCCTGGGAACCTGGAAAAGACACTGCCACTTCATGGTGACCAGGGAACTTTGTTCTAGTAAGGCTGGAATGCCTATGGGGAGCAATGCACCATCTCTAGCTCCTCTCCCTGCTGAAGGTGAGGTGGTCTGTTTTCCAAGTCCCTTTCTTCAGCATAAAGCAGGCGAAGACTTTGGGGTTATGAGCTCTAATGGTACCAGGACTGTGTCTGATAATCTCTGGGAAGTCCTGACAGTGCTCCAACACAGTCTTCCCCCATTCCCAGCTCTGGTCTCCTGCACCCCATCTGCTATCACACTTTCTCACTCACTCACTCTGACCACACTTGCCTCATTGCTGTTCCTCAATCTGCCTCTGACCTCAGGACCTTTTCAGAGGTGGTGCCCTTTCCTTGGAAGGCTCTTCCTTCAGATATCCACAGGGCTACCTCCCTCACCTCCTTCAAATCGTTGTTCCAATGTCACCTTCTCAATGTGGCCTACCGCAACTACCTCATTCAAAACAGAGACTATAGGAGCCTTTCTGGCTCAGTCAGTGGAGCATGTGACTCTTGATCTCAGGGTTGTGAGTTCGACCCCACATTGGGTATAGAGAATATTTTTAAAAAAATAAAATCTTCAAAAAAAAAAGCAACCTAGCCCACACACCCACCCACCCTGGCCCCATGCTGCTGCTCCTCAACTGCCTCCAACTTCCTTTTCATCTACAGCACTGACCCCCTTCTAATAGACTGTGTCATGCCATCATGTTTACTACTCACTCCTACAAGCAAATAGGCTTCCTGATGGCAGGGTCACCAGTCACTTTGCTCACTGTTGTACCCCAAGTGCCCAGGACAGTGCCTGGCCCACCAGGTGCTCTTAGCATGTGTCAAGTGGAGGGACCTGAGACATCCAAGGCCGGGATTGACATCTTCCTCAGAACATCTACCCACAAAAGTTAGATCCAGGTCTGCCAGGGCCATGCCAGCTGGGAGAAGGAAGGATGTGGGGATGATCAGGAACACTGTGGAAAGGCTGTGTGGTCCACAGCCTCACCTTCCATTCCACAGGCTAAGTTCTATTCTTACTCCATTTTGCAGATGAGGAAACTCCAGGCTGTGGTGACACCACCCCCTGGGGATGGCTGGAGACCTCAAAGAGAGCAGCATCAGCCACCTGAGACACAGTCTGTCTCTCAGGGTGCCAGAGGGGACCAAAGGTCCCAAGCACTCAGAGTCTTTGACTGTAGGGCTGGCTTTAGGGGCTCTGGCCCTGTGCACAGCTGACTTCCAGCCCTATGTCCCCTGCAACTCCCAAGAGGGGCAGAAAAGGCATTTGGAGGAAGCATGTGATAGAGCTGAAAGAATTACAGATTCAAGGTAGAGGCATTTCAGCCAACTGGAAAAGGCTACTTGTTTTCCTGAAAATCATCCTCACTGGAAAATTAAAAGTAGAAATATCTAGGTGGAAGGAGGGGAGTGGGAAAAGTGGCCCCCAAAGATATGCCTGTCCTAACCTTTGGAACATGCAAATGTTGTTTTATATGTCAGAAAAGGACTTTGCGTGTATGGTTAGGTTAAGGGTCTTGAGATGAGGAGATAGTCCTGGATTTTCTGTGGACCCTAAATGCCTTCATGAGTCCTCCTTACTAGAGGCAGACCCAACCCAGAGGAGGGGCCAGAGGGAGCATATGAAGACAGAGGCAGAGAGGACAGCAATGTGAGCATAGGCCAAGGAGCACCACAGCTGCCTTAAAGAGGCAGGAATAGGCTCTCCCCTAGAACATCCAGAGGGGCACCCTGCCGATGCCTGATTAGGGCCAGTGATGTCAATTTCAGATTTTGGCCTCCATCTGTCACTCTGAGCCCCCAAATCTATGGCAATTTGTTATAGCAGCCCCAGGAACATAACACAGCAGGATGTATATAACTTATCATATGGAAAATTGTCTTCACATAGGAAATGTAAATGCTACCAACATTTATGCCCCGTCTCCCCTCCACTTGGCACTGCACTCTCCCCCACCCTTGAAGAGGACAGAGTCCCTCCTAAGCCATGCTCCTTGCCTCCTCCCTTTCTCAGGGGCAAACAGTCTCCGACCTCATCATTCAAATGTACACATGGGTAGGCACAGTCCTGCCTTTTGACCTGGCCTAGGGCCACCTCCCAGGAGGAAATACCCATTTGCTTCTTCTTAGGAAAGTATAATTCTCTCACAACTCTCATTCATGAGACTGCACTACTCTTGGCCTTAGCATCCTTGATGCAGAACTGTGAGGAGAGGCAATGCTGCCCAGCTTATCTGATTAGGGGTCACACAGGAATGAAAAAAAGTGCCAGGGAGCCCAGGATGTTCTTCCCCAACTCCATCCCAGGGGGAACACCTGCAGCCACAAGGAGTAAAGTTAAATTCTATAAAACCAAAGCCAGGAGCTGCAGAGTGCTCCCTGAAGGCATTGGCAGTTTGGACCCCTGTATGCTGCCTTTCCTTGGAGTAAGACAGGAGGGGTTAGGGCGCAGGGATGTGGGCAGTTTCACTACTGATGCTGTATGAAGTCTGAAGTTGGGAGAAGCAATGTGCTTAAAACCAAGCATGGATTCTTAACGGATTTGGGAGGGCTTGTAGGACAGAGGTCAGGACCCAGCCAGGAGGGTCCTTCCTAATTTGCAGGAATTTGGATTCATTACTAGACGCAGCCAGATGTAGAGCCTGGGGGCAGAGGAGACTTGAGGTAAGGGCCAGCCCACCAGGTGCGACCACAGAAGTTCAGAGGCAGGAGGACGACAGAATGAGTCTGTCGCCTCTCCAGTCCACAAGCCCCGGCCAGGAGGCTGGGGGGGGGGGGGGGGGGGGAGGGGTGCTGTAAAGGGACTTCTTGCTCTGCTTAGCTACCCCCTGGAGCCTAGAGCCTTCCCTTGCCCCCCAGTGACTCAGACCCCACTTCCAGCTAGTGCTTTCCCCCTACTCCACACCCCCCAACTTTATTCAAACAACTCCCCTGAAAGTCCCCACTTCATTTGCAAACAAAAGCAGCAATTTCATCCCTGAACCTCTGTCTAATTGGGTCACCACTGCCCTGAATCACTTTGTACAGCTTCCAAAAACCAACATCACCTCCCAACCAGCACACACAGGAGGACAGAAGGCAACGTTGCTTCTGTCTGGAGTTACTTCCCAGCACAGGCTTCCAAGCCCACGTGGGAGACAGGGAAGAGCAAAGGCTTGCCCAACCCCACTGACACACACTGGAAGGGGACACAGCCCACCCCGTGGTAGGCTCTACCTTGCCTATGTAAGAGATAGTCCCATATTCAGCCTTGCTTTTTTGTCCCACTGTGCTTGTCCCAGTTCCCATCCTGGAAGCTTTTCTAGACCTGGATATTCTGTCACAATCCTGATTTATATTATTAGCTGGTTACATATATCCTTTCTGTATTCAGTACAGACCCTTTATCAGGTCCATTCAATGCCTAAACACAGTTTAAGCCTCCAGTGTGTATTCGTGGAAATAATTCTCGAGTTTGAGAGAGTTCTTTTGATCAGTTCTTGTTTCTCCATGTAGGCCCACAAGTAGGTCACTCTGATTTTGAAAGAACAGGTTCTGGAGCCAAGGAAAGGTATCTGGGCATGCAGGGAGAAGGTATGTGGGGGGCGGGTAGGCATGCAGGAGGGTGCTATGCAGGGGAGTATATGGGGCAAGAGCTAGCTGGCCCAGCCCACAGGCAGAGCACTGAGCTGGAGGTACCAGCCCCAGCCTGGAGGGGACCAGCAGGGTAGTAGAGGCACAGCCACTCCACAAAGGACAGGCCCAGGCATCCGTTCCTCCACTGGTTTTGCCTCCACATTGCCCCATGGCCACCTCCAAGCCCCTCTGTGCCTGAGAAGAACAGAGAACAGTAATATTTAATGTGCAATAATAGAGAATGACCTTTATCTGCAGAGGACAGAGAGCCAGAAATCACAGTCCCAGCTTGCTGAAGAAGACCTCCCAGCTTTAGGTACCCAGGAAGAAAGATACTGAGAGCATCCCTATCACCCTTGGATGGAGGTCTGTCACGAGTGTCCCCTCAGACTGCATCCACCTCCCCCACTGCAGCTTCCTGAGACCACTCTGCTTCAGGCACAGCTGGGGTGAGTGGCTGTGGCAGGGGCTTTACCAGCCACCCAGGTGCCCCCGCCTCTCCCACACTGGTGGCCATCTCCACACCCACGATCTCGGGTCTGACTAGTACACAGGACTTTTTGGACGTTCGTCTCAGACATTTTCCAAGCAGAAAATATATTTTTGTTTTCTGTCAACTTTATTGTCAAAGGGGTGCTTGGAAGGCAGGACATTCATTTCCCTGAATAGGGTCATTTCTCTGTCCCACTTCCCAGTTCTGTGGCAGTAGCCCCGGGAAGCTGGCTGAATAGTGATCTCAAGATGCCTCAGGCTGCTGTTCTTTCTTGATTTTTTTTTTAAATTTAATGTTTATTTACTTTGAGAGAGAGACAGAGTGTGGGCAGGAGAGGGGCAGAGAGAGAGGGAGACACAGAATTTGAAGCAGGCTGCAGGCTCTGAGCTGTCAGCACAGAGCCTGATGCAGGACTTGAATTCAAGAGCCCCGAGATCATGACCTGAGCTGAAGTTGGATGCTTAACCTACTGAGCCACCCAGGCGCCCCTTCTTGATTTTTTAAAGTCATTTGGGCCAGAGTGCTAGGGGGCAGCCTGCTGGTGAGGGCTGTGAAGGGGATCCATCCACTGCTGCTTCCATCCTGTCACCAGAAGCCCGTGGCCCAGGCAGAAGGCCCTGCCAGGAACCTTCTCCGCAGCCTGCGGCTCACGCAGAACTCTGTGTGGAGAACATTCTTCAAAGAAGGTGTTTGGGAGGCTGTAGTCCTTCACTCCTGAGAACTTCAAAGCATTTTACTCACACCCTTGAAAATACACAGATGGTTATTTGGAGAGCAAGTGACACTTGACATCCTGTCTTGAAATTATTGCCTCTCATTCATCTATAACCTGTGCTACAGTCTAGGGATTACAAAAAAAGGCCCTAAAATATAACAACCTATCACACGGGCCTGGTTGCCCTTCCCATTAGTTCAGCATCAAGGGGAGGGCTGTGAATGACTGACATCTATCATGTTAAGGACACAGGCCCTATATCTATTGTTCACATACCAGTCTTGACCCAAGTTCCTTCCTTAGGATGAATTTATCTGTTATTCAGGCAAGGAGGCTCCTGGCAGGACCACCTCCATATGATCTGGAATCCCAGGATAAACTCAGTTCAGCAGCAAAATGTTTTTCTGTGATCAGTTTTGTGTCAACACTGTGCCAGGCACTGGTCCAGGTGCTGGGGTTATAAGCAAGGGTGAAATGCTCCACCACTAAAGGTCTGGAGCCCTGGAATCAGTGTGCTGAATTTTAGAATCGCCCAAGGATCTTAAAAAACCCAGAATGCTCTCCATTCCAATCAAATTAAAATGGAGGTGGGGGAGAGTAAGTACTTTAAAAGCTCCCAGTGATTGCAATGTTCAGCCAAGCTTGAGAACCGGCATATTTGCACATTGCTTGTATTTTAAATTTTTAGTTATTTTTAAAACAGTGCCTTTAAACTCTAATGTGCCTATGAATCTCCCAGGGATCTCATTCAGGGCAGGCCTGGCTTAGCAGGTCTGAAGCAGAGCCCTGGGTCCTTCATGGCTAACAAGCTCCCAGGGGGCACCAATGCTGCCAGCTGCAAACTGAGCTTTGGGTTATGTGGATCTGAACTTTATTGTCTCATTTGGTTTCAATGGCAATGCTCCATGGCAGCGCTTCCAAGGTTGGCAAGTTACAAGACCAGATGTTGAGACCACATGGTGGGACTTTCATTTATTTAATTTTCTTTAATTTTTTTTTAAATTTACATCCAAATTAGCACATAGTGCAACAATGATTTCAGGAGTAGATCCTTTAATGCCTCTTACCAATTTAGCCCATCCCCCTTCCCACAACCCCTCCAGTAACCCTCTGTTTGTTCTCTATATTTAAGAGCCACTTATGTTTTGTTCTTCTCCCTGTTTTTATATTATTTTTGTTTCCTTTCCCTTATGTTCATCTGTTTTGTCTCTTAAGGTCTTTATATGAGTGAAGTCATATGATATTTGTCTTTCTCTGACTGACTAATTTCACTTAACATAATACCCTCCAGTTCCACCCATGTGGTTGCAAATGGCAAGATTTCATTCCTTTTGATAGCTGAGTAATACTCCATTGTATATATATACCACATCTTCTTTATCCATTCATCCATCGATGGACATTTGGGCTCTTTCCATACTTCGGCTATTGTTAATAGTGCTGCTATAAACATTGAGGTGCATATGTCCCTTCGAAACAGCACACCTGTATCCCTTGATAAATACCTACTAGTGCAATTGCTGGCTCCTAGGGTAGTTCTATTTTTAATTTTTTGAGGAACATCCATACTGTTTTCCAGAGTGGCTGCACCAGCTTGCATTCCCACCAACAATGCAAGAGATCCTCTTTCTCCACCTCCTTACCAACATCTGTTGTTGCTTGAGTTGTTAATGTTAGCCATTCTTTTTTTTTTAATATATGAAATTTATTGTCAAACTGGTTTCCATACAACACCCAGTGCTCATCCCAAAAGATACCCTCTTCAATGCCCATCACCTACCCTACCCTCCCTCCCACCCCCCATCAACCCTCAGTTTGTTCTCAGTTTTTAAGAGTCTCTTATGCTTTGGCTCTCTCCCACTAATGTTAGCCATTCTAAAAGAGGTAAGGTGGTATCTCATTGTGGTTTTGATTTGTAGTTCCCTGATAATGAGCGATGTTGAGCATGTTTTCATGTGTCGGTTGGCCATCTGGATGTCTTCTTTGGAGAAGTGTCTATTCATGTCTTTTGCCCATTTCTTCACTGGATTATTTGGTTTTTGGGTGTTAATATTGATAAGTTCTTTGTAGATTTTGGATACTAACCCTTTATCTGATAAGTCATTTGCAAATATCTTCTCCCATTCTGTCAGTTGCCTTTTAGTTTTGCTGATTGTTTCCTTCACTGTACAGGAGCTTTTTTTTTTTAATTTTTTTTTCAACGTTTATTTATTTTTGGGACAGAGAGAGACAGAGCATGAACGGGGGAGGGGCAGAGAGAGAGGGAGACACAGAATCGGAAACAGGCTCCAGGCTCCGAGCCATCAGCCCAG
Organism: Prionailurus viverrinus; assembly: GCF_022837055.1. Taxonomy (NCBI): domain Eukaryota; kingdom Metazoa; phylum Chordata; class Mammalia; order Carnivora; family Felidae; genus Prionailurus; species Prionailurus viverrinus. The sequence goes on from NC_062563.1 coordinate 49,572,266, forward strand.
AGCCTGACGCGGGGCTCGAACTCACGGACCGCGAGATCGTGACCTGGCTGAAGTCGGACGCTTAACCGACTGCGCCACCCAGGCGCCCCATGTACAGGAGCTTTTTATTTTGATGAGGTCCCAGTAGTTCATTTTTGCTTTTGTTTCCCTTGCCTCCAGAGATGTGTTGAGTAAGATGTTGCTGTGGCCAAGATCAAAGAGGCTTTTGCCTGCTTTCTCTTTGAGGATTTTGATATCTTTCTGTCTTCCATTGAGGTCTTTCATCCATTTTGAGTTTATTTTTGTGTATGGTGTAGGAAAGTGGTCCAGGTTCATTCTTCTGCATGTCGGTCTCCAGGTTTCCCAGCACCATTTGTTGAAGAGACTGTCTTTATTCCATTGGATATTCTTTCCTGCTTTGTCAAAGATTAGTTGGCCATACATTTTGGGTCCATTTCTGGGTTTGTTCTCTATTCTGTTCCATTGATCTCAGTGTCTTTTCTTGTGCCAGTGCCATACTGTCTTGATGATTACAGCTTTTTAATACAGCTTGAAGTCTGGGATTGTGATGTCTCCTGCTTTTGTTTTCTTTTTCAAGATTGTTTTGGCTATTCGGGGTCTTTTCTGGTTCCATACAAATTTTAGGATTATTTGTTCTAGCTCTGTGAAGAATGCTGGTGTTACTCTGATAGGGATCACATTGAATATGTAGATTGCTTTGGGAGTATTGCCATTTTAACAATATTTTTTCTTCCTATCCAGGAGCATGGAATCTTTTTCCATTTCCTTGTGTCTTCTTCAATTTCTTTCATCAGCTTTCTATAGATTTCAGTGTATAGACTTTTCACCTCTTTGGTTAGATTTATTCTTAGGTATTTTATGGGTTTTGGTGCACTTGTAGGGGGTGTTTTAAACTTTCAATGTTCTGTAGGGAAGCAGGGGTGGACAAAGGAGCTGTACTGTATATAACAACAAAGATGCAGGTGTGTCTCCATCTTGATTTGATTTCTGTGCTTGAACCCAGCCCTGTGGATTCTTGGAATATTTCAGATGCTTCAGGGAAAGAGCCACTCCCAGGGAATCCCTATTTACCTGCCTGTGTCCTTGAGCAGACTGTGATGCCACACAGGCACACAGAGCCTCTGATATGCTTTCTGAAACCATGAAGTCTCAGTGTCCTCTTCCCCAGGCCCGGACCACAGGGGCTGAGCACATTTCTCACAATGCTTCCCTGTAGAGAAGGAGCTCCTGGAGATCCTAATAGAAATGCTGAGAAGCTGAGAAGACAGTGCCCCATGGTCAAACCAGTCATAGAAAACACTAAGGTCAGCTGTATTAGTTAAGCTTCTTTGTTCTGGAGCTTTCCAGAGCCTTGAAAATGCTAAAGCACAAGAAGAAGATGCAATGAAGAACTTTTCCAGAATTTTGGGGGGGAATTCTTAGTAACATCTCCCAGAAGGGTCTCCCTAGGATGTAGTTTGGAAAGCTCTACAAACTCTGCATTTGGCCAGAGTTAAGCCTGTGATAAAACCTTTGGTGAAACTCACAATTCCTGTCTGGCTTCAGAGGCAGCCCTTGACACACTATTGCTGCAGACCACTCACCTGAGGCCAGGCTGCCAGGTTCTCACACTTGAATCACCAGCTCTGGCAAGGAGGAAAACAGCATTTATGTGGTACTTCCCAGATTAGAGAAAATTGCAGATTCCCTTAAATGTGCATGCTGGGCCCACACCAAAAACCTTGGGTTTCAGTCCTAGCAAACACCAGAGCCAGAATTGTAATGAAAGGAATCTAATATCCAGTATGGATTGCAGGCAAGAAGTTTTCTGATTGCACTATCTTCTCACTGGCTTTCTGAGAACAGCTGCTTTATCTTGACCAGCATTTTGGTGTGCCCTGTGAAGCCAAGTATAGGCTTGTTGGAAATGCAGAATTTCAGGCACCTCCCCAAGGAAGGGTCAGAATCTCTGGGTTGAGGACCAACAGTCTGTGTTAACAAGCCCTCCAGGCAATTACTGTGCACACTGATGTTTGACAATTGCCACTTGACCAAAGTGCCCAGTGTAACAATATCCAGCACTCATCAGCTAAATCCACTTTGGTTCCTTGTTAGTCTTGTTTTTCTTTGCAAGTTTATTTTACTTTGTCTTTCCATTGGCCCTCATCACAAATAAACTGATGCAGAAGTGAGTGTGTGTGTTACAGAAAAACTGTGCAGCACAAACCCCCAAGGGGCCTTGAGGTAGGACACATACAGGATGTCCTGAAACCAGAAGAATCTATCCTGATTTTTAAAGCCTCTTAGTCATATTTGGGGCCATACTTCTTCCAGTTTCTAAACATGCTCTTAGCAGGAGAAGCAATTGTTTTATGCCCTAAATCCCCAAAGAGTGGTTTGACCCCATTTTCAGTTCCCCTTCTCTGCTAGCTCCAAAACCAGTAAACATGCCTTCCCTTCAGGGCAGGGGAGCCATGTTGGTTGCATAGGCAGCTCACCTAGGGAATACAGGCAGCACATTACAGCAGCACTTCCAGGGAAAGGAACTAAGTACAGAGCAGTTTTTAAAGGTCCCCCATTATTCTAATGTGCAGCCAGGCTTGAGAACCTAGCACTGGGTTTTGAAGGCTGAGAAAAACAAAACAAAATGCTTTGGAAACTGCCAAGGGCCAAACTGATCATGACAGAGAAAAATATAAATGAAGGAGGGAAGGCGGGTCCCATGGTGGATGGTGAATGAAACCTGTATTGGGGGTTTTCCACAATCTGGCCACATTTACTGGTTCTTGTATAGCAGGGTCGGGGTTCACCATCATTCAGGCACAAGCATGGCCCCAGGGTCAATACTGTCTGTGTCTTCACTGAACCAGCCCCAACTCCTGGGCTAGGGCTGGCTGCAGATAGGAGCCTGGGTTCAGGCCAAGATGCTGTGTGTGCTCTATCAGACACACCCACAGGCAATCCCAAGGTTTAGCTTGGCAGGCCTCACAGGCCAGCTTCCCTCCCCACAGCTTACTTCCACAGGGCCAGGACACTACAGTGTCTGCAGGGAGCTGTGATCAGGAGTAAGTGCACCCTCCCATCTGTGCTCCTATGTACATACTAGGGACATCTGCATTCTGAGCCCAGGCACTTCCTTTCCGGGCTCCTTATCCAGGTATTTGGCTAAGGCACTTCTCCCAACTCAATACTTTTTCACTCCTGCACCACCCCTGGTCCCTAGGGTCCATAAAAAGACAGGGGCCTTTCATCCAAGGATGCTTGGCCAGGAGACAATCCTTGCACCCCGCCCCCCTCCAACCAGCCTGAATTGCGTGTGGTCTGGCCCCAGTGATGTTCTCTGGAAAAACAAGATACTGGGGGGGGCCAGTGCCTTTCTCCAGTGTCCTTTGCCTGTCTAGTCCCAGTGAGTGAAGGGAGACTTGACTATTACTCTCAGTCTGGTTCATGTCCTAATTGGCAGCTTGGACACCTGGCAGCTCCACAGACAGGTGCTCAGTAGGTGGCAGCTGAATGAGTGAGTGAATGTGTGAGGTAGGGGCTCCGTCCTGTGGTCCAGAGTCAGGTCTCTGAGGGCAGGGGCTGAAGACCCACCATCTTTGCCGGAATTCAGCATGTCACCTCTGAACTTTGGCTATGAACGCTGACTCAGTTCCTAACAGACCCAAGTTCAGATCCCCTTCTTTTTAACAAATGAATGTAAAATGAACTGGAAGTCAGATTTTCCTGATTTAAGGGACCTTTTATGAAATCAGATGTGAATTTTGCACAGATTGATATGTAAAAGCAATGAAGCTCTTACCCAGTGAAGCCCAAATGCTTGAATGAATGAGTGAATACTTGAATGATGGACACAAACACAGGAAAGAAAAGTGTTGTGGGAGAGGCCAAGTCCTGTTCTCCCATCTGTCCATCCAATGTTTTTAGACCTCAGCTGCTTCCTTACAGTCTGCTTCTGACAAGTTCTCCACTCTCTTTGGCAAACTGCTTCTCTAAAATTTCCCCAAAGCACTTGGCAAAGTTGCAGGCCAGTTCTCAGTCAGAGGACCCGGGATAGAGCGCTCCTGTGGGAAGCACCTTGACTCCTGAAAACAATGACCCTCCTAACCTTCTATGTCCTGGCCAACTCCCACTGTCACTTCTGAATGCAGGGAATGTAAAACAAAGAGATGAGCCTGATTTTGTTTCGTGGGCTAAATGCTACCTCTGAAGTCCATTTTATTTAAAGCAGTGCACCCATATAGCCTTGCTGAGGTAAGGAACAGGGAAGCCAAGATAGGCCTTGGAGGGCATGCAGTCAGTCCCTGTGAGGCCTTCAGGCCAGTTGCTCAAAGGCACAAATCCACATCCAGACAGAGCCTGAACTTGAACCCACTCCACAACATTGCTTGCTGTTTCCTGACTATTTACTCAATATCTACTTACTGTGGCCATGGGGCTTGCATGCTAGCATGGCAGACAGCCCCTTAGATGTCAGGTGGAGGGGGGGTGGGCACTACAAATAGGGCCACATGAAGGGAATGGGTTGGGTGGTGCTTCTTGAGCTCACACAGTGGTGAGAAACATCAACCAACCTTGAAAGGGAGACCCTGGGAAGATGAAGCAACAGTGGAAGAGTGTCTAGTCTTTCCAAATCCCAACAGTTTAATGGGCTGAATTATGTCCCTGTAAAATTCATGTTGAAACCCTAAACCCCACTACCTCAGAGCATGACTGTATATCTGGGGCCTTTGAAGAGGTGACTGAATTAAAAGGAGGCCATTAGGGTGGGTTCTGATCCAATATGACCAGTGACCTTATAAGAAGAGATCTGGGCACACAGATACCAGAGGAAAAGCTGTGTAAGGACACAGAGAGAAGACAGCCATCTACAAGCCAAGGAGAGACAAATTCTGCCAATACCTGGATCTTGAACTTCTAGGCTCAGAACTCTGGGAAGTAAATAATCTGTTGTTAAAGCCCTGAGTCAACAGTACTCTGTTGTGGCCACTCCCGCACACTCTTACAGCAGCTAAGCAGTGGGACCAAACACTGTGGACACTTAGAGCAAAACTAGACGGCAAGCTGCTCCCATACCCAACAAGGAGGGAGGAGAGACACCCATAGCTACCAGCCCTGAACCTGTGGGGACCCAGGAAGCAGACTTCCAGACCTGAGAACAGAACACTACCAGATCAGAGGGCATCACAAGCCGATCTGAAAAAAGCAGCTGAAACAAGAAGGGCTTATCTCATTCACCAGGGAGGGCAAGAGGTCAGCAGTGAGACAAGGCAGGCAGGCTGGGCCATCCAAACCCTTAACCCTGGCCTACACAACTCCATTCTAGGACATAGCCCCACACTGAGGGGACACCAGGCAACAGAGTAGAACGGAGTGGGATGCCCACACAGCAGAGGTAGGGTGGGAAAACAACCTGGGCAGTCTCCAATAGCAGCTGCCCCTTGTTTAACATACAGGATAACAAAGTTAGACATGCTCTCCTTTGAAGGTTCAGGAAAACTTACTTTACTTAAGAAGTGAGAAAATCCAATACTATACAAAATTAATACACGAAAAAAGAGAGTAAGAGTGAAATAATAAGCCCACCAACAATCAAAGCATGCCCAAAGATGGGCCCACAGAAGTCAAAGCTAAGACCCATTCTTCCAGTACAAATTAAAAGATATAAGCACATTAAGTGACATGAACATCCTTAAGTAACTTGGAGAAACTTGCAAATAAAGTAAAACACACACACACATACACACACACACACACACACACACACACACATCATGATGGAATTAGAAATAAGGTAACATTATTTCAGAAGTAAAGACTTAAGTCAGAAGGAATAAAGAACAAATAAACACAACAAAATTCCTTAGAGAAATAGAAGGTGAGGGGTGCCTGGGTGGCTCATTCGGTTAAGCATCTGACTCCTGATCTCGGATCAGGTTATGATCTCACAGTTTGTCAGGTAGAGCCCTGCATCAGGTTCTACACTGACAGCCCAGAGCCTGCTTGAGATTCTCTCTCTCCCTCTCTCTCTGCCCCTCCCTTACTCACACTTTCTCTCTCAAGATAAATAAATAAGCTTTAAAAAAAGAAAAAAAAAGGTGAAAGAGGAACTTTGTAAAGATAAGAATCATGAACAAAGATCTCATATAAAGCAAATAAGAGCCAGAGAAAGAAAATCAAAGCAGGAGAAGAGAATATCAATCCAGGACAAGCACTGTCAGGACCTATTCAAGTAAATTACTAAAGTTTAAAGTAAAAAAAAAAAATCCTCTGGGCATCCAGGCAAAAAGAGTAAGTGACTTGTAATGGAAAGGGAAATGAATTAACCAAACTTTTCAACACTAACGCTTGGTGATAGCAAAAGATAGAGCAATATATTTAAAAGACTCAGGGGGGTAAATGGAAGCCAAGGATTTTATATCCAGCAAAATTGATTTAATTATGAAGGCCATGTACAAACAGTTATCAGTATGCACCAACTCAATAAATAATGTTCACTGGGTCATATCCTGAGGAATCTACTAGAATGAGCTTTAGACGACCAAGATGACTGCAGAAACATCGACCTAAGGTCTCATGGTGAGCATAGAATGCACAGTTACCCACGGGAACAAAGCTAATGGAGGGCCACGAGAGTCTGGAGCCAAGCCAGTGCAGATCCCATGACATCACAGAGAGTAGAGGAATGCAGAGTGCACAGGGTAAATAATTCTAACTGGGATAGCCATCATATTAATAGCAGCAGTAGTCAGTCCTGTTGTTATCTTATTTTGTTGGCTTACAATATGGAATAAAACAAAAACTATGGCATACTCCAACTCTATCAACCCCTGTGACCTTAATAATCAGGATTTTTGCTGTGGGAGAGATGAGATACAGATGGAATGGAAAAGAGGGAAGTAAATCCCTGTAAGTCCTAAATTTGGATTGACAATAGCAGTATGAGCTCATTAGGTATTTTACCTTTAAGATGATGATGATGATGATATATAGATAGATAGATAGATAGATAAATGATAGAGAGATGATAGATAGATATATAGATGATAGAAAAAATAACCAACCCAGTAACAATGAATGTATCTAGCTTCAAGAATATAGTCCTGAATGTACAAGATGTATAAGGTAAGTCTGGAACTGCATGTCAAAGCAGACAGCAAGGACACTCTGAAAGAACACTGGGTCACATCAAAAGGGCTCCAGAGCCAACAGGAAGAGGCTCCCATTACTAGATAAATTGTGCACCAAAACAGAGTTTATTTGTAATATATTGAAACCCATAAAATATAAATTCATGAATTCATAATAATTTTTAAATGTATTGGTCACTTTTTGAAGATATATGAAATCAATGCAGTACCTTTAAATAAAGGGAAAGCATCAAGAATTACCCTCCTTTTCTTATACAACCTATATCTCTGGCTAATCTGTAGTAGATGAGTAAACGTGTCTCTTTATAAAACTATCCCAGCTAATAAGTGAAAAAGAAATGATAGAAACAGAAGATCATCATTTTGCAGTCCAAATGAGTTAATGCTCCTAAGCACTAAGCATTAGCAGCTTCTGACCTTGCAAAAAGAGAACCCTTCAGACATTCCTCCTGATGAAAGAAGAACACACCTGTTTGGTCTGGACAGTGAGATGACACCTGTGCCTAATCAGGCTATGGTTCCAGCTGCAGACACCGAGCACAGCAGAACCATTATGCTGCACACATTCATCCTGCCTGCAAAACTCAGCCTGGGAAACAGATCAACCAGGCCATATCCATCAAGAGAAAGGGAAAGAGGTATGGAGAGGGAACTGTAAATTAAGAGACACATCACATTTTAAATAGAGGAAGAGGAAACTGTAGTGTCCAGGAAGTACGTGTGGATGCTAAACTAAAACAACGCAGTGAGATGATCCCAGATGGGCACACAGGGGCTTCTTGGGTGCTGACAGACTCACGTCATCACCTGTGTGGTGTTTATGAACGTGTCTGACTAAAATCATTTATTGGGCCATATGATTTTTGTACTCGTGTTTTATTTTATCTGTGGACCACACTCCAAGTAACAGAAGGAGAGAGAGCATTCAGACTGTCTTCTAAATTTATGGATGGTATTTAATAACAATAATAATAGAGTGGGTGGCCACTCTGCATATATTCATCTCTAAATACCTCATTTTGCTTACTTCTCACAAATGCCCTAAAGTTGACACATGCCTCTGAAACATGGAGCCACAGAAGCTCAGAGAAAAGAGTAATGTGTACAAGGACACCAGCCAGGGTAGTTGCTCCAAGGTTCACACCTGGTGCCTCCAACTCCAGAGCCTGTGTCCCCAGGTCCTTTTTTATGGCCTCCCTTTGGATAGGAGCCATGATTTGACACTTAAATGTAGGAATGTAAAGTTTGTTCTGTTCTCAAAGCATCTCCAGGTCTTGGGAGTTAACCCCTGTTTTCCAGATCCTAGAGAATGGGAAGGTTTGGGGTCCTGGCTCACAGGGCACCATCTCCTAGGTACCTGGTAGGCTGTTACCCAGCGATGCTTCAGTTCACTGTGCTGTGTGACAAAACACCAAGACATAGTGGCCTAAAACAGCAACAATTTGCTATTTCTCATCATTCCATGGGTTGGCTAAATTCCACCAGGTGCTCACTTCTAGGTGCTTAGCTAGGACTGGAAGATCTGTCTAGATGGTCCCATTCTCAAGCCTGGGGCTCAAGTGCTGACTTTCAGCTGCGCCTCTCTCTCCTTTCATCATTTCATGATCTAACTAGGCTTCCCAATGGGACAAGGGGAGAATTCCAAGCCCTGATTCACGAGACCTGTCAAACCTCTGCAGATGTCTCTTGGCCAAGCCCAATGTCAAAGTCATGGATCCTGAGGAGCATTGCTTATTGGTGGCCCCTAATGCAATGTTCTATCCTTCCCAACAAAGCCCACATGGACACTCATGGGCCTGCTACCATTCCTGACCCATGCAGCAACAAAGAGGGCAGCACTGCCTTCTTCACAATATAGTTGGTGCATGGTTGTCCAAGCTGGCCACAACCTCTGACTACAGCTACAGAAAATGATGGCTGAGAGGGCTTGAAGCTGCTGGTCCCATAGGGTCTGAACTTGGCTGTACACAGACCCAGTGGGCATCAGAAGGAATACATAGCACCATGCTCCAGGGGACTCACCAGCATCAATCTGAATCTGACCAGAGCCTGGGATCACCCCCAGTTTGCAGGAAGGGTGGAGCATCACCATGCTGGTACATCTGCAATCTTCCTTTGAGTAGCCTCCTCCCCAAGAGTTCTCCAAGGACTGGCAGCCCCATATTGCCCCAAAGCTGGCTAGTTACACTGAATCCCAGCTTTGTCTCAGACCTGCTGAGTCAGAATCTGTGTTTTAATAAAATCTTCAGGTGACTCATGTGCCTAAGAAAATTTAAGGAGCTCTAGAGATCATGGACATAGTTTTTTCAACAAATAAATTTCAAAGGAAACCAAAAAAAGAGGGGGGGAGAAATCTATAGATTAACAGAGATATTTGAAACATGCCAATAAAACACAATAAGAAGACTTCACCGGAATTCTCATTTGTATCAAGCAATTCTAAACACCTAAACACTTGCACGGTATTGGAGCTAAGGAATTGTTATTGATTCTTGAGTATGATAAATCTGCAGGTATTATGTTAAAAATCCTCCTCTTTTAGAAGCATGAAAATGTTTGCTGAGAACATAGTAGGTGCCTAGAACAAGTTTCACAAGGATCCAGTGTGCAGTGTACATGTGGGGCTTGATGGCAAAAATTCCTTGCATTGACCTGGAGCAGTGAGTACGTAGGGGCCCAATAAACTATTATTTCCATTGCTGTCTGGACTTGAAAGCTTCCACAATAAAATGCTCTTTTAATTTCCTCACCATTTTTTAAAAAAAGATACAGATTCCTTGGGTTGAGTCCTCTTGAATCCCTGAAAATTAGGCCCTGGAAAAGGTTTTGGTTCTTGCTGTTTGTTTGTTTGTTGTAATCTTTCCAGGCATCCTTCACTGATGCATTTGGTGCCAGGGCAGAGAGGTTTGGGAATCACTGATTGAATTCAACTGTTGTCTTTAGAAAGGGTCAATCCCCCAGGAGCTCAGCACTGTATCAACAGGGCAGTCAAGAGAAGCAGAAGTCAAGAAAATGGGGGAAATGACCACAATAATTCAAAGATGGTAACACATAAGCTTCCTTCTGAACAACACAGCCAGAATAGCCTGCTCCTTGGTCCCAAGTTCCCTTTTTATCAGGTCCTAAGCCCCAAGAAGTGTGATAGAGAAATCAGGATGCCATCCCTGGGTGCTTTGCAGACAGCATCTGTACAGTGTGTCAGGCAGTGCCCAGGTCCACATAGCTTAGCACAGGAGAGAAAGTCTGACCTAAAATACTACACGCAGGATAACCCAGCTAAAAATCTCAGCTCCACCACACTTCCTAAAATTCAGCCATTAGAGAGTCATCCCTTTTGAGTTAACAAGCATTCTTATTTGAAATTCATATACCTCTGGGAGAGTTAGCACAGATATTGTACTCTGAACAATCTTTTTTATAAGATCTGGCAGGACTTTGGCAAATTCAAATGCCACAGGGGAGAAGCCAGTTACATAAATGTGCAAATGCAGCCAACAAAGAGACCATAGAGTTTGCAGGGGCAGAATTAGACTGGCTGTCCCACTTCAGATCCTTAATACATGGTGTTTAACAGTGACAGAACAGAGATATCTGATGGTCAGTTTTCCACCCCTAAAATGCAGAAGGGCCTGAGTTAATGTTAGTGTGGTGTAATGTTGAACGGGTAAGAAACCCTTCTGGGTCTCAATTTCTCCCTTCAGAAAATGGACCAAAAAATCCTCACATACAATTAAGTATGATTGGAAGACTTAGATATTATGAAAATAAAATATGCCATACTAATTTAAGAGAATACAATTCTGTATTTTTACACCTAATTCAACTGGTTTTTTAATTTTTTAAGTTCTATTATATATTAAAGTATCTATTATCTATTATCTATCTATAGATAGATATCTATTATTTAGATAGATAGATATATATCTATTATTTAGATAGATAGATATCTATCTAATATATAGATAAACATCTATCTATTATTTATAATAGATAAAGTATCTATTATCTATTATCTATTAGCCAAAGTCCTTTAAAAAGTTCACCTCAACATCTGGTTTCCGGTTCTGCATGTAAGGAGCTTAGAAGTCGCCACTCCATCCTAACAAGTAAAAAGCTGGAAAAAAACCAACTCTTCTTAGATCCATGAGAGAACTGAGGCTCCAAGACAAGCCCTCAAATTAGAGAGATACGCAGATTCAGAGATTCACAATTTACATGAGCAGAAACCTCCCTGAGAATCAGCACTAAGGTAGGAAAATCTGAACTGTAATTGATGAATTGCTGGAGGCTCAGTATGAGTAAATGTAAGTGGAAAATGCCAGAAGAATCCAGTTGTTGGGGTTGGTGGGGGCAATATTGTGAGTTTTACTTCCAGGAGCTCTACCAAGTGATCACAGTAAATGTCAGAAAAGTTTCCTTGCTCTTCTGGAAAGGGAGATGTCAGGAAATAACCATTTTGAACTATGTGAGAGCATTCTGTCCTTAACAAGGTGTGCCCTCAAGAGAAACTATTTCACCAAAGCCTAAGCTCTTAGGCTTTTATCAAAGCCTAACAGAGCTGGAGAAAGGGAAATACCCAATTCCAGCTCACTCTAACCATCCTTTCCCATCTTGAGGCAGGACTGAGAAACATGAAGTACTGGTAAAGTTCACTGTCCAGAGGCACAGGCTCACTGAAATACTGAGATTTAATCCTAGAACTACAGAACACTTCCCCTCACCCATACATCACCACCATATCACTAAAAGCCTATTTACCACAGTTCATTTTGCCCAGTACCTCACATCTGGCTATCAAGAACAAAAAAGCACACAGGCATACTAAAAGACAAAAAGTACAGTTAGAAGAGGCAAAGCAAGCCTCAGGATCAGATATGGCAGAGATGTTGGAATTATCATATCAGGAATTAAAAATATCTATGATTACATACTAAGGGCTCTAATAATAAAGTAGACAGCGTCCAATAACAAGTGGAGAATATAAGTAGAGATATGGAAATTCTAAGAAAGAATAAAAATGTTAGAGATCACGACCACTGTAATTGAAATGAAGAATGCTTTCAGGGCTTACCAATAAAATGGACAAGACTGGAGAAAGAACCTCTGAGACTGAAGATGTATCAATAGAAATTTCCAAAATGGAAAGGCAAAGAGAAAAAAATACCAAAGAAGGAAAATTAGAATAGGATCTCCAACGACTGTGGGACAACTACAAAGGGTATAACAGATGTTCAATGGGAATATCACAAAGAGAAGAAAGAGAATGTAACAAATGAAATATTTAAAACAATAATGTCTGAGAGCTTCCCCAAATTCATGCCAACCCCAAATCACCATCTAGAAAACTGAGAGAATACCAAGCAGGACAAAACAAAAACAAAAAATGTACACCTAAGAATATTATATTCAAATTGCAGAAATTCAAAGATAAAGAAAAAATCTTGAAACAAACCAGAGAAAGAAAAAAGCCTTTACTATAGAGGAGGAAAGATAAGAATTATATCTGACTTCTCTGAAACCATGCAGACAAGAACACAGCAAAGTGAAGAAAAACTACCAACTGAGACTTATCTATCCTGCAAAATTATTCTTTAAATATGAAGGAGAAATAGTTTTTCTGGAACAAACAGAAACTTAGGGAAGCCATGCCTTACAAGAAATGTTAACAGAAATTCTTCAGAGGATAAAATAAGACTGGTTAAAAAACTGAGATCTATATAAAGAAAAGCAAAGCATAAGAGAGGAATAGTGAAAATAAAAGTTATCTAATTTTTTTATCTTTAGTTGACCTAGATAACAGTTCTAAATAATGGTAGCAACAGTGTATTTAATTATGTGTGTATTTTCTATGATTCCATTATCTCTCCTTTCTTAGCATTTCAGTTATATCCTTTTTTTACTTTTTTTAAGTGGTTGTTCTACAGTTTGCAAAATATATTTACAATTCACCCAAATCCACTTTCAAGTAATACCATACTGTTTCACAGGTAGTGTGAGTGCCTTATAATACCAAAATAATTTTAATTATTTCCTCCCATCTTTTGTATCATTGCTGTTTATGTATATAAATTTATACATATTTATAATTTTTATTTATATTTAATATATGTATATTATATATACTATATATAATTATGTATTTACATAATTTTTATTTATGTATAAGTTAAATGAAAGACATGAATTTGGTACCCTAAATTAAATGGGCCAATTCCTTAAAAGACACAATCTGCCAAAACTCATACAAGAAGATAAATCTGAATAGAACTATATCTATTTAAAACACTGAATCAATAATTAATAACTTTCAAAAACAGAAAGCATCAGGCCCAGATGGGTTCACTGGTGAATTCTATCAAAGATTTAGGAAAGAAATTATATCATTCTGCAGTCTCTTCCAGAAGACAGAAACAGGGGGACTACTTCCTAACTCATTACATAAGGTTAACATCACCCTAATATGAAAACCAGGCAAAGACATCACATGAAACTACAGACCAATTTCTCATGAATAGATGTGACCAACCGGGATTTATCCCAGGTAAGCAAGGCTGGTTCAAACATTTGAAAATCAATTACTGGGGCGCCTGGGTGGCGCAGTCGGTTTAGCGTCCGACTTCAGCCAGGTCACGATCTCGCGGCCCGTGAGTTCGAGCCCCGCGTCGGGCTCTGGGCTGATGGCTCAGAGCCTGGAGCCTGTTTCCGATTCTGTGTCTCCCTCTCTCTCTGCCCCTCCCCCGTTCATGCTCTGTCTCTCTCTGTCCCAAAAATAAAAAAATAAAACGTTGAAAATCAATTACTGTAATTCATCACATCAGCGGGCTAAAAAAGAAGAATTACACAATCGTATCAATAATGCCAAAAAGACATTTGACAAAATCCAACATCTATTCATGATAGAAACTCTCACCAGTCTAAGAGAGAGGAACTTCCTCAATTTGATTTTTTTAAAGTAGGCTTCATACCGAGTGCAGAGCCCAATGTGGGGCTTGAAGTCATGACCCTGAAATCAAGACCTGATATGAGATTAAGAGTTGGACAATTAACAGAGTGAGCCATACAGGTGTCCCTTCTTCAATTTGATTTTTTAAACTTGCAAAAAACGTACAGCTAACATCATAATTAATGGTGAAAAACTCAAAGCATTTCTTCTAATAAATATAAAGGAAATACATTTTGGCTAAGATCAAGAATAACCAAGGATGTCACCTCTTATTATTCCTATTAAATATTGTACTGGAAGTCCTAACTAATGCAATGAGATAAGAAAAGGAAATACATGGGTATACAAATTTGGAGGGAGGAAATAAAACTTTCATTGTCTACAGGTAACACGGTCATCTATGTAGAAAATCAGAAAGAATTTACCAAAAACTCCTGGACCTAATAAGCATTTATAGCATGGTTGCAGGTTATAAGGTTAATATACAAAAGTGAATTGCTTTCTTATGCACCAGTAAGAAACATGTGGAATTTAAAATTTAAAACACAATACTCTTTATGTTAGCACCCAAAAACTAAAATACATAGATATAAATCTAATAAAATATGTATACGATCATATGAGGAAAACTATAAAACTCTGATGAAAGAAACCAAAGAAGAATAAATAAAGGGGAAGATATTCCATGTTCATGGATAGGAAAAATCAATATTTTCAAGATGGAAGTTCTTCCCAACTTGATCTTAACTTTTTTTTAATCTAATTCATTGTCAAATTGGTTTTGATACAACACCCAGTGCTCATCCCAACAGGTGCCCTCCTCAATGCCCATCACCCATTTTCTCCTCTCCCCCACTCCCCATCTACCCTTAGTTTGTCCTCCATCCTTAAGAGTCTCTTATGGTTTGCTTCCCTCCCTCTCTGTAACTTTTTTCCCCTTCCCCTCTCCCATGGTCTTCTGTTACGTTTCTCAAGATCCACATATGACTGAAAATATATGGTATCTGTTGTTCTCTGCCTGACTTATTCCACTTAGGATAATACCCTCCAATTGCATCCACGTTGCTGCAAATGGCCATATTTCATTCTTTCTCATTGCCAAGTAATATTCCATTGTATACATAAACCACATTTTCTTTATCCATTCATCATTTAATGGATATTTAGGCTCTTTCCATAATTTGGCTATTGTTGAAAGTGCTGCTATAAACATTGGGGTAAAAGTGCCCCTATGCATCAGCACTCCTATATCCTTTGGGTAGATTCCTAGTAGTGCTATTGCTGGGTCACACAGTTCTATTTTTAAATTTTGAGGAACCTCCACACTGTTTTCCTGAGTGGCTGTACCATTTGCTTCCCACCAGCAGTGCAAGAGGGTTCCCATTTCTCCACATCCTCCCAGCATCTCCTGATAGTCTCCTGATTTGTTCATTTTAGCCACTCTGACTGGCGTGAGCTAATATCTCAGTGTGGTTTTAATTTGCAATTCCCTGATGAGGAGTGACGTTGAGCATCTTTTCACATGTCTGTTGGCCATTTGGATGTCTTCTTTGGAAGTGTCTATTCATGTCTTCTGCCCAATGCAGGGCTTGATCTCATGAACTGTGAGATCATGACTTGACATGAAATCAAGAGTTGGACACTTAGCTAAGTGAGCCACCAAGGCATTTCACTTTAAATATTTTTATCATTGATATCTAACTTCATTGCATTGCGTTAAGAAAATATGACATATGAGGCTGAATTTTACAATCTTTCAAGACTTGTTATATGGCCCAATACATAAGTAATGTTTGTTAATATTCTCTGTGATTCTACAAAAAATGTATTCTGCCAATTAATAGGTGCATATTCCATATGCACTCCTTCATTCAAGTTTGTTACTTGTGTTGCTTGATGTCCTTGCTTATTTTTTTTTTGTCCACTAGATCTACTTATTTATTTTTGTTGAGTTCTTTCATTATGATGGTGGCTTTAGCAATCTCTTCTTGTTATTCTGCCAGTCTTTGCTTTATATATTTAAAAGTTATTAGTTGCACTCAAGTTTATAATCACTATCTTCTTATGTAGTGACCTTTTTCTATATTTTATGTTATTTTGTCTTAAAGTCTGTTGATATAACTGTAGTGATTTGGGGGTTAACAATTTCCTGGTATATCTTTTTTTTAATCCTTTTGTTTACACCATTTGTGTTTTTATATTTTGCATGTCTGTTTCTAAAATAGCATATAATGGTATTTTGTTTTTATTCCAGACTAACTGTGTTTGTATCTTTATTGACGAGTTTAATCCAGTTACCTTTATTATGATTACTGATAAGTTTAGGCTTTTTTGCCATCTTATTTTATATATTTATTTGTTCTGCTCTTCCCTCCCCCAATCTTTCCTTTTTCTGAGGGAGTGACAAAGACAGTTTTGAAAGGGATCGCTCCAAAACCAGAGGCTATATTCTATCAAGTTTTCTATTCTGAGACTATGAAAATCCCAAAGTTGTATTTCTATTTCAAGTCTCAGTTTTACATTAAAGATTGATAGAGAATTTTTTATATTCATTTTTAAGCAATTTCTGCATCCCACATAGGGCTCAAACTCACAACCTTGAGATCAAGAATTGCATGTTCCACTGGCTGAGCCAAGCCAGTTGCCTCAATGTATTTTTCTATTTCCCATTTCTCTCTCTACTTGTTTGGAATGGATAATTGCATGATTTACTGGCCTGGCTTCCTTGTTACTTCTCAGGCAATCCCAGATGCCTTTCCCCTACCACAGGACCTGTTATGCTTCTCCCTCAGATACCCATAAGGCTACTCCCTCAACCCCTGTGGTTTTGCATAAATGTCACCTCCTTAGCAAAGCTTCCTTGATAATCCTAATTAAAATATCAGAAAATTCCACCTCTGTCCTTATCTCTGTCTTGTTTCCCCCTCACTCCTCTACACATCCTATACATTTTTAAATTACTTTTTAAATGTCTGTCTCTCCCACCACCAGGATGTAGGCTCTTGGAGGGTGAGAATGTGGGTCTACTGCCTCCTGCCCTATCTGAAGTGCCTGGGTCAATCTGGCACATGTCTATACCTTGGGAATGTGTGTTGAATGAATCTATGAAAGAATGAGTGGATGTAAAACACGACTCTATGGTCTTGGAGGCAACCAGAGGCTTGGTCAGAGGTCTGCATCTCCCTCCCCATGTAGAATTTCTTTAGGATGGTGCTTTTTCCTCAACCACACAGGTAGTGATCCTCTCCAATCAATGCTGAAGACCACTCTTGATATGCCTTTTGGAAAAATAATGCTTTTCAAGTGTGGTTTACCCTCTCATCAGTGAATATGGCTGTTACACATGCTAACATATCCCTCCTTTAATTTTCTCCCTTTCATCATTTCCACCTGTCAATTAACACTCATGAGCTTTAGTTACATATGGTACTTCTATCTCCCTGAACACCTCCACTCTCCCTCTGGATGAGATATCTGAGTATTATGGTCTCATCCTCTTTACCCTACCCAGAATTTGCTGTCTTTGCTAAACAAGAAAATGGCTGAGCAATGTTCCTTCCCTTAATGATTTCAAGAATTTTGTTATCATTTCCAGAGTTAGTGCTGCAAGTCAGATAATTAGAGCTAGAAATGGACCCAAAAACAGCATGTTTGGAAGATACTGGGAATGTGATTAGTGCAGGGTGGAGGATGCCAGAGATGGATGGACACTTGGTGTGTCTGTCACTAGTGCCATACAAGGCTGGGACCACTGCAACTCGATGGATCTAAGGGTTGTTGACAGATTGCCAGGTGACCCCTGCCCTCTGATGACCCCTCAAACTGGTCAGTACAGGTTACAGTAAATGCCTCAGGTCACATTTGACTTAGCCCCAGTATAGGCCTAGACCATGCTAAGTGTCTATGTTCTGTAAAATGTAATCCAGCCATTTCTGGGGCATTGTCCCAGAATGCTTCTTAAATTTGCTGTCCAAAAGGTGGTATGGTGCCCAAAAATGGGCATGGGTATGGCCCCTAAAAATAAATGGATTCAGGGTCTATTTTCTCTCTTATAAAGAGGCAAGTCATATTTCACCAGCAGATACCTGTGGCTCTTCTCAAAAAATGAATTTTCATGCTCTAAGATGAAGCAAATTAAATGAATTAAAAACCTATAAGCCCTCTTCCAAGCTTTCTTGCATCTGGATGGAAAAGCACAAGCTCATTTTGAAAACGTGCTTAGAGCCAGATTGTGGGGCTTCTTATTTCTATGTTTGGTTCTGAATGTGATCTGAGCCTACAATTACCATGGTGTTGCCCACTCAAGGGAAATCCATAAGACAATTTCAACAGTGATCCCCAGAATCCTGTAACATGGCGGTCTTATCTGAGCCACATGTTGGACTTCTTGACTGAACCAGAGTTTGAACTGGTCCCTGGAGGGAATGGAAACAAGTCCCCCCAACAAGGGATTTATAATGTCTCCAGTTGGGGAATCATAGAACATGACTGAGACTTTCCTGGATGGGAGTTGAAGCTTTTCTAAGTCACTAGAATGTCTCTCCGTCCAAATAATCTCATGGAAAAAAGTAACATGTAGGGTTTGCAGGGTCACTAAAGTTCATGACCCTGCTAGTGACTCAGTAACACAGTGTAGTGAACATATTTGGAGTTCTCCTGTAGGACCATGATCCCAAAGAAGGTACCTAACTTTTGGAGCCCTGTTGCCTCTTCTGTGAATTAGGACCATAGTCCTCATTGTTATGTGGATTAGTGGGGTCATTATAGGCAAGGCTTTTGGTACTCTCTACTTTGTGCTGAACACTGTGTGTTCTTTAATTCCTTGCATGCTTAGGGACATAGAGTTGCATTTTTTTTCTTCTTGTGTAAACCACCCAAAGTAACAGAAATAAAAACCAAAATGAACCTCCTGTTGATGATTTATGAACATCTGCCTCCTTCTCTCTCCCCTAAGTAACACAGCCTCTTTCTGTCTTTGAACCAGCCACTTTGCTCCTGCCCCAGGACTTTGGCACCTGCCATTTCTTCTGTCTGTGTTACACTCCTTCCGGCTATTTGTGCCCTTGGCCCTTTCTCATCTGTCATGTTTTATTTCACAGAGATATTTTCCCTCACCATGCTAGCTATAAGGGCAGCCCATTACAGCACCCTGTCTGGGTTTCTTCAGAGACTTCATCAGTATGAAAAATTATTTTTTTTAGTTGTTTACTTTTTCAATGCTTATGAAGTGCTTAGAACAGTGCCATACTCATAGTGAGCACTGTGCAAATACCTGCTATTATTATTGCATCTCCGTGGGGTGATAGGTGCTAGAGGGCATGGTGCAGAGAATGCTCCCATCCTGGATGATGTGCCTTGTTTGAATGCCTCCTGTCATATACTTTCAAGTTCATTCTCTTGGTAGGGCATCAAGGGGGCTCTTTTCTTTGTCATTATGAACTGTAATAGATTTTACGTCTATTATGCCTTATATGTATGGTGTAGTCAGGGCAGATGTATAGATTTTGATACAGATTTATACACTAATGAGGTCAGGACCCAGAGGACTTGGAGAGGGAGTGTTTAGGTCCCACATACAAGCTTTGAAAAATCTCAGGCAAAATGCTATCTGCTCCCCACTGCACCCCTGACTTCTTCCTTGAGGGGTCTCCCAGGGTCCCAGGCTGCAAGCCCAGCAACTTCACACTGGCACCTCTCACAGCCCTCTCTCCTGGCTCTGAGTCTCACTTGTGAAAGGAAACTTGGTGTGAAAACCAAGTCCTTACAATCTCAGGAATGGCCTGACCTCACTGCAGCCATGCATCCTCCTCTTCTTGGCAGGCTTTGAGGCCCTGGGATATGGCAGTGACTGGGTTTGCTAACAAAGGTCACTTTGGCTTGCTCACCCTTGCATTGCCTCTGCCATTCTTAAAAGCCACCATTGTTGTGTGCAGGCATGAGTTGTCCATGTAACTAACATCCTTTTAGGAGTATTTTCATTTATTTTATCAGTTAGCAAACTGTGGCCCAGAGAGGTTAATTAACCTGCCCATGATTACACACCTTGTACACTGTGATGTGTGAAATAGGCTCGTCTGCTCCAATATTATGCTCTTAGCCTCTTTGTTAATACTTCCAGTTGATAGAAACAAAGCATATTAAGCACAGTGACTTTGTGAGGTTCTGTAGAGAAGGTTTGGGGTCATGTCCTTCCAATTACATGATTGCAGGTGGTCACTCTACTCTTTGGCAGCCCTTTGGCTTATTTACCTGTAAAATTGGGGAATGACGCCTGCTTCGGCTCCCAGGAGATGTTGGGTAGGTCAGTTGGGAAGGAAACAGATGTGCTTTGAAAACTGCTGTGTATCATAAAAATATTGATTATCATTATCCTTAGTGGGAATGAAATGTATCAGATTATATACTTAAGGAAATTGTCATGAAATCCTTTAAAATGATGTGTTCTTATGTGGGATGAAAATCTGTTTTACAAACACATTTTCTTCAGTTGGGGCTCCCTGGAATTATGCCCTTCTCTTTGGCAGCGTTTCCCCCATCCACGGGCAATGCTGAGGCAGGAAATGGGGCTGACGCTGCCCGGGGGCGTCTCCACACCTCAGAACAGAGCTCCCAGGAGCAATGAGGGCTCCCAGCCAGTCTGGGTTGCAGCCTCTTTACTCAAGGAATAAGGAAATAGGGAATTTGTAGTCAAGAGCCCACTTCCAAAAGATCTGAGACATAATAACACTGTTGATGTGGAAACAGACACCATTCTGCCAACTAGAAGGAAATGGAAAAATATATATGAAAAGCCTGGGCTCTATGCAGCAACTTTATCTGACACTGCATTTTCCTGTGAGCATCTCTGTGTAAGGGCCAAAGCCAAAACATCATGCTTCTCCCTAACCTGCTTTCTGTCTACACATGCCCAAGGGTATTATAGGAGGAAAGGGAGTCCCTAATAGGGATGTACTTGATGAGCCCCATGCCAGGGATGAGGACAAGATCATGGAGTTAGTGTCAACAGAAGTTTTACTGATGGGACAAAAATAAAGTCATGTGCCATTTTGTTGTTTAACCTCCTGATAAAAACCAAAGGCATGCTATAAAAATATGACCTGGCTCATGAGGTCCAGGTCAGAAGCTCTTGCGTGAAGTCATTTGGTTCCACATTTTCACCTGCCCTCTGGAAATGACCCTAGTAAGTCCCAGAGGTGGTCTTAAACTCACCATTTGTAAAAAGTAGCCAACTTGCCTCAAGGAAAGATCTCATTTTCCCAGTCCATGTCTGTCAAAGGGGCCCATCATGTCTCCCATGTCCCAGCTGAGAAGCGGGACCAGAGATCACCTTTCCTGTGTCCCCACACAGCACCAATAATCCCTAGAGCTGTGAGCACCCTTCACCCACACCCTGTTTCCCCACCCACCTGGGTCTGGCTTGTGCCATGATCATGGTGTCTTAATAGTTCCCCTCAGTCTCTCATCCCCATTTCTGGGCTTCCCCATGTATGACCAGCAGACCCATCCAGCAAGACCCCGCTTGGGGCACACCCTCTTCTCCTCAGCAGCCTCAGTGGTTCCCCGCTACTTTTTCAGTCAAGGCCTCCCCTTGGCGTGTCATGTCCCACTGGTACAGTTGTGCCAGCCAGGAATATTGATGTCCAAAGCCTCCGAAGAGCTGAAGGTGACCCAGGTGACAGAGCTCTGCTGTCCTGGGGTATGGATAGCCATCAAATTGAGGGCATCTGCCCATGAGGTTGCCTGGCATGGGGACTCCAACCAGCTGAGGCAATGGGGCCAATATATCCAGGTTTTACAGCCAGTATCCCCACCCCACCTGGAGGGCAGGTCAGAGGTGCCAGAAGAGATGCAGAAGGAAGGGGAGATGTCAGACAGGGACTGGGGGAGCCACTCTGCTCTTATCATAAGGAATCCTGTCTGAACCTCCCTTCTCACAACCAGGGTAATACTAGACCCTGATGGAACCCATTCTGGAAACTTCTGGTTCTTGTTGGGACTGATGGCTCCAGCCTGCTGGAGCCTGCTAGTGGGAGTCTTCACCTAGAACCTGGTGCCAAGTGTTCTCTGAGAGGTGGTGGTGCTGGAGTTGGAGGAGCTTTACAGATCTGACCTGAAACCCACCCACCACATGCAATTTCTGTGACATGGGCCATTCCTTCATATCTCTAGACTTTTCTCTATCAGTGAAACAGGGATATCTCAACCTCCCCTGGGGGTCGTTGGAAAGATTGATGAAAGACTATGAGAGGGAAGTGGCTGGCATGTGCTCATGGAATCCTTGCCAATGAACTGCAATTCCAAACAGTAAAAAAAAAAAAAAAAAAAAAAATGTGTGCTGTCCCTAAATGCCACACCAAGTCGCCCCTGAGCACCTGGCTTATGTCTTCCTACTGCTCACACTGGTCAGCTTGGTGGCATGGGAGGGCAATCAGAGCAGCTGTTTGCAGAGGGATTGGATTCTTCATGTTGACTATTGTTTGGATATTGTATGGACCAGCTCATGAACTGTCCTCCATTTTCTCCCATTTCAGAATCCTGGTGTCTATGCTGACAATTTCCAGCATTTAATGAGGGCTGCATTCAGAGAGAAAAGATGCCTTGACTAGCTCCATGTTCTAGGTGGAGTTGCCTATCTGACTATTTGGACTGATAGGTCTGTCTAGAGCTTTGGACAATATCTGTCATTCTCCATTCATTCTTTGGATACTCAAAGAGAGCCTGGAAGGAGGGAGAGTAAATAATTGGAGGGTAAAATAGAAGAGCCATTGTGGACACTCTATATATTAGACAGAACAGCCACCAGTGCAGACTTGTAGTTACTGGGTAAAATAAGCACATTCTGAAAAATGCACATTGTTTTTATTCTAAGTGTGTGAGTCCTTGGTAATTAGAATTTCTGTTACAAGGTAATTTATTTGAATTTCTCATCTGTGGAAAATGCACTGACTTAGTTGGAAAATTTAGGCTTCCAAGCAAAAATCCATTAAATGACCCCCTTAGACTTAGATAATTATAATTAAAGGAGTTCCCTCTGGCAGGACTTTGGCTATATTTCTGCTTTTGGGAAGAGTGAGAGAAGGAGGGCAAGGCAGACAGGAAACGGGGCTGCCTGCTCTTCGCAGATTCTTCTTTGCACTCCTGGTTTGGTTCCATGCTCTCCCTCCCCAGGCTGGCTCTAGTTCCACAGACTGAAGGACTGGCTTGGAGATAAGGGGACCCTTCTGTGGGTTTATGGGGAGGGGTATGCAAATGCAGGTTTCCTGTTCTTCTGCAGGAGATCCACATATTGTTGGATGGGAAGAAGTCTGTTAGGACCAGTGAGTACACGGTTTCTCCTGCCATGTGCAACATGTAGGTTGTAGGGTGTCTTCTGAGGCTCATCTATGCATGGAGGGCCTCTGGAGTGAGGGCCAGATGGGACAGGTCCTGATAGACATGAGTGACAGCTGTCAGAGAGTGGCTTCTGATGTTGGAGGGTCTTACGCAAAGGAGCAGCAGGATCCCACAGGAAGTAACAGGGAATAGAAATGAGTGATTTTGGCCTGGAGAGCCCCAGAGCTTCAGGCCATAAGGCAGCTATGGGGATGCCCCACCATCAGGTCCTAGGGTGCAGTTCTTATGTCTCCACTCATGGTGAGGGAGCATAATCAGAAGCCATCATGCAGGCACAGATGGATGCTGGTGTTGGTATTAACACTAAAGCTGAGGATGGCAGCCCGTTGTCACTACTGATGTCACCTTTAATGTGTCCCTGCTTTGCTCCTGATGCCCACTCTTGGAGCAGTAGTAACAACATTCTCAAGAGGGTGAGGCACTCATCCAGGGTCCCTGGAAGATGAGTGACAAGGGCAGGTTTGGACACAGATATAACTGATGATCTCTCCTTTGCCCCCATGAACAGTTGGGTATAACTTGCAGATACCACAGGTGCAGAGGCAGGGAAGCCAGGGCTCCAGTCATCTGGGCTATTGAAGTCTTTAGTGTGAAGACTGGGACAGCAGGAGTCCAATCCCAAAGTTCAGAACTATATGCCTTACATCCAATTCTCCCATGTCAATCAGGCCTTAAAAGCTGATAAGGGTTGAGTCTCTTGGGGGTCAAACTATCCAAGTTATGGACAGAGGTGAAATCAAGCCCATGGTGCCACCTCTTGCTAAGTGCCCACCCATCCAGCTAAAAGATTAAAACCCAGATGGAACTTTCCTTTAAAATCTGCATAACCAACCCATTGTTTGGATACACAGTTCCATCTTATCACAGTGATGGGGACTCAAGTGTCTGTTTTGGGGTTTTATAGTACCACTCTTGTGGCCAAGGCTACAATTCAAGAGAATTGTCCAGTGGTCAGTAAAGCAGAATGAAGCATTTGCCTGAGTGCCTGGAAACAGCCCCTCTATCCACAACTGCTCTAGCTTTAGGATCCCAAGTAGGTGATTAGGGATTGAACTTCAGTTCTGGGAAAGCATTAGACATAAGTTTTCCAAAAACACTTGCCAGTATGCAGGTCTCCTGGTCCAAGGTGAGTGCAAAGCCTGGTGGCCCTAAGACCCAGAGGAAACCCCTCTCAGGCTCACTGGCCTCAGTGATGACAGGCCAAGAGACCATTTGTTACTAATATCCATTCTTCCACAAGAATAGAACCCTAATCTTTAGTCTTGATTTTGGAAGATCACCTAGGCCAAAGATGATTTTTCTCAGTCTGCTTCACAGCTGTGTTCCATCTAGGTGATTAATTCAAGACCATTGAATGTAAGTTAAAGTGTCATATATGCCTTCCAGGTGCCTTGCTTAGAAGATAGCTGGCTTTAAACCTTTGTTTATTCCTCTTTTCTGGAGGCTAGAATGCAGATGAGGTGGCAGGAGCTGGAGCAGCTATCTTAGGTCAGAGGCTATGTAAAGAGGAGAAATGAGAGAAGGAGCTGAGTCTCTGAATACTCCTTGGACTTGGCTTCTCTCTGTCACTAGTCCTGCCCTCCACCATGTTCATTCATTCTTAGGCTCCATGAGGAGTTTTCTCCAGAAACTTTAGCCTCACCTGTGGCTATTGCCAATCCAGATCAGAGGGTCTTCCCCTGAGAGTTCGAACCAAACTCCACAGTGAGTCTCATTACTCCTGTGTGGCCTGAGTTGGATTGCATGTCTGTCCTTGAACCATTCACTATAAGGTGTTAAAAGCTTTGCGTGCTGTGCTTATTCATATGAAGACAATTCAAGGTGGTTGGCAAATGTAATTCCTATTTATATCTTTTAAGTCATAGCTTGTGATTCATCATTTCCTTCTTTTGATGTAAGGGATTTGAGGTCTAGGGGAACTAGGTGGCCTGCCCTAGGATGTGTGTGTAGAGGGCATCTATTACTTTTATGGTACCCAGGCCCTTTTCTACTTCAGAGAAACTTGGGGGTGGCAAAAGTGGTAAGGGACATTGTCTTCCTACCCCCTGACATCTGGTGCTTCACGTGTGGATCTATGGCCAGGGCCTTGCTGACGCAGGGCTCACTCTTGGTGGTAGCAGCTGGCAGTGGTGGCAGAGGGGTCCCAATAAGACCACTCTGTGTAACCTGCATTCCTGTAACCCCATGTCCCTGTGCTGGTCTGAACCTGTTTCTGCAGCCTCTTCAGCACCTTCCAGCATCTCCCCTTCTCTGCTTGCATCAGCAGAGTCTGTCTCTGGGGTTGGTAACCAAGGACCCAATTCACCTGGCTGTTAAAGACAAACATCCTTGTAGTGGTAGAGACTGGACCTTGAATCCAGCCCCATCACAGAAGCTAGCTCAGAGCTGGCGTTCATCGAGCCCCAGAGAGGCAGGAGTAGGTGAGCCTTCTGTTAGCAGGTCTTTCTGGCTTGAGTTGGCAGTGCTGATCCAAACATGGGAGAGGCCTAAAAAGGAGCCCAGCGCTGTTGTTGGTCCCCAACGGTGGGTGGGAGACTGGCAGACTTAGCTGCAGAATCCCAGGGGAGCCTAGCAAGTTTTCCTGGGCTTGCAAATTAAGAAGTGTCAAGAAGGGAGAAAAGTGAGGCCAGAGTCAGGGAACTACAGCCCCCAGAGTGTGAACACAGAGCTTTGGGGTATCCTGGGGTAGCTGATTGAGCAGCTGTTTTCCCTGCAGATTTCTTCTAAGTCTGTCCAAGAAGACCCTGTTACAGCCAAACCATATGACCAAACTTAGAGAAAATACCAGGCCTAGGGGATGGATATGTTTTTTTCCATGATGGGTGGGGGTGCCTATGATCCAAACAAAACCAGGGTCTGTGTGCATATGCATGTTCATGTGTTGTTTGTGTATATGCGTGTGCACGAGTGCTCGTGCTTTCCTGTATCTGTGTATAACCTACAGGCAGCTCTGTCCCATTAGTTCCTTCTTCCATGTTTACATGACAGGATCTGGGGTGGGGAGGACCAGGGCTGGACTGGGAGGAGAAGACTGTGCTTATGTATGAACATCCCAGTGTTAGGGAGCTGTCTTCTGGAAGCATATCCTTCCCCTCCCAGGGCTTGGTTGTCTGGGACATGGAGGTGACGTGTGGTTGAGAAAGGGGTTACATGGCTGTCTCTCTCTGACTTGGAATTCCAGCAAGCCAAGTAATTCCAGTGATTTTCCCAAGAGGAGAAGCCTGAGGGAACTCTTCTGGTCTCTCCCATAAGTAGCACCAGACATTGAGAACAGGATCCAAAGTGGGTGATGGGTAAGGGGCATTGTCCTAGTCACCACTCTTATTCTTTGCCATCAACAGAGTATATGGATCTGGCTTGTTTAATGATGGAACAGGAAAGGCACAGCTGGGGAACATTCCTGAGAGAGCAAAATTAGATGATGTTCTTGCCAGAAAGGCCCACAATAACATGGAAAACAACTTGAAGGCTGAGCTGTTGCACCAAGAAAACACTCGTGCTACTTTCAGACCTACATGATCTCCTAGCTCCTCCGAGTGATTCCCAGAACTGCTGTCCCCTGGGATCACCTGGAGACCTCACAGAACCCATCCCAGAGACTGATTTATGTGGCTTCAGTGTGGCCCTGGCAATGGGATTTTCCAAGCTCCTGTGAAATTCTAAAGGGGTGGTCAGGCTGGGAACCAGCTGTTTGGCTCTTTGTGTTCCTCAGGCCCAGTCTGTGGTTCCACACCTTGGCCTCCTGTTAGAGTCAGTTGGGTTGTCCTCCAGGAAATTCTTCTGGCTGACCCAGCTTATAAGTTCTCACTCAACATATCCTACCTGCGGCCAGGGCATTGGTGGTTTTAAAAGTGCTCTTGGTAGTCCTAACCCACGGCCTGAGGTAAGTTCCCCTGAGTTCCAGGATTTGTTATCCCCTTCCTTTGGTAGGCTGATTTGTCCCACAACTGAATGAAAGGGCCTCTGTTGATCTCTGGTTTCGGTGGAGGCCAGAAGGAGGCTGAGCACTTAGAGATACTAGAATGAAGTGGAAGTGGCACCATCCGTAGCACCCTGGCCCATGCCTTTTCTTCATGTTTGAAACACCCACCCCAGCATCTGAGCTGGCCTCAGGCATGGTTTTGGCCAACAGGATGTGGCAGAAGTGGAACTCAAGAGGTCCATGTCCTTTTGCTCCCTCTCAGAGCCCAATGTGCTATGTGAGCAAGACTGAGGGTGGGGGCTCTCTGGTAGGATGGACACCCTGTGGAGCAGAGAACAGTCCCAGCCTACCAGCAGCTGAGCCCAGACAAGGCCAGAGCCACCCAGACAGTTGCCAATCATGGAGTCATAAGACAGATAACACACAGTCAGTTGTTTTAAGACCCTCACTTTGGATGGTTTGCTAAGCAGTGAAGGGAGAGAAGTTTGGGGAAGCCCTTGGGTGCCAGCCTCCATCTCACTACACAGGTCACTGCAGGTGGTCACCCCCTCTCATCTCCTCAAAGGCCAGGGCAGATCAGCTGGCCACAGCCGCCTACTTCTGTCTACCACCACCCAGCTGGCTTGGTCTCAAATCTTCCTGAAGCAGCTCTGGGGCCAAGTGTGCCTGTGATGGACTTAGGTCTGCTCTGGGTGAGTCACAAGCTTCTCTATATGAGGGGAAATCAAATTCCACTTCTTATAGTCATTCTGCAGTTAAACTGGAGCCAGGAATGGGGCAGCAGGGCAAGACCCTAATTTTACAATCGATCAGGCAGGTGTTTTCCCAATTCCAGTGCTAGGAGATGCTGTATGACTCTCATTTCTATAATAAAGAAGACCAATAGCTAAAAGGTAGAACACGACAACTTCTGTTTGGCATGGTTGTCTTTCCAGTGAAAACCGAGTCAGACATTTGATATCTGACATTGTCTCTTCAGAAAAATTTTTCAGCTGTGGTGTTCTAGGTGGTTGTGCTTACTCCCCAAGTGCCAACAGTCCAGGCACATCTGAGTGCAGTGGAAAGCAACTCAATGCAGCCAGTGGTTTTCAATGGCCCACGAACTTGATTCTGAGTGCTTCATGGGAAGCTGCTGCTGTTGGAATGCATGGCATTTCCTAAAGACCTTTCCACCTGGTGGAACTTCAATGGCCAGTGGCACATGATAATGGAGAAGCTCTTAGTGGAAGGAAACAGTGCTTTTGGAGCTGTTGTTTTTCTTTCTCTTATTGGTCTGTGTGCAGAACACTTGATGTGAGAAACTCTTGGGAGGTGCACAGGCTGGGGTCTGAGAGAATCAGACTTATATTCCCAAGTGGGTCATGGGAACCATAGAGACTCTGTTGCTGCTTAGAACATTTTGGAGACCTGCTGCCCACAGAGACCTATGTCTGGCCTTCTGAGTGTCAACTGCCAGGACCTGAGACTCTGCCTGCTCTTCCTGGGCTGAGATGGGCAGTAGTGGGTGAGTTAGTGCCCTCAACCAGTGCTAATGGGAGGTGAATAGGGATCTGGTGACTTCACCCTTGGGTAAGGCACTGAGGCCCAGGTTTGCAGACTCCCAGAGCTCACTTGTCACTCCTTGTTCACACACCCCTGTGTGGCCCTTCTCCCCCACCACCACCTCCCTCCTCTGCCTAGTGTCACAGTATGCCTGCCAGCATAGCTTCTTGCCTTGGATTATATCCACAGTTGGCCACGGGGGGGATCCATACTAAGATAACAGTCTATCTCATTTAAGTATAAGATTAGATTTTGGGAAATGAGTTCAAGATATTTGGTGCCAGTGTTGGGGTTGTGCGAGGGTTAATTTCATGTGTCAACTTTACTGGATACAGGATACCCAGATATTTGGGCAAACATTTGTTGAAAATCTTTGCATACATATTCATCAGGGATATTGGCCTGTAGTTCTCTTTTTTTGCTGGGTCTGTCTGGTTTGGGAATCAAAGTAAAGCTGGCTTCATAGAATGAGTCTGGAAGTTTTCCTTCTCTTTCTATTTTTTGGAACAGCTAAAGAAGGATAGGTATTATCTCTGCTTTAAATGTCCGGTAGAATTCCCCAGGGAAGCCGTCTGGTCCTGGACTCATATTTGTTGGGAGATTTTTGATGACTGATTCAATTTCTTCACTAGCTATGGGTCTGTTCAGATTTACTATTTCTTACCACTTCAGTTTTGGTAGTGTGTGGCTGTTTAGGAATTTGTCCACTTCTTCCAGGTTGTCCATTTTGTTGGCATATAATTTTTCATAGTGTTCCCTGATAATTGCTTGTATTTCTGAGAGATTGGTTGTAATCATTCCATTTTCATTCATGATTATATCTATTTGGGTCCTCTCTTTTTTTCTTTGTGAGAAGCCTGGCTAGAGGTTTATCAATTTTGTTTATCTTTTCAAAAACCAACTCTTGGTTTCATTGATCTGCTCTACTGTTTTGGTTTGGTTTTTTGGATACTATATTGTTTATTTCTTCTCTGATCTTTATTGTTTCTCTTCTTCTGCTGGGTTTGGGGTGTCTTTGATGTTCAGCTTCTAGTTCTTTTAGGTGTGCTGTTAGGTTTTGTATTTGGTATTTTTGTTGTCTCTTGAGATAGGCCTGGATTGCAATGTATTTTCTTCTCAGACCTGCCTTCACTGCATCCCAAAGAGTTTAGATTGTTGTATTTTCATTTTCATTTGTTTCCATATGTCTTTTAATTTCTTCTCTAATTGCCTGGTTGACCCATTTGTTCTTTAGCAGGATGTTTTTTATTTTTTTTCAATATATGATTTATTGTCAAATTGGTTTCCATACAACACCCAGTGCTCATCCCAAAAGGTGCCCTCCTCAATACCCATCACCCACCCTCCCCTCCCTCCAACCCCCAATAAACCCTCAGTTTGTTCTCAGTTTTTAAGAGTCAGTTATGCTTTGGCTCTCTCCCACTCTAACATCCTTTTTATTTTCCTTCCCCTCCCCCATGGGTATCTGTTAAGTTTCTCAGGATCCACATAAGAGTGAAACCATATGGTATCTGTCTTTCTCTGTATGGCTTATTTCACTTAGCATAACACTCTACAGTTCCATCCATGTTGCTACAAACTGTTCTATCTCATTCTTTCGCATTGCCACATAGTACTCCATTGTGTATATAAACCACAATTTCTTTATCCATTCATCAGTTGATGGACATTTAGGCTCTTTCCATAATTTGGCTATTGTTGAAAAGTGCTGCTATAAACATTGGGGTACAAGTGACCCTATGCATCAGTACTCCTGTATCCCTTGGGTAAATTCCTAGCAGTGCTATTGCTGGGTCATGGGGTAGGTCTATTTTTAATTTTATGAGGAACCTCCACACTGTTTTCCAGAGTGGCAGCACCAATTTGCATTCCCACCAACAGCGCAAGAGGGTTCCCATTTCTCCACATCCTCGCCAGCATCTATAGTCTCCTGATTTGTTCATTTTGACTGCTCTGACTGGCGTGAGGTGATATCTGAGTGTGGTTTTGATTTGTATTTCCCTGATGAGGAGTGACATTGAGCATCTTTTCATGTGCCTGTCGGCCATCTGGATGTCTTATTTAGAGAAGTGTCTATTCATGTTTTCTGCCCATTTCTTCACTGGATTATTTGTTTTTCGGGTGTGGAGTTTGGTGAGCTCTTTATAGGTTTTGGATACTAGCCCTTTGTCCGATATGTCATTTGCAAATATCTTTTCCCATTCCATTGGTTGCCTTTTAGTTTTATTGGTTGTTTCCTTTGCTGTGCAGAAGCTTTTTATCTTCATAAGGTCGCAACAGTTCATTTTTGCTTTTAATTCCCTTGCCTTTGGGGATGTGTCAAGTAAGAAATTGCTGTGGCTGAGGTCAGAGAGGTCTTTTCCTTCTTTCTCCTCTAGGGTTTTGATGGTTTCCTGTCTCACATTCAGGTCCTTTATCCATTTTGAGTTTATTTTTGTGAGTGGTGTAAGAAAGTGGTCTAGTTTCAATCTTCAGCATGTTGCTGTCCAGTTCTCCCAGCACCATTTGTTAAAGAGGCTGTCTTTTTTCCATTGGATATTGTTTCCTGCTTTGTCAAAGATGAGTTGGCCATACGTTTGTGGGTCTAGTTCTGGGGTTTCTATTCTATTCCATTGGTCTATGTGTCTGTTTTTGTGCCAATACCATGCTGTCTTGATGATTACAGCTTTGTAGTAGAGGCAAAAGACTGGGGTTGTGATGCCTCCTGCTTTGGTCTTCTTCAAAATTACTTTGGCTATTCGGGGCCTTTTGTGGTTCCATATGAATTTTAGGATTGCTTGTTCTCGTTTCGAGAAGAATGCTGGTGCAATTTTGATTGGGATTGCATTGAATGTGTAGGTAGCTTTGGGTAGTATTGACATTTTATTATTCCAATCCATGAGCATGGAATGTTTTTTCCATTTCTTTAAATCTTCTTCAATTTCCTTCATAAGCTTTCTATTGTTTTCAGCATACAGATCTTGTACATCTTTGGTTAGATTTATTCCTAGGTATTTTATGCTTCTTGGTACAATTGTGAATGGGATCAGTTTCTTTATTTGTCTTTCTGTTGCTTCATTATTAGTGTATAAGAATGCAACTGATTTCTGTACAGTGATTTTGTATCCTGCAACTTTGCTAAATTCATGTGTCAGTTCTAGCAGACTTCTGGTGGAGTCTATCAGATTTTCCAAGTATAATATCATATCATCTGCAAAAAGTGAAAGCTTAACTTCATCTTTGCCAATTTTGATGCCTTTGATTTCCTTTTGTTGTCTGATTGCTGATGCTAGCACTTCCAACACTGTGTTAAACAACAGCAATGACAGTGGACATCCCTGTCGTGTTCCTGATCTCAGGGAAAAAGCTCTCAGTTTTTCCCCATTGAGGATGATATTAGCTGTGGGCTTTTCATAAATGGCTTTATGATCCATAAGTATGTTCCTCCTACCCGACTTTCTCGAGGATTTTTATTAAGAAAGGCTGCTGAACTTATCAAAGGCCTTTTCTGCATTGATTGACAGGATCATAAGTTTCTTATCTTTTCTTTTATTAATGTGATGTATCACATTGATTGATTTGCGAATGTTGAACCAGCCCTGGATCCCAGGAATGAATCCCACTTGATCATGATGAATAATTCTTTTTATATGCTGTCGAATTCGATTTGCTAGTATCTTATTGAGAATTTTTGCATCCATATTCATCAGGGATATTGGCCTGTAGTTATCTTTTTATACTGGGTCTCTGTCTGGTTTAGGAATCAAAGTAATACTGGCTTCATAGAATGAGTCTGGAAGTTTTCCTTCCCTTTCTATTTTTTGGAATAGCTTGAGAACGATAGGTATTATCTCTGCTTTAAACGTCTGGTAGAACTCCCCTAGGAAGCCATCTGGTCCTGGACTCTTATTTGTTGGGAGATTTTTGATGACTGATTCAATTTCTTCGCTGGTTATGGGTCTGTTCGAGCTTTCTATTTCCTCCTGATTGAGTTTTGGAAGCTTGTGGGTGTTTGGGCGTTTGTCCATTTCTTTCAGGTTGTCCAATTTGTTGGCATATAATTTTTCATAGTATTCCCTGATAATTGCTTGTATCTCTGAGGGATTGGTTGTAATAATTCCATTTTCATTCACGATTTTATCTATTTGGGCCATCTCACTTTTCTTGTTGAGAAGCCTGGCTAGAGGTTTATCAATTTTGTTTATTTTTTCAAAAGACCAACTCTTGGTTTCGTTGATCTGCTCTACCGTTTTTTTAGATTCTGTATTGTTTATTTCTGCTTTGATCTTTATTATTTCTCTTCTTCTGCTGGATTTAGGCTGTCTTTGCTGTTCTGCTTCTATTTCCTTTAGGTGTGCTGTTAGATTTTCTATTTGGGATTTTTCTTGTTTCTTGAGATAGGCCTGGATTGTAATGTATTTTCCTCTCAGGACTGCCTTTGCTGCATCCCAAAGCATTTGGGTTGTTGTATTTTCATTTTCTTTTGCTTCCATATATTTTTTAATTTCTTCTCTAATTGTCTGGTTGACCTATTCATTCTTTAGTAGGGTGTTCTTTAACCTCCATGCTTTTGGAGATTTTCCAGAATTTTTCCTATGGTTGATTTCAAGCTTCATAGCATTGTGGTCTGAAAGTATGCATGGTATGACCTCAGTTCTTGTATACTTATGAAGGGCTGTTTTGTGACCCAGTATGTGATCTATCTTGGAGAATGCTCCATGTGCACTCGAGAAGAAATTATATTCTGTTGCTTTGGGATGCAGAGTTCTAAATATATCTGTCAAGTCCATATGATCCAATGTATCATTCAGGGCCCTTGTTTCTTTATTGACCGTGTGTCTAGATGATCTATCCAATGTTGTAAGTGGAGTGTTAAAGTCCCCTGCAATTACCACATTCTTATCAATAAGGTTGTTTATGTTTGTGAGTAATTGTTTTATATATTTGGGGGCTCCTGTATTCGGTGCATAGACATTTATAATTGTTAGCTCTTCCTGATGGATAGATCCTGTGATTATTATATAATGCTCTTCTTCATCTCTTGTCACAGCCTTTAATTTAAAGTCTAGTTTGTGTGATATCAGTATGGCTACTCCAGCTTTCTTTTGACTTCCAGTGGCATGATAAATAGTTCTCCATCCCCTCACTCTCAATCTGAAGGTGTCCTCAGGTCTAAAATGAGTCTCTTGTAGACAGCAAATAGATGGGTCTTGTTTTTTTATCCATTCTGATACCCTATGTCTTTTGGTTGGCGCATTTAGTCCATTTACATTCAGTGTTATTATAGAAAGATATGGGTTTAGAGTCATCGTGATGTCCGTAGGTTTCATGCTTGTAGCGTTGTCTCTGGTACTTTGTCTCACAGGATCCCCCTTAGGATCTCTTGTAGGGCTGGTTTAGTGGTGACGAATTCCTTCAGTTTTTGTTTGTTTGGGAAGACCTTTTTCTCTCCTTCTATTCTAAATGACAGACTTGCTGGATGAAGGATTCTCGGCTGCATATTTTTTCTGTTTATCACATTGAAGATCTCCTGCCATTCCTTTCTGGCCTGCCAAGTTTCAGAAGAGAGATCAGTCACGAGTCTTATAGGTCTTCCTTTATATGTTAGAGCACGTTTATCTCTAGCTGCTTTCACAATGTTCTCTTTATCCTTGTATTTTGCCAGTTTCACTATGATATGTCGTGCAGAAGATTGATTCAAGTTATGTCTGAAGGGAGTTCTCTGTGCCTCTTGGATTTCAATGCCTTTTTCCTTCCCCAGATCAGGGAAGTTCTCAGCTATTATTTCTTCAAGTCCACCTTCAGCACCTTTCCCTCTCTCTTCCTCCTCTGGAATACCAATTATGCATATATTATTTCTCTTCAGTGCATCACTTAGTTCTCTAATTTTCCCCTCATACTCCTGCATTTTTTTATCTCTATTTTTCTCAGCTTATTCCTTTTCCATAATTTTATCTTCTAGTTCACCTATTCTCTCCTCTGCCTCTTCAATCTGAGCCGTAGTTGTCTCCATTTTATTTTGCAGCTCATTGATAGCATTTTTTAGCTCCTCCTGGCTGTTCCTTAGTTCCTTGATCTCTGTAGCCAGAGATTCTCTGCTGTTCTTTATGCTGTTTTCAAGCCCAGCGATTAATTTTATGACTATTATTCTAAATTCACTTTCTGTTATATTGTTTAAATCCTTTTTGATCAGTTCGTTAGCTGTTGTTATTTCCTGGACGTTTTTCTGAGGGGAATTCTTCCGTTTCGTCATTTTGGATAGTCACTGGAGTGGTGCAGGGCTGGGGGGGGCATTTCCCCTGTGCTGTCCTGAATAACTTGCGAGGGTGTGGCCACAGTCAGACATGATGTCTGCCCCCAGCCCACCGCTGGGGCCACAGTCAGACTGGTGTGTGCCTTCTCTTCCCCTCTCTTAGGGGCGGGATTCACTGTGGGGTATTGAGGCCCGTCTGGTCTACTTGCACACTGCCAGGCTTCTGGTGCTGGGGATCTGGTGCATTAGCTGGGGTGGATTGGCAATGTGCACAGGGGTGGGAGATGCAGGCTCAGCTTGCTTTTCCCTCAGAGATCCACTTCAGAAGGGGCCCTGCAGCACCGGGAGGGAGTAAGACCCACCAGAGGGATTGATCCGCAGAAGCACAGTGTTGGGTGTTTGTGCATGCAAGCAAGTTCCCTGGAAGGAACTGGTTCCCTTTGGGATTTTGGCTGAGGGATGGGTGAGGGAGATGGCACTGGCAAGCGCCTTTGTTCCCCGCCAAGCTGAGCTCTGTCGTCCGGGGCTCAACAACTCTCCCTCCCGTTGTCCTCCAGCCCTCCCGTTCACCTAGCAGAGCTGTTAGCTTATAACCTTCCAGATGTCAAGTCCTGCTTGCTGTCGGAACACACTCCGTCCGGCCCCTCCGCATTTGCAAGCCTGATTCCAGGGCTCTGCTTGGCCGGCAGGCTGCCCCTCTGCCCCGGCTCCCTCCCACCAGTCTGTGTAGTGCACACCGCCTCTCCCGTGGGCCCCTCGTCTGCACTTGGCTCCAGAGACTCCTTTCTGCTAGTCCTCTGGTGGTTTTCTGGGTTATTTAGGCAGGTGTAGGCAGAATCTAAGTGATCAGCAGGACGCGCTGTGAGCCCAGCATCCTCCTATGCCACCATCTTCCCAGGATCTCCAGTAGGATGTTGTTTAACCTCCATGCTTTTTGGAGGTTTTCCAGACTTTTTCCTGTGGTTGATTTCAAGCTTCATAGCATTGTGGTCTGAAAGTATGCATGGTATGATCTCAATTCTTGTATACTTATGAAGGGCTGTTTTGTGACCCAGTATGTGATCTATCTTGGAGAATGTTCCATATGCACTCGAGAAGAAAGTATATTCTGTTGCTTTGGGATGCAGAGTTCTACGTATGTCTGTCAAGTCCATCTGACCCAATGTTTTATTCAGGGCCCTTGTTCCTTTATTGATCCTGTGTCTAGATTATCTATCCATTGTTGTAAGTGGGGTATTAGAGTCACCTGCAATTACCACATTCTTATCAATAAGGCTGCTTATGTTTGTGATTAATTGTTTAATATATTTGGGGGCTCCTGTATTCAGTGCATAGACATTTTTAATTGTTAGCTCTTCCTGATGGATAGACCCTGTAATTATTATATAATACCCTTCTTCATCTCTTGTTACAGCCTTTAATTTAAAGTCTATAGTTTGTCTGATATAAGCATGGCTACTCCAGCTTTATTTTGACTTCCAGTAGCATGATAGATATTCCTCCATCCTCTCACTTTCAATCTGAAGGTGTCCTCAAGTCTAAAATGAGTCTCTTGTAGACAACAAATAGATGGGTCTTTTTTTTTTATCCATTCTGATATCCTATGTCTTTTGTTTGGAGTATTTAGTCCATTTACATTCAGTGTTATTATAGAAAGATATGGGTTTAGAGTCATTGTGATGTCTGTAGGTTTCATGCTTGTAGTGATGTTTCTGGTACTTTGTGGTCCTTGCAACATTTCACTCACCGAATCCCCCTTAGGATTTCTTGTAGGGCTGGTTTACAGGTGATGAATTCCTTCAGTTTTTGTTTGTTTGGGAAAACCTTTATCTCTCCTTCTATTCTGAATGACACGGTTGCTAGATAAAGGATTCTTGGCTGCATATTTTATCTGTTCATCACATTGAATATTTGCTGCCATTCCTTTCTGGCCTGCCAAGTTTCAGTAGATACGTCTGCTCCTACCCTTATGTGTCTACATATATTGTCTATTAAGGCTCACTTATCCCTAGCTGTTTTCAGAATTCTCTCCCTATCCTTGTATTTTGCCAGTTTCCCTACAATATGCCATGCAGAAGATCCATTCAAGTTACGTCTGAATGAAGTTCTCTGTGCCTCTTGGATTTCAATGCCTTTTTCCTTCCCCAGATCATGGAAGTTCTCAGCTATGATTTGTTCAAGTACACCTTCAACCCCTTTCTCTCTCTCTCCTACTTCTGGAATTCCTATGATATGGATATTGTTCCATTTGATTGCATCACTAGTTTTCTAATTCTCCCTCTTGATCCTGGATTTTTTTATCTCTTTTTCTCAGCTTCCTCTTTTTCCATAATTTTATCTTCTAATTTGCCTATTCTCTCCTCTGCCTCTTCAATCTGTGTTATGGCCACCTCCATTTTATTTTACACCTTATTTATAACATTTTTTAGCTCCTCATGACTATTTCTTAGTCCCTTGGTCTCTGTAGCAATAGATTCTCTGCTGTCTTCTATGCTTTTTTCAAGCTCCATGTTTAATTTTATGACTATTATTCTAAATTCTTGTTCCATTATATTGCTTAAATCATTTTTGATCAATTCATTAGCTGTCGCTACTTCCTGGAGTTTCTTTTGAGGAGAATTCTTCCGTTTCACCATTTTGGGTAGTCCCTACAGTGGCCCCAAACTGCAGGGCACTTCCCCTGTGCTTTCCAGAGGAACTTGTGTTTATGGGCAGGGTCATAGTCAGACCTGATGTCTGCCCCCAGCCCACCTCTGGGGCCACAGTCATACTGGTGTGTACCTTATCTTCCCCTCTCCCAGGTGCAGGACTCACTGTGGAGTGGTGTGGTCCCTGTCTGGGCTATGTGCACACTTCCAGGCTTGTGGTGCTGCTTTGATGGGTTCTGGCCAAGGGCGTATTAGCCAGGGTGGATCTGCAAGGTGCACAGGGGCAGGAGGGGCAGGATTAACTCGCTTTGCCCTAGGTTGTCCTCTGAGGGAGGGGCCCTACAGCACCAGGAGGCAGGCAGACCCGTCAGAGGGATGGATCCACAGAAGCACAGTGTTTGCATTTGCAGGGTGCAAGCAAATTCAGTGACAGGAACTGGTTCCCTTTGAAATTTTGGCTGGGGGATGGGAGATGGAGATGGCGTTTGCCAGCACCCTTACTCCCTTGCTGAGCTGAGGTCTGTCTTCCAGGGCTCAATAACTCTCCCTCCTGGGTCCTCTTGTCCTCCCCGCTCATGGAGAGCAGAGCTGTTGACTTTTAACATTCCAGATGTTAAGTCCCGCTGGCTGTCAGAACTCACAGAGTCCTATAGTTTTCAGCATACAGACTTTTGCAAGCCAGACTTCAGGGGCTCTGCCTTGCTGGGCGGGCTGCCCCTCTACAACTTCAGTTCTCTCCTGCCAGTCCGTGTAGCATGCACCGCCTCTCAGTCCTTCCTACCCTCTTCCGTGGGCCTATTGTCTATGCTTGGCTCCGGAGAGTCCTTTCTGCTAGTCTTCTTGTAGTTTTCTGGGTTATTTAGGCAGATGTGGGTGGAATTTAAGCGATCAGCAGGATGAGGTGAGCCCAGCATCCTCCTACCTGCCATCTTCCCAGGTCTTCCTCCGGTTGTATGTTTATACACCAATAATGAAGCAACAGAAAGAGAAAGAAACTGATTCCATTCACAATTGCACCAAGGAGCATAAAATACCTAGGAATAAACCTAACCAAAGATATAAAAGATCTGTATGCTGAAAACTATAGAAAGCTTATGAAGGAAATTAAAGAAGATACAAAGAAATGGAAAAACATTCCATGCTCATGGATTGGAAGAATAAATATTGTTAAAATGTCAATACTACCCAAAGTTATCTACACATTCAATGCAATCCCAATCAAAATTGCACCAGCATTTTTCTCGAAGTTAGAACAAGCAATCCTAAAATTTATATGGAACCACAAAACACTCCAAATAGCTAAAGTAATATTGAAGAAGAAGACCAAAGTGGGAGGCATCACAATCCCAGACTTTAGCCTCTACTACAAAGCTGTAATAATCAAGACAGCATGGTGTTGGCACAAACACAGACACATAGACCAATTGAATAGAATAGAGAACCCAGAATTGGACCCACAAAAGTATGGCCAACTAATCTTTGACAAAGCAGGAAAGAGCATCCAATGGAAAAAAAGACAGTCTCTTTAACAAATGGTGCTGGGAGAACTGGACAGCAACATGCAGAAGAATGAAACTAGACCACTTTCTTACACCATTCACAAAAATAAACTCAAAATGGATAAAAGACCTGTATGTGAGACTGGAAACCATCAAAACCCTAGAGGAGAAAGCAGGAAAAAAAACCTCTTTGACCTCAGCCACAGCAATTTCTTACTTGACACATCTCCAAAGGCAAGGAAGTAAAAGCAAAAATGAACTGTTGGGGTCTTATCAAGATAAAAATCTACACTACAAAGGAAACAATCAACAAAACTAAGAGGCAACCGACAGAATGGGAAAAGACATTTGCAAGTGACATATCGGATAAAGGGCTAATATCTAAAATCTATAAAGAACACACCAAACTCCCCACCCAAAAAAACAAATAATCCAGTGAAGAAATGGGCTGAAAACATGAATAGACACTTTTCCAAAGAAGACATCCAAATGGCCACCAGATACATGAAAAGATGCTCAACATCGCTCCTCATCAGGGAAATCCAAATCAAAACCACACTCAGATACCACCTCACACCAGTCAGAGAGGCTAAAATGAACAGATCAGGAGACTATAGATGCTGGCAAAGATGAGGAGAAATGGGAATCCTCTTGCACTCCTGGTGGGATAGCAAACTGGTGCAGCCACTGTGGAAAATAGTGTGGAGGTTCTTCAAAATTTAAAAATAGAAATACCGTGTGACCCAGCAATAGCACTACTAGGAATCTATCCAAAGAATATAGGAATGCTGATGCATAGGGGCACTTGTACCCCAATGTTTATAGCAGCACTTTCAACAATAACCAAATTATGGAAAGAGCCTAAATGTCTATTAAATGATGAATGGATAAAGAAGATGTAATTTATATATACAATGGAATACTACTTGCCAATGAGAAAGATGAAATGTGGCCTTTTGCAGCAACATGGATGCAACTGGAGGGCATTATCCTAAGTGAAATAAGTCAGGCAGTGAAATACAGATACCATATGTTTTCACTCATCTGTGGACCTTGAGAAACATAACAGAAGACCATGGGGGAGGGGAAGGGTGAAAAACAGTTACAGAGAGGGAGGGAAGCAAATCATAAGAGACTCTTAAGGACGGAGGACAAACTAAGGGTAGATGGGGAGTGGGGGAGAGGGGAAAATGGGTGATGGGCATTGAGGAGGGCATCTGTTGGAATAAGCACTGGGTGTTATATCAAAACCAATTTGAAAATAAATTATATTAAAAAGATAAAAATAAAGAGACATTCATCTAATTTCAGATTAGAGAAATATGTCACAATGTATGAGGGCAGTAATTAGTGTCCAATACTAGGGAAAATTTTTAAAATTTCCTATTTGCCTATAGGGCATCCATGGGGTGCCTGGGTGGCTCAGTCGGTTAAGCATCCGACTTTGGCTCAGGGTATGATCTTGCGGCTCGTGAGTTCGAGCCCCGCATTGGGCTCTGTGCTGATAGCTCAGAGCCTGGATCCTGCTTCAGAATCTCTGTCTCCCTCTCTCTCTCTCTCTCTAACCCTCCCCCACTCATGCTCTGTCTCTCTCTCTCAAGAATAAACATTAAAAAATTTTTTTAATAAATAAATAAATAAAATATAGGGCATCCCATGAATATAAAGTAACAAATTAAAAACCTTCTTTACCATAGCATTAATCATTCTTCAATATATTTAATTATAATTTGAAAACAAGTTACAGTATGATGTATATCGTATACTAGATTTTTGTGTAGTAAGTATTGTAAATTCCTATTTATTTCATACACCTGTGTTACTAGATTTTTACAAAGAACATCTAGGAGAATGTCAAATAAACACTGGATCTAAATACAAGAAAGGAAAAAAAAGATTTTCAATTGTTCTCCATCAAAACCCAAGTGCTAAACTCCTCTGCCTCTTTTATTGGAACTGTTTACCCATCAAAATAGAACTTTCCCCAGTGCCTGATGCTTCCCTACTGTGTCTATTGCTTCTTCCTGGAGTGAAGGAACCTCCTTGGACTTTGAGGGGCTGGGGGGAGCATGCAGTGGTTCTCTCCATCCTGGCCCATTTCTCCCCACTACAGACTCCAGTGAAAGTCTTGCCTTTGCTTCTACCTAAAGCTACGTCCAAACCTCTCCAGAGGATCACACATCACTTGGGGCAGAACAATTAAACAGATCAACAGGAGCCCACCCACATGCTCCTGTGGCCCTGATGCTTCCACCCTGAGAACAGGTCACATGACACATCCTGGGGCAAGTTCCCACTGCTTCCTTAGTGCTCAGGCAGATCAGTGTGAGGATGGCAAGCAGCAAGAGCTGCCTGAAAAAGGAGCAGAGGGGAGACAGGAGGGTGGCTAGTAGCTCCCCTGCATAGCTAGCTGCCATATTCCTCTCTGAACAGTGCTGCCCCTACAGGGCAAGAGGGAAGAGTCACCACAGTGGGAGGGGGCATACAAGTCCATCTGTCCATCCACATCCCACAGCTCTGCTTAGTTATTTACATGTGATTCCATCAGTAGCTCAGTGATCTAGCATGCACTTTCTGAATACTCTATGTATGGGACACGACGGTTCTTTCCATCCTTATTTCTTTCTCACTTCTGGTGTTTGCCTCCACGCTGCCACTGACTTGTGAGCCTCAGTAGAACCTCTTCAATTGAATGAATGAATGAATGAATGAGCACAGGAAAGAACTGATGAGGAGGGGCTGTCCCAGGGCCACTTTGCAACCTCCTGGTCCTACAAAGTCAAACTCCATGGAGGAGTGAGTGGAAAGAGGCTCTGAGGACTTCCCCAGCCCCTGAGCCCATGCAGAAAAAGGCGCCCCTGCCATTTGTGTCAAACGCTGACATTTAGCATCCAAGGTCACTGTCCTGTACCATAACTGCAGATAATTTCCACTGTAATAAATTTAAGTGGCCCAAGGATGCTATGCAGGACAATCCAGCAATAAAGGGAAACTGGGTAGCAGTTAAAGAACCCTGGGCTGATGTCTGGAGTCTTGCATCTGGAGTAGAGATGGGGACCCCCAAACTGTGTGTATGCCTGTGCCTGGCTCTGGGACAGGCCTCTGCCTGACTTGCTATCCAACTGTTTCAAGGGGAACAAATATTAAAGCAGATTTGGCACAGTAACTTTATCCTCTTCAAAGCACTATGCATACTTATTCTCTCATTTTGCCTCAAAAATAAATCTCTGTGAAGTTGAGATTATTTATCCTCATTTCACAGATAATTAAAGTGTTCCAAGACTTTGGGGGACATGGCCACCATAGAGCCTCTGAGTCTTGTTACTTGCAAACACATTCTGATGTCTTGACCCGTGGCTACACACTTTCCAAACAAGTGAAAGTGCAATGCACCCAGGTCTCCAAACTGGAAGAGGCACCTCCCTCAAACATCCCCAACCAATTTCTCTATTTCCTGCTCTCTCCCTATGCCTCACAGCATGTCTTCTCTTCCTCTCACCCCTAAAAATGGTCATGAACATGGCTCCTAAGCCAGGCCAGACTGTACGATGAAATGAACATTCCCCCAAAACCTGGTGTCCACAAAACCACCACTGCTCCAGGTGAAATCAACACCTTTCTATAAACTTATCAGCCAATCAATGCCTACGGTATAAAATTAACCAAAGAGAGGGAAGGTGGAAGTGAGCACGTGTCTATATGAAGCATCACGGGGACACCAGTGTAGCCCTGAATCTTACGGCACAGCAGTCCATCTCTCCTTGCCCTGGTGTGATTGCAAGCAGTCTGGGATGAATCCTACTTCCTTCTCACCCTCTTTCTATCCCTGGAGGCAAACTCTGATTAAACGCTCTGCTGGCTCAGACACACAGGCATCCAGTTTTCATCCACATTTGTTTGTGTTCCCAGAAACTTTCTGCAGTGCTTCAGCTAAAGAGACTGGACCACTCTCCTCCCTGTTGCATGGCCACCTTTGTAACAACAAAGTCTGAGCAGTGAACCACCCCCTCCCCCGGCTTTGATGGATTGAAATTAAATTCATCTGCAAGCTCAACTCCATTTTAATGTGTCAGAGAACCTCCTTCACCTGTCTTTGGCCTCCTTCACACCTCCTGTTTCTGAGCCAGCCTTTCTAGAAGAGCCAGAACACAGAAGAGACTGACATGGGTTACACCAGGGAGTGGAGGGGTAAGGGGAGGTGTCCCTTCAGGGGCCACAGAGCCTCCCAAGAACCAGACACAGATAGGAGACAGTGGATTGCTTATACAATAGTTTTAACATTTTAG
This sequence comes from Prionailurus viverrinus, assembly GCF_022837055.1. Lineage (NCBI taxonomy): Eukaryota > Metazoa > Chordata > Mammalia > Carnivora > Felidae > Prionailurus > Prionailurus viverrinus. Next base: position 49,615,861 of record NC_062563.1, read on the forward strand.
CTTTTATGTTAAAGATAACTGATCCACTTTGAGTTTATTGTATATGATATAAAGTAAAAGTCCAACTTCATTATTTTGCAGGTAAAAATGCAATTTTTTCCCAATGCCAGAGAGCAAGGAGTATAATCACACCTCTGCTGGGTGCACCAGCCCCACACTAGGTGGGCCCCACAGCAGGGGCTAGAAGACCAGGGGCAGGACTGTGAGCTCACAGGGCTCTCCCAGCCTCCAGCAGTGGAGGCTCCTAGGGGGTGACCAGTGGAGCACTGTGTCTCAAGTGGAATGCCACCAGAGCCCTAAACCACAAAAGCCTGTTCTCTGGAGAGCCAGATGTCCTACCATGTCCCCAAGCTCAGGTGCTCATTCCCTCCTCTTCCACAGCAAGGGAGGCACCATGAAATGGAACCTGTTGGCAGGTCTGAAGCTGCCCCTTAGCACTCAGTGGCTGTGGGCCAGGCTGACCTGAGTCTCTCTAGTGAAACTTGAAGCTAGCAACTTAACACCTCTGAGTATGGGGGGGGGGGGGATGCCAGCCACACAGAGCTGTGGGAAGATTGCAGTTCTTGAGAATTAGGGCTCCCCTGCCATGTCCTGGCCTAACACCAGACAGAGGTCAAGTGTGGCTTGCCATTCATTCCAACTCCACCTGCCTGCTAAAAATTTAACAACAACAACAACAAAAAGTTAAACCACCACTTTCTTTCGTTGCTATCCTGCCAGTTTTTAGGGACACTTTTGACTCACATAAAGGAATTTGAAAAGTGAGTGGCCTAGTTTTACCTCATATTTATGAGACTAGGAAGCATAGCCTGCTTTGCTTCTTTTTTCAAAGCCTGCACTTGACCTGGTGTAAAGGAATAGGGAAAAAATAAAGGGAAAGAAGGAGGGGGTAGAATCAGGCTTTGAGGTGGAAAGCCCAAGAGAGATTTGCAATGAGCTTGGCCCTTAGAAATCTAAAGAAAATTAATTACACAGTCTTTATTGAAGACAATGCCATAGAGGACAGACCTTTCTGTCTCCCACCCCTGGGCTGTTGGCCTAAATTACTCAGAGTCCAGGATGGGAAACCAACTCCCAGCTCATCTCAGAACCAGGGGACAGGAGGCCCCTCACTTTTGTGAGTGACTGGTTTGGTGGCCAACTAGGATTCTAACAAACAGAAACTCTCATGTGTGTGAAAAGTAAAGATCAAAAATCTTTCTTCCCTGTAGTTCCTCAGGGCAAGGGGCCAAGGCAGGGGACACCCCCTCCCTGGGATGAGTGGGAAGCCTAGCCAGGAGCAGATGGTTAAGGCACTGGTCGCCCAGGCCCTGGGCACTAACAGATGCCCACAACAGACACCAGCAGCCCCCAGGCTCTGTCATGGGAAAGACTCTCTTGTGAACCCCAGGGTTCACCCAGCTCTCCAGGGTCTCTTCTGAAAAAGGAGGCCAGGTCAGGGCCAGAGGCTGTTCCAACCAGAATGTTCCCTGCATGTCATGTCCCTCTCCAGCCCCAACCACTAAGCAAATGTATTTGGGGGGGAAATGAGAGAAAAAGCATAAAATTGGCCCAGATAAACAGTGAAAGATGTTCTTGCATCAAAAGAAGAGAGGAGGTTTTTAGAAAACATCATGAAAATGGAGCATGGGCTTCTTATGGGGGATGGAAGTCCACAGGTTGGTGGTCAGGATGTGGCATACACACCTGGGTGTAGTGAATGTGTGTGCATGTTAGAGTATCTACAGCACAAACATTGCTTCTCAGTATTGTCTTCATGATATGGCATGATAAAGCTGCCCCATGCCATTTCAGCTACATTTGAGCTCATGGGAAGGGAGGAAAACCATGGTACATGCAATTGCAATTTAAGTGCCAATGACTGACACTTTGCATACCTGTTCACATCCTATTGTCTGGAAGTAGGTCACATGACCACTTGATAAAGTGCAAGAGGGGCTGGGAAATGTAGTCTCTAAATGGGTGATTACACACTGGACAAAAAGTCAATGGCTTCTATTATTAAAAGGAAGATGGGGTAAATGGATGGTAGCTGTTTGCCACATGTGTAGTTAGGAGGGATTCAGACAGCCATGCAACACAGAAAATGGAGTATTAGAGAGGTTCTACCCTTTCAACATTGTCCCTGGAATAGAGATCTTAAGCAATTAACTTCAAGAATTATGGTTCTACTTCTTGATGAGCTAACTTTGTTGTGGAGATGGATGCATCAGGATGACTGACCAAGGCTGATTGTTACTGAACATTCAAAACATATAATCATTACCTGTGCTGATTTTATGCTCATCAAAAAGCCTTCAACTCATAGTTTGGCTTCCTACATCACTTGCTTACAGAAGGAGAAAGTGTTGACTGACAGAAGCTTACACAGAAATTTGGTCCAATGAAAATTTCTCAATTCACCTGGAAAATTAGTACACTGGCCCTCCAATTTATATGTCCATCTCTTGTGATTTTTGTCAGTGTGAGTCAGCCCTTCCAACTCTGCTCAACTCTAGGAAAGCAAAGAGACTAAAAGTCTGAGAGCTGGCTCCTGAACCAGAAGCAGGCCTGGGACAGAAGCAGATCACTGACAGAACTAATGACCTCAATGTACTGAGCTGGCTTTCACTTAGTTGACAAGCCTGTAACCATACCCTTGTCCATTAATAGCTGTCCTGTGTGATTTGTTGGCTCCAGATCCAGGAAGAAGCCCAAAAGCCACAAGGCTGGGGCCCATTCTATCTTTGAAATTAAAGGGCATGCCATAGGCCATGGTCCTGAGGTGTGAGAGGCTGTGACTGGGGCACGTGGGGATGGTTGTTTGGAGACAGAGACAGGTGGCTGCTGCATCCATCCTGCTGAAACGTAATCTGCTTTTGCATCAGCAGATACCAGGGGTCATTTTTGAAAGCTAACATCACCTGAAGTGGCCAGCTTTGATGGCAGCCACTCCTTTAGCAAGCGAAGGAGTTGCTCACGACCACAGGTTTCTCACGTGATCACCTCACAGCTTCAACCATCCAGTGACTCCAGATGCTTAGATCTTTCCCTCAGATCTGAAACTAAAGGACTTTGTGAACTGGGGTGGCATGTGATGGGTGGGAAGTGAGAAATAATTTCTGAAAGCAGTGAGAAGAGAACCACTCCAGGGCCTGGGAGGCACTGAGCAGACCATCAGGAACATCCACCCGCAGACTGCAGAAGGGCCAGGGCTGCCCACACGGCCACCACCTCCACTTAGCCTGTGTGTGTCAGGTTGGGGGGAGCCCTCCAAAGGCCAGAGGGGTGCATGGAAGCAGGATGGTCTGGGCAGGATACTGAAATATCTGAAAGCCTTTATTACAAATGTGTGGGTTTAAAATGGAAGAAAGTATTCAATCTTCTGTGAAATCCTGATTCAGATGCGAGGCCAAGATTGAGGGCCTCTGGCTTACAGCCATGTTTCTTCACAAGGGACCTCACCCCAGAGGCAGTCAGGAGCCAGATGTGACCATGGTTAGCACCATCAGGCAGCATTCTAGGAGGAGCCTTCGCTGTAAGAGAACAGTAAAGGCCACAAGGAGAGGGAATAGGGAATCAACAGCCGTTAGGCCATCTTATCAAAGCAGGTGGGTAAAATGCTCCAGTCACCCCACACCAGAAGGTGGCTTCAGGTCTGTGGCTGCATCATCTTGCAGGGCAGAGCTTAAGTCAGACTTGAAAACAGAAGTGCTCATCACACAAGGACACCCTATGCCCTGGCCAGGCAGTGCCTCTAAAAAGAAACACCTGACATTTACTATGTCCCCCAGCACATTCGATTAGTCACTAAAGGGTGAATCAGAGGCCTGGGGTCTCTCCCTCGTTCAGTTTAACATTGTACATGGGTGGTGGCTGCATCCTGGGGAGTTCTGACCAGATATAAGATACACAGACATAGGGCAAGTGGAGACAAGTGCTGTTTGGGTTATGGGCCCTGCACTGAGGGCTGAAACCATGCAGGGGCTCAGTGGAATCACCTGGCAGGAGAGAAGATGACAGAAGATGGTTCCAGCTTGAAGCACACTGGCTCTCTGGCCATCAGTGAGCATTTCTACCCAGCCATCATGAACACACTCACAGGTCCCAAGGCCACCCTGGTCTGGTCTAAGGAGCATATGCACCTATGCAGGAAAGAGTTAGCAGAGCAAGCCTGAGGCTGAATTGCTTGGAAAAATTGCTTGCAAATTGGCCCTTGGCTGGCATCTGGGAACTTGTATTTGGTAAGGGTTACCACCATTCCTAGAACTGAGAGGAGCAGCTCACTGTGCTGCACTTTCTGTGTCGTTCATGCTGAATCCATTCTGTCTTCCTGGGAGCCTGTAGTTTGGGTGCATGCTAGGCAGAGGGTGCTACATGTCCAACTCCCAAGAAAAGCACTGAGCACATGAGCTTTCCTAGTAGACATTTTACTTTGTTCCTGCAGGAATTAGGTACATCCCATGTGATTGCCCCAGGAGAGGACTCTGAAGCCTGAACCTGGTTTCCCAAGACTTCTCCCCATTAACCTTGTCCCTTTGCTGATTTTATACCCTTCACTGTAGTAAATCCCTACTGTGGGTATGAACTGTGCTTAGTCCTGGGGCCCTCCTAGTGAATTACTGTACCAGGGGATTATCCTGGGGAATTGACAAAGCACCCATCCACACCTGGTCCAGAGTCTGAATCCCACTTCCCCTGGTCCAGGAGAGAGGACACTCATTCCCCTTTGGAGTTGGTGCTTGGGCTCTGACTTCTCACTCCCACCTGACCCCTCACACAGCAGCCTGACAGAGACCTTGTAAGGCCAAACAAGCCCTTTCTTCTGGGACAGAGCCTTGGGATTGCTTGGGGGCGGGGGGGTCTGGAGGAGGTTGGCTATGAGACTGCAGGTTCTCCCCACCTCCCAACCGCTGTTCCCAAGATGCCTGCCAGCACCTGTCCACACAGAGTTTTGTCCTGCTGCTGCCTCTAGCCATGTTCTCAGGAGGCCTCACACTCAGCTCCAGGTTTGAGCCAGGTTTGTGGATACAATGAGGGGCCCCTATCCCTCCCCAGCTGTGGGCTCACAACAAAAATGTTAATACAATAATCCAGAAAATTCACCCCAGAGAATGGTCAACATACAGTAACAGGAGAATCATCTTCTCAAGTTTCTGGCAGGAATTCCATATGGACCCTGGGAGCCACAATCAACCACCAAATAACAGGGTGATCCAAAATGGGGTTGTACTCTGAGGATGCTCCCATGGGAGTGAGGAATGGGCCCCACCTTAGGGAGTCCTAGATCTGGAATGGCCACAGTGACTAGGCCAATTATAAGAAGAGAAACAATAATAAAAAGGGTTGAAATAAACCTCTTCTCCACATTATGCATACTAGTACTTCCAGTCCCACCTAACTGACAAGAACCTGGAGACAGGTATGCCCCTCACAAAAGAAAGACATTTTGGGAATACTAATGTTCTAACAACACCCAACATCTTACTGACCAAGAGCCCCTTCCAATGGGAAACTCCATTTTCCTTAAAAGATTCATCAAGACACAAGACTTGCCCCTACCCCAGGTCACAAATCACAATAATTATCCATGTTGGCAGACTGGGTACCTGACAGGAAAGGCAGTGCCATCTATACAGAGCAGGTGGGGTCTGAAGTCTGTGTGGCTTTGATAGGCTGTCAGGGAGCTCCAGAATCATGCCATACTGGAAAGGCTCTGAAGGACCTGCTCCTCCCTAGGCCCCCCCATGGAATATTTATAAATCTGGGTATTTCTATATTTACAAATACAGATACTTATATACAAGAATATATTTATCTGTATGTAAATTTATAAAATCTTGATAAAGTTTCCAGAAACCTGGGAGCTTCCGAGTGATGTGCCTAGATTCAAAGAGGGAAGAAATCACTTATCATCTGGAAAGCACACAAGAATCTCTAAGTGACCCCAGGAAGCAGATCTGGAGCTGCTCCTGAACCTGCCCTCATTTGTGGATATCCTTGTGTATGGCATGCAGACATATTCCCACCTCTCACTGGAGTGACATCCCCAGCACCTTCTCCCCACACCACATGCAAGTTGGGGAAGGAAGAAAGCCTAATGGAAATCATGGTTCCTATAGGACTTACTGGAAAGAAAATAAGGTTGGGCTCCAGACACAGAGTTAAACTTTACCCTGAGCCTCACCTGCTGGGAAACCTTAGACACATGGCTTCATCCATCAGCCTCGGTTTCTAGAGCTCTAAAACGGGGACCCCCTTGCTGCCCATGACTGTGGCAATCAGCAAGTGTGTGCATGCCTGTGTCCCCTTGAAGTCTGAGACCCACACTTACAGATAGATTCTAGGAACACTAGCTTCACCAGACAGGTTGTTGCTTTCTAAAAGGAAGTGGTGGAGGGCAGGGTACTTGGTAAACACAGGGTTAAACTGTGTTAAAGAGATTTTTTTTTAACTGGAATTCTCAAGGGCCTTTAATTAAGGAATATTCATTTTGAATTTTCAGGAAGGAGGTTAATGAACATTTTCCAAACATATTTAACTATGGAACACTTTCTTGTGGGTAGCACTTATTAAATCTTGCCAAAGCATGAATAAATAAACAAAAAGGAGGTGGGGCGGCACCTGTACACTCAGCCAGTTAAGCGTCCATCTTGATGGATTGGGTCATGATCTCACCTTTTGTGAGAATGAGCCCCGTGTCAGGAGTGGAGTCGGCTTGGGGTTCTCTCCCTCTCTCTCTCTGCCCCTCCCCTGCACACTTTCTCAAAATAAATAAATAAACAAAAATATAAATTAAAAATAAAATCTTGCCAAAGCACTAAAACCATCTGAAATACTAAGCCATTTGTTGAATAATTGGATTTGTTCAATAATTTGTTGAATATTTGTTGAATAATTGCCCTGTGATATGTAATACTCCTAATTACTAAATAAGGTAATTATTTAATTACCAAATAACATAGAATATAATATAGATTCTATCGTCCAACTATATGGCTGTAGCAGACTTATGTTGGTTTTGTCTGCTGCATCCCTCCCTCTGCACCACCCCACCCTTCCAGCCTCAGCACACAGAGATAGGCATTCACAGCCCACAGATGCACATACTAGTTGGTCTGCATGTGTCTCTGCTTCCCAGGAACACCCATCAGATCCTTTGCAGCACAGCTACATGGAAGTTAGGAAAATACTCTTGTGGTATGCATGGCAGCCTGGAAAAATGCAACCACAGCAGGTAAGGAAGTAGCCAGACCCAGAGGGAACCCAGGTGGAGAGAAGGCAAGAGAGGGTCTGACAACACCTTGCACCCCCAAAATGTTACTACCTCCAGACCCAGCCCTGAGAGTCCCAGTCACAAGAGTTATGAAAATCCTTTTTATGCCTAAATCAATTTGAGTAGGTTTGAGTCTGATCAGCCTTCCATAGCAAAGTACCATAGACTGAAGAGCTTGAACAATGGAAATTCATTTCAGCACACTTCTGAAAGCCACAAGTTCAAGCTCAAGGTGTTGGCAGGGCTGGTTTCTCCTGAGGCCTGTCTCCTCAGCTTGCAAATAGCTTCCTTCTCCCTATATCTCTACGTGGTCTTCCCTCTGTGCATGTCTGCATCCTAATCTCATCTTCTTAAAGGACATCAGTCATATTGGACTAGGGCCCACCCCAATAACTTCATTTGAACTTAGTCACCTTTTTTGAAGACCCACATTCTGAAGTGAAGGGTTAAGGCTTCAACATAGGAATTTGAGGGGCACACGACCCAGCCCAAAACAGCTCACTAAGCCATGTAGCTTGTAACGGTTGAACTGACATCTGAACCACTCATGTGGTCTTGTAGGTAGTTCTTTATGTACTGATACTCTTTCTAACTAGTTTGCTCTGCTTCCTTAAGTCCTCATTGTAACAAGACAGGAAATACACAGTCTCAAAGTAAAAACTAGGATATAAGATTAATTTTTTGCTTCCTTTGAATATAGGCCATGACCTACTACCTTCCATGCATTCACGTTCAATGAATATTCATGAGCTATAATTGCTAATTCTGCATTTGAGCACTGAGAATCATTGGGTCTTGAAGGCACTCACTGTGTTCTGCCCAGGGGATTCCAGTGTGGGCTGTGACACTGAGCAGCCCCCCAAACCATGCCTTGGAATGCAGGAAGAAACTATTAGAACTTTTGTGTTCACATATATTTTTAAATGGAAACATAAGATAAATATCTTAAGTTTAATTAATATTTAATATGTGATTAACAGTAGCACTCATGTAGAAATTTAAAATGTGTGTAAATGGGGTGTGTTCAATTTTTTAAACTGATGGGACATGATAAAAATGCATGCAGAGCAGATCAGTCGCCCTTGGCAGATGGTTGCAGATGGTGATTCTTCAGAAACCAAAGAGCTGGGTTATGGTTTTCTGGGAGTGAGGGGTCTTGGAATGAACTAGAATCCAAATCAAGGAAGTAACTGGAAGTCTGATCAAGGATGGAAAGAAAAGGGAAGTGGATACTGGCTGGAGGCATGGCAAGGAGGAAAACAGAAGAAACTGAGTCAGGGAGGACTAGTGTCATATCCAAGAAAATCATGGGGAGGAGTTAAGATGGTAGAGGGATAGGGGACCCTAAGCTTGCCTGTCCCTCTAACACAGCTAGATAAATATCAAATCAATTTGAACAGCCAAGAAACTGATCTGAGGACTGAAAGAACAAAACTGCACAACTAGCAGTAGAAAAAATGGCCACATTGTAGAAGGTAGGAGCTGCATAAAGTTGATTTTGGGGAGAGAAGGGCTATGGATGCTGAGAATGGGAGGGAGCCTTGATCATGGAGAGGAGAGGAGAGGAGAGGAGAGGAGAGGAGAGAGATGAGAGAGAGAGAGAGAGAGAGAGAGAGAGAGAGAGAAAGCACACACAGGGGATTAAACAAGAAAAACCATTCCCCAAAACCATTGATTGGGAAAGGAGAGGGGCTGAATATTGCAAGTTTTTATAAGTAACAGAGCACAAAGTCTGAAGTTTTAGAAGTCTCAACCATCACCAAGCTTGTGCCTGGTGTGCTTAGTGGTGCTCTGGTGGGGAAGGAGGGTGGAGACCCAGGTGTGAGCAGTGTGGTCTGAGGATACCCTGGGTCCCACGGGGAGAAGCAGTTCCCTTTCTTGGAGTGCATTTGGGAGTGGTGGCACAGCCTCTTGGGGACAAAAAGAACTGGTGGCACCAATGTGCATCCCTGTTCACTAGCATCAGAAAAAAGATGCCAGCTGAGGGCAACAAATCTTAGTGCTGGATTCTTGCTGAACTTTACCACAAACTCCAAACTGCTGCATGGATGTGATACTGATTTTCTGGGACAAACCAACAAACAGCAAAAGTACAGTAAGACCTTATCCCAGAGGATCAGCGCGGGTCTACATGTGCCAGAGGTCCCTAAAATTTAGGGTTTGGATTTTTGAAACCCAGCCCTATGCCTGAGGTAAAACAGAGGAGTACTGTGCTGCCTGGCAAGTAGACAGCCTGGATGCAAGCAGGGTGAAGGCAGGGACCTGAAAGAAGCCAGAGACACAAGAGAAGTGATTGTTTGCTCTTCTGTAAGGGCTTCCTGAAGAGTGGAGGGTGAAAGCTCCTGCTCATGACACAAAAGAGTAGAGTGACACCATTTAACTCCCCCACCCACCAACACTGACCAACTTCAGTGAACAACAGCACTACCCAGTGATTCCAGAGCCACTTACACAAGCCCCGCCTTCCTGTCCCTTTCAGATGCACTCCACTGGGGCAAGCTTGCCTGAGAATCAGGGCAGCAGGCTCCTTACCCAGAAGACCAGCAAAAACCCCTTTCATGCACCAAGTCTACTGATCAATGTGTTGAAAAGCTTCACCTGTAGAGGAAATATGACCTAGGTTCCTTTTTTTTTTGGGGGGGGGGGGATCTAGATTCTTTTAACAAGCAGACCAAAACACACCTATTATCTAGCTTCCTTTTTTTTTCAGTCTAGCTTCTTTCATTAAGCAGACCACAACACACTTAAGATCTAGCTTCCTTTTATTTATTTATTTATTTTTACCTCTTAATACAGTAATTACTCTCAGGATCAGGAATATAACAACTTTCCTAACAATTACTCACAAAAAGAAGAGTGATCCAGACAAAATGAAAAGATGAAGGAATTCACCACAAAAGAAAGAACAGGAAGAAGTCACAGCAAAGAATTTAATCAATACAGATACAAGTAAGGTGTGTAAACAAAAATTTAAAACAATAATCATAAGGATAATAGCTTGGCTTCAGAGAAGCAGAGAAGACACTAGAAAATCCCTTACTCCAGAGGTAAAATAATTAAAACTAGTTACACTAAAATAAAAAATGCTATAACCAAGATGCAAGACCGAATGGTTACAATGACAATGAGGATGAAGAAAGCAGAAGAATGAATCAGTGATGTGGAAGATAAAATTATGGAAAACAATGATGAATAAAGAAGGAAGTAAGGGTATTGGATCACAAACGTAGAATTAGGGAACTCAGTAATTCCTTAAAGCATAATAACATTCGTATCATAGGAGTCCCAGAAGAAGAGAAAGAAAAGGGAGAAGATGGTTTATTTGAGCAAATTATAGCTGAAAACTTCCATAACCTGGAGAAGGAAACAGACATCAAAATCCAAGAGTCACAGAAAACTCCCCCAAAATTCAACAAAAGCCACCCATCACAAGGAGATGTCATAGTCAAATTCACAAAATACACAGGCAAGAAAATAATTCTGAAAGTAGCAAGGGAAAAAATGCCCTTAACCTCTAAGAGAAGACAGATAAGCAAATCTGTCCATGAAATCTTGGCAGGCCAAAAAGAAGTGGCAGGATATATTCAATATGCTGAATAGGAAAAATATGCATCCAATAATCCTTTATTCATCAAGACTGCCATTCAGAATTGAAAGAGAGAAAAGAGTTTCCCAGACAAACAAAAAATTTAAGGAATTCATGACCACTAAACTAGCCCTGCAAGAAATATTAAATGGGACTCTTTGGTGGAGAAAAAAAAAGACCAAAAGCAACAAAGACTGGAAAGGAACAGAGAACATTATAAGAAACACCAACTTTACAGGTAACATAATGGCACTAAAATCATATCTTTCAATAATCACTGAACGTAAATGGACTAAATGCTCCAACCAAAAGACATAGGCTATCAGAATGTATGAAAAACAAGACCCATCTTTGGGTTGCCTACAAGAGACTCATTTTAGACTAAAAGACATTGGCAGATTGAAAGTGAAGGGATGAAGAACCATCTATCATGTTAATAGTTGCCGAAAGAAAGCTGGAGTAGCCATACTTACATCAGACAAACTAGATTTTAAAACAAAGACTGTAACAAGAAATGAAGAATGGCACTATATCATAATTAAGGGGTCTGTCCATCAAGAAGATCTAAATTGTAAATATTTATGCCCATAACTTGAAAGCACCCAAATATGCAAATCAATTAATAATAAACATAAAGAAACTCAATAATAATAATACAATAATAGTAGGGGACTTTAATACCCCACTTATAACAATGGACAGATGATCTAACAGAAAATCAACAAGAAAACAATGGCTTTGAATGACACAGTGGATTGAATGGACTTAACAGATACATTCATAGTATTTGATCCTAAAGCAGAGGAATACACATTCTTCTAGAATTCACATGGAACATTCTCCAGAATAGATCAAATACTGAGTCACAAACCAGCCCTCAACAAGTACAAAATGATTGACATCATACCATGCATATTTTCAAATCACAACACTATGAAACTGAAGTTAACCACAAGAGAAAATTTGGAAAGACCACAAAAACATGGAGTTTAAAGAACATCCTACTAAAAAGTGAATCTGCGAAGCAGGAAACTAAAGAAATTTTAAAAAGCAAATGAAAATGAAAACATGACAGTCCCAAACTTTGGGATACAGCAAAGGTGGTACTAAGAGGGAAGTATATTGCAATATAGGCCTACATCAAGAAGCAAGAAAAGTCTCAAATAACCAAACATTACATATTAAGGATCTAGAAAATGAACAGCAAATAAAGCCTAAAGCCAGCATAAGAAGGGAAATAATAAGGATTAGAGCAGAAATAAACAATATTTTAAAAAAGAAGCAGTAGAGCAGGTCAACAAAACTAGCAGCTGGTTCTTTGAAACAATAAATAAAATTGATAAACTCCTAGCCAGATTTACCCAGAAGAAAACAGAAGGGTACCTGGGTGGCTCAGTTGGTTAAGCATCTGACTCGGTTTCAGCTCAGGTCATGATCTCACAATTCCGTGAGTTTGAGCTCCGCATCAGGCTCTGCATTGTGCTGACATCATGGAGCCTGCTTGGGATTCTGTCTCCCTCTCTCTCTGCCCCTCCTTTCCTCTCCTCTCCTCTCCTCTCCTCTTCTCTTCTCTTCTCTTCTCTTCTCTCTCTCCAAATAAACTTTAAAAAGAGAGAGAAGAGAAAGGACCCAAATAAATAAAAAATAAATTAGAGGAGAGAGATCACAACCAACACCACAGAAATGCAAACAAACAATTATAAGAGAATATTATGAAAAATTATATGCTAACAAAATGGGCAATATGGAAGAAATTGACAAATTCCAAGAAATATACAAACTAACAAAACTGAAAGAGGAAGAAATAGAAAATTTGAGCAGACCCACGGCCAACAAATAAATTGAATCAGTAATCAAAAATACCCCAAGAAACAAAAGTCCAAGGCCAGATAGCTTCCCAGGGGAATTCTACCAGATATTTAAAGAAGACTTAATACCTATTCTTCTTGAGAAGAATAAAAGAGAATAAAAATGGAAGGAAAACTTCCAACCTCATTCTATGAGGCCATCATTACCTTGATTCCAATACCAGACAAATATCCCACTAAAAAGGGGAATTACAGGCCAATATCCCTAGTGGACATGGATACAAAATTTCTCAACAAGCTAGAACAAACACTCTAAAATTTGTACGAAATCACAAAAGACCCTGAATAGCCAAAGCTATCCTGAAAAAGAAGTGCAAAGCTGGAGGCATCATGATTCCAGATTTCAAGCTATATTACAAAGCTGCAGTCATCAAGACAGTGTGGTACTGGCACAAAAAGATACTCTTCAACAAATGGTACTGGGAAAACTGGACAGTGACATGCAGAATGAAACTGAACCAATTTTTTACACCAAATACAAAAATAAATTCAACATGGATGAAACACCTAAATGTGAGATATGAAACCATCAAATTCCAACAAAAGAAAACAGGCAGCAACCTCTTTGACCTTGGGTGCAGCAACTTCTTATTAGACATGTCATGGCAGACAAGAGAAACAAAAGCAAAAATGAACTATTGGTACCTCATCAAAATAAAAGTGTACAGTGAAGGAAACAACAAAACTAAAAAAGCAGCTTATGGAATGGGAGAAGATATTTGCAGATGACATGGTGGATAAAAGGTTAGTATCCAAAATCTATAAAGAACTTACCAAACTCAACACCCTTCAACAACAAATAATCCAGTGAAGAAATGGGCAAAAGACATGAATAGACATTTTTCCAAAGAAGATATCTATATGGCTAACAGACACATGAAAAGATACTCAACATCACTCATCATCAAGGAAATGAAAATCAAACACGTGAGGAGATATCACCTCACACTTGCCAGAATGACTAAAATTAACAACACAGAACACTGGGTATTATATGTAAGTGATGAATCACTAAATTCTACTCCTGAGACCAATATTACACTATATGCTAACTAGAATTTAAATGAAAATTAGGGAAAAAAATAAAACCAAAAAAATCATTGCCAGAAAAAAAACACATGCAGAGAATCATTCTATTCACTGAAGCCTCCAAAGCCTTGAGGTCTGGTTGGATGTAAATAGTTGGTTCTCAATGATTCTCAGTTCGGAGTCCCCAGAACAGCAGGATCAGCATCTCCTGGAAACATCTCAGAAGTGAACATTCTTGGGTTCCATCCCAGACCCACTGATTCAGAAACTCTGGAGGTAGACTCAGGAATCTTTGTGTCAATAATCCCTCTAGGGAATGTTGAAGCACCTCTACAGCAAACATAATGCCATGTTCATGTCCTTGCAGTACTGGTCAGGACCAAGTGAAACCCACCAGGGTGGGAGACAATGTGACCAAATACATATTAAGTTTGTTTGCTGTCCCTGGCCCCTGAAAGCTAATGACTAAGATCACAGTGATATGACCATAAAATGAGGCCCCCAGATTCTTTGACATTCCTCCCAGAAAGAGGTGGTCTGTGTGTCCCTCTGCCTGAGCCTGAGTGGGCTGTGACTGCTTTGAAACAGAACATGATAAAGTGCCCTATGATTTCCAAGACTGGATCAGAAGAAGCCATACCACGTTGTCTGACTCTCTGGGATTCACTCACAGCACAATCCCTCTTGTACCCCATCACTACTCTGCAAGAAGGCCCAGCCCCATCGGGAGGCCAAAGGAGGTGCTTCACTCTCCAGATGAGGATACAGACATTGTGAAATGGAGACAAGCCCTCCCACTGTGCCTGTGTCCTCATCTCTGACCACAGCATCCATGCACCTAAAACAGTAATTGAATTTTGCTTTCCATCCCTAAGTTTGGATAAGTTTGTTTCACAGCAATAGATTACTGGAACAAGCAATATCTAATACATGACCAGAGTGAGAGTCTTCCTAAGCACTCTAAAGAGTAGTGTAGTGCCCACTGGGGTGTTAGAGTGGGTATAAGACTTCATCATCCAGTCATGGGGTTTGGAACCTTTGCAATTTATCTAGTCTGTTCCTCTCACTTCATGGAGAACACAGAAACATAAGGACAAAGTGACATGGATAGCTGGTGCCCTGCATGAGCTGGTGGCAGAGCTAAGTGAAACCCAGTATAGGAAAGCATAGGAAAAGATCATAGACTTTCAAGTGAGACCAGCACATGTTTCAATCCTAGTTCTGCAGCTTTGAACAAATTTCCAAGTGCCATCTTCGTTTCAGAATCAACAGGTATATCCAATTAAATGAATTAAGGTTTACTATGCAAAAGGCTTACAGGATTACAGGAGTTCTTGCATATGGCTGTTGTCACTGTCCCATGCTATTAAGCCAGCTCTCTCCTCCTCACCTGGCCAGGTGAGTCCATCCATCCCAGGACATCTTGTGGGTGTGAGTTCACCTGGAAAGCCAAGTGCCATTTGGCTTTCCCAGCCCCCTGTGGAAGGCCCTAGCCCTGCTGGGCATCCACCCAATAAGCACTGTCCCTCAGACACACACCAGCCTTTTGCCTAGCACTACCATTATGGAGACATTGACAAGAATTAACCAGCTGCAGGGAAAGAATGAAAATCCTGGAAAAGGTGAAAGGCAATGTGATGGGGGCTTGCCTCCCCACCACTGTAGTCCCATCATTTTCAAAGTGGGACTGTATAGCTCTATCCTTGCCCAGTCTGAGAGCAGTACTACCTAAGTGGGGCAGGAGGACACAAGCAACAGAGAACAATCTTTGCACTATCACCAAGCCTGGTCTACCTTCTGATCCCAGTACCAGGTGGTAATTTCTCCTTGTGCCTCTTGAAGGAGTTCCTGGCTTATATCAGTTCCAGGTCAATCTTACCTTTTTCTTCAGCTCAGTACTTCTTAGGGCAAGAACATGTTCCTCAGGTTCCTGACTCCATGCCTGCATCCCTACATCCCTACCACCCAGTCTTATATTTCCCTGAAGTCAATGTTTATTAGCATAGATTGGTTAGATTTGGGTTCAAGTGCACCAAAACAGTGGTTTGGACAAGATAGACACGTCTCTCTCATGTGTAAAAGAAGAACAGAGATAGGCAGCTCTTGGCTTACATGTCCAAAGCATCAGGAACCTACTTGTCTTGCTGCTCCACATTCTTTGCACATCACATAGTAGGCCAAAATACCTACCTAGGCTCCAGCCATCACATCTACATTCCAGGAAGCAGGAAGGTGACACGAAAAAAAGAAGGCTTGCCTTCCAAGAATATTGTCTGAAAGTCCCAATTAAACACTTCTCTTTTCATCATACTGGCCAGAACTGAGTCACATGGCCATACTCAGCTTCAAGGGACTTGAAACATGTGAGGAGGTGAGAGTGGATGGGGGCAGACAGCCACTGTCTCATGATGGGAACAAGATCCCACTCTTCCTTGGTGTTGTGCTCTGCTGTTCAAGACACCTGTTTCTCCCTCCTGGATCCCTTCATGTCAACCAGATATTCTAACACCCCTGGTGGAGTAACTGGGACCTCCCCTGGACCTGAGACCTGCCCCTGGGGGTCTCTGCATCTGTGGGTCTGAGACACCTCCAAGCAGACAGGAGCAAGTCAAGAAGAGGCCAGGTCAGGGACAGGGAGCCAGGTGAGAGGAGACCAGGATCCCTTCCTCAGCCTCAGAGATGAGAATTTCTCTCTGTTGGATCCCCAGGGCCTGGTGAGCTGGATCTGCCCACAAGGCAGCTGCTCTCACAACTCCCAGCTGATCCTCCAGCACACTTACATGGGAGGAGAAGTGGACTGAAGCCAGTTCCACCCTCCATCTCCTGGACATCCACTGAGTGACTCAGCATGCAAGAGTCAGCTCCCTTGCATCTTGTCAACTGCCACTTTCCATGTGCATTCCAATTACATAGGGTAACCAACATTTATCTGCTAACTCCAGGCAAGTGGAATGTATGTGAGAGAGGTGTACCTCTTGGAGCAGAAGAAAATTCCTAAGGCCCACACACAGACAACCTGACTGCCCTGGTCTAGCATAGGACTCAGGAATCCGCATTTCTAGAGGAGCCCTTAGACAGCACTGCCATAAAACACAACACCCATGGGACCATGCTCACACCCACTCCAGCAACGTGAATTCTATGAACATCTTATGGCAGATCAGCATTAGGCTTGGAGTCATAAAAATCTCCACAAGGGCCTGTTCTCAGCAGCCATGAACCTCTTGCTCAGCTTCTGTTGGGCAAATAACTGACCTAATCCTCATTAGCCACTACTGATTTACAAAAGCCTATAAAATGCTTTGAACACCCTCCACTATCATAATTGTGAAGCACTCCAAGAACATGTTTGTGTATGCTCATCACTAGTATGGGTGCCCCGAGAACATGTCAACATTTGGGTCAAAGAGCATTGATAATTGCACAAGATACCCATTTTTCACTTCATTAGCTAGCCTGGTGCAAAGCAAGTCAACAATGGTAGCAAATTAATGAACGACTCTAATTAAAAGATTTGCTTACTGACACTCCCACAGTGTGTACTGGTCAGACAGCATTTCTGGGCTGTTGCCCAGCCCTCCAGGGTCACCTGTGGGGAGACTTTCCATTTACTGCTTGTCTGTCCAACCCCCCAGGTAGATACTAATTGTAGGATCTTTGATTTCCTTGGGCCATTTGACATTTTTAACTTCACAAGTATAAGAATCATAAAATATGAGGCAGAATATAATTTATGTGTCCTGACATGTTGTCAGCCAGTGAAAATTTCAAGAAAAATCTCCCCCGAATCTTAGCCCTGAAGGGACCAACAAGAATCATCCAGATCTTCCCTTATTATATTTAGGCAGGACTAGAGAGCACTTTCCCAGGACCAAGTGGGCAATGCATTTGCCCTTTGTGCTAACAGTCCTCATCCTCCATGCTTCTGGCTCTTTTTATGTTAACTTCCTCAGTAAGTACCACAGATGACTTACTCCTGTGCATCCACACCACTTTGGGAGACCTTGATCCAGACTTCTTTTGGCTCAGGGTGGCTTGATTTGGTTTTGGTCTGGTCTGGTCTAGGTTGGGTTGGGTTTCATTGGGTTGGGTTTAGTTTGCATCCAAAAAGAAAAGTGAGGAGATTGAGCCAGTCTTTGAAGTCTCTCTACCCTTTTTGTTCCTTCCTACTTTGGCCTTAATCTTTTGAAATCAAATATTATAAAAATTGACTAAGAGTCTGATTGCCTGGGTAACTCAGTCAGAAGTGTCTGACTTCGGCTTGGGTCATGATCTCATGGTTCATGGCTTCAAGCGTCATGTGGGGCTCTGCTGACAGCTCAGAGCCTGGAGCCTGCTTCAGATTCTGTGCCTCCCTCTCTCTCTATGCCCCTCCCCAGCTCATTTTTTCTCTCTTTCAATCTTTCATAAATAAATAAACATTTAAAAAATTGACTAAGAGTCTACACAAGAAGGAGAAGAAGAAGAAGAAGGAAAAGGAGGAGGGGGAAGGGGAGAGGAAGGAGAGGGGGCGAGGAAGCACAAGGGGAAGGGGAAGAAGAAGAAGAAGAAGAAGAAGAAGAAGGAGGGTGAGAAGGAGGAGGAGGGGGAGAGGGAGGAGGAGGGGGAGGAGGAGAAGAAGGAGAAGAAGAAAGGGAAGTAGAAGAAGAAGGGAAAGGAGAAGAAGGAGGAGAAGGAAGAGGAGAAGGAGGAGGGGAGAAGGAGGGGAGGAGGAGGGGAGGGGGAGAGGAAGGAGAGGGGGTGAGGAAGCAGAAGGGGAAGGAGGAGAAAGAGAAGGATAAAAAGGAGGAAGAGGTGGAGGAGGACGAGGAGGGAGGCCTCAGGCCCTGTCACTCACCTTCCTGTCATGCACCACCACCATCTCAGAATTTACAGTTCTGCTAGCTAGCTGTCTTCACCTCCCCATGCCTGTGCCACCCCTGATCTCAGAACGAATGAAAAGTCTGGTTGTCAGGGTCCCTGTGTGACAAAAGTGACCCACAGTGGACAGGCCCAGGCCAGAGAGCCTGGTGCATGGCACCCTGAGGGGCCTGATTAAAAACCCAATACTCAGCAGCATTTTGTCCCTCACCCAGGGCCTTCCCTGATCGCCAGGACTGCTCTAAGGCCCCAGACCTCATGCTGAAATCCCCATAACCTGACCCAGACATCAAGCTACTCTTCCTGGCTGAAAAGATCCCTACCTTGTTCCCTGCGGCACCCGCACACCCAACACAATGCCAGCTCATGGTGAGGGAAACTTGTTAGGGTTCCCCTGACCCCCTCTAATTGCCATCAAGCCCACTGCTTATTTAAGGATAGCGGAAAACACAAGAAAAAGTACTACACAGAAAAAAAGTTATTCATATTAAAATATATTAAACTCTGTGTGTCAAATACCCATTCTTTCCAAAGACATTTTAACCATATGTATGTATTTGAACATATGAACTAGACAGTATAGATGCTCTTGACTCACAAACCAGCACAATTCTGAACGGGCATCACCAAACCACTCCTTCTCATGACTGAGCCCAGCTCAATGCTTTTGCTTTTTTGCCAGCTATCTGGGAATTAAGCCAAGGCTCAGCAGCCCTGGAGACCCTGTGGACATGGTCAAAAAGGGATGGCTTTTCTCTCCCCAAGATGTAAAAGCACACATCCATGGATGTATTTGGTGAAAGATGTTGTTCCACTAACAACTGCACCTGAAGGTACTTGCTAATGTGCATGTCATGAAGAAAGATTCCATTTTCCTAGCTGTGTTCACACTTTCAATGCTTTCAACATGGGAGGCTTAATTACATACCTCTTGATGAATGCCTGAGCCAGTCAAATTCCTGGGTGCAGACTTGTAATCACAGTGGCATCAAGACAGGATATGCAGTGCCATCGGGACTGAGCCTGGCCCCTTGGCAACACTAGTAATGGAAGAACGGAGGGAAGCATTGGCCTGCCACACCTGACAGACCACAGAGAGACCTTCCCAGGAAGAGCAACCCTGAGTCCCAATGCGGACTTGCCTGAAGCCACACCTAGCAGGGGAAGAGCCATAGATCAGACAATAGGGGCCTGTGTGAAGATTTCTCTCCTTGGTTTGCTCATCTGCAAAATGGAAGCAAGGGAGGAAGTCAGCCAGTCTTTATTGAGTACCTATTGTGTGCTCTGTTCTGCTGACTGGGGGAGTGGCAATTAACAAGAGAAGATCATTTCTAAGTCTACACCTCTGTGCTCTGTCCCCCAGTGACAACTGACCTGCCTTACCTTTTTAAAAGCTCTTCTGAAAGACCTAAAATGTGAGACAGGAAACCATCAAAACCCTAGAGGAGAAAGCAGGAAAAAACCTCTTTGACCTCAGCTGTGGCAATTTCTTACTCGACATATCTACATAGGCAAGGAAACTTAAAGCAAAAATGGGACCTCATCAAGATTAAAACCTGCACTGCAAAGGAAACAATCAACAAAACTAAAAGACAACTGACAGAATGGGAAAATATATTTTCAAATGACATAGCAGATACACGGTTAGTATCCAAAATCTATAAAGAACTTACCAAACTCAACACCCTAAAAACAAATAATCCAGTAAAGAAATGGGCACAAAATATGAATGGACACTTTTCCAGAGAAGACATCCAGATGGCTAACAGGCACATGAAAAGATGTTCAGCATCACTCATCATCAGGGAAATACAAATCAAAACCACATTGAGATACCACGTCAAACTGGCCAGAGTGGCTAAAATGAACAAATCAGGAGACTACAGATGCTGGCAAGGATGTGGAGAAATGGAAACCCTCTTGCACTGTTGGTGGGAATGCAAACTTGGGCAGCCCCTCTAGAAAACAGTTGGAGGTTCCTCAAAATTTAAAAATAGATCTACCCTACAACCCAGAAATAGCACTACTAGGAATTTACCCAAGGGATACAGAAGGGTTGATGCCTAGGGGCACATGTACCCCAATGTTTATAGCAGTGCTTTCAACAGTAGTCAAATTATGGAAAAAGACTAAATGTCCATCAACTGATGAATGGATAAAGAAGATGTCATTTATATATACAATGGAATACTACTTGGCAATAAGAAAGAATAAAATCATGCCATTTCCAGCAATGTGGATGGAAATGGAAGGTATTATGCTGAGTGAAATAAGTCAGTCAGAGAAAGACAGATATCATATGTTTTCACTCATATGTGGATCTTGAGAAACTTAACAGAAGATCATGGGAGATGAGAAGGGGGAAAAATAGTTTCAAACAGAGAGGGAGGGAGGCAAACCACAAGAGACTCTTAAATCCAGCGAACAAACTGAGGGTGGATGGGCAGCAGGGAGAGGGGAAATGGGTGATGGGCATTGAAGAAGACACTTGTTGGGATGAGCACTGGGTGTTGTATGTAAGCCAATTTGATAAAAATTAATATAAAAAAAGAAAAGAAAAAGAAAGCTTTTTTGAAATTATGTGTGAGCAGAGGGGTGGTATCATCATCATTCAGACCAGGACAATTTCTAGAGAGAGAAAATGTTGCTTTTAGTAATAACCCCAGAACAGTGGGCATAAACAAAGGCTGTATCAAGCAAGCCCAACAACCATCAGTGCAATTTTAGGGTGTCAGGGGTCCTTCACAGCACCTAGAAGCCCTCCCCTCTTTTTCTGCATGACTTTTATCTTGGTGCAAAAGTTTTAATCACACAATCAGGAGTAAGGCTTACAATGCAAATACCCCTGGGAGAGGTAGGAAGTGGATCTGAATTCAAGCTCCTGCATCAGATTGTGATTGGCAGAGGCAGGAGTCACAGGATGGGAAAGGGGAGGGGCAAGTCCAGAGGGAGAAATGCTGCAGAAAATTTAGGCCAGATCCATTGATAAACTCCAGCACCTTGCACCAATCCAAGTGCCGGTGTGTGCAGGGAGCCCCCTCTTACCTCCCAAAGGGTCTGACTCTCAAGCTCAGAGCAGAGAAACCTATGAAGCATGAGGAATTGGGGTCAACCCCTCCTACCAAATTCAGCTTGCTTCCCATCATCTTCAGGCACCTGCCACTTTCATATCTCTGGATGGCTGTCTGGACCAGAGGCCCACTAGGAGAAACCAAGAGGCCTCTGGTGGTAGACGCTATTCCCCAGCAGTTATGCTTTTGATCCCTGCTAGCTCATAAAAATTAGAAGTACATAATGAAGAAATAAGTCACGTTCATGTCATTAGTAGGTACTTGTGCTGTATATTGACAGGATGAGAAGAATTTAACAACACTCTTTCTTAAGGCTAAGAACTGCCAGGCCACCCAGACTCTGTCCTGTTGGCTATGCTACGGAAGTCCTTAGTGAAACAGAGACCAAGGTTTTGAAGTCAAATAAAAGAGCGGCATCCGCTGACTCAGGAAAGGAAACATTACTATTGTTGTTATCAGTGTTGTTGTGCTCCCACTTGTGCCTCAGCTGCAGAGCTGCCTCACCCACGGTCATGGCCTGTGCAGGACGTTACACCTCCAACGGTTCATTCAGGTGGGAATAGGAAGGCTTGGCATTCTGACCAACTCAGGGCATTCTGAGGGGCTCTTCCAGCTCCAGAGTTCTTGTGGGATTGGCTATCACTAGGCTGCATCCCAAATGTATGCTGGCTCCCCACTTTCCATGGGGCTGATCCTGAGAGCACTGTTCTGTACCATCCCTGTATGCCAACCTCCATCATGGAACCAAACC
Source organism: Prionailurus viverrinus (assembly GCF_022837055.1). NCBI lineage: Eukaryota > Metazoa > Chordata > Mammalia > Carnivora > Felidae > Prionailurus > Prionailurus viverrinus. The sequence goes on from NC_062563.1 coordinate 49,638,281, forward strand.
TGCATTAGGTGGCAGTCTATAATTTATTTGTTGACTAAATGTACTCTCCATTGGATGGGGGTTGGAGGGCATGTGAGTACATGCATGTGCAAATGCACATGTCTGTGTGTGTGCATGCATATGTGCAAGTACATTGCACACGTGTGTGCCCATATATGTGTACATGAGCGTGTGCACCCTTGCTCTCTGGCCAAGTCTGGGTCTCCATACAGAAGGAACTGATAAACACCTCATAGCACAAGAGCTTTCTTATCTCATTTATCCTGTAAATCCTGTGGCTTTAGAAATGAATATAAAGATTTTGAGTATGAGGAAAGTGCCGACCTCCAAGGAATCATCAGTCACAATAAGCCTGCAGCCTCTTACATCTTGTTTCAAAATGGCTAATTCCCACTGCAGCCAGCCTGACCTGAGAAGAGACAATTTCACAGCAGACTTCTGGCTTGAAAATGATGTGCAGATTGATCAAGGAACAACATTTCTTGAATTAAGCTCTGTGGAAATAAAAGTAGCTTGTCAAAGCCCAACTTATTACAAATTCTGGAGAAGTTACAGACACTAAGTGGTAGATTCATCTTGGGGCTCTAGGCAGACTTCAGCCAAAAAGGGAATTTTCTTGGACAGGCTTCTTTCCAGCAAGCACAAGCTCATGGGTTCTCCACAGGAGGCTGTTAGGATCCTGGGAAAGGAACTGATCCTAGAGAAAGGGATGGCCACAGTGCTTTCACAGACATGGATGACACCAGGTTGGGTGAGCAGTAGCCTCACCTCCCCATGGGATCACCCCCGCCAGGCTCCATCCCTAGAGGCATGAGTGTTCCCTGAGGGGCAGTGCTGGGCCTCTCACAAGCAGGTAGATCTGTGTCTCAGGCAGTGCCCAATGTCCCAGTCAAACAACACCATCATTGTGGCCCATCACTGATTCCCCAGCCCCACAACCTAGAGTGTCCTCAGGAATCATAGGGTCCAGCTGGGGAGCTACACAGGGAGACAAAAAGGAGCCAGGAGTACAATGGGGCTTCCTGCAGAGGGACATGTCTCAGATAGGATTCCTGCAAATGATGCAGTCCAGCATAGGGCATGCGCAATAGTGCACAGTGCAGACAAAAGCAGCTGCAGTGCAGCCACCTAAAGGCACATTTGAGGGGGGAGGCATCAAGGACACTGGTGTGTTTAGGGTTAAGTCTGGGGAGCATTTGTGGAGGAATCAGCCTGCAGAGGTGACAGGCAGCAGAGGACCTAGGCCCTGGGCAGGCTCAGAGTCCTTCCCTTGGGGATCCTCCATCCAAGGCCCACTCACCCTTGCATCACTCAGCAGGTAGGACAGTACAAACCACTGCTCCTCCCGGCTACTGAGCCCCAGTCTGCTGCTTGTAACACACTGTCTTCTGTCGGGTGGCTTACTCCATGTGGTCTCTCTGTCTACCACATTCTATTTTCCAGGAGGAGCAGTTTTATTTACAACAAATAATGCAGTCACTTTACCCCAAAAAAACAAGCAAACATAAGATTAATTTAATGGTTAAAATATACTCTGGGTTTTAAGCACCAGTTTTGCTAAAGAAAAAAAATTAGCCTTTCGGGTTACTCCTGATAAAACTAACAATATCCATGTGTCGTTGTCAGGAAACTGCAGGATAGTCAGGGTGTGGTCGGCTGGCTCATCTCTGCTCCATGAAGTGTCAGTCAGAGAAACTCAGCAGGGGTGAAGAAATTACTTACCAGATGCTGCACTCACCATCCTCTGGGGCTCAGCTCCCCTCCATGTGGACCTCTCCTTGGGGTGCTTGGGCTTGATCACCTCATGGCAGGATCCATAGGCAAATACCCCAGGAGAGCAAACAGGAATGCATGGCAATTGTATGACTTACCCTTAACTCTTCATGTCCCATCCCCCAGAGTCTATCAGTTGAAGCAGTCACAAAGGCCTGTGCAGACCAACCAAAAGGAGCCATATATTCAACCTCCTGATGGGGACACAGCAAGATTCTAGAAAAATGTATATGGTAAAATATATCATCGTGGCCATGTGTGGAAAATACAACCTGCCATATGAGCATCAAGAGAGTGTACACAGTCCTATCCACCAATGGAGTCATTCTAAAGACACCAAAAAGGGTCATCAACCCCAATAATCCTCCATACCTCATTCTCTTTCACTTCTGTCCTTTCCACCACCCTGTGTCCTGTCTGTGACCCTGAAACATTTCAATGTTGAGCTTAAGAAATACATTACAGTGTCAGTGATGCATTTCCATGATAATGCTAAATATACTTTGGAGTGTTACTGGATTCACACATGTCTGAAAATAACACTCCCACCTTCTTTGACATTGGTCAACTAAACAGGGTGGACCTTGTGTCGGGCAGGAATGCTTTGGCAGTCAGCACCTGAAAACTAGTCTAATAGATTAAAAATAGGAATGTATTGACTCATGTTACGGGACATCTGGACATGGGCAGTTGCTGGTGTTGGCTCAGCTATGCAAGAATGTCTATCCTTTTTCCCACTCTTCATGTGCTGAATTGTCATCTTCCTCTTCATTGTCTCATAGCCTCAAGATGGCTGCCACTATTCCTGGCATCATGACCACATGGGCTAGCCAGGGCAGCAAGATTCCTTCTCTCAGTCTTCTCTTACCTTTTATCAGACAGCGAAAACATTTCCCAGCAGCCATCAATACAAATTTATGAATATTTTAAGACTCGTTGGCCAGAAATAGATCTCCCCTGGCTTTGACGGGGGCTAGTAAAGTGAGGATTCAGGAAGATGATGTGGTACTGCCCTGGAGGCTCAGACTAGCCATGGTCATCCCTTGAGGCCAGGCACTTAGCTTCATGGCTCAAAAGTGGGCTTTGTTAAGCAAGGAAGAAATGGGGGCATGACTCCTGAAACCAACTGCTGAAGTATTTAAGCTTTACAAAGAGAAGCCATGGAGCCTGAGGAAGAAGAGAGCATATATACCACTTTTGAGATTACAAAACAAACATTTGTTAATTTTTTTAAAAACCAAAATGAGCTATTTTCAAAAAGACCAGAGATAACTGCTTGTGAGCGTGTGGAGAAAAGGGAACTCTTGCGCACTTTTGGTAGAAATGTACATTGGTGCAGCCACCACAGAACCAGTATGGAGGGTCCTCAAAAAATTAGACTTGGACTACCCTATAATCCAGAAATTCCACTTCTGGGTATATATCCAAAGAAATTGAAATCAGGATCCCAAAGAGATATCTGCACCCCCTGTTCATATAGCAACATTATTCACAACAGCCAAGATGTAGAAACCACCTAAATGTCCATCAGTGGATAAATGGATATATATATATATATATATATATATAGTTTGGTATGGTGTGTGTGTGCGTGTGTGTATGGTGTGTGTGTGTGTGTGTGTGCGCGCACATACACACATAATGGAATATTATTCAGCCATGAGAAAAAAGAAAATCCTGCCATTTGCATAACATCTTCAGGGCATTATGCTAAGTCAGAAACAGAAAGGTAAATACTGCATGAAATCACTTATACATGGAATCTAAAAAGGCGACCTTGTAGAAACAGAGTAGAATGATGGTCACCTGGGGCTGGGGGATGAGGGAAACAGAAAGATGTTGGTCAAAGGGTATATAAATTTTCAGGAATAAGGCAAATAAGTTCTGAGGATGTAAAGTACATCATGGTGACTACAGCTAATTATACTGCATTATATACTTGAAAGTAGCTAAGAGAATAGATCTTAAATGTTCTCATCACAAAAAAATAAATAGTAATTATGTAACAGGATGGAGATGTTAGCTAATGCTATGGTAACCATCATTTTGCAATATATAAGACTATCAAATTACCACATTATACTCCTTGAACTTACACAGTGTTACATGTCAGTTGTATTAATAAAGCTGGGAAAAATTAAAATAAAAATGCTTAAAAACTAAAAAAATTTAAAAAGCAAAATGAGTGAACATAATGCTTATTACACCTGTGATTCTCAAGCCTTCCAGACTGCCTTGTATGCACAATTACAGTATGTTTCTTTTTCTTTTGAGCATTAAGGTGTTCTCTGTGCTATACCTGGTACTCAATGCAAAGAAATGGATGTAAATATGAGCCTACTCACTTCCCACAAACAACCATTTTTGCTCATGTGTCCCTGGTGTGTGCAGTGAAGGAACCAACAACAACCCCATTGGCTACAGTGAGCTTGTGATGCCGGCAGGAGGGGAGTGCCACAGACCCTTTGCCACCCCACTGTAATGCCCAAAAACTGGCAGTACCCCCAGGCTATCAGAAGTCTGAGGTTTCAGGAATTCCAAATCATTCAATACTTCTACACCCCACCAGGGATCCCAATGGAAAAAGCCTGAGAAGAATTCAGTTTGAAAGAGCCAGCTCCTGGGAAGTTTGTCATGGTATAATTAGGAGGAAATCACAGTTTAAAAAAAAAAAAAGGGAAGGCAAACAGGATGTCAGTAACTAATTCAAGGAGATCTTGTGAACATTTTCTTTTTTGTCATTTTTTTTTTAATATTTATTTTTTTAAATATAATTTATTGTCAAGTTGGCTAACATACAGTATATACACAGTGCTCTTGGTTTTGGGGGTAGATTCCCATGATTCGTTGCTTACATACAACACCCAGTGCTCATCCCAACAAGTGCCTTCCTCCATGCCCATCTCCTATTTTCCCCTCTCCCCCACTCCCCCCGCCATCAGTCCTGTTTGTTCTCTGTAAATAAGAGTCTCTTATGGTTTCAAACAGAGAGGGAGGGAGGTGAAATTCATTTTCAAAGAAAGTTTGAAAATTAATCCCATCTCCATCAGGAGAAGGCCAGGGTTTGGTGGCAGCACAAAAGAGGCAGGAGCATCTTATGAAAAGTTGTATGTAGCAAAGCATGTTCACATGTCCTAGGGGCTCCCTAGGACTTAGGAAGGTTTTAGGCTGAGATGCAGAAAGGCGTTACTTCTTTCTTTAAGAAAAATACTGGGGTGCCTGGGTGGTTCAGTTGGTTAGGCATCCAACTTCAGATCAGGTCATGATCTTACAGTTCATGAACTAGAGCCCCAGATCAGGCTGTTGGCTATCAGCACAGAGCCCGCTTTAGATCCTCTGTCCCCCTCTCTCTCTGCCTCTCCTCTACTCACACACTCTCTCTCTCAAAAATAAATAAACATTAAAAAAAGTAATATACTCCAAGGCGCCTGAGTTGCTCAGTCAATTAAGTGTCCAACTTCGTCTCAGGTCATGACCTCACAGTTCGTGAGTTCGAGCCCTGCATCAGGCTGCATGCTGACAGCTTGAAGCCTGGATCTTACTTCAGATTCTGAGTATCCCTCTCTCTCTATCACTTCCCTACTCACACTGTCTCTCTCTGTCTCTCAAAAAAGGAATAAATGTTACAAATTTTTTTAATTAATATACTTTATTTTTCAGAACAGCATTAGGTTCACAGCAAAACTGCAAAATTGAGCAGAAGGTACAGACATTTCCCATATCTTCCTGTCCCCAAGAATATATAGTCTCCTCTATCATCATTACCATCAGAATGGTACATTTGTTACAATTGATGAACTTACTGCTGCAGGATTCTTTACCTCAATACCCAGGATTTGTTGTCTTGCCACTTTGAAGAATTAAGAGGTAGACACAAAATAAAATGAGCAGCAGGCAAAAGTTTATCAGAGTATAGGATTAGAAAGCAAAAATAGTATAAAAGCTCTCTTTGCAGAGAGGGGGCATTCAAGAAAATGAATGCCCGTGACTACAGACAAGGGACATTGTTTAAAGGATTTTGGTTAGCCCACTTCCATTTTCCACCTTGTTTCTTCTCAGGTTTTACTCTTATTGGGTAGGTAACTCTAAATGCCTACTCATTCCTTTTTGGCTAACTTGGTTCCATTGTATGAGGAATGGTCTGTGGCCATGCCGTTCCTTATGGCTCATTCTTTTATGGTCAATTACTTATTTTTGGTTAGGTCTTTTGTCAAATTCCTAAGAGAAACCTGAAGAGGAGTAGGTGGTGTCTGTCATATTGGGTTTTTTAATTTATTTTTTAATTTACATCCAAGTTAGTTAACATATAATGCAACAATGATTTTAGGAGTAGATTCCTTAATGCCCTTACCCATTTAGAACATTCCCACTCCCACAACCCCACCAGCAACCCTCTGTTTGTGCTCTATACTTAAGTGTCTATTATGTTCTGTCCCCTCCCTGTTCATACATTATTTTTGCTTCCCTTCTCTTACGTTCATGTGTTTTGTATCTTAAATTCCTCATATGAGTGAAGTCATGTGATATTTGTCTTTGTATGACTAATTTCACTTAACATAGTACCCTCTAGTTCCATCCACATAGTTGCAAATGGCAAGATTTTTTTTCTTTTTGATTTCTGAGTAATACTCCATTGTATATATAGACCATATCTTCTTTATCCATTCATCCATCTATGGACATTTGGGCTCTTTCCATATTTTGGCTATTGTTGACAGTGCTGCTATAAATTGGGGCGCATGTGCCCCTTCGAAACAGTATACCTGTATCACTTGGATAAATACCTAGTAGTGAAATTGCTGGGTCGTAGGGTAGTTCTATTTTTAACTTTTTGTGAAACCTCCATACTGTTCTCCAGAGGGGCTGCACAAGTTTTAATTCCCACCAGCAGTGCAAAAGACATTCTCTTTCAACGCATCCTTGCCAATATCTGTTGTTGCCTGAGTTATTAATGTCAGACATTCTGACAGGTGTGAGGTGGTATTTCATTCTGGTTTGATTTGTATTTCCCTAATGATGAGTAATGTTGAGCATATTTTCAAGTGTCAGTTGGCCATCTGGATGTCTTCTTTGGAGAAGTATCTATTCATGTCTTTTGCCCTTTTTTTCATTGAATTATTTGTTTTTTGGGTGTTGAGTTTCATATGTTCTTTATAGATTTTGGATAATAACCCTTTAACTAATAAGTCATTTGTAGATATCTTCTCCACTTCCATCGGTTGCCTTTTAGTTTTGCTGATTGTTTCCTTCGCTGTACAGAAGCTTTTATTTTGATAAGGTCCCAATAGTTCATTTTTACTTTTGTTTCCCTTGCCTCTGGAGACGCGTTGAGTAAGACATTGCTGCGGCCAAGGTCAAAGAGGTTTTTGCCTGTTTCTCCTCATGGGTTTTGGTGGCTTCCTGTCTTACGTTTCAGTCTTCATCCATTTGGAGTTTATTTTTGTGTATGGCATAAGAAAGTGGTCTAGGTTCATTCTTCTGCATGTCACTGTCCAACTTTCCCAACACCATTTGCTGAAGAGACTGTCTTTATTCCATTGGATATTCTTTCCTGCTTCATCAAAGATTAGTTGACCATATGTCTGTGGGTCTAATTCTGGGTTCTCTATTGTGTTCCATTGATCTGAGTGTCTGTTCTTGTGCCAGTACCATACTGTCTTGATGATTACAGCTTTGTAATACAGCTTGAAGTCTGGGATTGTGATGCCTCCAGCTTTGGCTTTCTTTTTCAAGATTGCTTTGGCTATTTGGGGTCCATTTCTGGTTCCATACAAATTTTAGGATTGTTTGTTCAGGCTCTTTGAAGAATGCTGGTGTTGTTTACATAGGGATTGCATTGAATATGTAGATTGCTTTGGGTAGTATTGACATTTTAATATTTGTTCTTCCTATCCAGGAGCATGAAATATTTTTTTTTCATTTTGTGGTATCTTTTTCAATTTCTTTCATAAGCTTTCTATAGTTTTCAGTGTATAGATGTTTCACCTCTTTCGTTAGATTTATTCCTAGGTATTTTATGGTTTTTGATGCAATTGTAAATGGGATTGATTCCTTGATTTCTCTTTCTTTGCTTCATTACTGATATATAGGAATGAAACTGATTTCTGTGCCTTGATTTTATATCCTGCAAATTTACTGAATTCATCGATCAGTTCTTAGCAGGTTTTTTGGTGGAGTCTTATGGGTTTTCCATGTAGAGTATCATGTCATCTGCAAAGAGTGAAAATTTGACTTCCTCTTGGCCCATTTGGATGCCTTTTATTCCTTTGTGTTGTCTTATTGCTGAGTCTAAGACTTACTATTCTATGTTGAATAACAGTGGTGAGAGTGGATATCCCTGTCTTGTTCCTGACCTTAGGGGGAAAGTTTTTAGTTTTTCCCCACTAAGGATGATATTAGCAGTGGGTCTTTCATATATGGCTTTTACGATCTTGAGGTATGATCCTTCTATCCCTACCTTATTGGAGGTTTTTATCAAGACAGGATGCTGTAGTTTGTCAAATGCTTTCTTTGCATCTATTGAGAGGATCATGTGGTTCTTGTCCTTTCTTTTACTGATGTGATGTATCATATGGATTGTTTTTCAGACTTTGACCAGTCCTCCATCGCAGGTATAAATCCCACTTGGTTTAGGTGAATAATTCTTTTAATGTATTGTTGGATCCGGTTGGCTATTATCTTGTTGAGGATTTTTGCACCCATGTTTATAAGGGAATTGGACTGTAGTTCTTTTTAGTGAGGTCTTTGTCTGGTTTTGGAATCAAAGTAACGCTGGCTTCACAAAATGAGTTTGAAATTTTTCCTTCCATTTCTATTTTTTGGAACAGCTTCAAGTGAATAGCAGTTAACTCTTCCTTAAATGTTTGGTAGAATTCCCCTGGAAAGCTATCTGGCCCTGGATTTTTGGTTTTTGGCAGATTTTTGATTACTAATTCGATTTCCTTACTGGTTATGGGTCTGTTCAAATTTTCTATTTCTTCCTGTTTCAGCTTCAGTAGTTTATATGTTTCTAGGAATTTGTCCATTTCTTCCAGATTGCCCATTTTATTGGCATATAATTGCTCACAATATTCTCTTATTATTGTTCTTATTTCTGCTGTATTGGTTGTGATATCTCCTCTTTCATTCTTGATTTTATTTATGTGGTTCCTTTCCTTTTTCTTTTTGGTCAAACTGGCTAGGGGTTTATCAATTTTGTTAATTCTTTCAGAGAACCAGCTTCTTGTTTCATTTATCTGTTCTACTGTTTTTTGGTTTTGATAGAATTGATTTCTGCTCTAATCTTCACTATTTCCTGTTTTTGCTGGTTTGGGGTTTTATTTGCTGTTCTTTTCCCAGCTCTTTAAGGTGTAGGTTAGGTTGTATCTGAGACCTTTCCTCCTTCTTTAGGAAGGCCTCTATTGCTATATACTTCCCTCTTATGACTGCCTTTGCTGCATCCCAGAGGTTATGGTGTTATCATTTTCATTGGCTTCCATTTACTTTATAATTTCCTCTAAACTTCTTGATTAGCCCATTCATTCTTTAGTAGGATGTTCTTCAGCCTCCAAGTATTTGTTACCTTTCCAAAATTTTTCTTGTAGTTGATTTCAAGTTTCATAGCATTGTGGTCTTAAAATGTGCATGGTACGATCTCGATCTTTTTGTACTTGCTGAGGGCTGATTTGTGTTCCAGTATCTGCTCTATTCTGGAGAATGTTCCATGTGTACTGGGGAAGAATGTATATTCTGCTGCTTCAGGATGAAATGTTCTGAAAATATCTGTTAAGTCCATCTGGTCCAGTGTGTCATTCAAAGCCATTGTTTCCTTGTTGATTTTCTGTTTAGGTGATCTGTCCATTGTTGTAAGTGGGATGTTGAAGTCCCTTACTATTATGGTATTATATCAATGAGTTTATGTTTGTGATTAATTGATTTATATATTTGAGTGTGCCACGTTTGGAGCATAAATGTTTCTAATTATTAGATCTTCTTGGTGTATAGACCCCTTAATTATGATATAATGTCCTTCTTCATCTCTTGCTACAGTCTTTATTTTAAAGTCTAGATTGTCTGATATAAGTAGGGCTTCTCTGGCTTTCTTTTGGTGGCCATTAGCATGATAGATCATTTTCCATCCTCTTACTTTCAATCTGAAAGTGTATTTAGTTCTAAAATGGGTCTCTTGTAATCAGCATATAGATGGATCTTATTTTCTTATTCATTCTATTACCGTGTGTCTTTTGATTAGAGTAGTTGGAGTTTCTGGTGGTGTTCTCTCATCCTTTCTAGTCTTTGTTGCTTTTGGTCTTTTTGGTGTTGTTTTTTTTTTTTCATCTTTTCTCTCCTGAGAGAGTCCCCCTTAAAATTTCTTGCAGGGCTGGTTTAGTGGCCACAAACTCCTTTAATTTTTGTTTGTCTAGGAAACTTTTTATCTCTCCTTCTATTTTGAATGACAGCCTTGCTGGATAAAGAATTCTTGGCTGCATATTTTTCTGATGCAGCACATTGAATATATCCCACCACTCCTTTCTGGCCTGCCAAGTTTCTGTGGATAGGTCTGCTTCAAACATGATCTGTCTTCTCTTGTTGGTTAAGGACTTTTTTTTCCCTTTCTGATTTCAAGATTCTTTCCTTGCCTGAGTATTTTGTGAATTTGGTTATGATGTGCCTTGTTAATGGTCAGTTTTTGTTGAATCTAATGGGAGTCCTCTGTGCTTCCTGGATTTTGATGTCTGTGTCTTTCCCCAGGTTGGGCAAGTTTTCTGCTATGATTTGTTCACATAACCCTTCTACCCCCTTTTCTCTCTCCTCATCTTTCAGGACCCTTATGATTCTGATGTTATTGCTTTTTAATGAGTCACTGATTTCACTAATTCTTAAATCGTGCTCTTTTGCCTTAGTCTCCCTCTTTTTTCTGCTTAATTGTTCTCCATAAGTTTGTTCTCTGCATCGCTGATTCGTGCTCTGCCTCATCCATCCTTGCCGCCATGGCAATCATTCCAGATTGCAGCTCATTTATAGCATTTTTTAATTTAATCCTGACTAGCTTTTACTTCTTTTATCTCCACAGAAAGGGATTCTAGTCTATGTTCAACCCCAGCGAGTATTATTATTATTGTGATTCTAAATTCTGGCCCAGACATCTTGTTTGTATCTGTGTTGGTTAAATCCCTGGGTGTCATTTCTTCTTGATCTTTCTCTTGGGGTGAATTTCTTCGTTTCATCATTTTGAAGGAAGAAAAGGAATTAATAATGTAAAAAATATAAAAATAAAAAAAACGTAAAAAGAACACAAAAAACATCAAATAAAGGATGCTATATCCTAAGTGGTTTTTTTTCAAATTTTTAAAAATAAAATTTTTATTTAAAATATCAATCACAAGATTTCCAAAGGTAGCAGGTTTGTAAGAATGTTCATAATGAAAATAAAAATTTCTGACATTGTATCAGATCTGTATCGGTGTTCACCTATTTTTAGACATCAACATCACAAAAGTAAGAGTAAAATTGGTTTATGGAGTCTAACCTCGATGAAAGGTATCAAATTGCATTGACTTAAAGACCTATATAAAAAAGGTGACCTTGTGTTCTGTTGTTTCAGGATACACATTTGGATATATATACATACTTAACTACCCATAAGGCAGCAGAGGAAGTTTTACATTTGGTTTCTCCTCAGTCTCCCCTTCCTTGGCCTCTCTGGAGTCTTCACAGTACAAGGTCTCTAGCTCCTTCTTAAACCACAGTGTTCTTTCCGTTTCTTTTTTTTTTCAGCCATATTTTTTTCTTGAAAGAAGCTTGATAGATTAGAGGAAAAAGGGCAAGATAAGAAAATAAAAAAGAAAAAAAGAAAAAAGAAAACATTTGAAAATTTGAAAAATGATTACAATAAAATAGAATAAAATGAAATGATGGAAGTAAAATAGAATTTAAAAAATTACAAAACAGTAAAAAATATAGTAGAAAAAATTAAAGAAAAATCTTTTTAATAATGGAAAATAAAAATTTTTTTCTGTATTAGAGAATAAGAAAAGAAAAAGAAAAATAATTGAATAGATGGACCAGCAAACAGACTGAAATACATCGGTTTCCCTTAGAAGTCAAACTATGAAGCACTTTATAGTCCATAAACTAAGCAGGTGGAGAGACTTGTGGTCTTTCTGGGGAGTGAGGTAGGCCCAGTTGGGCAGGGCTTAGTGCAATGGCTCTGTTCTCCACTAGATGGCGCTGCCTAGCTTACTGGGGTGGATTGTTGTGGCACGTGTAGGTATGTATGTGCATGCGTGGGAGGGGTGAAAATGGTGTCACCCAGCTACCCGGTCTCTAGTATCAGAACTCTGTTCTCCCCAACCAGCAATCACACATCCCTCCTTTGTCTCAGGTTTCCATCCACTCCACACTTTTACATTGTCCATGACCAAGCTGTCAGGTTGCCAAGCAACACCTCCCTCCTGAGTTTTATCTCAGATGCAGCTGTGTCTCCCAACCCCTCACTTCTGAGGGACTGTGGCTTTGACCCATTCTGACCCTTGGGGGAAGATCTCGCTATGCAATGGCCAGGTACCTGTCTACCCCCAAGAATGTCACGAAACTGTGCTGCTGCCAATGCCCAGAGACTACTGCTGGATGCTAGCCCAGCCCAGAAAAAGTTCACACAATCAGATTATAGCAAATCAACACATATCTGGTGCCAGGCTTCCCCCTTAATGTCCATGTCCCAACAACAGTGAAAGTGGTTGTTCTCCAGGGTCCGCTGAGACCTTTGCCTATGGGGAGGCCACACAACCTCTACCAAATGTCCTTCCAGTAGGGGAACTGCCTCTCCCTGTGTGGTCCAAGGACCCCCTAGACTTTGCTCTCTGCTCCCAGGGTTTCACCCTTCCCACCAGAGCACTGCCAGGTATAGAGCTGTGGAGTTTCAGACTCTTCACTCCCCCTATTTATAGAGTCTTAATGGAATTTAAACCCTCTCTTTTCTCCTTTCTCCCTTTTTTGTACTCTTCCTTTTTCTCCAGCTGCTTTCAGGGGTGGGGGGCGCTTTCCCATACTCTCCCCCCATCCCAGTCCTCTCTCCACAAGCAAAAACAGCTCCCTGCCCTCCGTGCTTCTCTCTTCCCCAGATCACCTCTCTGCACCACATACTTGCCGAGTTCTATGGTTCAGGTTGTCCAGATTGTTGTGTAAATCCTCAAATCAGGTTTCTAAGTGTGCAAGATAATTGATTGGTGATCTGGCTGCATTTCAGGGAAAAGAGACACAAAGAAAACTTCATGCTGTTCTGCCATCTTGGCCCCTCCTGTCACAATCTTAAGAGAAACTTTATGCCTGAGGGAATTTGCTGTGGTCAGACACTCCCAACATTGTTTCAAAATACAGTATGTGTTTTTCCCTACCCAAGGACCTCAGGTCCTAAACTTTCCCTCTCTGCCTATTTTATCCTATTTTCCCCCATCATATTACATTGAAACATCATTATCACCCAAAGTTCATAGTTTACATTAAGATTCACTCTTGGTGTTGTACATTCTATGGGCTTAAACAAAATGAATAATGATATATGTCAATCATTATAGTATCATACAAACTAGTTTCACTGCCCTAAAAGTCCCCTGTGTTCTGCCTATTCATCCCCCCCTTCTCCCTAGCCCCTGGCAACCACTGATCATTTTACTATCTCCACAGTTTTGTCCTTTCCAAAACGTCATATAATTGGAATCATTAAGTATAGAGCATTTTCAAACTTGCTTCTTTCACTTAATAATACACATTTAAGTTTCCTCCATATCTTTTCATAGCTTAATAGATCATATATTTTTAGCATCTAATACTTTTCCATTGTCTGTATGTACCCAGTTTATTTATCCATTCACCTTCTGAAGGATATCTTGCTTGCTCCTAAGTTTTGGCAATTATGAAGAAAGCTGCTAAACATCTGTCTGCAGGTTTTTCTGTAGACATAAGTTTTCAACCCCTTTAGGGTAGATAGCAAGTAGCATGATTGGTGGATCATATGCTAAAAGTATATTTAGTTTCATAAGAAACTGCTAAACTGTCTTCCAAAGTAGCTGTTACCATTTTGTATTCCCACCAGCAGTGAATGAGAGTAACTGTTGCTCCACATAATCACCAGTGTTGTCAGTGCTCTGGGTTTTGGCCATTATAATAGGTGTGTAATGGTATCATACTGTTATTTTAATTTGCATTTCCCTGCTGACATATGAAGTGGAGCATCTTCCCATATGCTATTTGCTATCTATCTTCTTCAGTAAAGTGTATGTTAAGGTTGGCTCGTTCTTCAACCAGGTTTTTTTTATTTTCCTACTGTTGAGTTTTAAGAGTTATTTGTATATTTTGGATAACAGATTTTTATCATATATGTCTTTTGTAAATATTTTCTCCCAGTCTGCAGTTTTTCTTCTTGTTATCTTGACGGTGTCTCTCACAGAGCAGAAATGTTTAATTCTAATGAAGTCTACTTTATCAAGTCTCTTTCACCGATCATGCCTTTGGTGTTATATCTTAAATGTCATCATCAAATCCAGGTCATCTAGATTTTCTTTGGTGTTATTTTCAAGGAGTGTAATAGTTTTACACTTTATATTTAGGTCTGTGATCCATTTTGAGATAATTTTCATAAGAGTGTAAGGCCTCTGTCTAATTTTTTTTATTGTTTTTTTGTTTGTTTGCATGTGGATGTCCAGTTGTTCCAGCAACATTTGTTGAATACACTGTCTTTGTTCCACTGTATTTCTTTTTCTACTTTGTGAAAGATCAATTCACTGTATATGTGGGTCTGTTTCTGGGTATTCTATTCTGTTCCATTGATCTCTTTGCCTATTTCTTCACCAATACCACACATATTCATTACTGTTGCTTTATAGTAAGTCTTGAAGGTGAGTAGTGTCTGTCCTCTAAATTTGTTCTTTTCCCAAAAGGGCTGTCATCTGGGGAAGGGACAAAAGTTGGCAGAAATGTGAGACAATGGGGTGAAGTGATCCCAAGATTCCAGTTGAATCCCAAATAAAGAAAGCCAAGCACAGGTCTTAGCAGGTGTTTGTCCAGAGATTTCTGATATTCAAACCCTCCTGCATATGTGTAACCCACACACAAGCCTGCAAAGTGGAGAGGACAGACTGTCATCTTCATTTTATGGCAAAAGAATTGAGACTAGCACTGGGAAACTTGGGCCCAGAGTCACACAGCCAGTCAGTAGCAAAGTCATAAATGGAAGCCTTGAGCAAGTGACCCTTCTGCCTTCTGACCCATCACCCCTACTCTGTTCCCTGAACTAGAGTCTCTGGAAGTAAATCTCATTAGTCATGCTAGAATTCTCCACCTCCCTGCTCCTCCATGATGGTCACCTATAACTTCCTGGGTAAATAGCCCTCTTCTGGTGCTGCAGAGCCAAGGATCAACATGATGAATGTTTAGCCCATGGCATCACCCTCAAGGAGTGAACACAGCCTCACTTCTGTGATATTCCTGCCCAAGATGAACAACCTGGTCCTGGTGGAAAGCAACATCAGACAGAGGATTCCTAATCTTTAATCCTTAAAAGTGTCAAGGTCATGAGAGCCAGGAGACTGAAGAACTGCTCCAAATTGAAGGACACATGTCAACTGAATGCAACACGTGATTCAAACCAGATCCTTTTGCTCTAAAGGGCATTACTGGGACATGGAAAAACTTAAATGGGGTCTGAGGTCTAGGTGTTATTATAGTGTCTGTGACAATTTCCTGATTTTGGTGATAGTTGCATTGTGGTTACACAGAATTTCCTTGTTTGCAGGAATTACAAAATTGCACACTAAGCTATTTAAGAGTGATGGACCATCATATGGGCAATTTAATCTTAAACAGTTTGGAAGGGAAGGTCTTACTTTGTACTGTTCTTGCAATTTTTAAGTGCAAGATTGTTCCAAAATAAAAGTGTTTTGTTGTTAATGTAAGTCTAGCCATGGAGAGAAACCCAGCTTTCCCCAGTGAGAATGTAAGCACCCCTTTCTATCCCGGGACACTGAGACATTACTGATGGAACTGGCTAACCAGGCTCATGCTCAATTATTCATCCATCAGCACCAGGGCCATACTCACCCAACCTATACCCGCCTAAACAGAGGAGGGAATGGATAGGAACTCCAGACCGTAGGAGATCTCTCCCCGCTTATGGAACCTGCCTCCTTCCTGCATCTCTGGCTGCGAGTCTTTGCAGAAGATGAAACTAGGCGAGCTCCCAGGTGCAAAGAAACACTTTCTCACAACCAAAACTGGGGAAAGGAGGTACCCCATCCTGTAAAATCCAGCCATGTTCCTAGAACTTCATATTGGCCCATTGCTGAACCCATCCCTAGGGCCGTTGGAGTGAAGACACTCTGGGCAGCCTGGGTCACATGCAGAGGGAGGTGGAATCAGCCTCATCCAAACCATGTGGGCCAAGCCCTGGACTGGAACTCACTGAGAGAACAGAAGAGCAGGTGAGCTGGAGGGAGTGGTCTCTGAGTCTCTGCTCCTGTCCCTCCCCAGACCATTTCTGTCCCAGACCCCCCAGAGCACAAGCAGGGAAGTTGGGTGGAGATTTCTGCCTTTTGCCACACTCTACCCCTGTTCACAGTGACCTTTGCGTGGGGCAGAGATCAATACAGGAAGGCCAGTAAGGCCCAAGGACAAGTATAGTTACAGTTTATAAACAAATAATTTTCTGTATTTGTTTGGTAGACTTAGGTTTTTGTGGTTTGGTTTTGCATAAAGTGGGACATGCCTATAACCCAGTGTGTCCAAACCGCATGGTTGTAAGACAGTATTTACAATTTTTTTTTCCTTAGAATAATAAGCCCCTTGCAGATGGATGCAGCACAAAAATGTACCAGCTTATGGCCCTAACCAATCAGAAACATCTCTAAAATATTTAATCACAGGTCCATGTAATGTGCGACCCATCTATATCAGAACCGCCATTTTCTTACTAAAAATGCAAATTCCAGACTCATTGATTGACTCAGATTCTCTAGAGGAGAATCCAGGATTTTTTAAATAACTTCTGGAAGGCAAGAGACTAGGGGGACAGGAGTGACAGACCATGAATGGGAAATTGTGATGAAGACAGAAATATTCAGAGAGACTGTGTGTGTGTGTGTGTGTGTGTGTGTGTGAAAGAGAGAGAGACAGGCAGACAGAGACAGAGAGAGACAGACAGAAAGATAGGTGGGTCCCTGAAGATCTGATTACAAAGAAGCAAGTGGAGTGGTGGCATTCTGGGGTGTCACATACTACCTTTATCTTTGATCTAATGACAAATTAGGGGTACAAACTCTCTTTTCTTCTTTTTAAAATACATTATCTGCTTTGGCCAGCCAGAGGAGCATCCAGCAAAACCTGAACTGGCCAAGCTGTCTAGAGAAGGCTGCCCACTGCCATCTTGCCAGACACTTAGAACCAGCTGGAGCTTGCAGATTGGACCAGGTCCTTATGTCCATCACCACAGCTGTGGAGGATGTGATCACAGCACAAATGTACTTTCACTGGACAAGTGTATGAGATCTTTTTCCAGAGCACATTCTTTTCAATAAGGTCTCATCAATTTTAACACTAAGACAAACACAAAGAACTTCCAGTAAGGTTGGTCTTCTCACCAACTTGACATATCATGTTTTAATATTCCATGTGTAAAACAGAGCAATGCTTGATCTGAAAAGTAAAAAATTGAACATGTGAGGATTTTTTAATCTTCTCTCTCTTCACTCCTTGCTGTTTGTACTGGGACTGAGTGCACACACTGGGCTGTAAAAGCTGCTCCAGCTTTGTAGGACCAGCTTGCCAGGATGTCAGGAGGAGCCCAGCTTTGTCCTTGCTTTCTTCGAAGCTTGTGAAGCTGTTCTCCTTTAACAGAACTACCATGGTTGCCAATTTGTAGGTTGTAAATTATTTCAGGGAGATTGTGGATCAATAAGTGTCCCAGGAATAACCCATAAACAAAAGACCAATACCTCACGCACACGAATAGTGCCATTTTTCAAAAGGATGTCGATGGCATAGTGACTGATTAATGCAAACTTATTCTAAAGCATACCTGAATCCAGGGTAGATTTTGATCACTATTTTTTGGAAACTCAAAACACTATCATATTATGTCTGTGATATTTTCTTGATGTTTAAGAAGGAATCCTCGGGAGCCAAAAAAAAAGATAAGGACCAAGAACAGATTTCCAGGTTTTTAGGTGAGGACTGGGGAGAAATTAGCACAAAAGAATTTGTGGAGGAGAGGACTGATCTATAGTTCAGTTGTGGTGACAGTTTCCTGACTCAGTGTATCAGTTTTAGAACCATATACCAGAAAGAGTGAGTTTTACTTCAACCATATTTAAAATAATATTTTATTGAATTAACACATTTTGATAAATTGAACAAATACATTTTTAAAAGTGAAAACCTCAAACATCAAAATACAGTAGAGTGAGAGAAAGATGATGCCATTTACAAATCATGGGCTGTAAATAATCTAAATAACCCCTCATGATGACTTCAAATCCTTTTAGAAGGAGTTGAGGCAGAGACATAAACCTATATCCTTAACCTCCTTCATCTTTAGTTTCTGTTCTATACGACACTATCTACCTCTGGAACAGTTGGAGGCATTAAATAAAATGACAGCTACATCACATAGTGGCTCTGTGCCAAGTCTTTCTCAACCTCTAGACTCCATTAACCCACCAAAAGACCCTGATTCCCTTTTATGGAATCTGCCTTCTCAATAATCCCTCTCTCTACCCATGAGTTCTAGGGATGGGAACCACTCCTACTGTCTTCACCCTAAACATCATGGTGGATTCAGGCTGTATACACATCACCCAATCACATACAATGAATAAGAAGGACTTATGAGAGAATACTTTCCATCTTCTTCCATGGAAGCTTGGATGAGACCTGTACTTTTCTGCTTCCCCAGAATAAAGAGTTGATACTCCCAAGAGGTGTTGGCAGCCATCTTGGGACCATGAGAGAAAAGGCTCCCTGGAAATGGACAAGGAAATGTATTAAGAAAAACTGAATCCTGGTCACATTATTTATGCCCTGGAACAAGCCTTACCTGAACCTGGAAATGTACTACTCCAATGTGAAGGAGTCAAGGTAACTCAGATGTGGTTCCTCCCCTTGGGGGTTTTCTGGTGTGGAGAAGACCCTCAATGGCAAAATAGGACAAGAAGCAACAGTGCCCTGAAGGGTCCCAGAATGTTTCTGGAGAATAAGAAGCAACAAGAGCATAAAGCTCTTCTTAACCTTGACCTCAGCCTTAATGCAGAGAATGTAGACATCCAGCAAAGAGAGGGGTAGGAGGAAGTGGCATGGGGCCAGCTTGTTCTTAGAGCTGACCCCCTCGTTCCCTCCTGTGGGATCAGAGCCCAGAAGCTTACACACAAGGACATTACCTCAACATGTGCAGATTAACTGTCCCTGAAAGTGACTGTGCTCTCTGATTCACCTTCTGTCATCTTTGCCCTCGCAGAGGAAAGTCTGGGCCCTGTAGTGTCCCCTGAGACCAGCCACCATTTGGCTGGACTTGACCCCTCAGGCCAACTTTTTCCTGTCCAAGACCCAGAGTCCTTCCCCCCCATCTCTGGCCACAGTTGCTTCAACTCTTGCCCACACCAAGCCACATTCTTCAAACATTTCTCAATAAGAGAAGAATCCAAATTACCTTGCAGTTGGTCCTTCATGTGTGGTGGCTGAAGAACTGTGATGTTATCTTCTGGGTTCTCCCCCTTCCTCTGCCTCTACTAGGGCAGGTAGCACTTGTGGCACCTTACAGGAGGCTGGTGGCAGAGCAGAAAGTAGATGTGGCTATGAACACTTCCTGGCTTTTGTTTTCCAAAATCCCAAGTCCAGTTTAGAGGGAATAGGTAGGAGGCTCAAAATGTGTAAGGGACAGGAGCTTCCATCAGACTAAACAGGCCATCCCTTGGTCCTGAAGTAGGAGAGAGGCTGGGACCCTAAGGCAGGTGCCCCTGCCTGGGGAGAAGGGAGCCACTGTGTAGCCCACACTAGTAGGTGATTCCATGGAGCTCCTGGCCTCCTCAGGGCACAGCACAGAGAGCATCAGACTGCAGGACCCAATGGAGACCACCTGTGGTCAGAAGGCTCCTCTGTACCCTGTCATTTCCCAAGTCCTTGAGATGACCCTGAATAGGCCATGAGGAGGGGATGGGAATAAGAACCCTTTTACAAAGCAGAATCCATGGAGGTGAGTGTGAAACTTCGGTTCACTTATGACAAATAAAGAAATGCACTATTTCTCATGGACTCTTGTGGTGACCTGAGGTTCTCACCTTCTCCATCCTCTGCTTTTGTGTCTGTCCAGTGAATTGAGAGGTAGCACAATTACTACATTGCAACCATGCTTGTGCCCGGACAGCCACACTTCTGCTCTGCTTGGTGGAGGGTCATCCTCTCAGCAGGTTATATTATGACAGGAGCCCGAACTTCCTTCCTTCATCAAAAGTCACATGGAAAAGTTAAGGAGCACCTTCCACTTCTCTGCCCACCTCTGCTGTCAGGATTAATGGCCCCAAGCCTGAAATTTTGCCTCATCAGACTCCCCAAAGAAGCATTTATGCTCATTGGAGACCTTGTCTATGACAAAGCTCGTCAGCTTTTCTACTGTCCTGAAGTCCCACAGACCCCACAGAGCTTGTCCTAAGACAGGCTGTTTGAGATCCATCTACATCATGCATTTCCACTGAGTCATTTCTGGTGAAGGGCCCCATGTTGTTTAGTGGGAAATTCTTCAGTGCCTCTAAGGAGAAACAATCTCTCCTGTCTCATCTAAGGTGCTTCTGAAAGTGGCTGTCATTGATGTTGTTTTTCTCTCTAGTTGAAGCCCCCTGCCTCTTCCCTGTGCCCCCTCTCCACTGCCCTGGGGCTGGAGGCCCAGGACAAAAGGTCAGATCATGTGGAGCACTCTCCCAGCCCCATGTGGCTGTTCATTCCCCACATACATGTCCCCATGGAGACATGAGGTGGCCTTTGCTGGCACACTGACCCAGGACTGTGGATATTATGAGACCAAACAGATGGAGCAGAATAGAGGAATGGTGCAGCCAGACATGAGTGCAAAGCAAGACAGTCCCAGGGAGGATATGTCACCCCCTGGCCTCAGGCTTCTTCAAGTCCTCCTCTGGCAGGTGGGTGCTGGGTGCTGGGGCAGACATACTGACATTAAGAGAAAGTAGCAAGGAATCCATTGGAACTGAGCCAAAAAGTGGGGGATTCTCTCTGAGGGTGGAACAAAAAAGGGACAGGATAGAGACCTCTGTGCTCATCTGTCAGCCAGCAGACAGTGCTGAGGGCAGCAGAGCACAGGAGTGAGGTCCTGGGCCATGGGCTGGCTCATCATAGTGTCCCTGACACCTCAGGGAGTCAGGTCCCTGGTACCACACAGGCTGGATGGCTTTCAGAGCTCTTCCACTTGTTAGCCCATATATCCCCTGCAAGCCTGGAAGAGCCTGGAATTAAGCAAGCTCACCTGGCCTGGGTTCGAGCAGGTCCTGCCTGACTCCACCTCTTGTCACTGTGTGCTCAGATGGTCTTCCCAGGCAACCAGGCACTATCAGATGAAGTGGTTATAACTTTATCTAACTACCAAACTTGAACCTGAGGACTGATAAAGTGACACCATAATGTCTCAGTTGTTAAATACATCCAAACTGCCAAATCTATCCATGATTACATTTCAACAGTCATCCAACCTCAGCCGCTCTTTTCCATGTTGACATCTTTCTCCAATAAATAATACAACTTATTGACCATTTACTCATCCAGAACACCATGCAGCCCCTGAGAAGTAGGCTCTGTGGCAGATGCATTGTCGCACCTGTGATGTATTGTCTGCCTGATTGCTCCTCACCCCTTCCCAGAGCCCACTGAGCACCCGCCTCCACTGACAATCTAGAGAACCCAAGGGTCCCCGAGCCTGACTCCAGTCAGCACCCCTGCAGGTCCATAACCCTAGTGTCCAGGCCATACCCCAGGCCAGTTAAGTCCCCTGCTAGGAGGGAGAACCTGGCCCCAATGTTCCCTGCAGGTCCCAGTGATTCCAGAAATTGGCCAAGCCTGAGAACACCCAGGTGTTCAAGGTGTGCACACGGTCAGACTTTATCCTGTGTACCCCACATTCTCCAATTCAGAATTAGGGAACCCCTGAGTGCATGATAAGATCATTAAAGACATAAAAACCCTCACCATACAGCCCAGATGTCATGGAGGCACACAGAGGGAACTTGGCTCCCTGAAGTTCATCTCTGCAGCAGGGAATTGGGTAAGTGAGAAACAGAGAAACCGAAGAGACAGAATCAAAGGGAAATGAGAATCACACAGGCAATCCCACCCTCCCAGCAGACATCTGGAATTTCCAGAGCCAGGCTCTAGAGTGTACACAAGACAATAAAACCAAGAACTTTCATACTAAGTGGTGCATAGCAATTCCAAAATTAAACCTAACTTTTTATGTCTAAGGTAAAATAAATCCAAGAGTTTCCAGGTTTCAGTAATTTATCCAGAACCCTATAAACTATTCATACGGCTGCTCTCAAGCTGCAAGAAGGAAAACCAACAAATGTTTAAAACTATGTTTGCACAAAATAAAAAGTACTGTCTTCTCTCTTTTGTTCTGAGAATTGCACTGGGTGCAGCAGCAAAAATGGAGTCTGTCCCCTTTCCTGGGCTGGGTGTGGATCATCACAGCCTTATGACTGAGGGCTGGGGGTGGGGGTGGGGCACCAGGAATGACCTGAGAAGTTAGTGGGCTAGGAGCCATGAGTTCCAGCGGGGAGGACAGTGGAGTCAAGGCAAAGCCATAGCTGGAAACAGCTACAAAGTGACTGAGTGGGTGGGATTGCCTATGTGATTCTCATTTCCCTGTGATTCTGTCTCTCTCAGGTTTCACTTTGAGTGTCTGTATTAATACCCCCCCAAATTATTTTCATTCAAAATTAAGTTGTAGTTGGGAAGATACAGTTTTATTTTTATTATGAATAGATTTTACATAAATATAATAAGACTGAATGGATGTCTCAAGATTTTTTTATGTGCTTAAAAAGGAAGTAAATCCCAATTCACTGAAGGACACAACCTGCTTTGGCAACATGTTTCTGAATCATCATGAAGCCTATAATTTTTCCCCTTCTGTCCCCACTCCATGTGTTTACTGAACAAGGCCCTGTTCTAGGCACTGAGGATACAGCAAAAAACACACTGAAATATGGAGCTCACGGAGCTCATATCCCGGTCTAAGACAATCAAGTAGTGAATGAAGTGTTTTTAGTAATGCCAATGCCATGAACAAAATAAAATAGGATTCCAGGGGGCCAGGACAGCTCCTATGGAAGATGGTCAGAGATGATAGTCTGAGAGGGTGGAGTCAGCTGAGAAGACAGACACTGATACAGACCTAGCAGAGCAGCCCAGGCAGAAGGACAGTGAGTCATGGTGGGGGGCTGTGTCCCTGCAGACATCAAGGTCACGGAATAAGCAAAGACTGAGTTTATGCCAATTGTGTTCTGCTCACCAAGCACTGCAGGAAATGCAGGGCAGAGGTGAGTAAGATGCAGAGCTGTCCAGGAGGAATATGTACCACATTGCAGAAGAGTCACGGCCATTCATCCAGGATTCACTTTGTACCAGTCTTCATTCTAAGTGTTTTGCACGAATTTACTCTCTGATCCTAGGCGATAGGAGTCAACATTCTTATTGTACAAAGGAGAATATCTCGATCCAGCTCCTAAGACCACACTCCTAACCAGGACACTTCAGGACAAGGACACAGAAGACTATTAGAGAGCAAAATGTGGCCATGGCCTTGAAGAACAGAAAAGAGGAAGGTGAGGGAATCAGTTGATTCACTATGACAGAGCTGGGCCACAGAAGGTGGTGCCACCTGCTCCTGCTGTCTGGGACATTCCTGCCTGGAGCCCTGAGTAGGCAGGCCACTCAGTGGGGAAGACACCTGACTACACTGAGGCAGCCATGCTGTGATGAAGCCCTGCTATGCAGAGGCCACATGTGGTGATGCAGATGCAGACCTTCCAGTGACTCTCCAGTCTTCCAGCTGAAGTTCTGTGCATTGTGCCCTTTCCAAATTCCTGACCCACTAAATAACAAATAGTGATAGTAAATAGGCATTGTCATGTGGGGGTGGTCAGTTATGCAGTGATTATAATGAAAACCAATTATGTGCCAAAACGTATTTTAAAAAGCAGAAGCATTAATACTTTTGAAGCTCTACAGTAATTTCAAAGAGTCAGACATTAGAAACTACCCCAGTTTCCCTTGAAGAAAGGCTCAAGGGCATGACTTTCTGAAAGGCCACCAGGGAGCACTACAAGGCTGCCCCCTCTCCCATTCCTTCTCACCCCAGTGCACTCTCTGCTATGCCACATTGCCTGCAAATAAGAACCTATAAACATGAAACAAATGTACTGTGAACACTGATGGAACACGGAGAAATGCACCGTGGAAAAGTATGTATGGAGCATAAAAGTTTGGCTCACCTGAGTGACACATTTAACCGATCTTATATTAATATGCTAACTATGACAAACATGAAGCATTTAATTAGCCAAGATTTTGCTTGCCTTCACATTTCAAAGCCTTTGCAGGACATGCACTGGGTTGCTTGTATCTCTTTAAAAAGTTGTTGAAGAAAGCATGAGCCAATGCCTTCTTTACCTATCATGGTTTTCCCTGCAGCAAAAAGAAGCACACAGAGAGCAGGGGTCTCCTGGTTATGCTTATGATGCTAATCTTCTCTTTGCCTTTCTCTTCCCTTCCCTTTCTCTAATTTTTTCAGAGAAGTCTTGAAAGAAATAAACACACATTTATACACATGCACACGTGTGTGTGTGTGTGTGTGTGTGCATATGTATTGATACAGAGAGAGGTTTGCAAAGGTCACAATTACTCCCCATCATGAGACCATCCTGATTCCTGGGTCTCTTGGAACTCAGCTAATGAAACCAACCAATGAGAAGGGGAATGTTCTGAATTTAAGTAGTGTTGATGGTCACACAACACTATGAAAGATTGTACACTTTAAAACTGTTAAAATGGTGAATTTTGTGTTGTATGAATGCTACTTTAATTTTTTTTAACTCTATTTGGTTAATTTTTCAAAAAATTCTGCAGGGCCAGCACCTGGCCAGGGCTCCTCTGTCAGAATGAGATGGGTGAGGGTAGGGAAATGAACCAAACACCTGTGTACAGGTGGGACAGAAAAGGTTTTGAATCGACTCAGGAAGCCAGTGGGATCTGGTGAGAATTCAGTAAATCTTTAATCTGCTTTTTAAATATTTCACAGAAAGCATCTTAAATCCAGGCATCTTAAATCCTTCCAGGGGCAGGAAGCAGAGGCATGGGGAGGACACGAGATGGGCTAGTGCTTCCCTTGTTCTTCATTTTTCATCAACCTCAATCCCAGTTGGTGAGCTCTGGACAGCAGGACCCAACACTGTCCTGTGGCCTTTGTTCTTGAGGCTCCTGTAAGGAAAAAGAAAAAGCAAATTCCATTCAATCACCATAACATGTCCCTGCAAGATCATAAAAATAAGTGATTGCTTATTTTAAACACCTGAACTATCTACTGCTGCAGCAACTCAGAAAATCTGATAAGGTGATAATGGAAAATGTGTCATGCATGAATATCCATTTTAAAAACACACTTATCTCGCACTTTACGTAAAGGTTGAAATTAATGTTATGTTGAAAACATTTTTCAAAGTACAATTATCTTGATTCGTGAAGCGAACCAAATTCTTATTAGGTTTACAGTCTTGGGTTTCAGCTGCACACATTTCTCCAGAAGGGCGTCACTGATCAAATTGAAAGCTGAATTAAAGCAATGCTATAAGGACCTTATATCCCTCCAGCCGGCTATCTTTATCCAGACTCTTCTGTCACATTTCATCCTCCAGGGAAAAACAAGAGCACCTTCTCCCAGTGCTCTTGATCTCCCAGGCACAGACATGTCCCTTCCCTGCTGTGTGGGGCAGGGGCACCCATGGCATCACTGGTGCACAGATGGGAGCACAGTCACTAACAGCACTCCAGGCCAGAAGATCATCTTCCAGAAGTGGACACAGAGACGCCTCATGGTACATCCACCTGCCCAGCAGTGACTCTGATGGTGGCCAGAAGATAGACAGTCCCATGTGGAAGTGACCCAATGTATTAGTTATCTATGCCGTGTAACAAACACCACAAATTTGGGAGCCTTAAACAGCACCCATTTACTATCCTATGCTTCTATAACTCAGAAGTCCTGGAGGATGTGGCTGGGCTCTCACGCATTGGCCACACTGTGCTTTACCTGGAAGGTCTGGGTAAGACCTGCTTCCAGGGTCAGTCAGGTTGTTGGCAGAGTTCAGTTCCTCGCTGTTGTAAAACTAACAACCCCATTTCACCTGTCAGCCATCAGTTAAAGGCTGTCTTGAGCTCCTGGAGGGTGCTCTCAGTCCCTACCTGTGGCCCCTCTGTGTCAAGGCTGGGAACGAGAGCCCCTCTCACCTTTGTATCTCCCAGACTTTCTGCCATCAGCAAGAGACTATTCTCTGATTAGTCAGGCCCACCTGGGTCACCTCCTAATTTTAACATCAAAGGATTAGAAACCCTCATAACATCTGCATACATATGACATCTAATGCACCATCACCCAGTACTAACTTCTGTCATAGTCACAGTGTTGGAATTAGGGTGGGAAACTTGGATTGGAAATCTTTGAATCTGCATCCCACACTTAGGAAATAAGCAACACTTACTGTAAGTTCAGAAGTCAAAAGGTGAAGCACATCCCTTTTCCAACACCCCCCAACCCTCTGTTTGCACACAATTTTTATACCTTCTAGGTGCACTAATAATAATCATGACATCTAGCTCCTGGTGCCAGGCCCTTTGCTGGGCACCTGACAAACTGGTCATTTAAGAATCACTGCCTTTTGGGGCGCCTGGGTGGCTCAGTCAGTTAAGCATCCGACTTTGGCTCAGGTCATGTTCTTGTGGTCTGTGAGTTCAAGCCCCGCGTCAGGCTCTGTGCTGACAGCTCAGAGCCTGGAGCCTGCTTCGGTTTCTGTGTTTCCCCCTCTCTCTGCCCCTCTCCCACTCATGCTCTGTCTCTGTCTCTGTCTCTCTCTGTCAAAAATAAATAATTAAAAAAAAGAACCACTGCCTTTTATGAAGCCAACTCTTTTACTGATCCCATTCTGCAGAGAAGAAAACTGAGGCTCAGAGAAGTTAGGCAATGTGCCCCAGGCAACACAGCCAGCTGGGAAGAGGCAGGGCCAGAGCTGGCAGCTCCTGCTCCTAGCTCAGGACCTGAGCAGGCAGGGTTAGTTTCACTTTCTTAGTGGGCCCCCAGCACCTGGGTGTAGTTCACAGACTCCTGACCCCATGCTGCAACCCTCCATTGTCCCATTTGTGCACAGCCCAGCCCCACCTTAGTGCTCCATCCTTGTCCTCCTGGTGGTGGGGGGCGGTCTGCAGCCCACTGGCCTATTAGTAAATGTCACAGGTTTTTAAATGTTTCTCATTTGAAGTTGACTTGTTCCACTGAGGATTTAATAGAGCTCACTAGCACATGAAAATGGGAAAAATGTAAATAAATATTCTCAAACTCTCGATTAGCATAGAAAATCAAGTCTGAGTGAATGTTAAAAGTCCAGTCTAACCCAGTTCCTAAAGCTGAACATAAATGTTACTCTCAGCTCCCTGATGAACAAAACAAAACGAAAAACACAATCAGTTACAAAGTTAACTCTGTGCTAAAGTAGGAAGTGCCAGCTCCCTTTTTCCTAACTCAAAGCTGGAAAAAATGTGTGATGTGAGCCCTGATTGCTGTGGTAAAAACCCCATGACAGCATTCCTGAATCACATACAGGCAGGTAGTCTCTCAATCTGGAACCATCCTTTAAAACCCTTCTTGTGCCCAAGAAACCACCTCTTAACCCCGTGGCCTGTTGGGAGTCTTTTCCGTATTTGGACGTTTTACCACCTGCACTCTCACGTGGGGCCAGCACAGAAGTCTGTGCTTCTCACTCAGCTTCACTTGTGCTCCCACAACCTCCCAGCTAGGTGCTAAGCTTTGTGAAGGAGCAAGATCCCAGCATGGAGAAGTGAGGTGGGATGCAGCAGAGGGGCAGGATCTGGACGTGCCCTGTGGAGGGCAGAATTCTGAGGTGGCCTCCAGTGATCCTTCCTGTGTATGTATGATGTACTATGACTATGTTAGTTTCGATAACAAAAGGGAGATTATCCAGGTGAACTGGCATATTTACATGAATTCTTTCAAAGCAGAGAATTTTTTCCAAAAACGTAAAGTCCAAGCCTTAAACATTCCACGTGGCTTTGTGAGCTTTGGCGATGGAGTGATGTGGTGGCCTCCAGGAGCTGAGAGCCAGCAAATAAAATGAGGACCTGAATCGCCAGAAATTGAGTTCTGCCGACCACTTACAGGATCCCAGAAGCAGATTCCTTCTGCAGAACCTACAGGTGAGAACCTGGCCCAGCTGACACTGAACCTCAGCCTCATGAGATCTGGGTTGGGGAACCCCACTCAACCCAGACTCTGACCCACACTGTATGTGTACTGATTCAGGTGCTGAACTTGCAGTCATTTGTTATACAGCATGGGCAACCAGCCCTGGGCACAGACGTGCCCTGGAGGTGACACAACAGAGACATAGCCTGACACACAAACCTCCGGGAGGGTTGCAGGGAGGTTTGGGAGAACAGGCCCATGAAAAGAAGCTCTTAAAACAGACCAAGGTGTGTTTGAGTTCAGACCACACCCCTGCATGTGTGTGACCTTGGGAAGCTGACCTCCCTAAACCTCAGCTCCCATACCAATGTGATGGGAGTGAGGAACATGCCCCCCTTGTGGGGCCATTGTAAGGATGAAAGGATTCACATGGAGCCCTGGCACAGAGCCTGGCACACGGGCATCATCTGTCTGCATCTCGCATGGGAAGAGACACAATCATGCCCCCTAAAGATGTCCAAGTCCTGATCCCCAGAATCCATGAATGTGTTGTTGTACACAGCAAAAGGACTTTGCACTAGTTAACCTTAAAAATGACACAGAGAGTTATTTTACCAGCAAAATTGGGTTTATTCAGGAATAGCAGAGAATTTCAATCCAGAACAAGCAAGAAAAAACGCAGGCAAGTCCAACAAACAAAAGAGAAAAACGTTCTTTTATGGAGAAGAAGAAGGAGGCTGGGAGGGGTTGCTTTGAACCAAAGTCCTTTGAAGAAAAGCGGGAGGTCAGGATGGTGAGGGTCTCTCATTGGCTGAGTTACAGGAGTGGTCACAGCCTTGTAGGAGATGCTGTGTCCATCCTTCCCTGGTGGGGCCTGTAGCTGATGATTCTTTCCTGTTGAGACTGTTCTGTTAGGGCTCCATTATTGACAATTTTTCATGTAAAACTTCCTATAAAATTGACAGTTTTTCCTAGGTGGTGCAACTCCTCCCCACCAGGACCCCTTGTAGCATCCTGAGTCTGCTCTAATGAGGTTTCCCTCTAGGGACTTTCACACAGGTGGGGCTAAAGTAAAGATTTGGGGGTGAGGAGATTGTCCTGGATTATATGGGGGACCAACATAACCACAAGGGTCCTTCTAAGAGGGAAGCAGGAGGGCTGGAGTGGAACGAGCTGTGACATGGAGGCAGAGAGGACAGGGAAGGTGCCACCCTGCTGGGGTGGAAAGGGGTCCATGAGCCAAGCAATGCTGGTGGCCTTCAGAAGCTGGGAAAGCAGGAGAGCAGATCCTGATCTACAGCCTCCAGAAGGAGCCAGCCTCAGACACTGAGATTCATTGTGAACTTCTGACATCCAGAATTGTAAGATGATAAATTTGCATTGTTAGAAGGTACCAAATCTCTGGTAATCTGTTGTAGTAGCCACAGGAAACTAATACACCATTCCCTGAAATCACGTCCTCCTTAAGGCTTTCATGGGTGAGAGCAGGGGACGGGCAGGGGCTTATCACAGGAACAAAGCAGCCCAGTAGACATTGGTCCCAACTTATTTGAGGAAAGTCACCAATGGGACCATGTTCCATGCAATTCCAATCATGCACAAATTTGTATAAAATACAGAACTATTTCAGTACAATAGGAGCCCCGTTGTTGAGAAATTCCACACTGAGCAATGTGGGTAGGAGCCTACAGTACTGAGCACCTCGGCCCTGAGGCTCAGGACCACCAGACCAGCATCTAACACAGAAGTGGACATCACAAGTCAAATACCAGACAACACAGAGCCAGGAAGGTGAGAAACGGGGAGAGATCCAGACAACAGGAAAACCCTCCCCTTGCACCCTGCCCCAGGATGACAGCTTCCCCAGCAGTTTGGAAGGTGGGGGTAGGCTCACAGCATGGTTCCATGCAGGCCTATTTGGTGAGGCATATGTACAGGCAAGCACACATTCACACATCACATACACAGATGTGCTTCTCTGTTAAAAACTGTGCATCCTTGGGGCACCTGGGTGGCTCAGCCAGTTAAGTGTCAATTCTTGATTTCAGCTCAGGTCATGATTCTCTCTCTCTCCCTCTCTGTTTCTCCCCAACTTGTGTTCTCTCTCTCTGTCTCTCAAAATAAATAAGTAAACTTAAATTAAAAAAAAAAAACCATGCATCATCCATAAAAAAAAATGGGGCTTAGTTTTTGTAGAAAGTCTTTATATTGCCAAAATAACAACTGAGGGCTTCCTCTCATGGTACTGTGGCTTCCAGTCATGAAGGGTTATCAGTGCTAGTGTTCCTGCCTCCCTGAAGAAAGGAACAAGATAAAGGCCAGGTTGGCTCAGAGCATCTTAGGGAAATTTATTGACTGTGAAAACCCATGTGAGTAGATGTCATGGCTCATCTAATAGAGCATCATTTGGCATTTACTATTTATTCCAAGGTAGGAATTTTTTTTACCATCCTCACTTTACAGATGGGGAAACTGAGGCCTAGAGAGATTTAAAAAAAATTGCCAAGGCTCCCACTGCCTGCAAGCGGCAGAGGCAGGATTTGAAGTCAGGCAGTCTGGCTCCAAACAGTACAGACATAATGTCTACACAACAGCATCATGAGTATTGTGGACTGAAAGTTTATGTCCCTTCAAAATTCATATGTTAAAGCCCTAACCCCAATGTGATGGTATTTGGAGATGGAGCCTTTAGGAGGTGAGTAGGATTAAATGAGGTCATAATGGTATTGCTGCCCTTATTAGAAGTGACATGAGAGAGCTCTCCCTCCCTCTCTGCCATGTAAGGACCCAACAAGAAGACAGCTGTCTACAAGACAGGAAGATGGTCCTCCCCAGGAATCAAGTCAGTCAGCATCTTGACCTTAGACTTCCCAGCCTCCAGACCATGAGAAATAGACTTCTGTTGGTTAAGGCTCCCGCTACCGTGGGACTTTGTTAACTTTGGTAACTTTCTTACAGCAGCCCAAGCTGACTAATACAGATTTCAGGCTAAGACAGCAACCTAGTTTATAGAAGATGATGATAAAGGAAATTTTAAACTTTTAATGTTCATGGGCCCTGTTCCTGGGTTCCCAGGGAGGCTAGACTTTAACTTTTACCAAAGTCAGAATGACTTCACCAAACTTCGGAGCAGGGGCTCTGTTTCTGCCCTGAGGACACAGTGTTCATCTGCTTTGTTAGCAAATAACCTAAAAGAAACATTTCAAGCTAAAGAGTAAAAATCTCCCTAAATTCTGTTCCCATACCTCATACCTCAGAAGCCTGAAATCTTGTACATACTAAAAGCATACTAAAATATAAAGTTTGCAATTTTCTGGAATGTCTTTCATTATGGTTAATTGTAGCTGTTGATGTAACAAAAAACATATACAACCATGTATTAAACATCCCTTCCCCAAGCACTCTCTTCTTTGTGAAGGTTATGTATCCTGGGAAGATGTCCTCACTTGGGCTGGAAAAAAACTCTCTTCCTTTTTTATTTTTATTTTTTATTTACTTTTGAGAGAGAGAGAGAGAGAGAGAGAGAGAGACAGAGTGTGAGCATGGGAGAGGCAGAGAGAGAGGGAGACACAGAATCCAAAGCAGGCTCCAGGCCCCGAGCTGTTCAGCAGAGAGCTGGATGTGGGGCTCAAACCCATGAACTGCGAGATCGTGACCTGAGCCAAAGTCAGACACTTAACCAACTGAGCCACCCAGGTGCCCCTCTCTTCCTTTTTTTTTTTTTAAAAGAATCCTAGAAGATTCTTTTGGATTGATACAAATTCTTTTGGATTGATACAAATCCTAGAATTTGTATCAAATGTCCACTGTGACTTACAGGCTCTGAACTCCTGAATAAGCAGGAATATGCCCCCACCAGCTCATCCTCAGATCCCACTGAGGTCTCCTGTCTTCCTCACAGGTAGTTGGGAGACTTACATCTATCTGACATGCATCAGCACCTGGGAAGCCAAATTTGTTCCCGAAAACTTAGCCCCAACTGCTGGAATCTTTGCTCCTTCCATCCTGCCCAGTGTCCAGAAACAGTGCACCAGAGACAACTCAAATACCAGTTGCAACTGGAGCCTGCAAAATCCTTAGCTTGTTTAGAAGGAGGAGGACAAGGATGAAGAGGAAGAAGAAAATGAGGTGGAGGAGGGGAGAAGGGAGAAACTGGCTCATGGACATCTGTCATTGGCACACGCGTGATTCCCAAATTACTTACACTCTCTCCTTACTCTACTTATTTATATTGGTTCTCTCTAGGTAGGTTTTGCCTTTGAACATGGAATCCCTCATCTGTGATGATGAGGCAGGGTGTTATGGGCCAGCCCTCTAAATACACCAAAGTAGGACTGTGATTTGGGACTGCCAGGTGGGAAGAGACCCCGTGGGGAGGCCATGGTGTTGTCATGGTAACCAGGAACCTTAAGCTATGTGATCAATGCCCCAAGGACAGATGAAGGGGAGGGCCTGACCCAGGACCTGGGACTCTGGAAGGCTTCAGGGGATGACTGCTTCCCCTTGAGCAAGAGGAGCCCATAAACATATCCTAAGACCAAACTTTTCAAATTCTGAGGACGCCCTTGACAATAGGATGTGCTCATTCACCTGACCCCATACTCCTCTTCAGGGTGTGTTGTAAACCAAATTAGAGTAGGTGGCATTGTAGCCAGCTCTCCTAAAGCACACAACTCAGTATCAAAGAGCAGGTATAATTTGGTCAACTGTGTCAAAGGACAATGGGAAGGCTTCCAGGACCTCAGATCCAGGTGTCTGAAGATGCCAGTTCAAATCTCAACTCTGTCTCCAACCCCTTAATACACACATGGAAGTTAATGGAAATTCTGAGACTGTTTCTCCCTCTGTATCTGGGAATCCACCCCCTTGCAGGGTGGTTTATAAGCTTCAGTGAAATAATAAGTTCACTTCAGCAAACATCTCTTGAGTACACTGGAGTTCATAGCCTAGTGAGGAGGATGAGCAAACAGACCAATAATGGCCAGATGATGTGATTGACCTCACAAAAAGGCAAAGGCAGGGCACTGTGAAGGAAAGGAGGGTGTCCTGGCCTCTACCCAGGTAGACCAGAAAACAAATAATAAATCCCGGAGAAGGAAAGAAAGTGGAAGACATTTGCAAATATTTGTCAAGTAAATCTGATATCTCAGTCAAGGAAGAAGAAGGGAAAAAAGCAGAAAACAAACCTACCTCTGTGACCTGGGGTCAGTCTGGAGCTGGGACGAGGCTGCCATGGTGACACCCCCAGAGAGACACCATCGATTGTCAGGAGACATGCCAGACCCATGGGGGCCACAGCATGGCCAGACTGACAGGGACATTTCTTCACTGTTTGTTCAAGTAGAACACCCTATTCTTCAAAGAAACCAAAGTTCACTTACCTGCAGACAAAAGGTAAGTGAACTCAGACTACAACGTTGCCAGTCCCTCTGCTAACCCCAAGGTGATTCCAAAATGTGACCAATGCTTTCACACCCATCAGAGACTAGACTGGACAGAGGGTCCACAAAGGTGGCAGCATGTATCTGCATGGTGGGGCCAGAGCCTGGCCTTCAACCCTGTGCTTATGCAGGAAACAGATGATGGTCCAGAATCCCAATGATCCAGCAGGTGCACCATTGTCCTTCTGTGATCTAAGTTGTAAAACACATAGAATCTGCAGCTTCTATTCTGTTTATTTTTGAGATGGTATAATGAAAAGTTAAGGCCTGTTGCTCCAGGAAACCTCCACCAGGGCCCTGGATTCCAATCTTCCTAGAAAGTTTCCCCAAACACAACCAGGGAACTTGTCAACTGATGTCCCAGATTCTGAAGTCACCATTTCAGACAACATCACTGTTAAGTGTCACCTAGGACTTGACCAGGAAGCACAAGGTAGAAAAGATGCTTTTAGTTCATGTCAAGACTCAAACGGGAAGCACTGAAACTATTGAAACTATCTCAGTGTGCTGGTCTGCAATAGTGAAGTTTCTCAAGAAAGTAAATTCTGTTTTATCCTCTATGGTTTCTAAAATTCAAGTAAAATAAAAGGGTTATGAGCAAAAAAGCATAATACTTGTGAGATTCCCATATTGAGAGAAGACCCACTAGAGATGAATCAGAGGTGGAAGAAGATCCAGATTTTTCAGCCCACAAGCTAAGTGGATTGGAAAATATTGCACACAACCCCATTTGGGGAAGTGTAGCAGTCAGCATTTAAACCTAGGGCTGACTATCACCATGCCCAGCGTTCAAATCCCAGCTCCCAAATCCCAGCTCTGCCACTTACCTATGTGTGACAACTCTGTACTCCAGCTTCCTTAATATGGGATTATTGATTGGATGAAGTGCAGAAACTGGCATAAACACTCAGTACACCA
The DNA here is from genome assembly GCF_022837055.1 of Prionailurus viverrinus. Lineage (NCBI taxonomy): Eukaryota > Metazoa > Chordata > Mammalia > Carnivora > Felidae > Prionailurus > Prionailurus viverrinus. The sequence continues at coordinate 49,672,910 of NC_062563.1, forward strand.
CCTGTCACTTAAATGTTAGTGATTCACCTCCAAAAACCACCACCAATCAGCACATTTCTCCCTCTTGGGGCAATAATATAGCAATTCATTCCAATAAATATTCCTGATGTGGAGAGTACTGCTTAGATTACAGAAAATCACCACATTTTATTTGAGCTGATTAATGGAAGTAATCATGATGAGTCTCCTTTTGAAATTAAGACTTGTGGGATGTATTTCTATCACAACACTTTGGACATATCTTTATGTCCTTTAGCATTTTCCAACTCGTGTGTCTGTTCTGTAGAAAATATATGGAATTTTCTTCTTTTTGTGGTTTCACTGAAGTTTAACAGGAAGTTAAATTCTTACCTAGATGAAAATTTTAGTCTATGGGACTTGTCCTAATTTTACTTGTAGATGCATAGAAAGGAAAATTTTTATGGAAGATTTTGCACTCTACTTGTTGTGTTTCAGTAAAACATTGCAGGTGAAGCATGCCTTAAGAAAAGAGAAAGAAAGAGAGGGAGAATTCTTTCACTCTACTTCCTGTTTGTTACGATAGGTGCACATATTAGAAAACTTCTCCAGGAAAGAGGGAAGGAGGGATGAATTTAGAGAGATCCAAGATGAGGAAGGAGCAAGGATGAGGGCAGGAGATGGTGTTGGGAAGGACCTTTTGGAAAGGAATGCTTCTGGATGGTTTCCTTAAAATGCAAGGAACTTTAAAATACTCAGTATTCATTTCCATTCATAGTATTTTCCCTCTTTGTCCATTTCTCTCTTTCTCTCTCTCTTTCGAGTATTTTCGAATAACCCAGGGCATTCTAAAGCTTTTTTTTAGTTTATTTATTTATTTTGAGAGATACAGAGAGAACATGAGCAGGGTAGGGGCAGAGAGAGAGAATCCCAAGCAAGCTCCATGTAGTCAAGGCAGAGCCTAATGCGGGACTTCAACCCACGAAAGGAAACCATGAGGTCAAAATCAAGAGTCTGACACTTAACCCACTGAGCAACCCAACTGCTCCAATTTCTTAACTAAATATTAAGTTGAGCTCTGTAAAACTTCCACTTTTGCAAATCAAACAGGAGAGAACAATGGCAATTTCCTCCAATATCGTTCCCTCCAGGTGGAGGGAAGAATCCTCACCCCACCCAGGCACCTGTACCCTCTCCTCTCTACCCTTCCTGCACTACTTGATTCTTCTCCCTGGGATACATCCTGACATCTCCCATCCCAGCTGACACTTAATGTTTAAAGCTTTATTTTCCAGAAATGTCTGTTATACCACTGAGTCTCCCCCTGCTTTTCCTGTTCCCTCCAATTAATCTCTTCTAAGTTTTCTTAAGAACAAAATACCATCTGAATGACCTTCCAGGATGAGAAATGATTATGTTAGCCTTCACGGGGCAGTCTGGCTTTATCTGTGGTTGTCCCTTTGCTACTGTCCAGTTGGGCTCAGATGGCCAAGGGGCCAGAACATGCACCAGGACAGAGAGGACTCCTCACCACAAACTGGAACCAATACCACAAACTGGAATAGGTACATGTTACCTATTAGGACCCCTTATGTTTGCAAGTGACCTTGAAAAGTCCCTGAGGCAGACAATGTTTAGAAAACACACTTCTTCCTTACTGGTGGAGCCGTGATTTTACTTGTCCACACTTCAGCCCCAGCCCCATTCCCCTGACTTTAGCCTATTTCTGAACAATGAAGCACAAGACGGCTACAGGGAGTCCAGGAATGGTCCCTTCTCCTAAAATGTTAACAGTGGGGAAGAATATTCCTTTCTATTCTCTGGGCATTTTCATGAGTGGACTGCAGCCCCTTGAGAGTGCTGAGAGGGTCTGCTCAGAGGTCATGGCCAGGTCAAAGACTTGGGTCTTTGATGACAGGGTCGAACCCCAGGGCAAGAAAAGGTTAACATCATCACTTTCCTTTCTGAAAAAAGAACACAGTAAATGCTCTTTGTTTTGCTTCAAGAAAAATTAGGACAGTTTAATTAAACTAACTAAAAAAGCAAGAGGAAGTGCAACAGATTGATGAGGATTTCTGGGATCCAACTCCTGACTTCTCTTTATGTGAGATAATAAATTATCTTCCTACTTAAGCCAATTTGAATTCTTATTTTCGGTTACTTGCAGCTAAAGTCAATGCAACTGAAAGTCCACTAATCGACACTTCTGTTGTTAGGCAGACACTCTTACAATCTCCCAGACCATGGGCAGTCACCTCACTTTTAGAAGTCACTTTAGAATGGAACTCCATGATAAATCTCTACGCCTGATTTCAATATTTAGCAAAACAACACAAAGGGGCTTTTCCCTACATGTAGCCCAAATCTGCCATGCTCCAGTTCCAGCCTCACTCAGTTCCCAATATTGGGTCCTGGAGACAAGGTTATGTCCTTTCTGCCAATTTTCCTGTGCTTCTGAAACCCATTTGCTTCAAACCATGAAACATGTCCTGGTTCCTAGGCTAGTCTCTTCTACCACATTATTTGCTTTCTTCTTTTCAGAGAAATGTGCCTCATTTCCTGTCCCATTTCAGTGAATCTGAAACACCACTGAAACATAAACCATTATTTTATGTACTGATAAGTAGGAAATCCTCTACCAGGAAAGTTATGACATGCTAACCCTAAGGACTATCCTGATTTTGGAGATGCTAAAATGTGTTTTTAAAATAAAGTTAAAAATAGAACTACCCTTTGATCCAGCAATCGCACTACTAGGTATTTACCTAGAGGATACAAAAATACAGATTCAAAGGGATACACGCACCCCAGTGTTTATAGCAGCATTATCACCAATAACCAAGATATGGAAGCAGTCCAAGTGTCCTTCAATAGATGAATTGATAAAGAAGATGTGGTATATATACAATGGAATATTATTCAGCCATAAAAAAAGAATTAGATCTTGCCATTTGGAACAACATGGATGGAGCTAGAGTATTACGCTAAGTGAAATAAGTCAGTCAGAAAAAGACAAATACCATATGATTTCGTCATATGTGGAATTTAAGAAACAAAACAAAAAATCAAAGGGAAAAAAAAGACAGAGAGAGAGACAAACTAAGAAACAGATTCTTAACTATAGAAAACAAACTGATGTTACCGGGGGCAAGGGATGAAATAGGTGACGGCAATTCAGGAGTGCATCTGTTGTCACGAGCACCTGGTGATGTATGGAAGTGTTGAATCACTATATTGTACACCTGAAACTAATATTACACTGTATGTTAACTAACTGGAATTAAAATAAATTTTTTTTTAATTAAAAACTTTTTAAAAATGTGTGCATCTCAGAATCATTGGAAAAATAGTATTTTATCTTTGCACAGAAGCACCCCCCCAACCCCGAACAAAAAAATCACAAAGGAGATGGAGGAGTGATTCACACCACATTGTTTCCAGCATCCTCCAGAGAAACCTGGCCCAGTAAAAAAGCACTGTGTTGGGTGACATGGCATCTCTTTAGCCATGGTCACAATCCTGAAGATTAGCACACACTAAGCCTGGGCCCTGGTCTTTGGCTGGGCCCACCGGGGGCCTATGTCACTGGAAGTCTCTGAATACCTCTTTGGAGCACCATGATTATGAGTGTGAGGACATCTAAGAGCCAATGTGGAACGTCCAGCATAAACTTTATGATGTAGCTATGTAGTTCATGTTCCCAGCACCTCCCCTCTGAAACTTTCCCTGTGCCTCTAACTTACCCCCTTTATCCATATGTGTGTACATGTGTGTATGTGTGTTATGTGTGCATGTGTTTTCACATGGGGGGAGAGGCATGCAGGTCCAACACATATCAGCAATCCCTGTCCCAAAAATAGTTGTGTTTTCTGAGTGACTGAAGCCACAAGATGTAAAACATGTAGCACTCAGTGTTCAGGTTTCCAACCAGTGCAGAGCACTGGCTTCAGTGAGATAGAGGAGAGTGAAGCCAACTTCAAACAAAACAAGAAGATATGTAGAGACAAAGAATCAATGGAGTCTCTGTCTCTAGTTCCAGTTTTGCTTCACTTAGTTTGAAGCCCAGCCACATTCCTACACTTGGGTCCTGTGATACTTTCCAGGATCCTTAAACTAAAACCTGTGTTTTATTTCACTGGCTTCAGTGAATATTCTGTCTCTTACAACACAAATATCTAAAAAGCATATTAACCATTCCCATGACCCTATAGGATAGTATTATACTGGCACTCATAGACCCAACCTTCCAGAATTACTTGGTCTGTGAACTTAATGTGCTACACTTGGGATTTTGAAGACCCACAGACTGGTGTTTAAACCTTTGAGCTCAGGGACTCTCTCTCTTTCTCTGCTGTATCCCCAGCGTCTGGAACAGTGCCTGGCACAGAGCAGACACTCAGTAGATACCCACTGAATAATGAGCCAGTGGAAGCAGCCACCTGTGCAGGAGAGAGGCTTTTGCCCACTCTAAGTATGAAACACTGGGGGAACATCTGAGCACACATCCCAGCTCTTCCACCCACTTGTGGAAAAAGTAAGACAAGTCACCTCAGCCCCCACGCCATTACACTGTGGACATAAAAGCCTTCTCTATGAGTTACTTTTAACCTCAGTAAGGATGGTCCCTTTAAAGGCCGTTTGTGAACGGTAATATGCTGTGCAAACTGATAATGATGCCAGCTCTAGGACCACATGGATAAGTCACAGCGGTATTTCAAGGATTAGAAACAAAGAATAAATGTCCGAAAGACAGATACAGGACAGATTTTGGTTTAGGAAAAGTTTAGGGAAAAGGCATGACTCTGTCACTAAGAAATATCTTGAAAATCTGTGCTTTAATCAAATAATTGATTGATAGAGTGAAAGCCTGAACCAGTATTGAGGAGGCCGGGGTGTCTGTCACCATCTCACTGGGTAACCTATCAGTGCTTTACTGAGAATCTTTCTATGTCTGGATCGCCAGTGTAAACAGAGAGCTTAAATGAGCTCAGTGGTTTTCTAAGGTTTTTAATAGCAGAACTATGTTTTTAAATAAATCCTTGAATATATAAATGTTGAAATAGGTGGGTACCTTTCCTATGTGAACAATCTATAGCAAATGCTCTAGTTTGGGCAAGGCTGGGGACCCATGACGAACTGTCCCCCAGCCCACCCTCCTCCCAACCTCTTTTGTGTTTCCTTTAGCACCTCTGTAAAACATCAGACCAGGGAACACATCTGAAGTGCCTAGGCAAGATGATCTCCCCAGTGGTGTCTTTCTGCTGCAGAAAATCAGCATATGTGATCCTGACCAGCAGCTTCTCCATTTGCTATTCTGTCCTGTACCATAGACTCAGTCCTCCACTTCTTTGGAAATGTGCCTTTTATAGCCCTTGTTTAAATGAGGCAACTTGAAAATATGCGTAAAATCAAAAGTTAATAATCAAATCCTCTCCAGAAACCATCCTGCTTGATAGGCAAGGAGCCTTAGCTCAGGGACTGCATAGACAATTGTTGGGTTTTCCTTTTTGAAATCACACATGGTGCAGCCACAGGAGCCCAAGGTGATCCACTTCCCTACTCAGAAACTAGTCCAGCCATCTGCTAACACCATCTGGACACGAGGGCTTCCCAGAACACATGGGTGCTCTGGGCCCTTATCAACGTGCAACATTGCACTTCTATTGGACAAGCCATCCTGCCAGTTCTGTTTTAGAGCATGTATATTTGTCATTTTAGGCTGGCTTAGTTGGGGGGGGGTGGAGGATCCCTGCTTCTTTATTATTATTGTTGAAGCTGTATCCACCTAAATCTTCATGCCTACTGTCGGTTTATCTTCCCCAAGATTCAAAATATAAGTGTTAATCCACTCAGCCTTGGGGATCATTCTCATAGCTGGCCCTTAACCTATGTCACTGTGGCAGGGAAAGGGGTTGGGCAGTAATTAGAAAAGAGATGACCAGTCTCTTCCAAGACTGGACCAGCGTTGCTTTTTTTACTCTTTCTGGGGCCAAAACAGACAGGTGTGACCCAAGCAGGACAGTGTGGGACAAAGCAGGCAACAAGCAGTTCAGTGGGCCAGGACCCCATCTTCCTGCACCAGCACTTATTTCCCACAACTAGCCAACAGCATAACCAGAAGAAACCTGAAAGGACAGTTGGGAGACCGAGGCTCAGAGAGGGAGAACCCTGCCCAAGGCCACAAAGCCCACTCAGTCAAGACAGAAACAAGGCAAGACTCCTGGCCTCTGGGTTAGATCTTTTATAGCTCTGTGCTCAGAAAACAAGCTACTATAATAGGTTCAGAGATGAATGGTGAGCCCTGAGTCAAGCTCAGGCCAATGGTGTGATCACAAGGGTATTTCAACTGAAGCCCCTGGTCACTTCCAGCCTGGTAACATCCTTGGCCATACATGGGACTGAGGCCTAGAGGTCTGTCCTCACCCTGCTTCCTATCTCCTGGTTCCCTCACTAGCCCAGCCCACAGTTAAACACTTTAAAGCTGACCCTTATTGTCCCTGTCTCTGCAGTCATGGGCTTTAGAATCCAAAGGTCCTAGTTCAAATGCACACTCCTTCACTAACCAGCTATCAGGGTAACTTTGGGCTCATTATCTAACTGTGCTCAGTCTCAGTTTCTTCATCTGTGAATTGGAGACAACGCAGCCATCCTTACAGGCCAAGCCTAGTTCATGGGACCCAGGAAATTCCCCTGTTTTCTCTCCAATGAGGGCGCTTCCCCATTCCTTCCAGGCCTCTGGAGAGAACAAAGGAGCACCCCCTGGGATTCAGAGGTGTGGGGAGGAAGGTCCTGTGTGCTGGGGTACTTTGGTTAAAAAAACAAGCAGGGAGAAGAAAACTGAACGTGGACATAGATTTATGTGGCTCTCACCCCACCTGTCTGTGCTCTGGGAGCTTCTTTTAGCACCACTTTCGTTGCTAGAATCAGGAATTCCAACAGGGCTAGAAACTTCTGCCCTGCCTCTCTCTGGCTTCCTAGTGGGCCCCCCCAAAAGCCTCAACTACATCTCTCTCTCCTCGAGGGGTCCTTTTTTCCTTATTTTAATCAGATGGCTCTGACTTTTGAATCATTTGTGCACCTCCACAGGTTCACACAAGACTCTGTGAAGCACAGACACGTGAAAAGTCTGGTTCTGCTGGATACAAACAGGAAACAGAACCAGAATAGATGCTTCCTTGGTAAGGGGTGTAGGTGGGAAGGAGTCCCTGGTTCATACCACACAAATTCATTCCTGGGTATGGTAGGCTGTGGGGTCACTCTGGTCTCAGAATTAAGACACAGAACAGAGGCCTCAGAGAGTGGACAAAGTATCCAACACAGCTAGAGAGATGTGACAAGTCAACAGCCATCTCCAAGAGTAAGGGCAGAAATCAGAGTGGCTGCAGGACAAGAGACTTAGTTTACCAAGCAAATTATGCCCTGAGTCTCTCCAGCAATTGTGCTACATTGTGCTGCCACATAAGGAGGTTTTGATCAAACTCCACTAGAGACTTGGTTAAAACAGTTTCCTGGACTTTAGCCCAGAGCCTCAGACCCAGCAGATCTGGGATGGGCTCCCAAAGTCTGTATTTCTAACAAGTGTCCTAGTGTTGCTGATGTTGCCCTTCCAGGGACCACCCATTTGAGAACTGCTGGACAACAGGAAACATGCTCATAGACCAAACCTGGCCCACTGCTCATCACTGCTTGTGATTGCTACTCTTCGCTTAATCGTCAGTCTTCCTGACCAGAGTGAAAACTCCATGAGTGTTTATACAGGTCTTGAACCTTAGGAGGTGACTCCACACACTGTTGAATGATCCCAACATCTGGGTACTGGGGGTTGGTTGCATTCCAGAAGACAAACTCAGCATATACAAAAAGTGAATATTTACTGAGCGGTAACCAAGTGCCAAGCATGCTACATGAGCCATCTCTTTAAGTCCTCTAGCAATCTATGCAGTACTTATTACCAATGCTGTTTTCACAGATGAATAAGGAACTGCGGCTCAGAAAGATTAAGTAATTTGACCAAGGTCACACAACCATGAGGGAGCAGAATTAGAACTGAATCTCATAGTCTAATATTCAAGTCAGTGTTCATGGCCCTTACAGATATACAAGAGACTCACCAAGACTCTCCAAGCCCCTCTCTCCTCTATCCTTCTCCTGAGAAGATTTCTCTGAGCTCCATGCCACCCACATCCCAGGTAGAATTCACTGCCATCCCCTTTGATGGGAGTTTCAGACTCTGAAATAAGTAGAGTGATGATGGAGGAAGGCAGAGGTGATGATGGAGGGAGCCAGGAGAATGATGGAGGGAGACAGGGGTATGATGGAGACAGGGGTGATGATGGAGGGAGGATTTAGATGGAACAAGGCATGGGAAATCATGGTGGGAGGCAGACAATGGCAATCATGGGAGCAGACAAATGCTGAAGATGGAAGCAAAAAGGAAGGAGAAATAGTGGAGAGAAGCAAGCAGTTGATAGGCCTGAAGGAACCTGGTAGTTTATGTTGTAATACTGGCACATTGTTTCAAATATCAGGCCTGCCATTGTAGGGCTTTCAGCATGGAAGCAGTATCAGACACATGTTTTCAAGATTGTGTGAGCCTGAGTCTCCAAAAGCAGAGTCTAAGTCAAGGGCGTATGGGGCTGTGACCCCAGGAGCAGGTGTGAGGGACAGGGAAAGGGGAATGTCTGCTCATGGGTGCCTTACTGGGCTGGTCTCAGCTAATGCCCACTGTCACTCAATCTGGGGGCACTGAGTGAGAAACACCTGACACTCCTCAGAACACCCTCAGGAGGACCAAAGGAAGAACCATCTACCCATTCACTCCCTTGAAGGTTGACTGATCTTCACACCCAGATGGGATGTGTAGGTGCCACAGGGATCCAGTTATCCCACACCAAGATATCAGGGAAGGGCTAAACAAGAAACAAGAGAAGTAAGGCCATTTCAGGTTTTACAAAGCTGGTTGAAGCCTGTGTGGGACTGGTCATTGCAGCTGCATCTCCAGTAAAAGAGAGGGCTTAAAAGATCTGAGGGGCACCCAAAACTGTCCGATCCAGAAACCAGCAGGGACATGTAGAGTGGGCACAGGTAAAGGAGAGAGCCCAGGCACCACCTTTCACCTGGAAGGACACTGAGTGGGTGGATGGGTAGGTAGTGGGTATCGATGCATTGGATGAATGCATGGATGGATGGATGGATGGATCAATGGATGGATGGATGGATCAATGGATTGATGGATTGATGGACTAATGGTTGGATGGATAGTTAGAGGTTCCACAAGGCATTTTAGAAGCATCTAAGAATAGCCTTAGGTCAAAGAGGAGAGAATAACTGTCCCAGCTGCAAATAGGTCTTAAAAAAAAAAAAAACAAAAATAGCTGAACAAAAAGGTACAGAGAGAACTAAGACTAAAATTTCTCCAACTTTTGATGCTAAAATATTTCCCCAAACTTTCCTTGCTGTCTATACAAAGTGACCACTAATTTCTGTTCCCCATCTACTCATTTAATGAGAAACAGAACCCAGGCTAGGATAAAATGTAAAAAAAAAAAAAAATGGTGAGTGAACACCAGGAGGGCTTCAATGCCATTAGTGATCAGGAAATGCAAATTAAAACCACAGTGAGATACCACCACACACCACTAGACCAGCAAAGAGAATGAAACTTGGTATCATCACATGCTAGCAAAGGTGCAGATCAAGGACTCTTGTGTGAGTGGCCATGCATGACAACAGAACGGTGCTGAAAACTATTTGACAAAGTCAAACCTATGTCTCAGCTACAACCTAATGCTCCACACTTGGAGAAGTAAAAACTCATGTCCATAAACAGACCTGCACAAAGATTCACAGTCCCCACCCATAACCATGAAACTTGGAAATCACCCAACAATGCAACAATATGAATAAACTAATGGTGATCTGTTCAAATCTTGGAATACTACTCAGTCCCAGAAATAAGGGGATTCTGAAACCGGTCCAAGCATGGATGAGTCAACAAAACAGTATATGGAAAAGAGGGACGAGACACACCAAAAAGGTACATGCTGTACATGGAGTTAAACAACAGGCAAAAGCAATCTGTGCTGAAAGATCAGAATGTGTTACCTGGAGTGGAGAGCAGCTTTAGGAGATTGAGTGGGAAAGGTTACAAGGAAAATTCCTAGACTGGGGAAAATGCCCTAAATGTGTCTAGATGATGGTTACACAGGTGTATAGAATTACAAGAACTCACCAAATGGAAACTTAAGATCTGTGTATTTTATTTTGTGTAACTTATACCTAAATAAAAGACAACATAAATATGGACATCTGACTGATAATAACCACTCCCTTTCATAGGCACAGACATTCCCAAAGCCTTTTGAATGTGTCCTTCTGACAAGGGAGATGCAGACAGGGAATTTTGTCTTGGTATTCACTGAGCTATCCCAGATCCTAGAATAGCACCTTGATTTGTTGTGTGAATAAATGAAGTCATTATCAACCACATTCCACAGATTCAGTCATTAAATATTTGCTGTGAGCTCAGATAAAATATTTCCCCACAATCCCAAAGCTCGAGGGTTAGGCATAAGCTTGACCCCACCACCCTGCCCTGAGCAGCCCCCTTGCATGGCTGAGGGACCACCCCCTTCAGTTGCCAGAAAGCTGCCAACAACAAAACATTTCTGGTCCCCTTAGTAATGACTTTCTGGAAATCCTGAACCCTAAGCAATTGTGCTGGCAATGTTGCTGGCAAATCTCCTTCCCTCTGATCATGAATCTCATCTAAATGCTAAACTGGAGTCCCAGGGACAAACGGCAGCTGAAACATAGAGCCCCCCACCCAGGGATGCATAAGACCCAAGGTTCTGGGACCTGGCAGTCAGTTCTGTTAGGAAAGAAAAGGCACAGGCCAAGGACCTCCATGTGTCCCTGTCACCTCTGATTTCCACCCACCTCACTGAAGTGCCTCCCAGCTTGTCTCCTCCATCATCCAAGGTGGGAGACACAGATGATGTAGGAAGACAATCCTGGGGATGCAAACCCACCAGGCCAGAGGGGAATACACAGCCACCCCTCCTATGGCTCCAGTCAAGTCCAATGCTGGCCCACAGGCACACTCCTGAAGCCCAGGTCTCTGCCGGATCCCATGTGCCAGGTTCTTTGGACCCTCCCTTCTAGCTGTTTGGAACATCATGAGTACTGTCAGCCCCTCTCAGGTGCTCTGAGGACCCTCCCCCTGCCAGACGGACCAGAACAAGCCACAATCCTTTCTGAAGGCAGACACTGGCCAGGCCCAGACCCAATCAGACCTATAGCTCTGGCTTCTAGCCTGGGAGGCTTGGAAGTCCCACTGAGCCCCACTCACCTCCCCAGGGAGATCAGAGCAGAGCAGTTTTGAGCATCTCATCCTATTAGATGATGCTTGAAGACAGATTTTCAATAAGCCAACATTTTGGTGCATTTTACAAAATTCAGAGAAATTAGCATCATTACCTTTGTTTTGTTCCCCAAATCCTGAATGGAGGCTGCTTCCCACATCGTTGCATCAGAAAATCAACCACAGAGAGTTAAGCACCTCTGTGAATCTGGGAAGAACCCCTGTCATCAGTGCTTTGTCCCAAAGTCGCCCCTACATACCCCATCAGTAGTGACTTGTGCCTAAATACCCCAGAAACCCTGGGGTGGAATCTCCACTGCACTGGAAAAGAATAAAAGGCAGCGCTCATGCATCTGTTTATCTGCCCAAAGAACATTTGTTGAACACCTACTATGTAGTGTATTTAACCCATATGGCCAGGGCACCCATAGTGTCTGCTAAGAAAGGCCTCTCCAATGTGGTGACATGAGGATGGACACTTGAGTTAGGAGAAGGAGTCAGACATAGAGAGAAACAGGGAAAAGGCACAGGAAGAAAATAGCATGATTGCCCCCAGTGGGAACACACTCAGCTTGTGAAGAAACATCCATGCCTGTGGGGCTGAGCCTGTGAGCAGGAGGAAAGGGAATTGGCATGGGGCTGAGGGTGGGCAATGCTGGATCACATAGGACCTGATGCTCTCATTGAGAGGTTGTAAGATTGAACATTGAGCATAGTAGGATAGTGAATCAATGGATTTGTGGTTTGCTTAACTCAGTCTTGGCTGCAGAGAGAGGATAGGAAGGACAGAGATGTGGCTACAGAGGGAGAAGCAAGGACAGAAATGTGGGTACTATTACAGCACTCTCAAGAGAGACCTAGTGGCTTGGACGCTGGGAAGGCACTGGCAGGAACAAGAGGAAGGGTCAGGTAAAAGAGGGATTCTGAAGGCAGCATTCAGGGAAATGCTCATGGATCCAGGGAGTGGTGAGGACAGTGTGAAGAAATCAAGGCTGACTCCCAGGCTTTTGACATGAAATACTGGATAATCAGTAGTGCCTCATATTAAGATGAGGAAGCTTATGGCAGAAGCAAGAATGAGGCTTGGGAGAGAAGGAGGTGTGGTAAAACAGAGACTTAGGTTCAAGAAGCTGGTCAGACAGCAAGCAAGGTGCTGAACAAGCAGCAGATGCAGGCTGACTCTGGGAATGGGATGACCATGGTGTGAGATATACCAACATCCAGAGGATATTTGCAACAAAGAAAAACCACAAAGTTAAACTATCCAGTGTGTGAAGGAGGATAGGAGAGCTGAGGACTGAGCCCTGGGCAGGAGTCAACAGAGGAGAGCAGTAAGAAGAGGCTGGGGAGGTAAGAGGGAACCCAACATTTTCAGAAGAAAGGGGAGGGGAAAATGCTGGCTTTGGGAATTGGGCAACAAGTCTTGGAATGAGGACTACCCAGAGTATTTGGAGGTGGAGGTGGTAGGTGACTTGACCTGAGTGCTTTCTGCAGGGGAGTGTGGGTAAAGCCTGGTTGCACAGTTACAGGTAGGTTGGGAAGTAAGGAAGTGGACATGAGCAGAACAGACAAGTGGTCAAAGGAATTTTCCTTAGAAAACAGAAAAATTGGCCATGGGGGATGTAGGACTCAAGGGATTATTTTCAATATGAGTGATGCTCAAGGCTGATGAGAATGATCCAAAATGGAAGGGGAACTGATGGTGTAGGAGGGTGGAGGGCATAGGGCACAAACTTTGAGGATCTGAGGAGGGCAGGGGTCCAGTTAGCACTGCAAGCACCCTAATGCTTGCAGTAGGGGTAAGGTAAGAGGGTCAAAGGTGGGGCCATCTTGGCAAGCTTAGAGCACTGGTAGGGGTGGTGTGCAGTGGACACACAGCTGGAAAGGAGGCAGGCAAGGGCAAGGGCAAGCATCAGAAATGAACTTTGACCAATAGAAACAGGGTACCAGATTTATCAGAAGGAAGATTTCCTCAACAGCCGTCCTTTCCTTTCTTCTTGCCTCCTGCCTTCCTTCCACTTACTGGGGGCATGTCTATCCTGTGATACAGGATAGACAACAAGAGATGACCCTCTTCTACAGGGACCATCCTGTAACAAAGAACAGAAGTTAGCCCAGTTCTCTATTACTCTTTCTTCATCTGTCACTATAGGCTGGTGGTCTCTTCAAAGCTGCCATGCTTTGTTGGCCACAGTCCACCAGTGCATCTGAAATGATACATCCCCCAGCAAACCCCTACTTTAAGTTTGCAGGTATTTTTTCGTACTTCAAATTTAACTTGTAGTTATTGTACAATGTTTATAAAATAGGAACAATACAAAAGAAGATAACAAAAATCCTGTGTATTTCTACCACCTAGAGATATTCCTACATACACATATCTGTGATTAGTTTGGTTTATATTCATCATTTTTACGCATACAAAGATGTTCGCTTTTTTATAAAAATTGAACAATACTATATATACTGGTTCATAACTGTTTTCACTTAAAAATATTTCATGTCTCTCATTTCAAGTCATTTACTGTCCTTCAACATCATTTTTGATGGACATGCCACTCAGTGGATGCAACATCATGGATAGAGAGATGCTTGTTCAGTTGTGAAATTCTAGGGTTAGAGGCCACATTGCACACATCCTGCTACTTACTGGCTGCCTTCAGTGGTCTGTGCCTCAGTTTTTTCAACTGTAAGATGGGGATAATGATGGTACCTACCTCATAAGGTTGTGGTAGAGGTTAAAAGGGAGAAAGTACGTAAAGTGCCTAGTGGGACGTAAGAACCATCAGCTAATAACAATTTATTTCCTCCCTGTTGGGCACTTATTTTCTTTCCAATTTTCTATACACAAAGCTTCAGTGAAAATAATATCCCAATCATTTTGCTTATTCTAAAATATTTCCTAAAGATACATTCTTAGAAGTGGAAAATTTTCTTATACAAATTGCAAAATTACCTTCCAGAAGGAGCCTTCCAAGTTATGTTCCAAACTGCAAGATGAGAAGTCCCCATACCTGTGCAAAACTGCATGTATGTGTTTATATTTTTATAAAGCTTTCCAATTTCCAGACCAAAAATACTACCTCATTTTTGCCATCCTTTTTTTATTAACAGTTAATATTTTCACTATGAGTTGACTGTTGTAATCTACACTGTGCATTACCTGTTTATGGCTTTATTCCACTTTTCAGTGTTCATCTTTCTTCTTAACATGTGAACATTTCTTATATACTACAAATATTAACCATTTGACTACAAATATTGACCATTTGTAAGATAACCATGTACGTGATTTATTGTCCAAATCAGGGCACTTTCAAAAGTGAAAGGGTTGCAGTCGATAATTAGGCAGGGGTAAATCAGAACTCTCCAGAGGTACAGTACATCTAACCATCTGCTACTTGTTGCAAACATTTTTCTTATTTTGCCTTTTGCCTTTCAATTTTGTTTAAAGTGCTTTTGAAGTGCAAAGATTAGAATATTTGTGGAGTCAAACCCCTCTTTTTATACCTTCTGTGTTTCATATGTTGCTTGGAAAGCTCTTCCTAAAGCAAGAAATTCAGGACTCTAACCTTGACGTTTCCAGGTGGTCTCTGTCCATTCCTGAAGGTCCACTCAGGTCTGTTTCAGGGTCCTAGACTCTGGGTCCCATAGGGACTGACCAGCTTCCCCAGAAGAACATACCCTGTTTAAAGCCAGGTGGTACCATGTCAGAAGGGGAGATCCAGACTCCTAACCAAAATCTCTCAGTGTCTGTGTTTGGCAACTAATTAAAGTTTTTTTAATATGAAATTTTTGTCAAATTGGTTTCCATACATCACCTAGTGCTCATCCCAGCAGGTACCCTCCTCAATGTCCATCACCCACTTTCCCCTCCCTCCCAACCCCCATAAACACTCAGTTTATTCTCAGTTTTTAAGATAAACACTCTGTCGGTAAAAAACAGAAACACAGAGCACTTGTGCACATCATGTTTGGTCCACGAGCAAACCTCAATGAGCAATCTCAATGCTTCTGGTTCTATGATACTTTCCCTGACTATCCTAACCTATCCCCTGTTTTATTACAGTAATTTTCTGTGCTATCCTGAGTCAATGAATACATTTCTGTCTTTAGTGATTACATAAGACTGGTATTATTTTATTATCAATGTAGTCTGACCATGGGCTTCACCATGAGACATTGTTGATACCCAGACTACTGGCTGTTGGTTTAACATCTGAAATGTGGCTATTTTTAGCCTAGTGCTGAGATCCAGGTGGTAGATAAGGAGCCCATATTTCTAACCAGCCACAGCAGCTCCATGAGACTTGCTGGATTACTTTCCCAGTACAAGCAGTGGTGTCAATAGTACCATTGGTAAGTCAGCAGACCAGAGATTGTGAGGAGCAAAGTCAGCTCAGGAATGAAAACTATGGCCATCACCACATCTGTCCCTTGTTCTGACCAACTGAGGCTTGCAGCTGTGCCATTAGCAGACTGTGTTGAGTGCCCTGATGTGTACCATGATCTCCTCTACAGGAAGCTGGAAAACAGTGTGGAGTTTCCTCAAAAAAATTAAAAATAGAACTACCCTATGACTCACCAATAGCACTACTAGGAATTTACCCAAGGAATACAGGAGTGCTGGTGCATAGGGGCACATGTACCCAATGTTTATAGCAGCACTTTCAACAATAGCTAAATTATGGAAAGATCCTAAATGTCAATCAACTGATAAATGGATAAAGAAGATGTGGTTTATATATACAATGGAATACTACTTGGCTACAAGAAAGAATGAAATCTGGCCATTTTCAGCAACGTGGATGGAACTGGAAGGTATCATCCTAAGTGAAATAAGTCAGTCAGAGAAAGACAGATACTATATGTTTTCACTCATGTGGATCTTGAGAAATGTAACAGAAGACCATGAGGGAGGGGAAGGGGAAAAAAAAGTTACAGAGAGGGAGGCAGGCAAACTATAAGAGACTCTTAAGGACTGAGAACAAACTAAGGGTAGATGGGGAGTGGGGGAGAGGGAAAGTGGGTGATGGGCATTGAGGAGGGTACTTGGGATGAGCACTGGGTGTTGTATTGAAACCAATTTGACAATAAATTATATTTAAAAAATAAAAAAAAAACGTAAATGAGTTGAAGAGAACTGAAAGTTGTTCCTCTATGATGTCATTGAAGCCAAGTATACCAGCAATTCAGAAAGGATCTCCCTCCTTACTACATCACCCAAACTAATTGCATGAGGTTTTGGAAAATGAACTACTGAGTTCCTGTCCACTGTCTCAAGCCAGTATCTTGGAGACAGCAACCAGAGTCTGAGAGCTCGTTCTATGCATATGTACAGGAGAAGTCCCCGCCTGGCAGCTCATCGAAAGCTAACTTTTCATGGATTTCATGGTAGGGAGCATCACGTGGAGCATCTCTTGCTCTCAGGTAAACACTCCAGCATGGCCTCTCTCTCTCTCTCTCTCCCATAGGTACCTGCAGCTTCCCAGAGTCACCCCAGCACCAAACTCCAGAGGCCAATCCATACTCTGCTTCGAACAGAGTTTCTTGCTGTGGTATGGGGAGCACAATCCTCATCCCAGGCTGAAAGTCCCCTGGTTCTTGCTCAGGGAACCACAAAGAGGAGTCAAGCTATAAACTTCCCACTCAAAAACCTCTCACCTGCTTCTCATTCATCTCTTTTTGTCAATGGTGTCTTTATCATATTTGACTTCCAGAGCAGAACATTCTTTAAAACCCACTTACCTGTACAATAAAAATATTTTCAATAGTAAGCAATACTGCAGAGCTACAGAAATAAAGGCGGTGTGGTATTGGCACAGGACATCACATATATCAGTGGAACAAAATAGTCCAGAAACAGCCCACACATATATGAGTATCGACAAAAGTGCTTAATCATCCAATAGGGAAAGGGTAGTCTCCTCAACCAGTGGTCCTGGAACAAGTGGACAACCATGTCAATAAATTAAACTTCAACCTGTACCTTGCACCATCTATAAAAACTAACTCAAAATGAACCATAAATCTATATGTAAAAGATAAAAGTATAAAACTTCTGTAAGAAAATTGAGGAGAAAAATCTGCCATCTTGGTTTAGAAGGCAAGTTCTCAGCAAGGATGACTAAAACATGATCCGTAAAAGGAAAAAAAAATGATAACTTCTGTTTTTCAAAAAGATACCATTAATATAACCAAAAGCTATATCAGCAAATATTGGCTGAAAAAGGGCTGCATATCTGATAAAGGACTTGTATCTGAAATACATAAAGATCTCTCAAAACTTAAGAAGACAAACAACCCAACGTAAAAATGTAGGAAAAGATTTGAACAGGCACTTCATTTAAGTAGAGATAAGGTAGAGATAAGGATGATAAATAAGCACAGGAAAATGTTCTCAGCAGCATTAGGCATCAGGGAAATGCAAATCAAAACTCCGATGAGTTAGATGAGTTACCACCTCACACTACATTAGGATCCCTGAAAGTAAGAACCCTCACAGTGAGAAGCACTGGCAAGGGTAGGGGGCAACGAAAACTCATACAAGGCTGGCACGAATGCACAACAGCACCTTTTGGGGGAAAGTTTGGCAGTTCCTTACAAAGTTAAGCATATATTTTTACCAGACAATCCAACAATCTCACTCCTAGTTATACACCCAAGAGAACTCTATATGCCTTCAAAGGAAGAGTTTTACTTTATGCAAATTATACTTCAATAAACTTCACTTGAAAAGTAAACACTCATATAATAATCAGTAATGATTATTTTCTTGATATGTTCCTTGGATTTAAAATGATTAACAATTTTAAAAGAAGCAAAAATTTCTACTATATTGTTCAAACTCAGCACAATATTTCATATAAGAACTGACATTTTCAATTACCAATAAAAAAACTCAAAAAGAAATCTCTATTTCACTGTTGTAATTTTTTTTAATCTTTATTTCTAAGAGAGAGAGAGCAGGGGATCAACAGAGAGAGAGAGAGACACAGAATCTGAAGCAGGCTCCAGGCTCTGAACTGTCAGCACAGAGCCCAACACAGGGCTCAAACTCATGAACTGTGAGATCATGAGTTGAGCTGAAGTCAGATGCTCAATGTACTGAGCCACCCAGGTGCCCCTCACTGTTTTAAATTTTAAACATAAATCTAAACTCTGAGTGGTCATACCACCAAGTGACCACATGACAGAAGTGAAGTAATTCAAGTCCTACTCATTCATCTTTACAAACACTTTGCTATAGTGTTAATTTTATAATTTACTGTTTAGAATCTGCAGGAATACAGAAGCCCACAGGCTTTGAAGACATGAACTGCACCTGAATCAGGCTCAAATGACTGAACATTTGTGACCTGACTCTCAAAACAAAAGCACGGAGCTAAATCTAGGTGTGCTGGGAGCTGCCTCCATTGCTGAGAGTTCTGCCCCATAGAATGTGATGCTTGTGAAGGGCAAGTGATAGATACATGCTAATCTAAAACATTTATATAATACTTAGAGCATCCATATATACATAGATAACATAGATAATGTATTACATAATATATATAACTTACATATTCTATATAATATATATTGTACCTTTAATTGATACAACAACAATCAAAGCAGTTGTTTAGAACTCAGATGAGCAAGGGCTTTTTCCAGGGACTAATATTTTATCACTAATGCTTAGTATTGCCAGTGCAGGGTCGTAGTAAAAGCAGCCAGACTTTAGGCAGGTATATTACTGTTGTGCAGTTCTCTGCAGATAAAGCCCCTTGTTGGCAGCACGGTAGGTGTACCCTCACTGCAGCCTACAGATTGGGAGCCATCCTTCACTCCCCCCAAGTCCCCAGGCCTCGCCCTCTCAGCAGATGACTTTCTTCTCAGAAATGACACCCAAAGCTGCCCCCCTCCCACCAACTCTAACCACTCCATCCCAAGTTCTAATGTTGAATAATTGTCCATGGAGGCTCTGTCAGAACTTCCAGTGCTCTGCATCTAAGACCAGATGAGGCCCCTTTCCCTCAACCACTTCTGCTCGCTGCCACTCTTCCCCATTAACCCAAGTGGACACTTCACACAAATGTTTTTATTCTCCCTCCCACCGGTGGCCACTGGATTCTGTCAACAAGTCCTGTGAGGACTCTAGTAACAGTCTTCATACCCACCCCTTTTCTGCTTCCACACCCCCACAGAACTCAGACATCTCTGAATCCCAGCCAGCTGGGCCCAAGCCTCAGGGGCCCCAAGGCCCTTGGGAAATGCAAACTGCTCTGTGTTCTCAATGAAAACCCTGAAATTTTAAAAGACCCATGGTCATCTCTATGTGTTTCACAGAGCTGGAGGCAGAGACAAGATGAAAAGTGCTCCCAAAGCACATTGTTCTAGTGTTGACTGCCTTGAGTGAGTCTCTCAGGAAAGACCTGCAGGAGGTGATGGAGGTGGCATCTGGACAGAACCAAGGACGTTTGTACCCCTGGAAACCAGCACACAGCTAATGGGACCATTATCCAGGACAGAGAAGGACCACAGGTGCATTCCATGTGCAGATGGATGGCTTTCTCTCTGAACACAGAATATGCCCTGCTGATTCTGCCCTCCTGGAATCTCTCCCCATCCCACCCCACCACCCAGCATCCAGTTTCTCTCCACCATTCTCAGTGAGTTTGCACCTTTTCTCTGAAGTCTATTCTCACAAATGACCTTCTGAGCCATAGTGATAGAGCAGGTTCATCATCAATGCCAGGGCCCAGGGCCACTGGGTGGCCAAGTTGGGAAGTAACAAAGTCCTCCTGCCTATAGGCCCCAGCTCATTCAAGCCTGGATTCTGTCGAGAACCTCTCCTACTCCCTGACACTGACACTTCCCTCTCTGTGTTGCCTATCGAGTGTGTGTAGCAAAGACTAAGTCACCTATTGCCCCAGATCCTTCTGCAGTAACCTGTCAGTGACAAACATCAATTAAATAGTGTCCACTGATGAGGAGGCATTCCAATAAATAAATGTCTAATGGTGAGATTTCAGAAGCGAGCAGATTCTGTCCCAGTCCCCACACAGTGCAGCAGTCACTTGCTAACTATGGAGGTACGAGGCAAGAAGCCAAAAGAGTATGCCTCAAAAAGGACTTGAGGCCTGGGGCCAATCCCACTCCATCTATGCACCTCAGTTTCCTCATCTGTAAAATGAGAGGAACAGAGCTGGAGGTCTCTGAGAGCTTTCCGTGTTCCAGGGTTAAACATTTTGCCAGATCTGCTATTCCAAGTTAATTAAGGCAAAACCACTTTATGCAAAATGCATAAAGTCATCATGCAGCTAACTTTTCTACTCAATTATCTCAAGCGTCCATTTTTACTCACCTGATTCAAGAAACTCACTATTTGGTTTTCTACAAGCACACAATTTGAGATGTGTGGAAAAGCTTAGCTTCTGAGTAAAGATGCTTGAGATTATTATGCTAAAAATATCAGAAATTCAAGAAAATGACCTGGGACAGCCCTGGAGCATGTCCCAAGGTTCTCTGGTGCCACTGAAGTCTGGGTACACCTTTCCTCTCTACCTCTCCTTCTTCCCAAATATGGCTCTTAAATAGTGGAGTGAGTGGTTGTCAATTCCTAAAAGACCTCTTCTGAAGTCCTTCCCTGCCTGCTGCTAGGGCCATATGTCCATCAAGAGCTCAGTCATTCATGCAGCAGGTCCCAGTTTAGTGGGCAGCATCAGTGGCTTTGTGAGGGGGACAACCATCATCACCATCTTCACCTTAGAAAGAAGGAAAAAGGAAATGTTTCACCCCAAGGGGGTGGTGAGTGGCCCTGCCCCTCTGCCAGGTCCAAGTGGACAGAGCATGAGGTGAGCAGATGGGTGGGCCAGTGGGGCCACCTGATGGGGGTAAAAGGGACCCTTCCCAGAAATGGCAGGCTAAGGATCCAGACAAGCACACCTGCTTCACATTTCTAACTAAATTCATTTTTGGACTTGTCTACACATCTTATGTTCCCCAAACATACAGAGAGAAGACTTGTTTAGACCTGATTGATAGCTTTTTAACCTGCTAACTAACCACCAGGAGATATTCCTTGTCAACAAAACTTTTACTTGACACTGACTAATGTAAAACAATTGAGCTGTTAAATACAGAAGACAGTTATATCTCCATAGCCCTTGGTTCTAACAGCCATGCTGGCCTCACAGAAGTTCTGAGCCATTTACACCAGGATCTTCCATAACCAGAGCAGATTGAGTGGCAGACAAACTCAGAGTGTCTAGTTTTCTCCCATACCTGGGGAGGTGAGTCTTTTGGAGCATCTTAATAACTCAGAACCTCTTTTGCTATTGTGGAATTGCTCAAATCGGTACTCCTACATGTCACCCCTGCACACATTTTGCCCCTTCTAGTTTGTGTATCAGTTTTTGACAAAGTGATGTTGAAGATAATGAAATAAAAGTTTTTAATCACTTTTATTATTTTTCTAAATTCTTCACCATCCTTCACAAATAACAAAGGAATTGTCTTGTGATCTGATTTAGACATCCTCACATAGAGAGCGGGTCTTTCTGCCATAGTTTTCTCTTTCTGAAGAAAATGGGCATGTTAGCTTCCTTCCAACTTTGGAGTTATCCAAGAGACATGATGGGTAAAAACACCTGGGAATAAGACTGGGTGCATCAAGTACAGCCAATGGCACACAAACTGTGACTTCAGTTGACACACTCATCGGGCAACATCATTATAATATAGACTTCCTTTCAAGCAAGTGGAATCTATGTGCCTTGGGGGAATAACTGCAAGATTTTGAGATGTAGGTAGGTGAATTCCCGTGGGTAAGGGCCACAGCCAAAGAAGATGCAATGGGGCCCAACCCCAGCAGACTGGAGGGGGCCACTCAAGCTTCACCCACTCCTTGTCCCTGGCCCTGTTCCAGTCAACACTTATCAACAGCCTGCAGGTAGTCAGCTGCAGAAGACCCCACCATGGCACAGTGTATATATGGGGCAGTAAATCAGACAGGTCCTCATAGGCTAGTTGTTGGACCAAATTTAACCAGATATGAGCTCCTGACCTTAGAATTCAAAGGATCAGGTCATTTAGAAATGAGATGGAAGAGATTTATGTTACAAGGAGTTCTGGTGAAAAAGTCCTACATTTTAGCTCACCACAAGCTTAATGTGAACCAACATTATGACATGGCTATTAATAAATATTAATTAATAAGATAGGACCTCTTCAGAGGGCATACAATGGATTTCTGTGGCTACTTTCAGTCATCTCCATGTCCCTATTGACCATCACCTCCACATCCCTGCCCCCATCACTTGTGTCTTTGCAGCTCACACCACCCTCCAGAGCTTCAGATCTGTTTCCAACAATCTATGGACCTATTCACCCAAAACATCCCACAAACCCCTAAAACTGAACACTGTGTGCTGACACCCATCATCTACCTGCCATACTCACACCCATACCCGTCATGCCTGCAGCCCATTTTTTAGGTCTCCCAGTGGCCCCAACATTGGACACTTGGGCCTTTCCTTACATTCTTCCCATTTCTTTCCCTTACCTTCTGCCAAAGTCACTTCCCTGAGAGCATCCTCTGCTGACCTCCACACTGCCCACCTCAGCGCAGTCAGAACCTCCTGCCTGGGACAACAGCAGTAACTTCCCACCTGGTGATATCTTTTCCTTATTCATCAAGAAGCATCTGTAATAAATCAATTTTTATTATTATCAAAATTTAATTTTGATTATTATCACATCCTTCATAACATTTTCCATCTCCTATAGAATAAAGCAAAGATCTTGTAACAAGGTTTCTGAGGTCCCTCAAGATCTAGCACCTGCACACCATTGCCTGTCACTCCCATTCACATAGAGAACATTTTTCCACATGCCACACATTCATCCATAACAGATCTTCAGTATGGAGTGCAATTCCAGCACCAATTCAGACCCCATGGTCTAAGATCTGGTATGAATGTAAACTCTGTGAAGAGTTCCCTACCCTGTCTCCTACTCCAAAAGCTATGCTCCTCTCTCCAGTTGAATGCATCTTATTATGGCACTTTTCACACTGTATAATGAATTTCTGTTTATATATCAACTTCAGCCATGAGACTGAGAAATTTTATGGCATGACCAGTCTTGTCTTTATAACCCCACCATCAAGCTCAGAGTCTTCAAATACTTACTACAGAAAAAAAGAAATAAATTAATACCTAAATACATGGATATGTGAATGGAAAGCTGGATGGATGGATGGATGGATGGATAGGTGGATAGAAGGGTGGAAGAACAGATGGAAGTTTGGGTGAATGAGGGTTTGGATGCATGGATAGGTGAAAGGGTTCCAAATTCCATCTCTGCATATTACATTGCCCTTACACTAAGTCTCCTTTCAGCCATCTTCTCCTGGTGCCATTTACAGCAGCAGGGACTGTCCTTCCAAAGCCAACTCATGGCTCATCAATGTGCAAGCATGTCTGTGAAAGGTTTCTAATAAAGCTCATGAGGCAGAGAAGCTTCAAGAAACAGCAAGCCCGCCTCCTAACAAGCTGCTTCTGGAAGCTGTGGCACCAGCTGCCAGAAGGAGAAAAGAGCCTTTCTCGGTGGATAAGTGAGCCACATATGATTTCCTGTAAGAAGTCCTCAGGCTTGGAGAAGAGCCGTCATATCATCATCTCTTATAGAGAAAAAAAATGTCTTGGGAGAAAATGGGAGAGGAAACTGCCATTCAGAAAAGGAGTGGCAAACCAACTTCCCTGAACTTTTCATAGCCTGTGACTGGCAAGCAACCAGTGACATTTTAAACCATGCTGAATAATGAGGAGGTAGCAGTAACAGCTTGCAAATCCATTACAGTGAAAAATAGGAGGGAATTTTATTGACTGCTAATTAAAATCTTATCCTCTTTCAGAGCATCTGGCAATAGAAGTAAAGGCATCTATTACATGTACAGGACTCAAGATATATGGGAAATCAGTGTATTTTATCTTTTGAGAAATATTCAAAGGACATGACACCTCAGTTTTTGGGAAGATTCCAGTGATCTGAAGACATTCTAGCAGTGTTTAAATGCCAACATTCAAAACACCTTCAAAGGACTGCATTTGTGTGGGTTGTCATTTTGTGCCATGCTATTTACTTTTCTCTTATAATGACTCAAAAGAAAAAGTTACTTGAATTCTGCTTGAAGATTTATTACACCAGCTATCAAGAGACATTTTTATGTTGAAACCTTTTGTTTTGTTATCTGCCCTCTAGCAAATCAGACAGGCAATAAGACAACAGCAGAAGAGATCAAAACGTGAAATATTTTCAAAGAAGCTATTAATTGTAAGTAGAGCTCTTATTCTAATTTAATACACACTTCAAGGTTTCTAATGGGCTCAGCATAATAGTCACTCTAAGTGAGAGAAAACTGATATAAAAGCAGAGAGAAAAGGAGAAGCAAGAAATATTTACCTGCTATTAGGGTACTGATATGTAGCTATTTTACAGATGAAGAAACTGAGGTTTAGAAAAGTTTTTAAAAACCAGATCAAGGTCACACAGCTATTGAGCTGCAAAGCAAGAATGCAAGCCTGTACTTAGTGCATGTCAGAGATGCGTAAGGGGAGGCTACAAGAAGGGAAACAGCTGCAAAGTCCCTGAGGTGAGAGAACAGAACTATGGGGTCTGGCTGAGGTGGAGGGCTATTCATAGGCAGTTGTAGGGGAGGAAAGGAGCCCATCTAAAACTAGAACGTGCCCAAGAACAAGGCCAGGCACCCTGCCTCATAAAAAGTGGAAATGAGACATCTCTGACACTGGAGAGAAAGCTTAGAGCTTTGAAACATAAAGGAACCTCCCGTAAGAAGACAACATACCCAGTGATTTGGGGCCAGAAGTCACATGCCTCTGTTGTGGGAAAATAAAAACTGAAAATCCAGGTAAAAATAGACCTAGATTTGCAATCTTTAGGCCCCTGGCAGAAGCAAATTTGTGTCTTTTCCAGAGGTGTGTTAAGCTCAGGCCACAAATACTTCCACACAGATAAGCTTAAATGTTTTTAAATAACTAAATACAGAGGAAACAAGCCATCCCAATCTAGAGTAAATGAAAACAAAACAAAACCCAGGAGGGATTATCACATGCATGAAAGTCCTCCCTGAGAAGCAAGAGATCAAGCCCCACATCAGGCACTTTGGCAGCGAAGACCTGTACCAGGAAGATGAGCCCCCATAATGTCTGTTTTGAAAATCAGAGAGGCACAACTCCAGGAGATCCAGGGGGCTATAAGAAACCAAGATTCTGCTCTCAAAGGGCCAGCACACAGTATCCCTCACCATGAGACCCCACAGAGAATCAGCAGTTAGAAAAGCAGGGGCCATACATGAAAAGGTTTATTCATTAATTTTAGGGTATGTGCTGGAGGGGCAGGGATCTGGAGGAACTTTCCTTAAGAATGGAAATGCTGGTGGACACCATTTTTCTTCCCTCTTTTAGCCTAGCTGGACTGAAGCTAGTGGGCACCTATTCTGACAATTTCCATCTACTTTGCTAATACTTCTTCCCTTCCCTGGCATTACCCTATGGACACACCCCACATAAACTGCCCGTTCCATCAAGCAATTCCACCAGATCAATTCCTGCCTCACAACACCCAGTGGGCATCCTTTTCCCAGACCAGCACTCCTCAAGAGCAACTCCTGCTGGGGTGGAGGAGGGGAGTCAGCCAAGCCTATCAACATGACTGAAACAGTACCACAACTGTCACAGCTGAGCCTCACAGCTCGCCACACCAGGGTCAACCCCATCCATCAGTAGTTGTTACTGGGCACTGCAGCCAGTTGTGTGCCCCCCAGCATGTCCCCCAGCATTCCATAGCAGTCACA
This sequence comes from Prionailurus viverrinus, assembly GCF_022837055.1. Lineage (NCBI taxonomy): Eukaryota > Metazoa > Chordata > Mammalia > Carnivora > Felidae > Prionailurus > Prionailurus viverrinus. Next base: position 49,699,087 of record NC_062563.1, read on the forward strand.
ACCCAGTCACAACAGGAGGGCACATGCATCCCACACAGAGGAAACCCCTGGAGTATCTGGTTCTGGTGACCAGGGGGGATTGTGCTTCTGAGCTTATAGAACAACTTCTAAATAATGCAACTATCTTCAAGACCAGGAGCCACAGCTGATCTAACTAATACATAGAAAGAGACAGAGGACTATGTTTCAAGTGAAAGAACAAGACAAGACCTCAGAAAATGAACTAAATGAAATAGAACTAATAAATTCACCTGAAAAGCAGTTTAAAGTAATGGTCATAAAGATGCTCACCAAACTCAGGAGAAGAGTGAATGAAATAAGTGAGAACTTCAACAAAAGAATAGAAAACATAAGAATACTCAGAGCTAAGGAACACAATAACTGAAATGAAAAATATACTAGAGGGACTGAACAGCAGATTAGATGATGAAGAAAAGTAGAAAATAGTCTGGAAGACAGTAATGGAAATCATCCATGGCTAACAACAAAAAGAAAAAAGGTAGGTTTTTTTGTTTTTGTTTTATTTTGTTTTATTTTTTTTTTACATTTATTCATTTTTGAGAGACAGAGAGTGACAGAGCGTGAGCAGAGGAGGGGCAGAAAGAGAGGGAGATACAGAATCTGAAGCAGGCTCCAAGCTCTGAACTGTCAGCACAGAGCCTAATGTGGGGCCCAAACCCACAAACCATGAGATCATGACTGAGCCAAAGTCAGATGCTTAACCGAGTCCCTTCCCCTGTTTTTTATAGAGAGAAAACATGCATGCACAATCTGGGGAGAGGAGCAGAGGGAGAGAGAAAGAATCTTAAGCAGGCTTCGTGCTCAGTGTGGATCCCAATGCAGGGCTTGATCCCACACCCTTGGAATCATGACCTGAGCTGAAGTCAAGAGTCAAATATTTAACTGACTGAGCCACCTAGTTGTCCCCCCAAAAAGAAATCTGTTTTTATGTTTATTTATTTTTGAGAAAGACAGAGACAGAATGCAAGTGGGTTAGGGACGGAGAGAGAGGGAGACACAGAATCCAAAGCAGGCTCCAGGCTCTAAGCAGTCAGCACAAAGCCCAATGCGGGGCTCGAACTCACAAGCTATGAGATCATGACCTGAACCGAAGTCAGATGCTCAACCGACTGAGCCACCCAGGTGTCCCAAAAAGAACCTTTTTTAAATGAGTTAAGGGACCTCTGGGACAACATCACATATACTAAAATCTGCATTATAGAGGTCCCACAAGGAGATGAGAGAGAGAAAAGGGCAGAAAACACTTGAAGAAATAAGCTTCAGCTGAAAGCTACTCTAAGCTGGGAAAGGAAACACATTCAGGTCTAGAAAGCACAGAGACCCAAACCAAATGAACCCAAAGAGTTTCACACCAAGCACATAATAATTAAAATGTTGAAAAATAAAGATAATATATTAAAATTAGCAAGAGAAAAGCAACTAGTTAGGTACAAGAGAATACCCATAAGAGTATGAGCTGATTTTTCAGCAGAAACTTTGCAAGTCAGAAGGAGTAGCATGATATATTCAAAGTGATGAAAAGAAAAAATCTACAATCAAAAATACTCTACCCAGAAGGATTATCATTCATTATTGAAGGACAGATAGTTTCTCCCAAACAAACAAAAGTTAAAGGAGCTCTTCACCACTAAACTGGCCTTACAAGAAATGCTAAATGGACTTCTTTAACAAAAAAGAAGAAAAAATCATAACTAGAAGAAAACTATGAAAAAAAGATTTTACTGGTAAAAGCAAACACATAGTACAAGTAGTAGATCAATCACTTATAAAGCCAGTAGGAAGGTTAAAAAAAGTAGCAAAGTCAACTATATTTATAAAAATTATTTAAGAGATAAACAGAATAAAAAAAATGTAAAATAACATCAAATACATAAAACATGGGTAAGGGAAGTAAAAATGTAATTTGAACACTTTTTTTCACTCTTTAAAATAAATAACTTTATTGTGGTATTTGTAAGCTAAGCACACAAGTCATAAGTGCATTGCTTGAAGACTTGCCACAATGAACATATACCTCTGTAATCACCACAGAGGTCATAATTAAAGCCTTACCAGTATCCCACAAACCTCCCCTTCTGCCCCTGCTATTCATAACACCCACCTTCTTTCCCAAACATTATTAGAATTCTGACTTCCAACGATATCAGTTAAATTTGTTTGTTTGAACTTTATATAAGTAGAATCATATGGGATATGTTCTTTAATGTCCAACTTCTTTCATTGAACATCATGATTGTAGAATTTGTTCATGTTGCTGCATTTAGTAGTAACATGTTCCTGTTCAGTGTTGCATTAATATACTACTATTTATTATGTATTCTACTGCTGATGGAAACATAAGGGTTTTTTTGTTTTGTTTTGTTTTTTGTTTTTGGCTATTTTGAATAATATTGCTTTATCTTTCACAATTAGATTTAATATCTAGCTGGAATTGATTTTTTTTAATAAAACAATATTTTTTTGTACTATCCCAGTTGATTGTTTGAAAGGTGAGTAGGGAAGAATTGTATTAATCTTGAAACACCAGAGTCAAAAGGAGCTTTAGAGGTCATCTGATGCAAACTTGCCTAAATCTCTTCAACTACATCCCAGATCTGCCATTTTCTAACTTGTGCTTAAATACCTCCTGCCACTGGTAAGGGATAGGAACTAACTTTTTTTACTCACACCAGAGTGGCTAAAATGAACAACTCAGAAAACTACAGATGCTGGTGAGCATGTGTAGAAACGGGAACCATCTTGCACTGTTGGTGGGAATGAAAACTGGTGCTGCCACTCTGGAAAACAGTGCAGAGGTTCCCTAAAAACTTAAAAACAGAACTGCCCTATGACCCAGCAATAACCCTACTAAGAATTTATCCAAGGGATACAGGAGTGCTGATTCATATGGACACATGTACCCCAATATTTATAGCAGCACTTTCAACAATAGCTAAATTATGGAAAGAACATAAGTGTCCATAAACTGATGAATGGATGAAGAAGATGTGGTTTATATATACAATGAATACTACTTGGGTATGAGAAAGAATGAAATCTGGCCATTTGTAGCAACATGGATGGAACTGGAGGGTATCATCCTAAGTGAAATAAGTCAGTCAGAGAAAGACAGATACCATATGTTTTCACTCATATGTGGATCTTGAGAAATGTAACAGAAGACCATGGGGGAGGGGAAGGGGAAAAAAAAGTTACAGAGAGGGAGGGAGGCAAACCATAAGAGACTCTTAAGGACTGAGAACAAACCAAGGGTGGATGGAGGGTGGGGAAGAGGTAAAGTGGGTGACGGGCATTGAGGAAGACACTTGTTGGGATGAGCATTGGGTGCTGTATGGAAACCAATTTGACAATAAATTATATTAAAAATAAATAAATAAATATAAAAACAGCAGAATACACATGCTTTTCAAATGCACATGAAATAGTCTCCAGGATAGATCACGTTAGGCCACAAAACAAGTCTCAAAAAATTCTTAAGAAGATTGAAATCATATCAATAATGATGTTTTCTAGCTACAATGGTATGAATCTAGAAATCACTTATGAGGAAAAAACGCTGGGAAAAACCACGAACATTGGGAGGCTAAACAACAGGCTACTAAAACACCAACAGGTAAATGAAGAAATCAAAGAGAGAATTAAAAAATACTTGGACACAAATGAAAATGAAAACACAAAATTTTAAATTTTGAGGAGGCAGCAAAAGCAATTCTAAGAGGAAACTTTATAACAATACAGGGTACTTCAAGAAACAAACAAAATTCTTAAGAATTCTAATCTTATACCTAAAGGAAGTTAGAGGGGCACCTGGGTCAGTTAAGTGTCCAACTCTTGACTCTGGCTTAGGTCATGATCTCCCGGTTTGTGAGATTGAGCCCCACATTGGGGTCTGTGCTGACAGCATGGAGGCTGCTTGGGATTCTCTCTCTCCCTCTCTCTGCCCCTCCTCCACTTGTCCTCTCCCTCTCTTTCTCAAAATAAATAAATTTTAAAAATAATTTTTGATCTTTACTTATCTTTAAGAGAAAGAAAAGAGCACGTGTGAGTGAGGTGGAGAGGGAGACACAGAATTCAAAGCAAGCTTCAGGCTCTGACGTGACAGCACAGAGCCCAACATGGGGCTCCAACTCATGACTGCAAGATCATAACCTGAGCCAACGTCAGACACTTAACTGACTGATCCACTCTGGTGCTTGTCAAAATAAATAATTTTTTTTTTAAATAAAGGAACTAGAAAAAGAAGAACAAACAAAACCCTAAGTTAGTAGAAGGAAGAAAATAATGAAGATCAGTGTGGAAATAAATGAAACAAGGAGGAAGACAAAATAATAGAGAAGGTCAATGAAACTAATAAGTGGTTCTTTGAAAACATAAATAGAATTGATAAACCATTAGCCAGATTCATTAAGAAAAGAGAGACAACTCAAGTAAATAAAATCAGAAATTAAAGACAAGATACAACCGACACCACAGAAATACAAAAGACTGCCACGAAAAATTACACATCCAGAAACTGGACAACTTAGAAAAATGGATGAATTCCTAGAAACATAAATCTTCTGAGTCTAAATCAGGAAGAAATAGAAAATCTGAACAGACTGATACTGATTACTAGTAATAAAATTAAATCAGTAATCAAAAAACTCCAAACAAACAAAAGTCCAGGAACAGATGGCTTCATAGGTGAATTCCACCAAACATTTAAAGAAGAGTTAATACCTACTCTTGTAAAACTATTCCAAAATAATTGAAGAGGAAGGAGTACTTCCAAACTTATTTTATGAGGCCAGTATTACCCTGACACTAAAACCATACAAAGACACCACAGAAGAAGAAATTTACAGGCCAATATCCCTTAGTAACATAGACACAACAACCCTCAACAAAATACTAGCAAGCTGTATTCAACAATATATTAAAAGGATCATTCACCACAGTCAAGTAGGATTTATTCTGGAGATGCAAAGACAGTTCAATATTCTCAAATCAACCAAGATGATACACCACATTAACAAAATGAAAATAAGAACCATATGATCATCTCAATAGATACAGAAAAATCATGTGACAAAATTCAACATCTATTCTTGATAAAAATTCTCAACAAAGTGGGTATAAAGGGAATATATCTCAATATAATAAAGGTCATATACGACAACTTCATAGCTAACATCATACTCAGTAGTGAAAAGCTGAAATCTTTTAATGTAAGACTATGAACAAGACAAGAATCCCCACTTTTGCCACTTTTATTTAACATAGTACCAAGGGCACCTGGGTGGCTGTCGGTTAAGCGTCTGACTTTAGCTCAGGTCATGATATCATGGTTCGTGAGTTCAAGCCCCGCATCGGGCTCTATGCTGACAGCTCGGAGCCTGGAGCCTGCTTCAAGTTCTATTTCTCCCTCTCTCTGCCCCTCCCTCTCTCAGGTTCTGCCTGTCTCTCTCTCTCAAAAATAAACAGGACCAGAAGTTTTGGCCACAGCCATCAGACAAGAAAAAGAAAAGGCATCATAATTGGTAAGAAAAAGGTAAAACTGTCACTATTTGCAGATGACATGATACTATATATAGAAAATCCTAGGATGGAGCCAAGATGGCAGAACAGCATGGAAGTTTTTTGTGTGCCCCCCATCCATGAAATACAGCCAGACCAACACTAAACCATCCTGCACACCTAGAAAACTGATCTGAGGATTAACACAACAATCTGCACAACCTGAACCACAGAATTCAGCAGGTATGCAGTGCAGAGAGGTGAACATGGGAAGAGAGAAGTTGCAGAGGGCAGGGAGCTGCTTTGTGGGTGGAGAAAGGACAGAGACGGCGGGTAGAATATGGGAAAGATATCCCTCCACAAAACTAGCTAGAGAGAAAGTGGAAAATTAGAAACAGCTGCAGAGACTAAACCAAAAAGAGAAAAAGGAGAAAGGAGAGGGTTTAAATTCCATTAAGATTGTAAACAGGGGGAACGCAGAGTCTGCAACTCTGCAGCTCCATACCTGGGGGTGCTCTGGTGGGAAGGGCGACTCCCCAGGAGCAGAGTGGGGTCCGGAATGTTCTTGGGCCACACGGGGAAAAGCAGTTCCACTGCTGGAAGGACATTTGGTAGAGACTGTTGAGGCCACCTGGTCCCAACAGACCCCAGAGAACCACCACATTTGCTGGTGCTGGAACAAGGTCATTAAGGGTGAAGCCCGGTGCCAGATGTGTGTTGTGATTTTCCATAATTCCTGAAACGCTGCTGCTACTCTATCTCGTGAACTTTTTCTGGGGCAGGCTGGCACCTGGTCTCTGGGCATGTGCAGCAGCATGGTCCAGCAAGAATTCTGGGTGCAGCCGGCATTTGGCCATTGCTCAGTGAGACCCTCCACAGAGGGGCAGAATGGGTCAAAGCCACAGTCCCTAAGAAGTAAGGAGCCAGGGAAAACATCTGCATCTGAGACTAAACTTGGGAGAGAGGTACTACCTGGGGCTTGGTCACAGATACTGTAAAAGGGGGGAGTGGACTAAAGCTGAAGACAAAGAACAGGTACACGATTGCTGATTGAGGAGAACAGAGTCTGATACTAGAGACTGGGTAGCTTGGTGACGCCATTTTCACCACTCCCACGCATGCCTGTATGCACCTCTGACCACCGCAACAATCCACCCCAATAGACTGGCAGTGCCATCTAGTGGAGAATGGAGCCATTACACTAAGCCTTGCCCAACTGAGCCAACCTCCCTCTTCAAGAACACACGTCTCACCACCTACTTAGTTTATTGACTATAAAGTGTTTCATAGTCTGACTTCGAGGGGAACACTAAGTAATTTCAGTCCTATTTCAATCTGTTAGCAGGTCCAACTACTTAATTTTATTTTCTTTTTTCTTTTTCCTTTTTTTTTCTTTTTCTTGAATACAGAAAGAGAAAAAATTCATTTTTAATTTCAATTTTTATTAAAAATATTTTTCTTTAATTTTTTTATTATATTTTTTACTTTTCTGTCAATTTTTTCAAGTTCTATTTTACTTCCATCATTTTATTTTAGTCTACTACAGTGTATTCTCTTTTCCTTTTTTTTTAATTTTTTTAACGTTTATTTATTTTTGAGACAGAGAGAGACAGAACGTGAATAGGGCAGGGGCAGAGAGAGAGGGAGACACAGAATCTGAAACAGGATCCAGGCTCTGAGCTGTCAGCACAGTGCCCGAAGTGGGGCTCGAACTCACGACCGTGAGATCATGACCTGAGCTGAAGTTGGACGCTTAACCAACAGAGCCACCCAGGCGTCCTGTATTCTTTTTTTCAAATTTTCAAATGATTTCCTTTTTTTCTTTGTCTTCTTTCTCTTTTTCATTTCTTTTCTTTTTCTTAAATACAGAAACAGAAAAAATTTATTTTTATTTTTAATTTCCATTAAAAATATTTTTCTTTAATTTTTTCTACTATATTCTTTACTTTTGTGTAGTTTTTTCAAATTCTACTTTACTTCCATCATTTCATTTTAGTCTACTACAGTGCATTCATTTTTTTCAAATTTTCAAACGATTTCCTTTTTTTTTATTATTTTTTCTTCCCACCCCATTTCTTCTCTAATCTATCAAGCCAATGTTGACACCCAAACGAAAACACACTTAAGATCTAGCATCATTTATCCGATTTTGTGTGTGTGTGTTTAAGTTTTTAATTTTAACATTTTTTTAATTTTAATATTTTCCACCTCATTAATTCCTTTTCTCCCTTAAAAATGACAAAATGAAGGAATGCACCCCAAAAGAAAGAGCAGAAAGAAGTGACAGCTAGGGATTTAACCAACACAGATACAAGCAAGATTTCTGAACCAGAATTTAGAATCACAATAATAAGAATAATAGCTGGAGTCGAAAAGATTAAAATCCCTTTCTGCGGAGATAAAAGAAGTAAAAAATAGTCAGAATGAAATTAAGAATGCTATAACTGAGCTGCAATCGTGGATGGATGCCATGGTGGCAAGGATAGATGAGGCAGAACAGAGAATTTGCGATATAGAGGACAAACTTATGGAGAATAATGAAACAGGAAAAAAAACGATATTAAGGCAAAAGAACACGATTTAAGAATTAGAGAAATCAGTGACTCATTAAAAAGCAATAACATCAGAATCATAGGGGTCCGAGAAAAGGAAAAGAGAGAAATAGGGGTAGAAAGCTTAAGTGAGCTAATCATAGCAGAAAACTTTCCTAACCTGGGGAAAAACAGACACCAAAATGCAGGAAGCACAGAGGACTCCCATTATATTCAACAAAAACCGACCATCAACAAGGCATATTGTAGTCAAATTCACAAAATACTCAGGACAGGAGAGAATCATGAAAGCAGCAAGTGAAAAAAAAGTCCTTAACCTACAAGGGAGAACAGATCAGGTTTGCAGCAGACCTATCCACAGAAACTTGGCAGGCCAGAAAGGAGTGGCAGGATATATTCAATGTGCTGAATCGGAAAAATATGCAGACAAGAATTCTTTGTCCAACAAGGCTTTCATTCACAATAGAAGGAGAGATAAAATTTTCCCAGACAAATGAAAATTAAAGGAGTTTATGACCACTAAACTAGTCCAACAAGAAATTTTAAGGGGGACTCGCTGAAGGCAGAAAAGATGAAAATATAAGTAAGTAAATACCAAAAGAACCAAAGATTAGAAAGGACCAGAAAATACCACCAGAAATTCCAACTCTACAAACAACATCATGGCAATGAATTCATATCTTTCAGTACTCACTCTAAACGTCAAGGGACTCAATGCTCCAATCAAAAGACATAGGGTAACAGAATGGACAAGAAAACAAGACCCATCTATATGTTGTTTACAAGACACCCACTTTAGACCTAAAGACACCTTCAGAATAAAAATAAGGGGATGGAGAATCACCTATCATGCTAATGGTCAAACAAAGAAAGCCACAGTAGCCATACTTGTGTCAGACAATCTAGACTTTAAAATAAAGTCTAGTCTGTATCAAGAGATGCAGAAAGGGTTCCTCTTATGACCGCCTTATGATTATGATTATATCATAATCAAGGGGTCTATCCAAGAAGACCTAACAGTTGTAAACATTTATGTGCCAAATATGGGAACACCCAAATATATAAATCAGTTAATCACAAGCATGAAGAAACTCATTGATAGTAATACCATAATAGTAGGAGACTTCAACACCCACTCACAGCAATGGACAGATCACCGAATCAAAAAATCAACACAGAAACAATGGATTTGAATGACACACTGGACCAGAGGGACTTAACACTTATATTCAGAACATTTCATCCTAAAGCAGCAGAATATACATTCTTCTCCGGTGCACATGGAACATTCTCCAGAATAGAACACATACTGGGACACAAATCAGCCCTCAGCAAGTACAAAAAAATTGAGATCATACCGTACATATTTTCAGACCACAGTGTTATAAAACTCGAAATCAACCACAATAAAAAATTTGGAAAGGTAACAAATACTTGGAGACTGAAGAACATCGTACTAAAGAATGAATGGGCTAACCAAGAAGTTACAAAGGAAATTAAAAATATATGGAAGCCAATGAAAATGATAACACCACAACCCAAAACCTCTGGGACACAGCAAAGGATGTCATAAGAGGAAAATATATAGCAATCCAGACTTTTCTAAAGAAGAAAGATCTCAGATACACAACCTAACTTTATGTCTTACAGAGCTGGAAAAAGAACAGCGAATAAAGCCCAAAACCAGCAGAAGACAGTAAATAAAGATTAGAGCAGAAATCAATGCTATTAAAACCAAAAAAACAGTAGAACACATCAATGAAACCAGAAGTTGGTTCTTTGAAAGAATTAACAAAATTGATAAACCACTAGCCAGTTTGATCAAAAAGAAAAGGGAAAGAAGCCAAATAAATAAAATCAAGAATGAAAAAGGGGATATCACAGCTGGAAAGAAGCCAAATAAATAAAATCAAGAATGAAAAAGGGGATATCACAGCTAACACAGCAAAAATACAAACAATAATAAGAGAATATTACGAGCAATTATATGCCAATAAAATGGGCAATCTGGAAGAAATGGAAAAATTCCTAGAAACATATACACTACCAAAACTGAAACAGGAAGAAATAGAAAATTTGAACACACCCATAACCAGTGAGGAAATCAAACTAGTGAACAAAAATCCGTGAAACAAGAGTCCAGGGCCAGATGGCTTTCCAGGGGGAATTCTACCAAATATTTAAGAAAGTGGTAACACATATTCTCTTGAAACTGTTCCAAAAATTGAAATGGAAGGAAAACTTCCAAACTGTTTCCATGAACTCAGCATTACCTTGATTCCAAAACCAGACAAAGACCCCATTACAAGGGAGAACTACAGACCAATTTCCCTGATGAACATGGATGCAAAAATCCTCAACAAGTTATTAGCCAACTTGATCCAACAATACATTTTTAAAAATTATTCACCACGGCCAAGTGGTATTTATACTTGGGATGCAGGGCTGGTTCAATATCCAGAAAACAATCAATGTGATTCATCACATCAATAAAAGAAAGGACGAGAAACAAATGATCCTCCCAATAGATGCAGAGAAACCATTTGACAAACTACACCATCCTTTCTTGATAAAAACCCTCATGAAAGTAGGGATAGAAGGATCATACCTCGAGATCATAAAAGCCATATAAGAATGACCCAACACTAATATCATCCCCAATGAAGAAAATCTGAGAGCTTTCCCCCAAAGGTCAGGAATAAGACAGGGATGTCCATTCTCACCACTGTATTTCAACATAGTATTTGAAGTCTTAGCCTCTGCAATAAGACAACACAAAGAAATAAAAGGAATCCAAATCAGCCAGGAGGAGGTCAAACTTTCACTCTTCGCAGATGACATGATACTCAATATGGAAAACCCTAAAGATTCCACAAAAAAACTGCTAGAACTGATTCATGAATTCAGCAAAGTTGTAGGATATAAAATCAACACACAGAAATCTGTTGCATTCCCATACATCAATAATGAAGCAACAGAAAGAGAAGTCAAGGAATAGATCCCATTTACAATTGCACCAAAAACCATAAAATACCTGGGAATAAATCTAACCAAAGAGGTGAAAAATCTATACACTGAAAATTATAGAAAGCTTATGAAAGAAACTGAAGAAGACACAAAAAATGGAAAAAGTTTCCATGCTCCTGGAGAGGAAGAACAAATATTGTTAAAATGTCAATACTACCCCAAGCAATCTACATATTCAATGAAATCCGTATAAAAATAACACCAGCATTCTTCACAGATCTAAAACAAATAATCCTAAAATTTGTATGGAACCAGGAAAGACCCTGAATAACCAAAGCAATCTTGAAAAAAAAAAAAATCAAAGCAGGAAGCATCACAATCCCAGACTTCAAACTATACTACAAAGCTGTAATCATCAAGACAGTATGGTACTGGCACAAGAACAGACACTAAGATCATGGAACAGAATAGAGAGCCCAGAAATGAACCCAGAAACATATGGCCAACTAATCTTTGATAAAGCAGGAAAGAATATCCAATGGAATAAAAAGAGTCTCTTCAGCAAGTGGTGCTGAGAAAACTGGACGGCAACATGCAGAAGAATAAACCTAGACAACTTTCTTACACCATACAAAATAATAAACTCAAAATGGATGAAAGACCTCAATGTAAGACAGGAAGCCATCAAAATCTTCAAGGAGAAAGCAGGCAAAAACCTCTTTGATGTTGCCCGCAGCAACTTCATACTCAACACGTCTCCAGAGGCAAGGGAAACAAAAACAAAAATGAATTCTTGGGACCTCATCAAAATAAATAGCTTCTGCACAGCGACAGAAACAATCAGCAAAACTAAAAGGCAACCGACAGAATGGGAGAAGATATTTGCAAACGACATATCAGATAAAGGGTTAGGATCCAAAATCTATAGAGAACTTATCAAACTCATAACCCAAAAAACAAATAATCCAGTGAAGAAATGGGCAAAAGACATGAATAGACACTTCTCCAAAGAAGACATCCAGAAGGCCAACCAACACATGAAAAAATGCTCAACTTCACTCATCATCAGGGAAATACAAATCAAAACCACAAAAGGTTACCACTTACCCCTGTCAGAATGGCTAACATTAATAACTCAGGCAACAACAGATGTTGGCAAGGATGCGGAGAAAGAGGATCTCTTTTGCATTGTTGGTGGGAATGCAAACTGGTGCAGCCACTCTGGAAAACAGGATGAAAGTTCCTCAAAAAACTAAAAATAGAGGAGGTACCCTAAGCCCCAGCAATTGCACTACTAGGTATTTATCCCAGAGATACAGGTATGCTATTTCAAAGGGACACATGCACCCCAATGTTTATATCATCACTATCAACATTAGCCAAAGTATGGAAAGAGCTCAAATGTCCATCGATGGATGAATGGATAAAAAAGATATGGCATATATATATATATATATATACACATGCACAATGGAGTATTATTTGGCTATCAAAAAGAATGAAATCTTGCCATTTGCAACTATGTGGATGGAATTGAAGGGTATTACGCTAAGTGAAATTAGTCAGTCAGAGAAAAATATCATATGGTTTCACTCATATGAGGACTTTAAGAGACAAAACAGATGAACATAAGGGAAGGGAAACAAAAATAATATAAAAACATGGAAGGGGACAAAATATAACAGACTCATAAATATGGAGAACAAACAGGATTACTTGAGGCGTTGTGGGAGGGGATACGGGCTAAATGGGTAACGGGAACTAAGGAATCTACTCCTGAAATCATTGTTTCACTATATGCTAACTAATTTGGATGTTAATTAAAAAATAAATTAAATTTAAAAAAAACTTGGGAGTGGTGGAAGATGGCAGCATAAGAGGATACTGGGATCACCTCATCCTGTTGATCACTTAGATTCCACCCACACCTGCCTAAATAACCTAGAAAACCGCCAGAAGAATAGCAGAATGGACTCTCTGGAGCCAAGCATAGACAAGAGGCCCACGGAAGAGAGTAGGAAGGGTGGAGAGGCGGTGTGTGTTACACAGACTGGCAGGAGGGAGCCGGGGAGGTGGAGGGGCAGCCTGCCCAGCAAGGCGGAATCCCGGAGTCTGGCTTGCAAAAGTGAAGGGGCTGGACTCCGTGACTTCTGACAGCCAGAGGGACATAACACCTGGAATGTTATAAGACAACAAATATGCTCAGAAAGCGGGAGGGTGAGAGAACACTGGGAGGGAGATGTGTTGGTCCCTGGAAAAGAGCTCAGCTTGGCAGGGAACAATGGTGCTGGCCAGCGCCATCTCCCTTTCCCATCCCCCAGCCACAACCCAAAGGGAACCAGTTCACCAAACTTGCTTGCACCACACAAACACCCAACGCTGTGCTTCTGTGGATCCATCCCTCCAAAGGGTTGTCATCCCACCCAGTGCTACAGGGCCTGTCCCGCAGGGGACCACCAATGGCAAAGTGAGCCGAGCCTGCCCCTCCCGCCCCTGTGCACCTTGCGGATCCACCCCAGCTAATATGCCAGATCCCATCAAAGCAGCACCACAAGCCTGGCAGTGTGCAAGTAGCCCACACAGAGGCCACAGCACTCCACAGTGAGTCCTGCCCCTGGGAGAGAGGAAGATAAGGTACACACCAGTCTGACTGTGGCCCCAGCTGAGGGCTGGGGACAGACATCAGGTCTGACTGTGGCCCCACCCACCAACACAAGTTATTCCAGACAGAATAAGGGAAGTGCCCTGCAGTTCCGCACCACCCCAGGGACTATCCAAAATGATGAAACAGAAGAATTCTGCTCAAAAGAAACTCCAGGATGTAGCGACAGCTAACGAATTGATCAAAAACAATTTAGGCAATATAACAGAACAAGAGTTTAGAATAACCGTCATAAAATTAATCCCTGGGCTTCAAAAAAGTATAAAGGACAGCAGAGAATCTATTGCTACAGATATCAATTGACTAAGAAATAGTCAGGAGGAACTTAAAAAAATGCTATAAGTGAGGTGCAAAATAAAATGGAGGCGACCACAGCTCAGATTGAAGAGGAAGAGGAGAGAATAGGTGAATTAGAAGATAAAATTAGAAGAAAAAGAGGAAGCTGAGAAAAGAGAGATAAAAAAATCCAGGAGTATGAGGGGAGAATTAGAGAACTAAGTGATGCAATCAAACACAACAGTATCCATATTGTATGAATTCCAGAAGAGGAAGAGAGAGAGAAAGGGGATGAAGGTGTACTTGAATAAATCATAGCTGAGAACTTCCCTGATCTGGGGAAGGAAAAATGCATTGATCTCCAAGAGGCACAGAGAACTCCCTTCAGACATAGATTGAATCTATCTTCTGCATGACATATCATAGTGAAACTGGCATAATACAAGGATAAAGACAAAATTCTGAAAGCAGTTAGGGATAAAAATGCTCTCACATATAAAGGGAGACCAATAAGACTAGTGACAGACCTATCTACTGAAACTTGGCAGGCCAGAATGGAATGGCAGGAAATCTTCAATAGGATGAACAGAAAAAATATGCAGCCGAGAATCCTTTATCGAGCAACCTTGTCATTCAGAATAGAGAGAGAGATAAAGGTTTTCCCAAACAAACAAAAACTGAAGGAATTCATCACCACTAAACAAGCCCTACTAGAAATCCTAAGGGGGATTCTGTGTGCGAAATGTTGCAAGGACCACAAAGTACCAGAGACATCATACAAGCATGAAACCTACAGATATCACAATGACTCTAAACCCACATCTTTCTATAATAACACTGAATGTAAATGTACTAAATGTTCCAACCAAAAGACATAGGGTATCAGAATGGATTAAAAAAAAACCAAGACCCATCTATTTTCTGTCTACAAGAGACTCATTTTAGACCTGAGGACACCTTCAGATTGAAAGTGAGGGGATGGAGAACTATCTATCATTCTACTGGAAGTCATTTTAAGCTGGAGTACCCATACTTATATCAGACAAACTAGACTTTAAATTAAAGGCTGTAACAAGATATGAAGAAGGGCATTATATAATAATTATAGGGTCTTTCCATCAGGAAGAGCTAACAATTATAAATGTCTATGTGCCAAATACAGTAGCCCCCAAATATATTAAACAATTAATCACAAACATAAGCAACCTTATTGATAAGAA
Organism: Prionailurus viverrinus; assembly: GCF_022837055.1. Classification (NCBI taxonomy): domain Eukaryota; kingdom Metazoa; phylum Chordata; class Mammalia; order Carnivora; family Felidae; genus Prionailurus; species Prionailurus viverrinus. Next base: position 49,714,281 of record NC_062563.1, read on the forward strand.
TGAGGTAATTGCAGGAGACTTTAATACTCCACTTACAGTAATGGACAGATCATCTAGACACAAGATCAATAAAGAAACAAGGGCCCTGAATGATACATTGGAACAGATGGACTTGACAGATATATTTAGAACTCTGCATCTCAAAGCAACAGATATACTTTCTTCTTGGGTGCACATGGAACATTCTCCAAGATAGATCACATACTGCATCAAAAACAGCCCTTCATAAGTATAAAAGAGTTGAGATCATACCATGCACACTTTCAGACCACAATGCTATGACACTTAAAATCAACTACAGGAAAAGTCTGGAAAACCTCCAAAGCATGGATGTTAAAGAACACCCTACTAAAGAATGAATGGGTCAACCAGGCAATTAGAGAAGAAATTAAAAGATATATGGAAACAAATGATAATGAAAATACAACAATCCAAACGCTTTGGGATACAGCGAATGCAGTCCTGAGAGGAAAATACATTGCAATCCAGACCTATCTCAAGAAACAAGAAAAATCCCAAATACAAAATCTAACAGCACACCTAAAGGAAATAGAAGCAGAACAGCAAAGACACCCCAAACCCAGCAGAAGAGAAACAATAAAGATCAGAACAGAAATAAACAATATAGAACCTAAAAAAAATTGTACAGCAGATCAATGAAACCAAGAGTTGGATTTTGAAAAAATAAACAAAATTGAAAAACCTCTAGCCAGGCTTCTCAAAAAGAAAAGGGAGAAGACCCAAAAAGATCATGAATGAAAATGGAATTATTATAACCAATCCCTCAGAAATACAAGCAATTATCAGGGGATACTATGAAAAATTATAAGCCAACAAACTGGACAACCTGGAAGAAATGGACAAATTCCTAAACACCCACACACTTTCAAAACTCAAACAGGAAGACATAGAAAGCTTGAACAGACCCATAACCAGCAAAGAAATTGTCTCAGTTATCAAAAATCTCCCAACAAATAAGAGTCCAGGACCATATGGCTTCCCTGGGGAATTCTACCAGACATTTAAAGCAGAGATGCTACCTATCTTTCTCAATATGTTCCAAAAAAAATAAAGGTAAGGAAAACTTCCAGACTCATTCTATGAAGCCAGAATTACTTTGATTCCTAAACCAGACAGAAACCCAGCAAAAAAAGAGAACTACAGGCCAATATCCCTGATGAATATGGATGCAAAAATTCTCAAGAAGATACTAGCAAATTGAATTCAACAGCATATAAAAAGAATTATTCACCATGATCAAGTGGGATTCATTCCTAGGCTGCAGGGCTCGTTCAACATTCGCAAATCAATCAATGTGATACATCACATTAATGAAAGAAAAAATAAGAAACATATGATCCCGTCAATCGATGCAGAAAAAGCATTTGACAAAATTCAGCATCTTTTCTTCATAAAAACCCTCGAGAAAGTTGGGATAGAAGGAACATATTTAAACATCGTAAAAGCCATTCATGAAAAGCCCACAGCTAACATCATCCTCAATGGGGAAAAACTGAGAGCTTTCTCCCTGAGATCAGGAACACGACAGGGATGTCCGATCTCACCACTGTTGTTTAACATAGTGTGGAAGTTCTAGCATCAGCAATCAGATAAAAAAAGGAAACCAAAGCATCAAAACTGGCAAAGACAAAGTCAAGCTTTCACTTCTTGCAGATGACATGATATTATACGTGGAAAACCCGATAGACTCCACCAAAAGTCTGCTAGAATGGATACATGAATTCAGCAATGTCGCAGGATACAAAATCAATGTACAGAAATCAGTTGCATTCTTATACACTAATAATGAAGCAACAGAAAGACTAATAAAGAAACTGATCCCATTCACAATTGCACCAAGAAGCATAAAATACCTAGGAATAAATCTAACCAAAGATGTAAAAGACCTGTATGCTGAAAACTGTAGAAAGCTTATGAAGGAAATTGAAGAAGATATAAAGAAATGTAAAAACATTCCGTGCTCATGGATTGGAAGAATAAATATTGTTAAAATGTCAGTACTACCCAAAGCTATCTACACATTCAATGTAATCCCAATCAAAATTGCACCAGCATTCTTCTCAAAGCTAGAGCAAGCAATCCTAAAATTCATATGGAACCACAAAAGACCCAGAATAGCCAAAGTAATTTTGAAGAAGACCAAAGCGGGAGGCATTACAATCCCAGACTTTAGCCTCTACTACAAAGCTGTAATCATCAAGACAGCATGGTATTGGCACAAAAACAGACACATAGACCAGTGGAATAGAATAGAAACCCCAGAATTAGACCCACAAACGTATGGCCAACTAATCTTTGACAAAGCAGGAAAGAATATCCAATGGAAAAAAAGACAGTCTCTTTAACAAATGGTGTTGGGAGAACTGAACAGCAACATGCCGAAGGATGAAACTAGACCAGTTTTTTACACCATTCACAAAAATAAACTCAAAATGGATAAAGGACCTGAATGTGAGACAGGAAACCATCAAAACCCTAGAGGAGAAAGCAGGAAAAGACCTCTCTGACCTCAGCCATAGCAATCTCTTACTCGACACATCCCCAAAGGCAAGGGAATTGAAAGCAAAAATGACCTATTGGGACCTCACAAAGATAAAAAGATTCTGCACTGCAAAGGAAATAATCAACAAAACTAAAAGGCAACCAACGGAATGGGAAAAGATATTTTCAAATGACATATCAGACAAAGGGCTAGTATCCAAAATCTATAAAGAGCTCACCAAACTCCACACCCGAAAAACAAATAACCCAGTGAAGAAATGGGCAGAAAACATGAATAGACACTTCTCTGAAGAAGACATCCGGATGGCCAACAGGCACATGAAATGATGCTCAACGTCGCTCCTTATCAGGGAAATACAAAGCAGACTCAGACATCACCTCACGCCAGTCAGAATGGCTAAAATGAACAAATCAGGAGACTATAGATGCTGGAGAGGATGTGGAGAACCGGGAACCCTCTTGCACTGTTGGTGGGAATGCAAACTGGTGCAGCCGCTCTGGAAAACAGTGTGAAGGTTCCTCAAAAAATTAAAACTAGATCTACCCTATGACCCAGCAATAGCACTGCTAGGTATTTACCCAAGGGATACAGGAGTACTGATTCATAGGCACACCTGTACCCCAATGTTGATAGCAGCACTTTCAACAACAGCCAAATTATGGAAAGAGCCTAAATGTCCATCAAGTGATGAATGGATGAAGAAATTGTGTTTTATATACACAATGGAATACTACATGGTAATGAGAAAGAATGAAATCTGACCCTTTGTAGCAATATGAATGGAACTGGAGAGTGTTATGCTAAGTGAAATAAGTCATACAGAGAAAGACAGATACCATATGTTTTCACTCTTATGTGGATCCTGAGAAACTTAACAGAAGACCATGGGGGAGGGGAAGGAAAAAAAATAGGTTAGAGAGGGAGGGAGCCAAAACATAAGAGACTCTTAAAAACTGAGAACAAACTGAGGGTTGATGGGGGGTGGGAGGGAGGGGAGGGTGGGTGATGGGTACTGAGGAGGGCACCTGTTGGGATGAGCACTGGGTGCTGTATGGAAACCAATTTGACAATAAATTTCATATTTAAAAAAATCAAAATAAAAAAACAAAAAATAACAAATAAAGTAAAAAAATGAAACCCCTAAATTAAAACAAACTATTAGAAGTAATAAATTCAGTAAAGTTGCAGGATACAAAATTAATATATAGAAATCTATTGCATTTCTATACATTAACAATGAACTATCAGAAAAAGAAATCAATATTATTTACAATTGAATCATATAGAATAAAATACATAGCAATACATTTTACCAAGAAGGTGAAATATCTTTCGTCTGAAAACTATAAGACATTGATGAAAAAGCTGAAGACAACACAAATAAATGGAAAGATATGCTATTCTCGTGGAGTGGAAGAATTAAATATTGTTAAAACATCCACATTACCCAAAGCAATCTACAGATTCAATGCAATCCCTATCAAAATACCAACATTTTTCACAGAACTAGAATTTTAAAAATTCTAAAACTTGTATAAAACCATAAATGATTTCAAATAGCCAAAGAAATCTTGAAAAAGAAAAACAAAGTTGGTGGTATCACAATCCCAGATTTCAAACTGTATTACAAAATATCACAACAGTGTAATACTAGCACAAAACAGACACATAGATTAATGGAACGGAATGGAGAGCCCATAAATAAACCCACGTTTATATGGTCAATTAATCTATGGCAAAGGAGGCAAGGATATAAAATGGGGAATACAGTGTATTCAATAAATGGTATTTAGAGAACTTGACAACTACATGCAATAGAATGAAACTGGATCATTTCCTTACACTGAATAGGAAAATAAATTCAAAATAGATTCAACACCTCAACATAAGTTCTGGAGCCATAAAACACCTAAAAGAAAACATAGGGAGTAAACTCTTGGATATCAGTCTTATTTCAATATTTTTTGTATCTGTCTCTTCAGCAAGAGAACAAAAACAAAAATAAACAATTAGAACTACATCAAACTAAAAGGCTTTTGCACAGTAAAGGAAACCATCAACAAAATGTAAAGGCAACCTAAAGAATAGGAGAAATATATTTTCAAATGATATATTCAATAAGGGGTTAATATCCAAAATATATAAAGAACTTATGCAACTCAACACCAAAAAGCCCGCAAATAATCTTATTTTTAAATGGGCAAAGGACCTAAATAGACATTTTTCCAAAGAAGACATACATATGGCCAACAGACACATGAAAAAATTTTCGTCACTAATCACCATAGAACTGCAAATCAAACTCATAATAAGGTATTCACTTCACACCTGTCAGAGCAACTAATATCAAAAAGATAATAAATAATAAGTATTGGCAAGGGTGTGCAGAAAAAGGAACCCTGTTCACTCTTTCTTTTTCATTTGAGAGAAAGGGTGTGTGTGTGTGTGTGTGTGTGTGTGTGTGTGTGAACAGGGGAAAGGGCAGATAGGAGAGAGAGATTCTTAAGCAGGCTCCATGATCAGCATGGAGCCCAACGTGGAGCTCAATCCCATGACTCTGGGATCATGATCTGAGCTGAACTCAAGAGTTAGACACTTAACCGACTGAGCCACTAGGCACCCCAAGGAACCCGTGTGCACCCTTAATGGGAATGAATATTGTTGCAGCCTCTTTGGAAAACAGTATCAAGTTTCTTCAAAGAATTAAAAATAGAAATACCACATAATGCAGCAATTCCACTCGGGTATTTCCTTGGAGAAAATAAAAACATTGAAAATATATATGTACCCTTATGTTCACTGCAGCATTACTTACAATAATCAAGATAAGAAATCAACCCAAATGTCCATCAACATATGAATAGATAAAGGAGACGTGGTACACACACACACACACACACACACACACACAGGAATAGAAAAATAAAGTATTGCCATTTGCATCCCCATGGATGGACCCAGAGAATATTTTACTAAGTGAAATAAGTCAGACTAAGAAAGACAAATACCATACGATTTCATTTATATGTGGAATGTTTAACAACAAGACAACAAACAAAATAATAGAAGACTCATAAATACAGAGAATATATGATGATTACCAGAGAAGATGGGGGTGACAGAGATTAAGGTGCTCCAGCTTCCAGTTATAAAATAAATAAATCACAGTAATGTAGAGTATAGTACAGGAAATATCATCAATAATATTGTATTAACTTTGTAAGGTGACAGATGATAATTACATTTGTGGTGAGCATTTAATAATGTATATAAATTTGGAATCATTAAATTGTATACCCAAAAGTAATTTACATTGTATGTTGACTATACTTCAGTTTAAAAATAAAAATAATAGTAATAGTAATAATAATAATAACATGAGAGAGAATTGCACTGCACATACTGAAGAGGTAAGAATTTAAAAATAAAAATATGCTTACTATACTTCCAAAAATAAAAAAGAAGGAATAAAAGATGATCGTATTTGACCATATAGCTTTAATAAAGTACCAAGTAGAATTTCTGAAAATGAAACTCATAATATTGAAATTTAAAACTCAGGGTCCTGGATGACTCAGTAAGTTAAGCATTCAACTCTTGATTTTGGCTCAGGTCATGATCTGATTCTTCATGCATTCAGCCTTGCATCAGACTCTGCACTGACAGTGCAGAGCCTGCTTGGAATTCTCTCTCTCCCTCCCCTCCCCTACTCATTTTCTCTCCCTCTCTGTCTCTCTCTCTCTCTCTCAATGGACAGGTTATGTAACAGAATAGACTTCACTGAAGAGAAACTTAGTCGACCAGAAGGCAGAACCAGCAAAATTACACAGAATTCACACCTGAAAGAAATATAAATTCAAAATAAGAAAAGCACTAAAAGTATAAATCAATACATTAAGTAAACAGATAAGTAAAATTATATTTCTGGAATAGCAGTGTGAGGACCCCTGCAGAACTGTTTTCCCGTGAAACAACCATAACTGGTAAAAATTAATCTTTCTAAATAAAAACCATTTTTAAGTCTCTGGGAATTTCCCTAAGGGTACAGAACAACTGAAGGAATATTTGCTCAAGAAAATTTACTCAGTCTCAGTGGGAACTGCTATAACCTGTGGAACTTAAGCCCCAACTCTTTCCCTCCCCTGCCCTGCCTCAGCTTGATGGAAGCTCCACTCCATAGGGTATGGTCATGGAGATGGGGCTCCTTATCACTTCCATTCCCAATCAATGGATATGATATATCAAGGAATATGGTATCACTGGGGAGGGCAGGAAATCAACCTTTCTCTTCCACTCCAACTCTGAGTTGCAGAAGCTAAATTCCTGGTGAATGTGACTGAGAGTTCAAGAGCTCCCTTCCTACCCTCATGCCTTATTCATAAGGTAGAGACCCTAACTTCAGAGTGGGAAGGTTAAAATACTGGGACCCTGACCATCCTCCCCCACAACTAACTCATAGGATGGAGGCTTCATCCTGTGAGAGGTAAGACGAGAAGACCACAGACTAATATTCTCGCCCTATCTCCAGAGTAGTGACTCAGAGATTGTGCCCAGGGGGAGAGACAGGCCACAGGGACAGAGAGCTTCACAGCAATTCCCAAAGGAAGTGAATGAATGTGAAACAAATAGGCAAGTCCAAATCTAAAGGTGCTCTAGAAAAAAATGGAGATTTTGAATACAAATATTTAAGAATAATCTGGTAGCTGTCTGAGATCAATAAGCTAAACCATAGGCCAGTTAGGTTACCAGAGAGACAATGGAAAGAGATAGTCAAAGAACGTCTGCTAAACCACTGTCATCCCAGCGTGACTGCACATGCCCAAGGCATTGAGTGAAGGTGCTGTATGCCTGCTTTCTCTAGTCTCCCAAGTACCTGTTTGCCATGGTAGTCATCAGCAAATACTTAGTGATTCAAACTAATCAAATAATTAATGAAAGAATAAAATACAAGGAACACATTAAAATATAAGACTGCAGAAAATCTGGAACTAAGATGAAAAACCCATTAGGCAACTACTAACAGAAAGAAAGCTGGTACAGAAATGCTAATATCAGACAGCAAGCAGAAGTGCAGATGAGAGACATTCCAAAATGATAAAAAGTGCCAACCAAACAAAAAGTACAACAATCCTAAACTTGGAACACACAATAACAAAGCCTCAAGACACATATAGTGAAAACTGGAGGGACTTAAGGAAGAAATAGACAAATCCACAATCACAGAGGGAGGTTTTAACTTCTCTCACTCAATAATGTAAAACAAGGGGTGCCTGGATGGTTCAGTTAGTTGGGCATCCAACTTCAGCTCAGGTCATAATCTCACAGTCTGTGAGTTTGAGTCCTACATCTGGCTCTGTGCTGACAGCTCAGAGCCTGGAGCCTGCTTCAGATTTTGTGTGTGTGTGTGTGTGTGTGTGTGTGTGTGTGTCTCTCTTTCTCTGCCTTTCCCCCACTCACACTCTGTCTCTCTCCCTCTTTCAAAAATAAATAAACATTAAAAAAACATTTTAAATAATTGGTAAAACACGCAGACAAAAAAAAAAAGTAGAGAGGAGGCACAACACAATAAAGAAATTTGACCTGACTCCTAATGATAATAAGATATGCATTGTTTCCAAGTAAACATGGACCATTTACAAAAAAGAAACCATGCAAGGCACAAAGTGGGTCTCAACAAAGTTCAAAGGGCTGAAATCAACAGGGGACATCTACAGTAAAATTAAGCTAGAAAAAAAATCATTTAAAAATAAATAGAAAATCATAGGGGCGCCTGGGTGGCTCAGTTGGTTTAGCATCTGACTTCGGTTCAGGTCATCATCTCACAGCTTGAGAGCTCAAGCCCTGCGTCAGGCTCTGTGCTGACAGTTCAGAGCCTGGAGCCTCCTTCTCATTCTGTGTCTCCCTCTCTCTGCCCCTCCCCCACTTGCTGTCTCTCTCTCCTTCTCTCTCAAATATAAATAAATATTTTTTAAATTTTTTAAATATATAAATAAATAGAAAATCACCATATGTTTGGAAATTAACTAATACACTTTTAAATAACACATGAGTCAATGAGTTAGTTCAGATTGCCAAATTACTCTTCTAAGCATTTGTATTAACCTCAACAATCATGTATAAGAATTTCCATTTCCCCAAATGTCCATTGATTGATGAATGGATAAAGAACATGTGGTGTACATATACAATGGAATATTACTCAGTGATTAAAAAGAATGAAATCTTGCCATTTGTTACAAAGTGGATGGAAATAGAGTGTATTCTGCCAGGTGAAATAAGTCAGTCAGAGAAAGACAAATATCATATGATTTCACTGATATGTGGAATTTAAGAAACAAAACAGATGAACATAAGGGAAGAGAAGCAAAATAAGATAAAAACAGAGAGGGAAGGGGCGCCTGGGTGGTGCAGTCGGTTAAGCATCCGACTTCAGCCAGGTCACGATCTCGCAGCCCGTGAGTTCCAGCCCCGTGTCAGGCTCTGGGCTGATGGCTCGGAGCCTGGAGCCTGTTTCCGATTCTGTGTCTCCCTCTCTCTCTGCCCCTCCCCCGTTCATGCTCTGTCTCTCTCTGTCCCAAAAATAAATAAACGTTGAAAAAAAATTAAAAAAAAAAAACAAGGAAGCAAACCATAAGAGACTCTCAAATACAGAGAACAAACTGAGAGTTGCTGGAGGGGAGGTGGGTGGGGGATGGACTAACAGGGTGATGGGGCATTCAGGAGGGCACTTGTTGGGATGAGCACTGGGTGTCATTTGTAAGAGATGAATCACTGGGTTCTACTCCTGAAACCAGTACTACACTGTATGTTAACTAACTTGAATTTAAATAAACAAATTAAAAAAAAGAATTTCCATTTCCCTACATCCCTGTCAATACTTTGTATTTACCACTTATTGCTGCAAATCAGAAGGATAAATTTGTTTTTTGAGAGTTTATTTACATTACCCGATGACCCAAAAAGTCAATTACTTGTCCATATGTGTACTAGTTTCCACTTCTTGGAGTTTTCAGTTCAAACCCACTGTTTATTTCTCTATTGGATTTCCAGTCTATTTCTTTTTAGGTTGCAAAAGATTGTTGTACATTCATAATATACATCCTTATGTGCTATATGAAAAAAAAATATCCACAACAACACCATATGTTTGGAAATTTTAAAAAACATCTTCTAAATTACTCATGGAGAAAGGAAGTAATAAATAAGTCCAAGAAGACATCATCATGGACATAACAAATCACTTAGCATTGAATAATAACAAAAATACTGCACAGCAAGTCCTTCATCGTGCAGGCACAGTGACACTTATGAGAAAGCTTATGCCTTAAATGTTTAGGAGAGTATTAGCTAAGCCTCCCACTTACGAAGTTGAGAACAACAGATAAATGCAAAAAATAGAAGGAAGAGAATAATAAAAATGAGAGAATAAGTTAATAAAATAGGAATAGATGCACTAGATACAGTCAATAATGCCAAATACTTACCTGTACAATTTTAAATGGTTGAGATGATTTTTAAAATGAGATTGCATATATTAAATATGTGCATTTTATCATATGTCAGTTATATTTCACTAAAACTGTTTCTTAAAAAAGGATAGAAGGAGCCAAGTTGGCGGAACAGCATGGAAGTTTTTTTTGTGTGTCTCACATCCATGAAATAAAGCCAGATCAACACTAAACCATCCTGCAAACCTAGAAAACTGATTTGAAGATTAACACAACAATCTGCACAACCTGAACACAGAACTTGGCAGGAACATGGCATAGAGAGGTGAATTGGGGAACAGAGAAGCCACAGAGGGCAGGGAGATATTTTTGTTTGTGGAGAGAGGACAGAGATGGGGAGAGAGTATGGGAAAAGCATCCCTCCCCAAAAGCAGTTGGAGAGAAAGTGGAAAAGTGGAAACAGCTGCAGGGACTGAACTAAAAAAGGGAGAAAGGAGAAATGAGAGGGTTTAAATTTCATTAAGACTCTATAAACAAGGGGAGCACGGAGTCTGAAACTCTGCAGCTTGATACCTGGCAGTGCTCGGGTGAGAAGGGCGAATCCCCAGGAACAAAGTGAAGTCTGGGGGTCCTCGGGCCACACAGGGAGAGGTGGTTCCCTTGCTAGGAGTACATTTGGTAGAGCTGTGCAGCCCCACCCCCCAGACAAAGGTGCCAGCAGACCCTGGAGACCTACCATATTTGCTGGTGCTGGGACAAGGTCACTAAGGGTGAAGCCCAGTGCCAGATGTGTGTTGTGATTCTCCATAATCCTTTAAATACTGCTGCTACATGATTGCATGAACATTTTATGGGGCAGCCTGGCACCCAGCTTCAGTCTCTGGGCATCAGCAGCAGCATAGTCCTCTGAATGTTCCTGAGTGCATCTGGCACCTGGCTATTGCTTGGTGAGCTCCTCCCCCAGAATGCCTGAATGGGACAAAGCCACAGTACCTCAGAAGTGAGGAGCTGGGAAACACAGACACATCTGAGATAAAACTCAGGAGTGAGGTGCCACCTGGCAACCTGATGGCTTGGTCACAGGCAGTGTAAAAGTGGGCAGTGGACAGAAGCCAGAGACAAAGGAGAGGTGCGCAATTGCGGATTGGCAAGAACAGAGTTGCAATACTAGAGACTGGGCAGCTGGGTGACACCATTGTCACCACTCCCACGCATGCACATATGCACCTACAAGCGACACAACAATCCACCGCAGTGGGCTAAGCAGCGCCATCAGGTGGAGAAAGGAGCCATTATATTAAGCCACGCCCAACTGGGCCAACCTCGCTCTTCAGGACCACCACAATTCTCTCCACCTGCCTACTTTACAGACTATAAATTGCTTTGTTGTTGACATATGGAGAAAACGATGTAATTTCAATGGTATTTCAGTGTTTGCTGATCCAGCTATTCAATTTTTTTTTCTTTTCCTTTTTTTCTCTTTTTTGTTTTTTTTTTCTTTTTCTTGAATACAGAAAAAGAAAAAAATTAGTTTTATTTTCAATTATTAAAATATTTTCCTTAATTTTTCTCTGCTATACTTTTCACTTTTTTGTAAATTTTTCAAATTGCATTTTACTTCCATCATTTCATCTTATTCTATTTCATTGTATTCCTTTTTTCAAATTTTCAAATGTTTTACTTTTTACCTCTCTCTGTTTTCCCCTTTTTCTCTATTCTATCAAGCCCCTTTCAACACACAGACCAAAACACACCTACGCTCTAGCATCATCTATTCGATTTTGTGTGTGTGTATCTGTTGTTTTTAATTTTTTAATTTTAATTTTTTTAATTTTAATTTTTTTTCTCATCAATTCCTTTTCTTCCTTGCTAAAACGAAGGAATTCATCCCAAAACAAAGAGCAGAAAGAAACGACTGCCATGGACTTAACCAACACAGACGAGTAAGATGTCTGAATGATACTTTAGAATCACGATAATAAGAATACTAGCTGGGGTCGAAAATAGATTAGGATCCCTTTCTTCAGAGATAAAAGAAGTAAAACCTGGTCAGGATGAAATAAAAAAAATGTCAAAACTGAGCTGCAATCTCAACTGGTGCCATGGCAGCAAGGATGGATGAGTCAGAGCAGCGAATCAGAGATAGAGAGGACAAACTTATGGTGAAAAAGGAAACAGAAAAAAAAGAGGGAGATTAAGGCAAAAGAGCACCATTTAAGAGTTAGAGAAGGACCGGCAGAATATGGCGGCGTAGGAGGACGCTGGGCTCACCACGCGTCCTGTTGATCACTTAGATTCCACCTACACCTGCCTAAATAACCCAGAAAACCACCAGAAGACTAGCAGAATGGAGTCTCTGGAGCCAAGCGCAGACGAGAGGCCCACGGAAGAGGGTAGGAAGGATGGAGAGGCGGTGCGTGCTGCACGGACTGGCAGGAGGGAGCTGGAAGGAGGGGCAGCCTGCTGGCCAAGCAGAGCCCCCGAGTCTGGCTTGCAAAAGCGGAGGGGCCAGATGGAGTGTATTCCGACAGCAAGCATGACTTAGCATCAGGGAGGTCATAAGTTAACAGCTCTGCTTGGAAAGCGGGAAGGCTAGAGGACAAAGGGAGGGAGAGTTGCTGAGCCCCGGGACACAGCTCAGTTTGGCAGGGAACAAAGGCACTCGCCAGCGCCATCTCCCTCACCCATCCCCCAGCCAAAATCCCAAAGGGAACCAGTTCCTGCCAGGGAACTTGCTTGCTCCACGCAAATACCCAATGTTGTGCTTCTGCGTATCCATCTCTCCAGCGGTGGGTCTGACTCCCTCCTGCTGCCACAGGGCCCCTCACGAAGCAGATCACCTAAGGAGAAGCAAGCTAAGCCTGCCCCTCCCGCCCCCGTGCACCTTGCCTATCCACCCCAGCTAATATGCCAGATCCGAAGCACCAAGCCTGGCAGTGTGCAGGTAGCCCAGATGGGTCAGGCCACCCCACAGTTAATCCTGCCCCTAGGAGAGGGGAAGAGAAGGCACACACCAGTCTGACTGTGGCCCCAGAGGTGGGCTGGGGACAGACATCAGGTCTGATTGCGGCCCTGCCCACCAAATCCAGTTATACACCACAGCACAGGGGAAGTGCCCTGCAGGTCCGCACCACTCCAGGGAATACCCAAAATGACCAAACAGAAGAATTTTCCTCAAAAGAATCACCAGGAAATAACAACAGCTAATGAATTGATCAAAAAGGATTTAAATAATATAACAGAAAGTGAATTCAGAATAATAGTCATAAAATTATTGAAAACAGTATAGAGAACAGCAGAGAATCTCTTGCTACAGAGATCAAGGAATTAAGGAACAGTCAGGAGGAGCTGAAAAACTCTTTAAACGAGATGTAAAATAAAAAGGAAACGACCACGGCTCGGATTGAAGAGGGAGAGGAGCGAATACGTGAACTGGAAGATAAAATTATGGAAAAAGAGGAAGCTGAGAAAAAGAGAGATAAAAAAATCCAGCAGTATGAGGGGAAAATTAGAGAACTAAGTGATACACTAAAAAGAAATAATATACGCATAATTGGTATCCCGGAGGAGGATACCAATTCCCCGGAGAGGGAAAGGTGCTGAAGGTGTACTTGAATAAATCATAGCTGAGAACTTCCCTGAACTGGGGAAGGAAAAAGGCATTGAAATCCAAGAGGCACAGAGAACTCCCTTCAGACATAACTTGAATCGATCTTCTGCACGACATATCATAGTAACACTGGCAAAATACAAGGATAAAGAGAAAATTCTGAAAGCAGCAAGGGATAAACCTGCTCTAACATATAAAGGGAGACCTATAAGACTCGTAACTGATCTCTCTTTTGAACCTTGGCAGGACAAAAAGGATTGGCAGGAGATCTTCAATGTGTTGAACACAAGAAATATGCAGCCGAGAATCCGTTATCCAGCAAGTCTGACATTTAGAATAGAAGGAGAGATAAAGGTATTCCCAAACAAAAAACAACTGAAGGAATTCATCACCACTAAACCAGCCCTACAAGAAATCCTAAGGGGGATCCTGTGAGACAAAGTACCAGATACATCGCTACAAGCATAAAACATACAGACATCACAGTGACTCTAAACCTGTATCTTTCTATATTAACACTGAATGTAAACGGACTAAATACTCCAACCAAAAGACATAGGGTATCAGAATGGATAAAAAAACAAGACCCATCTATATGCTGTCTACAAGAGACTCATTTTAGACCTGAGGACACCTTCAGATTGAGAGTGAGGGGATGGAGAACTATTTATCATGCTACTGGAAGCCAAAAGAAAGCTGGAGTAGCCATACTGATATCAGACAAACTAGACTTTAAATTAAAGGCTGTAACAAGAGAAGAAGAAGGGCATTATATAATAATTACAGGGTCTATCCATCAGGAAGAGCTAACAATTATAAATGTCTATGCGCCAAATACAGGAGCCCGCAAATATATAAAACAATTACTCATAAACATAAGCAACCTTATTGATAAGAATTTGGTAATTGCAGGGGACTTTAACACCCCACTTACAGAAATGGATAGATCATCTAGACACATGGTCAATAAAGAAACAAGGGCCCTGAATGACACATTGGATCAGATGGACTTGACAGATATATGTAGAATTCTGCAACCCAAAGCAACAGAATATACTTTCTTCTCGAGTGCACATGGAACATTCTCCAAGATACATCACATACTGGGTCACAAAACAGCTCTTCATAAGTATAAAAGAATTGAAGTCATACCATGCATACTTTCAGACCACAATGCTATGAAGCTTGAAATCAACCACAGGAAAAAGTCTGGAAAACCTCCAAAGCATGGAGGTTAAAGAACACCCTACTAAAGAATGAGTGGGTCAACTAGGCAATTAGAGAAGAAATTAAAAAATATATGGAAACAAATGAAAATGAAAATACAACAATTCAAATGCTTTGGGATGCAGCGAAGGCAGTCCTGAGAGGAAAATACATTGCAATCCAGACCTATCTCAAGAAACAAGAAAAATCCCAAATACAAAATCTAACAGCACACCTAAAGGAAATAGAACCAGAACAGCAAAGGCAGCCTAAACCCAGCAGAAGAAGAGAAATAATAAAGATCAGAGCAGAAATAAACAATATAGAATCTAAAAAAACTGTAGAGCAGATCAACGAACCCAAGAGTTGTTTTTTTGAAAAAATAAACAAAATTGACAAACTTCTAGCCAGGCTTCTCAAAAAGAAAAGGGAGATGACCCAAATAGATAAAATCATGAATGAAAATGGAATTATTACAACCAATCCCTCAGAGATACAAACAATTATCAGGGAATACTATGAAAAATTATATGCCAACAAATTGGACAATCTGGAAGAAATAGACAAATTCCTCAACACCCACACTCTTCCAAAACTCAATCAGGAGGAAATAGAAAGCTTGAACAGACCCATAACCGGCCAAGAAATTGAATCGGTTATCAAAAATCTCCCAACAAATAAGAGTCCAGGACCAGATGGCTTCCCAGGGGAGTTCTATCAGACGTTTAAAGCAGAGATAATACCTATCCTTCTCAAGCTATTCCAAGAACTAGAAAGGGAAGGAAAACTTCCAGACTCATTCTATGAAGCCAGTATTACTTTGATTCCTAACCAGACAGAGACCCAGTAAAAAAACAGAACTACAGGCCAATATCCCTGATGAATATGGATGCAAAAATTCTCAATCAGATACTAGCAAATCAAATTCAACAGCATATAAAAAGAATTATTCACCATGATCAAGTGGGATTCATTCCTGCCATGCAGGGCTGGTTCAACATTTGCAAATCAATCAACGTGATACATCACATTAATAAAAGAAAAGATAAGAACCATATGATCCTGTCAATCGATGCAGAAAAGGAATTTGACAAAATTCAGCACCCTTTCTTAGTAAAAACCCTTGAGAAAGTCGGGATAGAAGGAACATACTTAAACATCATAGAAGCCTTTTATGAAAAGCCCACAGCTAACATCATCCTCAATGGGGAAAAACTGAGAGCTTTTTCCCTGAGATCAGGAACACGACAGGGATGCCCACTCTCACCGCTGCTGTTTGCTGTTTAACATAGTGTTGGAAGTTCTAGCATCAGCAATCAGACAACAAAAGGAAATCAAAGGCATCAAAATTGGCAAAGATGAAGTCAAGCTTTCACTTTTTACAGATGACATGATACTAAACATGGAAAATCCGATAGACTCCACCAAAAGTCTGCTAGAACTGATACATGAATTCAGCAAAGTTGCAGGATACAAAATCAATGTACAGAAATCAGTTGATTTCTTATACACTAACAATGAAGCAACAGAAAGACAAATAAAGAATCTGATCCCATTCACAATTGCACCAAGAAGCATAAAATACCTAGGAATAAATCTAACCAAAGATGTAAAAGATCTGTATGCTGAAAACTACAGAAAGCTTATGAAGGTAATTGAAGAAGATATAAAGAAATGGAAAGACATTCCCTGCTCATGGATTGGAAGAATAAATATTGTCAAAATGTCAATACTACCCAAAACTATCTACACATTCAATGCAATCCCAATCAAAATTGCACCAGCATTCTTCTCGAAACTAGAACAAGCAATCCTAAAATTCATATGGAACCACAAAAGACCCAGAATAGCCACAGTAATTTTGAAGAAGAAGACCAAAGCGGGAGGCATCACAATCCCAGACTTTAGCCTCTACTACAAAGCTGTAATCATCAAGACAGCATGGTACTGGCACAAAAACAGACACATAGACCAATGGAATAGAATAGAGACCCCAGAACTAGACCCACAAACGTATGGCCAACTCATCTTTGACAAAGCAGGAAAGAACATCCAATGGAAAAAAGACAGTCTCTTTTACAAATGGTGCTGGGAGAACTGGACAGCAACATGCAGAAGGTTGAAACTAGACCAGTTTCTCACACCATTCACAAAAATAAACTCAAAATGGATAAAGGACCTGAATGTGAGACAGGAAACCATCAAAACCCTAGAGGAGAAAGCAGGAAAAGACCTCTCTGACCTCAGCCATAGCAATCTCTTACTTGACACATCCCCAAAGGCAAGGGAATTGAAAGCAAAAATGACCTATTGGGACCTCACAAAGATAAAAAGCTTCTGCACAGCAAAGGAAACAACCAACAAAACTAAAAGGCAACCAACGGAATGGGAAAAGATATTTGCAAAATACATATTGGACAAAGGGCTAGTATCCAAAATCTATAAAGAGCTCACCAAACTCCACCAAACTCCGAGAAACAAATAATCCAGTGAAGAAACGGGCAGAAAACATGAATAGACACTTCTCTAAAGAAGACATCCGGATGGCCAACAGGCACATGAAAAGATGCTCAACGTCGCTCCTCATCGGGGAAATACAAATCAAAACCACACTCAGATATCACCTCACGCCAGTCAGAGTGGCCAAAATGAGCAAATCAGGAGACTATAGACGCTGGAGAGGATGTGGAGAAACGGGAACCCTCTTGCACTGTTGGTGGGAATGCAAATTGGTGCAGCCACTCTGGAAAACCGTGTGGAGGTTCCTCATAAAATTAAAAATAGACCTACCCTATGACCCAGCAATAGCACTGCTAGGAATTTACCCAAGGGATACAGGAGTACTGATGCATAGGGGCACTTGTATCCCAATGTTTATAGCAGCACTCTCAACAATAGCCAAATTATGGAAAGAGCCTAAATGTCTATCAACTGATGAATGGATAAAGAAATTGTGGTTTACATACACAATGGAGTACTACATGGCAATGAGAAAGAATGAAATATGGCCCTTTGTTGCAATGTGGATGGAACTGGAGAGTGTGATGCTGAGTGAAATAAGCCATACAGAGAAAGACAGATACCATATGTTTTCACTCTAATGTGGATCTTGAGAAACTTAACAGAAACCCATGGGGTAAGAGAAGGAAAAAAAAAAAAGAGGGTAGAGTGGGAGAGAGCCAAAGCAAAAGAGACTCTTAAAAACTGAGAACAAACTGAGGGTTGATGGGGGGTGAGAGGGAGGAGAGGGGGGGTGATGGGTATTGAGGAGGGCACCTTTTGGGATGAGCACTGGGTGTTGTATGGAAACCAATTTGACAATAAATTTCATATATTGAAAAAAATACATAAATACAAAAAAAAAAAGAAACTCTATGGTACCTACATAGCATTGAAGGTTGATCATTTCCATTCACTTGTATTCTGGGAACATTTATTTTCCAGTCATCTCAAGTTTGTCAGTCTTAAATAGCAACAACCATCTCTTTATCTACTTTAGATTTGTTTATTACTTACCAAGAAATAAACTGATGTCAAGACACCCCCCAAAAAAAAGAGTTAGAGAAATCAGTGACTCATTAAAAAGCAATAACATCAGAATCATAGGGGTCCCAGAAGATGAGAGAGAGAAAAAGGGGTAGAAGGTTTATGGGAGCAAATCATAGCAGAAAACTTTCCTGACCTAAGGGAAAGATACAGACATCAAAATCCAGGAAGCACAGAGGACTCTCATTAGATTCAACAAAAACTGACCATCAACAAGGCATATTGTAGTCAAATTCACAAAATACTCAGGCAAGGAGAGAATCATGAAAGCAGCAAGGTAAAAAAAAGTCCTTAACCTACAAAGGAGAACAGATCAGGTTGCAGCAGACCTATCCACAGAAACTTGGCAGGCCAGAAAGGAGTGGCAGGATATATTCAATGTGCTGAATTGGAAAAATATGCAGCCAAGAATTTTTTATCCAGCAAGACTTCATTCAAAATAGGAGAGATTAAAAGTTTCTTAGACAAACAAAAATTAAAGGAGTTTGTGACCAGTAAACTATCCCTGCAAGAAATTTTAAGAGGGACTCTCTGAGGGGAGAAAAGATTTAAAAAATATAATAATAATAATGATAATAATAATAACAATAACAATAATAATAATAAAGATCAAAAACAACAAAGACTAGAAAGGACCAGAGAACACCACCAGACACTCCAACTCTATAGGTGACATAATGGTAATAAATTCATATCTTTCAGTACTCACTCTAAACATCAATGGACTAAATTCTCCAATAAAAGACATAGGGTAACAGAATGAATAAGAAAACAAGATCTATCTATATGCAGTTTACAAGAGACCCACTTTAGACCTCAAGACACTTTCAGGTTGAAAGAAAGGAGACAGAGAACCATCTACCATGCCAATGGTCAACAAAAGAAAGCCAGAGTAGCCATACTTATATCAGACTATCTAGACTTTAAAATAAAGACTTTAACAAGAGATGAAGACATTATATCATACTCAAGGGGTCTACAGACCAAGAAGACCTAACAATTGTAAACATTTATGCTCCACGGGCACCTAGGTGTCTCAATGGTTGAGTGTCTGACTTTGGCTCAGGTCATGATCTCACAGCTCATGAGTTAGAGCCCCATGTCGGGCTATGTGCTGACAGTTCAGAACCTGGAGCCTGCTTCGGATTCTGTCTCCCTCTCTCTTTGCCCCTAACCCACTTGCATTCTGTCTCTGTCTCTCAAAAATAAACATTAAAAAAAAAATTAAACATTTATGCTCCAAATGTGGAACACCCAAATATATAAATCAATTAATCACAAACATAAAGAAACTCATTGATAATAATACCATAATAGTAGGGGACTTCAACACCCCACTTACAACCATGGATGCATCATCTAATCAGAAAACCAACAAAGAAACAATGGATTTGAATGACACGCTGGACCAGATGGACATAACAGATATATTCAGAACATTTCATCCTAAAGCAGCAGAATATACATTCTTCCCCAGTACACATGGAACTTTCTCCAGAATATATCACATACTGGGGCACAAATCAGCCCTCAACAAGTATAAAAAAGATCGAGATCATACTGTGCATATTTTCAGACCATAACATTATGAAACTCGAAATCAACCACAATAAAAAATTTGGAAAGGTGACAAATACTTAGAGACTAAAGAACTTCCTACTAAAGAATGAATGGGCTAGGGGCGCCTGGGTGGCGCAGTCGGTTAAGCGTCCGACTTCAGCCAGGTCACGATCTCGCGGTCCGTGAGTTCGAGCCCCGCGTTGGGCTCTGGGCTGATGGCTCAGAGCCTGGAGCCTGTTTCCGATTCTGTGTCTCCCTCTCTCTTTGCCCCTCCCCCGTTCATGCTCTGTCTCTCTCTGTCCCAAAAATAAATAAACGTTGAAAAAAAAATTAAATTAAGAATGAATGGGCTAACCAAGAAGTTACAAAGGAAATTAAAAATATATGGAAGTCAATGAAAATGATAACACCACAACCCAAAACCTCTGGGATGCAGCAAAGGCAGACATAAGAGGGAAGTTTATAGCAATCCAGGCCTTCCTAAAGAAGGAAGAAAGGTCTCAGACACACAACCTAGCCTTACACCTTAAAGAGCTGGAAAAAACAACAGCAAATAAACCCCAAACCATCAGAAGACAGGAAATAATAAAGATTAAAGCAGAAATCAATGCTATCAAAACCAAATACAGTAGAATAGATCAATGAAACCAGAAGCTGGTTCTTTGAAAGCTTTAACAATATTGATAAACCACCAGCCAGTTTTATAAAAAAGAAAAAGGAAAGGACCCACATAAATAAAATCAAGAATAAAAGAGGAGCTATCACAACCAACACAGCAGAAATACAAACAATAATAAGAGAATATTATGAGCAATTATATGCCAATAAAGTGGGCAATCTAGAAGAAATGGAAAAATTCCTAGAAACATATAAACTACCGAAACTGAAACAGGAAGAAATAGAAAATTTGAACAGACCCATAACCAGAAGGAAATCAAATTAGTAATCAAAAAACTGCCAAAAAACAAAACTCCAGGGTCAGATAGCTTTCCAGGGGATTCTACCAAGCATTTAAGGAAGAGTTAACAACTATTCTCTTGAAGCTGTTACAAAAAAATAGAAATGGAAGGAAAGAATCCAAACTATTTCCATGAACTCAGCATTACCTTGATTCCAAAACCAAAGACCCCATTACAAGGGAGAACTACAGACCAATTTCCCTGATGAACATGGATGCAAAAATCCTCAACAAGATATTAACCAACTGGATCCAACAATACATTAAAAAAAACTATTCCCCATGACCAAGTGGTATTTATACCTGGGATGCAGGGTTGGTTCAATATCCAGAAAACAATCAATGTGATTCATCACATCAATAAAAGAAAGGACAAGAACCAAATGATCCTCCCAATAGATGCAGAGAAGGCATTTGACAAACTACAGCATCTTTTCTTGGTAAAACCCTCAAGTAGGGATAGAAAGATCATACCTTGAGGTCATAAAAGCCATATATGAAAGACCCAATGCTAATATCATCCTCAATGGGGAAAAAATTAGAGTTTTCCCCCCTAACGTCAGGAACAAGACAGAGATGTCCACTCTTACCACTGTTATTAACATAGTATTGGAAGTCTTAGCCTCAACAGTCAGACAACACAAAAATAAAAGGCATCCAAATGGGCCAGGAGGAGGTCAAACTTTCACTCTTTGCAGATGACATGATACTCTATATGGAAAACCCAAAAGATTCCACCAAAAAACTGCTAGAACTGATCCATGAATTCAGCAAAGTGGCGGGATATAAAATCAATGCACAAACTGAGGGTTGATAAGGGGTGGGAAGGAGGGGGTGTTGGTGACGGGTATTGAGAAGGGCACCTGTTGAAATGAGCACTGGGTGTTGTATGGAAACCAATTTGACAATAAATTTCATATTAAATAAATAAATAAATAAATAAATAAATAAATAAAATCAATGCACAGAAATTGGTTGCATTCCTATACACCAACAATGAAGCAACAGAGAAATCAAGGAATAGAAAACCATAAAATACCTAAGAATAAATTTTGCACCAAAAACCATAAAATACCTAGGAATAAATCTAACCAAAGAGTGAAAAATCTATACACTAAAAACTATAGAAAGCTTATGAAATAAATTGAAGACATGAAAAAATGGAAAAATATTCCATGCTTCTGGATAGGAAGAACAAATATTGTTAAATGTCAACACTACCCAAAAATCAATCTGCATATTCAATACAATACCTATCAAAATAACACCAGCATTCTTCACAGAGCTAGAACAAATAATCTTAAAATTTGTATGGAACCAGAAAAGATGCCGAATAGCCAAAGCAATCTTGAAAAAGAAAACCAATGCTGGAGGCATCATAATCCCGGTCTTCAAGCTGTATTACAAAGCTGTAATCATCTAGACAGTATGGTACTGGCACAAAAACAGACACTCAGATCGATGGAACAGAATAGAGAAGCCAGAAGTGGACCCACAAATGTGTGGCCAACTAATCTTTGACAAAGCAGGCAAGAATATCCAAAGGAATTTGAGCAAGTGGTGCTGGGAAAACTGGTCTCTTGAGCAAGTGGTGCTGGGAAAACTGGACACTGACATGCAGAAAAATGAACCTGGACCACTTTCTTCCACCATACACAATAATAAACTCAAGATGGATGAAATACCTAAGTGTAAGACAGGAAGCCATCAAAATCCTTGAAGAGAAAGGAGACAAAAATCTCTTTGACCTTGCATAGCAACTTCTTACTCAACATGTCTCCAAGGCAAGGGAAACAAAAGCAAAAATGAACTATTGGGACCTCATCAAAATAAAAACTTCTGCACAGCGAAGGAAACAATCAGCAAAACTAAAAGGCAACTGACAGAATGGGAGAAGATATTTGCAAACAACATATCAGATAAAGGGTTAGTATCCAAAATGTATAAAGAACTTATCAAACTCAACACCCAAAAAATAAATAATCCAGTGAAGAAATGGGCAAAAGACATAAATAGACACTTCTCCAAAGAAGACACCCAGAAGGCCAATCAACATGTGAAAAAATGTTCAACATCACTCATAACCAAGGAAATACAAATCAAAACCACAATGAGGTATCACCTCACACCTGTCAGAATGGCTAACATTAATAACTCAGGCAACAACAGATGTTGGTGAGGATGTGGAGAGAGAGGATCTCTTTTGCACTATTGAGAATGCAAACTGGTGCAGCCACTCTGGAAAACAGGATGGACGTTCCTCAAAGAATTAAAAATAGAACTACCCTATGACCCAGCAATTGCACAACTAGGTATCTATCCAAGAGATACAGGTATGCTGTTTCAAAGGGGCACATGCACCCCAATGTTTATAGAAGCACTGTCAACAATAGCCAAAGTATGAAAAGAGCCCAAATGTCCATCAATGGATGAATGGATAAAGAAGATGTGGTATATATATATAATGGAGTATTACTTGGCAATCAAAAAGAATGAGATCTTTTCATTTGCAAGTACATGGATGGAGCTACAGGATATTATGCTAAGTGAAATTAGTCAGTCAAAGAAAGACAATTATCATATGAGACTTCACTCATATGAGGACTTTAAGACACAGAACAGTTGAAACAAGGGAAGGGAAGCAAAAATAATATAAAAACAAGGAGGAGGACAAAACATAAGAGACTTTTAAATATGAAGAACAAACAGGATTACTGGAGGGGTTGTGGGAGGGGGGATGGGCTAAATGGATAAGGGGCATTAAGGAATCTACTTCTGAAATCATTGTACTATATGCTAACTTGGATATAAATTAATAATAAATGAATAAATAAATAAATTAATTAATTAATTAATTTAAAAGGTATGGGATTGACCCTGATACAAACATGGAAAAATTTAGACAGTATGCTGTGAAATGGACAAAGGCAATTTGCAGAACAATGTAATCTCATTTTTGTTGCTCAAAAAGGGGAGCCGGAGAAAAGGAAGATTGAAAGACATCTCTTCAGACAGAGGTCACCTCCAGGAAGGGGACAGGCCATGAGGTGAGGACAGAGGAGGACATAGAGATGATGGGCTGGGTGCAAACTCAGGAAGGAGAAAGACAGTCCTGATGTCTGTCGCCTCCAGCTCCTTCTGCCAGGGCTCTGTCTTCCATCTTGGAAAGAACAGTGACATGCAGAAGGCCCCAGACTGCTCCCTTCATCAGTGAAGTGGTGGTCCTCACTCATGATCTTAGTGGCATCTGTCCTTCCTTCATGGGCCAGATGCCTGTAAATAGAGCAGCTGCTAGCCCTGTAGGGCCACGTGATTTGCAAGGCAATGTCACCAGGTGGAGTCCGCATGCTCTCCCAGAGTTCCCTGGCCCCATGTTGATGGGCTGCACAGAATGTGTGTTATCAAGAACTATTAAACGGGGTGAAAGACAACTTGTTAGCAGCAAAGGAATCCTCATCAGCTTTTCTGCTCCACTGTGCCGCCCTGGCTCCACTGAACACCAACTGCCCCCCAATTCCCCACACAGAGAAGGAGCTGCTGATCTTACTGGCTGGGATGGGCATTTGCTAGGCCTCACTTACTAAAGGGCAGGGCCACTATGTCTTCAAAATCACCAGCCTTGGGGCGCCTGGGTGTCTCAGTCGCTTAAGTATCAGCTCAGGTCATGATCTCACAATTCATGAGTTTGAGCCCCACAACAGGCTCTGTGCTGACAGCTCAGAGCCTGGAGCTTGCTTCAGATTCTGTGTCTCCCTTTCTCTGCCTCTCTCTCTCTCTCTCTCTCTCTTTCTCTCCCTCTCTCTCAAAAATAGATAAACATTAAAAATTAAAAAAAAAAAATCACCACCCTTTTAGGGCCCTGAGCTTTCCTGCCTGCTTCCTGTCCATCTCATCCTCTTCCTCACCCCACCCAGCAGGCTTGGCTGAGCAAACTGGTCCCAAGATTTATACTTGTTTGGAGAAAGAAGGTCCACTTGGGAGGTCAGCATAAACTACACCTCCCCCTCAACTTCCTGCAGAGAGTTCTTCATGTGGCTGCCAGCAGGGCGTGCCTTTGTTCACACCTGTGCCTGCAGAAGTCTTCCCAGTTTACACCCTCCCAGTAGAGAGGCACTGGATTCTAACACCCAGTTCATACAACAGACATCTCACAGCTCATTTTTTAAAATATTTTCTGAAACAATTTTTATTGAGCTATAATTCATGTAACATGAAATTTACCCCCAGCAGGGCACAGCAATTGGGGTCAAGTCTGTCTGAGGTCCAGCAGAGGCAGGTAACTGTGTTCCTGGGGTTGAGTGCCCAGGCCTAGTCCACAGCATAGCCTGCAGACCCAGCGGGAGAGGGTGGCGTGGTGACCTTGGCTTCTTTTGTCTAGTAATTCACACTGTGTGGGCAGGGGTTTGGTAGCAAGCCCCAGCAATTCAGACCAGAAAGACCTGGCCTCCCCTACTCCCCTACTGGCAGAGGGTGAGCCCTTGGGCCTGGGCCCCCATGTGACTCCTCTCCTGCTCCTCTCTCATCAGAGCTGGCGTGAACCTGAGTGGGGCCCAGGGTTCTTGGGTATAAGGACAGGTTGTCCTGGTGCTGTGGGGGCATCCAGTGCCTGAGCCAGTATGGGGAAAAGGTGCATGGTACCGTGTGCTGTTGGGGCTCAACAAAACCTGTGCTTGGCTCATCCCAGGCAAGGAAGGAAGTAGAGACACCACCAACTGCCACAATGGAAAGCAAAATGAAGGGAGAAGGTGGCCACCCAGGCCAAATGAATAACTTCAGGGTTCTCATGGTCAGCAGCCATGTGGCATCAACAGCATCTGTGGCTTCCATAGCAGGAGTCTGTGTGGCATGAATGGCTATTCCTCCTATCCTGCTGGCAGCACACAAAGGATTGAAATAAAATTAACAACCACTGGAGTGCAAAAGTCCCAAGTGACCCCCACAGAGGCTTGTGCAGACAAGGCCACAGAGCAGAGCAGAGCACTTTGGGGAACGGGAGATGCAGTCTCCAGGGCCACCAGGAGAGCCACGGGCCCCAGGCTCTGAGGATCCAAACTTACAGCACAGCCTTGTGGGCTGAAAGAAAATATGGGGCCAAAAACATGTGTGTGGGTCAGACTGAGAGAAGACTTCTGCCTGGCCAGGAGTCTTAGGCCAGCATAGAGAGGGGCTGAGGAGGAAGGAAGCACAGGAGATGCTGAGGGTTCACTTCCTGACACAGAAAGCATGAGGCTCTAACTCAGCCTTAGCACTGTACCTTGTGGTCATGGCCTCAGGGGAGGGTCAGATCTGGAAGCACACAGAAGAGAGCAGGAGGGCCTCACAATGCTTCACTCTGCCCTGTGACTTTCCCATGCTCCCTTCCCTGGGAGACCTCCATTAGGAGCAAGGAAGCTGATGGTTAGTGCTTCAAACAAGACAAAGTTCAGTGTTAGAGTTGGAGCCACCACCAACAACCATTTTATATAAAAAGGAAGTTATGAAAAAGAACAAGAATCCAAAGGGATAAAGGAAACTACCTGCTCGTACCTATGGCATTTGGAACCGATTCAGGGTCTACCCACTGGCCTCTCTAGGGGCCCTGCCACATAAGTGTGCCCCAGGGGCTTCACCCCACACCACATACCCCTCAACTCCCACCTAGGGCTCCACCAATGCTGCTTAGGTGGGAAAAGGCCTGGAAAGGCTGGGGACCAGCCCCCAGAAGAGCATCACCCAGTGGAGACGGGACACCACTCCCCTGATCCGAGGGACCGCTTGGACAGTCTTTTTCCTCCATCCCTACTCACTCATTCTGCCCTCATTCCTGCTCCAAGACAGCACAGAAGTGTTTGCTGGCCTCCCAAATGTTTGCCCATGGCTTTTGCAAAGGACCTCACTGTGAGAATCTGCATACGAACTGTCTGTTAGGTTTTATTTTCTTGAATAAAGGGCTTAGGTGAAAACTTTTCTGGCTGATGTTTGCTTGTTAGAGTTCTAAACCTTTTACTTTCCATCTCATAGAGTTGGTTTATGCATCAGTTGGGGGCCTGGCAAGGAGAAAAAGAAAGTGCCTTGATGTCTGGCCAAAATCTCCCCTACAATACCCTCAAACACTGTCCCAACAGTGCAGGGCCACCCCCAAAGGTCCCACTGAGAATGAAGCAAGCTCTGGGTCTCCGTTACAAGGTAATCCTGGGTCTCATCTGCTGCTCCTGCACCGATGTCACCCCCACCTCCCACGTTCCCAGTGTTCTCCTCCATGGCCCTCACACTGCCTCCTGCCTTCCTGTTCAGACACAGATGGCCCTTTCTAGCTCTCCAGACTCCAAAATGCCCTTTCAAAGACACTTATCAGCATCATTCATGATAGGATATAATGACTGCCTGGGTTCCTGACTCCTATGTATATTTGCCTTCTAAGAGGACCATTCTGGTCCCAGGCTTACCATACATGCTTGTCTCTCCTCCCTTCAAAGCCAGAAAATAAGTTTAAAGGGGAAAATAATCCTGTTACCAAAAAAAGAATTGGAAGCAGGCCATCAGTGAGCAGACATGAGATTTCAATCAATTTCTGGGAGACAGAAGGCAGATGGAAATGCAGTGGTAGATGAAACAAAGGGTGGGGAGCCTCAACACAAAATACAGGCAGATGGGGGTGAGCATGTCTGGAAGGACCCAGAGAGGCCCCAGCCCATAGAAAGGGGGTAAATCTGAGGAGACATATCTGGAAAGAATACCACGGACACACCCAACAGGTTGTGAGGTCTGACTTCCTGACCCTTAACCATGAAAATCCATAAGGAACAGCTCCTATCAGGCCAGAACAGGTTGCATTTTCTTTCCTTGGACTGTGCAGCACCTGGGATAGCATAAAGCAGAGTGAAGACTTTTCAAATCGAGGTGACCACTCTCACCTCCTTTGCTTCATTCTCTTTTCCTTGTGACCAATGATCAGTAAAACAGGTTACACTATAAGGAAAGCAGCACTGACATCCAGAAAGTCCAGAAGTCCCACCTAACTGGGGAGACGGGGCTGAGGCCCCAAAGGCTGGGCGTCAGGGCTACAGCATCAAAGGCCTCCTGCCACCACCAGGGATCAGGAGACACAGTCCAGCTCAGCCCAGCTGTCCCCTCAGGCCACATGTCCAGGGCATGAGAGATGCCATGGGTGACACAGAGCATCCCACTCAAACGTGGTACAGTGTGACATGAACAAATAAAGTCAAGTGACAACAGAGTACTTTACAAGGACTAGAAATTTTCACTCCATCATCTTCTTCCCCCACAGATAGACACCCTCCCTTGGGGTCTGAAGATGCACATGGTGATAACAATCCTTTACATGGCAAACCAACCTGTCCTACTAGCTTTGTATGACCACACAAAATTAATCCTCATTCCAACTCTATGCAATAACAACTACCACCTTTCTTTCACAGAACAGGAGACCCAACACTCAGTGGTTGCCAAGGTCAAGCAGCTGGGAAGCAAGGGAGTTTAGACTTGAACCCAGACCATCTGCCCCCAGGGGACGCTCTCACCCAATGCTCTGCTGCCTGTTAACAGCACCATTGTTCGCTCTCTAATTTCTGTTTTAAATTAACATAAAGTAAAAGTCATTGCTTTGGAATACAGTTCTATAAGTGTGAACAACTGTATGCAGTCATGGAACCACCGCCACAATCAAGATTCAGAACAGTCTCATCACCCCCCAAAACTCCCTCATGCTGCCATTTTGGGGCCAGCTTCACCCCCAATCCCTGCCTCTGGAAGCCGCTGAGCAGCTCTCCATTTCTACACCAGCAACACATTTTTAAGGACAGCATGTTGGTATCCAGGACTTTACCCCATCCTACAGCAATGAGCACTGGAGTCTGGGGGTAAGATGAATGGAGACAGAAAACATGTAGGTAATGAAAGTATAGAATAGATTTTGACACATGACTTCACACAAGGTGCTAGCCAACCCCAGAATGAATGGAAAGCCTGCACAAAGATTCTCTAAGCCCCAGAGCATATGACTCTCCACATCTTCTCTTTCCTGCCTATCAAACATGAACAGTGATCACCACCTTACATGGTATTCACATGCAAGAGAATGAAGTGGGACCCTCACCTCACACAATCTACAAAAATTAACTCAAAATGGATTAATGACCCTAATGTAAAACCTAGAACTATAAAATCTTTAGAGGAAAACTTAAGGGGAAATCTTCATGACATTGGACTTCACAACAATTTCTTAGATATGACACCAAAAAACACAAGTAACCTAAGGACAGCAACATGTTGCTAGTTTGGACTTAATCGAAACTAAAACCTTTTGTGCATCAAAGGGACTATCAACAAAATAAAAGTGCACCTCACAAAATGGGAGAAAATATTTCCAAATTACATGCCTCATAAGAGATTAATACCCAAAATATATATAAAGAACCCCTACAACTTAACAAGGGAAAAAAAGTTTTTTAATGGACAAAAGACTTGAATAGACATTGCTTCAAAGAAAATATACAGAGTCAATAAACACATGAAAAGATGCTCAACATCGCTAGTTATCAGAGAAAAATCAAAACTACAATGAGATATCACTTCACATCCGTTAGGATGGCTATTATAAAATAATTAAGTTTTTAAAAAAAGAAAATAACAAGTGTTAGTGGGAATTTGGGGAAATTGGAACCCTTGTCCATTGCTGGTGAGAATGTAAGATGGGGCAGCTGCTGTGGAAAGCAGTCTGGCCATTCGTCAAAACAACAAAAATAGAATTACATGTAATCCAGCAATTCCACTTGTGAGTATATGTGGAAAAGAATTGAAAACGTGGATTCAAGTAGATGTTTGGACCTCCATGTTCATAGCAGCATTATTCACAATAACTGAAAAGTGGAAACAACCTATCAGTAGAACAAAATGTGGTATTTACTTTACAATGTAATATTATTAAACCACAAAAAGGACTGGGGTTTGATACATCCTACAACATATATGAACTTCAAAAATACTAAGCTAAGTGAAATAAGCCATACACAAAGGGACAAATATATATGGCTCCACTTATATGATGTATATAGAGAGGCAGGTTTGTAGAGATAAAAAGTAGACAAGTTGCCAGGGGTTGGGGGAGGAGAGTGGAGAGTCACTGCTGAGTGGTTACAGAATTTCTGTTTCAGATGATGAAAGAATTGTTGGAATAGACAGTGGTAATTGTTGCACAACATTGAGAATGTAATTAATGTCACTGAATTTTATGCTTAAAATGTTTAAAATGGCAAATTTATGTTATATATATTTTACTAATTTTTTTAATAATGTAGTATATAAGAAAAGAATTGTAAATGACTGAATTGTATGGAGTGTAAATTGTATGTCAGTAAAGCTATTTTAAAAGAGGGAAAGAGAAGGAGAGCAAGAGAGAGAGAAATGAGAAACTTAGTGGCAAAGACCACATGATTTGGGACATAGGGAAGGCTGATGCCCTTGGCCTTCAATGCTGGACACAGCATTTTGAAGTCATTATCTGCCTGTTAATAATGAGACCTACAAGAAACCTCAAAATTCCAATTTTTTGTACCAGAAATGAAAATGGACAGTCCCCACATTTCCTGTTTACATGAGAACAAAGATGTGCACAAGTGTGAAGCCATGTTTGTGCAGCAGAGTCAAGGAGCTTGGAAGGACAGGGACCAAGGGAACCACTTGTGCACCTGCACAATGCTGCAAAGCCCCACATGTAGGAAGTGCTGGGAAGGGTGGCACCCAATCTGAAGTTCTCTGTCCCGCTCCTTAACAGCTCTATTTCATAATCAATCTCAATATGAGTAGTCAACATTATGAATCAAAGTACATATGCGAACTATCAACTTCATTTTATTGTAACCAATCTACTCAAGGCATTATATATGATTTATTGATTTTTTTGAAGAGCAAAAGGACCTCATTTCTTTACATGCACATTCTGTTCTGGACATTGCCAGCATTGTTTATACACAGAGCTCAAACTGAATGAGAAATCTGGACCTGATATAATAAGCACTGTGGGCTCTTTACTGGAATTGTCAGCGGAGAGAAGCAGAAACAGGAGATTATTCTGATGGCCCTATGAAGCACTGGACAGCAGAGACTGACCCAACCAGAGTCCAGTGCAGAAGTGAACTGTGCCCACAGGGTTATTGATGTTGACTAGCAGAAAGTTTAAAGTTTCTTTGTCAGAAAACTGTGTCACCCTAATCAGCTGTTGTGTCTTTTCAGACCCCACTAACAAGCCCACTAGCTGTCTCTACAGAAGCCTGGACTCAAGATCAACTGATATGGTTCCAGCCTAGGAATGAGCAAAGTCCTGAATTTCTTACCTGCAATAATAAGCTCAAGACCCCATCCAATTTATACAGGCTCTCAAAACATCCCCACAGCCCCTTCTCCTTGTCCTAAGATAACCTCCTGACATCAGGGACTGAATTTTGCCTTGGTGTGATGCTAAGTGTCCACTCCAAGTGAATATGGGAGGTATGTTACATATATGTTTGTTCAATGTGCATGGACCATCTTTCCTCATAGTCATGTTTCCCCACCCTTTTTATCAATATGTATGTAAGCTCATGCCTGTGGTTATAAAAAACTGATTCTCTCCCCCTTCAGGGAGGTAGATTCAAGACTTGCCTTCCTGTCTCCTCATTTGGCTGCCTCTCAAATAAACTCTCTCCTTGCTGCAAACCTGAAGTCTCAGTGACTGTCATTGCTACACATCAGGCAGACAGACTTGGGTTGGGTTACAGAAGAATTGCCATTGCTGCATCCAGGACTCATGCCCACCATGGGCGCTGGAGCTATCCAGAGGGACCTTATGGAAGCAACAGTGGCCATAACCATTAAGAGGACTATTTCTACATGCCAGACCCAATTCCCTCTCAGGGCAACCTGGGAAAACTGAGCGTTGGGGAATTTGAAACTCCAGAAGTCATACACTAGGTGCAACAAAGCCTGGATGCCAAAACTAAGCCACTCTGGACCTGAAGCCAGCATCTTCAACCACCGAGCTGGACTACCTCCCCTATGCATGTGCTCCCTGAATCCATTAATGAGTGCCATAGGTGTCAAACATCTCCAAATAGAAGTGATGAGGAGCAACAGAAGAGTGACTAACACACAGAACCCCCAGAATTGTATTACAGCTCAACAATATTTGTTAAAATTATTTCCATCTTGTGTACAAACAGGTGAATATTGCTCTCTCCTTCTAACTAGCACTTTTGTTTCTGAAACAATCCAATCCACCATACTTCCTCCCTCCCAGTAGCAAGAAGACCCACACCCATGACATCACCTACCACTTGCAGTCCCCCCACTAGAAAAGCAGAGGGTTTTCCCCTGCCCCTTGCCTCTAGTGTGGCCAATAGAATAAGGCAAAAGTGATGGTATGCCAGCTCATATCCAGGTCCCAATAGGCCTTGTGTGTTTCCACCTGCCCTCCTGTGGCGCTGCCAGAGCCATGGGACCATGTCCAGGTCAGCCTACTGGAGGATCTGAGACGTATGGAGCAGACCACCCTGGCCTGTATTAGCAAGCTCTCAGCTAGCTTCTCATGCTAGCTGATCTTTAGAGCACTGGTTATATGGCAACAGTTGACAGGTTCTGTGGTCATTACCTGCTTGAGGTGGGCACTCTGGGTGTCACACTTCCATCTCACAGCCCAGCCTTGGAACCCAAGGTCATACAGATTGCATGTGAAGGGGCTGAGAATTAAATGTAAGTCATCAGACTTGAAGGACAGTGCACTTTACCCCCTTCCTGACATGCCAGAGCTCCTGAAATTACTTTGAACCAAATGGCTGTTTTTCCACTTTCTCTTTCTCTTCCTTGGATTCTGTGCATCAAATCTTCTGGTCCACTAAAAGCCAACAGAGATGTGAAGAGGGAAGCTTGGGAGATTGGATGAGGCCTTTC
The DNA here is from genome assembly GCF_022837055.1 of Prionailurus viverrinus. Lineage (NCBI taxonomy): Eukaryota > Metazoa > Chordata > Mammalia > Carnivora > Felidae > Prionailurus > Prionailurus viverrinus. The sequence continues at coordinate 49,747,055 of NC_062563.1, forward strand.
TTCAAGGGAGGTGGCCATCATCTCTATCACACTGGGATTTAATTATGTTCTCTGTGTTAACAGGTCTTCATGGACATCTACTTGTGCTCTCCAGCTTCCTACCTATGCCTTGTAACTAATATGTGAAAAATAGAGCTAACCCTTTTAAGATTTAACACCAGCTGTGAACTCAATTCAAACCCCACTATGAAGACATGTGGGACATTCTAAAAAACAAAACAAAACAAAACAAAACAAAACAAAACAAAACAAAACAAAAACCTTGTTTGACAGCTTCCTTAGCTCAGGGGCAGAGTCTTCTGTTGCTTGTATTTATACAGAACAGGTCTAACTTCTATACTGCTAATATTACTAAATAGTATCACCTGCCTAGGGGCACCTGGGTGGCTCAGTCAGTTCTGCATCTGACTTCAGCTCAGACACGATTTCCAATTTGTAAGTTCAAGCCTGGCATTGGGCTCTCTACTGTCAGCACAAAGAGCACTTCAGATCCTCTGTCCCCCTCTCTCTCTGCCCCTCCACTGCTCCCTATCTCTTTCTCTCCCTCTCCCTCTCTCTCTCTCTCTCTTTCTCTCTCTCTCTCCCTCTCTCTCTCTGTCAAAAATAAATAAACATTAAAAAGAAAGCAACTTAAAAAAATAGTGTCACTTTCTGAGAACTCAGGTCATTTTCAGGAGCCCAGTTCACAGGCACATATCGGCTCTTAAAACACGGGCCAAGGCTCCTCCATGGACAGTTACCAACCTACTAAATTTATTGGATACAAGTGTCTCAAATAAAGTTAGTCAACAGATATTTCTCCTTTTCATGTCCAACAAATCTCACTGGTATTTAGACAACAGTGACCCAACTCTAATGTGGAGCAGGAAGTGTTGGCAGGGAGTCATAACTTGTCAGAAGCAGACTTTGGAGCCTAATTCCTTTAGTAGTGCTTGTTTAATGTATGGGCATATGACCCAGTTCTTCTGCAATGAAACATTAGGAGAAATCCTCTCTGGATTTTGAAGGAAGCCATTTTTCCTCTGAGGTAAAAAGAAAGAAGAAGCCAAGATATCTATCTATCTATCTATCTTTCTATCTATCTCACCTCCCAGTCTTTCTACTTGCTCTTGTACTTTGAACAAGATAATGTGGTGAAATAGTATGGCCTGGAGCTTTGGCAGCCATCTTGTAACCATGAAGCAATAAGCCTGAAGACAAAAAGTCAACAAGATGAGTATGGCAGAAAGATGGAAAGAGTTTGCATCTCAGATGACAACGATGAGCCCCCAAATCAGCCCTCCAACCATCTCCCTCACTACTCTTTCTGATGTGAAATAATTACGTGGCTTTTTAAGCCACTACTAAGCTGGTAATCAATTCCTTGCAGTTGAAAACAATAAATTGACACATAGATACAGCAACTTGTTTTATGAAGCTACCATAATCTTGATTCCCAAACCTGAAAGGACGCTTCAAAAATAGAAAATTACAGCTTAATCTTCTCATAAGCATACATACAAATATCTTAAAAGAAATATTAGCAAATCAAATCTAGCAATATGTTTAAAGAGTAATAGAATGTCCCAATTGGATTTATCCCAGAAATGCAAAGTTGGTCTATCATTTGAAAATCACTTATAGTGTTTCACCACATTAACAGATTAAAAGACAAAATAGAACCATTTCAATAAATGTAGACAAGGGGCGCCTGGGTGGCGCAGTCGGTAAAGCGTCCGACTTCAGCCAGGTCACGATCTCGGGGTCCGTGAGTTTGATCCCCGCGTCAGGCTCTGGGCTGATGGCTCGGAGCCTGGAGCCTGTTTCCGATTCTGTGTCTCCCTCTCTCTCTGCCCCTCCCCCGTTCATGCTCTGTCTCTCTCTGTCCCAAAAATAAATTTAAAAAAAAAACATTGAAAAAAATGTAGACAAGCATTTGATAAAACACCCACATGAGGACATGAATGGCTGATCTGGATGAATGGTCCATGGATGTGTTTACTGCAAAACTTCATCAAGTTGTAACAGAAACTGGGCATTTTGTATGTATGTTACACTCAAAATGAAAAGCTTACTTAAGAGATGGCCCAAATTTCCTCATAACAATTTCAAAAAATTGAATAAGAAGGTAAAATCTTCCCACATAGAAAGCACCAGGCCCAGATGGTTTTACAGTCAGCTGATATGTCAGATGACAGAATCAGATGACAGAGCTCTGCAATCACATTACCTCCCCAGAGCATGTAAAAAGATTTTGATTCAGGGGCGTCTGGGTGGCTCAGTAGGTTAGGTGTCTAACTCTTGATCTCATGGTTCATGATATTGAGCCCCTACATCAGGCTTCCAGTGCAGAGCCTGCTTGGGATTCTCTCTCTCCTGCTCTCTGCCCCTCCCCCACTCAAGCTCTCTCTCCCTCTTTCTCTTCCTCTCTCTCTCTCTCTCAAAATAAATAAATAAACTTTTTTTTAAAAAGAGCTTGATGAGGCACCTGGGTGGCTCAGTCAGATAAGCGTCATGATCTTGTGGTTCTCATGTTCAAGCCTTGCATTTGGCTTTCTGCTGTCAGCATGGAGCCTGCCTTGGATCCTCTATCTATCCACTTCTCTCTCTGCCCCTTCCCCACTTGTCCTCTCTCTCTCTCTCTCAAAAATAAATAAACATTAAAAAAAGAGCTTGATTCATGAGGATAGTAAAACCTTGATATTAAACACAAATGACTGACAAGATAAGCTCACCCACAAACATAAATTCAAATCCCACACAAATTTTAGGAACTTGAATATAGCACTTAAAAATTGATAGCTTGGCAGTACACCTGGTGGTCCTGCAGATCTATTTCTTGCTCCAACACTGTTTGGATGGAACAGACCCAGGGATGCCCCTTCTACCAGCCTCTGACCACCCTCCAAACTTTTTTTCCAGTTTGAACCTTTGGAGGCATCTTCTCAGCCACCCTCTGCCTCTGGAACCAGCCAGCACCTTATTTTGAGCTTAGCTCCATATTATCAATCAACCATGAACTGTCAGATTCATCAGAATTATTCCACCAAGGTGGAGGCTGCCATCAACCACCTGGTCAATATGCACCTGTTGGGCTCCATACATACCTCTCTCTGGGCATATATTTTGACCACAATGAGTTGGCTCTGTAGGGCATGGGCATTTCTTCCACAAGTTCACTAAGAAGTGCAAGGGCACTGAGTATCTCTTGAAGATGCAAAACCAGCTGAGCAAGTGGCCACACCCTCTTCCAGGATGTGCAAAGTCCATCTCAAGATGAGTGAAGTAAAACCCTAGAGGTCACAGAAGCCGCCCTGGTTCTGGAGAACCTGAACGAAGCCCTTTTGGATCTGCATGCCCTGGGTTCTTCCCACACAGACCATCATCTCTGTGACTTCCTGGAGAACCACTTCCTAGATGATGAGGTGAAACTCATCAAGAAGATGGGCAACCACCTGACTAACCTCTGCAGACTTGGTTGGGCAAGTGTCTCTTCAAAAGGCTCACCTTCAAGCATGACCAGGAGCCCCTGAAGCCCAGAAGCCTTTTAGGGGCCCCTTTAGCATCCCCTTGGTGCCAGGGCTTGTTCTTGAGCCTCTCCCTGAAGATGCAATAGGCAACTTTTTATCCATCTTGGATCCTTCTCCCAAGCCATGGACCAAATGTAATCAATAAAGTTTGTTGCAGGGAAAAAAAAAAACCTAATAGCTTGATCAAAAAGGGTTTATCTCAGAAATGCAAGTTGGCTTAAAGTTGTGGAATGAGGTTTATCACATAATAGATTGAAAAAAAAAGAAATGTCAATATCATCAACAGATGTAGAAAAGGCATTTGATAAAATTCAGTACCTTATACAAGTTAAAAACTCTAAGGGTGCCTGGGTGGCTCAGTCGGTTGGGCATCTGACTTCGGCTCAGGTCATGATCTCACAGTTGGTGAGTTTGAGCCCCATGTCAGGCTCTGTGCTGACAGCTCAGCACAGATTCTGTGTCTCCCTCTCTCTCTGCCCTTCCCCTGCTCATGCTCTCTCTCTGTCTCAAAAATAAATTTTAAAAAAACATTTTAAAAAATTAAAAAAAAAAACTTCTTAACAAACACACTGGGAAGATGGCACAGTAGAAAGCACCAGGAATCCATATCCTCACAGAGACGGGACAATTGCACTGGCAGAATCCCCTGATGTAGCTATTTTGGAAATCTGGAGTCTATTGAAGGTTTGAAACTTCCAGGGGAAGGCTTGAGCAGTAAGCTATGGTTAATTTTAGTCAATTTCAGCTTTTAGCACAAAGCAGCTACCCATCCCCTACCCCCAGCCACATGGCAGAAAACTGTGCATGTGCTCCTAGAGTAGCTTGCACACACCTTGCAGGAGCAAGAGTGGACAAAAAGAAACTTATCCTCTAAATACTGAGGATTATGCTCTGATCACTGCTGCTTCTGCTCTCAGAAGTGCAGACAAAGTGGAGGGCAGACATTGTTGCACTTCCTCCCATTATTGCACTGTTCATTTCCCTCTGGCAGAAATAACTTCTAGGGATTGTAAAGGGCCGACATCTTTTCCCTGCCTTTTGTCTTTCTCTTTTTCCATTTTTGGGAGATATACACTAAAAACTAGGACATTCAAAAGCAACATATACAGGGGAAATTAGAATGTCACCACACATGCCCATGGGGAGGTGAAGGCTCAGAAAAGACCAGAAAAATACCTTGAGTTTATACTTCTGTCTGATCTTAAGCACAGTCAGGTGACAGATTGGACAACAGATCAAAAATAAATAAAAACAAAAACAGCAATCTCTGGAGATGGGAAAGAATCAGATTTCTGGAGTTATCACATTACTAGATTCAAATGTCTAGTTTTCAACAACAACAACGACAAAATAACAAGTCATAGAAAGAAATAGAAAAGTATGGCTCCTCCAAAGTAAATAAACAAACAAACAAACAAACAAACTGTCCTGAAAGAAGACTTGCTGGCAGACCTACTTGACAAAGACAACTATATTAAGATACACAAAGAACTAAAGAAAGATGTGGGAAAAGTCAAGAAAAAAATGTGTTAACAAAGTGGAAATACCAATAAAGAAATAGAATATCTAAAAAGATACCAAAAAAGAAATTCTGGAACTGAAAAATATAATAACTGAAATGAAAATTTACTAGAAGAATTCAAAGGCAGATTTGGGCAGGCAGAAGAAAGAATCACTAAATGAGAATTATTGACTCTGAGAAAAAGATTAAAGAAAAGTGAACAGAGCCTAAAGGAACTATGGGCATCATCAAGCAGACCAGCAAACTCATCGTGGAAGTCCCAGAAGGAAGAGAGAGAGAGGAAGGGGCAGAGAGAATATTTGAAGAAATAATAGCCAAAAATGTAACAAATCTGATGAAAGGATGATATAAACATGTAAGAAATTCAACAAACTTCCAAAGGATGAACTCAAAAAGACCCACACCTAGACACATTAAAATCAAACTTTCAGAAGGCGACAAGAACATTTTGAAAGCAGGAAGAGAATTGTGACTCTTTCCAAACAAGGAGTCCTCAATAAGATTACCAGAAGATTTCTTGTCAAAAATTTTGGAGTCCAGGAGCTCCTGGGTGGCTCAATTGGTTAAGTGTCTGACTTCGGCTCAGGTCATGATCTCACCATTCATGAGTTTGAGCCCCGCATCAGGCTCTCTGCTGACAGCACAGAGCCTGCCTCAGATCTTCTGTCTGTATCTCTCTCTCAAATAAAATTTATTTATTTTGAGAGAGAGAGAGAGAGAGAGAGAGAGCACTAGCAGGGGAGGGACAGAGAGTGAGACACAGAATCTGAAGCAGGCTCCAGGCTCTGAGCTGTCAGCACACCTCAACCCGGGGCTCGAACCCACGAACTATGAGATCATGATCTGAGCCAAAGTCGGATGCCTAACTGACCCACCCAGGTGCCCCTCTCTCAAATAAAATTCAGAAGAAAAAAAAGAAAAACAGAAAAACATAGTCAACCAAGGATCCTATCTATATATGAAAAAACTGTCCTGCAGATTGAAATGAAAACACACTAAGCAGTAACATAAAGTCTATATGAAGAAATAAATATCTCAGTAAAGGTAAATACATGGGCAATTACAAAAGCTTGTATTATTGTAACAACGGTATATAACTCCAGGTTTTGTTTCATACACAAAAACAATTATTCGTCTAAAAACTAATATTATTTTAACTTTGCAACTACACATTTTATTTTCTACATATTTTTGGAGACTAATGCATTAAACAATATATTAGTTTACATTTTGGAAACATAAATGTATAAAGATGCAATTTGGAGAAAACAACTGGAAGAATGGGGATGGAAATGATAAAGGAGGCGAGTTTTGGGTTTTTTCAAATTTTCATTCAAACTCTAGTTAGTTAACATATAGTTTAAAATTGCCTTCAGGAGTAGAATTTAGTGATTCATCATATGCACATAACACTCAGTGCTCATCATAACAAGTGCCCTTCTTAATACCCATCCCCCACCTACCTCCTTCCATCAACCCTCAGTTTGTTCTCTATCTTCAAGAGTCTCTGGTGGTTTGTTTCCGTCTCTCTCTCTTTTCCCCCCTCCTAAGTGCTCATCTGTTTTGTTTCTTAAATTCTACATAAGGGTGAAATCATATGGCATTTATCTTTCTCTGACTGACTTAATTCGTTTAGCCAAATGCACTCTATCTCCATCCACTTCATTGCAAATGGTAAGATTTCATTTTTGATGGCTAAATAATATTCCATTAATCTTCTTTATCCATTCATCAGTCAGTGGATATTTGGGGTCTTCACATAGTTTGGCTATTTTTAATAACATTGCTATAAACATCAAATCTTTATGATTTGGTAAATACCTAGTTGTGCAATTGCTGGGTCATAGGATAGTTTTATTTTTAACTTTTTGAGTAAACTCCATACTATTTTCCAGAGTGGCTGCATCAGTTTGCATTCCCACCAATATGTAAGAAGCTTCCCCTTTCTCCACATCCTCGCCAATATCTGTTGTTTCCTGTGTTGATAATTTTAGCCATTCTGGCAGGTGTGAGGTACTATCTCCTCATGGGTTTGATTTGTATTTCCCTGAGGATGAGTGATGGTAAGCATCTTCTCATGTGTCTGTTAGCCATCTGGATGTCTTCTTTGGAAAAATTTTAATTTATGTATTCTGCCCATTTTATGAGTAGATTATTTGTTTTGGGGGCATTGAGTTTGGTAAGTTCTTTATAAATTTTGGATACTAACCCTTTATCAGATAGGTCATCTAAAATATCTTCTCCCATTCTATAAGCTGCCTTTTAGGTTTTTTTGAATGTTTCCTTCACTGTGCAGATTTTTATCTTCATGAAGTCCCAATAGTTTATTTTTGCTTTAGTTTCCCTTACCTCTGGCAACATGTCTAGTAGAAGCTGCTCCAGCCAAAATCAAAGAGGTTGCTGTCTGTGTTCTCCTATAGGATTTTGATGGCTTCCTGTCTCATCTTTAGGTCTTTCATCCATTTTGAATTTATTTTTGTGTACGGTGTAAGTGGTCCAGTTTTATTCTTCTGCATGCTGCCACTTAGTTTTTGCAACACCATTTGTTGATGAGACTGTTTTTTCCATTGAATATTTTTTCCTGCTTTGTTGAAGATTAGTTGGCTTTATAGTTGTGGGTCCATTTCTGGGTTTTCTATTCTGTTCCATTGATCTATGTGTCTGTTTTGTGCCAACACCATACTATTTTATGACTACAGCTTTGCAATATAACTCAAAGTCTGAAACTGTAATGTTTCCAGCTTGACTTTTCTTTTTCGGTAATGCTTTAGCTATTTGGCATATTTTGTGGTTCCATAGAAGTTTTAGGACAGTTTGTTCTAGCTCTGTGAGAAATGCTGGTGGTATTTTGATAGGGATTGTATTAAATGTGTACATTGATTTTGATACTATAGACATTTTAGCAATGTTTGTTCTTTCAATCCATGAGCATGGAATGTTTTACCATTTAATTATACCCTTTTCAGTTTCCTTCATAAGTTTTCTATTGTTTTCAGAGTACAGATTTTTTACCTCTTTGGTTAGGTACCTTAATTCTTAGGTAGCTCATGGTTTTTGGTGCCATTGTAAATGGATTTGATTCCTTTACTTCTTTTTCTGCTACATTGTTATTGGTGCACAGAAATGCAACAGATTTCTGTACATTGATTTTATAGCCTGCAACTTTGCTGAATTCATGTATTAGCTCTAGCAATTTTTTGCTAGAGTCTTTCAGGTTTTCTACATAGAGTATCATGTCATCTGAAAATACTCAAAGTTTGACTTCTCCCTTGACAATTTGGATGCCTTTTATTTACTTTTGTTGTCTGACTGCTGAGGCTAAGCCTTCCAGAACTATGTTAAATAACAGTGGTGAGAGTGGGCATCCCTGTCTTGTTCCTGACTGTAGAGGAAAAGCTCTCAGTTTTTCCCCACTGAGGATGATATTAGTTGTGGATCTTTGGAATATGGCCTTTATGATATTGAGGTATGTTTCATTTATCATTACTTTGTTGAAGGTTTTTATCAAGAATGGATGCTGTATTTTGTCAAATGCTTTTTCTGCATCTATTGACAAGATAATATGGTTCCTATGATTTCTGTTATTAAGGTGGTGTATCATTTTGATTGATTTGTGAATATCGAGCCAGCGCTGAAGGCCAGGAATAAGTCCCACTAGACCATGGTGAATAATTCTTTCAATGTACTATTGAATTTGATTTGCTAGTATCTTGTTAAGAATTTTTGCAACCCCATTCATCAGGGATATTGGCCTGCAATTCTTCTTTTTAGTGGGCTCTTTGATTTTGGAATCATGGTAATGCTGACCTTGTAGAAGGAGTTTGGAAGCTTTCCTTCCATATATATTTTTTGGAAACATTTGGGAAGAATAGGTATTAGCTCTTCTTTAAATGTCTGGTAGAATTTCCCTGGGAAGCCATCTGGCCCCGGACTTTTGTTTGTTTGATTACTGATTCAATTTCTTTGCTGGTTATGGATCTGTTCAAATTTTCTATTTTACCTGTTTCAGTTTTTGCTACTTTCTATGTTTCTAGGAATTTGTCCATTTCTTCCAGATTGCCCAGTTTTTTGGCATATAATTTTTCATAGTATTCTCTTACAATTGTTTGTATTTCTATGGTGTTAGTTGTGACCTCTTTTCTTTCATTTATTTTATTTATTTGGGTCCTTTCTCCTTTTGATAAGTCTGGCTAGGGGGTTATCAATTGTATTAATTCTTTCAAAGAATCAGTGCTTAGTTTTGTTAATCTGCTCTACTGGTTTCTTTGTTTCTATATTATTTATTTCTGCTCTAATCATTATTATTTTCCATCTTCTGCTGGCTTTAAGCTTTATTGGCTGTTCCTTTTCTAGCTCCTTTAGGAGTAAGGTTTGGTTGTGTATTTCAGACGCTTCTTTCTTCTTATGTAGATGTGTATTGTAATATACTTTCCTCTTAGGACTACCTTTGCTGCATCCCAAAGGTATTGGACTGTTGTGTTTTCATTTTCACTTCCTTCCATGTATTTTTTATTTCTTCTTTAATTTCCTTGTTAACTCAGTGGGATGTTCCTTAACCTCCATGTATTTGTGGTCTTTTCAAATTTTTTCTTGTGGTTGACTTCAAATTTCCTTGTGCTGTGACCTGAAAATATGCATGGTATGACCTCAATCTTTCTGGACTTGTTGAGGACTGATTTGTAACCCAGCATGTGATCTATTCTGGACAATGTTCCATGTGCACTTGAAAAGAATGTGTATTCTGCTGCTTTAGGATGAAATGTTCTGAATATATCTGTTAAGTCCATCCAGTCCAGTGTGTCATTCAAAGCCATTGTTACCTTGTTGATTTTCTGCTTATATGATCTGTCCATTGCCATAAGTGGTGTGTTAAAGTCTCCTACTATTATTGTATTATTATCAATAAGTTCCTTTATGTTTGTTGTTGATTTATATATTTGGGTGTTCAAGTTGGGGGCGTAAATATTTACAATTTTTAGATCTTGATGGATAGACCCTTAATTGTGATATAGTGTCCTTCTTCATCTCTTGTTACAGTCTTTGGTTTAAGATCTAGCTTGTCTGATATGAATATGGCCACTCCAGCTTTCTTTTGACATCCATTAGCACGGCTGTTGGTTCTCCATCCCCTCTCTTTAAATATGCAGGTGTCTTTAGGTCTAAAATGAGTCTTTTGTAGGCAACATATAGATGGGTTTTGGTTTTATATCCATTCTGATGTCCTAAGTCTTTTGATTGGGGCATTTAGTTCATTTATATTCCGAGTGATTATTTAAAGATATGAATTTAGTGCCATTGTGTTACCTGTAAAACTGATTTTTCCAATGACATTCTCTGTTCCTTTCTAGTTTTTTTTTTTATTATAGTATTTCTTTCCCACTCAAAGAGTCTCCTAAGTTTAATATTTCTTTCAAAGGGGTGTCTGGGTGGCTCAGTTGGATAAACATCAGGCTTCAACTCAGGTCATGATCTCATGGTTCATGAGTTCGAGCCCCACATCAGGCTCTGTGTTAACAGCCCAGAGCCTGGAGCCTGCTTCTAATTCTGTGTCTCTCCCTCTCTCTGCCCATCCCCTGCTTGCACTCTGACTCTCCTTCTCTCAAAAATGAATAAACATTAATTTTTTTTAATATTTCTTGCAGGGCTGGTTATGAACTCCTTTGGTTTTTTTGTTCTTGGAAACCCTTTATCTCTCCTTCTATTCTAGATGACAGTCTTGCTGGATAAAGTACTATTGTCTGCATATTTTTCCCATTCAGCACATTGAATATATCATGCCACTCTCTTCTGGCTTGTGAAGTTTCTGTGGACAGATCTGCTGTGACCCTGATCTGTCTTCCATTGTAGGTTAAAGATTCTTTTTCCCTTGTTGCTTTCAGGATTCTTGTCTGTGTATTTTGTGAATTTGAATATGATATATCTTGATGTGGATCAGCTTTTGTTGAACTTGATGGGAGTTCTCTATGGCTTTTGGATTTTGATGTCTGTTTCCTTCCCCAGGTTAGGGAAGTTTTCAGCTATAATTTGCTCAAATAAAACTTCTGCCTTTTTTCTCCCTAATTGTTCTTCTGGGACTCCTATGATAAGAATATTATTATGCTTTAAAGAGTTGCTAAATTCTCCAAATCTACATTTATGAACCAATACTTTTCTTCCTTCTTCTTTTCAGCTTCATTATTTTCTGTAATTTTATCTTCTACATCACTGATTTCATGTCTTGGCTATTGTAAACAATGCTGAAATAAACATAGGAGTGCATATATCTTTTTAAATCATTATTGTTTTTACTTTGGGTAAATATCCAGTAATGGAACTACTGAATCATATGGTACTTCTCTTTTTAATTTTTTTTTAATTTTTTAATTGTTTTCTACAGTGGCATTCCCACCAATAGTGCATGAGAGTGCCTTTTTCTTCACATACTCACCAACACTTATTACTTCTTATCTTTTTTATTCTAGCCTTCTGACAGGTGTAAGGTGATAGCTTGCTGTGGTTAGCATCTTTTCATGTTGTCTGTTGGCCATCTGTACATCTTCTTTGGAAAAATGTGTATTCATGTCATTTTTTAATTGGATTTTTTAATTTGGATTTTTAAATTGGATTATTTGTTTTTTTGGTGTTGAGTTGTATAAGTTCTTTATATATTTTAGATCTTAATCCCTTATTGGATATATTATTTGAAAATATATTCTCCTATTCTATAGGTTGTCTTTTAGCTTTGTTGATGGTTTCTTCAGCTGTGATGTTTTATTTCTTTAAAAAATATGTAATCCAGGGGAAACTGGGTGGCTCAGTTGGTTAAGTATCTAACTTTGGCTCAGGTCTTGATCTTGTGGTTCATGAGTTCAAGCTCTACGTCAGGCTCTGTGCTGACAGCTCAGAGCCTGGAACATGCTTCAGATTCTGTGTCTCCCTCTCTCTGCTCATCCCCCACTTGCACTCTGCCTCTTTCTCTCTCAAAAATAAACATTAAAAAAATTAATATATTTTTCAATTTTTTTAATTAAAATGTTTTAATTTTAATCTGAAGCAAATGATGCTCATTGGTTGAATCTGAGTGGTAGATGTATAGGTGCTTATGGTACTCTATTGATTTTCTGTATGTTTGAAATATTTCATAATCTTAAAAATTAGTACCAGTTGTAAAGAATAAAATATCAGACAGGTTTTTAACCCCCACAGAGTGGTTGGTCTCTCTTCCTTAGAGCCAAAGACTGTCCTAAAAGTTAAGAGCAAGAAACAAAAAGATGATGCTGCATTAGGACCAGGAAAAGTGCAAGTCCACAGTGTAAAGCAGAATAACAAGAGGCAGTGTAGTGCCTTCGGTGCTGACTCCCAGCAGGCTTGCCAATTTGCAGTGTTGAGTGTTTTAGGAATATGGTCAACTCTCCTAAATATAATGGTGTAGGGACAAAGGGGGCTTCCATGCCAGGGAAGGCAGAGGGATGCAGAGGGTTCACTCATCAGTTTCTTGTTTATTTTTTTAATCAAGTTGAAATTTCTTTTAGTTTTTTTAATGTTTATTTATTTTAGAGAGAGAGAGACAGAATGTGAGCAAGGGAGGGGCAGAGAGAGAGGGAGACACAGAACTCGAAGCATGCCCTAGGCTCTTTGCTGTCAGCATAGAGTCCAGCACAGGACTGGAACTCATGAACTGTGAGATCATGACCTGAGCTGAAGTCAGACACTTAACCAACTGAGCCACCGAGGCACCCCGAGTTTCTTGCTTATTGAAAGCATTGATAAAGTGATGAACATGGTGGGTGCACTTGTTACCCACCCAAACTGATGAGCAAGAACACAAAAGGCTCCAGAAGGATGCCTGCACCATGCCACCCCCATGTTCAGGTCTCTAGGCCAGGGCCCACTCAGGAGAGGGCAAGGAAAACAGAGGGCTTGGCTAAGTCAGACTCTGAATTCTGATTCTCCTGTGGTAAATGGTTGCCCCAATTCACAGGGCCTCAGTACTATATACACCCAAGTCCCCATCTGTCTTCCATACTAAGCCTCTTTGTTCTGGCAGAGACCCTGGGGTTGGACAGGCTGGGAAGACCCTCAATGGTTCAGGGTCCTTGGGGAAAAGAATCCACTCCCCCAGACCAGGAGCATTGTCTCCAGAGCAGATTCCCTCCTGGGGAAGCTGCTGCATAAACCCAGGCAGGCTGGAGTTTTATGCTCCTGCAGCCAGGATAAAAATGGTCATCATCAAACTACAGGAGAAAAGGCAGTCAAACCTCACACATGCCATCTGCAGTGAGGAAGGGGGCTCAGCACACTGAAAGAAAATGTTGGTAACTAGCTCTAACTTCCCAGATTTAGGAGCTGTTTCATAGCTTTGCAATTAAGCCATTTTGAATTCTCCAGATTTTTCTTTAGATAAAACTAAAGGCCTCATTCCATTTTGTGGTGCTCTTATCTTCAAGCTGCTTGGAGTGGTTTTGGCAGCGTAATTATGTTTTCTGGGAAAATGTATTTTGCTGGAGGAAAAGACATTTCAGGCTCTGTTTATGAAGCTGCCCTGCACTTCACCTCCTAAGCTCATTTTCCCACAGAGGCAACTAGGGGGGACTCTTCACCTGCAGCTGCAAGCTGCAGAGAGGGCCCACACAGTGCCTGCCACTTGGGGGTGAGGCCTTTTGCTATAGCAGCCAACTCAGCCTGCCTGTACTCACCTCCTGCTTTTTCAAGTCAGAAAACTACACCTTTTCTTTTGCAAGCTCATTCCTTCTTCCTCGCTTGAGATCAGGGGCTATGCAAAAGGCCTATGGGGAGAGAAAGCAGGTCTGCCTGCCCAGCTGGGGCAGAAGTGAACCCCTCCCACAGATGTGGGAGAACAGGCACCCTAGAAGCTGACAAGATGCTTCAGAGTGAGCAGCCTGATATATTTATCCTTGACAAGGAAATAATTTTCCCAGAGAGACAGTATTTTAGTTTGAAAACAGTGAAATTTTTACATGGAACTTTTTCCTAATAAAATATTTTGCAAGTTCTGCATTGAAAGGTCAACAGCAGACATTTAAGTGAACATGAACTCCTTCCCCATCTCACACCATAGCACCACAAGAGCATGGATCACACAGCTCAGCTGGATTTTCTCAATTCTTCTCTAGTCCCTGGTACTCAAATGTGGCCCACAGGCCAGCAGCATGGACTTCCTTGGGGAGCTGGTTAGAATGCACACTCTCAGGCCCAGCCCAGAGGCCAGAATCTGCATATTAGCAAGTCTCCAGGAGAGGTTAGATCACAGATGAGTGATTTTATATCTCCCAAAGTTGAATATCCACATACCTACATAACCCTGCATGTTTCACCTTCACATTTACCCTCAGGGCTGACTCTTCTCCTCAACCTGCTAAGATGGCATTGTCCACTCCCACCAACATCCCAGAGCTATTGCGAAGTAACTAAATTTTACATAGAGTTCAGTTTTGGAATAAGGACTAGGATACATACAAACATCTTAACAGGGATTTTCTCTGGTGAGTGATTTCTTGTTTCTTATTTGATCTAAATTTTAGTTTTTAAATTTCATCCACTGGATGCTTTTTTTCTGTCATCACAATAAAAGGGATAGTTTATTTTAAAAACAAGTAAGTGTGAACCTCAACTAATAGGGCATGAGAAATGGTAAATTCTTCTTGGATGACCTGTTGCACTCAGTACCTGTGTAAACCGCTGGGCCCTGGAGCTGCCTGCCTAGCTTCTCCATCTGGTACATTGTGACCTACTCCCAGCTCCCGGGTCTCCTGGCTTCTGGTGCACTGATGTTCCCGGTGTGCTGGAACCCTTGAGCAGAAGCACATCTAGGTACCACGCTTCCGTCAATACCCACACTGCCGTCAAGCCAGCCCTTCCACCCCTTAGAGACACCTGGCCCAAACTGCAGGCTGGCAGCTGCAAGGTGGCCCTTCTCACAGGAGAGCCACTCAAATGCTTTCATGACTGCAGGCACTGCTGGAGTGCAGCTCATGGAGCCCAAGCATTCACCACACTTAAGAACTGGCACAACTCTGAGAGAAGGAAAGGAAACCACCAATTCCCCCAGCCTGTGTCAGGAAGAGTGAGCTGGCTGAGCATGGGATGTGAGCAAAGCTGGCTGAGAAAGGCTGAGCAGATTGCAAAGCTCAAAAACAAATGCTGGTCTGAAGCTGTAGGTCTCAAAAGTATGGCTGAGCAATCAGCTGGGGAGGTTTTCAAAATTCCAGCAGCCAGGGCATCCCCACACCACCCAAATCAGGATCTCTGGGCTTGGGTATTGGCTTCAGTGGGTCTTTTTACTTCCCTGGGTAATCCTGATGTGCAGCTTAGGCTGAGAACCAGGGTCAGCCATGTTTTTCTATAAAAGACCAGATAGTAAATATTTTAGTGTTGTGTGCTACACAGGCTCTGTCACAACCATTCTGCAGTTGAAGAGTAAAAGTGGCAGCAGATGACACGTAAATGAATGGGTGGGGTTGTGTCCCAGTAAAACTTTATTCGACAGCCTCAGCTAGATTTGGCCACAAGGGCTCAGCCACCCTTGGTTCACAGCAGAGGATCTCAGATTTGAGAAAGGATCATCAGCATCCCCACTCCTACAGTGTTTGATTCAGTAGGCCTGGGGGAGGCCCAGAATTTGTATTTCTGACAAGCTCCCAGGAGCTACTGATGCTGGTCAGAGAAGCACTGGTTAACAGCCACTGTAAATTGTATTTGACCCCAGAACCAATCCTATGACAGTAGAATGCCTGCGGACTGCTCTGGTAACACCTGCCCGAGTGACACACTTGGGAGGGGCTGGGGAATGGGTTGCCCTACATAATTCACAGGTGTTTCACTAGTGCCAATGAGGGGCTAGGCAAGAGAAGAAAGCCCTGGCAGCTCCCCTTGGCTGGTGCCCATAGCCTTTCCTGGGCCAGCCCCAAAAAGAACTTGCTCCATCTGAAATGAGTTTACTCATCCAACTCAAACCAGCCTCAGTTTCAGTGTCCTCTGCTGGAAGGTCCAGAGGGCAGCCTTGCCAGTCAGCAGCCCCAATCCTGAATTGCCTGCCAACCATATACCCAAGACATCCTCACCCTTCACTGTCCAATACCTCTAAAGGTTTTCAGAAAACGACCTCGTCCTCAAGGGTGGGAGTGAGAGGAAAGACACCATGATCTCACACAGCGTTGGTAACAGCAGTAATTCAACAAGAATGATATCCGGGGGTGATTAAGCCAATGAAGCGTTTTAAAGACTTTATTTAGGGGCACTTGGGTGGCTTAGTTGCTTGAACATCAGACTTCAGCTCAGGTTATGGTCTCACAGTTTGTGGGTTCGAGCCCCACATTAGGCTTTCTGCTGTCAGCATGAAGCCTGCTTCAAATCCTCTGTCCCTGTCTCTCTCTCTACCCTTCTCCCACTCGTGTTCACTCTCTCTCAAAAATAAACATTAAGAAAATAAAGTTATTTAAAACTTTATTTCTTTAAAGCAGCAAAATTGAAAGAAAGTATAGAGGTTTTCCAAATATCTACTGCCCTCACACATACACAGCCTCCCCTCCAAAGGGATTACATCATGGTTCATCCTCAGTGTTTGGACAAATGTATGACCTATATCCACCATTATAGCATCATACAAAGTAATTACACTGCCCTAAAAATCCTCTGTACTCTTCCTATTCATCCCTCCTTTCCCCATCTCACCCCTAGCAACCACTAATCCTTTTACTGTCTCTGCAGTTTTGCCTTTTCCAGAATGTCATATAGGTAGAATTACACAGCATGTAGCCTTTTCAGATTGATTTCTTTCACTTAATAATATGCATCTGAATTTCATCCCTGTCTTTTCATGGCTTGATAGCTCATTTCTTTTTTTTTTTTCTGAAATTTATTGACAAATTGGTTTCCATACAACACCCAGTGCTCATCCCATAAGGTGCCCTCCCCAATACCCATCAACCACCCTCTCCTCCCTCCCACCCCCCATCAAGCCTCAGTTTGTTCTCAGTTTTTAACAGTCTCTTATGCTTTGGCTCTCTCCCATTCTAACCTCTTTTTTTTTTTTCCTTCCCCTCCCCCATGGATTCCTGTTAAGTTTCTCAGGATCCACATAAGAGTGAAACCGTATGATATCTGTCTTTCTCTGTATGGCTTATTTCACTTAGCATCACACTCTCCAGTTCCATCCACGTTGCTACAAAAGGCCATATTTCATTTTTTCTCATTGCCACGTAATATTCCATTGTGTATATAAACCACAATTTCTTTATCCATTCATCAGTTGATGGACATTTAGGCTCTTTCCATAATTTGGCTATTGTTGAGAGTGCTGCTATGAACATTGGGGTACAAGTGGCCCTATGCATCAGTGCTCCTGTATCCCTTGGATAAATTCCTAGCAGTGCTATTGCTGGGTCATAGGGTAGGTCTATTTTTAATTTTCTGAGGAACCTCCACACTGCTTTCCAGAGCGGCTGCACCAATTTGCATTCCCACCAACAGTGCAAGAGGGTTCCCGTTTCTCCACATCCTCTCCAGCATCTATAGTCTCCTGATTTGTTCATTTTGGCCACTCTGACTGGCGTGAGGTGATACCTGAGTGTGGTTTTGATTTGTATTTCCCTGATAAGGAGCGACGCTGAACATCTTTTCATGTGCCTGTTGGCCATCCGGATGTCTTCTTGAGAGAAGTGTCTATTCATGTTTTCTGCCCATTTCTTCACTGGGTTATTTGTTTTTTGGGTGTGGAGTTTGGTGAGCTCTTTACAGATTTTGGATACTAGCCCTTTGTCCGATATGTCATTTGCGAATATCTTTTCCCATTCCGTTGGTTGCCTTTTAGTTTTGTTGGTTGTTTCCTTTGCTGTGCAGAAGCTTTTTATCTTCATAAGGTCCCAGTAATTCACTTTTCCCTTGCCTTTGGGGATGTGTCGAGTAAAAGATTGCTACGGCTGAGGTCAGAGAGGTCTTTTCCTGCTTTCTCCTCTAAGGTTTTGATGGTTTCCTGTCTCACATTTAGGTCCTTTATCCATTTTGAGTTTATTTTTGTGAATGGTGTGAGAAAGTGGTCTAGTTCCAACCTTCTGCATGTTGCTGTCCAGTTCTCCCAGCACCATTTGTTAAAGAGGCTGTCTTTTTTCCATTGGATGTTCTTTCCTGCTTTGTCAAAGATGAGTTGGCCATACGTTTGTGGGTCTAGTTCTGGGGTTTCTATTCTATTCCATTGGTCTATGTGTCTGTTTTGGTGCCAATACCATGCTGTCTTGATGATGACAGCTTTGTAGTAGAGGCTAAAGTCTGGGATTGTGATGCCTCCTGCTTTGGTCTTCTTCTTCAAAATTCCTTTGGCTATTCGGGGCCTTTTGTGGTTCCATATGAATTTTAGGATTGCTTGTTCTAGTTTCGAGAAGAATGCTGGTGCAATTTTGATTGGGATTGCATTGAATGTGTAGATAGCTTTGGGTAGTATTGACATTTTGACAATATTTATTTTTCCAATCCATGAGCAGGGAATGTCTTTCCATTTCTTTAAATCTTCTTCAATTTCCTTCAGAAGCTTTCTATAGTTTTCAGCATACAGATCCTTTACATCTTTGGTTAGATTTATTCCTAGGTATTTTATGCTTCTTGGTGCAATTGTGAATGGGATCAGTTTCTTTATTTGTCTTTCTGTTGCTTCATTGTTAGTGTATAAGAATGCAACTGATTTCTGTACATTGATTTTGTATCCTGCAACTTTGCTGAATTCCTGTATCAGTTCTAGCAGACTTTTGGTGGAGTCTATCGGATTTTCCATGTATAATATCATGTCATCTGCAAAAAGCGAAAGCTTGACTTCATCTTTGCCAATTTTGATGCCTTTGATTTCCTTTTGTTGTCTGATTGCTGATGCTAGAACTTCCAGCACTATGTTAAACAGCAGCGGTGAGAGTGGGCATCCTTGTCGTGTTCCTGATCTCAGGGAAAAAGCTTTCAGTTTTTCCCCGTTGAGGATGATGTTAGCTGTGGGCTTTTCATAAATGGCTTTTATGATCTTTAAGTATGTTCCTTCTATCCCGACTTTCTCAAGGGTTTTTATTAAGAAAGGGTGCTGGATTTTGTCGAAGGCCTTTTCTGCATCGATTGACAGGATCATATGGTTCTTCTCTCTTTTTTTGTTAATGTGATGTATCACGTTGATTGATTTGCGAATGTTGAACCAGCCCTGCATCCCAGGAATGAATCCCACTTGATCATGGTGAATAATTCTTTTTATATGCCGTTGAATTCGATTTGCTAGTATCTTATTGAGAATTTTTGCATCCATATTCATCAGGGATATTGGCCTGTAGTTCTCTTTTTTTACTGGGTCTCTGTCTGGTTTAGGAATCAAAGTAATACTGGCTTCATAGAATGAGTCTGGAAGTTTTCCTTCCCTTTCTATTTCTTGGAATAGCTTGAGAAGGATAGGTATTATCTCTGCTTTAAACGTCTGGTAGAACTCCCCTGGGAAGCCATCTGGTCCTGGACTCTTATTTGTTGGGAGATTTTTGATAACCGATTCAATTTCTTCGCTGGTTATGGGTCTGTTCAAGCTTTCTATTTCCTCCTGATTGAGTTTTGGAAGAGTGTGGGTGTTCAGGAATTTGTCCATTTCTTCCAGGTTGTCCAATTTGTTGGCATATAAGTTTTCATAGTATTCCCTGATAATTGTTTGTATCTCTGAGGGATTGGTTGTAATAATTCCATTTTCATTCATGATTTTATCTATTTGGGTCATCTCCCTTTTCTTTTTGAGAAGCCTGGCTAGAGGTTTGTCATTTTGTTTATTTTTTCAAAAAACCAACTCTTGTTTTCGTTGATCTGCTCTACAGTTTTTTTAGTTTCTATATTGTTTATTTCTGCTCTGATCTTTATTATTTATCTTCTTCTGCTGGGCTTAGGCTGCCTTTGCTGTTCTGCTTCTAGTTCCTTTAGGTGTGCTGTTAGATTTTGTATTTGGGATTTTTCTTGTTTCTGGAGATAGGCCTGGATTGCAATGTATTTTCCTCTCAGGACTGCCTTTGCTGCGTCCCAAAGCGTTTGGATTGTTGTATTTTCATTTTCGTTTGTTTCCATATATTTTTTAATTTCTTCTCTAATTGCCTGGTTGACCCACTCATTCGTTAGTAGGGTGTTCTTTAACCTCCATGCTTTTGGAGGTTTTCCAGACTTTTTTCTGTGGTTGATTTCAAGCTTCATAGCATTGTGGTCTGAAAGTAAGCATGGTATAATTTCAATTCTTGTAAACTTATGAAGGGCTGTTTTGTGACCCAGTATATGATCTATCTTGGAGAATGTTCCATGTGCACTCGAGAAGAAAGTATATTCTGTTGCTTTGAGATGCAGAGTTCTAAATATATCCGTCAAGTCCATCTGATCCAATGTCTCATTCAGGGCCCTTGTTTCTTTATTGACCGTGTGTCTAGATGATCTATCCATTTCTGTAAGTGGTGTATTAAAGTCACCTGCAATTACCACATTCTTATCAATAAGGTTGCTTATGTTTATGAGTAATTGTTTTATATATTTGGGGGCTCCGGTATTCGGTGCATAGACATTTATAATTGTTAGCTCTTCCTGATGGATAGACCCTGTAACTATTATATAATGTCCTTCTTCATCTCTTGTTACAGCCTTTAATTTAAAGTCTAGTTTGTCTGATATAAGTATGGCTACTCCAGCTTTCTTTTGGCTTCCAGTCGCATGATAAATAGTTCTCCATCCCCTCACTCTCAATCTAAAGGTGCCCTCAGGTCTAAAATGAGTCTCTTGTAGACAGCAAATAGATGGGTCTTGTTTTTTTATCCATTCTGATACCCTATGTCTTTTGGTTGGCGCATTTAATCCATTTACATTCAGTGTTATTATAGAAAGATACGGGTTTAGAGTCATTGTGATGTCTGTATGTTTTATGCTTATAGTGATGTCTCTGGGACTTTGTCTCACAGGGTCTCCCTTAGGATCTCTTGTAGGGCTGGTTTAGTGGTGACAAATTCCTTCAGTTTTTGTTTGTTTGGGAAGACCTTTATCTCTCCTTCTATTCTAAATGACAGACTTGCTGGATAAAGGATTCTTGGCTGCATATTTTTTCTGTCTAGCACCCTGAAAATCTCGTGCCAATTCTTTCTGGCCTGCCAAGTTTCAAAAGAGAGATCAGTCACGAGTCTTATAGGTCTCCCTTTATATGTGAGGGCACGTTTACCCCTTGCTGCTTTCAGAATTTTCTCTTTATCCTTGTATTTTGCCAGTTTCACTATGATATGTCGTGCAGAAGATCGATTCAAGTTACGTCTGAAGGGAGTTCTCTGTGCCTCTTGGATTTCAATGCCTTTTTCCTTCCCCAGTTCAGGGAAGTTCTCAGCTATGATTTCTTCAAGTACCCCTTCAGCACCTTTCCCTCTCTCTTCCTCCTCTGGGATACCAATTATGCGTATATTATTTCTTTTTAGTGTATCACTTAGTTCTCTAATTTTCCCCTCATACTCCTGGATTTTTTTATCTCTCTTTTTCTCAGCTTCCTCTTTTTCCATAACTTTATCTTCTAGTTCACCTATTCTCTCCTCTGCCTCTTCAAGCCGAGCTGTGGTGGTTTCCATTTTGTTATGCATTTCGTTTAAAGCGTTTTTCAGCTCCTCGTGACTGTTCCTTAGTCCCTTGATCTCTGTAGCAAGAGATTCTCTGCTGTCCTGTATACTGTTTTCAAGCCCAGCGATTAATTTTATGACTATTATTCTAAATTCACTTTCTGTTATATTATTTAAATCCTTTTTGATCAGCTCATTAGCTGTTGTTATTTCCTGGAGATTCTTCTGAGGGGAATTCTTCTGCTTGGTCATTTTGGATAGTCCCTGGCATGGTGAGGACCTGCAGGGCACTTCCCCTGTGCTGTGGTGTATAACTGGAGTTGGTGGGCGGGGCCGCAGTCAGACCTGATGTCTGCCCCCAGCCCACCGCTGGGGCCACAGTCAGACTGGTGTGTGCCTTCTCTTCCCCTCTCCTAGGGGCGGGATTCACTGTGGGGTGGTGTGGCTCGTCTGGGCTGCTTGCACCCTGCCAGGCTTGTGATGCTGGGGATCTGGCGTATTAGCCGGGGTGGGTAGGCAAGGTGCTCGGGGGCAGGAGGGGCAGGCTTAGATCGCTTCTCCTTAGGAGATCCACTTCAGGAGGGGCCCGGTGGCAGCGGGAGGGAGTCAGATCCGCTGCCGGAGGTTTGACTCCGCCGAAGCGCAGAGTTGGGTGTTTGCACGGAGCGAGCAAGTTCCCTGGCAGGAACCGGTTCCCTTTGGGATTTCGGCTGGGGGATGGGCGGGGGAGATGGCGCTGGCGAGCGCCTTTGTTCCCCACCAAACTGAGCTCTGTTGTCAGGGGGCTCAGCAGCTCTCCCTCCCTTTGTCCTCCAGCCTTCCCGCTTTCCGAGCAGAGCTGTTAACTTATGACCTCCCAGACGCTAAGTCGCGCTTGCTGTCGGAACACAGTCCGCCCGGCCCCTCCGCTTTTGCAAGCCAGACTCGGGGGCTCTGCTTGGCCAGCGAGCCACCCCTCCGCCCCGGCTCCCTCCCGCCAGTCCGTGGAGCGCGCACCGCCTCGCCGCCCTTCCTACCCTCTTCCGTGGGCCTGTCGTCTGCGTTTGGCTCCGGCGACTCCGTTCTGCTAATCCTCTGGTGGTTTTCTGGGTTATTTAGGCAGGTGTAGATGGAATCTAAGTGATCAGCAGGACGTGCGGTGAGACCAGCGTCCTCCTAAGCTGCCATCTTGCCGCAACTCCCAGCTCATTTCTTTTTATTGCTGAATAATATTCCATCGTCTGGATGCACCACAGTTTGTTTATCCATTCACCTACTGAAGGACATCCTGGTTCTTCTAAGTTTTGACAACGATGAATAAAGCTGCTATAAACATCCATGTGCAACTTTTTGGGCAGACATAAGTTTTCAACTTCCTTGGGTAAATAAATACTAAGGAGCACAAATGATCATATGATAAAAATATTTCTAGTTTTATAAGAAACTACTAAACTGTCTTCCAATATGGCTGCACCACTTTGCATCCCCACCAGCTGTGAGTGAGAGTTCCTGTTGCTCCACATTCATTCCAGTACTTGGTGCTGTCTACTGGGTTTTGACCATTCTAATAGGAGTGCAGTGGTATCCCATTGTTGTTTTCATTTGCAAGTATCTGATGAGTATAATGTGGAGCATCTTTTCATTTGCTTATTTGGCATCAGTACATCTTCTTTGGTGAGGTTTCTATTAAGGTCTTTGGCCCATTTTTTAATTGGGGTTTTTTTTTTTTTTGGTCTTATTGTTGAGTTGGAAGAGCTCTCTGCATATTTTGGATTACAGTCCCTTATCAAATGTATCTTTTGCAAATATTTTCTCCTAGTCTGTGGCTTCTCTTCTCTTTCTCTTGACAGGGTGTTTCACAGAGCAGAAGTTTCTAACTTTAATGAAGTTCACCTTTTCAACTATTTCTTTCATGGATCATGCCTTTGGTGTTGTATCTAGATAGTCATCACCATACCCAAGGTCGTCTGGGTTTTCTACGGTGCCTTTTAGGAGGTTTATAATTTTTTACTTTACATTCATGTCTGTGATCCATCTTGAGTTAACTTTTGTGAAGGGTATAAGGTCTGTGTCTAGATTTATTTATTTGCATATTGATGTTCAGTTGTTACAACACTGGTGCTAGAGACACTATCTTTGTCTCATTTCATTGTCTTTTCTCTTTTGTCAAAGATCAGCTGACTACTTATGAGGCCCTATTTCTAGGCTCTCTGTTCTGTTTCATTGATTTATTTGTCTTATCTTTCTCCAAGCCAGTGAATGTTTGCCCTCAATAATTCTGCTTCAAACAGCCCCAAGGTTCTCACAACTCAAGGACCCAGATCAGCCCCCTCCCACCTCACCTCGACTGTGGCAGAGGCAGCCTGCCCCTTCGTATTTGGTTCTCATGGGTGTAACAAAGAGTCTGTGGTGTCCACAAAACCAGCCCCCAAAAAGGCAGATGTCAGTGCCACCACAATTGCAGCCCCTGTTGCCATCTCAAGTCAAAACAGGAACATCTTGGCTCAAAATCTGGGAACATCTATGTGAACTCTGAGCCCTAAAAGCCCCCTCCTTTCAGTCAATAACACCTCTAATGTAGAGGAGCTCTTGCCCATTAATAGAAAGTTGGTGCTTCAGAAGGAAGGTGTTCCCAGGGAGTACAGCTATTAGGAACCCCTTGCTTGCTGCTCCAAGGGCAGGGGGTTTCTGGAACATTCTCATATGCCTGCAGACCAGCCACCCCCAGAGCCTGTGGGTTCCTTGAGAACAGACTCTGGCACAGATAAGCCCTATAGAAGTATTGATAGGATCTCAATGGCCTCCTACATTGTTATGACATCCAGGCTGGACTGAGAGCCAGTTTCACAAATGAGATAACTGAGGCTGAGGGACTGTCCTGAAGTATATCCTGGGTAAGTGGCAGGCCTAGATTTCTTCCACATCTCCTGTGAGACTCCTAGCACATACGCCTGTTGCTTTTTGGAGCACTCAGTAGGTGCTCAGTAAACATTTGTAGAGCAGATGATAGAGGAATGGATGAAGCATTGTTGGCTTCACTTCAAAATCCATTTTCTGCCATGAACTTTGCTTCTAGCCAGCCCAACAGGGCACCTTCAGATCCTTAGTACTGAAGACTCCCTGCTCACCTCCCTGTCTTGTGGTTTGTTCCTTCCTGGTGCTTTTGCATTGGCCACGAGGGAGCCAACCATCTGTGCACATTCTGCCGGGACACAATGGATCTCAGCAGCCAGCTCTGTGGCACTAATACATCAACATGAGGCAGGGGCTGGGTCACACCAACACCTGCATTTCCAAAAAGGTTCTGCAACACAACAGAAGTGTTGTTGTGTTCCCAAAAAAATCCCAAATGCCACAAGTCTCCAAGAGTTGCAACAATTAGGAACACCATCCCCTCACATGACTTCAGATGATTCATAATGACTCCAGGGCATCTGGTCCAGCAAGGTAGTGAGGGGCCACCAAAGTGTCATGTCCCCTCCTTGCAGAAGTATCTTCCCTTCTGACAGTCAGGCCTTCTCCATCTCAGGCCTGACTCAGACGCAGGAGCATCTCTTGCCTTCCATAGTCCATTACAGGCTCACTTTTCCCTTCTCATTAAGCTCTCTGCTTGCCAGCACCATTGTCCTGAAAGGGCCATCTGGCAGACAATACAGTTTCTCATTTTATGGAACCCTTCTCCAAGATCCCTAATGCCCCTATGGCCTGAGCAACAGCCTTTCTGAGAATAAGAAAAGCTGAGCTAGCTGAGATGGAGGGCAGAGGCTAGAGAGGAGTGAGCAGGGATACACATGGGACAGAAGGAAGAAAGGGCAGCAGCCCCAGACGTGTGGTCAGCTCTGGCCCGTTCATGAGATGTCCCACAGTTCTGATTGGGTGGTGTGGCCACCTCAGGGGTGGCACAGTTAGGATGTAGCCCGCAGGAAGTAATACCCCTCAAGAAACCATTTTGGACACAACACTGTGTTTTATTACCAAGAAGCATCAAAAGCAGGTGTCTTGCGAGACTTCTTTCTCCTAGAAGTGGTTTTTGGCCTCGACCACAAAGTGGGATCACTTGGTGAGCCCAGGCACACCCCAGGGACCCTGATGTGGTTGCTGTGGTTATAGGCCAGGTTTGAGAATCACTGGCCCAGGGCCCTTCCCCCATGCCAGTGGGAATGCAGATCCAAGTGTAAAGTGTGGTGAGAGTACAGAGTGGCTTTGGGGGGAGACAGTGAGGGGGTGATGTGTAGGAAGGGAAAGGAAGTGGGAGAGTGAAGATGTGTGCTGGAATGTGGGTCAGAAACAGACAGGCCTAGAAAGGCCATGGGTGCTGGATGATACCCACTCATGTGGAAAAGAATAGTGTATCTTAGGCTGTATAGACAAATCCTCTGCATCCAAGCCCCTGCTCCTGGTGATGGCCAAGCAAGCACTTAGACTTTCCCATGGACTACAACTACATAAGGATAAAATCTAAAGTCAACCACTGGAGACACTAGGAAACCACCCAGAGTAGGCAGATGCCAGCCGGGCATTGACACTTGGAGGAAGAGAGGTGCACCATGACTTTCGAGACCCACAGCTTCCAACAGGCAGGCTTATCACTGAGAGTAGCTGCAGCTCCAGAGAGCACAGGAGGCCAGAGAACAGCGTCAGTGCATTCACTATTCCAGGAGTCTCAGAAAGGAGAGGGCCAGAGGGCAGAGCCTGGTTCCATGCATGCCACCTGATCCCTCTTGAGCTTGAACCTCACCTACCATGGTCCCTTGTTCAGCCCCTATGAGACTCCACAGGTGTGCTTTTTCAGCCCAGAAGGAATTTGGGGCCAAGACTTAGAATCAGCATTCCTCCCTCTGAGCTCTACAGACTTTTCTGGGAATTCTCTCTTAACATTATATCATTACTATTTATCCATGTCATTAAGTACTCTTTAAAATTGTAATTTTTATTGAAGAAAGCTTCATCATTCATTCTCCCTGGCCTGACTGTAAAGTGGACAAGACAACTACCTTCACAGGTTTTTCTGAGGATTGGCCACAGGGTATGGAGCACCAAGTCTGTCTGGTGCTCCATAAATGCTAATTCTTCCCATGAGGACTATGCAAGTCCAGGCAGCCAGGAGAATGGGGTACCTCCAAGGCAGCCTCTCCCAAGGTCTTAGCTCTTCTCAAGGACACTTCATTCAAGGGAGACAATCCCAACTCTAGCTTAACAAAGAGGAAGTTATGAGAAGCTGGGATCTTTTCAGGGTGCCATAGACTTGAGGCTCTCTGAGGATGGCTTGGGAACATATGCCCTCCACTCTGCTGTCAGTGAGTCCTAATACCACCTGATTCCCTCCACTGGGAGATGCAGTCTCAACAAGAGCTTTCACAGCTGGTTTGTCTTGATCTGGCTTCAGACCAGTTTCCCACACTGAGTGTGGACTGTTAGAAGAAGACCCCATGGGAAAGACAGGGTGGTTACAGGACACTCAGGAAACACACTGTCCTCAACGTGACTTACAGGGTCTGTGACTGGAGTCCCCAAATCTGCATGTCTGAGAGGGTCCCAGGAGTTGGCTGCCCCAACTTCCCTTCCATGATACTTCCAAATTCGAGTTAACGCCTTTAGCTGCCTCATCTTAGTTGGCAGACCTTATTTTCAGTGGACTGGAAATAGATTGTCACTCCATGCTTAGTCTGGCTTTGGAATTTCTTTCTTGACTGATTTAGTCAATGTCACTCTTAAAGGAGGAGCCCAGGGCTATCTTCTCACCCAGTGGTAAGGCTCCTTGGGAATGTTGTTCCCTGGGACCCCCGACTCCCTGACTCTGCCCTGTGGTGTCCCCTTCTCACAGGACACAGCCAGCATGAAAAGTTGAGGGCTTGCTGGGTCTCTGTGCCTTTCCCAGAAAAGGCAGCCATATCTTGCATCTCCCAAATGGGGTTATGATGAGCACTGTTTATTGAGCACTTAATGTGTTTGGATCCTCTTCTATGCAATTTAAGCTCATGTTAACCCTCACAACATTTCCATCTCATGAGGTACGTGCTGTGATTACCTGCATTTTATGGCTGTGAACACCACAGCACAAAATGGTCATGTAACCTGCCTGAGGTCGGCAGCCAGTGGTGGCAAAGCAGGACCTCTGAACCCAGGATGTCTGAGTCTGGAACTTGCACTGGTAGCTGCTGCGTCACATCCCTTCATAACCAATGTGAGCTTGCTTGCATTACCTTCTCCTCTCTGTCTTGTCTATCAGAACGTGGAGGGCCACCCAGAGGCAGCTCTGGGGCTCTGGAGATTTGGGGGTTAATGAACCCCACATTCAGGCAGAGGGTAGGATCAGGGAACATCATGTATGCGTATGACTGGGCTCTGAATTTAGTTGGGAACAGAGGGTACGTGAAACTGGCCCTTCTCAGAGTTTCTGCATCCTGCCTCTTACTTTGCTGGTGTGAAAATTATGCACATGATTTTTTATTTAAAGAGAATTGGACATACAATGTGAGACAAATTTTAAATATATATAAAATGCTTAAATATATATGTGTTTGTGTGTGTGTGTTAATTACTTACTGTGGGATATCTGTGGATAGTGAGACTATACACAATTTTTCTTATAGTTGTTATATTCTCTGGGGTAATAATTCAAATTTTCTACATAACACATAATCTGATGATAGAGCGATCGATAGATAGATATAGATGATAGATATAGATATATAGATGATAGGCAATAGATGATAGATGATAGATAGATAGATAGATAGATGAGAGAGAGAGAGAGAGTGAGAGAGACACCACAGGATGGAATACTATTCATCCTAAACAAGAAGGAAACACTGTCATTTGTGGCAGCATGGATGGACCTTGAGGGTACTGAGCTAAATGAAATTGATGTGATTTGAAGTTTGGGTTCTAGAGCAAATGACCAAGAAAGAATTCTTAAGACGTTTTTGATGCAAAAAAGATGATTTTATTACTGCACAAGGATAGGACCCCTGGGAAGAAAGAGCTGCACTAGGGTTGTGACGAGTGACTGATTATATACTTTTTAATTAGTGGAGGTTAGGGATAACATAAGTCTGTAAGGAATTTGGAAGCAAGACTTTCAGGACCTTGAGGGACTAGCTATTAAGATAAGGTTACTCTTAGTCTTTAATAAAACATAACCATTAAGACATAAGGGCAGCCATGAGTTCCTTGCAGAATGTAATGCTCTGCATGTTTCATGTATCAGCCAGCTGTAAGGAAATTTAGTTTTGGCTACCTTTTTCTTGCCTTTGTTCTCCTCATCAAAATAAGTCAGAGAAAGACAAATACTGTATGATTTCACTTATATGTGGAATCTTAAAAAAAAAAAAACAAACCTCATATGAAACAAGATCGGATGCGTGGTTACCAGAGGCAGGAGTGGTGGGGGAACAGATGAAGGGGGTCAAAAGGTAAAAATTTCCAGTGGTATAAGTACTGTGGATGTACACATGAGGACTATAGTTAACACTGCTGTTGGTATATTTGAAAGTTGCTATGAGAGTAGATCCTAAAAATTCTCATCACAAGGGAAAAAGCAAAAAACATTTTTTTAATTATCCTTTCTTCTTCCCTCCCCCCACTCTGTATAGATGATGGGTGTTAACTGAACTTACTGTGGTCATCATTTCACGACACATGTAAGCTAAGACATTACACCTTGCTATACACCTTAAATTTACACAGTGCTCCATGTCAACTACATCTCAGCAACACTGAAAGAAAGAAACTTCTGTGGTTTGGTTTTCTATGAAGTTCTTCAAAAGTTATCCAGAGTCGATGAGGAGAAAGGTACTCAGAAGGTCCAAGACTCTCCACAAACTTCCATTTGCCTGTGGCCAGCAATGTGGTAGCTCTGAGTCTGCTTGCCTCTCTCCCTGTGAATGGGGCAGCATGACCCAACCTGCACACCTGCTCACTGCCATCGAAGGGTCTGTTGCCCCCACAGGGCACAGAGACCCCTCTGGTCGTTGGCTGGGATATCACGGTGCTGCGGGGGGTGGTGCTGCTTCCACAGAGGCCACGAGCCTCTCCCAGCCATGAGAAGAAATGCTCAGAAATCAGCTTAGCCTCCTCACAGGAAGTTCAGATTCAGGCAATATGCATTTGATCTCAGACAGGATCAGTTTTCGAAAAAGAAAATGCATTCAGAACCCTTGGACCCAATTACAAAACTGAAGAGTTTCCTACATAGCAGGCCGTGATAAAAGTTTTATCTAGAAATGCTGATGCTGAATCCCCAGGGAGCTCACGAGCAGGCACACTGCTCTATAAGCAAGGCTTGAGAACTGGAGGAAATCACACATAAAAATAACTGCGAATCAAGGATCTCCTGGGACATGTTTAAACACATCTGAAACATGTCTGAAACATGTCATTTGAGAAATAACAAGGTGAAGAGCAAGAGAAAATGCTGGAGAGGAAAAAGGGGAGAATAAAAAAAGAAAACCATTTCTGAACAGAAAAAAAGTACATAAATTTTAAAAATCAGTTTTTAAAATGAGTTAATAGAAAAGCATGGTTGGGCTGCAGTGAGATAAGAGTTTTCTTACTTGTGAGTCTGAAAAATGAGTTCAGCAGCAACACCTTGTGCTTGCAGACACAGGGACACAGAACCTCACCTACAGCTTGTGAATTCCTATGGCCTTTTGGGGAAGAAATCTGCAGTAGCTGTTAAGTTTCAAAATACACACACTCCATGACCCAACGATCTCATTGTTGGAATTTATCCCACAGGAAAAAAACAACAGGCTTCGCAGAGCTGTGCACTTGGTGTGTTCGTTGGTTCACTTGTGTGCGTTGTTTGAGGCGGCAAGACGTTGGAAACAACCCGAATGTCCAGCGGCAGAAAGAGAGAAAAGTCGTTAAAAAGAGAGAGGTTAAATCAATGGTTGTATATTCATTCTTTGGAATATTAAACAGCAACCAAAAAGAAATGGTTGAGAACTCTGCCTCTAGCCTCAGTGGATAAACCCACCTATCATTTTGTCTTTATTTTTTGCAGCCTGTTATTTTGTCCTTCCATTTCCTATGTCTGTGTTTTAACAGAAGTATTTCTTTTTTTTCTTTTTTTCAACGATTTTTTTGTTTGTTTGTTTTATTTTTGGGACAGAGAGAGACAGAGCATGAACGGGGGAGGGGCAGAGAGAGAGGGAGACACAGAATCGGAAACAGGCTCCAGGCTCCGAGCCATCAGCCCAGAGCCTGACGCGGGGCTCGAACTCACGGACCGCGAGATCGTGACCTGGCTGAAGTCAGACGCTTAAACCGACTGCGCCACGCAGGCGCCCCAACAGAAGTATTTCTAAAGCAGCACAGCCTTGAATATAATTTAAAATGGCATAACAAAATGGTCAGGGAAAAAAATGTGTTTTTTTGTTTGTTTGTGATATTTTTGCACAGGGATATATCCCTGGAGTGGATATGATGTGCAGAAATGTACAGGGGTCCTGGCAACACTCACAACCCGGTTCAGTCTTAGCTGCAAAAGCGCTTGCTGTGGTTTCATTCTTTGTTCAGTCCACATGTTTAGGTGTCCTTCAAGTGTGTATGTCAAATTTCATAATAAATGAATTCCAATACTGCATTTGAAATCGGTTTCCCATGTCATAAAATGTAAGTTACAGTTCAGTTTTTCCTATACAGTGTAAAAAAAAATGGCAAAATGTTCGTCAAACTAGCGAAAAATAAAACAATGTGCATTATCTGGTGGAGAAATCTACCAAACATTTGGGCCCCCGCTAACCTTTCAGTTTTGTTATACTTATGCTAGCCTTAGTCTTTCTTTTTTTAAATCTTTTGACAACCCCTTGTACCCATTTCTCTCATCCCACCCCCCCACCTCTGACAAATACCAATCTGTTCTCTGTATCTATGAGCTTGGTTTTCTTTTTATTTTTTTCTTTTTAGATTTTCCATATAAGTGAAATCAGACAGTATTTGCTTTCTCTGCCTATTTCACTTAACAGATTAGGGTTCGTTCATGTTATTGCCTATGGAAAGATTTCCTTCTTCTTTGTGGCTGAATAATATATTATATTTCCTTATATAATATATATAATATATTATATATTATATTATAATATATATTATAACATGTATTATATTATATATAATTTATATTATATATATATATTTCCTTCTTCTTTGTGGCTGTATAATTTTACATATATATATATATAAAATGGATTATATATCCTATATATATATATACCCTATAATGGATTATATACCATATATATATATGGTATATAATATATGGTATATATATACATATATACACATATATATATATTTCATTCATCTATCAGTGGACACTTGGGTTGCTTCCATGTCCTGGCTATTGTGAATAATGCTACAGTGAGCATGGGGATGCAGATATCTTTTTGAGTTAGTGTTCAGTGTTTTTGTTTTCTTCAGATAAATTACCAAAAGTGGAATTATGGGGCAGTATGGTAGTTTTATTTTTAATTTTTGAGGAACCACAATACCATTTCCATAGTTGTTGCACCAATTTACATTCCCACCAACAATGCATGGAGGTTCCCTTTTCTCTACATCCTCAACACTTCTTCTTGTCCTTTTTATAATAGCCATTCTGACAAGTCTTTTCATGTACCTGTTGGTCAGTGTACTGTTAAATGAGAAGAATAGTTTCCTTGGTCTATAGTGTGCTCCCATTTAAGTAAAAAAAAAAAAAAATCTCATACATAAGTATATGTTGGTAGGAGCATGGAAACAGATGTGGAAGGATAACATAAGAAGCTGCCAACACAGGTTACCTTGGGGTAAAGGGTGTGTGTGTGTGTGTGTGTGATGGGAATAATTTAATTTTTTTTAACATTTATTATTGAGAGACAGAGACAGAGCATGAGCATGGGAGGGGCAGAGAGAGAGAGGGAGACAATCCGAAGCAGGCTCCAGACTCTGAGTTGTCAGCACAGAGCCCTACTCGGAGCTCGAACCCACAAACCGCAAGATCATGATCTGAGCCAAAGTCGGACGCTCGACCAATGGAGCCACCCAGGTGCCCCAAGATGGGAATAATTTAAAATCCTAAAGTTACAAACCCAGCTCCAAGAGTCTAATTACACCTCCATCTAAAAAGTACAATGCACTCATCAAAATTAAAAACTTCAGTTTATGAAGGCAACATTTAGATGATGAAAAGACAAGCTACAGGCTAGGAGAAACTATGCACTAGGTATACCTAATAAATGATTTATATAAAGAATATATAGGGGCGCCCGGGTGGCTCAGTTGCTTAAGCATCTGCCTTCAGCTCAGGTCATGATCTCATGGTCCGTGGGTTCGAGCCCCGCATCAGGGGAGCCTGGAGCCTGTTTCGGATTCTGTGTCTCTTTCTATCTCTGACCATCCTCCGTTCATGCTCTGTCTCTCTGTCTCAAAAATAAATAAATGTTAAAAAAATATATTTAAAAAAATAATATATAAATAAATACAAATTAATAATTTAAAATACAATCCAATTTTATTATTTTTAAATTAACTTATTTTTTAATTTGCATCCACATTAGTTAGCATATAGCACAACAATGATTTCAGGGGTAGATTCCTTAATGCTCCTTACCCATTTAGCCCACCCCCCTCCCACAACCCCTCTAGCAACCCTCTATTCTCTGTATTTAAAAGTCTCTTATGTTTTGTCCCCCTCTCTGTTTTTATATTATTTTTGCTTCCCTTCCCTTATGCTCATCTGTTTTGTATCTTAAATTCCTCATATGAATGAAGTCATATAGTATTTGTCTTTCTCTAATTTTGCTTAACATAATACCCTATCCACATAGCTGTAAATGGCAAGACTTCATTCTTTTTGATTGCTGAGTCATACTCCATTGTGTGTGTGTGTGTGTGTGTGTGTGTGTACATACATACCACATCTTCTTTATCCATTCATCCATTGATGGACATTTGGGCTTTTTCCATACTTTGGCTATTGTCAATAGCACTGCTATAAACATTGGGGTGCATGTGCCCCTTCGAAACAGCACACCTGTATCCCTTGGATAAATACCTAGTAGTGCAATTGCTGGGTTGTAGGTTAGTTCTATTTTTAATGTTTTGAAGAACCTCCATACTGTTTTCCATAAGACAATCCAGTTTTAAAATGAGTAAATAACAGGGCACCTGGGTGGCTCTGTCAGTTAAGTGTCTGACTCTTGATTTTGGCCCAGGTCACCATCTCACAGTTCATGAGATTGAGCCCCACATCAGGCTCTGTGCTAGAAGCACAGAGCCTGCTTGAGATTCTCTCTCTCCCTCTCTCTCTGCCCTTCCCCCACTCCCTCTCTCTTCCCCTCTCTCTCAAAATAACTAAATGCACAGTTTTTAAATATGAGCAAAAAAACATGAACAAATGCTTCACAAAATAAGATACACAGAATTAAGTATATGAAAAGATGATCGACACCATTAGTTGTCAGAAAATTGCAAATTATATACACAATGAGATGCTGTTATGCACCCACCAAAATGACTAAAAAAGACTGACAGTAGCAAGTGCTGGTGAGGATGTGGAGCACCAGGAACTCACACACCCTTCTTGGGAGTGAAAATGGTACAGCCAATTTGGAGAAGCGTCTGGCAGTTTTTTGTGAACTTAAATATACACCCACATGATGACTCAGGGAAATGATGTCCCCAAGAGAAATGAAATCATATGTCTACATAATGAACAAATTGTATAAGAACATTTATATCAGCATTTCTCATGATAGCTAACACCTGGCAAAAATGTCATGTACATCAACAAGTACCTGAACAAACAAAATGTGGTCTGTTCACAGAATGGAATACTCCCCAATAAAAAGGAACGAACACTCCATACAAGCAAGCACCTTCAACCTCAAGAACGTTATGACACAAAAGAAGTGGGACAGGAGTGTCACCTCTGCAATTCTGTTGGACGTGGAGCTGATGGGAAAGGCTGGTCTGTGGTGAAGAACCAGAATGCCTGGTGCCTCGGGAGAGGGCAGACATCGCAGGGGCTTCCGGAGGGTGGAATGCTCACTGTCTCCACTGGGTGCCAGGTACCTGAGTGTATGGATTTCTCAAGTCTCATGGAATCATTTACTTACAGCCTTACATTCAATTCACTGTACGTGAATTTTACCTCAATCAAATCCAAATAACCTCAAAGATCAACATTTGGATTAACTTGGATTTGGGGATGCAGCCTCAGAGGGCTGAGGTATCCCAACGCTACATGCCTCTACCTGCTACACGGGCCTGTTGTCTGCAGGGCAGTGACTACTTGCCTCCTGGTCCAGGGTCCTGGGTTTTATCACCTGAGTTCTGAGTATTGGGTGTTACATGTCTGGGTTTTCAGTGAAGTTTTCAATAGTTCTTCTCTCACTTTCTCCACAACCTCCCACGTCTGCCCCCCACCCCCGCAGGGCTCCATGTCCTTGAGGCTCTTTAATCTCATGCTGTCCCACCTCCGTCCCTCCTCTGACACTCCTGTCCTTCATGGGTTTCCCGATGAAAGGATGTTGTTTCAGCAGATGTTGAAAGGACATGACAGCCAGTAGTTTCCAAGGATGTGAGGTCAGAAGAAAAGGCCAGGAAAGAGGAAGGTTGGTGGCCACCATTGGCCCCTGGGCTCTATCTGTGGGGGCTCTAAGACTAGGGAAGGTGCTCCTCAGAAGGGTGTTTCCCCCCAGCCCTTCATGTCCTGTGGGCAGAGACAAAAGGAGCTGCAGGTGTACCCTAGAATGTGGCTGCTGGAGGGGACTGTGACAGCCAGCTCCCTGCTTCTACCCCAGCGGCCACACCTCCACAGACCCCAGCCCACCCAACCAATGGAGGTCAGCTACTCCACATCCACTGTGGCTGAAATGATGCCCTCCACATCTGGCCTTCTGAGGGGCAAGATTCCTACCCACACTATCAAATAGAGGGAAAGGGGTCCCAAGGCAGGGGTGAATATGCCACACCCCACAGCTTTTAAGTGATGGCAGGGACCTGAATTCAAGTCCTGGACCCCATGTCTGTGATCTCAAAGGCCACACCCAAGGTCATATGACCAACTCAGCCTCTCTGTTTCTGATGTAACAAAACTGACTAAAACTTCAGGGTGCCCTCTTGTATGGAACATGCTGGATGGCTAGTTGGTACAGACATACCCTGAATGCCCCTGTTACTCCCTATCTTGAGAACATGGAGATCCTGTCCTCCCTCTCTATTCCCATCAAGCAGAATGTGCAGAATAACATGTTTTTTATCATTCAAGGTCAGTGGTTCCCAGGGGTGGACAACCCGGAGTGTCTCCCTTGTGACAAAGACTGCCTTGTGACAAAGACTGCAGGCCTTGATCTCCCTGGAGTGCTGGTGGTGCAAGGAGGGAGGGGCTACAGAGAGTCACTAGGCTCATTGGCTGTGCTATAAATGCTTACTGTAAGGGTCCCAGCAGCTTTATCCAGCCACCCGCTCCTGGGCTTTATGTAAGTTCTCCAATAAACCTATGTCTTGATTGCTGCCTCTGGGACTTTTCTCTGGCCTCACAGGAGCATTACTCACCATAGGCTTAGAGTCTGCTGGGGTGCACACCTCCTCCCAGAGAGGAGTGACCCTCCATTATCACCTCTGATGGAGAGGAACTGCCCTAGAACTGGAGCCCATGAAGTGATTTAATCCACTTCAGCATCTGCACAGAGCTCCTGCCTTCATTACCAAGGCCCCAAACATCTGAGTAAATTAGTCATGGGGGAAGGCTGCAGTCTGCAGAAGGTAATAAAACATATTGACACTGGCAAGAGTTAATTAAAGCTCTCACAAGAGGTCGTTCAAGAAAGACCTTGAAGCCAAACCCCAAAAGCATAGGGGAAATTAATGAAATTCACACCTATCCCCAGCCAGGCCATCTAGATGGGTACTAATAAGCCATCAACAACTAACACAAGTTTACTTTTTCTTAAACGACTTAATTTGCAAAAGTAGAGTGTGAAAGACAGCATCCCCAGTCTGCCGACAGAGGCAAAGGCAACCTCAGAGACACACACTTGCTTTTTTACAGAACATTTAGCTTTGGGCAGAGAGGAAATAAAGCAAACAAAGGTTATTGTGTGCACCAGTTCATCCAGGTCGAATGATGATGCCTCTCCCTGGGCAGGATCCCATCCCTGGATGGTCAGTGGAGCCAGTGTACACCCAGGTGAAGAAGAAAGCCAAAGAAGCCACTGGGGGGGACCCATGCCAGCACCAGCAGACACAGCCTGCAAGGAAACCACACACAAGTCAGGAGCAAGTTGGCTCAGTGAAGGCACCTGCCCCATCCCCTAGCCAGCAACCAGGTGCATTCAAGGCCATCAGGAGAGGGGTGGCATTGGCTTCCCTTGAGGTAAAGACTGTGGCACTTTCAGAGCAGAAGCATGTCTCCAGGTCTATTCCAAAGGGACACCCGACACTCTGGTTAGCCAGTTGTTTTAGGGATAATTGTACCTCCAGGTTTCTGTGTAAGCTTAGACCAGCACTTCTCAAAGTGGGGTCCTAGATGAGCCAAATCAGGCACACTTGGGAGCTTGTTAGTAATGCACATTCTCAGACCCTGCCAGCCACCTCCTTCATGGGAATTCCTAGAGCAGGGCCCAAAAACCAGGCTGTAACAACTCCAGTGAATTCTGACTCTTTGTTCCTCTCAGTGTCTTTCCTTTGAATAGTCACACCTGGGAGGGCTTGCCATTGGACCCCTTGCACAGAAGGGAACTTGGTGACAGCCAGAGTAGATGTAATGGGGAATCATATCAGGTAGTGAGTTTCCCATCTCCAGGGGAGTTTAAACAAAGGCCAAGCAATCACTGGGCAGAGTGGAGTCCCTGAGACTCAACATCAACTGAAGCACGACTTACTTTGTAATGCACAAAAGTAATAAGACAAACTGATGGATGGATAGATGGATCATAGAGCAAATGTAGAAAAGGGTAATTGTGGATTAACTAGAGGGTGGGCATATGAGTGTCCGCTGAACAATTCATTCAACATTTCTGAAAAATTTTCTAATAAAATGTTGTGGTAAGAAGTCAAGTGAAGAACTTCATTTAATAACCATCCTTTGACCCTGGACTTGTGGTTCTCTGACACAAAGTGTTGTGTGAATCCAGCCAGCCCTAGGGTTGGATCAATACCAGAGGCACTGGAAGGGTACATATCTCAGCAGATTCCCCTGCAAGAGGAAAAGATCACTAATGATCAAACAAAAGTGAGGGAGAGAAGTGGTAGAACCAACCCTAGATTCTCCCATATGAGGGGGGTTGGATCAAGATGGACCAAATTAGAGTCCTGGAATTACAATCTGGAAATTTCATACAAGAGCTGTAGAAACTAATGGTAGAAGAAAAGCCAGTGAGATATGTTATCCATGGTTCCATGTCAGCATAGAGCCAATGCATGACACCTGAGAATTACAGATGCCTGAGGGAAGATACACCCGGGGCACTTAATTAATGCAGAAATAAATGGGTTGCCAGTCGCAGAAGGGGGATTGAAACAGAGATGCCATCTCCATTTAAGTCAGCAATCATTCTGTGAAAAATGAGGAGAGTAAACACTGGAGGCAAATCAGGGCCATGAGGCAGGTATGTCTAGTGGGCAGTCGGCCCGAGAACCATGTGGAGACATAGCTGAGTAGG
This sequence comes from Prionailurus viverrinus, assembly GCF_022837055.1. NCBI lineage: Eukaryota > Metazoa > Chordata > Mammalia > Carnivora > Felidae > Prionailurus > Prionailurus viverrinus. The sequence goes on from NC_062563.1 coordinate 49,785,285, forward strand.
AGGGTCTATCCTTAGGAGCTTTTAAAATGTTCATTCCCAGCTCCACACCCAGATCCACAGAATGGGGATGCACTGAGGAGCAAATAGGCTGCATTTCTACCAAGTTTGCAGGGCTACTCTGATAAGCAGCCACCATGAAAACCAAGAATCACCCTGAAAGCTACCTATGCTGGAAGCAGGTGCTCTTGGGGCCCCACCCACATCCCAGTGCCTCAGTGCTGACAGAGGGACACCACAAGCACCAACTCTGCCCCGGCTACTCTCTTACCATTCCCAGGACAGCCCTCAGCCCATGACCCTATAGCTTCCTCACCCTCCAGGGCACTAGCTCTGAGACCCCCAGATGCCCAGTGAGAACCTGCTTATTAGCCCACCCTGTATGCTGTGTCCCTACCTCACTCTTCCACCCACATCTCTTATTGTGGAAATAAACAAAGACTACCCAAATTAGAACAATAAAATGCTACATTTTCAAAACTTGTAATAGCAGGGGAGGTGAGCTACCATCTCCTGCATGTGGCAGAGTCTGGAGTGCCGGCTGGGGAGTGGGAGAGCTCTATGATGGGAAAAGGGGAAGGCTTCAAGTTTGCCTGGGGGCACTGCAGGCAGGCAATCAGATGTAGCACATCCTATGTGACTGGTTAGGGAAGCATATTCCTTTTTTCTCTGGTTGATGCTAAGTTGGATACAGGGACAAAAATTAGGGAAGCTGGCAGTTATTGACCAAGTCTGACCGTTGGTCCAATTGCTACAGAGGTTGTGGTCTGGCTTCCTGGGTTGGTGCTGCAAGTTGTGGGTCAGATTCTATTGTCACTTATGGTCTGGCCGCTGTCTGTTATGTGTATGTGTCTCTCCCTGGAATCGCCTCCCTGATATGCTGGGTACACTCCAACCTTTGTCTTAGGTCTTTTGCAGGGGACTTAGCACAAGACCTTCCCCAAGAGATAAGGATGAAATTTAAGTGGCTTACGAGACAGTGGAGCCAGGGGACATGCCCCCAGAGGCCTACCAACTCTTTGCCACCTTGCAGGCCACAAAGGTGCCCATCCAGTGTGGGGGTAGCCCTAAGCTTGGCAGCCATGAAAGGGGGTCTTCCTCTTCCTGACACACCCTGTGGCTAATGCAGTAATGGTCCCAGAGATGCCCATGCCCTGACCCCGAGACACATTAATATGGCACTTTACAGGACAAAAGGGACTTTGCAGATGTGATTAAGGACATTGGGGTGGAGGGATTCCCTGGTTACCCAGGTGATCCCTCAGTGTAATCACATGAATCCTTAAAGAGCAGAGAACCTGGTTTTGGACAGAAAAATGTGAAGAGGGGAGACCGGTCAGTGAGATGCCTTCCCTCAGCTGTCAGCAGTCCCCATGTCCCTGGGGTTGCACTAGGCTCTGGACACCAAGGAATCCTGCCCTGTGCCTTTACCTCCTCATCCTCTCTGGCCCCCACCTCTTGCAGGGATTGCCCAGAGTCCCAACTCCAAAACCCCTGAGAAGAGGCAACCCTTTCATACCCTTAGATCTGAAAGCCCAATTCAAGGGGGTGTAGCTCATGGAGGCATGTCAGCAGGGCAGGTAGGGGGACAATTAGGGTGAACACACAGTCAATCTACACATGGTCCTTGGCTCTCCTGTGCCAGGTGACAAGTCACACTGCTGTCACTCTTCTGCAGAGTGAGGCTTACATAGCCTTGCTGATGACTATAAAACAAATCTCACTGTTAACACCACTTGTTCCCCTCAAGCACACCTTTCTAGTGTCAGGCAGCTCCAAGAATGACCCAAACATCCAGGACCACATGACAAGGGCTGGACTGGCCTCCACTGTCCCCAGCAGTAGCCATATGGAAGCAGCATGGCTATCCTAACAAGGAGCTCCCCACACCTGCATGCCATGTCCTTAGTTGAGCTCTTCCTTCAGCTCTTGCCCCTCTCCTGTCCAAGGACACTCCTATCTAATCACCAGAACCCAACTTAAATATCCATTCTGTGGATACAGTGCATCCCACCTGTTATGGATGAGTTCCCTGGGGAGCAAATGAGATAGATGGTGCTGGAGGAGCAGGAGCCTGGTGGGGAGTGAGGGCAGTTGGAACTCAGGAGCGGCAGTGGGCATGCAGACATACCCTGCCATGAGCCAACGGGGTTCAGGCTGCCCCTAGGAAAGGGGTGACCCTGACACAGGCGGCTCTCTTCAGCCAATGATGACCTTCCCAGCAGCTGGGGAAGTGAGCACCCTGGTTCTGCCTGAGAGCCCAGCGCTGCCCTGTTCCCACCAAGCAGCTCAGACAGAGTGAGCAGCTCCACCCTCCGCTCTTGCTGGGCAGCACTGGCTATCTGAGTGACACCTGTTCTCCCCTCCAGATGAGCTCCTTGGGACCAAGCCTGGGCCTCAGACACCCTCAGGATAGGCACAGATAGTTCTGCTGACAGAGCTCTGGTCTCCAGACATCACCTAGATCTGACTGAAGGGGTGCAGCCTTCTTGAAAACGCTCACAACTAATGTCATGAATCATTGACATAGTGACACAGCCAGGTGGAGAGTCTAGTCCCCACACAGGTATTAGGACTTCTGAGGATACTTACCTAAAAAACACAAGGGTGAGAGGAGCAAAGGAAACACATCCTGCCATGTCAGTACCTGTTCTTGCTCTGGTGACCAAGCAAGAACTCTGAAGCTGGCCAGTATGGTCAGCTGATCAGGCTGACCCACCAAGGCTCTAAACTCTGAAGCCCCAAGCTGATAGCTTCCCCATTCCACACAGGAGAATCATGTGTAGAGAGTTAGCAACTCTGTCCTACAAAGTTCACCAGGCTACAGAAAGTAGAGTTTGCCAGATTTGGTAAGTAAAATACAGATGCCCAGTTAAATTTGAATTTCAGATAGTGAATAATTTTTAGTTCAAGTATGTCCCATGCAATATGTAGGATATGCTTATACCAATAATTCATCTGTTGTTTCTCTGAAATTCAAATTTAGCTTGGCCGTGTATTTTAACTGGCAACCTTAGGTAACAGGATGTCAGAAGCCATGCCATGCCTCTAAGTCGACTATACGTAGATGCCACAGAACTGGCAACAAGGAAGACAGGTTGTGTCCAGCCTCTGAGAATCAACTCCACGTCAGTCTGCTGAAAACTGACTAGGCTTGTGGCACCTGAATTCAGTTCCACCCTTTGATCTGGACTTCCATCACCACTAGAAAGGCCTCAGTTCTCCTGGTAAACAGCATTGCCAGCTTTGGCACACTCCCTGGTTTGCTGGCCACTGAAAAGCACATACCCTTGATCTGACCCAGCCACAAACCTGCTTCCTATCCAGGTTAAAATAAAAGCTGGGCCCTTTTATTCTAAGAAAAAAGAAAACAACTTGAAAATCCAATTTGAATGGACTACACAGAAAGGGATTTTATGGGAAGTCATACTTGGAAAATCTAGCAGTATGTGAGCCTCAGGATGGGTTTGATTCAGGGGTTATCATGCTTGAATCTCTACAGTTCTCCCCTCTTATGGCTTTCTCTTCAGTCTGGCCTGCCCTTATATACCAAGACAGTTCCCAGCAGCTCTAGGAACTACATACTGTTTTATTCATCCAAGGGAAGAAGAGAGAAAGAAAGAGAGGGAGCAGGATAGAGGAATGGGAGATAGCTTTTCTTTCCTCAACTATGGGAAATAGGTCCTTCACTGGACTCTGACCGGGCCACCTCAGTCACCTGTCCACCTGAAAAAACCAAGTTGATGTGGACCAATCAGAACCCATTCCATGAGCTGGGGTGGTGTCAACCTCTCCTGAACACTTTGGCTACAAGGCCAGCATGCCTACTGCCCCACTGCCCTGCCCTGTCCATGCCCAGCATAATGGCAACAGGTGGCATCTTCACTGGATGGGTTAAGTCAGAGAGGGTCCCTTTCGGAGAGGTTTAGACCTGAGTTCTTTCTGGACCCACTTGAAGCAGATAACTTTCCAAAGACGCCCACATCCGTGTATCCCCTCCCACATGCTTTTCTTAAGATGTGACAGTGACACTGTCTCACTGAGAGGTGGGGTCTGCTTTGTTTCCTATCCTCTGAATCTAAATGGGTCTGTGGCTACAGCAGAAGGAACACTATGCTCATTTCTTGGATCACAGCGCCAGCATGTGGATAAAATTCTCCTCACACAAATGTGTAAACTACATTCTCTGTGAACAGAGAAATACAAGGACAAAAAAGGGTCTTGTAACCTCACCATTCAGATAACCACCACTGACTTTAAAAAAGAAAGTACAAGCAGAACATAAAGGTATCAGAAGGCCATCAGGTAATCCTCTCAAGAACAACTGGTTCTTGTTTCTTCCATACCTGGTTTAGGTACACAAAAATCATTCACACAACACATGAGACTCCTGAGGCCACTCACTCCCTGCTCTGCAAGGCTTTGTGATGTTTTGGCCAACAGTCCTTCTGGATGGTGTATCAGCACCACCTGCCCTTTTGCATCTGTCCCAGTGCACTTGGGCTACCATCAGAGGCCCCCATTGCCAAACTGGCATCTGCAGGCTAACCAGAGCTCAGGAGTCATACCCCATCCATCCCAGATGGGCCAGTGCCAATGAGGCTGGCACAGACACCCCAGGCCAGGCACTAGGCCAAGCAGGGAAGAGGTAGAGGACAGCAGCAAGGACCCAGAAGCCAGAGCCACACTGCCAGGGCCAGGCCCCTGCTCTGCAGGACATCTTGCAACTTCTTACCCTCTCTTGCCTCAGTCTCCTGCCTCTATAGTAATGGTGCAAGGATCAAGTGAGGAAGTAGTCATAATGTGCTGAGAAATTACCTAGCAAGTACCTAGAGGGAGCTGTCAATCTGCTCCCTCTTACTGTCATCATTTCTATTACTAACTAATTGAGCCCTGGGGCCTGGGTGTGGCTGAGACAGGCAGCATGAAGCAGGGAAGCTCAGGATTTGGAAATAGCAGGATGGTTCAGATGTCCCTTTGGCTTCTCAGCTGTGTGGCTAGGTGGTTGGGGACAGGACAGTGTTAGAACTGATTGGTTCAGGTCAACTGAGCCCCAGTGGGCACAAATGCCAAGTTGGGTCCAAGATGGATCCTCAGCCATGAAGCCAGTCAGGCTTCATCCAGCGTCTCAGAGCTCCATTCTGGAGTCAGGTCTGTCCTCCCAGGATCCTGGCTTGCATCATGGAGACTCCCCTGCCCCCTCACTGCTCACCCCCAGGCCTCTGCATCCCCCTCACCTTCAGCCTCTCCTCCATGAGACTGGGCCTCCTAGACTCCCAGCCCCTGCAGTGAGGGCCATGGACTGACAGAGGATGTTGGGTACAAGAACAGAAGGTCACCTTTCCTGAGATTAAATGCACATGCTCAGGTCACAGAGCACAAAACTCCAAGCCCAGAATCAACCCAAACTGGTCTTCTGACCCTACACTCATTCTCTCCTCTATAGAAACAACAGATATGCAAAGGAACATCAAATGTCAGATCTTGAAAGTATCCCAAAGGGGCCTGCCAGGCTCTTCCCTTCTGGACAAGGCTGTGGCCTTCAACTGTCTTCTAGGATGCCAGGACTCCAGAACATTCCCAGAACTCAGTGTAATATCGCTGTGTTGCTGAGCAGGTGAATCTGCAAGCAGCCTCCTCTGCTGGAAAGAGCATTGTGGAAAGTCCTGCTAAGCTTAAAAATAAAACAGTCACTTATTTTAACAGCAAAAATGGGTTTATCCAGGAATAGCAGAGAACTGCAACTTGGGACAGGCACGCTCCTGCAAAACCATAGTCAAGTCCAGCAAAGCAGAGGAACATTATTTAATGGAGAAGAAGGAGGAAATTGGAAGTGGTTATTTGAAACCAATGTGTATTGTATAGAAGCAAGAATTCAGGGTGATGACGGTTTCTCATTAGCAGAGTTGCAGAAGTAGTAGATTTCTTGCAGGAGATGCAATGTACATCTTTTCCCTATTAGGATCTGCGATTGATGATTTTTTCCTGTTGGGGACTCTTCTGTTGGGGTCTGTAATTGACAACTCTTCCTGTAATTGGTGTTTAGTGGTAGGGCTCCCCCTTCTAGCCTCTCCACCCCACTTTAGTGAGGTTTCCTTTATTGATCTTCACAGTCCAGACCTCAGGCTGAGCTTCAGAGCTAGGATCAAGCCCAGCCCTAGAATAAGCAAGCTGTGTGACCCTAGGCAAGTGACTTCCCTCCCTGAAGCTCAGTTTTCTCATTTGCAAAGTGGGAACACTGATACCCATCTTAAAGAGTTATGATAACAATTAACTGAGCCAATTTGCTATTGTGCATCCAGGAGGTGATCAACAAACATCAGCTCTTCTGATTATTTCCATCCAGTCAACACACCAACCCTAGGTAGCCTCAGACCTTTTCTGCCTCCACCTGGCACCCCTGCCCTCCATAGCTCCAGATCAGCTGACCTCCCAGAGACTAGGGAGAAGGCCACTGGTCTGGAAGCTATGGACAAACAAACCTTTACCATGTTTTTCAACGGATGAAGCTTTTACAACCTTGCAAGTGCCCAACACACATTGTTCCGTTTACCCTCCCATGGATTCTGTGAGGTGCATGTTTCATTGCCATTTGTCTTCAGGTGAGTCAACAGGCCTTGGGGGGCTGCCTTCACACTTGCTAAGATTGGACCCTCACAAACCACAAAGAGCCCAGCTTTTGCCCTTTGTGCACATGAGACTCTCAAGGCTCAGAGAGCCTGAAGTCATTTTTTAGGACATTCTCCCTCTCTTGCTGGCTTTAAGGAAGCCAGTGGCCATGTTGGGAAGGCCCACATGGCTAGGAACTGAGGATGGCCAACAAGCACATGAGCTTGAAAGGGGATCCTTCTCCAGTTGCGCCCTTAAATGGGACTCAGTCCCAGTCAACACCTGAATTGTAGCCTGGTGAAGCCCTGAAGCAGAGAACCCAGCTAAGCTATGCCAGATCCTGACCCGCAATTACTGAGACAATAAACATGTGTTTCAATCTGCTAAGTTTGTAGTTGTTTGCTATGCAGTAATAGGTAATGAATCCAATAACTAGAGCCATGCCATTGGATTTTTCTTGCAAACTTGCAAAGGGAGGGACAGTGGAGGAAACAAGCCAAGCACCCTGAGAGCAGGGCTGCCCGGAAGTTCACACCGTCTGTGCCAAGATGCACCCTCTGCAGTAAAATTCAATGTGTTTGAATTGCCTTGAGGCTGCCAATTGTGTCCATGGGCACAGACACCAATGCCATGACACCCACCTCTCCTGCAGCCCAGCCCCCTGCTGAGGATGAATACCAAACCTGGCACATATGATCAGGGCACAGAGCCTGGCAAGGAGACACCACCTTGGAGCCCTTGTGTCATGGCCACTGACAGCCAGAGGGTGAGTGTTCACGACTGACACAGCAGACCCAGCAGAAAGTGGGGGCCCTTATTGAATGCCACCATCTACCATCTACACTCTGTGCCAAATGAGCTTTGCTAATAACAGTCCTCCTGATAAATCTGGGTAGCCAGGGACCCAGGAGGCCCCAAGAGTTGATATGGCTTGTCTGATCTCCTACTTGAAAGTCAGTATGACCCAGTAGGAGCCATCTGAGGAAGGCTCAGGCATCTTCTTCCTCCTTGTAGGGCAGTCCTAAAGTCTGGGGGGTTGTACGAACCACCCCAAAGCTAAGACCATACAATGTGCGCTAGCCCAGGCCTGAGCATTTATACTGAGGAAGTCCCCAAACCCTCACCACAACCATCAGGGGGAAACTGAGGCACAGAGAGGCTGTTCCTCACCTAAGGTCCCCAGCTGTTAAGAGGCAGAGCTGAATTCAAACAAATTCAGGCTGTGTGGCTGCAAAACTCCCACTCTAACTGCTGGACTGGGAATGTAAAGGGAAACCTCTTGGGTCAGATTCTGTTCTTCCTTCTTCTTTGCCAGTGTGGAGCCAAAGTTGGGAAGTAATCATACACTTAACCAGCAAACACTGCTGTCTGCCCATTTCCAGGTGCAGCAATAACCCAAAGGGAGCAGGTTTCCTGGTGATGTTCATTCTCTGAAACTGCAGTCTGCACCCCATTTTCCTGCCCACTTCCTAGGGGGAGATGCCCACTGACACCAACAGGAGGGTGGTCTCCTGCAAGGGGCCACTCAGAACGCTGGAATCCTGGGCCTAAGAAGTGTCTTCTTTGGAAAAGGAAACTCAGATCATTCTGCTTCTGAAAATCCCTATTATTTTTTTAGTTTATTTGAGAGAGAGAGAGAGAGAGAGAACTGGGGGAGGGGCAGAGAGAGAGAGAGGGAGAGAGAGAGAATCTCAAACTGGCTCCGCACTGTCAGTACAGAGCCTTGGGGCTCCAACTCAGGAACGGTGAGATATGACCTGAGCCAAACAGGGTCCGTGGCTTAACCAACGCAGCCACCCAGGCCCCCCCGTTATCTTTTTAATGCGTTCTCTTCCATGTATGTTCTGAAGGTAGAAAAATCACGAAGGTTTTGTTCACAGCTTCTCATTTCTCTTCCTCCTCCCCTTGCAAATAATCGGTTTGGAAACTTTTGTAAAGGAAGCGGTTGACTTGGTAGCCCAAAGATGTGGAGGTGAGGAGCTTCTAGTCAAAATGATTCAGCAAGAAACCATCACCGCCCTGCGCCGCCCCAGCCGGAGGCAGGCAGCCCCCACCCCGGCCTGGGGGCGGTTTGCAGGGCGGGGCCCCCCCTACTCTCTAGCACTGGGCACCGACTCCCCAGTGCGCACCGCTCTTCACGCAGGCAGCCATGCGGCGAGCCCGGGAGCTGCTCGCCTTCTGCTGCCTGGTCTTGAGCACCACCGGGCGCCCTTCGCGAGGTAAGGACAGGGTCTCCCCTGGGCCACTTCGTGTCAGGGCTCCAGGGCTCTGGTCGTCCCCGTGGCGAGGTCCCGAAATTGCCCGACGGCGGCTGGGTGCGCCATGAGCTTCCAGCCAGGTTGCCCAAGTCATGTTGCTGAGCCCCAGGGAACTGCCTGGGGCGGGCGGGGGGAGGGGGCGGGCAGGGAAGCGTCCTTTGTTTTCCGCCCCTCCAGAGACCGGGGGCCTGAGAACCGTCCGCCCGAGGGACGCTTTCCTGTGGCTCCTCCACGGGGACCTAGCCCCGGAATGTCCAATGGTTAGTTCCTGCTGCTGTCCTTCGACTTGGCTCCCGGGAGCCTGAATATCAAATACTTCCTGCCGGTCCAGCGCTGGGGGAGAAGGGGAGGGAGGGAGTCGCTGCTGTGCTCCTGGCAGCTGAGGCAGGAGACTGGGTGACTTGCCCAAGCTACACAGCCAGTGAGCACCTGTCCTCACTAGAGCACGGAGAAGCAGGCGATGCCCTCCCATCACTGGAATCATAGGCCAGGGTCACTGGTGGGGACTTAGAGGGCCCCCACTCCACCTCCTTTAACTTATATGGTGGAGGCCTCACATGCCCTCATGGTGACACTGCCTCTGACCTCTGGATTGTCTCAGGTGGGTGCTGCATTTGGGGACATCAGGGACAGGACACCCTGCTTCCTCTCTCTCCCCAACCCTCCTTCTTAGCTCTCATGGTTAGGAGACCCCCCTTCTCTCCGGGATGCCACTGTCTTCCTGTGCCCCCTACTTAGTGCCCATCCCAGGAGGGGACATCAGGGGAAGAAACTGGATGTTCAGCACATTCCTTCTCAAAACCTTAGTGAAGGGTCTGCTGGAGAGATGTGGAGCCTGCCGTCTTAACTATACTGGGATTTCATTATTCACACTCATTGTCAATTGTTTTGCCACATTCCTCTGCTTGCCTCTGTTTCCTCACTGAACAAAGCAGGGACAGGAACAGGATTGAGTGGGAAATCCAGAGACAGGTGGCACTGGCCAACTACTAGTGGCCTCTTGCTGGCAGGTGCTCCCTCTGCTGCTGCTTACTGCTGGACCAAACCCTCTCCAATCCATGCCCACACCAGAGCCGCCTGTCCCCTTGGGAGGTAGGGGAGATGGGCTCTACCACAGCAGCAGCCCTCTGCTGTGAGACCTACTCTCTGTCACTGAGCAGCATCTGGAAAGTCCAGAGCCCACACTCACATGCAGAGAGCCTTGGGGCACCATAGACTCCCCAAACCTACTAGCTGTGGAACCTGCAGCCTAGCCTCCCTAAGCCTCAGTGTCACCATCCATGAGATGGGTAAATAACTGCATCACCTTGGAGAGTCCTGACTGTGGGGGCCCATGGAAAGCACTCTCACTGGGTCTGGGGTGCTTGGGAGCCACCCACCCACATCCCTGCTCTGAGTCTCTGCCATGTCTCTGCCATGCTGATAGCTTCCCCCACCCCCACCCCTCTGATGTAATCCCTTATGGTGCTTCCTTCATTTGACAGATGAAGGCCCAGCAAGAACCACAGAAAGAGGGGCTTGGAGGCCCCTCTGTCTGGTGGATGGACAGAGACAGGAACTCAGCCCAGCCCCAACTCTGCCTCCATGGCTCTGACAGCCTTTCCCTTCCCTCCTCTGAGAACAGATTCCAGAGCCTTCCCATGGGGGACTAGAGTATGACAGGGCCCCTGATGATGGTGCCATTTGGGCATATGACTTCCCCACACACAGACACTAAACTGCACTGACAGAAATGCAGAGCCCCATGGCAGCTTCCCTCTCTGATCCCTTCAGGACTTGGGAAATTGCTGCATCATTGTCCTTAGCCCATCTGTTATCTCTCTGGGAGGCTCCACTGGGCTGCCATGTCATACTCTGCCTCCCTCCCCTGCCCCTAGCCAAACTTGCAGTGGCCCATCTTCCCATTTACAGGGCTACCAGAGCAGAGGCCCCAGAGACCAGCAGCCACCACTCCTTCCACCTGTAAGATGACATGAGTTCTTGTTACCAGTAGCAAGGGCTAGGTACATCTGCCACACCCAGAGACCACCAGCAGCAAGGTTCACACTCCCCTGCATCCTGGGAAGGGGCCCTGAGAACTGCTATAGGCTGCATCTGGGCCCATGGGGGTCACCTGTTTACCCTCAGAGACCCCTGCTGTAGCCATATTGCATATTTGATATTTGATAATCATTACACTATTGCATGTCATTTGTCCATAAAGCTTCATGTGTACTGGCTCCTGTCTTCTCATCACTGCTCTGTGAGGCCAGTGCCATTAACATCCCTATTTTACAGAGAAGGATACAGAGGCTCAGAGAGGGGTAGGCAACTTGCCCAAGGCTTCACAGCCTGAGAGGCATAGCTGGGATTCAAATTCTGAGCATGCGCCAGTGGGTTAAATCAAGGACTAACCTTATGTAGCCTCAAAAGGATGGGCCTATCCTTAACTGAGAGCCCCCTGAACACAGCTGGGTGGGTGCAGCCCCATGGAATTCATGGCAATGACCCAGACTTACTGAATTTTTGTGTCTTACAAGAAGAGCACACGGATATGGGGCTCAGGGTGACATCTCCAGGTAGGGGCAGTACCCTACCCCAGTGGACCCCAGTACCCATGAGCCTAACATTCACCACCCACCACCCAAGTTCTTAAGCATAGCCTTCCAGACTGTAAGCTCTAGGAGCAGGAACCTATAGGGCCCCCTCCCCAGGGGTCTCAACACCTGACCCACAACAAGGGCTCAGAGATGCTGTTGGGGAAAGCCCAGCGTGGATGTGTCCAAGCAGCTGCACAGAGGAAACCACCCCAGGTGACAGGGGAAGAGGCATCTGCAGGGACTGTCAGCATTTGGCTCTTGGGCACCCTGGTTCCCTTCTCAGGGATAGTTTCACAAGCTGGGGTTCCCTCCACCTCCAGTAGAACACTCCTGAAAGAGAAAGGTTATGGGGAACCCCAGCCTCCCCAGAGCACCCCCTTTTCCTTCCACTTGCAGGAACTAGCCCCCCTCATAACTGGGACCCCCAAAGTAGCAATCAGGGTGGGGCAGGGCAGGCCGGAGGGGACCACAGCTCTCTCCAAAGGGTCTAGTCTTCCAAACAGCTTCAGTACTTGGACACATGGCCAGCATCCTGGGTTCTACTGCCTTCCTACAGGACATGTGTCCAACACATCTTAGTTTTTCAGAAAAGTAAATTAAGGAACATCTACCAAAAGCATTTGCTACTGGATTATTTTACCAGCTGTTCTTGGTGAGGAAGTCTTTGCCCCACATCTCTTACAGACATTGCTTGTAAGTTTGGTGGTAATTCCAAGGCAGATTATTCCTCTTTACTCTGTGTAGGAACAGTCAACTGTTGCAGCAGGTAACATCCTGGCAGTGTCCCCAAGCTCTGGCATCATCTGTCCAATTGTGGATTTAATTTAAATTCTTAGGTGTTCTGGGGCCTGTACGTGCAGTACTCCCCTTAGAGAGGAGGTGCTCAGAGAGCACCTTGGGGTGGCCTGCAGAGCCTGGCACACAAACAGGGGTCAGTGTCATACCTCTGAAGGAAAGGGTGTGGAGGCAGATGGAGAACAGGACAGGATGTTGGGAGTAGGAATCATTTGGGATTTATATGGAAAGTTACATTTTTAAGCAAGGAATAGCAGAACATTTCCTTGAAGCTCTGCCTCCCATTCTGATCAGAGGGAGAGGAGACCTTTAGACTCCTCTGGGTGTTGAACAATGAGGAGGGGTGGTTTATGGAAGACGACAGGGGGAGATCCCCTGGGGCAGGCCCCAAGCAGCTGCGGAGACTGTGGGATCCCCGGCTGCCCCCTAGCTGATTCCTACCCACAGGTTCTGCTGCAGTGCCCACTGTCCTGGGCCTGCTGAGTGCACGGCCCCTGGGAGGAGGCTACAGCAGCCTCAGATAAGCAGCCCTCTAACTTTAGCATCTTGCATCTGCACCCCGAGTGCTCAGTCCCGGGTGCTGTTACAACTGCACATGCTGGGGGCAGACCTCAGTCCCCCACTCAGCCCAGCACAGCCTGCTGTCTCCCTCATCTGCCCCCACGTCCCCCTGTGCCCTGGTGTCTTGCCTAGTCTCTTGAGTCATTTTCTTCAAGATCAGCTACAGTTATTCCTCTCCTGAGAGCAGGAAGGGTCCCTGGGCATCCTGCTCCCGGGGCTGCTCTGGCAGAGCCTGCATGCCCTCCTTTCATACTTGTCCACCCTGGCCAGGCCCCACAAGGGACATCTGCCCACCTTCATCTTTGCTGTTCCCCCAGGCTTTGTGCCCTTCTGGGTGTGCCCCCCACTCACTCCCCAGCTGGCATCAGAACCATTCAGGCTGTGATGCAGAATCTGGGACTGCACTCCCTAGGGAAGGCCCACCTGCCTGGGCAGGGGCAGCACAGTGCAGCTCCATGCAGAATTTCTCATTTCTCCTCACAAAACTGCTCCTCTGCCCATTGCTCTTTCTATTGTCACCCAGGCCATCACCATGCCCCCCGTCTGAATCCTGGATCAACCTTTGCTTGCTGCCCCCGCCCCCCGGCCTCCAGCTGCCCTGTCAGTCCTGTCTTAGCACAGCCTTGTCCTCTTCACCTGGGTCACCTCCACAGTTTTTTCAGTGGCCTCCCATCTGCCAGCCTCCACCCCCTCCCCCCAGGGCTCTCTTCTTGCCCAGTGTCAGCTTCCTGGGAGCCTCCCGGCCTGCGCACCTCCCCTTCCAACCTCCCCTCCAGGACTGTGGGCTCCCCAGGCTCTGAGTCATTTGGCGTTACCTGTAGTGTAGCACCTACAAGAAATACTTCTTGGATGAGAAAAAAAAAAATGTTTGGTCTTTATAATTATTTGAAGCTGATTTAAACCCACTCTGCACTCCTCTGGGGCCTTAGTCTCTCCTGAGTGGAATGGGGACACATGCTGCCCTTGGTTCTGACAAGAAAAGAACAGTCCTGGCTCTCCTGCTCCCCAGACTTCAGCTGCACAGCACACACCCAGATGCCCCATCCCTGACGACAGCCCAGGGCCCCCTTCGTGTGGGAGGGGCTCACCCCTGGCCCAGGCCACCCAGGCTGCCCTGTCATCTCTTGCTCAGAACCCACGTGGTGGCTCCTGTTCTTCTCTGAAGGACCACTGCCTCTTTGGGACATTGATTCTCCATGAAAAGCCTTTCCCTGTTGATTTCTCTTGAAGGATCCTAAAAATAGATTTGACTTTTCAACTTTTTTTTTTTAATTAAAAACTGTTCAGACAACTGTGCTGATGAAGTTTTACTGACTTGAAGCCTACATTTTAGGAAATGTGGTTAAATAAAAATAAACCAACTTCAGTGTTTTCCCTAAACTTTTTGTAACATTACCGAAATTGCTCAGGAACCAACATCACATGTTTGAACAGGACACTTATCTGAGGTTAGGCCGCACCTATTTTCACTTCATTTTTTAATCCTGTTAAATTCAAGAAAAATTAAATTTAATACGTTTTATTTAAAAAACCATTAGCAGTGGTTACCTTTGAGATCATGAGTGACTTCTAATTTTGTTCTTATATTCTTCTGTATTTTTTGAATGTCCCACCAAAAATACATAAGCTTATAATCCGAAAAAGCAATAAATGTAATTTATACAAAGCAAAAAATAGAAGTCATATTGATCCATAGCAAGGGGGGGTGGTGGTCCTCTAATCTCTGAGAGCAGGAATAACATTAGAGCTTCAATCCTTGTGCCAATGTGGTTTCATTCTTTCTCTGCCATCTAGACTACACTGATGAGCAGAAATGAAGCTATCAAAATGGTTTTTTGTTTAAACTAAAGATCATGCTACACTTCCTGTGGTCAACAGGCACAGGTGCTAGAGGAGCAGGCCCTGGGCCCAGCCCCTCCCTCCTCACGTTAGCATGTTTGTGTGCAGGGGCCAGGAGGCCCCACCAGTAACACCACCTGAGTCACAACCACGTGGGAAGCTGGGGAAATGCAGGTTCCAGGGCCTGACCCAGCCCAACCAGCTGAGCTGCTGGTGCTCAAGGATCACAAGTAGTTTTCCTTGTTTCCATCTTCAGAGACTTTAACCAAAGACTGTCCTGCGAGGACTGAATTCCTGCAAGAGAATCCCAGTGTTGTAAGGGACAAAGCTATGAGGGAAACTGAGGCCAGCAGATGGCCATAACCCTGTGTTGGTAAGGGCACCAGCAGTATGCTGTTTTCACAGGGGACAGAGGGCCAGGTCCTTGGGGCTGCTAAAGCTTTGGGAGCCTTGCAGAGGTATCATGGGCTTAGTCTTGATGTTTCGCCTTTGGCCCAAGGAACCAGCTGGGGAAGATCCATCTGCCAGGCAGGGCCCTGCTTGGTCAAGCAGTGCTGGCCCTCCCCAGACAGCAGGAAGCCCAGGGCCACAGAACACACAGACCTGTACCTTCCCATGCCAGTCCTCCTTCCATTGTACTACTCACACAGGGGAGGGGAGAGCAACCAGCCAGTGCCCACCTCCCATCCCACCTGTCCTGGTTCTCACATTTGGCAGGGGTCTCATGTACACAAGGAGGTGTACAGCATACAAGGCACTATGTGCACAAGGGGGTCTTGTGCCATAGCAGGGGCACAGCACACAAGGCACCATCCTGCTCAGCACTTCCTAGGCCCAGCCAGCCCACTGGCCCTATCTAACTCCTACCCCCACTCCCATACAAGGTAACAGGCATTTCCCTCAGCCCCCTTCTGTCAGTCCCCATGGGTGGGGGACTCCTTGTCCCCAGTGGAACATCCCAATGCAGCTTCCATTCTAGAAGCTCCCAGAGCTTCTATTAAAGCTCTGTTGAACTTACACTGCCACTTCCTCCCCTCAAGTTGAGATTTCTTGACAACCCAGGGAACCAGCAAGTATCTTGACTCCCTGAAGGCCTGCATGCCTTGTCACCATTATCTTCCTCAACCCAAATACACTTGAGTGTCTCTGACCTGAGCCAGACTTTGTGTCTCAGGAGGGGATGGGGTGGGCTGGGGTGGGCTGGGGACAGGTCAGGACTAATCTCTCCACCTTACATATGCTCAGCCCGGAAGCTTGGTTAGTGCTGCTGCTACCCACACATCCTGAGTCTCCACTTCCTGCTGTTTCGGCACCTCTGCCTGGTGCTAAACTCAGGCCTCCCCCGACTGAACATAGCCGCCTGCACCACAGGTGCTCCCCAAGGTCACAGTAGAGGGAAGCAAAGTCTCAGAGCAGCTCAGGACACCATGTCCCTATCTGTACCCACAGCCACAACCACGTATAGCTACTGAGCACCTGAAATGTGGCCATGCTACTGAGGAGCTGATTGTCACAATCTGTTTAATTTAGTTAATGAAATAAAACCACTCAGCTCAGGATCATCTCTGGCATGCTAATATTTCAGGGAACTCTGGGAGAAAGTCTTAGTAAAGCAGTTTACGAATGTAAAATCCTCTTCCCATTCTCCCTCCCACCAGTTTATTTAGACTTTTCCCTCCAAACTTTTGACTTTTTATTTAAAAAAAATTTTTTATTATAATTTTTTTACATTTATTTATTTTTGAGAGACAGAGAGACAGAGCACTAGTCGGGGAGGGATAGAGAGAGAGGGAGACACAAAATCCGAAGCAGGCTCCAGGCTCTGAGCTGTCTGTCAGCACAGAGCCCAACGCGGGGCTCGAACTCACAAACCATGAGATCATGACCTGAGCCAAAGTTGGACGCTTAACTGACTGAGCCACCCAGGTGCCCCTGACTTTTTATTTTAATACACCAGTTGTCCACTGTAGAAAAATTGACAAATGCTGTAGAAAAACTGACAAACAGAGAAACCTAAATTCACCATAAGATGAGCCACCAACCAGAAAAGGCCACCATTGGCTTGTTGTGATACAGAACCTGTGGGGCTTTTTTTTTTTAAGTTTATTTATTTATTTGGACAGAGCATGAGTGGGTAAGGGGCAGAGATAGAGGGGGACAGAGAATCTAAAGCAGGCTCTACACTGTCAGCACAGAGCCAGATGTAGGACTTGAACTCACAAAACTGTGAAATCATGACCTGAACCAAAATCAAGAATCAGATGCTCAACCAACTGAGCCACCCGGGCACCCAATATGTTCGTGTTTTCTAGTTTGTAACCCGAATTGGCACACACCCATGCCTCGGCTCTCAGCCCTTCTCTACATGCCCTCCTTGCTTCAGCCATGCTGGGGTCCTGGGCCCTCAGACTCCTCTGCCCTCCTGGCCCACAGCTTGCCCCCGGGCTCTCTGTACAGATTTGTGCAGATGGCACAGCCTGATCCTGCATCTCCTGTGGACAGACCCCTGCACAGCTCCTGCCTTGCTTCACCTGCCTGCTTCTCTAGTGTTTGTCTTGCCTGTTTATTTACGGAATGTGAGCTCCAGTGAACATAGATTCTGCACCCCCTGAGCCTGTGGGATGAGAAGGGCTCCAGAAGGGCCAGTGAGTGAGCTGGACAAATAAATAAAGTCGGGTCCTTCTTCAGAGTGTGGCCTGGCTCTGCTTCTGTGGGAGCTGAAAGCAGAGGATGTGGAGAGCAGGGAAGGGGTGTGGGGGTCCCTAGTTCTGCCAGGCTCTGTCAAGCACTGAGGGACCCAGCTGCTGGGGGAGAAGCCCCTCATGTTGTTTACCCCATCTTTTATCCAAATATGGGCCTCTGGAATAGGAAGAGCATGGAAGGATGAAAGCAAGCCAGCCATCCCTCCCTCCACCATACACCAGCTCTGCAGTGGAGCTGGGTGGGAACGTCGCCCAGGCCTGACCCCCATCCTCAGACTTGTATCCAGAACAGCACAGAAGGAGGCAGAACGTGAGGGGTACTGGGTGCTATGCTGCTGCCGGGAGCTGGGGCCCCTGGGGAGGCCAACCCAGAGCCTGGAAGCTGGGCAGATTCTGACAAGAGTCACTGAGGCAGGGTACAGTAGGAGTGTAACCACAAATGAGAAAGTAGGACAGGCCTTTGGGCACTTCCCCATGGTCCACTTCTTGGGGACAAGCTGAGGAGCTGGGGCCAGATGGTGGTGGCCTCAAAGGCCAACTGGGGTGATTCTTCTAACCCCTGGGGCTGCATCCTGCCCAAAGGCTCTGCCACCTGGAGACATGTTTCGGTTTTCTTTAGTGCATTAGGAACCTGGGTTCTGAAGGAGGCTGTACGGGCAGGCACAGAGACAGGACTATATTTTATTCATCACCAGACCACTCACTGCTCCTGGTCCTCAGCTCTGAGTAGGGAGCAACCATGGGGACGCATGATAAATGCCCTGTGGGGTGTGGGGTGGCTGGTTGAGGGGGTAGGTAGATGGCTGGAGGCCACACTGGGAGCAGACAGGAGAACCAAGGTATGAGGTGCAACACTGGCCTGAGGACCCTGCTAACAGTAATGTTCTTGTCTAGTTCTGTGCTTCTCTCTTTCAGATTTTTGTGCCCAGACCCTTAACTCAGATGTGAAGCCAGGATTTCCTAAAACAATAAACCCCAATGACTCAGCAGTCCTCAAAGCGGCCAGACACAGCGTTGAAAGGTTCAACAACTGCACAAATGACATCTTCTTGTTCAAGGAGTCCCACATCAGCAGAGCCCTGGTCCAGGTGAGGGTCTGGGTCTCACCAGCAGCCCGTCAAGGACATCCCTAAGAGGCCAGGCTGCAGTGACTCCTGTCTTACCAGGGGCTGGCCCACCTAGTACCCATCCATCAAGAACACAGACCCAGGCAGGCGAGGAGGCTGAGAGCAGCAGCCACACAAACAGCCATGAGCAGCCAAAGCCAGAGTCACCCAGGGCACAGCCAAAAGGCCCTGAGCCACCTCTTACGAAAGCATGCTTCTGGGTGGAGGCATCAGGTTGTGGCCCACAGCACATCTGGAGCTAAACCAAAGAGGGCAGGGGCGGAACGGGGCAACTGGCACTGGGCGTGCTGAAGGCTGCTGGGTGGGAGTGGGGGGTGGTGGTAGTGGGAAGAAGTGGAAAGCCACCCCACAGGAACCAAAGCGAGGAAAGCATTGTCCCTGCAGAGTGCACACACTTGCACCACCCATCAGAGCCCCTGCCCTGTCTCGCCCCCGCAGCAGCCCCATAGAACATCTTGCCATTCTCCATTTGGGCCATGTTCTTTCACTCACAGAGCTTTGCCCAAACCACTGCCCCTTACCCACACACAAACCCCAAGGAAAGGTGGTGAGGTGGTCCTACTCTAACAGTTTTTACACATACTAATAATGGTACCCCTGTGTGACAAGATTATTGGAAATTCTTATCATCTTTATACGTTTTGAAAATTGTAAACTTCTTTATTTTTGAGAGAAAGCATAAGTGGGGTAGGGGTAGAGAAACAGAGGGACAGAGAATACCAAGCAGGCTCCAGGCTGACAGCAGAGTGCTTGATGTGGGGCTTTAATTCACAAACCATGAGATCGTGACCTGAACCCAAGTTGGATACTCAACTGACTGAGCCACCCAGGTGCCCCAAAACTGCAAACTTGTTAAAGAGCAGCATATTTTTATGATCAGAAAGTGTGTTGTAGAAAGGCAGTGTGGTGTACAGTGGGCTTTGAAAAGCTGTCCCATGGAAATAGCCAAAGTGTTCGCTCTGCAGGGACTCCCCTCAAGGGGCTGTGGGATCTTCTCAAGCCTGGCTCTCACCTCCTGCAGGAACACCATAAGCTCGTGGTGCTCCTGCTGGTGCTCGAGGGCCTACAGGAGCTGGTGGATGGGAGGTTATCCCTTGGTGACATTGGGGACTTTATTTCACCTGGTTCTTAGTGGGGCTGAGGCTTTATTGAGAGACCACAAACAAGGAGATGATCCAGGTTGCTGCCACATGCAAGTGGAGATCTATTTTGAAACTGGGAAAAAATTAACCACTGCTAGCATGCAGGGCAGGGACTAACCAGCAGGTCAGCACAGGCTGCAGGTGAGTGTTGGGCGTGGAGGGGGCATCACTTCGCCTTCACGGGCACAGGGCCCATCCCTGCTGATGGAGAGTTCTGGGCAGGAAGGAAATGTCTTGGACACAGAGCCGCAGTCTCACCTGGGGACCAAGAACTGGTGCCATGAGCAGGACCAACATGAATGGGTAAGAAGGGAGGGTTCTGGGGTCTAGGCGGCAGTGTCCCTCCCAGAGCTCTCTGGTGAGTCCCAGATAGGCCTGCACACCCTCAGCCCCTTTCCAGGGGTCACGTCCAGGCTTCTCTCCTCCCTGTCTCCATGCCTCCTGCTGGTGTGGCCAAGTAACACAGATGTGGCCTGTTTCCCCCTTAGATTGTGAAGGGTCTGAAGTACATGCTGGACATGGAGATTGGCAGAACTTCTTGCAAGAAGACCCAACACCCTAGTCTAGACAACTGTGACTTCCAGACCAACCACACCTTACAACGGGTAATCAAAGGGGTCTCGCCTCCTTACACGCACTCACTGCTGTCCCAGCTCCTACCCACTCCCCAGGACTTTGGGAAACACCCCCTTCATCACCTCTCTGCCTGCAAAGTTCCAAATCTCACTCACAGACCCAGGAGAACACAGAGATGAGACTCCCAAGAGAGCACCTCAACCTGCCCACCCCACACTTCCTCCTCCCTGAGGGACACACCTCCAGGAAATAAACACCACGAACTTGGGGACAGGGGTAGTTACAGCAAAAAGAGTTTTCAAACAGTTCAGAAATTATAGACACACATATACATGCAGGGAGAGAGCAAAGGTGGCAAAATTCAATTTGCAAATGAAAGAAGTATATATTCTTGAATCACTCTTTCAACTTCTTTGTAGATGTGAAATTCTTCAAAACAACTTGGGGCAAGGGAGAGCTTAATAAGGAAAATGCACACACACACAGGTATGTGTGCACATGCATAGCCCACAGGGAGCAGCACCAGAACTTAACCTCTGTGGAGCATGTCGGGAGGGCGGCCTCTGCCCCAGGAAGATTCTCAGGAGGATTCTTCTTTGTTTCAGACTTTCAGTTGCTACTCTGAAGTTTGGGTCATCCCCTGGCTCCAGAGGTTCGAGGTGCCCGTCCTCCACTGTCAGTGACTTCCACCTCACAGCAAGACTGCACCTGTGCTGTTTACTGTGCTCAGTCACAGCCCTGTCCTGGCTGTCACAGACCCTTGGACCTTCTATAGGAGCTCAGCAGTGAGCAGAAGTGCCCACAGGTTCACTGCAAAGTAGCCAGAGTGGAAGAAAAAGATACTACCCCTGGCTAGATTATTTCACATTTTTTTCTAAACTTCATTTTACTAATGCTGTGTCCCAGACAGATTTGGGGTCTGGACACACACAGGAGCGAGTCCTCTGGTGGGAATTTTTCAGGTTCTGGACCCCTGAGCAAGCCCAATTACCCTGTGGTCCCACGCTCACCAATGAAAAGCCCAGAGATCCATCCTTCTGACTGAATAACTGTTACAGCACTGGGCAGAGGACCCAAGTCTGCTATTAAGCATCTTTGGCCTTTCATGGATGAATAAAGTCATGAATAAATAGGAATAAAGAACTGACCATCTCAAAGCATCTTTAAAGGGACAGTTAGGAAGGTGAGGTGTTGTGAGGGGTGCCCCTCACTTAGTGGTCTAATGAGTATAAGTGACTTCCATAAAGCCCCTTGGAGGCTTTTCCAGCCACTCACTGCTAGCTAAAATATACTGAAGACCAAAGCAGCCAAAACAGGCCAGCATATATCTACATCATGAACTGGCAGGACAGAAAGCACCCGACTTTGGAGGGCACTTACCCTCCAGCTGGGTATTCTTCTGACAGGGAGCCATACACCCAAGTTCTCTCCACTGCCTCTGAGGCTCAGCATGCACACAGCAGCACCTGGGCAGGTGGGGTGAGGCAGAGTGCTGGGACCACTGCCCACAGCACTTCAAAAGAA
Source organism: Prionailurus viverrinus (assembly GCF_022837055.1). Classification (NCBI taxonomy): domain Eukaryota; kingdom Metazoa; phylum Chordata; class Mammalia; order Carnivora; family Felidae; genus Prionailurus; species Prionailurus viverrinus. The sequence continues at coordinate 49,806,994 of NC_062563.1, forward strand.
GGGAGTCGAGGTTAGGGATGGAGGTGTTGTGTTGAGGAGTTGGGAGAAGGAGGGGACCACTATGAGGTGGGAGGCACTAGCGTCCTCGTAAAAGACAGGGATTGAGCTGGCATTAGAAAGTGCAAGGCTGGGCCACAGAGACACCCAGGAGCTTGTAGACAGAGGCTTCACTCAGAGAAGACAGCCCCCCCAGCCACCTTGTGTAACCCTGGGTTCAAATGCAGAGCCCCTCATGTTGGACTTCTTCCTCTCCAGGTCTCTTCAAACTACAGGCAAAGTACACTGTTGCCTTTAAAAAAAATACAACTTGATAATTCATAGGAAACAGAAAATCTACATTAAATATGTATGACAACTTAGTACACAGTTATAAACTCGATCAGTGTGAACATCATAATGAATTATCCTTTGGCTTCCTTCAGTGAGGACAGAACTACTTTAATAATCCAAATCCTCATTCATTTTTGCTGGCTCGCCGCCTTCTGGTCATTTAATTCAGGGACAGTAATGGCAACTATGCCACAAGACATTTAATTTATTCGATGACTCTGAAGGCCATCCTTTCATAAAGATAAATGAGTTCACCTGGCCCTGTTGATCCCATACATACATTAACAAGGTGGCAGGAACACCACCTTGGACACAGACAAGGGGACAAGAAGACACAGCAAATGAAGGGATGACCCCCTGCTAGCTCCCAGTCAGTCCTCATTTACATTTAAATACGGATCAGAGCACAGAAGGCCAGGCCTCTCCCGAAAATTATTACTAACCCTCCAGTCCCACTGGCCAACGTGGTATCACCTGGCCTCAAGGTCAAAGACGAGAATGCACACATGTCTGGGGTAGAGCAGCCTCACAGTACCACTGCTCCAAGCTGAGCTGCATTTGAACTCCCCCTGCCTAGCCAAGAGCTAGGGCTGACCTTCCCTCTGGGAACAGAGAAGGAAGCCTCACAGTTTAATCTCAAAACTCTCAGGTTTCAACACTAACCTATCCCCACAATTTTCAAAACATCATTTGAAATCTTGTCCTACAGGGATGCCTGGGTGGCTCAGTAGATTAAGAGTCAGTCTGACTTTGGCTCAGGTCATGATCTCATGGTTATTGGGTTCGAACCCGGCATTGGGCTCTGTGCTGACAACTCAGAGCCTGAAGCCTGCTTCAGATTCTGTGTCTCCCTCTCTTTCTGCCCCTCCCCTGCTTGCACTCTGTCTCTCTCAAAAATGAATACACATTAAATTTTTTTTTTAAATAAAATCTCTTCTTATAAAGTAAACAAAGAGAAGTCTTAGAACTAAGGCAAACCAGCTACTGAAGATGCCAGCTGGCCGTGGGCCCCCAACCTCAGGCGTCTGCAAACCTTCTCTACTTGGGGAGCCTCAGGGACCAAACTCCAGGTGGAAATGGGACATCTGCTGTTTTATTATTTCCAATCTGCTTTATGTACTACACCTCATAGAAAACAATGCTTTAAATAACTCTTACACCAGCCATGGTCACAACAGAAGAGGCTGGGCCAGTGAGCCAGTGTGAGGCTATTCTGATTTCTGGAAGACAAGAGCTGGAATACCTGTGTCCTCCATAGAGATATATCTACCAATCATACTCTCGCAGACGTTTTTTGTTCTGGCCGCCCCTGAGCAGGCCCTGAGGGCACACTGTTTGTTCCATCAATGCACTTTGGCCCTATCAAAGATTTCTCTCCAGATTGACCTGGGAAGGGATGCCAGAGAGCCATTTGGTAGGATTCAAACAGATGAAACTAAACACCCACACAGAGATGGTGTAACTTACTGCAGGGAGCAGATGTCAGCCAGTGATGCCCTGAAGTCTCGTCTTGCCAACCCAATTTTACCTGCTGTTTTCAACTTAGAGCTTTACTCTGACTAGGAGAGAATGACTGATACAGAGGGAAGCTGTGATACCATCTAATGTTATTGTCACTGAGAAATGTAAAGTTAAGTACCTGGGATTCTAAGACATACCAGAAATAGGACTGAAGAGAAGAAATACTAATTGCTCAAGGTCTTGAAACTGAGCAAAACCAGTCAAAATTCTAACAGTCTTGCCCTGAGTGTTCTAGCACTTTCCCCAGCCATGCCTCCTCACTAACTATACACAGACTCTACGGGATTCAGCTCTACTGTCCCTTCTCCAGCGGTGCAGACAGGCCCCAGCCATGACGGGTGCCTCCCCAACTGCCATGGGGGCCACCTGTGAAGCTTGAAACTATGATGATGCCAGGCCACTCTAGAAGACCAGGAACCCCAGAGGACTCTGATGTGCAGCCAAGGTCCAACCCCTGGGCTGGGCAGTGACCACCAAAAGGCCAGGTCCTGGGAACACCACCCTGCCTCCTCATCTCCCAGCTTCCCCGGCACATTTTATAGTCAGAGCACGGTTTCTGGCCCAGCAGTGTACTGGCCCTGTGTTCCCAGTGACTTTGGGAAAATCACTCCCCCCAGCTTCCATTCCCCTATAAAATGAGGCCACATCTCTTTCCATCAGTAAAAGGTCAGTATATGTGAAAACCCCTTTTTTTTTAATTTATATAAAAAATAAATTAACTCAACACTTTCAGAGAGAGAAAGCACTCATTGGGGGAGGGACAGAGAGAGAGGGAGAGAGAGAGAATCCCAAGCAGGCACCATGCTGTTAGCACAGCACCCAACACAAGGCTCAACTCCAACTCAGGAACCATGAGATGATGACCTGAGCCGAAATCAAGAGTCAGACGCTTAACTGACTGAGCCACCCAGGAGTCCCTGTGAAAACACTTTCTAAACTACAGACCACTCTGCAAATGCATGTTGATGATAAAAATCTCAAAACAGGGCCTCTGTCATATGAAAGGCAATAAGTGAATCCTGACAGAATTTTTGTAATAGATAATAAAGAAGCACACAATGAATGAATCACTTAATTTAATTTTAAAAGCATGTTAGTAATTCACATTAGTGCAAATCTGCTTCATGTTTACAACAAAAGCACACCACATACTTAAACCTAACAAGGCTATATTTTGTACCTCACCATGGCAAATTACCAGATAAAACACAGCAAATGACACTTTGAAACAGAAAATCAAAATCTGAGTCAAAATCAAGACTCCTTTGCTGAAAACTCTGGAAAGCAATTTACCAGCTTCTCTGCACTGCTAAAAAGTAAGCACTAAAACCAAAGCCCTCTGTTCTCAATCAAGAAGTCAACTTATATATGCTCCTCACATTTAAACTGTTTTTTATGGCAGAATGATCAGGCTTTCCCTTTTCCTGTACAGCTGATGTATGGGATGCACCATTATCTACTAAGAAGTATTTAATAATCACTACTCAACTTTCTTTCCTATAAAGTAATATAAATAACATTAAGTCATTCACCTAATACATTCTGCATTGCATCAACTGGACTGAAGCCAATCTCTGACCCTGTGCTACTGCTGCTGCACATAAAGCCATCCCTGAACAGGTAACACCAGATGAGCCAACCACCAGATCCTGCCTGTTTCCCCTAAAATGAGGCCAGCCCAGCACATGGGAGGGGGGTGGCCGCTGTTGGGAAAGGGAATGAAGGGATTAGTGCCAGCTAGTGCAACACCACATAAATGGTTGAGATTTTACCACAGCTATCAATCCTCTTTGAATTTTAATATCATTACCTATTGAAAATATTTCCTTTGTTAAGTTACTTAAAACAATTCCAGAGAGACGATCTCCTATGGATTCTCACAAACAGGACAGAAAGGAACAGATATTAGGCCCATTTTGTAGGCTGGAAACAGGAACACAGTATGACATCAACAAGCCCAAGAATAAAGCACTGCCAGGAGGCAATGGCTGGAGGGGCTGCCCTGTGCCCTGAGCCAGTCAGATGGACTGCTTGTCCCTAAACAAGGTCCTGACCAAAATGATCCTCTTATCAGCCCTCAATGGAATCAAATTCCAGTCCCTGTTAACATAATTATATTAGAGAAAAACTCCCAGGCAACACCATCAAAAAAGATTAATCAGCAGAAAAGTCAACTTAATTATCATTATTACATGGGTTCCCCTGACAAAATTAGGACCAGTGTACAGGCATACCTGTCAGGATATACAGCAACTTCAGGCTTGTGACCCTCTAGCAAATGGCACTAGCATGTGCACTATTCATCTGTGGGCCTATTGGTGAGGAACAAAGGTATGTAAACAGGACCTGCCTAAATTCTCCCCTGCAGTACCCAGCTGCTGGATCATTCCATCAACGTGGTAAGTTGTTCACAGAGAAGAGCCCAGGGAGTCCTGAGCTGCTGCTTCTATGCATTTACTCGGGTCCTTGCCTTTAAATGGTTATAGGGACTCAGGAGTCTTGAAAAGCCTCTGGTTCAGAGTGGGGCAGGCTGGAGGGTGTGAGCTATGGAAGGGAACACCCAGGATCAAGGTCCCAAGTCCCACAAAACTCTACATCTACAGTTAGAATATGGCTCTAAGGTCTTTACTTACATAGCTCCGCCCACTGGCCTCAACACATGTTTGCACTGAGCTCTCCTTGCCCTTCCCATGCCCCTCCCCCAAAGACAGGTATTACCCCATTTTACAGTAAAGACACTGAGGCTGGCAGGACAGCCAGTAGCAAAAACAAGATCCTTAGACAGCTCATCTACGCTCTATCCACCAAACCTTGAGGCCTGTTATAAGTGTATGAAGTCTCCTAAGTCCTAGAGAATCACTGTACTTAGAAAGGTTTTTTTTTTAACAGAAAATAGTTTCACATGGACTTATCCTCCCTATGGCAAATTATGCTTCCCTCTAAATGCAATGTCAAACCCAGGGGAGAGGTATCCCACAGGGGCCCAGACATCCACAGGGTCTCACTGTCCACTTCCAAGGACTGGCAGGTGCAGGTGGAAAGGGCTGTGTGCATAGTACCTCCTGGAATAGGAGTGGTGCCCAGTGTGAGGACTCCTGGCACAGCTACAGTCAGGCTGGCTAAACAGACTGAAGGTTGAGTCTGCAGAGGAAGGGGGCCCTGAAGGAGCCCAGGTATAGGTGCCCATCATGCTCGTGCACTTCACTGATGTAGGAGGCCACCTGCCCGTCGGGATCGTGCAAGCTTCTCCGGAACGCCCCGCTGTCGCTGAGTTCTAGAACAAGGCTGTACCGTGGCACAAACTTCATCACAGTCTCCTGACTAAACAGCTGGGAAGGAAACGGCATGAGCAGAGGTTAGTTTCTGACCAAGGGAGTGGTGTGAGCAGATCCAATTTGCTAAAAACAAGACCAAAGGCCCAAAATGGAATCACTTATGCTCAGTCCCACATCACTAAACCAGATCTAACTTACTTACAGTTTGGGCTCTCCCAGAAATAGAATCTTACATGAGTCAATCAGAAATATCCTGATCAGCACTAGCAAGGTAATGTGCCTGACAGACCCCTTCCATCCCCTAAAGGAAAACAGCCTGGCAATAATCAACCTGGGTTTTTTTGTTTTTGTTTTCCCAGTGTAACCCCCTTGTTCCCGCCTCTTCCTGCCTGGAAGTCTTTCATTTTGTACAGTTCCTCCAAACTCCTATCTGCTCGACTAGATGCTGCCCGAATCAGGAGTCACTGATCAAAGCCAATAAGATCTTTGACATTTACTCAGTTAAATTTTACTTTTAACAGATGCCACAGCCACTCGCCATCTCATAAGGACCCAGTGACAGGGAAGCCACATAGAATAAACCAGCTCCCTGCCCTTGGCACAGGACCTGCTACCCCACAGGCATCCCCCACCTCTGCCCCCATGCAGATCAGGCCAAGGAGCCTCCTGTCATGTGCACCCAGAGGCAAGACTAGCCCAGCACAAGGATTACAGCTTTCTAACAGCCCTCTGCATGGTACCCGCTAGACCCAATGCAGGCGCTACTCCAGACAACCCAGCTGAACCCAGAGAAGGGTTCAGGGCTCCCCACATCTGACAAAGACACAACACTGAAGTCAATGTCCAGACTGACATGGACTCCAGCACAGCTTAACCAGAATGAACGCCAAGCTCTCAGACTAAGTTTAACACATTTCAAACATGCAAGGTGCAAATGATGGAGACATGATGGCAGTTTGTGTTGATGAGAAAAGACCTGGACAAGTTAAATGAGCATGTCCCTGCCCCCTGAGCCCTGGCAGCTCTGCTCAAGGCCAGAGTACAGATGGAGGAAAACCCCTCCATGCTAAGCAAGGCACCGTCTAGCAGCCTCCTGACTCAGCCAGGTCAAGGGCCACATGGGGCTACTGAAGGGTTATAAGAGCAGAGAAACCAGAGGGTGAAATATGAAATTTCTGGCACAGCAGGACACTAGGGAGGAAATGATGCCAGTACGCGACTGCATAAGGCCAATGAGCGCAAATTAATAGGCAGATGTCTACCTCTTTTTAATTTTTTTTAATGTATTCATTTTTGAGAGAGAGAAAGAGAGAGAGTGAGTGGGGGAGAGGCAGAGAAAGGGAGAGAGAGAATCCCAAGCAGACTCCGTACTGTCAGCACAGACAGGGGGCTCGAACTCAAAAAACCATGAGATCATGACCTTAGCCACAACCAAGAGTTGGATGCTTAACTGACTGAGCCACCCAGGCGCCCCTATCTACCTCTTAATGTAAGGCGAAACAGCCAAACAACTGCACGTGTCCAGTGGATAATGTCTCCTAGACAAAGGAGAAAACTTGCAAAGGTCCAAACAGACATACAAGTTGACTGAGTTCTAAAAAGTTTTATGGCAACCAAAGTTACATTATAACTTAAAACACTCCATAAGACTTCCCACAGCCTGTGAAATGCCATCTCACTTCAGTGTTAGGTCCTCCCTTTTCTGCTCTATCTTATCCCTAAGACATCTCACCCTCTCTCTTTGGTTTAAGTTGCTTTCCCAGAAAGCCCTCAAATCTTCGCCCCAATTTCTAACCCCCAGTGCTGAAACTTCCCCACCCAGACTTTCTAAAAGCTCTTCAAACTCAACAGACTCCCCAGCAGAGGAGACCAGGCCCCTGACACCAGCTGCTGATGCCAAGAACCCTGCCCTCATTCCTGATCCCTTCTCTCCAAGCCATGCAAGCCGGGCTCCATGGGGTCTTATCATGTGTATGTACCTCCCACCCCAGGCTCTGCCCTACCACCCTTCCTGGCTGCCGCAGCCTCCTCCACGCCAAGCTCCCCACAGCCAGTGGAGCCATGCCACAGGCTGCTCTCCACACAGCAGCTTCAGTTGTCACTTTAAAATTTCCTTTGTGCTATATCACTCCCCACCCAAACAATTCAGTCAAGAAGTGACTTGTGAAACCCAGCAGGGTAGGTGTGTGCAGAGGCTGGAACCACAGTGGCCTAGACCAAGAGTCAGTCTTAGCAGGGTGAGGGACAGTCCACGCTGGGGGTAAGGAGAGGGCAGTGGCATGAAGCAGGGCATCAGAACCCAGGCAGGGTGAGACATGTTCCTACAGTGGGGTGATCAGGCACAGGCTGGCAGAGCTCAGGCAGAGTGAGGAGGGTGTTTGCTTGGGGACGACTTGGTGCAGGTACCAGAGCCTCTGAGAGGAAAGGCAAGCCCCTCACATGGCTGGGAGGAGGAAGAAGGCCCAGTGTAGGATGCTAGAGCTCTAGCAGGACCCATGATGGAGGGACAATGGTCAGATTGGTGATGTCTGGGGAATCTGATCAAATAGGTAGGAAAGATAATAGGATCTAGGTTTCTCACTACTAGAGAAGGGAAATACAAATACGTAAGTGGAGAAAACTAGAATAAATCCTGTGGTAGGAGACTGGAAGCAGCAATACCAGCATTACTTACCAGCATCAATTTAAATAAACAGATGGCAAATAAACATGTGTGAACATGTGTACATACACTGTATATACAGTTGACCCCTGAACAACACCGGTTTGAACTGCAGCAGGTCCACCTATATGCAGATTTGTTTTGATAAATATAGTGCTATAAATGTATTTTCTCTTCCTTACAATTTTAATATTTTTTTTCTCTAGTTTGCTTTATTATAAGAATAAAGTGGGGCGCCTAGGTGGCGCAGTCGGTTGAGCGTCCGACTTCAGCCAGGTCACGATCTCGCGGTCCGGGAGTTCGAGCCCCGCGTCGGGCTCTGGGCTGATGGCTCAGAGCCCGGAGCCTGTTTCCGATTCTGTGTCTCCCTCTCTCTCTGACCCTCCCCCGTTCATGCTCTGTCTCTCTCTGTCCCAAAAATAAATAAACGTTGAAAAAAAAATTTAAAAAAAAAAAAAAAAAAAAAGAATAAAGTATATAATACATATAACACATAAATTATATGTTAATCAATTGTTTGTTATCATTGAGGCTTCTCGTCAACAGGCTGTTGGTAGTTAAGTCTTTGGGGAGTCAAAGGTTATAGGCATATTTTCAACTGCACAGGGGCCAGTGTCCCTAACCCCCATGTTGTTCAACGGTCAAATGTATTGATAAATGTATGAATACACATGCATATATTCCCTGGTTTTGTCTATTGAGGGAGCCTGGTGGCAGTGATACACCAAAAGCAATGAGCACAAGCAACACCAGATCCCCTCTAGAAGGAACCAGAGCTCCTTGGAGAAATGGTTGATTACAGAGCTGGAACATGGAAAATACTGGAACATGGAAAATACAAGATGAGCCTAAACACTGTATGGTGCCAGAAAGTAAGGAACCACTCCAAAAATGTTAGGAATATGTGCAAAGGTCAGGGAGCCACACTGAAGGGGCTCCCACTGGCCATAGCCAGACAATTTGAGCCTCAAAATAAATAATGATAGTAATAGACTATAATCCATTGAATAAAAAAGACAACCATGAGATCATGCCGATGTTTACTTATTTAGAAAGTACTTCTTCACAAAATATGTGTTAATTACTAGTGGAAAATGAGTGACTTCACAATGGAGAAGCCTGGCATTCACCACAGAATCAAGTGGCCAACACTGCCACCACCAGCATGGGACAAGCTGACATTATGTGCCTCCTCACAGGACACACTGAGAACACAACTTCACTTCATGGTCTTCCTGCCAGAGATGCATAACCTAAATCTAATCATTAGAAATGCCAGATGACCCAAATGGAAGTATACTCTGCAACATAACTGACCTGTAATTCTCAAAAAGATCAAGACTAAGGCACTGTTCCAGACTGAAGGAGAATAAAGAGATGTGACAAGTCAAGGCCACTCCTTGTCCTGAGTTGAATCCTCTGTTACGACATCACCAGGGTAACTCCCAAAACTCAAATGGGGTCTGTGGATTGGATGGCCACCACTATCCATGTGAGTTTCCTGTTTCAGTGGGTGGTCATGGGGAGAATGTCCTTATTACAGGAAAATCACAAAAGTATCTGAGGATGCAGGGCATCAGGTCAGCAACTTATTGCAATAGTTCAAGGACAAAAGTCCTTTGCTGCTCTTCTAAGTCTGATACTGTCTCAAAACTAAAAACACAGAAAAACTAAAAACATACCAAAATCCTCAATGACTTCAATCACATTTAGGATAAAATCTAGCCTCTTTTTCACATCTGCAAGGCCTGTGGTCCTTTCCCATTGCACTCAATCTGCCGTCTCTGCGGCCACACAAAGGTGCTGAGCTCTCCCGCACCAGGAACATGTGTCACCACTCTGGCTCCTTCTCACACCTGTGGTCTCAGCTCCCTGAGCACACATCCTTCCACAGTAATTCTGAGAGCCTACCGTGTGCCAGACAATGTTCTAGGTGCTGCGAACACAGGAGCAAACGAAAGATGGAGCATGTGTTCTGTCATGCGAAGAGACAAACCACCACCTCCATCACCACATCACATCCTTGCTGTGGGAAGACGGACAGGCACAGAATTGGAGTACTCACTACAGTCAGTACGGGCATTATGTGCATATTCTCATTACATTTTTTCAGTACCTAATGAAATAGAACAATGCTATTATTCTTTCCCCTTGAAAGATGGAGGAATTGAGGCAGAGAGAGATCATATCATCTGCCCAGGGTCCCACAACTGGTCTGTCCTGCTTCAAAACTCCCGTCCTTCCCACCTCACTATTCTGCCTCCTCTTAGGTCCCAGTAGGAACAGATGGTGGCTCTGGAACCAACAAAGTGAAGAGGAAGAATGTGTTATTTCTAAACAGATCAGGATTATCCACAGTGACACACTGAATTTGGAACAAAACTGAAGGCCATGGGCCAGCCCGACAGAGCAAGTACCCACAGCCCCTCAGCAGGGCCCAGACAAAGGGCCCAGCAGTACAGAGACTCAGTAATTGCTGCCTAGTACCTTTCAGGGCCTTAAGTTACAATTATTTTAACATCTATTCAATATTCAATATCCAATATCAATTTCAAACATCTATTCGGTCTGTGAAATGGAGCTTGTTAGAAATGAAGGTTTCTGCATGATGGAAGTACCTATATCAGCAGGTTGCTCATCCAGTATAAAACATATAGAATTACACTGAGTACATTTCATGGAACTCACTGGGGAAAAAGGCTTTTGTAAAGGATCTGTGGCTGGCCATTGTTGAGGGTAGGTGATTTTTTTTTTTTTAATGAAAAAGTTTGGTTGCTAAGAGGTCAAAGGTCAAGATCTGGTACAGGGTGCAGGAGAAATCGGGATGTGAATGACAGAAAGTTCCAGAAGGTAGGAGGACGCAGGGTGGGATGGGGCCAAGGTAAGTGTGTGCCTGATGACCATTTGAGAAGCAGCAGTATGGTCTGCAGGGGCCCCATATGAAGGCCTAGTTGCAGGATCTGTGGAAAGGGGAGGTATGGAGGGGGCAGGCATGACTGACAGACCATGATGGTGAGGTGACAACAAAACCAGAAGGAAAATATCAAAGGGTTCAAATGTTTCAATTTACATTTCAGGCTGAATAATAAAATATGTTTTAAAGAAGTCACTAACAGTACTAAATATGATCAGAATGAGAATTTTTAAAGCTACGAAGGTCAAAAAAAGATCGTAATTAGATGCATTTTCATTTTGTTTTTTGGAATTGTAGTTTTCATACTTACCTTAAAAATCATTCTTTTAATATAGGGTCTCTCAGATAAGAAATCCAACATAGAAAACCCAGGATTGGAGCGAATGGTCCCCATGCCGACCCAGTACCCGCCAGAGCTGCTAGGTCGGATGTTGTCTGGAAATCCAGGCAGGTTCTCCACGAACAGATCAGCCCCTCCCTTCATCAGGCCAGACACGTAGAATCTGAAAAATTCACCCAAGCAGATAGTGAGCAGAAGCCTCCGGATTTATGGAAAAATTTTAGCCAAGCACCAAAATTGTCTTGGTTCCAATCAATTTATGGAAACAACTATAAACCTGTCCATCATGAACAAAAGCACAGCTGATGACAGGGGCCCCTGCCCTGGGCCCAACTAGATGCAGTTGCAGGAAGATGACCCACCTAATGGATAAACGGACCCAGGATGCATGCAATCCGCATTAAATTGAGACTCTGCAAGGCTGTGACTTTTCAAGCAGGGTGAGACGGGGGAGAAGGAAAACACATTCCTGAATTTTACTGCTTTCCTTATCACACAAAGGAGAAGGTAACCTGCCGCCCGCATCTCAGATCATGTAGGTTGATGTCTCCCAGCCCATCCCAGGCCAGGCCACAGTGAGCTCTGGCCATCCCGACAGCTCAGTGGGTACCGCACGTACCTTCTTATCCTTGCCATTGTTGTCTCGGCCACCAGGACAAAGTCCTCTGCAGGAGAAAGCTGCACTCCGTTGGGGAACCGCAACTGGTCCAGTAAAACCTTCACTTCCTGGGTCTTGGTGTCATACTCTAGCAGGCTGCAGGGCGCCAACAGCTAAGACTCACGTGGGAGAGTTCGTGGCCTTGCCCCATTGGAGCCTTGCTCCCCTCTGAGCCTGGGGCAGAGGCCTGCAGAAGGGGATCCTCCTTACACTGCAGTGACAAGGCCCCTGATGGTCCTCTGCCCAGACCTGGCTCCAGGCTGCCCCTGGAGGCCTTCCCATCTGAAGCAGACCCAGGCATCCTCTTCCTGAGAACCCCCTAGTCAGTTTTCTCGCTGAGCTGGAATCTGGCTCAGCACCAGGGAGGGCCCCCATGGCTCCAGCCTCACAGGAGTTCCCCTTTGGAGGGATGACCTGAAACCCAGGCCAGCCTGCACAGTCCCGCCTAGAGTGCCAACCGACCACATGCTCAGATGGACTGGCCTGTTTTAATTTCATTTTTCAAAGAGAAAGTGTGAACATCTTGCTCTGTTGTGTTGCATCCATCACCCATTTCCAGAAGCCATTAATGTCCTATCTCAAAAGCTGCAATATTATGCTCAGAAACACTCCAATGCCTCCCACAAATAAGCTCTGTGAAGTCACCCTGACTGACTGATGATCTCATTAAGCAGAAGATCTGAAATAAACACTCACCGCCCATCATCTGTTCCCTCCATAACCAGAAGCAGGTAATCTCGTCTCTGCCATTTGCTGCTAGAATCTGTAAAGTAAATCTTCCTCCCATCCTGAGTTACTGTAAGATCATTCACAAAGGACATTTTCCTCCCCTCTATCGGTGTCTCAGAGGAGAGCAGCAGCTTCACCTCACCTGAGGTAAGAAGGAAGAAAAGAAGGGAGGGAGAGAAGACCTGTTTTCATTCCAAGAAATTGTATCTCAATGATCTCAAAATATTAATCAGCTTACCTGATTTAAAAGGAAAAACTGAAATGAGCTTCTCTCACATGCCAGTAGATTTATTCCCTTACAGTTAAAAACAAGTGCTTTCCTTTCTTTCATCTGTTAGGTGATAAATTTTTTTAAACTAACTTCATTAAAGGCAGAATCCTCCCTCTAAGGATGAGGACCTCTTCCTTTTATCAAGACAAACTGACTTTTAAAAATCTATTATGAGTCTTAGGGGCGCCTGGGTGGCTCAATCGGTTGAGCATCCGACTTCAGCTCAGGTCATAATCTCATGGTTTGTGAGTTCAAACCCTGTGTATCAGCACAGAGCCTGCTTTGGATCCTCTATTCCTCATTCTCTGTTCTTCCCCCATTCTTTCCCTCCCTCTCTCTCTCTCCCTCCCCCTCTCCCCCCCAAAAAGAAAAAAAAATAATAATCTATTACAAGTCTTAGACAAAAGGCAACTTTCTTTTCATTTGCTTGAGAGAAATACAAAATGTTCCATTCACCTGTTTTTAAGTAAAGAAATAGTGATGGTGGTAAACTTTTAAAAATAGGAAAACAACCATTTATGGAATGATAAGCTCTCTCTTTGTATAATCTCATTTAAACCCTCACACGATCCCCCAAGGTAGGCACTACCATTAGCCCTGTATCATGGATGGGTAAACTGCACAGAGAGGCTGAGGCAGCTGCATAGTCACACAGCCAGCAAACAGGACCCAGGTACTACCCACAATAACAAATTCCTCCATCATACAAACTCCCCTGCTGAAGCACATAGAGAAAAACAGGAGGAACAGGTGGAAAAAGAACAAATGAAAAGACATACACAGAAAACAAACAGACGAGATACAGAGAGACACAGAAAAACAAAGAGGAGTTCTAACTTTTTAAGGATAAGATCCTGCAGCTAAAAAACAAATAGGAAATTGGGATATATGACAAATACCATCATGTAACTGATATATGATACACGTAGGCATTACTTGCAGTACTATTCAATGAATAAGAAAATAATACAAAGTTTCCAGTAGTCTTACTGAACAAATATCATTAAATCCACTTATGTAATTATTGTTTAAAACATCTGAAGTCACCACAGAAGGAAAGAAGACATTGTTACATACGTTTCCATGGATTTACTTCAAATAGTCCCTTATACGCATCAGCCACAAAAAGGGTTCCATTGGGCCCTGCCCGGATGCCCAGGGGCCTCCCACAAGCAGGCTCATCATCTCGGGTTTCTAGAGAAACAAATGGTAGGAATCAGTGGCTGGTCCCAGGTTCTACCTGTGTCTCCAAGCATCTCATCCATCCCGTACTAAATATATGTCAAGCTGTTCAGAACAAAAAAGACCATGGCTTTAGAGACAGATGTATACCCTAGCGTTCCAGCCCCCTCAGAACTTATGACAACTGTCTGGTGTATCCAGAGAGACCAACTGAGAACATGGATCTGAACATATGAACAACAACTGGTACCCGAGAATCACATTCATATCAACATCCTGAGACTTGGACAGTTAACTCAGGGACATCATCAGGACCCAGGCCCCAACTCTAGAACCCCCACCCCGGAATCTCAGGAATTGTGAGTTTAATCCCAATAGCCTGACCTGAACACTGTGCCCATCTATGGCACTGCCAGTTGTCCCTCCACCTGGCTGAAAGTAAGAGCTACTATTTCAATACCTTTTTAAAACCTGAGGCAATGCATATTTATTGCAGTGGTGTTCACTGCAGGGTTCCTTATGCAGAGGCACTTACTGCAAGGATTCTCACTGCAGGGGTGCTTATGCAACATGCTTACTGCAGGGTGCTTTCTACAGGGTGCTATCTGCAGGGTTGCTTTCTGCAAGGTGCTTTCTGCAGGGTGCTCTCTGCAGGGTTGCTTACTGCGGGGTGCTCACTGCAGGGTTGTTTACTGTGGGGTGCTCATATTGCAGAGTTGTTTACTGCAGGTTGCTTACTGCGGGGTGCTCACTGGGGGGTTGCTTACTGCGGGGTACTCACTGCATGGTTGTTTACTGTGGGGTGCTCACTGCAGGGTTGTTTACTGTGGGGTGCTCACTGCGGGGTTGCTTACTGTGGAGTGCTCACTGCGGGATTGCTTACTGCAGGGTACTCACTGCGGGGTTGTTTACTATGGGGTACTCACTGTGGGGTGTTCACTGCAGGGTTGCTTACTGCAGGGTGCTCACTGCGGGGTTGTTTACTGCAGGGTGCTCTCTGCAGGGTTGCTTAGTGCACGGTGCTCACTGTAGGGTGCTCACTGCAGGATGCTCTCTATAGGGTTGTTTACTGCAGGATGCGTACTGCAGGGTGCTCTCTGAAGGGTTGTTTACTGTGGGGTGCTCACTATGGGGTTGCTTACTGCAGGGTGCTCACTGCAGGGTTGTTTATTGCAGGGTTGCTTACTGCCAGGTGCTTAGTGCAGGGAGCTCACTACAGGATCACTTACTTCATGGTACTCTCTGCTGGGTCGCTTACTGCAGGGTGCTTAGTGCAGGTGCTCTCTTCAGGGAGCTCTCTGTAGGATGCTTTCTGCAGGGTTGCTTACTGCAGGGTGCTTACTGCATGGTTACTTACTGCAGGGTGCTTTCTGCAGGGTTGCTTAGTGCAGGGTACTCTCTGCAGGTTGCTTACTGCAAGGTGCTTTCTGCAGGGTTTTTAAGGGTTGCTTACTGCATGGTTGCTTACCGCAGGGTGCTTACTGCAGGGTTGTTTACTGAGGGGTGCTTTCTGCCAGGTTGCTTACTGCAGAGTACTTTCTGCAGCGTACTTAGTGCATGGTTGCTTACTGCAAGGTGCTTTCTACAGGGTTTTTAAGGATTGCTTACTGCAGGGTGCTTACTGTATTCAGGATTGCTTACTGCAGGGTTGTTTACTGCAGTAAAGGGGTGAGCAGTGCTTACTGCAGGGTGCTTTCTGCGGGTGCTTACTGCAGGGTGCTTACTACAAGAATCCTTACTTCAAGACACTGACTGCAAGATCACTTACTGACAAAATATGGAATGGAAAAGGCAGGTTAAAAAACTGGATATACAGTATGATTCCATCACAAAACCAGAGTATCTGTGAACAGAAAGATATCTGAAAAGTTATTCACTAGAACGTTAACAGTTACATCTGTGAAAACTCTGAGATGATTTTTACTTCCTTCTTTGTACCTTTGTGTTGTTTGCAAATGAAAATGCATCATTTTTACAAAAACATTCTACCTATTAAAAAACAATAACTAGGGGCACCTGGGTGGTTCAGTGGGTTAAGCGTCCAACTTCGGCTCAGGTCATGATCTTGCAGTTTGTGGGTTCAAGCCCTGCGTCAGACTCTGTGCTGACAGCTCAGAGCCTGGAGCCTGCTTCAGATTCTGTGTCTCTCCCTTTGTCTCTGCCCCTCCCCCACTCACACACTAAGTCTCTCTCAGAAATAAACAAACATTAAAAAAAAACAATAACTAATAAAAAATCTGTGGGTTATCAGTTTTTAATGGTGAGATTCTTCTACTCTCATTTCCCAAAAACTGAGTGACTTCAGGGTGTCTTGACTTTGAATGACACTACTGAAATTCCTGGGAAGCTAATGTAGGAATGACATTTAAACCTCCAAGTAACAACAGAGCCAACTGTGCTTCCACAGCAGCACTGTGACAATGGCTATAATCTTCTCCAAAGTTAACCTCAAGGATGAACACAGGCCACTATGGAATGGCAGGGGGTGGAGCCCATGAGATAACTGGCAGGTGTGAAGGCCACTGCCTCGAAGAGTAACAATCAGGTACAGTGAGGTCCAGGGACCACAGGGCAAATGAAGAGCTGGTGGTAATGCCCAGGTCAGGTTCGATCTGCCAGGTGGTCAGGGGCTCTTTTTTCTTCAAGGGTGAACCTGACTTCTAGGGAGAGTTAGTTCCACACAGTCATTCAGCACTTTTCTCAGTAACAAGAGACAAGTATCAGGGGGACGGTCACTAACTTACTGCATGGGCCTGAACCAAAGCGGGCAATGGTCTCTACTTCACCATTTTCAAGTTTTACGATCCGGCCATCTGCCGTACCAGTAAACATCACATCTGTTTAAAAAAATAAAAAGGAATAAGAGTTACTAGATTAGCCTAAGAACTGTCATAGCCTTCTACAACAGAGGTGGTTTGTTTGTATTTTTCATCTCTAGAGAGAAAATGGCAGTTCTGAAGATGAAGAAGTTGTCTGAGTCCTTAAAAAGTCCTTAAAGCAAGCAAGCAGTGATAAAACCACGGGGGCCTGGGGCCCAATGTCCCAGGTATGTGGGCTTGAACCTGACGTTGGAGCAAGGGTGCAGCCAGCAGACACCAATCTGAAAAAACAAGTGAGGATTTTCTACTCTCAAAGGAGCAAGGACTCTCGGGCTGACTCAGCACTCAGGGGCATATATGATCATGTCCGCCTCCAGTGAGTGTCTGCTGCTGCGTGGATTATATCCAACTGAAGAGAAAGAACTGCTAGAAAGTCACTCGGGATAAAACTAAAGCACACTGAGTGCTCACTTCATCAGCACATATACAATTGGATCAATGCAGAGATTAGCATGGCCCCTGTGCAAGGATGACACACAAATTCATGAAAACACTCCATAGTTTTTAAATGTATACAGGCAAACTCTAGGACAACCACTAAAACAATTCTTTAGAAAAAGTATAATTGATATGCTAAGCAAGAAGATAAAATGGAATCACAAAAATGATCAATAAAACTATAAAAGTAGCTATACTTGTGGTGAATATAGCATAATGTATAAAATTATCAAATCCCTAAGCCATACACCTGAAACTAATGTTAACACTCTGCCAACTATACTAAGACAAACAAAAAAACATAAAAGGCAGAAAGAGGGTGAAGACAAAAACAGGAACAAAAAACAAAGGAACAAACAGAAAACAGTAATGATTATGGTAAATATTAATCCAACTATATAAATTATCACTTTAAACATCAACGGTCTAAATATACCCATCAAAAATACAGAGACTCTCAGAAGAAATCAAAAAACAAGACCCACTACATGCTGTCCACAGGAAACGCACTTAACATATAAAGATACACCACGAAGAAGTAATACCAAGTCAAATGTTGACAGAGCCAACTTCAGAGAAAAGAATATTAGGGATAAAGAAGAACATTACATATAATAAAGGGTCAATCTTCTAAGAAGACATCACAAGCTAATAACAAATGTGCCTAATAACAAATCATCAAAATCCATGAGGCGGCACTGATAGAAATGTAACGACAAAGAGATAAAAACACCATAAGAATTGAAGACTTCAGCATCTCTCTATATCAGAAATGGACAAGTCCTGCAGACAGAAAATCAATAAGGACATAGTTGAACACAAGGGCACCATTTACCAATTACATACAATTGACATCTATCAATTACTCATCCAAATACAGCAGGATACACCTTTTTCTCAAGTTCACATGGAACATTCAGGAAGACAGACCACAATCTGGGCCATAAAAACACCTTAATAAATTTAAAAGAATATAAATCATACTCTCAGACTCTCAAATCTACTCTCAGACCACAATGGAATTAAAATCCAAATCAATACAGAAAGATGGCTGGAAAATCCTAAAATACTTGAAGATTAAACACACTTCTAAATACACCAAGGTCAAAGAAGATATCTCAAGAGAGACTGAAAAACATTTTGAACTAAATGAAAATGAAAATACAACTTATCAAAACCTGTGCATGCAGTGAAAGCAGTGCTTAGGAAGAAATGTATACCATTGAATGCATATATTAGGAAAGAAGAAAGAACTAAAATCAATTACTTAAGCTTCCATCTTAGGAAACTAAAAAAGAAAAAGAAGAGCCAAGTAAACCCAAGGTAAGCAAGAAAGAAAGGATAAGAGGAGACTGATATCATTAATATGAAACTGGAAACAGTAAATCAAAAGAGAAATCAGCAAAACCAAACCATGGTTCTTTGAAAAGATCAATAAATGACAATCCTCTAGCCAGGCTAAGAAAAAAGAGAGAAGATACAAATTACCAACATCAGAAACGAAAAAGAGAATATCCTGATAGACCCCATGGACATAGAAGGATAATAAAGGAATATCATAACAACTCTATGCTCACAAATTCGACAACCTAGAGGAAATAAACCAATTCCCTGAAAAACACAATCAGCCAAAACACAAGAAAAAAATAGACTATTTGAATAGGCCTATATCTATGGAAGCAATGAATCAATAACTATAACCTTCCAAAACAGAAAGCACAAGCCTCTCATTAATGAATTCTTCCAAACATTTATAAGGAAGAAATAACACCGGTTCTCTACAATCTCTTCCAGAAAATAAAAGCAGAGGGAATACTTCCTAACTCATTCTATGAAGCCAGCATTATCCTAATGACAAAACTAGTCATTACCAAAAACTACAGACCAAGATCTCTCATGAAGACAAATGCAAAAACCCTCAACAAAATATTAACAAGTCAAATCCAATAATATATGAAAAGAATCATACACCCCAATCAAGTGGGATTTATCCCAGGTATGCAAGGCTGGTTCAGCATTTGAAAATCAATTAAGTAATCCACAGTATCAACAGGTTAAAGAAAAATCACATGATCATATTGACACATGCAGAAGAGCATTTGACAAAAATCCAACATCTGTTCATGATAAAAACTTTCAGCAAATTAGGAATAGAAGGGCACTTCAACTTGATAAAGCACATCTACAAAAAACCTACAGCTAACACATCCTAATTCTTGGCAACAAACTTGTAAGCTTTCCCACTAAGATTAAGGAACAAAGCAAGAATATCCCCACCTCACAACTCCTTCACAATACTGTACCAGAAGTCCTTGCTAATGCAAAAAGAGATGGAAATAAAAGGTATACTGAGAAGAAATAAATCCATCTTTGTTCATAAATGATATGATCGTCTATGTAGAGAATCCCAAAGAATCAACAACAACAAACTCATAGAATAAGTGATTATAGCAAGGTTTCAGGATTCAAGGGTTATATTTAAAAGTCAATGACTTTCCTATATACCAGAAATGAACAAGTGGAATTTAAACTTAAAAACAGAATAGTATTTACATCAGCACCCAAAAGAATAAAATATTTAGGCCTCAATATAGCAAAATATGCACAAGATCTATATGAGGAAAACTACAAAACTCTGATGAAAGAAATAAAAAAAAAAAAAACGAAATAAATGGAAAGATATTCCATGTTCATGAACAGGAAGATTCAAAATTGTGAAAAGTTCAGTTCTGCCCAACTTGATTTACAGATTCAAAACAATCCCAATCAAAATCCTAGCAAGTTATTTGTAGATATCCTAAAACTGATTCTATGGAGAAGGAAAAGATCCAGAGTGGCCAACACAATATTGAAGAGCAACGTCAGACGACTGACCCTACCTGACTTCAAGACTTACTATAATGCTACGATAACCAAGACATTGTGGTAATGGCAAAAAGAATTAGACAAATTGTTTGATGTAACACAGCCACATAAATACAGTCAACTGATCTTTCACAATGCAATCTTATATAATATATTGCAATATAATGGAGCAAAGATCATATTTCCCACAATGGTGCTGAAACATCTGGACATCCACATGCAAAAAATGAATCTAAACACAGACGTTACACCCTTCACAACAGTAAAGTCAAAATGGATCACAGACCTGAACGTAAAATGTAAAAGTATAAAACTCCTAGAGGATCACATAGGAGAAAATTTAGGTGACTTTGGGTGTGGTAATTATTTTTTCGATACAACAGAAAAGGCACAATCAATGAAAAAATAACTAATAAGTTGGACTTCATTAGAACTAAAAATTTCTGCTCTGTGAAAGACACTGTCAAGGGATTTAGAAAACAAGGCATGGACTGGGAAAAAATATTGCAAAATATACATTTGATAAAGGACTGTTACCCAAAATATACAAAGAACTCTTAAAATCAACAATAAGAAAATGAATATACCAATTTTTCAAATGGCCAAAAGCCTTAGATACCTCACCAGAGAAGGTATGCAAATGGAAAATAAGTGTATGAAAAGATGCTCAACATCATATGTCCATTTGGGAACTGCAAATTAAAACAATGAAATACCACTATACACCTATTAGAATGGCCAAAAATCTAAAACACAGACAACACCAAATGTTGATGAAGATATAGAGCAACAAGGATTCTCATTCACGGCTGGTCAGAATGCAAAATGGTACAGCCATTTTGGAAGACAGTTTGACGGTTTCTTATAAAACTAAACATATTTTTACAATCCAGCAATTGCGCTCCATGGTACCTACCCAAATGAGTTGAAAACATAAGTCCATATAAAAACCTGCACATGAATGTTTACAGCAGCCTTATTCACAATTGACAAAATTTGGAAGCAACCAAGATGTCCTTCAGTAGGTAAATGGATAAACTCTGGTGCACTCACACATGGAGTATTACTCAGCAATAAAAAGGAATGAGCTATGAAGCCATGAAAAGACGTGGAGGAAACTTAAATGCAAATTACTAAGTGAAAGAAGCCAATTTGAAAAAGCTACATGCTACATGATTCCAATTATATGACATTCTGGAAAAGGCAAAAATATAGAGAGTAAAAAGGTACCCAAGGTTGCAGGGTGGGGAGGGATGAAAAGGTAGAGCACAGAGGAATTCTGAGGATTTGTAGAGCAGTGAAACTACTCTGTATGATATTATAATGGTGGATACACTTTATTACACATTTGTCCAAACCTATAGAATGTACAATACCAAAGGTGAACCCTAAGGTAAACTATGGACTCCACGTCATAATGATGTGTCAGTATAGGTTCATGAACTGTAACACATGAGCCACTCTGGTACAGGGTGTTGATAATGAAGGATGCTGTCTATATGTGGTGGGGGTGTAGGGGAATATGGTAAATCTCTGTACTATCCCCTCAATTTTGCTATGAATCTAAAACGCTCTAAAAAAACAAATCTATTTAGAAAAATGAAAGCATGTTAATTGGTGATTACTCTTCTCTGGCACCGTCCCGAGGCTAGTGCCTCCTTCTGCTGCCAGCAACATGCCAGCCAATCCCCAGGGACAGCTTCCAAATGAAGCTGGAAGCAGGGGCTCCCTGGGGGCCTCTGTGTGGTTACAGCTGCAGGCAAATTAACAGGCCCCCACTCTGCCTAACCAGAAATGTCACAAGGAGAATAACCAGGGCCTTTAAGGAAAAAAAGCAAGCCCTGGTGGCAAGGTGCAATGAGGGGTCAGTCTAAGACAAAAGGGAGGAACTAAGAAAAGCATTCTCGTTGAAAGATAACGAAAAAGATCACTGTAACTCCCTGAAGTTCCAGTTGTAAATATCAACATTTGGTTTTTCACCAAAAAACACAAAATCTGCGAAATGTATTAATAAATATCAATGTCTTTTAAAGAGAAACATGAGGTTCTATCATGAAGTGCCTATCCCTCTTACAATTTTGACTCAGCCAGCCAAACAAACCAATAGTCACAGAATGCATCAGATTTGGGTCCCACATCCAGCAGCACACAGGACGCACAAGTCTACCACCACTTCACGGAAACACACCATCCTTCGGAACGAGGAGTGGCCTGCCGCATTAAGCGGCTCAGAAATCCTCATCCCATTTTAAGTTCTTTAACTTCTCATTAACCGTGTCTTTTGATTCCTGATCTTAATCTTCATCCTAAAAGGCAGAAAGTGCCTTGTGGCTAGAGATTCAAGAATCAGAACCAGAGCCACATCTAGTTGTTAGCACACAGTTAAGTTACCCCTAAACATACCCACCAAAGTCAGCCTCACACAAAAACGAACAAAACAACAGTGGAAATACAGAGAATCATTTGTACTCTTTTCAAAAATGAAATCTGTACAAAGACAAACTGAATGAAGAAGCAATGTCCTATCAAGTAATACCTACCAAACTCTGATAAATGAGCTAACATCAAGGTCATCATCTTTCCTTTTTCTCTTCAATTTGATGGGCCCAACACTTTGAGCAGAAAAAACTGCTCCACAGACATGAACTCAAAACCACACAGCACTGAAATGGTCTGTAACTCAGACAGCTGAGGGGCGTCTGCTCGACAAGCACAGCGCCTCTGCAACTGAGGAGGACGTCCAGGACCCCCCTCCCCACACACACACAGGAGCAGATGCATCGCGGCTACTCTGGCAGAACCCCCCTCATAGAGCTTTAACGTTCCAGGGGTTTACTACTTACCCCCAATATTTGCTATGGACTCTGGCCCAATAAGTTGATTTTCAAATAGCCTTTCCGCCTGTCGTAACTTCATATTTGGTTGCAGAACACCAAGCAAGAGAGGGGGTTCTTTGAAGCTGTAAAATAATGCAATTATAGGGATTTGTCTATAAGAAATACATGAAGAAAGTGTTAACCGGGGACCTTCATGCATTATTCCCCGGTTTTTGACAAAGAGGGCATGTTGCAATAACATCCTCAGTTGCCAGAAACACAAAGGTCAAGGGGAAAAAAACATTCTAGGATATCAGAAAAGGTCACCGTACAGAAAAATTAAAATATGATTATGTCTAATGCAAGAACTTTGATAATCACTTAAGACAACTTGGGGCCTCCAACTACACAAGCTCCTGTCCCAGACCTTGAGGCAAGTTAGATCTCTTCACACCCTCTGATTCACACACCCTGGCATTTATTTTCCCAGTGGCTGCCCAGTCTGCCCAGTCTGCCCAGTCATTAAAGTCCAACTAAGGCAGAGGAGAGTGGTGCTGACATTTCACAGCTGATAGAGTTGCTTCCTGCTTCAAGGAGAAGACACAAGAAATAAGAGGAGTTTGGCCTGGGGCTGGTACCACCAGCCCATCATTCAGCACAGGTGCACTCTACCTCCTACCTGTCCCTCTCAGGGCTCAGCCTGGCTTTTCTCTGAAGCCAGCTTTTGCTGGGCCCTGGACCCTTCCCCTGACAACAGACTTCAGCTCCAGAGATCTTCCCTCTCCACTAGTCCTTCCCATCTACACACAAATACACCTACTTCTCCCGAGCCATCAAATCCTGCTGGTGACACCTACAGAAAACAGACACAGTTTAAAGCCCTTCTCCCCATGTCATCTGCTACTGCCCTGGTCCAGGCCACCACCTTCTCATTCCCACTTGCTCCCTTGTTCCCTACAGTATATCCTCAACCCAGCAGCACCATGCACTTTGTGAGACACAGTCAGATCACAGCGTTTGGCTCTCACAGCCCTGCAGCAGTCCCATCTCACCCAGAGTCTACAGCCTTTCAGGGACACCCTTCCCAGCATACCCACAGTTACCTCTCTCCACTCCTCTCCCCCTGACCGTAACAGGCACCTCCCACCTTAAATCCTTAAATCTGTCTCCACCCTCACCTTCTCAGTGAGGCCTGCTATTAACACCCAATATAACATTCCATACCTAATACTCCCCCAAAAGCCTAGCCCCTACCTACCCTACTCTATTTTTTCCATAGTATTTATCAGCTTCTCACTTCTCTGTTACATTTATTGTCTGTCTATCCCCAGTAGAACACATGGCCCGTGAGATCAGAGATTTGTTTCTATTTTTCACTGCCGAATCTCAAGCACCTGGCATACAGGAGGCTCCTAATGAACACTGTGGGAGAATATCTCCCAATTCCTTCCCTACCTTGCCCTCAAGCAGGGCAGTTTCCCAGCCAGTCCAGCAGAGTGCAAGAACCAAGAGGGAGTGGTGGCTGAGGCTATGGAATGATGGAGAAGTTTCCCCACCTTGCCCAATCCCTTCCTTCCCGGCAGAGCACTTCACTTCTTACTGCCTCCTCTGAGTCAGGTGTGTACTCAAGACACTGTACAATTTCCTCTGAATTAAACTCTACCCCTACCCCCCATCCCACACATTCACTATACCCTGCCTCCCAATTATGGCTTTCTACCTGCTTTAAAAAAACACTCTGTGTAACTAGGAGTTTTATTTCCAAAGGAAGAGAGCAGGGCTGCAACCTGCATACTTTGGTGAGAAGAGCCTAGGCTACAGAGATGGACACGGCTGGGTTCAAATTCTGACCTTGGGAAGGTCAGCCCTCCTGAGGTGTGCGTGAAGACTGAACAAGCACATACAGCCAGAGATAGAGGACAGCACACCAGATACTCAGCCACCCCCTACTGCCCAGTCCTTGGACTTTGCCTAATTCCTTACACAAAGGAAGTCCTTAAGAAATATATATAGCATCAACCTAATCAGTATATCCTGCACTGTCCCTGCCAACAAGAAGTCTGAGTATTATCTCGATTGGCAGACACAAAGAAACTTAAATGAAAAAATGTAAAGGATGGGTAAGAAAGGGCTCCCACTCCTGTAGCCTGAGCAGAAGCATCAAGGAAGAATGGCCCCAGGAAGCCCAAATCAGTGCTCTATGGCCAGCCAGGCCACATGGAACCTTGTTAAAGCCTGTGAACTTATCAACTCTTATTAACTCCCTGTTAATTCCTACTAAGTCCTGCTAACTCATATCAAGTCCCATTAAATCCATGTGTTGAATGTATCCTGAAAGAACTGACCAACATCCTCCAGAAATCAGGATGTCATACATGCTGTGTCTACGATGGTCCTCCAATCTGCCAAACAAGGAATGAAAGAAAGTCACCTTGCATGGCAGGTTTTTGACAAAGCCCTGCAATCTTCCTGGTGACTGCTGCTTAGAACTGAAACCAACTTCATATAATCCATTCTGGAGGGATCTGCACCCCTCTTCATTTTTCTCTTTGATTTCTCAGAGATTTCTAAGTGTGGTGTAAGGTCTCACAGGATGTCATGTAAACTAGAGGTAGACTCTCTGAGGCACCTCCATCAGCTGCCCTCCCACCTGGCCAGTTGGCTTGGCCTGACCCCGTTCCCTGCCATGTCCCATACTCCTTGGCTCGTGGAGATAACAGAAGCGGAGCAGAAGCTGGTAGCTCTGCTTTTCCATCATCATCAATACTGCAACCACTTACTTGCTCCAGAGAGTGGGTTTCCCCCTTCCTTGCTCTTTTTGCTCTGAATAGAGTTTGAAAGAAGCTTTTCTGCTGTCATCGCTAGCATTTTCTTCCAAACCTCAGCTCATTCCTATTCTTACACCTTCGCCAGTCTTCTGCTTTTGTTCTGCATTTTGGGGCCACTCCTTGCAGTTTTTGAGCAAGTCATTCCTGAAGTCTGAGCATGGGAGAGATCCCTGTCAGCCATTCTGGTTTCACTGAGTTTCTCCTCCCTTTCCTCCTCATCAGGCTCATCTACTCCACAGACAGAACTTGCTTTTGTACAACTTCAAATCCTTAGTGGGCCATGTTTCCTTTCAGTTTCTGGTCAGGAGCAAACACCTATCTTTCCTTTGAATTTCTTTACTCTTTCCACGCACAAATTCACCTCTACTGAGATCAAAGGCCTCTAGTTACCGAAGCTCCATCTTTGCCTGCTCTTTCCACTCTCTTGCTCTTCTCCAAGGTTAGCTCCCCAGCCAAGGTTTTGATCCCCGGCTGTGGACACGGTTCACACTCCCACCTTAAACAACTAGATTACCTAGAAAGCCCCAGGTCAGTTTCTATTTGGGGTGGGTTGAGCTACATCCTTCTACATGTTGAGAGGGGTTAGCAAAGAGAGCCTCCTTCCTCCACCATGTATCCTGGGAGACCCCCTCTGAAAGGATACCCAGTATGCACTTGGGTCCTGCTCAGCCAAAAAGCCGCATGCAAGGGTCCACTGACACACCAAGAATTATAAGCTAGCAATCTCATGAGTCTAGAATGCCCAGGCCTTCATCCAATCTCAATCTTATATTTTAACAGCACTTTGTGCCTTTACTAATTCTAAATCCAACAACAAAAAGTAGACTCTTGTATACAGATGTCAATCTAAGGTCAGAACTGTGTCCTTTTTATATCCTTGAATCCAGCTGGGTACCTACTTAAAGCACTGTAGGTGCCAAATACTTTCTCAGTAAATTGAGTCCAATATAATGCCTTTTTATTTATAAAACATCAACACATAATTCCATTGTATATGTTATATTCACTCTATAATGGGGACATAGTTCTGGTCTGAAGTTTTTTGTTTTTTTTTTAATTTTTTTTTCAATGTTTTTTATTTATTTTTGGGACAGAGAGAGACAGAGCATGAACGGGGGAGGGGCAGAGAGAGAGGGAGACACAGAATCGGAAACAGGCTCCAGGCTCCGAGCCATCAGCCCAGAGCCTGACGTGGGGCTCAAACTCACGGACCGCGAGATCGTGACCTGGCTGAAGTCAGACGCTTAACCGACTGCGCCACCCAGGCGCCCCAGGTCTGAAGTTTTTAAAGCCTTACATGGACTAACTTACTTAAAATAAACTTCAGAAAGCATCACCTCTGGGCAGTTTCAAAAGAAAAGGGGAATTTACTTACTGAACCAGACTGCACAACCCTCAACATCAACGTCATAAATCATCCCACCAGTAAGAGCCTGGCTCTGCACTATTATAATTACACGTGTGAATACATTTCATGGGGCCCCTAGGTGTATACTATTTTTTTCAAGTTATAATGGACTACATTACTCATAGATGCCCACCAATGAAAGGTAATTTAGGAAAAATAGAACACTAATCACAAGTTTAAAAAAAAAAATCAGTTACTTATATGGGCACCTGGGTGGCTCAGTTGGTTAAGCGTCCGACTTCGGCTCAGGTCATGAACTCAGTTTGTGGGTTCAAGCCCCACATCAGGTTCTGTGCTGACAGCTTGGAGCCAGGAGCCTGCTTTGGATTCTGTGTCTCCCTCTTTCTCTGCCCCTCCCCTGCTCATGCTCTGTCTCTCTCTCTCTCTCTAAATAATAAACATTAAAAAAATTAAAATAAAAATCAGTTACTTATAAATTTTAAACAAGGTAACAACCTTTGTGTGTGCTTTTGCCACTTCAAATGAATTCAAGTTTTAATTATCTCTAACACATATTCAGGATTCATATTCGGGATTTTTTCTGGGTTTTGCATTTGGTTTGTATAGTTTTGTTTTTGAAAGAGTATCATGGACAATACCATGCATATATTTTGGTACACCTGAATCCACACAAAGCACAGGCAGTAAAGAAATCACAAGTCTCTATCTCTCTCTCTCTCTCTCTCTCTCTCTCTCTGTGCCCCCCCTAGTAACTTACCTTTCAAACCAAATTGGTTTATTACCCTAGATACTATCCCAGCCTACTCTATCTGCCATGCAAGCCCTCCCAAGAATGGCCAGGGAAGCTCACCTGAGAGGCTGTGGGTCTATGGGAGAATCCAGCAGCAACAAGGCTCCAAGCAGGGGAACTGTGAGGGAGACAGCCAGCATCAAGAAGGTCACTCGGAACACACGGCCACTAAAGGAGCTGACAGAGATGGAATATAAAAAGGCAATTAGCAGAGGCTCAGCCAGGACAAGCTAGGCTGGTCTTAAAGCCCATCAAGCAGGAGCAGGCCTCTAGCCTAGATTCATCCCAAGGCTGCCAACCTCTGTGGCTTGCGATGACACTTTAGGACGGTGGTGTGGGAAACTCTTACTTGCCAGTTACTGGCCAGACAGTATGATAGGTTGCACCTTCAATCCTCTAGTAATGTCTCAAAGAGGGCAAATCAAAGAATTGATAAACACAAAAATGGGAGAAAAGAGGTACAAGGAGGTAATGGAGACACACTCATCTATAGAGAAGACACATGCTTCCCAAAAGCCACTATTTCCTGGCACATAAATTCAAAGCAGCAATCTTAAGATTCCCAGATTTTGTAGATACAAGAGAAACAAATTCATGAAGCAAAAAGAACACAGGACAACTTCCTGAGTGACCAACTCTCCAATCATTTTTCCAATCACACTTTTAAGAACTCAAAAGCACATCCCAGCTCTCTACCTGGTAGAAGTCTGACAGATACTTAAAAAGAATCTATACGATCACAATTCCAAGTCATCTTTACTAAAGCCTTACAAAGATCTAGAAGATGTCTTGGGAATCCTGTGTGACATTTTTGGACAAATGACCAATGGTAACTAAAATAACTCTCAAATGATCTCACATACATCATTGCTCATCTGCTAAACAAGAGAACACATTTAGCCTCTTGCAACTAAATAAACTTTATAGGATCATTATTTGCTGTAAATGAAAATTTACTAAATACATCAAGATTAACTTAAAGTAAATAAAATCATGAGCTCCTAAGGCAGAGAATCTTTCTCTGTCCAAAAAAAAAAAAAAAAAAGTTGACTTAAAGAAAAAAATCCAGACTCACACTTAACAAACACTTCATTTAAGGACAAAGTTTTGTTTGACTTCTGACAAGCTAGGCTTCCACTGTATAAACCTGATCCAGGTAGAGCATAGAAATGTGGGGGCTTCAGGGAAAGTCCTAACTTTCCCAATAGTCAGCAACTCCACTTCAGGCAAGGTTCTTCACCCAAAGTCCTTAAGTTTCCCACTATGAAATGGGGTTTGGGGCAGGATAACCTCAAAGTCCTGCCCAATTTGAACATGCATGATTTTAATAAATGAATATGGAAGAAAATAAAGCATCTGTTTCTATTGGGTAGAAATGAAAGACAAAGGGAAAGAAAGACAAAAGAGGAGAGTGAAAAGCTTTCATAGTGTCACCTTGCAGAACCATGGACAGCATAACTGAAGAGTGTTTCCACCAACAATCTGAATGGGCAAGAGAACAGTCTCCCTAGAGCCTCCAGAAAGGAACACAGCCCTGCTGACACCTTGATTTTAGCACAGTGAGACCTGTCCAGCACTGCTGACATCCAGAACCACAAGTTAATCCATTTGTGTTGTTTAAGCCACTAAGTGTGTGGTCATCCACCATGACAGCCATAGAAAACTAACACAGTCTTCTAATTAAACTACTTTTGTTGCCTGGAAGTGGGGGACTGCTGTAACATGTGGAAATAGCTTTGTAATTGGGCAGTAGATAGAGGGAAACATTTTGAGAAGCAGGACAGGAAAAGTCCGTACTTCCTTGAACAGACATGGTAGAAAAATGTATGTTAAGGACTCTGCTAGCAAGGGCTCAGAAAGCAGCAAGGAGCATGGCAGAGAAAATGTACATCATCACAGGGAATGATTAAATTGTTGGGAACAGACTGTTAGCAGAAACACGGACAGTGCAGGCACTGCTAGTAAGGGCTCAGAAGGATGTCAGGAACAAGTTACTGGAAACTGGAAGAGAGCAAATCCTTATTATACTGTGTCCTGCAGCAATGTAGAAAGTAGAACTTGTAAATGACGAGCCAGGATGCTGAGCTGAGGCCCTTTCCAAGCAAAATGGAAGGTGTGGCCTGATTTCTTATTGTCCTTTTTCCTCCAGAGGACAGCATAGGGGGCAGCACTAAGCACTTCTTTTGGCCTTTGACATTTCCTCCTTTGCTAATGAGAACTCTAGTCTGTGTTTACCTTCCTTCTAATAACCTTCCAAAAATGAATTTTGTTCCTAACTTCCTTCTCTTCACTCACACAGGGCTCAGAGCCCAACCCCCACCCCAGGCCAGGTCATCAGGCATTACCCTTTTGCTAGGTG
Source organism: Prionailurus viverrinus (assembly GCF_022837055.1). Classification (NCBI taxonomy): domain Eukaryota; kingdom Metazoa; phylum Chordata; class Mammalia; order Carnivora; family Felidae; genus Prionailurus; species Prionailurus viverrinus. The sequence continues at coordinate 49,837,220 of NC_062563.1, forward strand.
GGAAAGAAGGCAGTCCCTCCCACAGAACCCGGCTGGGAGAGGCCAAGGGTGCCCAAGCTCCTAGAAGGGGACAGGTAGCCAGAAAGGGAAAATTCAGGCCAATTTATCCCTCTCAGCCCTGTCTCCAAACCCTAAGCCACAGAGTCTTCTAATGTGACTGACACCAGTCAAGGGTACAAGAATACAGTGCATGAAAATGCACATATGGCACAGATCAGCTATGACCTGACATGACAGCTGGCTAAGGCAACCTGAGAGATCTGCAGCAAGGGAAGGAATAAGGGCCATAAAAAGAGTAATGATAAAAACAGTGACAATAAGAATGCGCCATACAATGGGCTTCACATGGGTAGTCAGGTAGAACTATGTACCTCTCTGCTTTCCAAAGAGAAAAGAAAGCAGAGAGAGACAAGTGGGCCCACAGCCCACTGCCCGAACTGGAAGAGCACGATGGAGGGCCAGATCTGAATGTAAGGCTGTAGTCACCGTTAACAATGTTGCCTGCCAAGGACAAGTGGACGGGGAGAAGATGCCCAGACCTGGAGCCCTCGGAGCTGGGGTTTGAAAACAGCGCTGCACAACTTAACCGTGTTTTGCCTATTCTAAATATTTCATATATATGGAATCATATAAAAATGTGACCTTTCACAAATGGCTTCTTTCACTCAGCATATGTTTTGAGATTCATCCAGGTTGCAGTATGTTATCACTACTTCATTCTTTTTTATGGCTCAACAATATTCGATTGCAAGTATATACAGGCATGTCTCTTTTACTGCACTTCACAGATATTGCATTTTTTACAAGTTAAAGATTCAAGACTTCAGTGGGAGATAACTGCAGATGTGGTGGAAACAGCAAGAGAACCATCAGAAGTGGAGCCTGAAATTGTGATTGAATTGCTGCAATCTCGTGATAAAACTTAAATGGATTAGGAGCTGCCTTTTACAGATGAGCAAAGAGTGGTTTCTTGAGATGGCATCTACTCCTGGAGAAGACTTTGTGAAGATTGTTGGAATGACAACAAAGGATTTAGAATATTACATAAACTTAGTTGATAAAGCAGCAGCAGGGTTTGAGGGGATTGATTCCAATTTTGAAAGAAGTTCTACTGTGGGTAAATGCTATTGAACAGCATCACCTGTTATAGAGAAATCATTTGTGAACGGAAGAGTGAATTGACGCATCAAAACTCCATTGCTTTATTTGAAGAAATTGCCACAGCCACCCAGCCTCCAGCAACCACCATCCTGATCATCAGCAGCCATCAACATCGAGGCAAGACCTTCCACCAGCAAAATGATTATGACTCACTGAAAGCTCAGATGCTGGTTAGCATTTTTAGGCAGTATTTAAAATTAAGGTATGTACATTGTTTTTCTATACATAATGCTATTGCACATTTAATAGACTACAGTGTAAGCATAATTTTTATATGCACTGGGAGACCAAACAATTCATCTGACCCACTTTATTGAGGTAAAAATGGTCTGGAACAGAACACACATTATCTCAGAGGTATGCCTGTAACACAATTTGTTTATCCACTCATGGACATTTGGGTGAGAGGGGGAAATGAGTGATTACTGAATGGGTACAACATGTTTTTATGGGGTGATGAAAAAGTTTTGAAACTAGAAAGTGTTGCCCAACACTAAGTATCACTGTACACTCTAAAGTGGTTATTTTCATGTTATATTAATTTCACCTCAATTTTTTAAAATGTTAACAGTGATGAAAATGTTCTAAACTTAAGGCTGTGGTGACTGTTGCAAAACTCTGAATATACTAAAAACCTCTGATCTGGACATTTTAAAATGGGTGAATTTCACAGTATGTGAATTATACCTTGTTTTAAAAAAAGTCAATGACCCAAACTATGCAAAGTGCCACTCTGAGGCCAGGACACTGTAACTCAAAGTGATTTTCTTTAAGTGGCCTAAAGTCTTTCAACACATAGGAAATAACAATGTTTCTGTATGGTAAAGCAGGACTATTTACAAGTCCAAGTAACAGGAATAACTTTGTGTGATTCTTTTAAAAGAATCCCGAGAGACAAATGCAAAGGCGTGTGGTGAATGTGTGTGGCTGCACTGCACACAGCATTCAGGTAAGGTCCAACAAGGAGGTCCTGTCCTTACAAGAAGGCCAATGTAATCACCCCTCACCACCCCTGCTAAAGGTGCAGTCAGCCCCAGAGCAAGCTGCATTGCGCAATCTTTCACCACAGAGCTGTCATTAACAAAAATGGTGACACTCTGGCCAAACTGCGACTTTACCTTTTCCTTACCTAACATGATTCTACATAAAACACATCCTTCTCATTTGTCTCAGACTCTAAACTCTCCTTTACCACACCATAGCTTACATTTATTTTAATCTTAATTTAGTAACCCAATTCAGAGATCTCGAGTCCCTGGTTGAATATCTGGTTGCCCCTTTACATAATAGTAAAAAGCTCACTGATCTCCAGAACAAAAAGTCCAGCCAGGACTGAAAGCAGGTGCTTACAGCTAAAAAGGCAGCCAGAAATTGGAAGTCCATCCTTGCCAGAGTTCTAGCTACTGTCTTCTTACAATTACAGTCTAAAAAGCTAAAGAAAATTCAGAGGCCACCCAGTCCTGGGCTCCCAAAGCTGGCCAGTCCCTGGAGGGCCTACACCAGATGACTAGGGCAACTTTAAATAAAGTCCAGAAATTCTGATTGGGCAGGACCAACAGGGGCCTGGGAACCCTTTTTCTGTTTTCACACTCCCCAGTTGTTCCTGATGTGCAACTGGATACCACCAACCTTGTCCAACTCCCTACCAGGTGAAAGAAGTCCATCAACATCTCCCTGGCTGATCATGAGACACAGCCTCTGATGGAAAGTTCTATGGTCAAGTTTTAGAAACAACAGCCTAAACTTAAACTCCTTGAGCAGTGCCAGCTAACAGAACTGTCATGATAGAAATACAGCAGCTACTAGCCACATGTGGCAGCTGAGCACCTGAAATGGGGCCAGCATGTTATACAAATGAGCCAAAGATGGCCTCTGTATATTGGCTCTGTGTTGTTTATTTCTCTACTGCAGGCTGAGACCTTTAGTTCAAAAGGCCCACCAGCACCAAACTCTAACTTTTACATACTCAATTATCTTTAAAACAGCCAAACAAGCAAACTTTTAGCCATTTAGAGTCACCTGCCTTCCATACTCTATGAAAGCTCGTGGAGGGCAGTTACCCATTGATAAGACAGGCCTTGAAGTTTTAAGGCCCTTACCTGCTACTGCTGCCCCTGGGGCTCTCTGACACAGAGACTTACTGAGATACAGGTGGCCCCTCTCCTTCCCCCTTGACTCCTCTCCCCTTCTGGACTGTGGACCCCTCTCCTGCTCCCATATGCGAAACTGTGCAAGTGTCACCCAATAAAGCTCATGTGTGCCACTGCTTCCTCAGTTGTATCTTTTTTCTTGATGAGCCCCCAAATCCCTCACACTCCCTACATAGTGCAAATGAGGAACTGAATTTTTAACATTAGTCCATTTAATTTAAATAGCTACATATGGCAAGCAGCTAGCACATCAGACAGCTCGTTTAACATTCCTTCACACATGAGCATTTAATAACAAACCATATACATGTGCCAGGTACTATCCACGGCCCTGAGAGGATAGCAATAAATAAAATAGTTTCCTGCCCTCTGTTTATTTTAGTAAATAAGTAGATGCCAAACAGTGACAAATACAATGAAGAAAAACACAGTATGATGGGGTACAGAGGGGGAAGGTTGGCCACACACAGAGGTCAAAGCAGATGACCTCTGAACAGAGACTTCAGTGAAGCTGGGGAAAAAGTCAAATACCTGAGGCAGAGCAATGTAGACAGAGGTAACACAGTAAGATTCAATAAGCATGTGGCATGAATAAAGAATACATGCTTTAAGGGGTTAACTTTAAGCCCCCATTCCCAAACCTTGACCACAGAGACAGAATGACCAAGGCAAGCATTGAGGGGAAGCTGCTGGAACAGGTCAGGCCCACAGCCAGGGGCAGATCCCACAGTGCCCTGAAGGTCAGAGAAGTGCCTGCCGGCATGCAGGATGAATGTCCATGAAGGCTACAACATAGAGCACTTCCCTACTTCTTTTACTTGGGGGACATTGGCTGCTCAGGTCACCTCACACAATATGTTCTGCGAAACACACTTCATCTCTGCTTGCACTGACTGGGCCCAGCTGTGTGCCTTCAGGGGCAGCAAACCCTTGACCTCCCAGACACCCAAGATCACACCACCATCCTTGGGCAAAGCATCCCCAGTCCTGCAGGAGTTCCTCAGATGGCAGGGATTGCAGAACTTTCCTGGTTGTTTCAGAGTTTGTCAAAATTCCCCAATAAATTAAATGTGATGCCCATCTGTGATGGGTATGGAGCCGGATTAAGATTCTTTCTCTCTCTCCCCCTCCCCCACACACCCCACAGGTTCCCACTCTCATGTGCATGTGCTCTCTCACTTGCTCTCTCAAAAAAAAAAAAAAAAAAAAAGTGGTGCCAGAACTCAAAGCAAAGCTCTAGTTTAAACCATAACCATCATTCCACAAAATGGCTTTAATTGCCATAACTGAAAAATAAGATGATTTTACACAAAAATCTGGGTTTCCAACTTCTCTGGAAAAAAGAGATCTATGAAACCTAAGGCTGCAGGACAGGTGCACAGGGCTTTCCACTCTTCAGACAAACACACACTCTTTTCTTCTCCCAGCCCCACACCTGCTACAGACTCTACCACAAACAAAATGACCACTACATGTGCAGTGATAAGGCCAGGGCCTGGAACATCTAAAGCACTGGGGTGTCTGGCTGGCTCAGCTGGATATGCATCTGACTCTTGATTTTGGCTCAGGTCATGATCCCAGGGTCATGGGATTGAGCCCTGCATTGGGCTCCACACTCATATAGAGCCTGCTTAAGATTTTCTCTCTCTCTCCTTCTGCCCCTCTCCCCCACTCTAAAATAAAAAATAAAAATAAAAGCACTCCCTAAATGGTAGGTAGCAGGAATGCTGCTCCCCTGGCAGCATCTGAGTCTGTGACTGTGTGGCAATGGGGCTTCTGTACCCATTTATTTTAGCCCAAGGTTCATTCCTGCAAACTCACATTCACCTATAATTCTGCCTTTCCTCCATGTCTGCCCCCTGCCTCTGCACATCTGCCTTATTAAATAAAGGACACTCCATTTATCTCTATCCATTTTCACTGACAAAAGTGCGCACATTCCCACAATACTCTTTCCCAATCTGTGTTGACACATCCAGGAAGGCTGGCAACTTCCGTTCCAGGGGCAGTTTGGGAAATCAATTTGTTTGCCCAATCTCTTAGAAAACCCCAGAGTGATGCTCACCTCCTTGAAGACACCTGCACCCTGAAATTTCCAACATTTCTAAGGGCAATAGAACAATCATGGTGATACAACAAGATTTGGCAACTACTATTGGTTCATCCATGATGTGCAAAATCCTCTATAATTTCACCAGGCAAACCTGAAAGATGTTCGCCAACATCAGGGCAAGGCATCATTCATGGACTGAAGATTTCATGAGATCAAAAACAACCTGTGATTTTGTGGAAAACCTATTAGCCACAAATCTGTGGGGCACCAGAGGCCCAGGTGTCAAGGTGACCTATGGAATCTGAGAAAGTCAAATAGCAGCCAGCCTAGTCTTTTAACCAACTGCACCTTGAATTTATTGGTGTCACACATTACTTTAAACTGGGGCTCCTGGACCGTAGATGTCTTCATTTTAGCATTGAAAATAATAAGAAACAAGTTAAAAGAGCCATTTGAAACACACACTCAGGGGGAAGGGCTGAGAAGAAATCATGGATTCCTGACTCTTCATGTCCATGACATGGCCACATCTGTCTCTCCACCCTGCCTCCCTTTTTCCTCAGTCTTAAAAAGAAAAATGAATGTAGTAGAGATTTTTAATTAGCCTAAAATCCTTTAGAAGTTTATTGAAAAAGCAGTTGTTAAATTTCAATGTATTCACTCTTCAGTCCTTAACAGTTACAAAAAGACATTAAGCAGCTATTCTCTCTTCCAGACTGAACTATGTTCCAAAAGAAGAGGAATAGTTTCAGTGTTACAATCATTCTGATAGAGTTTCTAAAGCATACGGGGAAACTAATGCCAAATAAATATCAGCTTGCTCCAGTATTGTTCAAGTGCTTAGTTCATCTATATTCCAAACTGAATAAAAGGATTTAATGACCACATTCCCCATTATAGCTTAAGTACAGAAATTCAAGAGCTTTGGTATAAAACCTTATTTCCAAAGCATAATTTTAAAAATATGCTTCTCAATCCTTGTCCAGCTGCCAGTGCTATCCTCATTCATTCATTTCTGCTTCTCTTTTGACTCCATTACTCTAACGTTATATAAATCACTTCACTCACATAGATCTCAATGACCTTAGCAATCAGAGCTAACATCACATTTTATGTCAAGAGTCAGGAGACTAGCTAAGGTATTACTAGGCATCCCTTCCACTAAAATCTACTGTCCTATTTCTGTTAATTGAATAACATATTATTCAAGGGTTTGTTTTTTTTTTCCTGTTTAGCACATCTAAAGTTTATTCTATAGTTGTCAGATTTCTATCTCCTTCAGTTTCCTTTACTTCACCCACAATACACAATGCTTCCCTGTCTTTTGGTGAATCTTAAATTCTTAAGGTAATCAAGAAGACAATGAGAAAATTTAGAAAAACAACTATAACTCTATAATATACAATACTAAATGTAAGGAAAAAGGTGAGAACTCATTTTGAAAAAAAGATCATTACAGATATATGGCAATGGGATCAAATATATAAGAGAAAGAGGGAAACACAGGAAAATAAGAACAATGTTCATGGACAGGGAAGTCAAGAAAATTTCTTAAATAAACATAGTTTTGTAAAAGACACAGTGGAAAAGATGAGCAGCAGATGATGATTCTGGAACACCCAATTTATCCTGCCACTAAGTCAGAAATCCCTGAGAAACTGAAAAACAATTTAATTCTGCCCCTCTGTCCTGTGGTCAGGAGTGTTCAGAGGAGCCCAGGTGAGGGGCGCCTGGGTGGCACAGTTGGTTAAGCGTCCGACTTCAGCCAGGTCACAATCTCGCGGTCCGTGAGTTCGAGCCCCGCGTCGGGCTCTGGGCTGATGGCTCGGAGCCTGGAGCCTGTTTCCGATTCTGTGTCTCCCTCTCTCTCTGCCCCTCCCCTGTTCATGCTCTGTCTCTCTCTGTCCCAAAAATAAATAAAAAACGTTGAAAAAAAAATTAAAAATAAATAAATAAATAAATAAATAAATAAAAAAGAGGAGCCCAGGTGAGATGGGCCCATCCCACAAGTGCCTGCAGATGCTACATGCCCTGGTTTTCAACACACTGCACCTCAAAGCAAACTCAGGGCCAGCTGCTCTTTCATTTCTCATATAGCAAGTATGAAACAAGTCTTGTTTTCATGGTTTCTGCCGTAAAGCACTGCCAATCCTTGCATGTTAACTCTAAAAACCTCCTCTGTCATCAGCAGACCATGACTTCACAATATCCACAATAAGTAGAGTGACCAACTTGTCCTGGTTTGCCCAGGGTTAGCATTGAAAGTCCTGCATCCGTGGAAACCTCTGAGTTTATTCAGCATACTCCTGACCTTTCCACAGGCACCGGGAGTCAAAAATAACCAAAATCTCTTCTCTGCCATTTGCCTTTCTAGAGTCAAAACACTCGTCTCTGCTATAGCTCTCCTTGAAATGTGGTCCTCTTATTATCAGTGAATAAATTCAGTCTTTCCCCACAAAAACTGGCCCTCATTCAGTATGCACCACACCCTTTGACATACTGATATTTCCACTAAATATCTCCATCAACTTAGAATTCAATCAGTTCCACAACTTTGAGGTTGGTCTACACGGAGCCTCTTGGTTCTCCCTAAAAATTCAAAGTTACAAGCCTCAGGAGACAAAATTAAAAAAAGAAGCTTAAGTATTATATATGTAAATAGATGTTTAAGGGCCATGCTTCAGTTATTAGCTAACAAAATAGTGTCCTTAAATTCTGGAAGGTTGGGAGAAGCAAAGGCCAAAAATCTGAGATTTCTTTATTAGGTAGGCATCAACTAGTTTCCTATGCTTCTCCGTCCCTATCAGGAAAAAATCTGCAAGCTTGAATTCTCACAAAATTTGCTTAACATTAAATGTCACTTCTGTTCTCTACTTTTTCCCTGAAAACCACGGTAAAGGCTGGTGACCACGCAGAGAGAGGTGGGCAGGTGCAGAGGCCAGCTCTACGCTGGAACACGAGGCGCGACCTGAGCATTTCGGACCTTCCTTCCGGACAGAGCGAGCCGAGGACAGGGAAGACCTTGGACCCTGGCCAGATGGCTCTCCCCCGGGGATCAGGTAAGCCAGCAAGAAGAATAGGGCGGAGGAGGAGGAGGGGGGCTGAGGGAAAGACGAGGAAGCAACTGCTCTAGAAGTTAGGGTGAGATTGAGACGAAGAAAGGGGCAGATGGGAAGCAAGGCGGTCTTGAGACCCCGAGAGCCGGGAAACAATGCTGAGATTGGAAGCAGAATGCACCAAAGCCTCAAGAAGGCGGCAAGTGCATTTCCTTGGCCAGGGCCTGTTTCCTGCCCTGTAAAATGAATTTAGCCAGAGGAATTAACTGGAATGGCACCTGCACCCCGCTTGGCAACGCATTTACCCAACTGCTGTTATTGCTGTCCTGTTGGTTAGGAGGGTCGACCCAGCCATTCGCGGCCCACGTCCGGGGTCCCGGCCTACCTGCCGTCCTTGGCCTCGGGGACCTGGCCATCGTCCGTGACGACCTGCGGCCGCAGCGGCCGGCGCTGCCGCAGCCCGTCCGCCTCGCTCATGGTGCGAGCGCCACGGTTCCCAGCCCCGCTGCAACCCGGGAGACAGCAAAGAGATCTCAGCACTTGCCCAATCCCGCCGCACCGCCCTCGGCCACGCCCCTCACCCGACCGCGCGCGGATGTGACGTTACGACCACCGCCCCTTCCGGGAGCTAGCGCGCAGGACCTCCGGAGCGTAGGTCAGAGGTTCCTCTCCGCCAGGACTAGTGAGTGGGGCAGGTCTGAGGTTACGTACCTGGCTCGGGGTGCGGGGCTCCGAAACGGGTCCCGGCCCAGTGCGGACGCCTTAGAGGCATCGGGAGGCGCGTAGCCTAACCCCGGGGTCGCCCAGCTCAGCGTCTGCGCTTCCTGTGTTTTCATTGCAGGCGGTGGGGAGGCCGGAAACGTTATGCTCATAGTAGTGCACATAGGCGGTGCTGGACTTAGGTGTTGGCCTTTTGTGTCGGTAGAAGTTGGCGCTGCTTGTGAAGTGACAAAGACCCTGGCTCGTATAAGCGGGTTACAAAAATAAGTTCGTATTTTGGGAGGGACACGAGTGCAAGTAACGCCCGCCTGAAATTTATATTACCTTTTACAAACATCCACTTGAGGGGAAATTTTGGGACAAATATGCCGCCCTTTGGATTAGGGACATTGAGTATTAAATCTTTTTGTTAACAGAACATTTGATAAAGTTTGTGAAAGAGTTACCCTTAGAAGTAAAAGTGGGGCTGACATAGTCATAAGTAGAATATATGCAACTAGAGAGCTTATCCCAGGTCTATACTTAATAGAACCACTGGGTAGAATAGTCCATTGACTGAATGTGCAGGTGTTTTCACTTAATACACTGCAAAAATCACGTTAACTAATACATACTGTTTTGTCCATGCTGTAAGTATATGTATCTGAGGTAGCATATACTAAGTTGTGGCTAATGATAGACAGAATGGGAAACCCATTAAGCTGTGTACACCTTGCATTTCTTTGATGAAGAGGGGGAAAGTAATTAAATGATTGGTCAGAGGATTTGCAGAACAGGCCAAGAAAGTGACATTACTGTTTTAAGAGTCCCTCAATATAGCAAGAGTAGAAGCAGAGTGACTTTAGAATGACAAAAGGAGGAATTTTGAAAATTATTGTTTTGTAAGTTTAGGATTTATCTCGTGTGCATTACTCATAATGGGCATTACTAAGCACAGCTATGCCTGTTTTTATTTTAGTCCCTTTAACATGATTTAATGTGAATAAAATCAGAATTTGTCTAAATAAAAAAAAAGTAAAAGTGGGATATAAATAGAAGCTATCATTAATTGCAACAAATAAGGTTTAAGAAAGCAAGAAGCAATCTTCAGTTCGTTCGTTAGCAATATTTTAGTCAACTAGGTATATTTCTAGGTGCTGGGAGGTGACGATGAGCCAACCATAGACAAGTCCCCTCACTGAAGGTAAACTAATGAGAGATGACTTTAATCAGGTCATCATAAAGATAAATGTAAAATGTGAAATGTAATAATTGAACTAGAAAAGAATAATATGATCTTGTGAGAGCATTTGACACATGAAGGAGCTGAGAAAGGATTGGATTTGGGGGAAAAACAGGATTTCCAATCAGAGGAAACCAAGTCCTGTTACTGTGCATCATCTCTAGAAAAGGCATGTTCAGGATGAAGTATTAAAGAATTAATTTCCAGGGTGCCTGGGTGGCTCAATGAAGCATCTCACTTGATTTCAGCTCAGGCCATGATCTTGTGGGTTTGAGCCCCATGTTGGGCTGTGTGCTGACACCAGGGAGCCTGCTTGGGATTCTCTCTCCCTCTCTCTCTCTGCCCCTCCTCCCCTCATGTGCTCTCGCACTCTCTTACTCTCTCAAAATAAACTTAAAAAAAAAGGAATCTCCTTATTGCACTTGAAGGTTCCCCTGATCAAACATGCCATTATCTTTCTTAGGCACTAGAATCCCACATGACTGTTTAACAAGAAACCAAGAGCCAGCATAAGGGAAATGAGTATATATAAATCCAGTTCAGGGATTCCAGGACTGCCAGGGATATAGTTAAGGCCTGGGAAGTATTTTATTTCATTCTCTCTCCAATACAACTGGTATAGCTGTTGTATCAAGGATAATTTAAACAGCACTGCATGACCTGGCCCTTCCTGCCTGTCTGTACTATCTCTCCGGTTCTGAATCCTATCTTTCAGATACTCAGCATTGCTTGCTGTTTCTAATTCTCTGCTGAGAACCCTTCTCCTGATTTCTCAAGCAGAACATCTTTATGTCTAAGACACTTTGAACATGCCCAATTATAGGACTTAGCTCATTGCATTAGATTTATTTGTATTTCATGCGCAGCGGTAAGGACCACCAACAAAAAACAGCCAGGAACAGAATTTAAAAAAAAAAGTAATAATAATAAGTTAAGTTTTTTGAACTTGCTACAGCAAAGGAATTCACCAGAGGACCTGTGAGGCTCCTTAAAAGGGGGGAGTTATGGAAGTATCCATGTGAGGGTTAGGACTGGTGTTAGTAACAGATAGTCTTGGCAGGGATGGGTCAAAATTTATAAACTTGGAGAGTCATTGGAGGAGTCAGTGGTCTTATCTGGAACACATGAGTCCATGTGGAGTCCATGTGGAGTTATAGGGAGGTCAGCTTGTCTTATCTTGGAGCAAATGGTCTGAATGAGCTAAATTAGTTAAATGGTCTGAATTTAATGCTTGTTTTTGCTGGGCAGCGCAATTTAGTACCGTTTTTCTGTTTGCAAGTCATGGTGAGGTCCACATTACTGTTTGTGGCTTCAGTTCTCCCCTCAGGCTCCAGCCTAGCTGCCACCCAGTTATCAGCAGGGAGATGGGACCCCTATAATTGGTTAGACCATGTTTCTCAACTTCAGCACCACTGACATTTTGGGCCAGATAATTCTTTGTTGGGGGTGGCAGGGAGAAGCTCTCCTGTGCATTGCAGGATGTTTAGCAGCATCCCTGGCCTCCATCCACCAGATGCCAATAGCGTCCCACCTAGTGATGCTAATTAGTAATGTCTCCAGACATTTCCAAGTGTCCCCTGGGAGACAAAATAGCCCCTGGTTGAGAACCACTGGCTTAGACCAACCAGAAGCCACCCTCTTTGCACCCTGAGACTGGGAATGAGGCCCACTTCCATTGAAACTTTGGCCCACATGGAGGGCAATTGATTTCAATAAATCAGGGTTCTACCAGCATGGAAGGAGAGGCAGTGATGCTGGGCAAGCAGCCAATTGTATGCCTCACAGCTTAAACTAGAAATACTCCCTATTTCCAGTCCAGTGCTTTTTCCCAATCCCATACTGTTTCCATTTCTTTCACAGATATCTGCTGAGAGCCTTCCAGGTGCTCAGCCAAGTGCTGTGACGAAACGAAGGTGAAATAAGGTGAGCCAACATGCAGACATGTTATAATCTCAGAGGGGAGATAAGCCTAATAACCGATATAAAACAGTGTCATGGAAGAACTGCATGATGCCTTGGGGGCCACAAGGAACAAGTGCCATCAGGTAGCAATGCCCAGAGAAGGTTTCATGGAGGAGGTGGTGTGTGAACCAGGCCTTGGATAAGTAACATTATAATGGGCAGGTTGAAGGGATGGAAGAGGACAAGAAACAGGCCAAAAGTATGGAGTGCCCATGGATTGGTCGATAAGGTGATGACAATCAGGGCAGACTTCAAGGTTATGAGTAATCAAGAAAGACAAACCATCTCAAAGGGGTAAAGAAGAGCAGCAATAGACAGAGCCCTTCTCCCTGCCCTGAATCCGGGGGAGAGAAAGAGTGGCCTGCCCTAACAGGGCTTCAAGCTAACTTGTATTGTGATAGGAAGCTCTGGTGTCAGCTCGGGCAGGAAAGTGGAAAGTGTAAAGTTAGAGAATGTAGAATAACTTGTTCACTGTAGAAAAAGCATCTTGGAGATCATGCAGGTGCCAGGCACAGACATCCACAAAAGCCCACTTAAGATGAGGGAGGGATCTATTGGAAGGATATGGGGATATCTCACAGAATATCATCACAGAAAGTACAGCCAAGCCTCACAGGGACTGGAACAAGGGCCTGGAAAAACAGGAACAATGTTTGTCTCATCCTCCCTGGGGCCTCGCCACGTTTTGTCTCTTGGTCCCTGCATGTTTCTGGGGCAAGCCCTGTTATTTGACTGCCTCCCTTCTTTTTTGCTGCCCTCTACTACAGCTGGATACATTGTTACTTTTCCAGCTCTTAAAGCTAAGGTGCTCCTAGGCTAGATTCTGGCCTTGAGATAAAGAAATCTAGGGTTTCTTTTGACCTCTAGGAAAAGTTTTTGCTTTTCTGATAAAAGGGAGAGATAGGCCTTGCCTTTTCTGCTGCTCTGAACCCCAGAGTTGTGCTTAGAGTGACAGTAGTGTCTTGTGACCATGGGAAAACACCTTGAGGTCTAAACGACAGCAGTCTGAGAACAGAAAACCTAGGCTGCTCACCTCTGCCAGCAACCACCTACACCTGGGCTTTCAGATTACATGAGGAAAACAACCCCTCATGCATGTGAGCAGTTTGTGCTTGCACCTGAATGCGTTCCATCTGACACGCATTCTCTGCATGGACATGTCCATGGCAGAAAACACTGCCTCAAGCCCAGTTCTCCATGACTTCCCATTTCAGGAATCCCACCAACTAACTACAGTCTCTTTGTCCCAAGTCCAGATTCCTGAATTGAGACTCTAATGTTCCCAACTTTGGTGAGGTGCCCAAGCCTGGTGCTGTGTTAGAGGACAAAATCCCACGTTCCAGTGAACGTTCAGGAGGAACGAGAGAGAGAACTAGGCGGCAGGACTATACGTGAGCAGGACAGGACAGCACATTGAATGATGTCTGCTCCAATGAGAAGCAGGTAGGGGAAGAGGTAAGGATTATAAATAAGTTGACTGGAGAAAACTCCCTTAATTACACTAATGAGGAAGATTCTTAAGGTTGACCCAGACTTGATAGGAAATGGTTCTCAGTAGGAAAGACATTCCCCAGTGTCTGCATGGACATGGACATTCATTGTTATTATTTCTGTTGACAAGTAGCTCGTCTGTCCCATTGTTCTTTGGGAATCTTAACACTGACACTTCCTATTTGGCACAGGTCACTTGTTAATCACGTTTCATTACACCCAGAAATCACTTCTTGAAAGCAACTAATTATTTCCCTTAGGCAATTTCTACTCTGCCTTTTTGAGCAAACATATGCATACTTGTAAGTGTATGGCTCCTGGGTGACTCAGTCGGTTAAGCATCCAACTCTTAGTTTCAGCTCAAGTCATGATCTTAAGACCTGTGTCAAGCTCCACGTGAGCCTGCTTGGGGACTCTCTGTCTTAGCCCCTCCCGACTCATGCTTGCTCTTTCTCAAAATAAATAAACTTTAAAAATATTCAAATAAAAGAGTTAAGTGTTTCCTTGACTCTCAAGAATAAAGAGATATATGATTGGCGGAGATGACGTCCTTCTTTGGGAAAGAAATCAGCCCAAAATATGTCTGTGCATCCAGAAGGCTGCTTGGCAGAAGTTTGGGTCTGCAAGAGCAAGGAGACTAGACAGAATTACCCAGTTGGTGGCTCTTACTAAGAAAATCCCACCCTGCGGGTGCCTGGGTGGCTCAGTCAGTTAAGTGTTCAACTTCGGCGCAGGTCATGATCTTGCGGTTCGTGGTTTCAAGCCCTGTGTTGGGTTCTGTTCTGACTACTAACCGCTCAGAGCCTGGAGCCTGCCTTGGATTCTGTGTCTCCCTCTCTCTCTGCCCCTCTCCCACTCGCACTCTGTCTCTTACTCTCTCTCAAAAATAAATAAACGTTAGAAAATCCCACCCTATTTGCAAGAGAAGTTGGCAGGCCAACTATTCCAACAGGTTTTCTAAACTCCTTGGTACTTACAGTTTGTTAGTAATGTCCTAGGACAGGCAGCCACAGCTTTCTTCCCTTGTCTCTTTCTCAGTTTATTTAGAGTCGGACTTTTGCCTCTGGCTTGTCACCTCTTTGGCCATGGTTGGTACCCTATCGTGCAGATGTCAGGGGCACTAATCAGCTCCTGTGCTATTTGGAATAAAGGCTGGTGCAGGCAGGAATTCAGCTTCACGTTTAGCAAAGGCCATAGTGATGGAACCCTCAAAGTGGTACTCTTGGAGGGTCACAGTTTGCCTCTGGCATGACTGGCTGGGAACAAGTTTGGTGGTGTCCCCTAGTTTCCCCATATCCTTATGATAAGGAGAAGAGGAATCCCAGAAACCAAGCAAAAGAGTGTTGAAATCGAGACTTCTTTTTTTTTCTTCCCACTCTTTTCCCTCCAGAGAGCAGGGTGAGAACAAAATGATTCCCATCTCCAATACTTGTAAACCAAGACAGCCGGCAGGAGGGGTTTTTTTGTCCCATAGGCAGCCACAGGGTTTGGTCAAAATGGGCTGTGTTCTTCACAGGCCTGTGCCATTCTTTCACAGTGGCACCTTCCCCTCATTCCACCAGAGAATTCCAGAGTGTGTATCTTCACTCTGCAAGACAAAGAGCCATTCTTGACACATACCAGCTACCAGCTAGGCAAGTGTGATGTCTATTCATTCAACAGATACTAAGCACTTGCCATGTCATGTGTTAGGCAGTACTCTAGGCACTGGTAATTTGCAGGTGGATCCTGCCCTCAGGGAGCTTACCTTCAAGAGAGGAAGGAGACTGTAGATGCACGTACACTGCATAGTGGGTGAGAGGGCAGGGAGTGGGGGCTACTGTTTGTGTGGGGTGGTAGATGGAAGCAGTTGACACTAAACTGTGAATAAAGTCCACTAACTGAATGTGAGTGGGAAGATCGGGGTCTTGGTGTTTGGGTATTATTTGCATTGTTTATCAGGGTGTGGCTGCAGACATAGGCTGTGAACACGTTTGCTTTCATTCCCATAAGTGTCACCAAGCTCCTAAAGTCCTTGCAGGGAAGTGAGCCCTGAACACAGGGCATTTACAAATTCACTGAGAAAAAGGATTCCTGAACTTATCTACTGATTTTAAGTAGTTACACTTTCTCAAGAGCATTTTCTTGTTCTACTCTTTGCCCAGGGTCCACGCACCAGAGACAACACCAAGCAGATGACTGCTTCTTCTTCCCCTTTCTGCCCCATAGTACTGCTCTGTCAGCTTGCTTCCCCTTAAATCACCTGTGCCAGGAGGACCACCCTAGTAGTCAGATGCCATAATCAGAGTGTGTGGCCTTCACAGTGTCAACAGCTGGACTCAAAGGCATAAAATGAAGGTAAAAATAAAGCTGATTCTAGGCAGCAGTGGCTCAGTGCCTCAGTGGGTCCCTAGTGAATTCTTTTGCCCCAGAGTGCTGAGCTTCAAGACAGTGGTTCTCAACTTTGGCTGCACATTAGAACCATCTGGGAAGCTTTAAAATATGGTGATGCCTGCATTGGTTGAGCATCCCACTCAACCAATTGATTTTGGCTCAGGTCATGATCCCAGGGTCGTGGGATCGAGGCCTGCATTGGGCTCCACACTGAACATGGAGCCTGCTTAGGATTTATTCTCTCTCTCTCTCTCTCTCTCTCTCTCTCCCTCCCTCTCTCTCTCCCTCTCTCTCCCCCTCTGCCCCTCTCCCACACTTGCACTCGCTCTCTAAAATAAAAAGTTAAAAAAACTCCAATGCTTGTGCCCCACCCCAGAAGTTATGATTAAATTGGTCTAGGGTGTGGCTTGGGCGTTGGGAGTTTTGAAAGCTCTCTAGGTGCTTTTAAAAGCCAAGTTGATGGCACAAAAACAGACACACAGACCAATGGAATAGAATAGAAACCCCAGAACTAGACCCACAAACGTATGGCCAACTCATCTTTGACAAAGCAGGAAAGAACATCCAATGGAAAAAAGACAGCCTCTTTAACAAATGGTGCTGGGAGAACTGGACAGCAACATGCAGAAGGTTGAAACTAGACCACTTTCTCACACCATTCACAAAAATAAACTCAAAATGGATAAAGGACCTAAATGTGAGACAGGAAACCATCAAAACCTTAGAGGAGAAAGCAGGAAAAGACCTCTCTGACCTCAGCCATAGCAATCTCTTACTCGACACATCCCCAAAGGCAAGGGAATTAAAAGCAAAAGTGAATTACTGGGACCTTATGAAGATAAAAAGCTTCTGCACAGCAAAGGAAACAACCAATAAAACTAAAAGGCAACCAACGGAATGGGAAAAGATATTCGCAAATGACATATCGGACAAAGGGCTAGTATCTAAAATCTATGAAGAGCTCACCAAACTCCACACCCGAAAAACAAATAACCCAGTGAAGAAATGGGTAGAAAACATGAATAGACACTTCTCTAAAGAAGACATCCAGATGGCCAACAGGCACATGAAAAGATGTTCAGCGTCGCTCCTTATCAGGGAAATACAAATCAAAACCACACTCAGGTATCACCTCACGCCAGTCAGAGTGGCCAAAATGAACAAATCAGGAGACTATAGATGCTGGCGAGGATGTGGAGAAACGGGAACCCTCTTGCACTGTTGGTGGGAATGCAAACTGGTGCAGCCGCTCTGGAAAGCAGTGTGGAGGTTCCTCAGAAAATTAAAAATAGACCTACCCTATGACCCAGCAATAGCACTGCTAGGAATTTACCCAAGGGATACAGGAGTACTGATGCATAGGGGCACTTGTACCCCAATGTTCATAGCAGCACTCTCAACAATAGCCAAATTATGGAAAGAGCCTAAATGTCCATCAACTGATGAATGGATAAAGAAATTGTGGTTTATATACACAATGGAATATTACGTGGCAACGAGAAAAAATGAAATATGGCCTTTTGTAGCAACGTGGATGGAACTGGAGAGTGTGATGCTAAGTGAAATAAGCCATACAGAGAAAGACAGATACCATATGGTTTCACTCTTATGTGGATCCTGAGAAACTTAACAGGAATCCATGGGGGAGGGGAAGGGAAAAAAAAAAAAAAAAAGAGGTTAGAGTGGGAGAGAGCCAAAGCATAAGAGACTGTTAAAAACTGAGAACAAACTGAGGGTTGGTGGGGGGGTGGGAGGGAGGGGAGGGTGGGTAATGGGTATTGAGGAGGGCACCTTTTGGGATGAGCACTGGGTGTTGTATGGAAACCAATTGGTCAATAAATTTCATATATATAAAAAAAAAATTAAAAAAAAATAAAAACCAGGGAATCACGCACAGTTTTTAAATGGGTACTGTAACTAGTTCAGTGTATCATTGTGTTAGCTTAACATTCTCTTAAACATAGCTTTCGACCTTATTTTTAAGGTGACCAATAGATTAAGAAACTCGTGCACAGGTCTTGTCTTCAGTAATTAAATTTAGTTTTTTCCAAAAAAAATAAAATAAAAAAAAATAAAAGCCAAGTTGAGCATCACTGCTTAGAGAGGAAATAAGAAATAGAGAAATATGTATAGTATTCCATTTTAGGGAGGTAGATGGGACAGGGGTCTGAGTCCAGTGTCGCTATGATTAAGAGACAAAAAGAATCACCCCTTTTACCAATTTGCATTCAGATCCTGAAGAACTGCCTGCCTGCAGGAACATCTGAGAGGCAGCTCTGGGCTGAAAGAGGCTGCAGGGATTTAGCAAAACCCTGACAAAACACCCCTCCTCTTGTCTGGGACCCTGAGGGGCTGTGATTTATTGGTGGGAACACAGACTGTGGTCAGGAATGGGAGGAGAGAGGCTCTGACATGCTGGCAGTGTTTCCTATCATGACCTCAGTGGAAGTTACCTGGGTTTTGTTTCATGTCAGTTTGTTAAGCTGTACATGTTTTATACACCCTTCTATATATGTTATGTTTCATCCAAAAAAATTATTTAAAAAAAAAAAAGCTATTGCCTAGGGGTGCCTGGGTGGCTCAGTTGGTTAAGCATCTGACTCTTGATTTCGGCTCAGGTCATGATCTCATGGTTCATGAGATTGAGCCCCCTCACTGGGCTGACTATGCAGAGCCTGCTTGGGATTCTCTCTCCCTGCCCCATCCCCCAACTGTCTCCCTCTCTCTCAACAAGTAAACAAACAAACATTTTTTTAAAAAAGCTATTGCCTAGTTTGAAAGCTCTCTTTCTCCAGGTCACTTTCTTAAATGGAAACAGAAATACATGAAGTGTTGGAATTATTCAGTGTTCTCTGAAAGCTGGTCACTAGGGTCTAGTTGACTATGCAGAATTATTAAAAGTCCAGATTCCCCAACCCCCGCCTCCTGAGATTCAGGCTTAACAATTCTGAGACAGGAATCTGTGTTGTCATCAAGCAGGCATCCAGGTGAGCCTGGCACCAATCCCTGGAAACTTTCCCCGGGGACCACCGCATGCTCTGCAGCCAGCAGCCTATCATGAACACAGACCCAAGTGGGGACCTGACTTTGAAAGCCCTCTGGACCCAAGTATCCACAACTTGGAATAGCAATCAGCATGCAGCTGGCTTAGATCCACTTTTGAGAGAAAAGTGAATTTATTTTTATCAGTGTCTTAATTACTTGAACTCAAAAAAGCAAAAATGTCCATCCAACCCAACAGTTTAGAAATAAAATGTTAACACAAGAAGTTGCTTCCAAAACATATAATGGAAGAGAATTTCATCAAATGTCTTTCTTGTGCCTGGAGTATGAAAGTTATACAAAATATTTTCACATGACCAAATCATAAAAGCTACTTCTGAATCTAAGTCCCATACAGAGACAAATTTTAAATGTTATATTAAGTAGTAACTGCAACCCTCTAGGGAAATGTTTTAGGAAAAAGGGAATGACTAGAAAAGTCATGGTCTGAAAATTATTGTATGGCATTTTATCACTGGCTACTACCTATCTCTACAGCTGTTGACTGATAACACACCATATGAGTAATTTCCAGCTTTTTAAGCTTTGGGGTGAAGATAACCTTTTGCCAGGTTTTATTTATTTATATTACATTGGTCCTCCTATTTGTGCTACATTTCTCACCTACACTACATAAGATTCACCACATAAGATTCTCTGCACACTCTGTATTCGTGGACCATATTCACAAAAAAACCCAAATTTGTAGGTTGGCAGTTATCTGACTCTGTTCAGGCTGCTATAACAAAACACCATAGACTGGAGGGTTATAAACAACAGAAATTTATTTCTCACAGCTCTGGAGGCTGAAGTGAAAGATGGAGGTGCAAACAGATTTGGTGTCTGGCGAGAACTTTCCTCCTGGTTCAAAGGTCACCATCTTGTCATCGCTGTGTCCCCACATGATGGAAGGAGCAAAGGAGCTCTCTGTGTCCTCTTTTAGAAGTGCACTGATTCCATTCATGAAGGCTCTGCTCTTATAACCACCTCTTATAACCACCTACCAAAGGCCCCACCACCTCCTGTGATACCATCACCTTGGAGATGAGGATTTCAACATATGAATTTGAAGGGACACAAACATTCACACCATTGCGATAGCCAAGCACATCTTTTGATTGATTACATGGTGTAAAGATGTACATGGATTCCATTTGAGTCTTGTTTCTAATGTAGACAACTTGTAATCACCTTACATATCCATTCATAATGGTTAAATAAATGCTCAAATTCAGTGGTTTGCTACATGCAGCCATTACAAAGAAGAAGATGGGTCCCGTCTACTGATGGGGAGATAGTCATGTGACACTGGAAGGGAGAAAAGAAGTACAGAGTAATATGGAAAGGCCTCACTAACTTATGTGAAACGTTTGGATGAAATGTATGTTGGAAACCAGAATCTGTCACATTTTAGGGACATTATGCAAGACTTCCTCCTCATGTGAAAACAGATTGAGTAATTGAGACTCACACTCTCCATGGGGATAATGATGAGCAAAACATTTACAACACTTGCATACCAACACCAGAGAGCCTGAGCATGGTAAGGAATTACTGGGCCAGGGAAAACAGGGGCTCAGGGAGGTGAGGCCACTGCTGGGAGCCACTTTTTCCCGACAGCATCTGCAAGTTCTGGGGAAAGTTGGGAGGCCATGCCACGTTTCAGACAGCTGGTTCCCAGTTGGTTCAAAGACACACCAGTAAGAGTCCTACTGACTCATGTGAGACGGAGCAGTGGTTCACAGCGCTGGCTGGCCCGACGTGAGTCTGCTTGCGTTGGTTTCCCTCCTTCCCTGTTTCACAACCTCATTCCTCACACCTGTCCCTGGAATCACATTCCTAAGCAAATCACCTGCACGCAGGCCCTCATCTCAGTTTCTGCTTCAAGACCATGGAGATGAAGGCAGTAAGAGAACTAGAAAATAGAATGTGGGAGGTCCCAACATATGGGAAGTTAACGATCTTCAAAAAAGGAGACCAAATAGGCAAAAACTACATATGAACAGATAATGATTGAAATATTTCTGGAACTGATTAAGATGGACAACAAGCCATTAAGATGGACCAAGAAGCCCTACAGAGCCCAAGCAGGACAAATAAAACAAGTCAACCAAAAACTAATACTGCAAAAACTAAAGACCATTGGTATTCACAGGTGGAGAAATTGTGTATTTACTTGGTTTAATCCTGTTATGCAACAAAATTCCCAAACAGTGATGAAGGGAAACCTTACATAACTCCAGTTAAAGATCACTAAAACTCAAATTGGCATCACCACCCCTCCAAAAGCACTGTCTCCTGGAAAGCTTCCTCTCGGTCTGGATTTAGGCTTCTCCCCCCTATCAAAGATAGAGCTACTCAGAGGTCAACAGTAAGGTGCCTTAAAAAAGCAATAAAATAATAAAACTAAAATGCCGTTAATATTCTTCAAAGCTCTCGCAAGAAGGGACCACACCACCTTTGGTTTGAACTTGGGGGTCAAGGGTGGAGTCAGACCAGCTCCATCCACACCCCAGCTCTGCCCCGAAGTGAAATGAGAGGAGGAGATGGGGTGACGTGCTTAGGGCCTCCTTGCACACAGTGCCCAACAGTATAAGCATTGCTGCTGTGCTCCTGACATTGGGTATCCTGAGGGCGGCTGGCGCAGTGGGTGCAAGTCAGCTCTGCAAGGATTGATGGCTCAGATTCATTCCACGGCCAGATCTCCTCTCTCAAGTCAGGCCAGGGAGACTGGGTGAGAATTCACACTCCCCTTGCTTTTCTATGAACTCACTGCTGTGGGTGAACCTAGAATGAGCATGAGCCTGAATCAGCTCATGACTGATCTTTAGATAACTGCTGTCATGAACATTAGCTGTGATTTTTCTGTTTCTAGACTTAATAGGGACATTTTCCATTTGGGAATTAATTATGTTGGAAAGCTGAATTTTCCCTTGAAGCACAACTTTTCATTTTGTTTTAGCTACTCTAAATGAGAATTATTCTTCAAAGGTACTGCATACTGCTTTTTTTCTGAATCTGAATAGAATTTCCCTTTGGGTTTATTGTTATTACCAATTTCATGCTGGCCTGGAGACGCACTTAATGCCAAGATTAGCTGTCTCTGGATCCCAGTCCAACCCTGTCTCTGTTTCCACACCTACAGATGTTTCCTCTCTGCTTTCACTATAGCTGCCTTCTCTTCTCTGCTTCTCAGTGGTCCTGACTCGGTTTTTGCTAGGACATCTCAGTTCTGACAGAAAATCCAAAGCAAAAAGTGACATCTGGGGTCAGGGCAGATGTGGTACAGCTTGACCAGCCTCTGCACATCTACCTCCTGGTCTCCATTTTTCCTGTGCCCTTCTGTTCTCAGACAGGCCCTGCCTCAGGGCAGCCAAAATCCTACTGTAGCTCATCTCTGCATCCTGTCTGTGGCCATAGATTATTCCCACAAAAGAGTGATCCTGCCATGACTTCCCACCTCAACCTGGGGTGCAAAAATGTGTCTTTCCCCCGTGCATTCAGTGCCTGGCTGAGGCCCCTGGGAATACTCCCAGCCTCCCTGCCCCCCAACCTCCAGAGCACAAGAACAAGCACTGTTCCTAGGAACAGCCATTCCCAGTTCCTGCTTTGGTCCAGCTTTCTTAGGAGACAGTTGGGTCAGGGCCTTTCACCTCCCACCCCCCATGTCCCCAGTTCATAGAAACCTCATCCACCCACATCTAAAGAAAGGACAAACCTGAGTAATGGGACGTCTCTCTCAGGCAAGCCTGTGCTTTTCACAGAGGCAGTCTATGACAATGAGATTCTTTTTGCTTCCCTGTCCTCGTCTGTGCTCCAAATCAGTGCCCACCACCAGAACCTTGTGTGAAGGTGGAAATGTTCTTGTCCATGCTGTCCAATCCGGTAGCTATTTGCCACGTGGCTACTGAGCATGTGAACTGTGGCTACTGCCACTGAGGAACTGAATATTTTATTTTATTCTGCTCTATTCTGTATATATTTTTTACTTATGCCTAAATAGCTATGTATAACTAGTGTATTGGATAGCACAGCAATCTAGACACAGATAGGTTTACCAAATAAGAGTGTAAGATAGGTAAGCTCTTAGTGTGTATTTCCTCCCTGTAAAGGATTTCCTCCCCAATGGATTTTTTTTTAAGTGTTCTCTTTTGAATGACTAGGCCCTTTCAGTTTTGTCCTTGGGATTATATTCAGCAATAACAATAGCATTATTTGATCAAAAACATCACAACAGAAGGAAGAGAATGAACAAAATAAACTTTATTTTAACTATCCTGGTCACTGTCCGAGTTTATACCCAAGCTATTTCATAAATAGCACCATAACTACAGTCTGCCAAGTCTACCACACATGTGACATGTCCAAGTGCATGGTTCTCTGTTGCTAAGCACTGCTTGTTACTTAGCAACAGAGAACAGACCATCACTCTATTTCTGTGGGCCACAGCCAGTGGCCACCCTGTTGGTGTCACAGGCATACTTGCCTAATCAGAGAGAAGCCAGCACAACTATGACCCACAGTAGGTGTTCAGTACCCCAGACACCCCTTGAACACCTACACAGCTGCAAGGCACATATAATGTGGGGTAAAAATAAGGACAACCTTTCCCTGTTCCCAAGGACCCAGCTCAGCAGGCTGCCTTCACCTGTGTTCCACGCCACTGGCCCTCTTGTGCTTGGCTAATAAACACTTTGCAAACATAAAGGTTTATGTCATCTTGCTAATGTTCAGATGGCTTAAGGCATTCTTAAGAAAAAGAGAGAGACCTGATTCAGAGTTCTAAGTCTCATCCTTGGACCTCTGTGGTTCTTCCCACACCAACCACAGAATGAAGGATAGGCAGTTTTCAAGGATCCAGTCCTGGCCAAACAAGTCACCTGAGTTTTCATGGGCTTCCCCGAACATCCGTACATATTTGGAGCATGCTGACCTTCCACCAAGAGGCATTTGAGGTGGAAAGGGGAATCTTTCCACATCACAGCTTGGAGAAACAGAACATATGAGTGGTTCTAGAACTAAAATTGGAGCACGTTCATACCATCACTTTTAGAAGTTAGATTTCATTATACATGAACAAGGATGCTACAAGCTTGAAAGTTCTCAAGATAGCTATATTTAGACAGAGGTACAAACATTTCAAATTCAGATTCCCAGAATGCCAACATTAAAAAGGCATCCTCTGACCCTCTCCACATGTCCCCATGAGCAAAGGCACAAAAGGATATTTTCATAACTCTAAATGTTACGAAGAATGTGTATAAGTAAATCTGCACACTACATGTGTATATCTGCGCATTCTTCCAAAATATAAAAGTATAAAAATAAAATTTCTGCCTTTTGTATCTAGTACATCTGGGGGAAAAAATATGATTGCTTCTGGTTCTCAGTCATCTGAGCAGGCACACCTCACCTTCCTGTGCTGTCTGGAGGTGACACAGAAATGGAGATGACATTGACTTTTCATCCCAGGAAACCAAATTCAGGACAAGGGAAACAAATGCTAAGCATATCTAATAGTATCTCTTCATGGGTCCTCAGCAGAAAGAAGGCAGGGCTTAGCACAGACTTCACATTTGGGCAGTGTGGATTACACTCTAGGAGAGGAATGCTTCTGGGACAGTAGGAAATGAGCCAGTCTGAGAGCTACATTCTGGAAGGACAGTTAGGGGCATGGGCACTGGGTCTCAGCCAAAGCCCATCACTGAGCAGCAGTTTGTTTGTCTTTGTACTTCTGGTAGACCTTCAGGATTTCCATGATGACATGGGGGTCCTCCAAGGTGGTGGTATCTCCCAGATCCTGAGCTCTTCCTGTAATTATCTTCCTCAGGAGCCTCCGCATGACTTTTCCAGACCGAGTTTTTGGAAGACGCTTCACAACCTGGCAAGGAAAGGGTGTGGAATTCAAGTTCAGGTGGTGCCCATACTCCCAGCAGTGTCCAGCTGCACTGGGATAACAGCAAGGGATGACACCCTTGCTGGGGGCTCAGGAATGAATGACTGAGATGCCAGGCCTGCCCCAAAGATACGGAGACCTGTGGTCTCTGGTTATATCTTCACACCATCTGGACCTAAAGCTGAAATCAACCTGAAGGGCAGAATCAACCACACATCAGGGGTTTGCTGAAGCCTTCCTCCAGGTCACGTCTGTCCATACCTGGGTCTGCCTCACTGCTGATACCTCTGTCTCCTGTTCACTACATTAATGAGGGCTCCCAGATATTAAGAGAACCAAGTATATGCCATGGCACCTCGTCTCCACCCACTGGCCTGGCCCAAAGTGGCTTTTTGCTGACATAAGTGGTAAGAGCTACTTCAGACAAAAATGTTGTCTTGCTTAGTATCTGAAAATTCAGCATTTTCAAACAGCCATGGCCCCTTTAATGTGAACAGCAACATGCTAAGAGCTATGTTTGGGGCTTATTTGGAACAGTGACCTATCTTTTGAAAGGGGAGTTCAGGTCTCCTTAAAACTCTGGTCACCAAACAGCTTGACTTTGTATGACACCAGGGGAAGCTAGGGCCATTCCCATCTCAGAGGACCTCCTCTGAACCAAGGAAGACTGTGGGGGGAAATGTTAACAAAGGAAGGAGTGGAAACCTAATAAGGGTAGAGCATGGGCCCCCTTCTTCCCCAGACCTGACTCTAACACAGACCCTCTCAGACAGGGTCTGGCAGTGTCTCCTGCACTGACACCAGGAGATATGTTCAGAATCTAACTGGGGCTGGGGAACACTGGTACTTTCCCCATGTTTCTCTATTTAAAATCTCTTATGAATAAGGCAGAGACTTAGACAAAATGCAACAATGGAGGAATTTATCCCAAATGCAAGAAAAAGGTAAGTCCATGGCCAGAGATCTAAGTGGAACATATATAAGTAACATGCCTTATAAGATATAAGTAACATGCCTGATGGAGAATGTAAAGCAACAATCCTAAGGATACTCACTGGGCTTGAGAAAAGAATAGAAAACATCAGTGAGACCCTGACCACAGAGATAACAGACTTAAAAAGGAATCAACCAGAGATGAAGAACTCAATACTCAAGATTGGAAACAGGCTTAATGCAATGAACAGCAGACTGGAAGAGGCAGAGGAATGAATTGGTGACTTAGAAGACAAAATAATGGAAAATAATGAAGCTGAACAAAGGTGAGAAAGAATTATGAAACATAGCAATAGACTTAGGGAACTAAGTGTGACTCCATCAAATATAATAACATTAACATTTGTATTATAGGAGTCCCAGAAGAAGAGGAGAGAGAAAAGGGGGCAGACATTTTTTTTTGAAGAAATGAAAGCTGAAAACTTTCCTAATCTGGGGAAGGAAACAGACATCGAGATCAAGGAGGCACAGAGAACTCCCATCAAAATCAACAAAAGCAGGCCAACACCAAGACCTATTATAATTAAATTTTCAAAATATAGTGAGAAAGGAAAATCCTAAAAGCAGCAAGAAAGAAAGTCCTCAACTTGTAAGGGAAGACCCATAAAGCTAGCTACAGATCTGTCCTCAGAAACTTGGCAGACCATGATATATTCAACATGCTTAATGGGAAAAATCTGTAGCCAACAACACTCCATCCAGCAAGGCTATCATTCAGAGCAGAAAGAGAGATAAAGAGTTTCCCAGACAGACAAAACCTAAAGAAGTTTGTGACCACTAAACCAGCCCTGCAAGAAATATTAAAAGGGGACTCTGAGTGGAAAAGAAGGACCAAAAGTGACAAAGACAAGAAAGGATCAGAGAAAATCTCCAGATACAATGACAAAACAAGTAATAAAATGGCAATAAGAATAAGTACATATCTATCAAAAATTACTTTGAGGGGCGCCTGGGTGGCTCAGTCGGTTGAGTGTCCAACTTCAGCTCAGGTCATGATCTCACAGTCTGAGAGTTCGAGCCCTGCGTTGGGCTCTGTGCTGATAGTGACAGCTCAGAGCCTGGAGCCTGCTTAGGATTCTGTGTCTCCCTCTCTCTCTGACCCTCCCCCATTCATGCTCTGTCTCTCTCTGTCTCAAAAATAAATAAACATTTTTAAAAAATTAAAAAAATTACTTTGAATTTAAATAGACTAAACACTCCAATCAAAAGACATAGAGTGACAGAATGGATAAAAAAAAAAAAAGACCCATCTATATGCTGCTTACAAGAGACCCATTTTAGATATAAAGCCACCCTGCAGATTAAAAGTGAGGTGATGGAGAAATATTTACCATGCAAATGGATGTCAAAAGAAAGCCAGAGTAGCAATTCATATTTTGGACAAAACAGATTTTAAAACAAAGACTATAACAAGAGACAAGGATACTATATAATCATAAAGGGAATAATCCAACAAGAAGATATAATAATTATAAGTATTTATTCTCCCAATATTGGGAGCACCCCAATATATAAGACAATAACAAAAATAAAGGAACTAATTAATAATAATACAATAATAATAGGGGACTTTAACACCCCACTTACATCAATGGCCAGATCACCTAAACAGAAAATCAACAAGGAAACAATAGCTTTGAATGACACACTGGACCAGATGGACTTAACAGATATATTTAGAACATATCATCCTAAAGCAGCAGAATACACATTCATTTTGAGTGTACATTGGACATTCTCCAGAATAGATCACATATTAAGTCATAAAACAGGTCTCAGCAAGTACAAATACACTAAGATCATACCATGCATGTTTTCTGATCACAACACTATGAAACTAGAGGTCAACCACAAGAAAAAAAATTGGAAAGACAACAAATACATGGAGATTAAACAACATGCTACTAAAGGATGAATTGGTCAACCAGGAAATCAAAGAAGAAATAAAAAAATATATGGAAGCAAATGAAGATGAAAACATGTTGGTCTAAAACTTTTGTGATGCAGCAAAAGTGGTTCTAAGAGGGAAGTATGTAGCAATACAGGTCTACCTCAAGAAGGAAGAAAAATCTCAAACAACCTAACCTTACACTCAAAGGACCTAGAAAAAGAACAATAAATGAAGCCTAAAGCCAGCATAAGAAGGGAAATAAGATTAGAGAAAAGATAAATGGTATAGAAACTAAAACAAAATAAATGATAAAACAGGTTCATGAAACCAGGAGCTGACTCTTTGAAAGAATTAACAAAATTGATAAACCCTTGGCCAGACTTACCAAAAAGAAAAGAGAAAGGACCCAAATAAATAAAATCACAAATGAGAGAGGAAAGATAACAATCAACACCACAGAAATACAAACAGTACTATAAGAGAACATGAAAAATTATATGTCAAAAATCTGGATAATCTGGAAAAAATGCATAAATTCTTAGAAACATAAAAACTACCAAAACTGAAACAAGAAGAAATAGAAAACTTGAACAGACCAATAACCATCAAAGAAAATAAATCAGTAATCAAAAACTCCCAACAATCAAAAAGTCCAGTGCCAGATGACTTCACAGATGAATTCTACTAAACATTTAAGGAAGACTTGATACATATTCTTCTCAAACCATTCCAAAAAATAAAAAAGGAAAGAAAACTTCCAAATTCATTCTATGAGGCCAGCATTATCCTCTTACCAAAACCAGATAAAGATTCCACTAAAAAAGAGAACTACAGGCCAATATCCCTAATGAACATGGATGCAAAAATTCTCAATAAAATCCTAGTAAATTGAATCCACCAATACATTAAAAGAAATATTCACCATGATCAAGTGGGATATATTCCTGGGCTGCAAGGGTGATTCAATACTTACAAATCAATCAATGTGATACACCATATTAATAAAAGAAAAGATAAAAACCATATGATCATTTCAATAGATGCAGAAAAAACATCTGACAAAATACAGCATCTATTCGTGATAAAAAACCATCAACAAAATAGGTTGAGAGGGAACATACATCAACATAATAAAGGTCATATATGAAAAGCTAACATCATCCTCAAAGAGGAAAAACTCTCAATTTTTCCTCTATGGTCAAGAACATGTCCACTCTCACTGCAGTTAATTAACATAGTACTGGAAATCCTAGCCACAGCAAGTAGACACCAAAAAGAAATAAAAGGCATCTGAATCAGCAAGGAAAAAAGTAAAATGTTCACTATTTACAGACAACATGATACTCTATATAGAAAACCTGAAATACTCCACCAAAACATTGCTAGAACTGATACACAAATTCAGTAAAGTCATGGGACACAAAATCAACATACAGAAATCTGTTGCATTTCTTTTTTTTTTTAAGTTTTTATGTATTTATTTTGAGAGAGAGAGAGAGAAAGAGCACCAGGGAGGGACAGAAAGGAGGGAGAGAGAATTCCAAGCAGTCTCTGCACGGTCAGCGTGAAGCCCAACATGGCGCTCAAACCCATGAACTGTGAGATCATGATCTGAACTGAAATCAAGAGTTGGACGCTTAAACAACTGAGCCACCCAGGTGCCCCTGTTATTATTTTTTTTTTTAATTTTTTTTTTCAACATTTATTTATTTTTGGGACAGAGAGAGACAGAGCATGAACAGGGGAGGGGCAGAGAGAGAGGGAGACACAGAATCGGAAACAGGCTCCAGGCTCTGAGCCATCAGCCCAGAGCCTGACGCGGGGCTCGAACTCCCGGACCGCGAGATCGTGACCTGGCTGAAGTCGGACGCTTAACCGACTGCGCCACCCAGGCGCCCCCAGGTGCCCCTGTTAAATTTCTTTAAACCAATAATGAAGCAGCAGAAAGGGAAACTAAGGAATCAATCCCATTTACAATTGCACCCAAAACCATAAGATACAGAGGAATAATCCTGACCAAAAAGGTGAAAAACCTGTACTCTGAAAACTATAAAACACTGATGAAAGAAACTGAAGATGACATCAAGAAATAGAAAGACATTCCATGCTCATGAGTTGGAAGAACAAATACTGTTGAAATGTCTATACTACCCAAAGCAATCTGCACATTTACTGCATTCCCTATCAAAATACTAACAGCATTTTTTCACAAGAACTAGAACAAACAATCCTAAAATTTGTATGGAACCACAAAAGGCCCTGAAGAGCCAAAGCAACCTTGAAAAAGCAAAGCTAGAGGCATCACAGTTCCAGACTTAAGGAACATTACAAGGCTGTAGTAATCAAAACAGTATGGTACTAACACAAAAATAGACACACAGATCAATGGGACAGAACAGAAAACCCAGAATGAACCCACAACTACATAGTCAATTAACCATCAACAAAGCAGGAAAAAATATCCAATGGGAAAAAGACAGTCTCTTCAACAAATGGTGTTAGGAAAACTGGACAGTTACTTGCAAAGGAATGAAACTAGACCATTTTCTTACACCAAACACAAAAATAAATTCAAAATGTATTAAAGGCCTAAATGTGAGACCTGAAATCATCAAAATCCTAGAGGAGAACACAGACAGTAACCTCTTTGGCATCAGCCATAGCAACTTCTTTCTAGATCTGTCTCCTGAGGCAAGGGAAACAAAAACAAGAATAAACTATTGGGACTTCATCAAAATAAAAAGTTTCTGCACAGCAAGGAAACAATCAACAAAACTAAAAGGCAACCTATGGAATGGGAGAAGATATTTGCAGATGACATATCTGATAAAGAGTTAATATCAAATATGTATAAAGAAGTTTTATAACTCAACACCCAAAAAAACAATCTAATTAAAAATGGGGAGAAGACATCAATAGACATTTTTGCAAAAAAGACATCCAGATGGCCAACAAACCCATGAAAACATCCTCAACATCACTCATCATCAGGCAAGTACAAATCAAAACTTCAATGAGACATCACCTCACACCTGTCAGAATGGCTAAAACCAACAACACAGGAAACAGTATGTCATGGTGATGATGTGGAGAAAGGAGAGCCCTCTTGCACTGTTGGTGGGAATATAAATTGGTGCAGCCACTGCAAAAAACAGTATGGAGGTTCTTCAAAAAGTTAATAATAGAGCTACCCTATGATCCAGCAATTGCACTACTAGGTATTTACCCAAGGAATCCAAAAATACTAATTCAAGGGGATGCATGCACCCTGATATTTATAGCATTATCTACAATAGCCAAATTATGGAAACACCCAAGTATCCATCAACTGATGAATGGATAAAGAAGACGTGGTGTGGGTGTGTGTGTGTGTGTGTATGTACATATATATATATATATATATATGTGTGTGTGTGTGTGTGTGTGTGTGTATATATATATAGTATATATAGTAGAGTGTGTGTGTGTATATATATATGTGTGTGTATATATATAGTAGAGAATATTATCTAAGCAAAATTAAGTCAGTCAGAGAAAGACAAATACCATTATGATTGCACTCATATGTGTAATTTAAGAAAATAAAACAGAGATAAGGGGAAAAAAGAGAGATGGGCAAACCAAGAAACAGACTCTTAACTAGAGGGGAGGTGGGCAGGGGGATGGGTGAAATATGTGGTGGGGATTAAGGAGTGCACTCGTTGTGATGAACACAGAGTAATATATGGAATGGTTGAATCACTATATTGTACATCTAAAACTAATTATCACTCTGTATTGTTAATTAACTGGAATTTAAATTAAAACTTTAAAAAAAAATAACTAAAATCTCTAATTTTCTTCACCACTCAGACCTGCTCCTATAAATAGTTTCCAAAGGCCAAAGTAAGAGAATGCCTAATCCTGCCCAGCACTGTACCCTGAACAGGTGAATTATGTAAAGGTTTGCTGCGAGGTATTCTGACCTTCCCCTCTCTATGAGGATACAGCAACTCACCATCCCCACCTACCTCCCTGGAAACCAAACAGCTAATGTCCACTTTGCTGCTGATGAAAGGGATCACTTGTTGTTTGTTAATTGTGGGAAGCAGAGAAGGAGGCTTACAACCAGTAGCGCCATCACACCTGAAGGGCAGGTGCCACTCACCAGAATCTGATCAGGCACCGCATACTTGGCAATCTTGTTGGCCACTGCTGACCTGACCTCCTTCACCACCAAATCTGGGTCACCTGCATTGTCCTTCAACACAATAAAGGCAAATGCAGCTGGAAGGAAGCAAAGATTTGGGGTGTATTAGACCACAAACCATCTCCTGAGGCAGAGCATTGTATATAGACACTATAAATCCTAAAGATCTTAAAATCATACACTGGTGACCTTGTAGCAGCTGCTTTGTTTCATTGTAGCCCTGAAGATCTGTTTCCATTTCATCCAAAGCAGAAGCAATTCTCACAGCTCCTTTGAACATCCCAGTGAAGCCAACACGTAGTTGAGAGCTCTCTGGGGCTCTGGTGTTGATTGGCTGGGGGTGTGACCTTGGAGGCATAACTTAACCCCCTCCCACTGTCCTTGCACCTGTGAAGTAGACCATAATGTGGGCTGACAGGATAATACTATCCACTCCTGTGAGATGGTACATGGGAACACAGCACATGGCACTAAACTTGTGGGTACATGTATAGCACGGTGGGAACTAGCCACAGTAGCTATTAAAATGTAAATTAAGTTAAGGTTAAGATGTAGTTCCTTGGTCGCATGATCCACTTATAGCTATGGCTACTCTCCTGGACAGCACAGATGAAAAGCAAGCTCCATCTTGGCAGGAAGTTCTGTTGGGCAATGCTGACTAACCAATATTTTAACATAAACACTAAGTTTTGTCTGTCAGTATCCTGCCAGGTTCCAGAAAGGATTAACAGTGGTTCCACAGCTCTCTACATTTCTTGTGAATCCACCTGGGATAATCTTGCATATGTGGTACCCAGGGATCCAATTCTATTGTTTCTCTACGTGAGCAATCCCACAACCAGTGGGGACAGTCTCTTTCCCCATGGATCTGCAATGCCCTGTCATACATGGAGTTCCTATATATGTGTAGCCTGTGTATACCTGCACCATTACACCCATCTTAATTAATTCTCCCCATGGCACATGCCATGGCACAACCTACTTGTAGCTTCTTCATTGATTGTGTTTATTGCATATTGTCCATCTCTCCCCTCTACTCCCTGACCCTCCAGCATGAAAGCTCAATGAAGCAAGGACTTATGTCCCTTGCCAGGTCTGGGTCCTAAATCAGACAAGACTCAGGGCCTCCCCTCGATTAGATCAAGTGCACAGGGAGTAGGGACAAACAGGTACCCAACAGCTTTTGCTGTTGTGTATTACAAATAGATGGCTGCTCAAATTTGTTAGAAATCAGAAAAATGTATATCACCATACCCATAATACACACGTCTTCCCCAGTACTAAAGTCCTGGTGATCCCAAAGTTATTTGTGTGCATCTGCTGATGGGATTATGAGGTGGCCCAAGGCCTCTGAGTGTCACAGGCAAGGACGTGTTCCCATCTCCATCCCCCTCCTATCCCTGCCCCCTCTCCAGTGCTTCCCAGTCTCCTGCTAAGGAAGGGCGGGGTGGGGGGGGGGGGGGCAACCTCATGAACACATGCTTCTCACGGCAACTGAAAATGCTTTTTTTAAAGGAACTTCAATAAATGTTAAATTTTACAATGAGTTGATTTAGATAAGGTGTTTGCGTAAATAATGGAATAGTGGCACATAAACATGGCAGGAAGGCAGGTAACAATGGGACATGCTGCGACAGAGGCTGTCCCTGACACCAAGAGGGAGAGTGTCCAATCCCAGGCTGCTTGGCCAGGCAGTGGAGGATGGTTTGCCTAGCAGGGCAGTGTAGGGTCAAAAGTGTCCAGCTAATGCCAACCCAAGTGAGTGTGGCCACTGTGCACCATGCACTATGATACTCAAGTGATCCTGCCACTTCCCACACCCACCTGCTTAGAATTTGGCAGACTTTGGAACAATGTGTGTCTTCAGTAAGACCACCCTGACCATCATTTAGCACTCCCCTGGCATGTCACTTGCATGGGAACCACAGGTCAAATTCCTCCAGAACAAGTCCCAGAGCAGCAGAAGAGTCCACTCCAGGGCACACTCCTATCTGCCAGCTCCTATGTGGCTGCAGAGCTGGCACCAGGCGCTGTAACCCAGCATGTGCAAGGAGACGCTCTGAGCACGATAGGACATTTCATGTGAACTGTCGGCAACTGGGCCACCACAGCCACATAGACAGAGGATGAAACTCCCAAGCTCAGTAGAGGCCAAATATACTCCCAAGCTCAGTAGAAGCC
This sequence comes from Prionailurus viverrinus, assembly GCF_022837055.1. Lineage (NCBI taxonomy): Eukaryota > Metazoa > Chordata > Mammalia > Carnivora > Felidae > Prionailurus > Prionailurus viverrinus. The sequence goes on from NC_062563.1 coordinate 49,871,600, forward strand.
AAATAGGTCCTGGCTGCTTGTGGATGTGTGTCCTCAAAGGACGGCAGAATTAGGACATTTCAGAAATCTGACCCTCACCTAACATGCATGCCATCAAGTCTATTCACCCAAAATCCACGTAAGACAGAAGGAAGCAACAGTTTGACCTATAAAAATCCCCTGCCACCCACCTTCCAGATTCTGCTCCTTTTACAAAGTGCCCACAATGGGCGTAAGACCAGGAATGAGGAGCTCCTTTTGTGGGCACTCACCTTCTCCTTTGATGTCATGGGGGTAGCCAATGACAGCAGTCTCTGCCACAGCAGGGTGGCTAGCCTGTGCAGAACACAACAAGACAAAACATGCAAGAGGTGAACCGCCTGAGTCAGCACGCAAGTAAATCTGAGGCCTCAAAGAGGCATCCTACCCAAGGAGGCTGGGCCATTCTCACCATCGAGTCCTCGATCTCAGCAGTCCCCAGCCTGTGGCCGCTGATGTTGATGACGTCATCCATCCGCCCTGTGATTTGGTAGTAGCCGCCCTCGGTCCGGTAAGCCCCATCTCCAGTGAAGTAGTAGCCTGCACCACAATGGGAGAATTCAGCACCAATACCTCTGAACCAGGACCCAGCAGGGCTCCCGTCCCTCCAGGAAGGATACAGTAGTACCCACACCCCAACTCTCTCTATGGAAGAAAGCCCTGAAGCCCCAGCTCTGCTGACCTCCTGCCTGTTTGTACTCCTGGCAACCCCTTGTGGAGACACTTCTCTAGATAGTGCCATCTGGCTATGTGCTAGAGAGAGGGCAGTGGCTCTGAGTCAGAATTCTGACCATGTCATAACCGCAAACGTTGGGGAGCAGAAGATGTACAAGGAGCCCACCCAAGCATCCCCAAAAGTGAGTCTCTTTCACAAGCTTGAGACTGAAGATGATGGGTTCCCACAGGCACACTGTGTATATAATCTTCCAACCCAACAACACAAAGCAAAGCAGGAAAAAAACAAAAAGTAAACCGGAAGAAAACTCACAGCCATCATGACAGTTTTCCAAAGTTGTTTCTTCATCCTTCTCTCTTAGTAGCCTAAGGCATGCACACCACAGGCCAGGCACTTTGGGCTCTGCATGCAGCCCCACTTAACCCCCAAGAATTCTTACCAGTCCAGAGACCAGGGGACTTAGGGAGGTGAAGTGGATGGGGGGAGGATTCCAACTCCAAAGTATCACTGCTCTACACTCAGTCATCATTTCCTTAAAAATGTTTTCTGAGCTTATGATTCCCAGTGTGTGCAAAAATGCATGACATGATCCACTTTAGCCAGCTCACCTGGGTAAGGCTTGAAGTAGGCCTCCATGAATCTCTGGTGGTCTCCATAGATGGTCCTGGCCATGCCAGGCCAGGCCTGGGACAGGCACAGAGCCCCAGAGACATCACCGCCCTCCACAACGTTCCCCTACAGACCCAGAGACACACATGTGAGAGAACTGGCAGATTCTGCTTCAGAAGCAAAAAACTAACATTCTTCTGAAAAATGATAGAGGGAAATGCCAGAAAAATGCATGAAAACAGAAACATGAAAAATGACAAGGAGGCCCCAAGAGGAACTGCCTTTCTCCTCTGTAAGGAAGCAGCATGGAGAGGGCTTCCCAGAACACCTAGGGCTCACCCCATGTGGCAGTTTCAACTGTGTCCTTGAATGCTTGCCCTCCACCACCTAAAAGAGCCTGGCACACGTGACGTGGGACAGCGAGCAGAGGAGGCCATGAAGGCAGACAGGAGTGTCAGGAGCTTGGCAGGGCACCCGTGAAGGAAGGAGATGCCTCTGCAAGGCCCTTACCTTCTCATCCATGAGAATTGGGACAATGCCATAAAAGGGTCTCATAGCCATGCCAGGGAGGATTTCTGCTCCTTCTTCCGAGGGGCGTGGGGCGATGCAGATGCCACCCGTTTCTGCAGGGAGAATGGGGAAGAAATACAGGATGGGCCTAGCAGCTAGTGGAATGTTTATCGAGACACTGCCATGAAAGTGTCCATTGCAGACACACAAGTGCTCTCCCAGGGTGGGAGATGGGTGCTTGCCCCTGTCTGCTCAAGGAAATGACACAGTGATCCCAGTGACACAAAGACCTCTTTCTGAGGCAAGCCCAGACTTGGGTTCTGGTCCTCTCATCTGCAGAAACGAGATGGGGACCCAAGGAAGAGAGGTCAGTCCAGCTATGGCTCTCCACAGGGATAGGGGCTTCCTCCCTTCATCCATGGCTCTGTGGGAAGGGGAAGAACCCACCTACTTGCACAGGAAGATGGGGGAAAAGAACTGCTTCTGGGCCAGTGCCCCATCTCCCACACCAAACAATGAAAAGTGATGCTCACAATTCTGTTCTCACATCTCTGGCACTTCCCTCTATCAGCCTGCATGGAAATGCCTCACAAGACTCAGATGTAGGGAGTCTCTGTCCTGAGCCTTCCCAAATGGAGGAGAACAGAGCTATTTGCAATACCTCACATTCTGGCTTCTTGAAGAATGAGACCACAGTTCGCTACATTTATTACATCAGTGGTGATCTCTTACTCCGAACAATACTCCAGAGCAGAGAGGACAAAGAAAAACAAAATGACACAGAAAAAAATGTGTTTCCCACTAAAATCTAAATTTAGACCCTGGTCCCTTACAGCAGGGTCCATCTGCATCAGATGTATTTGTGTTGGACACATGGACCCTACAGGGAAAATGAACATTTAGCTAAGCACCTACTACCTGTCAGCAGTAGGCAACGTGCAGCACTTCTATCATCTCTTTCCATCCTCACTGGGGCCTGTAGTGGAGTGCCCCCATTTCACCAATGAAGAACCCAAGGCCCAGAGAAGTCATTACACATCTTACAACTGCAAAAGGGCAGCCACACACTGTCTCTCACTCTAGACATCAGATTTTTCAACCACCACATATGCTGAGGGGCTGAAACATTAGTGGTGTTGGATGGCATTCACAGAGCCTCACTCACACTTGACCCTCCAAGACTCAGGCTCAGCCACATGTTCTCATATGCTGTCACATGCAGTGAGTGAGCCCTGCATCAGGTCCCCTTCTCCTCAGGGGCATTCTCACCTGTTTGCCACCAGGTGTCCACCAGCGTGCATCTGCAGTCCCCCACCACCTTGTGGAGCCACTCCCAGGCCTCATAGTTGATTGGTTCTCCCACTGAAACCACACACAAAAGGAAAAAAATGATATAATACACCTCAACAAAACTGAAAATAAAAAGGATAGGTTTTTATAGGGGAAACTGTTCTATAATTTTTCTGAAGGACATAAAAAGAAAATTTGAAAAAGCAGTGAGATTCAGCATATTTATGGCCATCAAAAAAATACAAATTACAACAAGATATTTTAGCCATCATGTAAAAAATTTTTAAGTTGGAAAAAATGTGGGGGAACCAATAGCACATACACTATAGGAGTGTAATTTGGTATGGAACTGGGGAACAACTTGGGTGGTTCTCTTAATATTTAAAAGTGGAGGGGCACCTGGGTGGCTCAGTCAGTTAACTGACTGACTTTGGCTTAGGTCATGGTCTTGTCATTCGTGAGTTCGAGCCCCACATCAGGCTTTCTGCTGTCAGCGCGGAGACTGCTTTGGATCTGCTGTCCCTCTCTGTCTCTGCCCCTCCCCCACTAGCATGAGTGCGCGCACTCTCTCACTCTCTCAAAAATAAATAATAAACATATTTTTAAAAATTGAAAAAATAAACAAGCATACACCTGATACAACTACTTAGGAAACTGTGGTAGAATCCACTAAAGCTAAACACGTATATACACACACATGCTACACACACACACACACACACACACACACACAAATGTGCTTGCATCCTATGACTCTATAGCCTGACTTCTACAGCAATGTCTAGCTGCTATGACCTCAATGTTTGTGTATCCCCAATATTTCATATGTTGAAATCTTAACCCCTAAAGATGATAGTATTAGGAGATAAGGCCTTTGGGAGGTAATGAAGCCCTCAGGAATCGGATTAGTGCCCTTGTAAAACAGACCACCCAGCTCCCCCCTCCCTTGGACCATATGAGGACACAGGGAGAAGGCACCATCTATGAACCAGTAAGAGGGCCCTCACCAGAAGACAATCGTGCTAGCACCTTGATTGTGAACTTCCCAGACTCCACAACTGTGAGAAATAAATCCCTGTTGTTTATAGTCATTGGTGTTTTGTTATAGCAGCCCAAATGACTAAGCTACCACCCTAATGAGATGCCCATACAAGGCTGTCACTCAGTCAGAACTTGCCAGATTAAACATACCGCTGCTAAAATAGTGAAATCCTCTCATGCTGGCTGTCTCTTGCTCAGGACCACTCACGTGCAGCAAGTAACCAAGGCCTGACCTGGCCAGGGCCTCCCATGCTGGTCACACAGGTGCTGGATGTTGTGTGTTTTGCCCCTGCACTCACCCACACCCACAGGGAGGCCAGAGGATACCATGCGGCACTGGCCCATACACTGAGGAACAGCAAGAGACAGAATATGCAAACACTGGGGCGTGACTACTGGACCACACCCAAGGTAGCCCCCACAGGAGGGTAAAATCAAGTTCTCAAAACATAGAACAGAGCCATATGGAAAACTGCATGTTGCTGAGTTACAATAAACATAGGATAATAGCACAGTTTGATCTTGTTCAGGGAAAGAAGACATTTCAGAACCGAGCTATGTCTTTCACAGTAATATAACTGTGAAGAAGGCATCAGAAGGTGCACAGGCAATGGGGTTGCCTGGAGCAGCGCCATGGAGGACATCAGCTTTCATTACCATGTTCCAATTTTTTTTTTTCCCAGCAAGAGTATAACTATGTGTCACTTGTGAAGCTGAAAGTTAAAAAAAAAATTAATGGAAATCTTGGGGTTAAAGTCCTAAGTAAACTAGATTCTGCTGACCAGTCAGATTAAATGAAGTCAATGCACCCAAAGCCTGGGCTGTGGGGGCTAATCCAGCCACACGGAAGCAGCCTGAACTGTGGAACCACAGTGGAGATCAGCACTGCACTGGCTCTGGTCAAGGCATGAAGCTTCCTGGTCCATGGTGCTACTCTTTTTTGCCGGTGTGAGAAGATGCCAAGTGCTGTTTACCTGCCTGCCAGCACTGCTTATTGATAACCGGGTCCCAGGGAAACCCCTGCAGGGCTCCACTGGTGGTGCTCATTACATGGCAGGAATGTGCCCATGAGACCAGCAAAATACACAGAGCCTGGCCAATCCTCTGTGTGTGCTCCCTGGTACAGAGTTGTTCTGGGCCTGATCCAAGAGAGGAAGTGGAGAGAGGACTACAGAAGCCTGTCTGGCCTAGAGGATGCCTGGCTGAGGCAGCTTTTGGATGGGACGTGCACCCCCACTCTAATGCAGCTACTGAGCATCTCCTTCTGAAATGCTCAGAGCAAATGCCTTATCACTGGGGGTCCTAGTGAGTCTTCCTTAGCAGATGAATCCCATGAGTGCATCTAGAAAATCAAACCTCCCTTCATCACTAACCTAACTCCTGGTCCCACTCAGGTAGCCTACAAATGGCACCTGGAGGATCTGAGTGAGTTTCTGTGGCCCTCTACTTGCCTTCAGTCCCCAAGCACTGCCCAGCCCAAAGTGCAGGGGCACGTCATAGCCCTTGTGATGTGGAGGGCAGGTCTTCTGCATCCACACAGCCCCCCAGTCAATACACACAGGACTCACACTCCATAGCCTAAACATGCCAAGAGAGGCATCTCAGACTCACCACCATCTAGAAAGGAGCCCAAAACACTTTCTGCTGACCCCACCTGGAAAATTCAAAGTACTTGGTCATCCAGACACCAACTGACCCTAATCACAAGGGAGGCTCTGAAGAGAAGGGGGCTAGGCACATGAAAACAGGTCTCCCAGGCAAGGATCCAGGCCATCCTGGGTGGGAAGCAGCATTGCTGGGTAGCAACTGCCCTGGAGATGCCAGCATCTGGGTGTTGAGCCCTCAGCACAAATCTGAGCCTTGTTTCTGGCCCTGCAACTCAGCTTCACAAAGAGCAGTCAACCCTCACTGACCTGCTGTGTTTCCCTGTGTGTGGGCATTGGGATGCTGAGGATACTGATGGGTGTGACTTTTGGGAGCTCACTGCCCAGGGAAACAGTCAGCATGAGAACAGATATCCAAGTACAGAATATGGATTTGTCTGAGAAAAGAGAGCCCGAGGTCCAGAGCAGCCAGGGAACTCCACAGGGAGAAGGTGCACAGAGACGGACCTTGAGAGAAGGTTGGAACCCACACAGATGGAGAGGAGCACTATGGCATTTCAGGCAAGGGGAGTAGTATGAACCAGGGCCCTGAGACCTACAACAGCGCTACACACCTGTGCCACTGATGAGTGACATGCACATGCTGTCCTGAGCTCCCTTCCCTGTGGACACATTTGGCAGCAAGACACCCCCCTTGTGGTACCTGCCCTACATGCCTCCTCTGTGAAAAACCAAGATCCAAGTATTCACCCAAGGAGCACAGAGGACCTCCCTGCCCTTGTTTTGCCTATTCACAACATGTGTAGGGGCAGAAATGAAATAAATCAGGAACAAGGAGAGAGAACGGGCATGGGTACCTTCCACCCCACTGGTATCATCTGAACTAACCCCACATCACCTTTCTCAGATGTTTCCATGTGACTTGGTGACATATATAAAAATTATAAATGGAGATAACCTTTGATCTCATAACTCCTTGCCTTGGAAATATCTACAGCAAGAACAGCACACAAGCACAGAATGATGTTTATTATAGTCCTTGGGACTATCCAGCACTAAGCAACAGAGGAACACCTTAGTGACCCAGTCAGCTCCTGCACTGCAGTCCCATGTGACCACTGAAGGAGGGCTTGGGCCACCTTACCAGGTTGGGAATTTTTCATAATAAAGATGAAGCACAGAACTCAGGCACAGAAACATCTGGAATATTGTGCTCCAGACTGTTATCACCTGGGGGCTCCAGGAAGCTGCTTATGAGCAGGGACATCTGCTTTCTATTCAGTATGGCACTGTTTGAATTCACCACAGCCATAGCCACGCAGCTTTCATAATTAAAACCATCCTGAAGCCTGCACTGGCTCTGCCACATGGCACACACACCTCTCCAGCATCACAGCAGGCCACTCACCTGACCCCAGAGTCCGCAAGGAGGAGCGGTCGTACTTCTTCACCCAGGAGTCGCCATATTTCAACAATAGCCGGACAGCCGTCGGGGCCCCATAGAACTGATTGATCTTTAACCTCTGCACTGTCTCCCAATATCGACCTACAAAAAGGCCCAAGTTCACCATCAGTCTGAGCCCACTAGATAGCATCTATTCTAACTTATTTAGAAATCAGACAACAGTTACTGTGTGCTGGATACATGCAAACCCCTGTGTTAACAGAAAGGAATCCAACACCCATCATTGGGATAGGAAGGGAGCCCTGTGGCAATCGTCACCCAGCACACCCCACATCCAGGGCTGGTGCATTTGGAAACAGCCTTCCCCTGGCTCTGGATGGCTGCATCCACGTGGTATATCCCACAAGATACAGCAAAGATTGGTTCAAAGGGATATCACTGTGAATTTAAAAAATAACCCATGTAGCACTAACAAAGAACTTATGTTCACACTTAGATGTCTCTGAGGTTGTGACAGGTGCTTCCCCTGGAATAGCAGTGGCCACAACTGAGTGAGCCCTGGGGAGCAGGGCAATTGTCCAGCACACACACACACACACACACACACACACACACACACACACCTGGTTTCCCACAATCCCCCTCAACTCACCACCATGGCTCTACACACGGAGTGGGCTGAGCTTCGAGGGGTTGAAGTGATGGGCCTGAGATCACACCTAAGGTGTGGCCCTTAATCCCTCACTATCCCCCTACATAATCTTCCTAGGGTGCATCTAGTCCATCAGGAGGCTGAAGAGGAGCAGGGGAGGTGACAAAGAAGTTCTACACACATCATTATTAGCACTGTGGAATGCTTGGCAGAGCCACCACAATTCAACTGAATTATAACAAATACTTGGGGTTTTGTGCTGCCTGAAAGAGAGATGCCAAGGTGAGCAAGATGTGGGTCCTCAAAGCAATCTCAATTCATGGAGGTGGCTCCAGGACACACACAATGCTCTCTGACAGATGTCCCTGAAGGCACAGGCAGGAGAGCTGGAGAAAACCCCCCCTGTCTGTGGTAACAGGAGGCTGGCAGCTGGCCTGGGTGTTAAGGGCTGGATCTGGTCAGGTGGCTAGAGAGGGGAGAGGGACAGTGCTAAGGGGATGGCCCAAGGCACCCAGTTTGCTAGCAGGACAAGAACTCTGGAGTGGGTTGTCCTGAGACAGCTTCCAGTGACAAATCACACTCCCATCTACTGCTTATCTGATCTTACTGCAGACATGGCCCCTGGCCCCAGCCCACCTGGCAGAGCGAAAGGCCTGGCAGCTATGCCACGTGACCACAAGGACCACAGCCAGGACAGAGTGAGGGAATCTACTCCACCCTCCTGTGAACTTCTCCTCCTTCCTCAAGCTTCCTCCTGGGGACCCTGTTTGGTCCCCAGTCCTCACCAGCATCAGGGTAAACTGGGGTGCTCTCAAAAAGGACAGTGGTTGCTCCATTGCACAGGGGTCCATACACCACATAGCTGTGTCCTGTGATCCAGCCAATGTCGGCCACACAGCCAAAAACATCGCCTGGCCGGTAGTCAAACACAAGCTGCAGAAACAGGAAAAGAGGCTGTTAGGAGCCTGTCACCCCATGCTTCCATAAGTCACTAACAGTGTTCTATAAATTCAAGACACAGCTGCTCCCAGGCCACCAAGAGCAGGAAGAATAAGTGCACCGCCAGAGCTCCATGAAGCTACAGCAGTAACAAGACAGAGTTACTGCCACACACAACATGCGGATTCTCACAGATGACAGTGAAAGAAGCCAGACCCCAGGTGTATACTGTATGAGCCCCAACCCAGCAAAGCTTATCTGTATACTGGAGGTCATGCTAGTACTAGCCCTGCTGGGGGGCTGCTTGCCAGCAGCATGTCAGCGCCTCTGGGAGCTGGAGACGCCCCAAGTCCTAAGGCAGGTGGTGGCCAAGTGTGTATCCACAGGTCGAAGCTCATCTAGCCATATGTCCAAAATAAGGGCACCTTTCTGCATTAAGTTATACTCCAATTTCTTAAATCTCAAAAATTGCCAAAAAAAACAAAAAAAACAAAAACAAAAACAAAAAAGCCAAAAAAAACAAGAAATGCCTCAAGCATCATCAGTTTCTGAGAGCCTGAGCAGGAAGACATGCACCTCCTGCATTCTTGCCACAGGGTCCAACCTGAGCCTGACCTACCTCTGGATACAAATGCCCCTTTGCAGGAAACACAGAGATCAGAGGGACAAACCTCTGGGTGTTACAACAAAGTTGAAGGAAACGGAAGGGATAGAAGAGAACCAACAGGTTAAAAAGGCTTAAAAGACATATTTAAAAAAACAAACAAACAGTAAGCTACAGTATCAGGGGATGCATGTTGGGTGACTAAGCAAGAAGAGGGGAAACACGGGGCAGTGACACTATCAAAGTCAGGATATGGGGGAGGGGCTGTGGTTGGACAGGCCAGGAAGGGCTTCTGTGAGGCTGACAGGACATTTCTCCACTCCTTTTTTTTTTAAATTAATTTACTTAAATTCAAGTTAGTTAACATACAGTGTAGTATTCGTTTCAGGAGTAGAAGACAGTGATTCTTCACTTATATACAACACCCAGTACCCCAGTGACATTGCACTTCTTTACTGAAGTGGGTTGCCTTATAATAATTCAGTAAGCCACACATAGGATTTGAGTGGTTTTCTGGATTCTATTCTGTATTCTGATCTATTTTGCAATAAAAAGATTTCTTTTAAATCTTTGGGCGAGTGGGTCAGAGTGGCTAAAATGAACAAATCAGGAGACTATAGATGCTGGAGAGGATGTGGAGAAATGGGAACCGTCTTGCACTGTTGATGGGAATGCAAACTGGTGCAGCCGCTCTGGAAAACAGTGTGGAGGTTCCTCAAAAAATTAAAAATAGATCTACCCTATGACGCAGCAATAGCACTGCTAGGAATTTACCCAAGGGATACAGGAGTGCTGATGCATAAGGGCACTTGTACCCCAATGTTTATAGCAGCACTTTCAACAATAGCCAAATTATGGAAAGAGCCTAAATGTCCATCAAGTGATGAATGGATAAAGAAATTGTGGTTTATATACACAATGGAATACTACGTGGCAATGAGAAAGAATGAAATCTGGCCTTTTGTAGCAACATGGATAGAACTGGAGAGTGTTATGCTAAGTGAAATAAGTGATACAGAGAAAGACAGATACCATATGTTTTCACTCTTATGTGGATCTTGAGGAACTTAACAGAAGACCATGGGGAGGGGAAGAAAAAAAAAAAGAAGAAGAAGAGGTTAGAGAGGCAGGGAGCCAAAACATAAGAGACTCTTAAAAACTGAGAACAAACTGAAGGTTGATGGGGGGTGGGAGGGAGGGAAGGGTGGGTGATGGGTATTGAGGAGAGCACCTGTTGGGATGAGCACTGGGTGTTGTATGGAAACCAATTTGACGATAAATTTCATATTAAAAAATAGAAATCAATCAATCAATCAATTAATCAATCAATCAATCTTTGGGCGAGTAAACCAGTTTCTTGCTGCCACAGATGAATGTGGAGAATCCCCAGGAGTCTCCAGACAGTATAGTGGTCTGGAGATGGGCAGGGCCCTGTGCAGCTGTGTCCCAAGGCAGGGGGCTGGGGGGATTATTTCAAGGAAGACTGTGGTTTCACAGCACCAGAGCATCAGGATGCCCACACCCAAAGCCCCACAGCATTGGGGACTGAAAGAATGTTTAATACAATTTGGACCAAATTGCCAAGTCTTTCTCTCCCTGCAGTTCTGGGAAGGGTAGCAAGTGCCTGGGCCAGCCATGCTCCAAAGGGCCTGACCCTACTGTATACCTCCAAAATCTCTTCACACCCTTCAGAGCCAACTGTCCTTATCCCCTAGAGAACCACATGTGTGCATACTTTCATCTATAGTAGGCTCAAAGTTTCTATTCCCAATTCTTAAAAAAAAAAAAAATTCTTATTGAAGAGAAATTCAAAAGATGGTCCCATGCCTATACTCCGACTGCTTTTGCTCATGTAGACTGGGTCCTCCAACAATTTTGGTAATTATTATTACTAAAAACTAATCTCTCTCCACGTTTACAGCTTCCCTAATGTTAACTTCACTGTAAACTGGTGGAAACAATTTGATCTACTCTGTGACTTTCTTGGTATTTGGTTTCATTAGCTATATTTTCCAAAGTATTTTTACTTACATGATGTGTCAATCCTTCAACCTTCCTCCCACCACCAAGAGCTGAAGAGGGGTGGGGTTTTCCAGTTGAGAACACTGAGGTCAAGAAAGGTTCTGTGGCATGCTCAAGGTCACCCAGCAGGCAGAAGACAACTGTTCTAATATGGATTTGAGTTCAGGTACTTGTCTGCTCAGCCTGGTTCGGTACAACATCTGTCTTTCTGCTTTTCAACATCATTAGTCCTGGGTGTGAGTGGCCGCCAGTGGGACTGGTGCAGCACCACTCAGAGACTGTGTGATGCGCAGTGTGCATGCTTGCTACCTGCCTCCCAGCACCTGCTCCTCCCCATTCATTTCAGGAGATTCACCTCCCACATGACCAAGCCTGACCAATGAGCACATTCCACCCCCATCCCTAGCCACAGTGACTGAGGCAAATGGGGCCCTGACTGCAACCAGGCCAGTGATTTTGCTGGCACTATGAGACTCTTTCCAGTCCCTGGGAAGGAATGTGGTCAGCACAGAGGAAGGGGGCCAAGGCAGGAGAGATGCCACCATGCGGGACCAAAATCAGAGCCCTTCTTGGATGGGCCTGGGCTTGCTGGTCACCTGGCTACTCAGTTCCCTTTGCAGCTGGCACCAGCAGTGCAGTTTTGCCTTTTGCAACAGAGAGGTCCATAAACACTATCTTGAAACCAAATCCTACCTGGGAAAAGTCAACTACTCCCCAAGTAACCAGGGATGACACATTAAAACACAACCCCCACAACCCACCAATATTCAAATCAGTATCGATTTTTTTTCTTAAATGTTTATTTATTTATTTTGAGAGATAGTGAGTGCAAGCAGGGGAGGGGCAGAGAGGGAGAGAGAAAATCCCAAGCCGGCTCCATACTCAGCATAGAGCCAGATACAGGGCTCAACCCCACAAACCATGAGATTAGGATCTGAGCTGAAATCACGAGTCAACACTTAACCAACTGAGCCACCCAGGTGCCCCCAAATCAGAACTGATTTTTTAAATGCACTTATTGGAATAAAAAAAATTACATACCATCTGCTTTATAGGCCCTAAAGGATGGCCCACTGTAATATAATTGCCATATACTAAATTTAAGTTTCCTTACAAAAGTAAATCTTTTTCTAATTTTACTTTTAAAATGTGGCCCCAGGGGCCCCTGGATGGCTCAGTTGGTTAAGTGTGCAACTCTTGATTTTGGCTCACGTCATGATCTCACAGTTTGTGAGATGGAACCCCATTAGGCTCTGCGCTGTCAGCATGGATTCTCTCTCTCCCTCTCTCTCTGCCCCTCCTCCCCCCAATCTCAAAATAAATAATTTTTTTAACAAAAAAAAAATGTTTTCCTTTCTTTTAACATCACAAGGATAAAAAAGACCTTTTAAGTAGAAGAGAACATTTTAACATGTAATAGTAACATATTCATCTCTATAACAACTCAGTTGTAAAACATGAGTTTTGACATTTTTTTAGGGAGGGAGGGGCCCAGGATGGCCTCAGCACCTGGGCCCCTGAGCATCAGAACACAGCTGTGCCAGTGAACATGTCAGACCTGGGGAGGGCTCAACTCTTACAGAGCAAGCAGACAGCACAGACACAGGTGCAAAGGGGCTAAAGACCTGCAGTGAGTCTCAAATTTTCGATCCAGACTCTCCCAACAAGGACAGAACTCAGCCCCCATGCCTACCACTCGCTATGCCAGTGCTATAACTCACAACGGCCCTGCTCCTGAGCACACAAGAAGAAACATTAGCACCTCATGCATTCAGGCACTATGTTACAGCAGGAGTTCTAGCCCTAAATTCAGCCTCTCCTGGCCCCCTGCTTAGAGCCCTGCCCGGGAGGTGGGACACCCCGCACTCTCAACCTTCCCCACCAAGGCCCGTACCCTGTGCGTCACAGCGGCATACAGCAGGTAGCCCGCCTGCGTGTGGACGAGTCCCTTGGGTGTTCCGGTGCTCCCCGAGGTGTAGAGCAGGAAGAGCATGTCCTCACTGCTCATGCTCTCTGGAGCACAAACAGTGTCCTCCTTGGCCATTTCCTAGAAGGGGGAAGACACAAACAGCCCCATCAAGGCAGTTACCCTCTGCTCCACATTCACCCATCCTAAGGAACACCTCTTGCCCAGCTGCTGCAGGCCTCAGCAGACCAGATTCAGTTCACCTGCTCTACTCTGCCCTAGTTCAACTCCAGATGCAGAGAACACAAAATAAAAGGATGGATCTGATCATTTCTATTCCATTAAGTGTTTCAGTATGTTTGTGGTATTTGAGCTCCATCTTCCCAACCAGGATGTAAGTCCATCAGATACCATCAGGGAACCCTGAACATTGCTGGGGGACCCAGGTTGAGAACCACGATCCGACAAGAATCAGACCCAGTTAACCCAATAGGAGTTAACCTCTCCTTAAACTGTACAATGTGAGACAAACCCACCTGCTCGAGGGGGATGTCCAGACGCCCCATGTGGACCTTGTTGTCCGTCCTGTGAGCCACCAGGACATGTTGGATGGTCGGGCAGTGCTTCACAGCTTCATCTACTATCTTCTTCAGCTCCACCACGCGTCCTCCCCGGAGTCCTTGGTTGAAGGTGATGACCACCTTGCACTTAGCTAATGGAGACAAACAGATATTTCTGGTCAGTTTCCTTCCTACTATGACTCTCACAGCCCAGACTGACAGCCACACAGTCCAGGCCTAAGAGTGTGATACACAAAGTCCATTCTTGAGTAAAAGAGTCAGCAAAATGTGGGGGGAGGGGGTCTGCCTGCTTTGTGATCTTCGTGCTCAATGCAGAAATGCCAGGCCTTTTCCCAGCTCTGAGGGGGAGACTTCCACCATTCCCTCCCACCTGCCCTGGGAGCTTTCCCAGGTGAGAGGCCATCATACTGCCCTCAGCCACAGCCACTATAGTGGCAAAGCAACATTAAGATGCAGAGACCAAGAAAGCTGGGCAGCCAGAGACCAAGCCCCAACATGTCTTGTGTGGCCCCTGCCCTGTCCAGGGTCAAGAGGCTTCACTGCCCAGAAAATAGAGGCCACACCCCAGTGGGTGCCAGGAGCTGCCAGTCCCTACCCTTGCCTTTAACTGAAGGAGCTCCAAGATTCACACCTGTTCTTCAACAACCTGGTTAGGCTTGGCCAGGCCCAGGGCAATGCAGGGAAGACCCAAGCTTCCACAGCTGACCTAGGGTGGGCCCTGAGCAAGGTATCAGGTACAGACAAAAACTGGGCATCAGAACCACAGGCAAAGGAATGACCCCCAAACCACCAACATCGTGCCTCAACCTGGGATGACCCAGAGGGATCAAGGCTGCAGTGGGCTATTATATAGCTGGTCCCTAAGGAAGATCCCAGAACAAATACTCAGCTGTAGTACTAACTGCCAGGGTCCCACACACATCCCCAGACCTTTTATCACTCTGCATCAAGGGCTTCTTCCAAAGCCAAAGGAAGAAGCACTAGGGGATTACACAAACCCAGGAGCCCTCCACCAATGACTCAAGAGCTGGAATATACATACCCCAGGTCCCTCACATGTGGTGTCACATCCTGACACATGTGGTTCCATTGCCTCCCAGGGCTCCCTGAGGGACTGAGCTCCGGGCACCCACTGTGGATGCTTGTCTGGTGGATTCCTCTTCCAGCTCCACTCCCCACTGCCCTACAGTGCTTCCTAGGACCACCTCCCAAATGAACTGGCTACCCTGAGCTCTTATCTCAGCATCTGCTTCTGCAGGAGCCCTGACTGAGGCACCAATCTCCTTCAGCTTTTCAGTGTGAAAAGTGCCTTCTAGCAACATACTCATTCTTTCTTCCTCCCAAGGGCGCTAGAGATGACATGACCTTGAGGACCACCTAAGAATTCTCTCAGTCCTTCTCTGGGTCACCCAGGGTCAGATAGATACAGAGTGCTTGCAGTGCCCAGGGTAGTGTCATCCAGCTCTGCACACCAGAGGCCCCCAGCTACACACTCTTTGCTCCTCAGGCCTTGGCCATCGGTCACCCTGGGACAACTAAATCAGTTGGGCAGAGTCTGTCAGAGACCACCCTGGCCTACATCCTGGAAGCTGGAATTGGTCCAGGTAAACACCTAGTGGGGCAGGAAGAGAGAAGATCCAGCAGGTAGAAAGAGACTATCCTCAAGGGGATGATAGACAAAGAAAGCTCAGGATCCCCCAGGAGAAAGTAGTGGCCCCAGCCCATCTCGGGTGTTAGAATCACATTATGTGGGTTATGGCCCCTCCGCAGCCTCCCATGGCACCTGCCTTGTTCCTGGCACTCACTTGTCCAAGGCTTCCTGCCCAAACAGTTCTCCAGGGCAGGAACTTGCGTGCACATGCCCAGTCCCTAGGAGGTGCTTGGAGAGCACAGCTCACTCTGTGGTTCCCCCCACCGAGGCTGTGTGATGGGCACAGGGTGTGTGTATAGCATTAGGGCACAGACCAGATCAGTGTGACACTTTATCTAGAAAGCTTCAATTTTACCTCCTTGGTTTTTGAGCAGGTATTGGCATCTATCTTCATTTCTTATTGCTCCCATAGCCAATTACCACAAACTTAGTGGTTTGGAAAACTCATAATTTAGTTCACAGTTCTCTAGTCTAGGTGAGCTTGATAGGGTTCTTTTCTTGGAATCTCATGCCCAAAATCAAGGTGTCAGCAGGCAGAGTTCTTATCTGGAGGCTCTGGAGGAAAGTCTACTTCCAGGTTATTCCAGGTGTTGGCAGAACTCAGCTCCATGTAATTGGAGGACTGAGGTCCCCATTTCCCCATTTTCCTTGCTGTCATCCAGGGATTATTTTCAGGTTTTAGAGCAACCTACATCCCCCGGCTTGTGACCCTCTTTATCTTCAAAGCCAGCAAAGGCAGGTAAAGTCCTTCTTATGCTCTGAACTCCCCTTCTGCTACATGTCCTCTGCCTCCAACAAGAGAAAGTTCTCTGCTTTCCAGGACTTATGTAATTAGATTGGGCCCACCTGGATAATCTCCACATTTTAGGGCCCATCCCATCTCCTAAGCCCTTTTGCTATGTAAGGTAACATATTTCAAAGTTTGGGGGGATTAGAGCGTGGACATCTGTGGTGGCCATTATTTGCCCCTACCCACAACCTCTCAGAATCATCCTCCTGTTGTCCTCTACCCTCCCCACCAGACTGTCCTCTCTCTCTATTCCTCACACAGCCTAAAGCAACAGAGAACATAAAGGGAAGAGGAGTGGTCAGAGCCTGGACGCCAGGCCAGGAGAAAGAAACTTTAGACTAGAACACACTGACTGAGGTTGCCATGCCTAACTCATGATGAGACCCTGGTGGCCATGCTCACACTCCCACCCTGCCCCTCACACTGATGGATTAAAGGTAGTGGCAAATTCCTTCACCTGGTCTCATAGTACTTCTCAAGTAGAAGTAGAGTCCTGGTCTCCTTCCCTTGAATTTGGAATGTCCAGACCGGTTGAACCAATGGAATATAGCAAAAATGATGCCATGTGTATTCTGGACCTTGCCTTTAGGGCAACTGGCAGTTTCCACTTCCTTCCTGTTGGAACCATGAACCATCATATAACATGTCTGACTGCCTGAGGTTGTCTGGGTTAGTCATACAAACAGGCCACATGAAAGAGATGCATGGCAGGCTCCAATCATGTAAACCAATCAGTTTATATACCAGATTACATGGAGAAAAAAAAAAAAAGACATTCTCACTAAGCCCATTGCATTCCTGCCCCCACAGAATCATGGAATATAATAATAAAATTTACTGTTTTAAGCACTAAGATTTGGAGTAGTTTGTTACACAGCAATAAATGACAAAAAAAAAAACAAAACCAAAAACAAACAAACAAACAAACAAAAAAAACCCTCATTGACACAAACAACTGTCCCAGTAGAGTCTTGTCCCTGGAAATGGACACCTGAACAGATGTACATGGAGGCTGTAGGTGTTGCGTAAGAGCCTCTTAATGGTAAAGTTCCAGAAAGAAGTTACAGGAGTTTCCCCTGCTGAGGGCTTCAGATATGACCTGGCTCCTACCCTTCCATGGCCTGTTGTTTAGGATTTCTGAAGTTCTTGGATCTGGTCCAGCACCCAGCTACTGAATCTCCAGGGCCCACTGCTTTTGCTTGTTTTAAAGAATCTTAGGGCATTTGCGTGGCTCAGTCAGTTAAGCATCTGACTTCAGCTCAGGTCCTGATCTCACAGTTCATGAGTTGAAGTCCCACATTGGGTGAGCTTGAACCCTGCTTCAGGTGAGCCCTGCTTCCCTCTTTCTCCTTCTCTGTCTGTCTCTCTCTCTGCCCCTCACTCACTTGTGCCCTCTCTCTGTCTTTCAAAAAAATAAAAAAGCAGGAGTGCCTGGGTGGCTCAGTTGGTTAAGCATCCAACTTTTGGTTTCACCTCAGGTCATGATCTCATGGTTCATGAGTTTGAGCCCCACATTAGGCTCCACACTGATGGTGTGGAGCTTGCTTGGGATTCCATCTCCCTCTTTCTCTCCCTCCCCTGTTCATGCTCTCTCTCAAAATAAATAAAAACTTAAATAAATAAATAAATAAATAAATAAATAAATAAAACATCTAAAAAAAAAAAAAAAAAAAAGAATCTTAACAGAAACACTTGACAACCATGACCATGTCAACAAGAGAGAAAAAGAGCAGCCTAGTGTAATGCTAAAAGCATGAACTCTGGTGGCCCAATGCCTGGGTTCAAATCCTAGTTCTGTCATTAACTAGCAATGTAACCTTGAGCAAGTCAATTAACCTCTCTGTGCCTCAGTCTCCTCACCTTCAAAAACAGTAGCCTCCCAACAAAGAAAAGCCCAGGACCAGATGGTATTATTGGTGAATTCTACCAAACATTTAAAGACAAATTAACATCAGTCTTCCTCAAACTCTTCCCAAAAACTGCAGAGGAGGAAACACTTTCTAACTAATTCTATGTGGCCAGCATTGCCCTGATACCAAAGTCAGATAAACACATCACAAGAAAAAAAAAAAAACAAAACTGCAAACCAATACCCCTTATGAACACTGATGCAACAATCCTCAACAAAATGACAACAAATTATATCCAGCAGCATAGTAGCAGGATTACACATCATGACCAAGGGGAATTTATTCCTGAAATGCAAGGGTGGTTTGACACATGAAAATCAAGGATGATATACAGATCATTGGAATAGAATAGAGAACTCAGAAATAAGCCCTCAATAGGACAAATTAGTTTTGACAAAGTGCCAAGGCCATCCAATGAGGGGGAAAAAAACAGTCTCTTCAGTAAACGGTGCTGGTACCACTGGATACCCAGAGGCAAAAGAATGAAGTTGGATCTCACACCATACCCCCAAAAAATGAGCTCAAATTGGATCAAAGACCTAAATAAAGACCATAAAACTTTTAGAAGAAAACATAGGAACAAATCTTCATGACATTGGAGCTGGTAATGGATTCTTGAATAATACACCAAAACAACACACAACAGAAGAAAAAATAGGTGATCCAGACTTCATCATGATTAAAAACTTTTGTGCATCAAAAGACACTATGGAGAGAATGAAAACACAACCCACAGAATGGGAAAAAATCATTGCAAATTATAAATCTGATAAAGGTCTGGCATCCAGAATACATACAGAGAACTCTTACAACTCAACAACAAAAAGCAAATAGCCAATTAAAAAATGGACAAAGGGCTTAAGTAGACATTTCTCCAAAGAAGACATACAAACGGACAAGCACATGAAAAGATGCTCAGTGATATTAGTCATTAGGAATGTAAACCAAACCCACAATGAAAAACCACTTCATACCCACTAGGATGACTATAATTTTTTTTAAGTAGGCTTCACACCCAGGACAGAGCCCAATGTGGGGCTTGAACTCATGACCCTGAAATCAAGACCTGAGCTAAGATCAAGAGTCAGATGCTTGACAAACTGAGCCACCCAGGTGCCTCTATAATTTTTTTTAAAGTAAAATAACAAGTGTTGATGAAGAATCAGAGAAATTAGAACTTTCATACATTGTTAGTGGGAAGGTACAACAGAGCAGCAACTTTGGAAAACAGTTTTGCAGTTCCTCAATAAGTTAAATATAGATTTACCATATGGGCCAGCAATTCTACTCCTAGGTATATACACAAAAAATTGAAAACAGATGTTCTCATGAATGTTCACAGCAACTCTATTCACAATAACCAAGAAGTGTTAACAAGTCAAATGTCCATCAACAGATGAATAAATCAACAAAACATGGTACATCCATACAGTGAAATTTTATTTATGGAAAAAAGAAATGAAGCAATAATACATGCTACAACATGGATGAACCTTGAAAACATTGTGAGTAGTGAAAGAAGTCATAAACAAAAGGCCACATGTTATATGAGTTCATTTATATGAAATACCCAGAATAGGCAAATCATTGACACAGAAAGCAGATTAGTGGTTGCCAGAAGCTGGGTGGAGGGGGAAATGGGGAATTCCTGATTAATGGGTATGAAGTGTCCATTGACGGTGATGAAAAAGTTCTGGAATAGACCATGATGGTGTTTGCACAACATTCATTGCATGAATGTGCTCAATGCCACTGAATTGTATACTCTAGGATGGCAATAACAGTAATAAAAAATGAAGAAAAGGAGAAATAGAGTATTATCTCATACCATATTTACAAATACAAAGTTAGTCAAATTTAAGGAGATGACCTTTGCAAAGTATTTAGAACAGTGCCTGGCACATAGTCAGTGCTACAGAGTTTAAAGAGAGAAAGAGAAATGAATGACAGCACCAACCCTTGAAAGTAGAGGGAGAGACACAGAATGAAAGTAGAAAGGCTTCCCAGCCCTTCCTAAAGGTAGTCAGCAGGGTTCTGAGAATTCTGCCCTTTAGCTCTGTTCACTACCCAAAGGCAAGTCTTCAGTGAGACACAAAGAACTCTCAGTGACCCCCATAATTTGGCAACCTTCTTAGGGAACCAGCTCAGGGGACTCTCTAGGATCTTACTAGAGCAGCGGTCAGACTTTGCAGACATGGGGTCACCATCCATACATTCAGCTCTCCCACCAGAAAAAGAAGGGAGACATTATTGTTCTGCACACTGTTCAAAAGACTCTGACCTACCTGTAGACAGAAAGCCTTAAAGATGCAACATAAGCCCCTACCTGACTCCAGGCCTCCAGAAGTGGTCCACCCACCCTGTCTCATGATGAAAGTCTTCTAGTTGTTGACCTGTGAGACCTTCCCCATACATCTCCAGCCTTATCTCACCCTACATGTTTTTTCCCTCCTCCACCACAGCCACGCCAGCCTCCTTCAAGCCCTCACAAGCTGTGCTCCTCCAACCAGTCAGCTGGTACCTAGCTGTTCCCTCCACCTGGAATCTTCTTTCCTTTCTTCATCTCATTGCCCTCAGATCTCAGCTCGCAGAACTGAGAACTAAATGCACACTCAGCCATGTCCCTGTCCCTGGTGGTATCTGCCATTTGTGTGACTTTTATTAATATCTGTCTAAGTCCCTGATGGCCAGGCCCCAAGGAACAAAGACCAGGGTCCTTCCCACATGCTCACCATCATTGATCCTCCCAGCCAGGGACTCTGCACTGAAGCCAGCAAAGACAACCGTGTGGACAGCTCCAACCCTGGCACAGGCCAGCATTGCAGCCACAGCCAGTGGTGAAACAGGCATGTAGATTGCCACACGGTCCCCTCGACGGATTCCATGTCTCTTCAGAGTGTTGGCCAAGCGGCACGTGGTCTCCAGCAGTTCCCTGCAGCACAAGGGAGAGAAGGGCATCAGAGATAGGAAAGGGCCAAAACACAGAGTAATTTGGGGTGGAATAATTCTGTAAACAGCAAGTACTGTACACCCAGCAGGCATTCAAGTGCTTATTGCATGGCAAGATCTTTTCCAGAAAATAATGTTTTCAATTTTGTAGGCTGTTACAGAGATTCACACCCATATTACTGTGGTAAAATGGCTGTCCTTGTGTCCATTTACAGTAGGGCTTCTCAACACAGAGTCCAAAGCCTAAAATCATCATATCCCTGAGACTTCTGGAAATGTTCGTCCTCAAAAGAGATCTCCTAAGGCCTTTAGTGGGGAAAGTAAGGCCCCAGTTTTCTGAATCAATGCAGGCCATCAAGTAAGGTTCTAGCCAGAAGGGCCCAGGCTCATGCAAAAGACTCCTGTTCTGCATAGCCACAGCGAATAGGGAGGGAAAGCAGGTCGCAGGACAACCAACCACCCTGTAGCCCCAAGGAATGGTTGTGGGGTAGTGACAGCACCGCCTTTTCCTCCGGGCCAGGCACTGAATGGGCTTGGCGTGATGGAAATAGGCAGAGCATATGCAGAGGCAGCCTGACACC
This sequence comes from Prionailurus viverrinus, assembly GCF_022837055.1. NCBI lineage: Eukaryota > Metazoa > Chordata > Mammalia > Carnivora > Felidae > Prionailurus > Prionailurus viverrinus. The sequence continues at coordinate 49,893,338 of NC_062563.1, forward strand.
CACCACCTGGCACCTCTCCTATCCATGAGACCCTTCCCTCCACTCCCAGGCTAATCTTGAGGTTCTGCCTGCCAATCAGAGCACAGCATCTCCCCGGAAAAATGGATTGGTTTAGGGATTGGCATGTGACCCAATCCAGCCCAGTCAGAGTCAATGAGAGTCAACTCTGGAAACAGGGAGCACACGCAGGCACCGCCCACTTGACTGTGGGGCAGGAAGTGGAGAAAAGGCAACCCTGAGAACTAGGCACTCCCTTCCATCTTGTTCCACCAGCTGGTCCAGCTGACCCTGGACTTAGCAAATAGCCAGTCATTTTGCCATTTTTATGTACACAATTTGATTTTAATTTGTTATTTAATCATGGAACTAACACGGAAAGACAGAATGAGGGGCAACCACCTGAACCACACACCAGCCTCTGCATCACTTCAGCAGGCCCTAGTGGGGCAGCACCGGCTTCCACAGCCTCTGGAAGCCAGAGGCCAGACCCTCCAATTTTCACAAAGCTCCTTAAAAGTTTGTGTGTCTAGTTCCCCTCTGTTCATCAAGGAGAGGGCTCCAGAGAAAGGCCAAGTTCAACAAGAGGCCGCCTGGAAACACCAACGGAATGAAAATGAACACTCCCCATTTCAGGCAGAGACTTCAGGGGGGCCTTTGTTTCTTCCCAAAGCCATCCTGCAAGGAGACCTAATGAGAACAAGATCACAAGCCCAGCCTGCACTTTGCCCCCCAACCAGTGGTTTCTGCCCAGGCCGGCCCCAGCCTGCCTCTTCTGCAGGATTTCATCTTTTCTCCTTAAAGCTTTCAGGACAAAGGCTCCATTCACTGGTGCCTCACCCACCCCTTGCCTAAGTTTATGATGAAGGAAAGAGCACTTCCTGACAGTCCCCAACACCAAACTCCCCAGAATCCAGAGCTCAGAAGCACTCCTACTACTCCAGGGAAGGAGGATGGGACAGCCTGTGACAGTACTGAGGAGGTAGCTATGGTCAGTGTTGCAGGAGAATAATTCAAGTCCAGTGCAGGCACCATTTTCATAGCTAAGGATTTAAGCTTCTGAGCAGTGCTCAGGGAGATGGAGGCTTGAATGTGTGTTACGCATATGGTGATGAAATTCGGTCCTTATCCTGCAGACCAAAGGCAGCAGTCAGAAGTCAAGAAACAAGTATGAACTGTCTAGACAGAGTGGCCTGGGTTAGCTTTCTATAGTAGCTGTATTAAACATGGCAGCTTACCTTTCTCAGCGGCCATGTGATCATCTGAGAAACAACAGGTGACATGCACCTTGTGTAACTGTCACAAGTGTTAATGACAAGCATCATCCACCCAGGACCCTGCCAAACATTCAGTAAGCATTACCTTTCCCATCAGATGTCTGTGTTTAAAATCATTTTCTAAAACCACTAAAATCAACTAACTACTTTGGTTAAATCCTAAGATGTTAAAAATTCCATTCCAAACACCACAGGGTTAGAGAGAAAGTATCCTCCAGGACCACAGCTCTGACTAGAGAAATGCAGACACATGCATGACAGTGTGAAGGGCATTTATCACCTCAACTTCATGCTACAGTCACTGAGAGCAGCAGGGAGAACTTTCTGGAAAAGTTGTCTGTGGTGAGGAGGAGCAAGGCAGCAAAGAGGAAAGGAATGGTGGATTTTCCCTACAGGGGCAAGAGTCACCTGGCTGTTGTAGGGCAGTTGAGCTATGGCCCTGGAGGAGGTCTGAAGACCAAGCTGAGGCAACCTACATGTTCCCTGGAGGATCAAGGGGTATCAACATGTGCTGGACCCAGAGCTGCATCCAGTGGGTCCCATACTCTTGCTTCTGCATCAGAAGGATCAGTTTCTAATAAAGAATTTGATCTGGGTAAATCTCCAAGCACACTCCCCTTCCTATGCACTCTGCCAAAGCCATAAACCTCAAAATCAAAGGGCTTCTTGAAGGTCAGATGGTACAGCCTCCCTGGGGTCCAGAAATCTCATTACCATACTCTTGCCCACAGTGGCCCAGCCTCTGTTTCAGTATCATACTGCTGGAGGTCACCATCTCACCAGGCTGCTTCTTGCTTTGTCATTTTACTATAGAAAGAGTCTTCCTAAAATTGGACTAAGTTTTGTAGCCATTCAAATTCCAACCATCAGTCTTGGCTCAGCCCTTTAAAGCTACCCAGAATAAATCTAATTTGTCATTCAATAACACCCCTTCAAATTCTTCAATACCCCCACCCCAAGAAGCCTTTCTTCTCCCAGTTCTTTTATTCAGCCATCCATGACCCCACTTACTCTCTGTAGATATACCTCCAGGTTACCAAATGGACCCCTACATTCCCATGGTGTCTGTTCAGTGAAGAATATGGGTACCCAGACCCTTAACCTCAACTCTACATTTAATAATATAAATTAAGAGCACATTAATTCCTCCACACTTGTACCATTGGAAAATATGATCAGCAAACCTGGGTCTTCAAGTCATTGAAAAATCAATGTCATTTGAGTGATCCTGTCATTCTACGTACTCAAAACCTGTTCAAAAGCATGTTCTTGGACATTTGTGACTTCTCAAAGACTCCCACAAACTAAAATGCTACTATTTCTGTACCAAAAAGATAAAGCAGCCACTCAGAGGCTGGTGCTTTGGGATGTCACTGCAGGAAATACTGGCTTCCTTGTGCCTACAGCGTCTTTCCAAGGGACGGCAACATACAGCTTTCTGAGAAATGATCTCACTGAAGTGAGTTAGTTATATTTTCAAGTGCAAAGGGAAAAGTAACATTTGTTTGTCAGGTACTGAGCAAGATATCTAAGTTTATCTGCAATGTAGACTCCTCAAGGCCAAACCTTCAATGTGGACATATGGAAATAATGTGCACAAATACATAAATTTGGCATGGTTTTCATGGTGCTTACTACCAGCAAAACGCTGACTGACCTTGGGAAATGGGAGGAGACATTCTATAGCCAACTGTTAAACATGAGCAGAGAATAATGTTTATATAATGCTAAAGACATAATCTGGCCTCAAGTATTTGTAAACAACATGACACTTGTCAGCAGGGATAAAGGCTCCCTGGCCCAACTCAGTCCAAAACAGGACACAGCTGGAAACAGAGTTCAGAAGAAACCAAGGAAGAAATACACTGATATTTATTTATTTATCTATATTCTAATTAAAGCTGTTTTTTCATGGCTACTATCTGAAAGTATCTTTCCCTCCTAGCCATTTCCCAATCCAGGGAAGTAAGAAAAGCTGTGTGTGTGTGTGCGTCTTGTATTTAAGAAATAAACAAATTAGGAATGCATGATTTGCTCACTTCCTATAAGTACTCTGGCTCTTAGTGTTCATTAAATAGATACTTACCACCTTCATTGTCCATCTGCCCCACTAAGTACAAGCTCTACTTGGGTAAGGATTTAGGGGATATTGCCTTCTTCCCCGTGCCTAGAGCTGAGCCTAGTTCATAGGAGGCGCTCAATAAATGTTTGTTGAATCAGTAAGAACAGCAGATAAGTGAGAAATGATGAGAACTCTGGCATATGTAGGACAACTTGGGCCTGTGGTCTTATCATGAGCACCTGTCCACTCTGCAGACGCCTTCTGTCTCTCTGTGCTAGAAAAGGTGAGGCTGGCCATCACATCAGTGTCACACTGGCAGGATGTCCTATCCCTTTGACAGCAAATGGGAAGGACTACTCCCACTGATAAACTACCCACAGCTACTTTTCTCTTCATTTTCTTATGCCAATAAGGGAAATAAACCCAGGCAATTATGTCAATATTGTGAATGTAAGACTTGTGACAGACACAAAGTACTTCATAGTCCCTGCTCCCCAGCAAGCCTGGTGCCGACAGAGGAGGGGCCAACTCCAGGGTCTAGATGCAGAACTTGAAAGGACATTCATCTTGCTTCTCTGCAGTTCGATATTCTCTTCAGCAAGCTATTTCAGGAAGATGGGATAGTAAGAGAAGAAAGGGAATGAGAAGAAAGCATGAGGATCCCTTCCTCATACAGGGTTTGCCTGGAGGGCCAGATGGGGCATGGAGATGGCTCATGAATCTCAGAACTAGCTCTAGGAACAAACTCCTTCCTCTGCGCAGACCCCTACTGTAGCCGCTAAATCTGATTTAATGGTGATAAAATTTGGTCACTCTGCCACTCACTACCACTGGGAGAATAGACACCCAGGAAATGGGCTAAATACGTTCATAAACCAAGATTGATATTTCTTATACATAATCATTTGTCTTCATGACCATGACCTTTAGCAAAGAAAAGCTGCAGTGGAATATAAAACAGTAGCCACACTTAAAGATGAAAAATTGTTGAAGCTGCTATTTGCCAAGGAAGGCCCCAGACACAGGGTTTTCAAGAAATAATAGCTGAATTGCCACTGGTAACACTAGGTCAACCAGTGAACCTGGGGTCACTACAGCTGCATGTTTTCTACAGAAACAAGTGTTTGGCAAACAAGTGTATTTTTCTCGAGGCTATGCTGTAGTTTATGGAAAGTACTGGATTTGGGGAGCTAATATCTCAGGACAGTGTCTCATCAGAAGTCAAACTACATCTGATCAGAAACGGGTTCCCACCCCAGCTCCCTATACACTTGGGGCCTTGACTGTCTCATCTAGACAACAGCCTAATAACAGGACTCATTACCAAGGTATCTGTGAGGACTGCTGTGGTCTGATGTGTGTGTCCCCAGATTCATACATGGAAATCCTAACCCCAAAGATGACGGTTTACGAGCTGGGGCATGGGGTCATGAGGTGATTGGATCATGAGGGTGCCCTCAGGAGTGGGGTCAATGCTCTCACAGAAGAGATCCCACAGAGCTCCCTTGCCCTTTCCCACAGGAACAATGTGAGAGGACAATGGCTATCATCCAGGAAGAGGGCCCTCTGCAGAATGCAACCATGCTGGTGCCTTGATCTTGGACTTCCAGGCTCCACACTGTGAGAAATAAGTTTCTGTTGTTTATAAGACACCCAGGATGTGGTGTTTTGTTACAGCAGCCCCAAAAGATGAAGAGAAGGACCAAATATGAAGTCTCATGCACATTTAAAGGCATTCTATAAACAGTAGCTATAATTACGGCAGAAAAAGAAACTCAGTGTAAATCAGTGATTTCTTAATAGAAGTGGGTACCCCCATGCTTCTTCTCAGGAGAAAGAATAAAAATCCCAGTTTGGTTTTGTGTCAGTCATGGTGTCATTAGCTCAGGATGAAAGAGACTCAAGGATATTTGAATGCCTTGTGTTGAAGCCCTCATCTGCATAGCCCATCTGTTCTGTACCCTCACAGCAGGTGGCAACAGGAAGGCTTCACCTTGAGGGGGTCAGTGGATTTGAGAAGCATGTGTCATGCACAGTTGGAACTGCCTATGTCCTGCAGGTCACAGGCACTCAGCCCTTGGCCTTGGTTCTGAGAGGCTGGAGGTGCCATGCTCTGAGCACCCCACCTGTCTGTCACCTACTGTGTCTCCACCATCTCCACTAGCTGCCCCACCTTCTCCAGCAACACCTGTCGCCTATTGTGAATACAAGGAACCTCCTCTCCAGGCCAACCATGACTACCTTCTAGTTCCCTCCCCAACCCCCATATGTTGGCATCCAGGATACCTCCCTCCTGCCTATCAATCCCCCCATTCACATTTTCTTCCCATGGAACAACAGTAACAGCTATTCAGTGAATGTCCAGTGCCTAGGACTGCTCTGACTGCACACACCCATTTACCCCTCACAACAGCTCATGGGTATGAGCTGCCATCACCACCACCCCCCTTCCATCTCTTGGATAAAGAAGCTGAAGCAAACAGAACTTAACTGACTTCCTGAAGGGGTCAGGGCTGGATTTGAACCTGGCGTGGTTCCGAGGGTCCTGCTCTTAAGCAGTTTCCCCCCACCCCACCATAGCCTTCAGCATCAGGACAGCTTGTTTTCCATGGCAAAGCTTCCCAAATTTCATAATTTCTGCTATCTGCCAACTCTATTGTTATTTATGTAACATTTGGGGAGGTAGTTTATTTTTTAACATAAATTATTTTTAAGAATAAACTAAAAACTTTAAACTTGAGGCTGACCTTGTTCAAAAGGAAAATTAATAAGAGCAGTGTTCAAAGCCAGCTCACTGTAGTTACATGGAGGCTTTCTTGTAATTAGGATAGAGGAGAACAAGAGAGAGGATGGGGATGGGGGTGGGGTGTACTTTTCCTTCATGATTCTGTGTTTGGCTCTGCATTCAGGACCACCTGCCCAAGGGTATTCCTTGCTAGGCATATCTAGGTTGAAGCGTTCACCCTAAGTCTTTCTCTCCTGCTCTGACACAACCCGACATGCAGTCGGCCTCTAGACAAACCCCTGTGGAATGGAGGTAACAGTCACACTTGAAAAAAATTTCTGTCCTAATTAACGCCTGATTTCCCCTCAGACCTCAATGCTTGGCCTCCAGCCAAGTCTTGTCTCCGGAAAAGAGTTCTTTCCTTTCCAGACCCAAAGCCTAGTTCACAAAACTGAGGGAGCCAGATGCCAGGCTAGCGGCCCCGGTCAAGACTGCGCTGGTGGACTCCAGTCCTGGCCACCAGCCCAGAAAACAGCTGGCGCCCTGGCAGGACATTCACCCACTGGCCGGCCAGGCGTGTTTACTCCCAGGGAAAGTCACAGAAGTATTTCTTTTCCCTGGTGGAATCTGGAACAGAATGAAGTTTTAACTTTCTAAAAACATTCCCTTTTCCCTGGTTTAAAAAGAACAAAAGCCACAGGATGTTTTTCAGGTCCCACTCCAGGCTTACATGTCCCACGTGTGGTGTGGCAGCTCTTTCCACATTGCTGCCTGGACAGCAAGGGCAACAGGACACAGGGCAGCAGAGCTCACGCCGACACTTCCAGACCAGACAGGACCCAGGGGTTCCTCTATTTCCAGGCATTACTGTGAGTCCGCAGAACATTCCAAGTTAGCATGCAGAGTAAAGTATGCAAGAAGACACAGCCGCACTGGTGGCAATCTGGAGGCTGCAAGAATTTGGTACGACTGCCTCAGGTCCAGGGTGCCTTTCCGGCCTCTTGGTAGCAGCTTGGAGAAACTGCTAAAAAGAACAGGGAGTCTGGGACACCAACTTCAGCTCAGGTCATGATCTCATGCTCTGTCTCTCTGTCTTTGTCTCTCTCAAAAAATAAATGAACATTAAAAAAAAAGAATAAGGGGTCCATGAAACATACTATTGTGCTGCCAAATGTTTAATAACAAATTATCTCGGTGGGGCGGGGGGAAGCCCTGATTTATAATAGCATTTGCCAATTATTGTGGTGTGAATATTCCCCCCATGAAAGATTTCCAGCTACCAACACGATTTACTGACCAACTGAGCAAGGGGCCAGGAGGGGAGCCCCTGTGACACCAGAACTCACCTCATGAGCCCTCAACACCCCAAAAGCTCCCTGTGACCCCCATGGAGGCTGTCCGTAAAGGTTACTTCAACTGTTTCTTTCATAAAAGCAGTAATTGTTGTTTGCTTATTTAACTCATTAATAATCATGCATTTAATAATAAGCAAATAATTGCTAATAGAAATTTAAATATTCATTTGGAAGGAAAGGGAGGAGCAAAATGCACACTCTTTCTTCCACTCAAGCCAGCTCCTTTTTCAGGCCACAGTCTCTCTGACCCTGAGTTTAAGGCACTGCATTCTGTGTAAGTTCAGAAATTGGTCTTTCTGAGGCTTTCCCCCTACTGTGCACATATACTCCACAGCAACCCTGTCACCAGGGTCCCTGCAGATGGCTGCTCAGCTCAGCCCTGTTCAAAGGCACCTGCCCCAGGATGCTGGCTGCACACCCCTTCTGAGGGGCACCCTTTTGGAGGCCCACAAAAGTGCCCCCATTTGCACCAGCTGGTAACATGCCAAAGACCTCCTCAAGTAGAACACTAGACTGGAAAACTGTCCCACAGTTTAGTCATAAAGCCCAGAAAACTAACAGGTTTATAATGTGAGGATAGAATACTGCCCTTTTGGAAAATGGCCTATCCTGCTATGAATCCATATCTAGCCAGGCCTACCTTGGTGAAAGGATTAAGTGAGTGACAGGGTTAAGATCAGAACCTATTAGAGCAGACCTTGAACTGCTGTGGCACACACAGGAGTGACTCAGAGGGTTTGTTCACCTGCACCAGGAGGAAGGACCACCAGGACCCAACTGAGTGGCCTGGGATCTGGGCGGTTATAGGCCCGGTCCTCATACTGTTATATTCAACTGCACAGGAATCGAACAGAATCAGGGTCCAAAAACCCATGCTGGACTAGACCTGCCTGCAGTCACCATGCCTTTCTCTCACTCGGCATCTGTTCCAGCCTCCTCAGGACGCACCTGCCACCTCAGACACCTCTCATCTGGAATTCTGTGTAGGACTCAGGCTGCACCTGGTAGCTGCACATGGGGAGCAATTGCAGTGTGGGCTGCTGTTTTGCTGCAGTTTGGGAGATGCTGGGGTTTTCCTGGAGAGATTCCACTAGCTACAAAGATGTCAAGAGAAAACTGAGCAGCTGAGCCATCAAAATGGTGGTTTCCTGGCCCCGGACCAGAGCCACAGTGGTGTGTTTTGAGCACTCAGCAGTGCCTGCGGGGTCTCCTGAGTCCATTCTGATTGTGCCAGAGGGTGAGGCCTAGAGTCAGCCCAAAGGCTTTGTAAGCACTCTGTGTAAGCTCCCTCTCTGCTTAAAAGAGTGGCACTGACTTCCCTTTTCTACAGCTGAATCCTAACAGATATGTTCCCTATGATGGGTGCCAGCAGCTGTATAACCAGAGATGTATTTTCAAATAAAGTTCCCAGACACCCCCAGGAGATCCTGACTCGGCAGGGCCCAAGCAGGGCTGGGTCTTTATTGTTGGAAACCTCCTCAGGGGAGTCAGGCACACCCTGAGCTGGAAATCACTGCTTTAGATGATACCAGAATGACACATCACTGAGGTGTGGAGACCACACGGAATTTCTGAAGATGTCTGCATCTGATAGGACCCTACATGCCCTCTTCCAAATTCCATGTCCTTGTTGCCACATTAACTCAGTCAAAGCTTGTGTCCCCAAGACTTCATCCAAACAAAACCAGCAGGGAGAATGGGGATATGCTGGCCCAAATGAGTCACCTTATCTGCCAAAGGCTCAGAAACCTCACTCCAGCCCTCTCAGAGGAAGTTTACATGGATTTGTTGATGGAAAATTATCAAGCCTCTCATTCAAACCTGACCCACTGCTGTTACCACATTCAGATGAGGTGCAAGACAGTCTTGGGCAGGGCCAGGAGGAAGAATAGGTCCAAGACAGCCACGGGAGGCCCAGGACAAAGAGTGAAGGGTAAGAGAGTGCCAGGCCAGGCAGCCCCTGTTCTGACAGCACCCATCTGTCACTCTGTCACCCTCCCCTGGCACCCATGGCATCCCCCACCCTTGCCTCTAAGGTATTCCAAGGCCCAGAGCACCCCTCACACACTTTGTTTCCTGCCCCTCACTGTCCCACAGTCACGGCAGGACTCGACAGCCCTTAGCCCCGCCTTCTTCTGTAGCTGACCCTTGTCCCTCTTCAAGGCCACCCAGAGCATGCTGGCACTGACAAGCCTCCTCATCGCCAGCTGATGTTAGCACTTAATGAACGTGTGCTTAAGCAGGGGGTGGGGGCAGATGCTGGGAACACAGGGTCCTGGTCAGTAAAAGGCTATTGTCAGCAGAGCTCACCCTCTCTGCACATACCACCAGGAACCACCAGGAACCACCAGGAGTCCAGCCTGTCACCAAGTTAGTATAGCAGAGCAGCCAGAGGCCCCTTTACACTGTCACCTCCTCTCTCAGGATGGAGAAAGAAGACTCAGATTCCTCAGTACGTCAGCTAGAGCCAGACAAAGCTGAACTCAAACCCCATTTCTGACCTTTCCAGGTGGGTAAGCTTGAGGATCCTGGAAGCTCACTGGGACCTCAGGTCCTGGACTTTAAAACCAAGGATGACCATGAATGTGAGCTAAGATCATCAGTGTGAGTTCCTGTCCAATCAGCCAGGGGCTACCCCCAGACAGCAGGGTCAGACGTGACTTTTGGAGGATGGAGGCCTGGACACCCCATTCCCAGTCACCAGGAATATTCCCAGGAGTTGTTCTTGGTGCCCTTTGTTCCAGGCAGGCCATGGACAGAAGGATCCAGCCTGGCAGGCACTGGAGACTGGACACTGGGCTGAGCATGGGAAGGGACCCCCCAGGGCACACCCACGTGCCACCTACCCACTTTGCCCTCCTCTCAGCCCTGCCCCAGACTGGGTGCCCAGAAGCCAGCACTGCAGGGGCCACACCGCTGGGGACTGGGCCAAGTGCAGTGCCATATGTGCCCCCCAGCAGTGAGGGCCATGCTTCGTCACCTTCCCCAGGGGCCCAGCCAGCCAGGGGCCCACTCCCTTCTAGCTGCGCATCGATTTTCAACTCTACATTGGACAGTATGTCTAACCTCATTGTGACCCCTTCCTTCTGTATCCGCCTAGCATGAGAGGAAATGGGCACTGGGAGGGAAAGGGGGCAGAAATGAAGATGCAGCCCCCTCGATGTGCACTTCTGGACAGGTGAGGAGGTTCAACCACTGCCCTCTGTGCCCAGGGTGCTGCCCTGATGAAGACCAACATGGGGAAGGGCCATGTGACACCACACGGCCACCCACAGTGAAGCTGCAAGTCAGGCTCATCCCACTGTCTTGAGCCTCCAGAAGCAGAAAGGAAAAAAGTCAGAAACGACAACACCTAGTCTTAGAAGACGCCTCCCCAAACTGTCCCCACTCCTCAGGAACATGCATCAAGCCCCTTCCCCACCCCAGAGCTTGACTCCCTCCCACCCTTCAGGTGTGTGCTCCCCCGTCCACTCCCACCGCAGGGCCTGCACCATGCCCTCACCAGGTTGTGCCCCTCCACCTCCCACAACCCAACCATCCCCCAATAGTCCCTGCATGCAGAAGAGGAATCCAGCTCCAAGGGAGGCATTTGCTTAAGTGTGCTCCCAGAAGTAAACCTCTGCCACTGTTTGCCCCAGAGAATTCTCAGAAGGGTCCCCATCAAGGAGGTTTCCCTAGCCATGAAGATAGACACTCTCAGGGTACAATATTCCTGCTGTAGTCCCAAGATTTGGCATTCTAAAATATGAAATTCCAAGAGACTTAGCTGGTTCAAAAGAAGAACAAGAACAATAAGTGATCATGTATAGAAAGATTCAAAACCCTTCTCAGTTTCAACATCTGGAGCCAAAGTCTTAAGGAAAGATAAGTACACAATCCAAGTGACCCAGGGTTTCTACCAGATCCTGGCAGTCAGCATGCGGATTCCCGACCAAGTTTTGCAATCAGAGTTACTCAGAGGTCAGCAGGGGAAAGAGTGTGCCGAGGGCACCTCCCTCCTCTTAGTCAGGGAAGCCAGGACACAGCACATGAGCCCAGGGCCTCTGGCCTCTCCTCCCCATATCCAGGGGAGCCCACTGAGCAAACTGACTTTGCTCTGTGTGACAGATGGCCCGTGCCATGGGAAACTTCACTAATCACAGGGCTGTTTTACCCCAAAGCACCTAACCCATCAACCTCATTATGCCCATTAAGGATCCTCCCCTTCAACTGCCCTAATATTTTAACAAAGGAGTTTGCTCATTTAAGTAATTAATTTGGGGGCAAGGAGAAGAGCAAGCAGCAAGGGTTGGGCCCACAAGAAGGAGAAGGGGCTGCCTTTTAGCTGACTAGAGATTGTCCTCCCGAGGTGAAGTCCTCACTCTGAAAACGCCACCCCACAGGGCCATTCCATGCCTTTCCATCATCAAATCTGAAATCTTCATCATCCCAGACACTGTTCTGGGCTTTTGTTCCCCATGCTCCACACTCAGATACCCAGCAGAGGAGAAGGATGTTTCCATTTTGCAGATGAGGAGACAGAGGGTCAGAATGGTAGAATGACTTGCTCAAGGTCATACACAGCCAGAGGACAGAGCAGGCACGGAGCACAGGGTCCATCCACCTCCACCCTCCCTGGCCACTTCACCCTACAGTGCCCTCACCTGCCATTGTTTCTCTGTCTTCATCATCACACTGCCCCCTCTTGTGCCTCTCAAAACCCAGCCCTCCTCAGAACTTCCCCAAAGCCTTCTCCAACCTGGTGTCCATGCTGGAGTCCTACTTCCTACTGCTGGAATCCAGAGGGACCCTCCTTTCTGTCACAAACAGGGCCAAGGAAACAAAGAAGCCTGTGCAGGAGGTGCCTCCAAACTGCAGACCTGCCCCACAGCTCTATGTGTGTTGGTCTAGCTGCCCCAGAAAGAGTATTCCCTGTGGGCCCCATCTTGTATTCTCTGTGGGCCCTCCACATTAGGCACAAGGCTGTGTAGTCTCAATAACACCCAGTGTCTGCCCACCATGTCTGGGAAGAAAGCCGTCTCCTCAGTGTCCATCCAGGGGTTCTGAGGCAGGCAGGGTAGAAGGAGGCCTGACATCCCCTTCACTCCTCTGGACAGGGGTTCCTCACTGTGTACATCTGCTACCAGTAAGAAGATGGAACAGCCATAGAAATCACCCCTTCCAGGGCCCTGACCCACAGTGAAAACTATACTCAGTTCATGTTGTGGGCACACCCAAGACAACACCTACCCTTTTTTGTGAAGCCTGTGGACGTCCAGCTCTATTGAACTATGTTGGTCGTGACCACCACACTGAACCACACCTGCCGGTGTTGGAATAGTGCAGGTCTTATCTGGTCCCTCATTTTATAGCTGGGCCCACTGAGGCCCAGAGTGACAGGCTTCAAGGTCACAGAACTGGCCAGGGCTAAAATTCTTAAGCTCTGGGCTCGAGTTCAAGTTCAGACCTCTTTTTGGAGAACTCAGACAAAAGATGAGCTAAGCCTTGGTAAATACTCTACGTAAGACACCCACATCCTGCTGTCACCTCTGTTTCAGGGCACCCACGTATACCCCACAGTCTGGGACCAGCCACAGGACCTCAGTTTGCTCCACTCTATGCCCTCGTCCATCCCCAGCTTCAGAAATCCCTAGTCCAGACCTCCAGGCTCCAGGCAGACAGTAATCTTGAAGCCTCATAATCTACCTCACCACCAACTTCCTGAGGAGTTTGTTTTTCTCCACGTCCTCATCCCCAGGGACCTCTAGAATCTGTCACTTGAACTACAGGTGAAGGACAATCTTCTAAAAAGGCACTATGCTAGAAAAGGACACGTGGACAGTTGAAAGGAGCAGTGCCTAGAGTGCTATTTGGCTACACAGCCTCAAGGAGCCACCCAGCTTATCTGTGCCCCAGCTGGCCTCTGAAGTCCCTGCCCTCGGAGGCCTCAAGCCCACAGGCCCAGCCTCAGGGGATGCAGAAGGGGCCCAGGGTCTGAAGTCTGCTGGTTCACTACGATAGAACAGCTTCCTCCAACTGGCTCTGAACACATCTCTCTGGGCAGAGAGGCAGGCTAGAAGGTGGGCTGGGGCAGCCCTCTGGCTCTGGCTCCAGCCTAAAGTCACAGTCTGCCTTCTTCTCTGGGAGATGTGCACAGACCATCCCAGGCTGATCCCTGCCAAGCAAAGCATTCCTGCTCCCTCACTTCCCTGCAGGAAAAAAGTGTCACACCTCTAAAGAAGGGAGCTCAACAGAACCATGCTGATTATCTCGTCTCCTCCCAGAGCCCCATTGCCATCCCAGGGCCCACCTGCACTGCTGAGCACATTCCTGCAGCTTCCTGGTCAATCTGGCAGGGTACGCCTTAGAACCGGTGCCAGCTGGTCGCAGAGGGAAGGAACTGATGGGGCAGGTGAGGACACAGGGCCTCCCCAAGATTCCCAAAGCCAATCCTGCCAGGCCTTCCCCACCCGAGGGAGGTGAGATTACAAATATGTGCCAGTATTCAGAATAGCAGAGTCCACACACAGGCAACTCTGGGCACAGCTCCCAGAACAGGTGGCAGGACCCTACCTGCCACCCAAGAGAACGTTCCAGGACAGATCCCAAGCACAAAGAGAAAGCAGGTTGTAGAAACGCACCTGGAGAATAAGCACACTCAAAATGTACGTGTGTAAGTGTACCATGTGTGTGTCTGCCTAGACATGTGATGAATAGTGAAGATTCTGGTAAGCAGGGTGGAGGTGTCACTTGCGCTCATTACAAGCTCTACAATGATTCTCCAGGAGCATGCTTCCTCAAAAAACTTTAGCAGTCACAGAAGGGAGAGATTCTGGGCTCCCAAGGAATGAGACAAGTTAGTGACCATTCCCTGTGAGCTAAACCCCAGGCAGAGGCTCCGCATCAGCCCATTTGAGAGACTCCATCATCGGGCCCCAGTGAGACTGCTGATCATGGCTGAGGTAGGTGATGGATGGGACATGGCTTCACCACTCTGACCTTGCTGCCCCAGGACAGATCAACTCCTCTCTCTGAGTCTCCTCCTTATCTGTAAGATAAAGCTTTGACAACCTATTTGGGAAAAAAAATCAGAACAGCGGTTGCTTCAGGAGGGTAGGGATGGTGACTGAGAAAGGCCATGGGAATCCTCTGGGACAGTGCTCTTTGTTATGTATCTCATAGGGGTTTGGGTTATACAGGTATATACATTGATCAAAACTCAGCAAACGCACACTTGTGCATTTTGTTGTATATAAACCTCACAGCAAAAAATAGAAAATAAACACACAATTAACTGTAGTTAATATCATGCCATCAAATTGCTCAGGGGACGTATGTTAATGTCTTCAACTTACTATGAAATGTATCCAAAAAATAAGATGGACTGACCCATGGAGGGATGGATATATAAATTACATGTGATAAAAACAAGCATTGTAAAATGTTAACGGTAGAATCTAGGTGGTAGGGAGACAGTAGGTGCACTACTTGAAAAATTTCAAATTATGAAATTTTCCATAATAAAATGTTGGAAGTAACAATGAGAACAATAATAATTCCTATGTAATTAGGCGGTGGTACTTAAAATAACTTAGCTACAATGCTTAAAACAGTTCTGGAACCCAGGAAGTACTTGATAAATAGTAGCAGCTACCATAATCATCACCATGTTCATTTAATAAGCACTACTTTAACCTCCAACACATTTTGTCACTTCCCCATGCCTACAATCACTTTGGTTATCACAATTAACCCATCCTACAGATGGGAGATTACAGAGCTTCACAAGATCACCCAGCCAGTAGGAGGCAGCTTCAGAATGGCAGATTGCAAATTCCTCCATGTCCAGAGCAAAGGCCACAGTGCTTGTCCCAGGGGTGAGTCCTGGACTCATCAACCTGCTACCTTCTGTGTCTGAGGTCACAGTGGGGGAAGAGTTTGGAGTGGCCACCCACAACTTCCAACCAGACAAGGTGGGTGTGGTCCCCAGCACACAGCCTCTGAGAACCCCAGCCCCACAGAGTTTCTTGAAAGAGCTAGGGCTCCAAGTCTGGAACTTGGTCTTCATGCCGACAAAGTCACCTTGGCTGCCACTACATGAGACGCTGGGCAGGAGAGCACTTTATTTTAGTGGCAGTTTATATGCTGGCAGGACATCCAGCACCAATGTCTAGGTGGCTTTCCTCTGAACAGGGAGAAAGAAAACCTCATGTCAAAAACCTAAAATGACCAGGAGAATAATTAACCCATATCTCTCAAAAACTAGCTGGAATTATAAACAACCTGTACACACACTTACTCAAACACTTACTCAAACACACACTTACTCAAACAGCAACTAGAAACAGTCATCTGGTACTAAGTCCAGATAAGGTTTATAAAACCATTTCAAGCTAAGTCTGTTTATTTTTAGAAAGAGAATAATAAATACTTTGCCTGTACTCATAAGCATGTCCCTTGCCTGGGACTGCTTTGGTGCAACTGAACTGAGATTTAACACACTGGCTGCAGTCCTGAAAATTCCCCCATGGCTTACATGTAACCACACATCTCAGCAGGCCAGACCAAGCCCAGCTCTCGGATCACTTAACACTGCTGACCATTAACTCAGTGTGGATGGGGGGTGTCCAGTTAAGGGGGTATCCTTGGAGTCCAGGCACACCTGAGGCAGTGACAAAGGGAAAATGGTTCATCACTGGGCCAGCTTATCTCCAACAACCAGTTGGTAAGCCCTTCTACCCCCACCCACAGTCTTAATCTTTTACTAAAGAATCACACATTAATCAAGCTGGGCCAATAATAGTAATGAACAATGAAGCCAGTTTGTTTGTTAGAGCAGTGTTCCTCAAACTCAAGTGTGCATAGGGGCCTGGGGCTCTGCCTCAGTTGTCAGCATGGGGCCCAAGGCTCCCAGGGGGCAATGCTGCTGGCCGGTGGGCTGCATGGAGGCAAGAGGTTTATCTGTACAGGCTCATGGAGAGACAGGTCAGCAAACAATGCAGGCACTGGTAAAAGCTGGGACAGCCGAGGGTTGTTGAGGTTGGGGGATGGTAAGGTGGTGCCCACCAGGAGCTGCAGCAGATTAACAAACATCACTTTGCTGCATCCAAAAGTCAATGAGTACACTCTTACCAGGTTTGATGAATTTGGTCTGTGATAAAACCTGAGTCTGAGAAACAAACAGAAAACTAGGGGTGCCCAGTAGTCCCCAAGTCACCGAAGTGGCAGGGGAGTTATTGCCGCTCTCAGGCCCCCTCCTTCCCTGAACACTCCTTCTACCATGCCCCCCTCGCTCCTACTGCCCCAGCCACAGGTGTTTCCTGGACACCTGTGCTTATTAAGAGTCCCGGGTGGGCCTGAGAATTCTCCCCCCAATCTTGGCTACTCCTTCTTGGCAACAAGACCTCAGCTCCAATGTCACCTTCTCAGACTATTCAGTCTAAAGTGGCCATCCAGCCACATGCTACCATGTATTTGGGGACTGTTTGTTACTACAATATACCCCAGCCTGTCCTGACAGATACAATGGCACTCAGTGAAACTTGTTGAATGATTGGATGAGAAAAGCCACAAGCTGCCCACAAGGAGAGTGATCACTAGTTGATGGTGAAGGGTGCGTAGTGATAAAGGTCATATGATTTAGATTCACAGTGGGTCTGAGATAGCATTGTAAAGGTAACTTTAGGCTTAAGCAGAGGGGGGCTTACCCCTTGGAAGGGGAAACCAATGCCCTGCAGTGACTGACCACAGAGATCCCTGAGCAAGGCAGTTCCAGAAGGAGGCAGTGCTTTAGGAAGCCAGGTTACTATTCCTGGACACGGGGTTCCTTCAAACCCTCAACATGCACACAACATCCCGAAAGGTGCTTGACACATGGAACGTGTGGAACACTTATCTAAAGATGTCGGGAGGACCCCTCTTGAAATGACTTGATCTTATTTATGGTGCCACTCTCAGAGCACTGGGAGAAAGATGCTAATTAGACTCATTTGTTAATTCCAGCATGTATTTTTTTCAGTTTGCATTCATGTTTACTTTCCTGGGACCAGAGAACATTTCCAAAGCTGAAACATGCCCCTTGATACTCAGATGACCTCCTGCTCAGAACCAGACAGAAGCACACAGCACTGTGGCAAAAGCCTCCCCATGCCTTGAACATTTGTCATATTTGTGTCCAAAGACCCAGTTCTTTTTGTGGGAACCTAACAGCACCAAGTATTGCTGAGGTGAACAAGGGCAGCCCTCCCCCAGGCTGGGCAATCTTGCTCCTATAAACAGCCCATCAAAAGTGTTTGGGGCTGGTGTGTACCACAGACACACATGTAAAGGCCCAGGAGACCCTGCTGGGCACTGAGATGCTGTCAGGGGATACACAATACCTGTAGGTGATCCTCACTTCAGTTCCAGGCTCGTCCCGCTCCCAGATCAAAGCGACGCTCTCTGGGGACTTCCGAACATGCTGATCCAAGCAGTTGACTGCACAAAAACAGGTTTTACGGATGTTACACTTGGTGCTTTTAAAGTTGGACAAGGGGAGGGTTTGGTTTGCTGTGGCTTGGGCTACTCTCCACTGAGGTGGACCCTACCATCCTCAAAAGCAAGTATTCTACCTCCTTGCAGGAAAGGTGATTTGTCAGAGCCTGCAAAATGAAACTACCAGTACACAAATAGGATTTCACATGTGCAGGGCGATCTCTTGTGACTACTCTGAAGCAGGCACTTCATCTCTGCGGGCCCAACCCTGGCCACACATGGGTGTCACCCAGGTCACCCCCAGGGACCCTGACCCAATTAGCTCCATGGTTTTCAAGGCTCCCTGGGTAGTTCTAACATGCAGCTGGGGCTGAGCACTGTAACCTGAGATGCTGGAAAGAATGCTTAATGCAAACAAGCCGCCCGATTCAGTATACAGTTCATGCAGAAAGCTCTGGAGTCTGCTGGAGGTGCGACCCAAGACAAGGATCAATATCCCTTCTCAGATGTCCAGCTAGTACCCTACAAACAAGCCTCTACTCCATGTGATGAAATGATGGAGAAATGTCATGCTTATTTTCCGGAAGGTTCTGCTTCCCGCCCCCTCTGTTACCCAAGCTCAGATCACATGACTGCCCGCAAAAACAGAAAATCAGTTCTGACGATTTACTGTAAACCTGAAGATTAGTAAGATCAGGTTCATTTGCTAACATCCTGTTCAGTACTCTTGATTTCAAGGTGAGCTTCGATCTGCCTGGTTCATGCAGGCGCTCTTTCCTATCAGCCCTCACAGCCAGATTTTCATTACTCACTTCTCCTTCAGCAGAAAAAACAAAAACCACAAACAGCTTTTGGGGCCAGCAGGCCTCTGCCAACCTGGTCTTCAGGGTCACCCCAGTGTTCAGGCATATATATATATGTATTTTTTTTTTCTTTTGAGTGCAGTTACTTATCTTCTCCAATTCCAAATCATCCCATATAAATGGGATATGCATTATCTACCATGTTTAACTCACAAGACTATAATTGGGATCAAATACAAAGACTGAATGTTGAAGTGCTATTATATGAATGCAAGGTACTGTTATCAACTGATAATACCATGCAGTGAACTACAGGGACTTTAATAAATATTTCTTGCTGAAGTAACTGTTCTGACAAAAGTTATTGGAGCCGATGCTCATAAAAGATCATGTGATTCCCATAATTCTTGACAGGGTGAACCCACACGAAAATATTTACGTACTTTAGCTGCATGTGCATCTGAATTACATTTTCTCCTTCTTGGGTTATTTTATCTATCATTTACTCTTATAATAAAAAAATTTCAGGGCTACCTGGGTGGCTCAGTCAGTTAACTCTTGATTTCAGCTTAGGTCATGATCTCAACAGTTCATGGGTTTGAGCCCCACATGGGGCTCTGCACTGACAGTACAGAGCTTGCTTGGGATTCTCTGTCTCCCTCTCTTTCTGCCCCTCCCTTGCACCCGCATGTGTGCATGCTCTATCTCTCTCCCTCTCTCTTTCAAAAATAAATAAACATTAAACAAATTTTCATTTGAACTTTCTGACTCCTAACAGGTATACAAGTTATACCTCAAAAAATTTAATAAACAAAGATAGAGGTCATCTGGAAAAATTATTAATACTATTAGTACTTACTGATGCAGGAAAGTTCTTTAAATTACTAGAAAAACAAAAGAGAAGAATAGCAGATTCTATCTGCATAAAAATAGCAGGTAGAGGGGTGCCTGGGTGGCTCAGTCGGTTAAGTGTCCAACTTCGGTTCAGGTCATGATCTCACAGTTCATCAGTTCGAGTGCCGCGTCAGGCTTTGTGCTGACAGCTCAGAGCCTGGAACCTGCTTCAGATTCTGTGTCTCCCTCTCTCTCTGCCCCTCTCCCTCTCTCCCTCTCTCTCTCTCTCCCTCTCTCAAAAATAAATAAACATTTAAAAAAAAGAGAGGGAAAAAACAGCAGATAGAAAATGCAAAAAGAAGTCAAACTGAGGAGATTGGTAGCAAAATCTGGGTTTGCACAAGAAGCCTGACCTCAGTGTGTGTGTGTGTGGGTGTGTGTGTGGGGGGGTGTCAATTAGTCCAAAATTTAGAAATCAAGAGTTTTCACACAAAACCACAGATTTCTGGCTTCTCTCGAACAATCAGCAGATGAGGCCACATCCTCACCTAGGAACTAAAGCAGTGACTACCCCCTCCCCAGGAGGGACTTACCCTTTCTCACTCATACCCCCCACTTCCCCACCCCCCAACACCAGCCCATCACCCCACCCTCCACCCATGCTTCCGGGCCCTGAAGGATTTAAGTGATGAATCAGGAAGAAGTGACCCTGGGAAGGTCACAACAAACCTGAAAGTGCCCAGCTGAGAATCCACAGACTGGGTTACAGCTGTGCACTGTGTGGGGATGGGTGGTCCAGCAGGAGGAGGGGGCTGCTCCCATGTGCACATGAGTGCTCACTGGCCCCTGGCTGTTCCAGGCATCACAGGGGAGCTAGTTATAAGAGCAAACTCTAAGCCTCACACCAAACATGCCCCACAGAAGACCCCCTGAGATGTGTGCACACCGAACCAAGAAGCCTGCTCTAAAATACCTTCTCCCACTCTGAGTTTGACCCTTTGTGTCACCCTGAAAAGTGGGCAGCTCAGGTGGAGCCTAGAAAACAGTTACCAGGTGCTCTGGGTGGTCTAGTGACCTGTCCAAGGCCACAGTGGAAAAGGCCACAAACCACACATGACGCCTCACCCAGGATTCATCTCCCAGCATTGCTTGTTCCCACAGCAGCCAGGGAACCAGGATATACGTCTCATCCCATGAGTGATGGCCCAGCTTCAAGCCAAGACCCTCACAGCCTCAGACCCCAGCAGGGCATCCTGCACCTGGTTTATACCAAGCAAAAAGGAAGAGCTGCAAAAAGTAGAGGAGAAATATCTGCCACAGGATGGACACTGGGAATCCAGGGTGTGGATGAGTGGCCAGTGAGAGCAGCCATGTATCCCCATCTTCCTGGGGCTTATGGATGGCAGGAATCCAGGCAGGTAAGCACTGAGCCCCAGGTGCAGTATCCCCTACATGCCTTCCCTGCACACAGGGAGTGTTCAACAAGCATCCGCCAAGGCTGCGCATGATCTACCTCTCACTGCTGGCCATGTTGAGTCTGGTGAGCTCCTTCCTGCTTCTGGGCCTTTGTGCTGTTTCTCCTTGCCTGGGGGACACTGTCCCATTGTCCCCACTGCTTCCTTTCACCTGGTGCCCACACTCGCGCAGGTCTTGGCCTACATGTTCCCACTCTCACTAAGCACTTCACATCCTGTGGACCTCATGCCTCCCTCTAACTTTTCCTGAGATGTTTACACTTGCTGCCCCTCTGTAGGCTGGGACCCTATGTCCTGTCAATATTTGTACCTGTGCAGCCTAACCCATAGCACAGAGCAAAGAAGTACCATAGCTCGGAATGATGGACAGACCATTCAAGTCCTCAGGCTGGAGGGTAACACTGGAGTCTAAAGGACACCAGGTTAGCTCCACCCTTAGGGAAAGAACAGACCTCTTGTCTTTGTGGCCTTATCCCTCAGAGTCTCTTTCTAATCTAAACTAGCACTTCTGAATCCTCCAGAACTCCCAGAGGGCTTGTTAGCACAGAGATGGTGAGGCCTCACCCTGAGTCTCTGAACGAGCAGGTCTAGGTGGGCATGAACATCTTCACCTCTAGGAAGATCCCACTTGCTGCTGCTGCTGCTGCTGCTGGTTCAGGACCCTGCCCCAGCAGATAGATGTGAATGCATACATCTACACACAATCTATTCTAAATTTGGGATGGGTGGGCAGGGGGGCCTTTCTTTTCCCTTTGGGGACAGGAGTAATTAAAGATTCAGGGCACCTGGGTGGCTCATTTGGTTAAGTGTCCAACTTCAGCTCAGGTCATGATGTTACAGTTCATGAGATCAAGCCCCACACCGGGCTCTGTGCTAACAGCACGGAGCCTAGAGCCTGCTTCATATTCTATGTCTCCTGCTCTCTTCCCCTCCCCCACTCACATTCTGTGTCTCTCTCTAAAAAATAAATAAACATTAAAAATTTTTGGGGCGCCTGGGTGGCGCAGTCGGTTAAGCGTCCGGCTTCAGCCAGGTCACGATCTCGCTGTCCGTGAGTTCGAGCCCCGCGTCAGGCTCTGGGCTGATGGCTTGGAGCCTGGAGCCTGTTTCTGATTCTGTGTCTCCCTCTCTCTCTGCCCCTCCCCCGTTCATGCTCTGTCTCTCTCTGTCCCAAAAATAAATAAAAAATGTTGAAAAAAAAATTAAAAAAAAAAAAAAAAAAATTTTTTTAAAAATAAGACTCTCTGTAAGACATCTGGCCAGACCTTTGCTGGATGGCAGCCTGGAGTCATGTGAAAAACCCATGCTCTGGTATCTGGACCCTGTCCAACCACTCACTAACCACAGACAGTGCTTTGCTTATCTAATTTAAATCTTGCTTTCCTAATCCATCATGGGGGTAATGGCTCCTGATTCAGAGAGAAGGTAGGAATTAAAGGCCATTTGAGGGTTTCCTGCATGGGGTCAGATGGTTCTGCTGTGTCCCCAAGAGAAGCACCCTCCACAGCTGCCCTGGATGATGCTCAGATGACACAAACACATACACAAAGCACAGCTCAGGGTCTGAGATGATAGTGGTCCTAAAATGCCATGTATGTGTTGGCTTTTAACACATGTTTATGGTTCCTGCTATTGCCTTCATTGCAGGGAGGAAAAGAAAGAAGGGGGATGGGAGTGAAAGAAAGGAAATTCTTTCTTCACATTTAATTTTTTTATCTGAGGCAGGGGAAGGGGCAGAGAAAGAGAGGGAGGGAGGGAGGGAGGGAGGGAGAGAGAGAGAGAGAGAGAGAGAGAGAGAATCTTAAGCCGACTCCATGCTGAGTGTGGAGTCCAACATAGGGCTTGATCCCACACCCCTATGATCATGACCTGAGCAAAAATCAAGAGTCAAACGCCAACTGAGCCACCCAAGCACTCCCCCCTTCTCCACATTTAAAAACAAAGCTTCTACCAAAAGAACTGGGCAGTGGGACAAGAAAATTCCATTTCCAAGAACAAGTGGGCAAGGACTTAGGTCAATTTAAGGCTCAGCTCAAACACCACCTCCTACTAAAAGCCTTTTCCAATATCCTAGCACACAGTGACCTCTCCCTCCCTGTCACTCCATGGCTCACACCATTTAATGCTTACTTACCTGCCCAGTGGTCTCCACTCTGGGACATAATGCTAACTCTGCAAAATCCTCCCCCATCTGGGTCACAAGTCCCTGAGGACAGGGACCATGTGCCTAAGATTCATTTATCATGGGGTTGGGGTGGAAGGGCGCTATCATAATTCTCTCCTTAGCGGGTAGAAAAATCTTGAGCAAGTTACCCCAGTGTGGATTTTCTCACTTATTGATTTGTGGTTCGTCTCCTGGGCAGAATGTATGCCCTATGGTATTGGCGTGGTTTCTGTACTGTTCATCACTGTGCTTAAGTTGCAGCCTTCATTTCCACATCTGTACAATGGGAAGGCCAACCACCTCACACTGGTGTCATGAGGATGAGATGAGAAGAGATGTTCCTAAGTACAAATCTACAACTCAGGCCTGACACTACTCTGCAAACAGATAAGCAAAGCCTGCTGGTGGTTCATGGGTTTTGAGTTGTGTTTTTTTTTTTAATTTTTTTTTAATGTTTATTTATTTTTGAGAGAGAGAGAGAGAGATGGAGCATGAGCAGGGGAGAGGCAGAGAGAGAGAGACACAGAATTGGAAGCAGGCTCCAGGCTCTGAGCTGTCAGCACAGAGCCCAACTCAGGGCTCAAACCCATGAGCCTTCAAGCTATAAGATCATGACCTGAGCCTAAGCCAGCTGCTTAACTGACTGAGCCACCCAGGCGCCCCTTGAGCTGTGTTTTTTAAAAAAGATTACAATAAGATTATCATTTCCATTATAAAGATGGCACACACTTATGTAGGGATTTTCAAGAACTCTTGTCAGATGTTTAAGTACATCCCTCCCCCTCCCCAACTTTAAGTGAACCCACATACGGAAATTCAATTTTTTAATCAAAAGAAATGAGGGAGTTAATATTCACAAAGGGATTCACAATGGGTTTTCTTTAAATAGGAAATCTCCCTGGCATATTTTAAGAGATTACATCAGTCATAAATTATATTTGCCAATTTTCCAGAAGCATCTGCTATTTAAAGTAAGTTGTGCGTCTGACAACTGGGAAGGATTCAGTGTCTTCAGGAGGACATTCCTCCTAAGACCTGGGGTTAGACTTTCATTTAGACTTCCTTGAAAGACTTCAGAAAAGTTACTTTAACCATTGACAGAAAAGTGGACCACAGAAGTGCAGCATCTTCCATTCTCAGTGTGTCTGTCTTCTGAATTAGGGGAGGTGCAATTGTAAAGAGGAGAAAAGTATAGCAAAATGGTTTCCACAGCTGCAACTCATGCTCCAAAAAGCATCCAGAAATCTCTGGATTAAAAATAGTTTTTCTACACCCTTGCTTAAAAGTAAGAAAACTCATATTAAAAAAAAAAAAATCTGATTCATTGGGGCACCTGGGTGGCTCAGTCAGTTAAGCGTCCAACTTCGGCTCAGGTCATAATCCCACGGTTCGTGGGTTCGAGTCCCTCATCAGACTCTGTGCTGACAGCTCAGAGCCTGGAGCCTGCTTCCGACGCTGTGTCTCCCTCTCTCTCTCTCTGTCTTTCCCCTGCTCGCACTCGTCTCTCTCTCTTAAAAGTAAATAAACATTTTAAAAAATGTTCAATAAAAAAGTTTTTAAAAATCTGATGCAGAATTTGGTGTTCAGAAAACAGAATTTAGTTGTGTGTTTTGCAACCAACACACATCATACCCTCCAGTTCTGCATTTGCAATCTCCTGACATCCTGAGTTTATATGCCACAGAGCAAAAACCTTAATCTGTTGAGCCCTGCAAAAGACAGAGCCAAATTTCAAAGACTGGTAAGAATCCTTTTTAGATACTAACCCTTTATCAGCTATGTCATTTGCAAATATCAGAGGGTAAGTGGGTATGGGGATGGGTGAAATAGGTGATGGGGATTAAAGAGTACACTTATCATGATGAGCACTGAGTAATACAAAGAATTGTTGAATCACCATATTGTACACCTGAAACTAATATAACACTGTATGTTAACTATATAGGAATTAAAATAAAAAACTTAATTAAAAAAAGAATCTTTTTTAGAATCAGTTTTAGGTCTTGGCTTTCCACAGAAACTTGAAAAGCAGTTTTATGTAAATGTAATAGAAGCAAATCAGTGAAGGCTGGATACTCTATCTGCCCTGCTCAGGGGTCCTCTGACACCATGACCCCACCTGACACTCTAGCTATCCCAGAGCCCCAGGATGGACTTTGAGAGCCATGTCGGCCACCAGCATGTCTTCCCAAGCCTGCTTCCCGCTTATCCAAGACTGATCCAATGCAAACTCCTATGGTCTTAACAGAAAACGTCATTCCCAGTAACACTGCTGAAGGCCAAGTTCAAGGTCACAGGCTTCCCCATGATTCATTAATAAATAACAAAAGCCAGTGATTGGGTACAAGGTCTCTCACTTCTCACTTGCTGCTAACCACGGCCCCAGGTGTCCCCAGGTTGTTCCCTCCTGGTCAGAAGAAGCCTAGCAGCTTCTGCTTTGGTCTCTGAGGCACTGGTCATCAGCATTCCCCAGGCCCAGCAACATGCTGTGACAAGCCCTGTGTAGGTGCTTTGGGCCACAGTTCCAGCTGAGCCCAGCCTGCAGTCATCCCAGCCTAAGCCCCAGACCTGGGACTGAGAAACAAGGCAGATGCAACAGCCCAGACAGCCTTCAGGAGCAGAAATAAGTCATCCCCAACAGGCCTTGTCCAAAGCCCTGAGCCACAGAATCTGCAAGAGTAATAAAATGGTTGCTACCTTACGCCAGTAAACGTGGGGTGGTGGATATGCAACAATAGTAATTAGAACAGAGTTTGGTTATACACTATCTGTACTTTACAGAGGAGGAGATGCATACGAAGAACAGTAAGGGGAAAGTAAGGACTCAAACCTAGGTGTGATCCTAGACACACCCAGGACCACTAAACTGTACTGCATCACTCATATACCATTTTTGTTCGTTCAGCAGAGTCATCTCCAGGACACTAATCCCAATCCTGCCCATTTCAAAAGTGCCTTCATCTGCCCTGGTTTGGGGTTGATAGGTCAGTGGTTCTCCACCTTGAATGTGCATGGAGGGCTTGTTATGGCAGGGCCCCACTCACTGGGGTTCTTATTCTGACAGTCTAGCATGGAGTCTGAGAACTTGTGTTTCTAAACAGTTCCCAGGTGATGCTGATACTGCTGGTCTGGGGACCACACTTTGAAAACTGCTAGTACAGTTGCTAGTACCCTGAAGGGGTAATGGCAGTTTTGAGAGCAATGCACCTTTGGAACAAGCCATCATTGTGCTATCACACAGACAGATCAGGCCAAAACACCCTCACCCCTTCCACAACTCTCTAGATGGTACTCAGGGCAGCTATAGCCTGGCCTGATCCTCTTCCATAGTGTCACCTCTGTGATTTACAGACACTGGCAAAGGACAGAGATATCCCAGGCAGATGAATGGGTGGGCATACACACTGGAGGAAGGAAGCTGCAAAAAGCTGTCTCTCTCCATAACAGTTTCCTGAAGCTCAGCTGCTGGCTAGGCAGCCATAAAAGAGAAATAAGTGAAGGAAAAAGAGGCAGAAGAATTCCTGCTGACCACACCCAGCCGTGACTGACTGAGGTTCACCAGGCCCTAGGTACCTGCCCCAAAAGGTCCATCCTCACTCTCTTATCAAAGACTAAGAGGCTGCAAGTACGCACAAGCTAACCATGAATGTTTACACCCAATTCAGGCCTTCCACGTCCAAAAGCAGCCTCAAGGAGCTGCACTTTATGCACCTTCCTTCTGTAAGTCACTGTCCTCCCCTTCAAAGGCACATTCCACCAACTCTGCAAACCTAAGGGTTTGGTTTTTTTTCCCACTTAGTTCAAGGACACTTGTTGCTGACTCAATTTTAGAGAAAACACTTAGCTAGTAAGTGACTCATTTTGATTAAACCAGCAAAGTAATGTACAGTACGAAAAAATATATATATGGTCCAAAGTTCCCTTAAGTTTCTTTGCCAAAAAATAATTGCCAGGAACTACCTATAATTTTAAGACCACTTCAGAATGTAATAAGTTAAAATCATTACTACCTATTGATCACCAATAAATGCTGGACTGGTCCATACTTTCTGGCACTCTGTCCTGACAACCAGAGTAGCAGGTGGGCATTATCACCCCCAGTTTGCACAGGAGAAGACTGAGGCTCTGAATAGAAAAACTTGGTGGAGCTGTGCCAGACAGCAGATCCAACCTCCAAGTTCAGACCCTGGCATGGCCCTGCGGTGAAGACCTGAAGGCCCTTTTCTTAAACACCTCCCAGAGCCCATCTAACTCCATATTCCCAGACAGGAGGCAGCCCCTCTGACCACCGCACCTGCCTGCAAGTCCCATCCTGCCCCAGCAGACCAACACCAGGCCTACCCTGCCTGGCCACTACTGCCTCCAGTTCCTGGACCTTCTCCCCTTGTGGTATGGGAACACAGTGTTCCCAATCCCAAATCTTAATGAAACTATAACGGGTTCAATCTCAGCAGATACGAAACTGGTTAATGGGGTCTCAATCACCACCAGGTCTGAAGCAAGTCGTGGGTCTTCCGGGTGCAGCTGAAACTGTCAGTTAGGAGACACCCATTCCATCCTTCCCACCCACAGTCCCAGAAGCAAGGAAATAACCGATTCCTACTGTTGGCTCAGGATTTGTTCCTACCCGAATGCCTTCCACTCCTATGTTTGTTTACATGGGTAGTTTCTCCTCAGGCAAGTCGCTGGGCCCCGCAACTGGCGGTGACAAGTCAGACACTTATCGTTTTTTGCCTCCCCCAGGGATAGGAGCGGGCAAGTCCTGACGGACACCTCTGCGCCCCATACCCTACACCCCAGCCTGGCATATAGTTCGCCCGCAACTCCGCAGGCGCGCGCTCCGCAGTGCGGTGGGACCAAGTAGTTCACTCTGGAGGCAGTGGAGACAGGAGCCACGCTGGGACAAGGCCAGCTTTTGGGCGACTCAAGCTCATGCCCGGAGGTCTCCACAGGTGCGTGCGGAAGCCGGGAAGGTGGAGTCGGGGCGTGGGGTTGCAGTGGCAGTTGGAGCCTGCCGGGCTGGGTAGGATGGGGGCGGGGATGGCGAGGCGCCACAGTTGAGAGCTCGACTAGCAGAAGACTGGAAAAAGGGCCTCCCGAGGGGCCTGACCCGCCGGGCCGGGGACGGCTGGGCCCGCCAGTTTCTGTCACGTCCCCTCGAGACGCGTGAGCTAAAGGCGCCCTGGGTCCCCGGCAACCCACTCACCAGACACGTTTAACTGGCCTCCCAGGAACCAGCCGATCTTGCCGCTGCTGAAGTCACAATCCCAGACGGTGTGATAGGGGGTGTCCCACACGAGCATGTCCCGCGCCAGCTGCCCCCAGAAAGCGGCGGGCTCTCGGGCCGCCTGTGCGATCTGCGCCTGGTATGAGCCGGGCTGCGCTGCGGCTGCGGCGGGGGCGCTCACCCCGCGTAGCGGCCTCACGGGCTGACCGGAGCGCCAGCTCAGGCTGCCCAGGAGTCTCCCCAAGCTGCGACCCAGCCCGCGCGCAGCCATCTTGCCCGACGCCCGGAGGCACTCTTGAGCCAGGATCTGATGCGGAGAGCCGGGGGCGCCCTTTGGTGTCTCCGCGAGCCCCGCCCCGTCTCCGCCCTCCGGCCACCACCCACTTCTCGGGGTCCGGGTCCTGTAGGGACCTGCCTCTCTCCCGGACCTGCCCGGGTCCCACCCTTTCTTCTCCGGCCTTTGAGAAGGGGTCCGCGGAGGAAGAAGCGCTGGGGCATGCATACGAAAGGGAGGGCCGCGGCTCTCGCGGGACTGCGATGCCACAGCCCCCCTCCCGTCTCTTCGCTCCCGTCCAGACTCTGGGCATCAGGCCAGGATGTTTTGGTTTCAGTTTGTGGGTCTTCAGGATCTGAGAGCTGCGGCACGAAAAAACAAAACAGAACAAAACAGCGACCTGTTTGCGTTGGGGGACGCAGGCTCCCAGGCAGTGGCTCCCGGAACCGTCTGCAATAGGAAGGAGCCAGCGCAGAATGTGACTGGTGGAGAGAAGCGCGCAGGTGGGTCCGAGGACCACCAAAGTTGGGTCGTTTCAGCATCTCATAGGTTGAAGTCAAAGTATTAATCCCTTTGTGTACCCTTGAGAGTGAGCCAGTCACCCTGCCAGGCTGGCGCATGCCCCACCCCCCAACACACACACAAGTGGCTCCCGTGGGTCAAATGGGCTGGTTAGTGATCCTTGGGCCAGGACCTTGGTCCGGAGTCTGATGTTCTTATCAGCCAGCTGCCGGCCTCAGCCCTCGCGGAGGTCACCTGCTAAGGGGAGGTGAGCGAGAGTGTAACAGGGAAGCAAATGGCCTACTAACCTTGGCTGATTTGGAAACATGAAGGTTTCTCCCATTGCTCCAGCGTCTGTGGCCTGGGTTCAAACGTTGGCTTTTCGAGCTCTGTGACCCTGAGCAAGTTTCTTAACCTCTCTGTGCCTCATTTTCCTTTTCTTCAAAACAAGAGTAACATCTCTTTCCCCAGGGCCTCAGTCAAGACTAAATGCAGTAGTATCTGAAAAGTCTAGCCTGGAATGGGCACACAGGAAGCCCAGTGGTGGAGGCTGTGTTCTTGTTGTCAAGCTAAGAAGGAAACTCATAGAATCTTGTCTCAACCAGATACTTAAATATTTCAACACCCAAGGAGTAAACACATACTAAAGAAGACAAACAGAGGGGAAAGGGAATTTGGAAAACTGGTTGGTTGAGTTCTTTGGGTTTGGGAAAAATTACTTCCTGTTAGCTGTAAGATCTGGAAAGGGAAATACGATGCAGAAGAGGGTCTTTTGGAGGAGCTTCCACTGGAAGTCAACCCCAGGCCGTGTGTGTGTGTGTGTGTGTGTGTGTGTGTGTGTGTGTGTAATGCCTGTCTTCTGCCAGAGAATGAAGGATTTTAAGGCTGGTAAGCCAGTGACAACAGCTAGCACTAGACATGTGCCTTGCTCTATGCCAGACGCATCTTTTACTTAGCTTAAAAATTATCTAGGGCAATCAATTTCTGTTAATTACCAACCCCCTGGTGGAACAAATGAGGAAACTGAGCCCAAAGAAATAAACAGTGGAGGAGCAGCAGTAACATCCAGCACCCCCGCTCCTTCCTCATTATCTGCTTCACCATTTGGCCTGGATCTTCATTTTAATAGAACATATAGAATTGTGAATGAAGATTATAACTGTGGCAGGGGATCCCAAAGATGGCTAACAACATTTCATCCCCTGTAAGTGATGGTGTACACTCCAGCAAGATGAGGAGCCTGTCCCCCACCTCTTGAATGCAGGCTGGTGGACTGCTTTGATGCTGGAACACAGGGAGCACCCCTCTCTGATGGACCTAGGTCTAGGCCCTGTGAGACCCCAGCCACAGCCCTTTCTTGGAACCCAGCTGTGATGCTGTAAGGGAGCCCATATAGCCTTCCAGAGGAAGAGACCCCACAATGAGAACAATGAGGAAAGTACATAGAATTGACTCAACTTTAAAATAGGAGCACCTGGGTGGCTCAGTCGGTTAAGCAGCCGACTTCGGCTCAGGTCATGATCTCGCAGTCCGTGAGTTCGAGCCCCGCGTCGGGCTCTGTGCTGACAGCTCAGAGCCTAGAGCCTGTTTCAGATTCTGTGTCTCCCTCTCTCTGACCCTCCCCCATTCATGCTCTGTCTCTCTCTGTCTCAAAAATAAATAAACGTTAAAAAAGATTTTAATAAAAGAAAGAAGTACATAGTTCTTGTTTCCTTCAGGTTGCATAAAGAAAAGTGATTATGTGTACATAAAATATTTCAGAATTCGGGTGGTACAGAATTGCACTTCCTGCAGCCCATTACCCAAGAGGTGACTTGGAGGAGCTTCCTCCTGAGTGTCACAGCCCTTGGGGCCCCTGAGGCCAAGGCCATCCCTGCTGCCTCCAGGAAGCCTATCTCCCAGAACAAGGTGGAACCACTCTATCCATCTGCCCCTGTCATATCCACAAGACTGCTTCTGTGGAGCCTCAGTGGTGCTGAGAGAGAGCAGCAGGACATCCAGGAAGTGCTAGTCACATCTTCTTCCCAAGAGGCCCCTGGGCCAAGCCCTTACAGCTGAAAGATGTACGTTGGCAGGTGCAGAAGTAGGGAGGCCTGAGAGATTTTCCATAGGAAGCTGGGGCTTACTTTGTATCTACCCTGTGGGGTTAACCCAACATGCACAGCAACCACAGAGCAAGAGGGTTCACCACCAAAGAACAAAACAGAGAGGAAGTGAAAACCAGGACCACCTCCAGGTGGTACTGGGTTGACAGCCAGTGTCCTCCTGGATGTGGGGGACCCTCCATCTGAAGGCAGTGCTGCATATACAGCAGCCAGACATTGTGGCGGGTGTGTTCTCTGTCAATTCTAGTAATATGCTAACTCAATTTCATCAACACCAAGCCCTGGAAGTTATCTAGCCCTACATGAGTATGAAAGGCTAGGGTGTCATTTATCCACAAACCCACAGAAAGGATTTATGCTCTTGGGTTCACCTCCATAAGACCCCCTCCCCCTCACACACAAAAGCCCACATAGTCAAAAGCATCGTCAGTAAAGACAATGGCATCTCTGTGTCTAGTAGTCATTGATAGCTGGAAGAACCAATCTTCTAACTGCTAGGGTCCACAGGGCCAAGGGAAGAGAGCAAGGCTCCCTGCACCCATGTATACTCTCCTCAGTCTCAGAGCTGCCTCTCCTGCAGACACCCTTGCTGTGGCAATAGCACTGCCTGCTCTCACCCAATGGCAGGCTGACATTATTAGTGGTGATCATACAGACACAATGAGGGTCCCTCCAAGCACCAAGTGGTAAGAACTTTGAGCCATTGGCAACCATCACCCATGGGTCAAACCCTTGCTTCCTCATTGAGCAGCCCTTGGGGAAGCTGAGTAGACAGACAGCGTTGGACAGGGTGCCAAGAGACTGGATTAGGCCTTCAGTTCTTCCCCCAGCCCACCATGTGGCAAGCCCCTTGATGTCTCTAGGCCTCAGGTTTCTTATCTACAAAATGAGCAAATGTAGCAAGTTCTAAATCCTTTAGCTCTAAAATTCCAAGCAGTGTATTCTTCCTCATAAGAAGATGCCAGATTTAATATCCAAAGGGTTTTTTTGTTCTGTTTCAATAAAATCATAGCTTCTGTTGGTATGGGAAACTTAATGATAGATTTAAAGACTGTTGCACTTCAGGTTTATGGATCTCATGCCCTATCCCCTCCCCATTCCTTATCTTTCTTTGGCTTCCAACTCAGTAGACTGCCCCCAGCCCAGCTCGATGGGCACTGTCCCCATCAGATCAGGACAGCCACTGTGTCTCACACTCCTTTAGGGCTGAGTGATGCAGTCAGGAGCACTGTTTGTGGGTTCCTTTAAAGTTGGCACAACTAGAATTGGCTTTATTCTGGACAGAAGTGCAATCAGAGTTTACGTCTAATGGGTTTCTGATCTAGCAGCTTCTAAGAATGGCAGCCAGTTCTGCTTCTAAGAATGGCAGCCAGTTCAACTTGCATAAAACAAAAAATTGAGGGGGTGGACAGCTAGAGAAAGTGCTCTCAGCTCACTCTTAGAGTTTTCTTTGAATTCAAATGGTGACTAGTGGAGAGATAACAGGAGGAGGCGGAGGAGGTTTATTTATACTCCAGAGGGCAAAGCAGATGAGACAGCCAAGAGCAACACTGCTCAGAGAAGCCAACTCTTAAACCAGGACAGTCATCCTGAACAGTGTGTGGATTTCCCCGTGTGCCAGGAAGGCCCAGTGGCCATTTGTCCGCATGGTTCATCCTATGGGTCCGTCGTCTGGCAGAAGTCTGTAGAGTCCACTCACTCCTGGTGAGATCCTAATGCCCACCCTGTCCCATTCATGGTTTCAGTCCAACAGATATCTTTGCTCAGAAGCTTGTCTGGCAGTGATCACCCTGGATGCTTGGCTTCTCTGATGCAAGAGTCTATAAGAGAGGAAGGCAAACCAGGAAGAACTCTTTGGGCAGGTCTGAGGAGTTGGGCCCCTTTTCCTGCCCCAAGAGGGCAATGGCAGCTGAAACCACTCTTGCCATCTCTGTTGTGGCCTTGGTAATGTCTCCAGGGGCTCTCCAGCCTCTTAGCTCAATCAACCCAAGTGTAAGGGTTTACATACACGCACAGCTTTGAGACAAAGACTGTGGCAGGAAAGGGGTCAGCCAGCAAACATGTGCTGACTGCCTGGAATGGACACTGCTTTCTCTGGGGCCAATCCCTGTGGGTCCCAAAGAGAGATTAAACAGTGTCCCAACCCTGAAAGCACCCACTGAGTGTCCAGAGGATGTGTATTGATTGCTATATTGATTGATTGGATGGAAAAATCAGTGATAGAAAATACAAAACTAGTATCAATCAAATTTCTGACAGCAAGGACTTTGAGAAAGTTCAAGCTGGCGAACACTGCCACCTGGTGATAGATTCTATGTTTAACTTTTTTTCATCGTAAGTGTACTCTTTAATCCCTATCACCTATTTCACACAACCTTCAACCTCCCTCCCCCCTGGTAACCATCAGTTTGTTCTCTATAGTTAAGAGTCTGTTTCTTGGTTTGCTTCTCTCTCTCTTTTCCCTTTGCTCATTTGTTTTGTTTCTTAAATTCCGCATATGAGTGAAACCATATGGTATTTGTCTTTCTGACTGACTGATGTTATTCACTTAGTATAATACTCTCTAGATCCATCTATGTTGTTGCAAATGGCAAGATTTCATTCTTTTTTATGGGGAGTCTACATGTAACTTTAAAGTTACTTCCTATCCTGACTGGGAAACCTAATGATTATAATTTACAGGACAGGTCAACCAGAAGAACACAACACATTCCTTGAAATCATGTCATCATCAAAGAAAGTCCAGAAATATTTCCTGAATAATGACACCCCTTGAAATAGTCTTTGTCTCTTTAGTGAGTTCATGAACAAAGACTGACTATGTACAAAGCAGTGTGGCAGTCCTGAGCTCAAGGGACAGACACTCTGGTTAAGGAGATGAGACATCTGTTATATATGACCGGGGGAAGGGGGGGGCGGTGGCGGTGGGGGATATCAAGGTGGTAGACAGGGTATATGAAATAACTGAAATAATCTATTTGAAATTCTGATAAAATGGGAAAAGATAGACTTCATGTCTTAGTCCATTTTAGCTGCGATTGTAAGGGTTAAATTGTAGTGTAGGGCTAATGCTTAGCTTGAAAAATAACAGCTTTGTGTTGACACTGAAGGTTAAGAGATAACAGCCTTGCTTTGCTCTGGTAAACTAGGACTCATACTCTTGTAAATTAGGCTTCACCAATTAAGGAAACAAAAGTTCAAAGAAAAGAGCATCAGAGGCAGGGTCAAGGAGACCCACTGGTTGCAACTTAGAGGCAGAAAGTCTAAAGTAAACACCTCATTAGGCAACTGTTTCTAACTCATCTGGAAACTGTTTCTTTGTTCTGTTCCCAGGTGATGATAAAACGATGTGATCGGTTATAAAAACTCTGTACCCCGGCTGTTTGGGGCCGCACTCTTATCAAGAGTGTTGGTCCCGATCGGTCGGCCTTGCCTCTCATTGTAATAAACTTTGTTGTGACTGTCACTGGTGCCCGTAGCATTCTGTTTCAGGAGTCGTGTGGATGCAACACTATACAAGTACCACCAACTGGTTGACTTCAACACAAAAGTTAATTTCTCATTGTTCTGGAGACTGGAAAATCCAAGACAAGGTGCCGGCAGATTCAGTGTCTGGTGGGGAGAACCCTCTTCCTGGTTCATGGACAGCCATCATTTCACTGTGTCTTCACATGGTGGAAGGGGTGAGTGAGCTCTCTGGGGTCTCTTTCACAAGAGCACTAAACCTGATCGGGGGGCTTCACCTTCATGACCTCAGCATCTCCTAAAGGCCCTGCTTCCTAATGCCATCACCCTGGGGGTAGGATCTCAACACATGAGTTTTGGGGGTACACAAACATTTGGTCCATAACAACTGGTTGAAGAGAAATCCTGAGGGAGGAGCCCTTGGAAGATAGGAGACAAATGGTGGAATTTTGGGAAGAAACTACAGCCCAAAACACACATAGAGTATGTTCTTAGAAATTAGAAACAATTCTAGAAAACTAAAAATAAGCAATGTAGTTACAAACCATTGGTGAAGGAAATGGAACAAAATTTGGTCAATCAAAAAATAAAAAGCAGAAATGGGTAAGATGGGAAAGGAACAAGCAAGAATGATAAATTAGAAAATATAAAACAAGATCAAGGGGTATATGTCCAAACATCATATCAGTAATAGCTATGAATTAATTAATCAAATTTCCCCCCACTAAATAGACATTGTATCACAGAGTCAAAAGGATAAAGAGTTTGGAAAAGAGGATGCAAGACATGGAGTGTGGAACACACACACACAAACACACACATCCACACACACACCCTTGGAGTTTTAGAGGAGAGAGTGAGAAGAGGCAATACTCAGTGACTTAAAAGCTTCAAATTTTATAGAATTAATGAAAGACAATACTCAACTTCTTTTTTTTTTTTTCAACGTTTATTTATTTTTGGGACAGAGAGAGACAGAGCATGAACGGGGGAGGGGCAGAGAGAGAGGGAGACACAGAATCGGAAACAGGCTCCAGGCTCTGAGCCATCAGCCCAGAGCCCGACGCGGGGCTCGAACTCACGGACCGCGAGATCGTGACCTGGCTGAAGTCGGACGCTTAACCGACTGCGCCACCCAGGCGCCCCAATACTCAACTTCTAAAGTGCACAAATTCTGAACCAGTTAAACAAAATGAAATCAACACCTATACACATCATTGTAAAACTGTCAGAAATCAAAGACAAGACAAATAGCAGGTCATAAAAACAGAAAGAAAAGGGGGGATGCCTGGGTGGCTCAGTTGGTTAAATGTCCGACTTCGGCTCAGGTCATGATCTTACAGTTTGTTAGTTCAAGCCCCGTGTTGGGCTCTGTGCTAACAGCTCAGAGCCTGGAACCTGCTTCAGATTCTGTGTCTCCCTCTCTCTGTGCCCCTCCCCCACTTTCACTCGCTCTTTCTCAAAAATAAATAAAACGTTTAAAAAACTTTTTTTAAACATAAAAGAAAGGTGGATCACCTGCACAGGAATAATAATTAGGTTGACAGCTGGCAAAAGAGGAATATCTTTAAAGTATTACAGGATCCATGCTGACAATGTGAAACCAATTTGGGATTATTCTCTGTCTCCCTCTCTCTCTGCCCTTCCCCCACTCATGCTGTTTCTGCCTCTCTCAAAATAAATAATTTTTTTAAAAAAATAAAGTATTACAGGAAAATAATTGTCAACTATAGTGTAGTTAGTGAAATCATTTTTCAACAAGTACAAAGTACAAAACAAAAACTAATAGAGTTCTCCACTCTATTCCTTTACTAATGAATTACTTCAGAAGGAAGAGAATTTAGCCCCAAATAAAGATCTGAAATTCAAAAGGATAAGTAAGGAAATCATTGCCCTTGTGGGTAAATCAAAACAAACATTATCTATATGAAATTGTAACAATGTCTACATGGTGGAGTTAATGAATGAGATGGAAACAAAATCCTGAACAACAGGAGTGTTGAAGTTGATGGGAGTAGCATTCTATAATTCTTCCCACAGTTAGGAGAGTTTTAAACTTAAATAAATATGCCTGTTACAATTTCTAGATTAACCATAGATAGAAACAGAATCTATAACTTCTAGTCTAGTAGCAAGGAAAATGGAGTAAGAAAGTCTGAGCAATCTGAGAAATGGAAAGAAAGAAGCAAATTTAAAAGAAAAAAAAAGAAAAGGTGGAAAATGTTTTTAAATACACATAAAAACAAATTAGTGAAAATAAATTCAAAAAGGTCAACAATTATATTCTATGCATATGGAATAAATTCTCTTATTAAAAACAAAGATTGTTGGAATGGATTAAAAAATCCCAACTAGATACTTTTTCAAGAAATTT
Organism: Prionailurus viverrinus; assembly: GCF_022837055.1. Lineage (NCBI taxonomy): Eukaryota > Metazoa > Chordata > Mammalia > Carnivora > Felidae > Prionailurus > Prionailurus viverrinus. The sequence goes on from NC_062563.1 coordinate 49,930,428, forward strand.
ACCTCAATCTAAAATGTAAATATGTGGGAAAAAATAAAATGTAAATATATGGAAATATTGATAATGAAGCATGGAAAATATTTACCAAATGAATATGAATTAAATATCAGACAAAATGGACAGTAATTCAAAATAAGAGGGAAATTACATATGATAAATGGTCATCAGTAATTCTTAACTTGTGTACACTTAAAAACACAACTCCAAAAGCATTAAGTAAAAATTGACAGAAATACAAGGAGAAACCAACAAATTAACCCTCATAACTTTCAGGTCATGTATACACAATCCCAAAACCATCTTATAAAAATTGGGACAGTGACTGGATTTAGATTTACAAAAATGGCTGTTTGATTGGATTCAAGCTTTGTTTACAAAATTGAATTCAGTAAAGCCAGTTTGTGTGTGCAGGTGGAATTTCAGATCATAAGAGTTCTTTCAGTTTCCACTACACTCTGTCATGGTTAGGATGTTGTTCTACCACACCCGCCTGAGACCCTTGAGGGCTTGTGACAGGTGGTTTGGCTTGAGAAGACATCCAGGGAGAAAGAGGAGGGGTGATAGAGGAGTGCAAGACAGAACAAGAAAGAGGGAATGCCACAGCAAGAGTCCATTCTCCTGTCTGTCACTCCTGTGGACCATGAGAGATGGATCCACCAAGGCTTTCAAGGTGCTTTGTAGAACGCAGGGTAGAGTTGTCCATCACAGAGGTGGAAAGGAGAGCATTCATCCACAAGGATTCCACCACCTGCTGGTCATGAGTTATGACTTTTTGCACTTCCAGGTCTCACAGGTGGAAGTACCAGGTGGACTCCCAGAAGGATCCATGCCTCAGTGTTCCAGAATCTCAGGCAGAAAGCAGGAGACATTCAATGCAGCGCCCAGACTTGCAAAGCCAGTGCATACAGCCAAAGTTAAGAGATGTTCGAGAAGATGTAATGTGGGGCACAAGAGTATCTCAATCAGAAATTTCTTGAAGGACTCTTCACTGTATTGTTTGGTAAAAGAAATGGATTTCTGTCCCCCCCCCCCCCCCACACACACACACATGAACACATACTTCTTTGTAATATTGGGCTTACACTGGTTATTTTTATGGAATTCCAGCCCGGCCATGGGCTCCCTACACATGACATTTAAAGATATCCCAGAATATCCCCTACCTCCCATCCTTGGCTGCATCCCCATTCCCTTTGCTCAGGATTTAATGCAATTTCAGTCATTGTACAAAACTGACAGTGTGTTGAAGAGAGAAAGAGAAAAGAGATAGTGCAGGTGGCCTTGGGTGGAAGGGAGTGAAAGAGAAATCCTAAGGCTGTGAAGCTGAACAAGCAAGGTGGCTAATGAGTTATAAAGATGAAGGTAGAAAAACATAGAATGTCCTTCACATAAAAATGTTCAAGCTGTGAATTTAGATGGATATTAGTTCAAGCTGTGAATTTAGATGGATATTAAGCTACAAGCAAGGCAAAAGCATATCAGTGTGCTTGCCAACAGGTGGCACCAGTGGGTAAACTTGTGATGCTTATGTGAGTTTTGGGTTTGGGGGTTTTTCCCTGCCTTCCTTCTTTCTCTCCTTCCTTCTTTCCTTCCTTCCTTCCTTCCTTCCTTCTTTCCTTCCTTCCTTCCCTATCTCATTTCCTTCCTTCCCTTTTTCACTCCCTCCTTTCTTTCCTTCCTTTTTTCACTCCCTCCTTTGCTCCTTCTTTCCCGCTTTCTTTCTTTTTCTTTCTTTCTTTCTTTCTTTCTTTCTTTCTTTCTTCTCTTTCTCTCTCTCTCTCTCTCTCTCTTTCTCTCTTTTTCTCTTTATTTCTTTTATAGAAGAAAGAGAGAAAATAACCAGCCTTGGGGTGAACTTTTAAGGAAAGGAGGTATCCAAAAAAGTGAGAATAGCACCATGGGTATCTATAGTTCCTTCCTGACAGATAAGTGCTGTAGAAGTACTTGAGAGGATGAACAAAGCCCTTTAATATGGAGAGGTGTTTCCAAAAGAACAGATTCCTGCATCTGTATGTTGGACCTAGATGTCACAAATAAGATTTTACTCTCATCAGCCAGGTACCAGATGTGGGAAAGAATACAACCACCTGGGAAATTTTTGCATTTCTAGGAGGCCTGCAAGTGGGGAGTCTGGAAAGGGGAGCATAAGTGATGACAAAGGGAAATTGGCATGTTTATTTAGGCAGAACAAAACTTCATGAGAAGTTTCCCAGAGGAGCAAAATTCAACAGCAGTAGAGGGTGTAGCTAAAGGTGATCATGAACCAAAACAGAGTTTGAAGCAGCTTGCTTGCTATCTGATAAAATCCTATAAATAGGGGCCTAGATGAACTGAAGTTAAAATTGTGAGAGTATTTCACAACAGTTCTTGGAGAGGCAGATCTTAGAACTGCTAGGGAAATCACTACACCCATTACAAACCCATGGTCCCATTCCCAGAATTCTTAAAAACTTTCCAGCCCTCACTCAGCATCCAAAGTGAGGCCAAAGAATCTCAAAAGCAATATCTGAACCAATGGCCCAGAGTTCATGAGCTGCCATTATATGCCCAGCATGAGCTCAGCAATATGGAAAGGGAGAGCAGAAAGTCTAGGTCTCTCAACCTTCAAAGCAATTATGATTTGAATTTCTAGGACACCACCTCCAAGAGTTGCGAAATGTCTAAGTAGATGGAAAGTGATTTACTCTCCTCAACAGAAAAGATTCTTCCTTAGATCATGTATTGCCTTGTCCATCTCTTTAACCTCCTCAAAGGATTTGAAAAACAACTACCATGCCCATCTATCTCCAAAATATGTGCCTTCCAATATAAGTTTCCCTTAGTTTGAAAAAATTGTTGGGGTGCTTGGCTGGCTCAGTCAGTAGGGTGTGCGGCTCTTGATCTCAGGGTTGTGAGTTCAAGCGCCATGTTGAGTGTAGAGATTACTTAAAAGTACAGTCTTAAAAAAAGTTATCAAATAGTAATATGTTAAGAGCTCAAATAATGCAAGTGGATGTATAGCAGGTAACAGGAGCCCCTGCTCTCCTATCTCCCACCTGCAGCCTTTCTACTCAGCCACCTTTCTAATCCTGTCAGCTGTTCACATCAGGGATAGTCCCACCAAACCTGAAATCTACTCATGAAGATACATACATTAAACACACCCAAACTGAAGGGGCATCTTATAATTGATCCATGTGCTTAAAAAATATCAATGTCATGAAAGACAACAAAAGGCTGAGGAATGTTCCAGATTGGAGGGACATGACAACTAAATGTAATACATGATTCTCGACTGGATTCTGTATGGAAAAAGGAAATTGTGGTAACATTATGGACATTATGGAACCAATGGACATTATGGAACCAATTCGCAAAATTGAAATGTGACTGTGGGGTTAGATAAGAGGCTTGCATCCACATTTAGAAATCTGTATTTTTTTTTCAGATTTAGAATATTGTAATCATACAGAGTTGTATTAAATAAAATGTCATGTTCAGATTAGAATACTGTATTTAATTCAGTAATTAGGTATGTATCTAATTGATACTGTATTGTATCAGATAAAAATGTAAGATTCAGATTGAGAAATACTGTATTCTGTTCAATTTTAGAATATTGTGTTCATATTCAAAATATTGATTCAGATTTTCTGAAGTTTATAACTACTCAGGTTATATAAAAGAATGTCCTGGGGCACCTGGGTGGCTCAGCTGGTTAAGCATCTGACTTCGGCTCAGGTCATAATCTTGCGGTTTGTGAGTTTGAGCCCAACGTTGGGCTTTGTGCTGACAGCTAGGAGTCTGGAGCCTGCTTCAGATTCTGTGTCTTCTTCTCTCTCTGCCCCTCCCCCACTTTTGCTATGTCTGTCTCTATCAAAAATAAGTAAAAAACATTTTAAAAAAAGTCCTTATTCTTAGGAAATACACACAGTGTTAAGAGATAAAGAGGCACAGCCACAACGGAAAAGAGAATGGAAGTTGTTTTAAAAATTAAAAATAAAACTACCATATGATCCAGCAATCCCACTTCTGGGGATAGATCCAAAGGAGATGAAATCAGTAACTTGAAGAGGTAACTTCACCCTCATGTTCATAGCAGTATTATTTATAATAGCTGACACATGGAAACAACTTAAGTGTCAACTGACAGATGAACAGATAAAGAAAGTGATATATGGGGTACCTGGTGGCTCAGTCGGTTAAGCACCAACTTCAGCTCAGGTCATGATCTAGCGGTTAATGAGTTCAAGCCCTGCGTCGGGCTCTATGCTGACAGTACAGCCTGCTTCAGATTCTGTGTCTCTCTCTCTGCCCCTCCCCTGCTCATGCTCTGTTTCTCTCTCTCAAAAATAAAATAAAAACATTTTTAAAAAATTTTAAAGAAAGTGATATACATATAATATATAATATTATAATATATAATAACAATAATGGATTATTATTCAGCTACGAAAAAGAAGGAAATCCTTCCTTCTGCAACAACATGGATGGACCTGGCGGGGGTGGTTATGCTAAGTGAAATAAGTCAGACAGATTTTTGGGGGCTATGACTTGATTGTTGGTTCACCTATGAACTGGACCCTGGCAATCTGGCTCCTCACCCCCTCCCCTGTTCTTAGAATATGTATTCTACTTGCTTTTCCCCACTCTAGAGGTTTCCCCAAGGACACAACCTTGAGAAAGTGAATGAGGTCTTGAGACCATCTGGGCAGTATATATGACTAAACCCAGTAAAGGCCTCTGTAAAAACTTTTAAGATCTGGCAGGTGGGTGCAGAAATCTATTTGTCTTGCTGCCACCCAAGACAAGCCTCATACGTGAGTTTTCTTTGTGTATTAGAATGCCCACCTACCAACCTTGAGTGTCTGCCTCTTTATTTCTCTCTGCCTTCTGTGTACAGTTGCAGGTTTCAGATTTTACCTAGGATGCTCCCAAGGGGCTTACAAACCAACACAGAGAAAGACAAATACTATATCATCTCACTTATATGTGGAATCTGAAAAAACCAAACCCATAGAAACAGAGAGTAGAATGGTGACTGCCAGGGCGGAGGAGTGAAGGAAATAGATATGGTCAAAAGGCACAAACTTTCAGTTATAGGATAAATAAATTTGGGAGATCTAAGGTACGGCATGGTGACTATATTTATCAGTACTGTATTGCATACTTGAAAGTAGCTATGGGAGTAGCATTTTAATGTTCTCACCGTAACAACAACAAATGATAATTCTGTGAGGTGAAGCATGTGTTAACTAACCTATTTCAGCAAACATTTTGCAATATATACATGTATCAAATCATTATATTGTGCATCTTACATTTACAAAATGGCCTATGTCAATAATACCTCAATAAAGCCATAAAAAAAATAAAGGAGCAGATTTTGTATGCAACTTCCTCTCAAATGGTTCAGATATGTATGTATGTATATACATAGTGTGTGGATAGTTTATTGTATTTATACTGCTAAACCAAAGGAAACAATATTGATTTCTATCTCTTGTTCTTCTGTCATTTCTGAAAATATCTCCTGAAATCATGAATGTTTCTCATGCACTGATATGCTGCCTCCTGATACTCTCAGCCAGCTGGGAGTGTGACTCTGGGAGTGTGACATATTAGGAATCTTTCCAAATTGGCCTTGCTAAAATTGTAATTTTTAAAAATCTGCTTTGGGGCTTTTACAGCCACATTTCAGCCAGAAAACAATTTTGAAAGCTGGAAATGATTCAGTCTTGCTGTCAGTCTGTGGTCAGGCTTAAATTTGACCTGCTGCATGATTTTAGTAAGGATTTTAAAACACTTGTATAAAATGCCTGCTTGTTTCCTCATTATTAAATTGGCACTTTCGAGAACCAGACAGGAGACATGAGCAAAGTGCAGATTTCTCATCAAAAAAAGTTTTCACACTGTGTTTTTAAAAAGTTTTGTTTTTGTTTTTTAATTTGAGAGACAAAGAGCATGAGAAAGGAGGTAAGGGGCAGAGGGAGAGAGAATCTCAAGGTGGCTCCACACCCAAGCCATGTGGGTGGGGGTGGAGTGGAGGGTGGAAGAGGGCCCATCACAGGTCTCATTCCCAAGACCCTGGGATCATCACCTGAGCCTAAGAATCAAATGATTAACTGACTAAGCCACCCAGGCACCCCTAAAAGAGTTCTTGTCCAGTGTGAACTTAGCCTTAAATTGAAAAAGAGGTATTACTATTTTAATAATATTAACAACAAATTAATTTTATTTTTACATACCAACTTTACAGAACTTAGAAAACATGAAAAAAGACCAAAAGTCTGTCCTACTTTGTTCCTGGAGCTCTTCCTAAATGTTATTTACACAAAGCATTCCAACAGGTTACTACTATTCCATCCTGTACTTAGTTGGTACCATGTTGTTAAATAATGGTGGTAAGTATTCTCATTTGAGTCTTGATATTAATAGGAATGCCATTAATAGTCATAATGATAGCTAATATTTATTTTGCTTTCTCTGCATGCCAGAAACCAAGCTAAGTACATTACTCATGTTCTCTCGTCTAATCTTCCGGGAAAATGAGTGTTCTATTATTATCCCCATTTTATGACTGAAAAAAGTGAGAGATCAAAAAGGTTATGTAATGCATCCACAGTTACAAAGTGAGAAGGTAACAGAGCTACCTCAAAGACTGTGTTTTTATATATATGTATATGTGCATTATAAAATATTGAGATGCTGTTTTTGAAATAAGCATCCTTCTATTCCTACCTTTAAGGGTTTTTTTTAAAGAAATAGGTATTTGTTGAATGAATCTGTTAAGATAGCTTTTTGTTTATCTGGGTTGTCAATAAAATGTTTAAATAATTTTCTTTCACAATATTAAATTCTATTTGGATTCCTGGGGTAGACCTTCTGTCGTCCAAGATTGTTTCCAGCATACTATTAAATTCCAGACACTGACACTTTATTTAGGAATTTCATATTCCCATTAGTGGTGCTAACTAGAGAGTTTTGAGGAGAGTGGCTACACTATCTTCTTTGGGTTTTGGAATCCAGGTTATGTTAGGGTTAGAAACCCTTTCACCTCTTTCTATGCTCAGCAGCAACTTATACACCATGAAAATGATCTCTTCCTTCAAAAATGTCAAGAATTCACATGTAACCCCATCTAGATCTAGAGCCACTTTATAATACAATTGACTTTCTTGGTTAGTGATTTTTCAAATCCCATGTTTATTCTAGAGTTAATGTTAGTAATACGTATTTTTCCAGAAAATGTGCCCATTTGTGGGGGAGTTTTAAAACATATCAGTATACTTGCCAGTCGTGAATAGTATTTTATTATGTATTTAAAATTGTCTACATTACTCATTCTGGTCCCTTTCTCTTTTGTCTCTTCCTGTTTGTTCTTTCTTTATGATATTTCATAGAAATTTGTCCACTATTTGTATATTTTTATGTAAAACTAATTGTTTCTTTATTTCATTCTGCTTTACATATTTGTTTACTTCTACTTATATCTTTCTTTCCATTTATTTAGAGTTAGTTTTTAATCACCAATATTTAATTAGTATGAAATATGAAACAATATGCCCTATTGTTACCATTTTTAGAGGTTGCGCAATATTTTATTCTATGAGTGCGATGTATATTAGTTAAACAGGTTACTAGCTCAAATTCAACCCTGGATAAACTAAGGATGAGAGATGGAAGCAAGAATCTTATGACCAGCTGGAAGGCAGAAGTTGGTCCAGAGCAAGTATGGCCACTTGGCTTAGAGCCTGGCATGCTGCCTCTAGACAGGAAAGATAGAACATAACTTCTAGAGTTCTTCACCAACACCTGCTCTTTCGCTGTGCAGTGTCAGGATTCAGCAATAATTTCTATGAGCCAGAATGAATAAAAGAAGGTAGTGCTCATGGTTTTCTGCTTCTGCAGTAAGGATAGGTGATATTTAATTCTCACAGAGTATGGAATTAACAAGGATGAGAAAAATAGGCCAAAGGAAGGGATCCTTTGTGTTCTCATGGAGAGATGAGAGAAAGCAGGCCCAGCCTGACTGCACTGATTTCCAGAGAAAGCCTCTCAAGCTCCCCACTTTCCTTCCCCATTCTGCCTTCTTCATGAAGCTTCACATTTCCCCCTCAAACCTAAGTCTCTCTGAACTTGAACTCTAAAAGGTGAATTAGACCCAGCCACCACCCTATGGGAGTTTACAAAGCTACACATGACACGTGCTGCAGCCTGGAAAATGAAATCCTTCAATCCTTCAATCCTGAGATTGAAAAGGGCCAATAGGAATGGGGGGTAGGGGGAGAGCTTTATTAGGGGATCAGTGATCTTGGAGATGTACATATGTGTAACAGAAATAGTGCCTTGAAAAGCAAACACACCACACAATGTTTATTCTTAAATAATAAATAAATTGCAAAGGAAATACAGGAAACAAAACATTCATGAAATCCAAGTTGCTAAAGTGCTTTCAAACATAAATTTTAAAAGACCAAGAAGCTTTGTCTGACCTTAAAACACTGTTTATAGATATTAAACACAGTCCAATCCTATTTCAGAAGGGAAGGGAAAGTATGGGTTGCTTTCTTGTTTATGAGTTCTGATATGCACAGCCTATCAAATGACACTCAGGATAATACAAAGTATTGCTTAATGAGAAAAGTGAAATGTCCAAAGCCAAGTTCAAGGTAAAGATACTATAATTCATTCATATGTCTGTATGGGGTCTTTGCTATTTATAAAGACATCTGATTCTCTGGAGATTAAATAAATTTATATTTTCAAATTCAGATGGAGGACATCAGACCACCTATTAATTTACACAGTATATTGAACCAAATCTCAAATGAGGCCCAGCAGTGAATACACTTTTTGAACTTTAAATCCTCCCTTCTCAATTTCTACAAAAAAGAAGTAAAATTTTACATAAAATTAACTGCCTTTAAGGAATGGTTTCCATTCTAGGGTGAAATGGGCTTTCCCTAAGGTATCCATTTGTCTTCTTAAAGCAAGTGGCATTACATTTTATCCTGACACTGGAAGAAGAAAATCCAGCTGAGAGTCCTTGTCTTAGACAACTGTTATCTTGTGGAAAATGCCATAAGGGATGAACTTGCCAGCCTTTGAGGGTAGGGCCTGTGGGCCTCATCAGGCTCCCACCTTCCCTGGCTGGAGACCCTCCAGCCCTGAGGAGTCTGAGCATCCTCTAGCATTGGTGCCCTGGTGTACTTTCTTGGTCTCCTGCCGGGCAGAGCTGGAGAGATCAATGGCCATATCTTCCAAGCCATTCTCAGGGCTGGCTTCATCTGAGCTTCTCTGGGATCCTGTCTGCCTTGGGCTAGAACCTTCCTGGAGTTGGTCTGAGTCCCAGAGTCCTGTCAGCTTTTCTTCACTTCCTGGTTTCCTTATCATCCCTGTGGATTTTTTATGCATCCCTTGCAAAAAAGAAGAGAAAAAATAAAAATAGGTATCTCCAAATTCAGCAATTTTGTAAATTCTTCCTTGTCTAGCTTCTCTAAATCCCATTAGAAATGTCCTCATCATAAGGGCACCTGGGTGGCTCAGTTGGTTAAGCATCCAACTTCTGCTCAGGTCATGATCTCACAGTTTGTGGGCTGGAGCCCTATGTGGGGGTCTGTGCTGACAGCTCAGAGCCTGGAGCTTGCTTCGGATTCTGTGTGTCCCCCTCTCTCTGCCCCTCCCATGCTGATGCTCTGTCTCTCTCTGTCTCTCTGTGTCTCTCAATAATAATTAAACGTTAAAAAAAAATACCTTCATCATCATCTGTCTCCAGGGCCTCTAGGGGAACCAGCTAGGCAACTACCCCCATTAAGGGTTAAATCTAATATCTGTCTGTGGGGTGTACCCAACAAAGGTGCCTTATTTGGATATCACAGTAATTGTTCAAATTTAATTGTTGCCAATATTTTAAAATCAGGAGATTTTACATCAAAAGCCAGATTTCCAGCTTCTCTGGAAGTAAGACTGTCTGGCAGCACTGAGCCCACTTTCTTACAAGGCCACAGATATGCAGATGCCAGTGAGCATCACTGCCCCACATCTGACCTGCTTGTGGAAGTTCAGAAGGGTGAACTTGGTTCCCTGCCCCAAATTCTGTCTCTTCAGTCTTTGAGGGCAAAGTCAGGACCATATTTACTATTGGTATCTCTAGTATCAGCATAGTGTCTGGGGGTAGGGGCTAAAAAAAATGTTTGCTAAACAAAAAACCTCCTCCCCCTACCAGCCTAGAATTCCTCATACATACACCTAACTCTAATCTCCCACCCTGCCCTAGGTGCTATTTTGTGACTCATTCCTCTAAGGTGTGATCTCTACCCATTGGTCTCTGGTAACAACAGAAAACACCAGAATGCCTAGCCTCAAAACTTGGACCTTACCAGTGTAGGCTGTTCTAGCACCAAAAGTCTAAGAGACAGAAAAGCAGGTTGTTAGTGGCGGACTGCCAGGACCTAGACCCAGACCTCCTGGCTCTGATTTGTAGGGCGTTAATCACCTGCAAGTTTCACTGCTTAGCACTGCCCTCATTACTATTACCACGAGCTCTAAGTTGTATGATTTCCAAAAATTCTAACATTTTGGAATGTATTTCACATATTACATCATTCCAGTCTTAAAACCAAGGCTTAATGTGACCTTTCCACACACTGTGTACACAGTTCCAATGCAAAATAAATCAATTGACCACAGTTCAAGCCTTTGAATTAATTAAAAATTGGATGTGATATTCTGGGCCCAAATCTGAGTAAATTTACATTGATTGGCTTTGCAAATGGCTGCCTTTTGTGGGAACCCCACTCCCTCCCCCAGTATCTCTGGGCCTCTTGCTGGCTGCAGGGTCCTTCTTCCTTACCCAGAAGCCATGGTGCACAGGAACCAACCAGGCCACCCTCAGTGGAGTTGAGGACAGAGTCTGGCAGCGGGATGCAGTGTCTCACCATGGCCCCATAGAGCCCATACTCCGCCATCACGCTGCTGCCACCCCAGCGCTTCTCCCGCTTCCGCCACTTGGCCCTCCGGTTTTGAAACCAGACCTAATATGAGGCAGGACAGGAAGCAGAAGAGCATACAGGAGGAGACACAGTAAAGAGGATGCTTCTAGGTTCCCCTGAGCAGGGAGTTCTAAAAGGGCCAACTATCCACTCAAGTCCCAGACCTTTGAGGAGCTGTACCTACTGCTCACTCAGAACTCAAAAGGACTCATCATTGTGGGGCTAATGTGCAGTTTCCACTGAGGCTTTCCAGAAAATGAGAAATGACAAAAAATAAAATCAAAGTGTTCTTTCTCAGATTGTGTAAAGAAGTAGACTATTATGTTTCCTGATTTTTTTCATTGATTAGAAAGAGTTCACGCTGGCAATGGTCCTTTCTAACCCCCAGGTTTTGGGTTGTTGGTGATAATTCTCCTGGAAAATATTATCTTAATAAAGGAATAATATGGAATATTGTTTAGCTGTTAAAAAAAAAGAGTGAGTTAGTGGCAAATCTTTCCTAGAGAAATGTTCAAGGTGCATTGTCAAACAAAAGACTAAGAAGTATAACTCAATACCTTACACACAAAATCCTGTGTGTGTAAGTATAGATATAGATGATAGACATAGAGATAGAGATAGAGATAGAGAGATAGAGATATATAAACATATTCACAGCCAGATATAAACACAGAGATGGTGTGAAGGAAGATTACAGCAGGATATTTACATTGTTTTCTCTCAAGGAGTGATAGTCAAAGATTAGACAGACAGATGATAGATGATAGATAGATAGATAGATAGATAGATAATAGATAGAGTTATAGATATATATAGCTATATATGTAGTTTTTAGTTGCAGCACACATTATTGTGTAATTTTAAAGAATTAATAAATAAAAGGAAAAAAAGACATGCGGATTACAGGAAATATCTTCTTGGAATAAAAATACAGAAAGTCTCTAGCATTGTGGTACCTGCAGCCAGTGAGCCTCAGTGTGTGTCAATGGGAATGTGTTAGGCTGTCTACAGGTGGCTGTGGGTTGACCAGTGGGTGTGTGAGAAAAACATGTTCTCTGTGATGTCTCTGGGAAAGAGAAAAGGGACCCTAGACACCTGTATTCTGTCTTCAGGGAGCTCAGTTTTCACAGCCAGCATTTCCCGGGCATACACATCAGGGTAGTGGGCCTCGCTGAATGCCTTCTCCAGCTCTTCCAGTTGGTGGGCGGTGAAAACAGTCCTGTAGGGAAGCCCAAAGCACATATGTGGGCACACGTCCGCAGGAGGCTACCAGGCTTCCCAGACTTAGAAGACCCCATGCCTGCCTTTCCACACCCTAAAAGCCCTCCTCATGATAACTGGACATATCACCTCTGAATGATTAGCCTCTGGAAAGTCCAGAAGTTTCGTTCAAAAACAACAAGTTCTTTGACATTTTTTTCTCCTCAATGAATTCTATCAACTCATTCTAAGAATATCTATTTTAAAGGTCCACAAATTTGTCTTTAAAATGCTACAAAGATTGTCCTGTAGCCTCCTATGAATAGCAGAATTATGTTCCCAAATGCCTACTATGTGCCAACCAGGAGGTCACTGGGCCTGCCATAATGCAGCATCATATATTCTCAGATACTGTGTCCTGAGGAAATAGTCAGGGAGGACAGCCTGGCTGTATACCTGTGTCGCCGCTTCTTTCTCTTGCCAAGGGTGGGGGACACCTTCAGGTCACTCCTATCTTCAGATGGGCTGTCCTCATCTGTTAGCACCGGAGAAAAGAGAGGACTTTAAAGGTGAGCATATTACCTTTTATAAGAAAGAAAGAAAGAAAGAAAGAAAGAAAGAAAGAAGAAAAGGAAAAAGAAAAAGAAAGAAAGAAAGAAAGAAAGAAAGAAAGAAAGAAAGAGGGAGGGAGGGAAGGAAGGAGGAGGGAGGAAGGAAGGAAGGAAGGAAGGAAGGAAGGAAGGAAGGAAAACTTTTTAAAGGTGAGCACATTTTTCACTTTCTTCTCTGGATTTTAATATGAGGTTTGAAGTTATTATTCTGCTGGAGAATGTGAGTATTTAACAATATTCACTAGCATTTTTAGCACTCACTATATTCCAGTCACTGTGCTTAGCATTGTCCATGCATTATCACAGTTATTCTTCATAAAAGAACTCCAAGATAGCTACTAGTATTATTCTATTTTTACAGATGAGGAAACTGAAGTGCAGAGAGATTAAGTAACTTGCCCAAGTTCACACAGGTAGTACATGGTGAAGTTGGGAGTCAAACCCCAGACTGCGTGAAGCTACTTGGCCATTAATGACACTCTCTATTCCCACTTAGCTCCCAAATTCATCCACTTCTTTCTGCCTCCAACTCCTCATCTTAACCAATAAACCAACATTTCTCTAAGTGGGGCGGCTAAGGTTTGACATCAAAACCTTTGTCAGACGTGCACTCCCTGCTCTCCTGTACCAATTCCAAATCTCTGGAAGCAGATCCAGGAAACTCACTCTTGACAAGATCTAGTGGTATTTTGCCTTTCATTTTCTCACAGAAAGAATTCATCCTATGAAGGTGGTTTTTGCATTTTTAATGAAACCACTAATAGAAGGCGTCATTTTATCTTACACAGAGACTTGTGAGGTGTTGTTTTTTTTTTAACTGAATGAAAGCTTGCTCTCTGCTAAATTGGCATGCTTACTTTTATTATATTATTACTTTTAGTTTCAGTGGAGAGACTCAACGTACTTTTTTGCCTCATCTGCCTACTAGATGCTTAGCTCTAGGTTTTACTACATAGTTTCTCTCAGTCTGCGTTTTCTTGTATAATTCTCCATTTTATTCCCCCCACACCCCAAACCTCTCAATTTCTTGGCCTTTGCTCTTTATAGACATTCATTGCCTTCTCTTTCCCCGTAATGCACCTCAACTTCTTTGAGGAAATAGCTGGACTTGGAACAAAATGTTGAGCATAGCTGCAATGAAATTGGCAAGGTTGCTTCCTTTCTCACGTGTGCGGGAGGACGGAAGGCAACGCAAGGAAAAAAGCGCGGTACCTAGGCTCCTATTTCAGCACCCCGGGAGGCGGACAGTTCTAGGCCTCCAGGCCCTGCGCTCTTCACTCTTTGAATCCAGCAAACCTTTGAGCCCCCGCGGGGTAGTGGGTTCTGTGCTGGTGATGAACAAGCACGCCCTGGCCTCCCCGACCTATGCCGTTCGCAGAGACCGAGGCTCAGGCGGGGGTTAGGGAAAAACCCTCAGAGACCGCTGCTTAGTCGCCAAGACCCCCGGGGTAGGTCCGGAACGGAGTGGTGGCAGTATCTGCTGTGCTGCGGGACCAGGTCCCGGAGAAGAGGCAGGGACTTAGGGAAAGACAAGGGGAAGGGAGCGAGACTGCTAGAATACGCCTCCCCCGACGGGGCCGCGCTCTGGGGTCCCGAGTTCCCTTAGATCCGGGATGCTGGGAGTAGGGGCTCAATGAGACGATGGTGAGTTACCCCTGTACGGCCCCAAGCCTGAGGAAACAGGGGCAAGACCCCGATGCGTTGGCCTGATTACCGGACGTCGAGACGCTCTCGCTGCTCTTCTGGCTGCCGAGAGGGGGCGGCGGGCGACCAGGGGCTTGCGGGGCAGCGGGTTCAGGCGCCCCGGGTGGCAGGAACGGCACGTCGGCCATGAGCAGGCAAGGCGCCCGAGGGGCCGCGGGGGGCTGTGCTCCGAAGCCGCATAGAAGGCCGAGCCCCAATGGGAGGGCCCCGCGCGCCATGCAGGAGCCCGCGAGACCCGAACCCGTACAGGGTGCGGCCACGGAGGACTCGCAGCCAGATCCTGGCCCGGGGCCGGCAGGCGCGGGCACCTCAGCTTCCAGGCCCAGAAGATCCGTAATGGCGAACCCGCGGGGGCGCAAGCCGCTGGGGGAGCTGCCAGGCACCAGCACCCTGCTCCTGGAGCGCCCGTCGCAAAGTGCGTCCCGGCATGTCATGGCTTCTCAGTCGGTGAGGCTTGACTTTCTCTAGGTCACGTTTGCGGAGAGGGCACAGCTCGGAGGATGCTTTATACTCCCTGACAGCCCGTCGGGCGCGGAAGGCCGGGAGGGCTCCAATCAGTGGGGCGCGGACGCGTCATCGCCCAGGACCCTGCGAGTTGGGGACGCCACCAGTTTCCCTCCCCTCGGTCGCCGCCCTCCCAGCTGCAGTCCCCTCAATTACCTCCTTTTCTCTCCTCTCCAGCTGTCCCCCTGCCCAGTCCCCACCCGACAGCCCCCTCCCCCGTTCTCCGTGAAAGGAAAGTAGGGAGGGCACGACCCTGCTATCTGCTGGTTCCTCTAAAAAGCTGCAGTTTCCAGGCCCCGGAATGGTCTTCCTTTCCTTCCAAATTCTCTAGGTGGAGGTCCCCCTCACAGCTACCTCGAAGGCTCCCTCCCAAGACACAGTTGCTCATTAAGACCTAGGGCCTCATTCCTAGCCACACTACCACCAGTACGACACTCACCAGCCCTCCAACTCCACCGCCAGAGCCAACACCTTCCACGAAAACCTCTGAAGGGAGAGGAGTGGAAAACGTTTATTTAATCCACGCCCACTCCACCTCCAGCCAAATTCACCCCCAGAGCCCTAATGGCTGAGCTGCAGCGGGCGCAAAACTCACAAGAGCTGAGAGAAGGGGGAATAGGGAGAAACAAATATAGAGTGGACTAAGGAACGGTGCCGGTTTAGCAAACAAAAATACTGCAGATCCAGTGAAATTTGAATTTCAGATATACAATGAACTTTTTTTTTTTAGTATGAGTATGTATCAGTATTTTATCTGACAGTTCTAAATTGGGTGTGTAGGGGGGGCGTAAATTGGAACATAGGACCTGTCTACTGGGAACACCCCTCTTCACGGAGGCAAACAAATTACTGTCAGATTTTACATTATTCAAAGAAATATTTTCCTGTGAAACTCCCTGGCTTGTTGAAGTTGGCGCCAAAGCACGTGAGTAAATCACTCCTGGCTCACAAGTGAAATTTGTGAAAATTTGAGTCCACTCAACCCGAATCGCTCGAAACCCTGAGCCCACCTTTCCCAAACATAGAACCATGGACACAGAATCTCCTCAGTCCCACCTCCTAAGGGCCCAGCGGTCTGAGGTCGCCCAGCGAGCAGGCGGCAACTCTCTGAGACCACCCGTACGCGGCGTTGTCTCCCTGAGCGCGCCAGAGAGGACCCCGAGTCAGGGAAAGTGGGTTTCCCGCTCCCTGCGCCTTCGAGTGGGGCCACTGTTAAACATGCAGATTAAACGAGGGGTTTCAGATAAAGATAATTACAAGAGGCTGCGCATTAGCTTTCCATTATTAAAGGAAGACCCAAATCTCCCCCTCGCAAGCTGTTCCTGGGATTAGCAAAACAATAACTTTCCTTTGAGATAATTGTCATTTGAATCGTTCAGGGGCGGGGGCGGCTTTAGACGCCAGCGTCGTTTTCGGCTCCGCCAGGAATTTTCCCCAAATTTATCTCTGGGTTTAAAGTAGGGTGTTGGTGGTAAAGGACCAAACCAAAGTGCTCTAGCTCTTTGCCCTGCAGAATAGTCGTTTTGTAATTCAGAATTTGGGGCCGCAGTTTAAGAAGACACCTAACGATCCACACATTTTGCAGACCAACTCCTGGGCCAACAGGCTGAACCACTGGCCCTAGGGTGGCCCAACCCGGGTCACTCGTAAGGGGAGGGTCTAAGAGGCGGCTCCCCTGCTAGCCCGGATGCTCTCGCAGCTCTAGCAGTTTGGAGTGCCGACAGCTTCCCCTAGCCTCCACTAGGGTCTTGAAGTCTCCCTCCCCTCCCCTCTGCAAAAGAGGCAGGTGATCACCAGGAGGACAGACCTCAAGTGGATGGCTAGGAATCCCAAAGTACCAAAAGGTAGGGCGGGAGGAGCCCAACTTCGGCCACCCCACACGGTGGGGTGAGCCAAGAGCACACCGGTTAAACCCATTCTGAAGGATCTTACAAAACCTCTTTTGCAGATGAAAACTGCTGAGGCTTATTAACCCGGTCACACCGGTCACAGATAGAGAAACCGGGAAAGCGAAGCTGAAAGAGAGAAAGCCAAGAGAAGGAGCCGGAATCAGAGCTCTAAGGGAACCTTGCAATTCCTGTACAGGAGCATCCCTACGGCCTCCTCCTGCTCCACCTGCAGGAAGGGGTCCGCCAGACCAGGTTGGAGAGACCGCTGAACCCCGGGTGTCTTCCTTTTTGAATCGTGGCGGCGACTGGAACGCAGCGCCTGAGGGCACTCTCATGGTCTCCTCCCCAGTGAGAAGTGCCTCCCCTTCTCTCTCGCAGCGCTAATCCAGGTCCACACTCCCATCCCCAGCAGCCTGCGGCGGAAGGTCGCCTACCGCGCAGGACTCTGCGGGATCTGCTCAGAGGCCCGGCGCCCAAGGATGGGAACGCAGCCACCGGAGCAGGACCCAGCGCCTGGCTCCACGACGGCCACGGTGTGGGGAGCGCTTCCAGTCGTTTAGGAGACTGGGAAAGGAGAGTGCGAGTTGGTCCCCGAGCCTACCCACACTCCGCGAGTCCCCTTGCGCCCTTGCAGTTAGAGAGTCTATGGGCGGGAGCAAGAATTTGGGGAACTTCGACCCTGAAAGGGTGAAGGATAGGCTCCTCCCAGCCCCCTCTCTTCACAAACAAATCTGCAGCCAGAGGCAGAGCCCTCTCGAGCCTCTCTGCCCTGAGTCACTCTCAGAGTCGTTTTGGAACCCTAAATCTGTTAAGGGGTCCGGATCTGTCTTCCTCAACTGGGATTATCCGGGATTTAACTAATCAGTAAAGGTTCCTCTGCTCATTATTTTCCAAGGAATGTTTCCATCTCCTCTCTGGGGCTAACCAGGAATGTGCGCTCCGTTTCCCCTGGTCTCCCACGGATCCCAGCTCTTCAAGGCAGACCAGGTGCGAGTGGCTCAACAGAGATGCCTCCTCAGCTTTTCCGAGACGGCCCTGGCCAGGCTGGCAGCATTAGAGATACAATCGGAGTAGGATAGACACGGGTGAATAAAATGTATTGCCATGTGAGTGCACAAACAAGCCCATTCATTCATTCCTCCTCTGATTTACTTCCTGCCTCTCTGGCTGCTCCTTCTTTCATATCGCCCCTCAAAGGCTGTATAGACACTGCTCTGCCCTGTCCACCATCTCATGCCCTGACCATTCTGCCTACAGGCAGCCCAGCCTCCAGTGCCAACCCGACCACGTCTTTGCCTGGGGTCTTTGGTCTCCAGAGGCCACTTTGCCTCCTAGCCAGAGGTGCCAAGGCTTAACAGGCCCTGAGAAGCCCTGGACCACCAGCCCCAGGCCTAGGGTAGAATAACTCACACTTGCATTCTATTCTGCTTCCCAGAGGTCCCCAAAAGGGTGTGCCCCAGTTACTTACTAATTATTACATTTCAATTTGCTTTCTTCCTAGGTGCTGTAGGTGCCCCACCCAGACTCCCATTCTTGGGCTCTGACACCTCCCTTCAGCTGCCTTGACTGTAGGCTGCTAACAGCTCACCATTGCCCCTAATGAGAATTGCCCTCTGCTGACAAAAGCCCTTAACCTAGACCCTTCTATCCCCACATCCACAATGTCTGACTGACATACTAGACTGATACAAGGCTACCGCTTGCCTGCAGAGGGACAACTCTGCAGAGCCCTTTTTGCTCCAAACTTCTTTCTGCTCATAGATCAGGCCAAGGCTCAGCTGGACCTACGAGCACACCCTTGCCTAATTCCTCCCTCTTTTCTGACCTCCCTCACCCCTGAGACCTCTTCAGACCCTTCCCCAATACCAATAAAGCTCATACATCCTACTCTCTGTTCAGCTCTACTTCTAGGGACCTGTTCCCACCTTGCTTCCCCACTCCCCTACTGGTGTTGTCCCAAAGCATCTCCCAGATAAATGACTTATGCTGGAGTGCCTGACTCAGAGCCTGCCTCTAGGAAAACCCAGACTCACATGTTGTATTTCTCAAGCTCCCTTGGGCATTCTTCTCTCTCCCCCATGTGAGATCCCATGATTCAGTCACCATCTGCTTGCCAAGAACTGCCAAATCTGTCTCCAGCCTGGGTACACGCTCCTACATGCACATCTATGGCCTTCTGGACCTCTGTCCCAGTCTCACAGAAGCACCAAAGCACAGCCCACCAGTGCTGAATGCAACATCTGCACCCTCCAGTGTACATCTCCCCAAGACTTCTTCACCTTCAGCCCACAGGCCCAAACAGCACGCTGCCCACAGGTCTACCTTCAGTTGCCAAAAATAACATAAATAACGACAAGGGCTAATACCTCTTAGGTTCTTACTATGGGCAGCTATTATTGCATATGCTTATCAAAAGGATCATGTTTCATCCTGACCACAGCTCTAAGGGTGGATGCTATTATTGTCCTATATCTTTCAGGTAAAGAAGCAAAGATTTAGGGGGACAAATAATCACGTAAGTTACCCACATTCACCCCACTGCCAAGTGGCAGAGCCAGGATTTGAACCAAACAACTGTGAGACTAATGCCTGGTTCTGTTCCACTAGCTAGCCTGCATCTGTCTTCAAGTTCTCCTCCCTGCCCATCACCACACTGTGGGTCAGGAGAAGTTTGCACTTTCTGAAGGGAAATGTATTTGTCAGTCTAGGGCTACTCAGTATCCAAACAAGTCTTGAGGTGCCCACAAAGATGGCACCTCAAGGTGGGGTAGATGCTTTCTCTTCCCACTCTCTGGCAGTTCAGTTACCTGGGACCTCCCCCCAAAGACTGAGGAAGAGGTGGTGATTTTTGTACAATGGCAGCATTGAGTGTCCAAAAGCTACTCTGCATATCATTGTCACTGTCCTTTGGCACAATTTGGCCTTGTTCACAGATGTCTGGCTGCCAATCCCTGCCCTTTTTCTCCAGGCTTCCATCAATTGGAGTGGGAGAGGGAGAAGGTGCCATTTAGTAAACTTTTTTGCTGCATAAATTAGCTGGATGTGGTTTCTGAGATCTGAATCCAAGAACCCTGTCTTAGGCATTGGGCCTCTCCTCTGGTATCTCCCCTACCTTCCTTATACCCCTTCCCATATACCTCCCCTACTGATCTTTATTCCTCAGCCACAGTGATCCCTCTAAAGCGCAACCTTGTTGCTCAGGACCTCAAATTCCCCAACAGCGAAGATCCCACTGCCAATGCCCCTAATTCCACTGACTGAAGAAGAGATTCCATCACATGCAGGGCTCATCAATGAATTAGTGGACTATAGGGAGTCAGCAACCTAGTTTCTTATAAAACTGACCCAAAACTGTGGGAAGTGCTGGGATCAGGAACTACCTATCCTTCATCACCCCCATGAGGCCCCCAACTTCTGAGGTCCCTTCCTTGGCTGAATGTTCTGCAGACTATTTCAGCATAACAAATTGTCCTAAAATTTAGCTGCTTCAAATGAAACATTTTATTGTGGTCATGGTTTTGTGGATCAGATATTTTGGGAGAGTTTGACTGCACAGATCTGGCTTGGAGCCTGTCATGTTATTGCTATGTGGGGCTGCAGTCTTCTGGGGAGGCTAGTGTCCAAGGTGGCTCACTCACTCAGCCCAAGGCTGATGGGGCCATGGCCTCTCCAGCATGGTTGAGTTAGGGGAGTTGGGAGCCTCCCAAGAGAACCAGACAGAGTTGCATGGCCTTTGCTGACATTGCCTCAAAAGTCACAGAGTAGCACCTCCAGCACTCTCAACTAGCAGAGCCACATTATGACACTTTAGGGACCTTGGAACTTTTGCCATAATGGCCCCCTCCTCCATAAAAAATTTTCAAATTTTATTTTACGACTGTGTTGGTATAAAAGTAAGTGTAGAATTCTGGGAAGGTGGCGGCGTAGGAGGACGCTGGGCTCACCGCGCGTCCTGCTGATCGCTTAGATTCCACCTATACCTGCCTAAATAACCCAGAAAACCGCCAGAGGATTAGCAGAACGGAGTCGCCGGACCCAAGCACAGACAAGAGGCCCACAGAAGAAGGTAGGAAGGGCGGCTAGGCGGCTCGCGCTCCACGGACTGGCGGGAGGGAGCTGGGGCAGAGGGGCGGCTCCCCGGCCAAGCAGAGTCCCTGAGTCTGGCTTGCAAAAGTGGAGCGGCCTGACGGACTGTGTTCCGACAGCAAGCTCGACTTAGCGTCTGGGAGGTCATAAGTTAACAGCTCTGCTCAGAAAGCGGGAAGGCTGGAGGACAAAGGGAGGGAGAGCTGCTGAGCCCCCGGAAGACAGAGCTCAGTTTGGTGGGGAACAAAGGCGCTCGCCAGCGCCATCTCCCCCGCCCATCCCCCAGCCAAAATCCCAAAGGGAACCGGTTCCTGCCAGGGAAATTGCTCGCTCCGTGCAAACACCCAACTCTGTGCTTCTGCGGAGCCAAACCTCCGGCAGCGGATCTGACTCCCTCCCGCTGCCACAGGGCCCCTCCTGAAGTGGATCACCTAAGGTGAAGCGAGCTAAGCCTGCCCCTCCTGCCCCTGTGCACCTTGCCTACCCACCCCAGCTAATACACCAGATCCCCAGCATCACAAGCCTGGCAGTGTGCAAGTAGCCCAGACAGGCCACGCCACCCCACAGTGAATCCCGCCCCTAGGAGAGGGGAAGAGAAGGCACACACCAGTCTGACTGTGGCCCTAGTGGTGGGCTGGGGACAGACATCAGGTCGGACTGTGGCCCTGCCCACCAACTCCAGTTATACACCACAGCACAGGGGAAGTGCCCTGAAGGTCCTCACCACAACAGGAACTATCCAAAATGACCAAGCAGAAGAATTTCCCTCAGAAGAATCTCCAGGAAATAACAACAGCTAATGAGCTGATCAAAAAGGATTTAAATAATATAACAGAAAGTGAATTTAGAATAATAGTCATAAAATTAATCGCTGGGCTTGAAAACAGTATACAGGACAGCAGAGAATCTCTTGCTACAGAGATCAAGGGACTAAGGAACAGTCACGAGGAGCTGAAAAACGCTTTAAATGAAATGCAAAACAAAATGGAAATGACCACGGCTCAGATGGAAGACGCAGAGGAGAGAATAGGTGAACTAGAAGATAAAGTTATGGAAAAAAAGGAAGCTGAGAAAAAGAGAGATAAAAAAATCCAGGAGTATGAGGGGAAAATTAGAGAACTAAGTGATACACTAAAAAGAAATAATATACGCATAATTGGTATCCCAGAGGAGGAAGAGAGAGGGAAAGGTGCTGAAGGGGTACTTGAAGAAATAATAGCTGAGAACTTCCCTGAACTGGGGAAGGAAAAAAGCATTGAAATCCAAGAGGCACAGAGAACTCCCTTCAGACGTAACTTGAATCGATCTTCTGCACGACATATCATAGTGAAACTGGCAAAATACAAGGATAAAGAGAAAATTCTGAAAGCAGCAAGGGGTAAACCTGCCCTCACATATAAAGGGAGACCTATAAGACTCGTGACTGATCTCTCTTTTGAAACTTGGCAGGCCAGAAAGAATTGGCACGAGATTTTCAGTGTGCTAGACAGAAAAAATATGCAGCCGAGAATCCTTTATCCAGCAAGACTGTCATTTAGAATAGAAGGAGAGATAAAGGTCTTCCCAAACAAACAAAAACTGAAGGAATTTGTCACCACTAAACCAGCCCTACAAGAGATCCTAAGGGGGACCCTGTGAGACAAAGTCCCAGAGACATCACTACAAGCATAAAACATACAGACATCACAATGACTCTAAACCTGTATCTTTCTATAATAACACTGAATGTAAATGGATTAAATGCGCCAACCAAAACATAGGGTATCAGAATGGATAAAAAACCAGACCCATCTATTTGCTGTCTACAAGAGACTCATTTTAGACCTGAGGACACCTTTAGATTGAGAGTGAGGGGATGGAGAACTATCTATCATGCTACTGAAAGCCAAAAGAAAGCTGGAGTAGCCATACTTATATCAGACAAACCAGACTTCAAATTAAAGGCTGTAACAAGAGATGAAGAAGGACATTATATAATAGTTACAGGGTCTATCCATCAGGAAGAGCTAACAATTATAAATGTCTATGCGCCGAACACTGGAGCCCCCAAATATATAAAACAATTACTCATAAACATAAGCAACCTTATTGATAAGAATGTGGTAATTGCAGGGGACTTTAACACCCCACTTACAGAAATGGATAGATCATCTAGACACATGGTCAATAAAGAAACAAGGGCCCTGAATGAGACATTGGATCAGATGGACTTGACAGATATATTTAGAACTCTGCATCCCAAAGCAACAGAATATACTTTCTTCTCGAATGCACATGGAACATTCTCCAAGATACATCATATACTGGGTCACAAAACAGCCCTTCATAAGTTTACAAGAATTGAAATTATACCATGCATACTTTCAGACCACAATGCTCTGAAGCTTGAAATCAACCACAGAAAAAAGTCTGGAAAACCTCCAAAAGCATGGAGGTTAAAGAACACCCTACTAAACAATGAGTGGGTCAACCAGGCAATTAGAGAATAAATTAAAAAATATATGGAAACAAATGAAAATGAAAATACAACAATCCAAACGCTTTGGGACACAGCGAAGGCAGTCCTGAGAGGAAAATACATTGCAATCCAGGCCTATCTCAAGAAACAAGAAAAATCCCAAATACAAAATCTAACAGCACACCTAAAGGAAATAGAAGCAGAACAGCAAAGGCAGCCTAAACCCAGCAGAAGAAGAGAAATAATAAAGATCAGAGCAGGGGCGCCTGGGTGGCGCAGTCGGTTAAGCGTTCGACTTCAGCCAGGTCACGATCTCGCGGTCCGTGAGTTCGAGCCCCGCGTCAGGCTCTGGAGCCTGTTTCCGATTCTGTGTCTCCCTCTCTCTCTGCCCCTCCCCCATTCATGCTCTGTCTCTCTCTGTCCCAAAAATAAATAAACGTTGAAAAAAAAATTAAAAAAAAAAAAAGATCAGAGCCGAAATAAACAATATAGAATCTAAAAAAACTGTAGAGCAGATCAACAAAACCAAGAGTTGGTTTTTTGAAAAAATAAACAAAATTGACAAACCTGTAGCCAGGCTTCTCAAAAAGAAAAGGGAGATGACCCAAATAGATAAAATCATGAATGAAAATGGAATTATTACAACCAATCCCTCAGAGATACAAACAATTATCAGGGAATACTATGAAAAATTATATGCCAACAAACTGGACAACCTGGAAGAAATGGACAAATTCCTGAACACCCACACTCTTCCAAAACTCAATCAGGAGGAAATAGAAAGCTTGAACAGACCCATAACCAGCGAAGAAATTGAATCGGTTATCAAAAATCTCCCAACAAATAAGAGTCCAGGACCAGATGGCTTCCCAGGGGAGTTCTACCAGACGTTTAAAGCAGAGATAATACCTATCCTTCTCAAGCTATTCCAAGAAATAGAAAGGGAAGGAAAACTTCCAGACTCATTCTATGAAGCCAGTATTACTTTGATTCCTAAACCAGACAGAGACCCAGTAAAAAAAGAGAACTACAGGCCAATATCCCTGATGAATATGGATGCAAAATTCTCAATAAGATACTAGCAAATCGAATTCAACAGCATATAAAAGGATTATTCACCATGATCAAGTGGGATTCATTCCTGGGATGCAGGGCTGGTTCAACATTCACAAATCAATCAATGTGATACATCACATTAACAAAAAAAAAAGATAAGAACCATATGATCCTGTCAATCGATGCAGAAAAGGCCTTTGACAAAATCAGCACCCTTTCTTAATAAAAACCCTTGAGAAAGTCGGGATAGAAGGAACATACTTAAAGATCATAAAAGCCATTTATGAAAAGCCCACAGCTAATATCATCCTCAACGGGGAAAAACTGAGAGCTTTTTCCCTGAGATCAGGAACACGACAGGGATGCCCACTCTCTCCGCTGCTGTTTAACATAGTGCTGGAAGTTCTAGCATCAGCAATCAGACAACAAAAGGAAATCAAAGGCATCAAAATTGGCAAAGATGAAGTCAAGCTTTCGCTTTTTGCAGATGACATGATATTATACATGGAAAATCCGATAGACTCCACCAAAAGTCTGCTAGAACTGATACATGAATTCAGCAAAGTTGCAGGATACAAAATCAATGTACAGAAATCAGTTGCATTCTTATACACTAACAATGAAGCAACAGAAAGACAGATAAAGAAACTGATCCCATTCACAATTGCACCAAGAAGCATAAAATACCTAGGAATAAATCTAACCAAAGGTGTAAAGGATCTGTATGCTGAAAACTATAGAAAGCTTATGAAGGTAATTGAAGAAGATTTAAAGAAATGGAAAGACATTCCCTGCTCATGGATTGGAAAAATAAATATTGTCAAAATGTCAATACTACCCAAAGCTATCTACACATTCAATGCAATCCCAATCAAAATTGCACCAGCATTCTTCTCGAAACTAGAACAAGCAATCCTAAAATTCATATGGAACCACAAAAGGCCCTGAATAGCCAAAGGAATTTTGAAGAAGAAGACCAAAGCAGGAGGTATCACAATCCCAGAGTTTAGCCTCTACTACAAAGCTGTCATCATCAAGACAGCATGGTATTGGCACAAAAACAGACACACAGACCAATGGAATAGAATAGAAACCCCAGAACCAGACCCACAAACATATGGCCAACTCATCTTTGACAAAGCAGGAAAGGACATCCAATGGAAAAAAGACAGCCTCTTTAACAAATGGTGCTGGGAGAACTGGACAGCAACATGCAGAAGGTTGAAACTAGACCACTTTCTCACACCATTCACAAAAATAAACTCAAAATGGATAAAGGACCTAAATGTGAGACAGGAAACCATCAAAACCTTAGAGGAGAAAGCAGGAAAAGACCTCTCTGACCTCAGCCGTAGCAATCTCTTACTGGACACATCCCCAAAGGCAAGGGAATTAAAAGCAAAAGTGAATTACTGGGACCTTATGAAGATAAAAAGCTTCTGCACAGCAAAGGAAACAACCAACAAAACTAAAAGGCAACCAACGGAATGGGAAAAGATATTTGCAAATGACATATCGGACAAAGGGCTAGTATCCAAAATCTATAAAGAGCTCACCAAACTCCACACCCGAAAAACAACCCAGTGAAGAAATGGGCAGAAAACATGAATAGACACTTCTCTAAAGAAGACATCCAGATGGCCAACAGGCACATGAAAAGGAGCTCAACGTCACTCCTCATCAGGGAAATACAAATCAAAACCACACTCAGATATCACCTCACGCCAGTCAGCGTGGCCAAAATGAACAAATCAGGAGACTATAGATGCTGGAGAGGATGTGGAGAAACGGGAACCCTCTTGCACTGTTGGTGGGAATGCAAATTGGTGCAGCCGCTCTGGAAAGCAGTGTGGAGGTTCCTCAGAAAATTAAAAATAGACCTACCCTATGACCCAGCAATAGCACTGCTAGGAATTTATCCAAGGGATACAGGAGTACTGATGCATAGGGGCACTTGTACCCCAATGTTCATAGCAGCACTCTCAACAATAGCCAAATTATGGAAAGAGCCTAAATGTCCATCAATTGATGAATGGATAAAGAAATTGTGGTTTATATACACAATGGAGTACTACGTGGCAATGAGAAAGAATGAAATATGGCCTTTTGTAGCAACGTGGATGGAACTGGAGAGTGTGATGCTAAGTGAAATAAGCCATACAGAGAAAGACAGATACCATATGGTTTCACTCTTATGTGGATCCTGAGAAACTTAACAGGAACCCATGGGGGAGGGGAAGGAAAAAGAAAAAGAGGTTAGAGTGGGAGAGAGCCAAAGCATAAGAGACTGTTATGAAGTGGGAGGGAAGGGAGGGTGGGTGATGGGTATTGAGGAGGGCACCTTTTGGGATGAGCACTGGGTGTTGTATGGAAACCAATTTGTCAATAAATTTCATATATAAAAAAATAATAAATAAAAATAAATAAATAAAAGTAAGTGTAATGCAGTCTGGATTCATTATTATTTGTTCATTATAATTATATTATTTCTGATTTTAAAATAAATTAAAATATATTCATAGGACCTCAAGTATAAGCCATTGGGCACCATACCTGCTGTGTCTAATCAATAAATTGTCTCTGTTGTGATTTGAGCAGGCACAGGTCCAGCCAGAGTCAAGGATAGAACATAGACCCTACCTCTCCATAGCAGAAGTACATGTTTTAAATTTTTTTAACATTTATTTATTTTTGAGAGACAGAGTGTGAGCAGGTGAGGGGCAGAGAGAGAGGGAGACACAGAATCTGAAGCAGACTCCAGGATCTCAGCTGCCAGCACAGAGCTAACCTGGGGCTGGAACTCACGAACTGCGAGATCATGACCTGAGCTGAAGGCAGACACTCATCCGACTGAGCCACCCAGGTGCCCCAGAAGCACATGTTTTAAGACCTCCACACTGCAGTTGAAAGGCAGGTGCTGAACAGTAGGCACCCAGCCATAGAAGGCCAGTGCAAAGGGCTCCTCACCTTAAGTCCTTCCCAGATTCCCCAATGGAAAAAATCTCTTCCACATTCTTGCAGTACTTGATGTTCCTTATGCATCTTGTCCTGCCCTTCAGTCTTTTCTGTCTTTATCCTTCCATTGTCTTCAGGTGCCCAGGACTAAGTCTTACAATCATATTCCCAGAAAAATGTTCTTTATCATCTAAAACAATGCATTTTTTCATGTGGCTCCTGGATTTATCTTCTCACTCTAGACCAGTGGTTCTCAAAGTGTAGTCCCTGGGCCAGCAGAATCAGTTATCACCTGGGAACTGGCTAGAAAAACAAACTCTGGACCCCACCCACCTACTAAATTGAAACTCAGGGTGGGACCCAGTAATCTCTCCAGCTTCCTGTTCAAGTTTGAGAAACAGGGTCTTCTAGCAATGCTTCATGAACCTTGTGTTCTTTGTTTAACAAATATGGTCTGAGCACACAAACTCCCTGTTATTCCCCAATGCTCTGAGGAGCTCACAGCAGACAGATGTGAGCTAAAAGGACCTGTAAATCAAGGGCATAAAAAAAATGAGGAGAGAAACTTTCATTTTAAAAATGTTGTATGTCAAAAAATATATTAATAATAAAACTAATATCCCCCAGTAGTGGAGCACTGGCTGTGTGCCATGTGCTGTGCAAGTGCTTTATATGTATCAATTTAATACTTGCAACAACTGTAATGAGAGAAGTCTTATTATTATCCCCATTTTGTGGATGAGAAAACCACGGCACAGAACTGTAACTTGCCTGGATGGAAGTGAAGTCAGGATCCAAACCCTGACTGTCAGCCTTGAAGCAACAAAGTCATGATGGGGAAAATGACAATGTTCCTCACACTTGTCTGTTGTTTGGCATTGGATTTGGCCTGATTTCTGTATGCTTGGGTCCTGTAAAGGACTTAATCTGGCACGTCTCTAACTGCTGTCAGTCGATGGTACAGTGGGCTTGAGGCAGATTTCTGTGAGAGACTCACATACCCATCATTGGTCTTTTCTCCTTAGGTTCTGAGATAATAGGGAAATCCCAGGTAGGAATGTAGGTAACACTTTGGCCCCAAGGAATGTATTTTCCTTCCTCCTTCTGGGACCCTGTATCTGTCTCTCTCTTCCTTCTTCTTCCTTCTCCCCTCCTGCTCAGTGCCTCCTTCAATATAGGTCATCAAAAGGACTCACAGCCATGAATCATGATTGCCATCTGTGAGTCAACTGAACCCCAGGGCAGACAGAAGGTGTGCATTGCCTCACCAAATGGGAGGAAGAGACACCAACAGGTATGTTGCTTGGGCATGGAATGGAGTGAGGGGGTAATGGCACAGGTCATGTCAACCAAAAGGTCATGGGAAGGGGACACTAAGGGCAGAGAGGAGCTGTTGATGAGTTTCATTTCCAGTGTTAAACATGCATCTACTGGTGGAGACAACTATCTGGCAGCAAATGATAATGAGTTTGTAACCAATTTGTAGAAGAGGTGAATATGTGATCACCATCCAGGTCCATACCTAGGCACTGAGGCTCTGGGTGAAGGTAAGAACAGTTCCACCAGGGAGGGCTGACTACAGGTTCCTCCAGCTCAAGGAGCACCCCCCAAGGACACAGACACCTCCCATTTGAAGGAGGTCCTTGTTCCTGCCAAGCACTTTTCTCTGTCAGCTCTCTCAGAAATACCTGCCACATTTGTAATTATTCATTTGCCTAGAGGATTATTGTGCTTTGCCTATCCCCCTTACAAGATGGTATAGCTGGCACTGTCTGAGGACTGTCCACCAGCCCCCTAGGTCACCTGCAGCATCTGTGGAAAGTTCCCAAACACACCAACAGCTTCCTCCACAGCACCTTCAATGCTGCCTAAAGACATTCTCAGGCCCCAGGAATGCAGTGGCCAGGTCTGGTGTCTGGGGAGGCAACGGCCTCAGCAGCAACCTTCTGAGCATGACTGGGAGTTGGTGGGTAATACCAAAGCATCCTTGCCAATTGGGGCAAAGAGACTGCGGGCATTCTACACAGTCATTCCAAAGACCCCATCAGGATTGAGCCCCAGCAAACACCACTCATTACCACAGACTTCCTCCACTTCTCCCTTACCAGAACTGCTTTGTTTCACTTTCCAGGTGAACTATTTTACACCCCATTCCCTGTCTCAGGGTTTTTGGGGTGGGGGGAAGGGACTGAAACATTAACAGTGGATAAGCTCCACAAAAGCAGGGCTAAGCCAGCATGGCAGCACTGTGTGTTCAGTGTCCAGCACATGGTTGGCACAGAATGAGTGCTTTTGGAAGGTTTGCTGAGTGAAAGAATCCAAGGGTGTGACACATATAGACCACATGCCTGTTGCCAAAACTTCAGTTCCTCCCCATTTACTCAGCACTCTTTCTCAAGAGTTCCCACCCCAGAATCTCAAGGCCTGGTCCACAAAGTGAGCTGAGAGCACATCTCCTCCATAGCAACCCTGGCACTCAGGGCAGAAAGGAGACCAACATTGGAACTCACAACCCAACCCTGGGACTAGTCATCCTGCCTAGTACTTCTTTTCACAGAGCTGTTGTGTTCACTGCTGCCAACCAAGGTTTTGAAATGCATGGCACCAAGCAGCCACTCTGAAACTGTATTTTCATTTGTGCTGGGGTTTTGCCTGTGAGGCTAAAGGAGGTAGCATTAGAGGCTGGAGTGGGTATTGGACTTGTGGTGGCCCAGGCCTTCGGCAGGATGGGGCTGGAACAAGCCATCTGTGCTCCATCAGCCTGGGCAAGGACTGCAGCGTGTCTATCTGGTGATTGAATCTTACTTGTTCTACCTCACTACCCCCAAACATGCTAACTAACCAGACATCTTCAAGTTGACTAAAGAAATCCTCATTAAAGAGGAGAGGAGGAAGCAGAAAAGAAGGTATGACAGTGAAGACTCCCGCCACCTGCCCCCCCACCACAGGCTGCCCTATGCTTTAAATCAGCCCTTCCTGAACACGACAAAGATGCCTCTATTCAAAGGGCAGCTCCCCAGAGAGAGAGGAAGTGGCAAACACTGAGATATTTCATTCTTTACAGGGCTATTACAGGCAAGGCTTTCACCCACCAAAAGGGGAAGGTATTTAGAAGTGATTTGTGTTCTTGGTCCTCTCACACTTGGAGGGACTTTCATTGCATACTCCTCACATGCTGGGAGGTCACTGGTGATTCCCCAGTCTGGGGTCACCTTTGTTTCATTTGTTCTGGAAATTATCAGATTTTATCCTTTTTAATATGGTCCTTCCTCCATTCCTTCTAGGCTGTCCCTTTTGAGTTCCAGTTATTCTTTGGTCAGACTTTCTTATTCTCTCCTCCATGACTCTTAAGCCTCTGTTTCATATTTTTGTTTTGCTACAGCTTTAACTTGATATTCCCTAATCTTTCTTAAATTGTGCCCAATCTCCTAAATTAGTCTATTGTGCTTTAAGTTCAGTGGCTATATTTTTCATTACTGTCTGATTTAAACTCACTCATTTTAGAATCTGCCTCAAACAGTATTTGAGCACTTAAAGGTTAAATTCTGTTATTTGTTGTTTCTGCTGACTCCTGCTCAGAGTAGTTTTGTTTTGATTTTTGTTTTTTATTAAGACTTTTTTTTAGATCAGTTTTAAATTCACAGAAAAATTGAGCATAGGTACACAGATTTCCCATATACCTCCTACCCGCACACATGCACACCCTCCCCAACTATTAACATCCCCCACCAGATTGTACATTTGTTACATTTGACGAAGCTACATCAACCCATCATTATCACCCAAAGTCCATAGGTTACATTTGGTTCACTCTTTGTGTTGTACATTTTATGGGTTTGGACAAATGTATAATGACATGTATCTACCATTACAGTATCATACAGAGTGGTTCACTATCCTAAGAATCCCCTGCACTCCACCTGTTCATTCCTCCCTCCCTCTAAATCTTGGCAACCACTCATTTTACCATTTCCATAGCTTTGCCTTTTCAAGAATATCATATAGTTGGAATTGTATGCTATGTAGCCTTTTCAGATTGATTTCTTTCACTTAGTAATATGCACTTAAGGTGCTTCTATGCCTTTTCATTGCTTGATAGTTCATTTCTTTTTTGTGCTAGATAATATTCCATTGTCTGCAGGTACAATATTTTACTTACCCATTCACCTCCTGAATGATATCTTAGCTTAGTTGCATCCAAGTTTTGGCAATTATGTATAAAGCTGCTATAAACATCTGTGTGAAGGTTTTTGTATGGACATAAGTGTTCAATCCCTTTGAATAAATATCAACAAGTGCAATTGCTGGATCTTATGGTAAAAGTATTTTCAGTTTTGTGAGAAACCACTAAACTGTCTTCCAAAATGGCTGAACCATTTTGCATTCCCAGTAGCAATGAATGACAGTCCCTGTGGCCCCACATCCTCACCAGCATTTGGTGTTGTCAGTGTTCTGGATTTTAGCCGTTCTAATAGCAGTGGTATCTCACTGTTGATTTAATTTACATTTCCTTGATGACATATAATGTGGAACATCTTTTCACATGCTTATTTTCCACCTGTATATCTACTTCGGTAAAGTGTCTGCTATGGTCTTTGGCTTATTTCTTAATCAGATTGTTTGTTTTCTTACCATTGAGATTTAAAAGTTTTTTGTACATTTTAAGGGCACCTGAGTGACTCGGTTAAGTGTCCAACTTTTGATTTCAGCTCAGGTCATGATCTCATAGTTTGTGGGTTCAAGCCCTGTGTTGGGCTCTGTGCTGTCAGCAGGGAACCTGCTTTGAATTCTCTCTCCCTTTCTCCTCCCCTCCCCTACTTTATCTCTCTCTCTCAAAATAAATAAATAAACATTTTTTTGAAAAAGAGTTCTTTATAAGGGGAGCCAGGCCTGGGTGCGGTTGTAGGTCAGGGGCTCAGTCTGAAGCTGGAGAAAGTGGTTCCCTCCCTCCCTGGAGGGCTGCACCTTACTACAGAATCTGCCTGCATTAGCCACACCGGGTGCAGTGGTTGGGCCAAGAGCACAATCTGCAGGAAAAAAAAAAACGCCACCGTTTCCCTAGAGTGCTGGGCGGAAAAGAAAAAGGCTGCCTGCATCCCCCCACCCCAGGGGCTTGGAGGCAGCAAGGGCAGTGGCTCAGTTTGCAGTAGAAGGCGGTCCTCCCTGAAATGCTGTGGCACAAAGCCAGCCAGGACCACATATCACCACACTGAGAGGCGCTTCCCCAGGGCCAGAGCACACAGAGCAGGACTTTGAATCCTAGCCAAGCATGCAGGGTAAGGGTAGTTGGCGGAGAGAGAAGGACCACCCCATCTGCACCCATGGCACAGTCAGGACGACTCAAACTGAGTCCACGGGTCCAGCTCCGTGGAGAAGAGACTGGGGAATCACCATTTCCTCTGCCCCTACCACCACCAAGGCGGGGCCTCAGAGATCAGTCCCGGGCCCATAGTAGAGATGGGTTCAGATTATGCCAAACCACACTGCTTTGCACTGGGTAACTGCAAATCCACCAGAGCAGCACAGACCCAATGGACAGCTACTCCCAACAAGTGATGCAGCATTGCCTAGATTAACTCTAGGTCAATTCTGGATATATAGCTATATTCTCCACCTCGCCCCCATTTCTCCTCCTTATCTCTTCCCTCACCTAGGCTGGTTACTCTTGTTATTGGTCTGTCTAAACAGACATATTTAATCCATTGTCTTGATACATGTTCTACGCCTCCCTCTTTACACTCCTTTCTCTCTCTCTGGAATAATCAAGCCATATAGTTTTTCTGTCTTGGTAACTTTATCTTTGTTTCATTTTCCCTGCCTCCTTTATTTTCTTTTCTCTCTCTCTGGATTAAGTTAGTCTCTCTGCCTAATCAATGGTTATCCCTCCTCCCCCCCACTCCTGTCATTTCTCTCTTTGTATGTGCTCTTCCATCACACCACCTCCACCCTCTTCTTTACTTGTACTAGGTGTTTTGGGGTTTTTTGTTTTTAGTCTTTAGGTTTTTGCTTTTGTTTTTTGTTTGTTTGTGTTATTTGTTTGTGTGTTGGCATATTTTTGTCTCCTGTTTGTCTGTTTTCCTTTACAGGGCTACTCCAAGGAACAAA
Source organism: Prionailurus viverrinus (assembly GCF_022837055.1). Taxonomy (NCBI): domain Eukaryota; kingdom Metazoa; phylum Chordata; class Mammalia; order Carnivora; family Felidae; genus Prionailurus; species Prionailurus viverrinus. The sequence goes on from NC_062563.1 coordinate 49,963,969, forward strand.
TCAAAGCACACCTGGTGGAGGGTCCAAACTATTACTACAAGTAGGGTAATAAAATAAGCAAAGTCACAACAACAGAGATCAAGTAACAATCTCTGAAAAAACACCTCCTGAAGGGCCAGGCCCTGGACAGTGTATGACCCTCCTTTCATATAGCAGTGCTGGCAGGTGCTGAGCACACAAGCTTTTATTTTTTTAAAAAAAATTTTTTTTCAACGTTTATTTATTTTTGGGACAGAGAGAGACAGAGCATGAATGGGGGAGGGGCAGAGAGAGAGGGAGACACAGAATCGGAAACAGGCTCCAGGCTCTGAGCCATCAGCCCAGAGCCTGACGCGGGGCTCGAACTCACGAACCACAAGATCGTGACCTGGCTGAAGTCGGACGCTTAACCGACTGCGCCACCCAGGCGCCCCACACACAAGCTTTTAAAATGCATAAGGGACAGAAAACTAGCCAAAATGATGAAATGGAAGAGTTCTCCTCAAAAGAAATTCCAGGAAGTAGCGACAGCTAATGAATTGATCAAAACCAATTTAAGCAATATGATGGAACAAGAATTTAGAATAATAGTCATGAAATTAATCACTGGGCTTGAAAAAAGCATACAGGACAGCAGAGAATCTATTGCTACAGAGGTCAAGGGACTAAAAAATAGTCATGATGAATTAAAAAATGTTATAAATGAGGTGCAAAATAAAATGGAAGCAGCAACAGTGCAGATTGAAGAGGCAGAGGAGAGAATAGGTGAATCAGAAGATAAAATTATGGAAAAAGAGGAAGCTGAGGAAAAGAGAGATAAAAAAAATCCCAGAGTACGAGGGGAGAATTAGAGAACTAGGTGATGCAAACGGAACAATATCAGTATCATAGGAGCCCAGAAGAAAAAGAAGAGAGAGAAAGAGGCTGAAGGTGTACTTGAACAAATCATAGCTGAGAACTTCCCTGATCTGGGTAACGAAACAAGCTTTGAAATCCAACGGGCACAGAGAACTCCCTTCCGATGTAACTTGAATCAATCTTCTGCATGACATATCATGTGAAACTGGCAAAATGCAAGAATAAAGAGCGAATTTTGAAAGTAGCTAGGGATAAACAGGCCTTAATATACAAAGGTAGACACATGAGTGTAGTAGAGACCTATCTACTGAAAATTGGCAGGCCAGAAAAGAATGGCAGGAAATCTTTAATGTGAGGAACAGAAAAAATATTCAGCCAAGAATCCTTTACCCAGCAAAACTGTCATTCAGAATACAAGGATAGATAAAGGTTTTCCCAAACAAAACCTGAAGGAATTTATCACTACTATATAAGCACTACAAGAGATCCTAAGAGGGATTCTGTGAGTGAAATGTTGCAAGGACCACAAAGTAACAGACACCACTAAAAACATGAAAACTACAGATATCACAATGACGCTAAACCCATATCTTTTAATAATAACACTGAATGTAAATGGACTAAATGTTCCAGCCAAAAGACATAGGGTATCAGAATGGATTAAAAAAAAAAAAAAAGACCCAGCTCTTTGCTGTCTACAAAAGACTCATTTTAGTCCTGAGGACACCTTCAGATTGAAAGTGAGGGGATGAAGAACTATCTGTCATGCTACTGGAAGTCAGAAGAAAGCTGGAGTAGCCATACTTATATCAGACAAACTAGACTTTAAATTAAAGGTTGTAACAAGAGATGAAGAAGGGCATTATATAATAATTACGGGGTCTATCCATCAGGAAGAGTTAACAATTATAAATGTCTATGAACCTAATTCAACATCACCCAAATATATAAAACAATTAATCACAAACATAAGCAACCTTATTGATAAGAATGTGGTAATTGCAGGGGACTTTAACACTCCACTTACAATAATGGATAGATCATCTAGACACATGGTCAAAAAAGAAACAAGGGCCCTGAATGATACATTGGATCAGATGGACTTGAAAGATATATTTAGGACTCTGCATCCCAAAGCAACAGAATATACTTTTTTCTTGAGTGCACATGGAACATTCTCCAAGACAGATCATATACTGGGGCACAAAACAGCCCTTCATAAGTATACAAGAATTGAGATCATACCATGCACACTTTCAAATCACAATGCTATGAAACTTGAAATCAACCACAGGAAAAAGTCTGGAAAACCTCCAAAAGAAAACCCTACTAAAGAACACCCTACTAAAGAATGAATGGGTCAAGCAGGCAATTAGAGAATAAATTTAAAAATATATGGAAACAAATAAAAATGAAAATACAACAACCCAAATGCTTTGGGATGCAGCAAAGGCAGTCCTGAGAGGAAAATGCATTGCAATCCAGGCCTATCTCAAGAAACAAGAAAAATCCCAAATACAAAATCTAACAGCACACCTAAAGGAAATAGAAGCAGAACAGCAAAGACACCCCAAATCCAACAGAAGAAGAGAAACAATAAAGATCAGAGCAGAAGCAAACAATATAGAATGTAAAAAACTGTAGAGCAGATCAATGAAACCAAGAGTTGGTTTTTTGAAAAAATAAACAAAATTGACAAACCTGTAGCCAGGCTTCTCAAAAAGAAAAGGGAGGGGCGCCTGGGTGGCGCAGTCGGTTAAGCGTCCGACTTCGGCCAGGTCACGATCTCGCGGTCCGTGAGTTCGAGCCCCGCGTCGGGCTCTGGGCTGATGGCTCAGAGCCTGGAGCCTGTTTCCGATTCTCTGTCTCCCTCTCTCTCTGCCCCTCCCCCGTTCATGCTCTGTCTCTCTCTGTCCCAAAAATAAATAAACGTTGAAAAAAAAAATTAAAAAAAAAAAAAAAGAAAAGGGAGATGACCCAAACAGATAAAATCATGAATGAAAATGGAATTATTACAACCAATCCCGCAGAAATACAAGCAATTATCAGGGAATACTATGAAAAATTATATGCCAACAAACTGGACAACCTGGAAGAAATGGACAAATTCCTAAATACCCACACACTTCCAAAACTCAAACAGGAAGAAAGAGAAAGCTTGAACAGACCCATAACCAGTGAAGAAATTGTCTCAGTTATCAAAAATCTCCCAACAAATAAGAGTCCAGGTCCAGATGGCTTCCCAGGGGAGTTCTACCAGACATTTAAAGCAGAGATAATAACTATCCTTCTCAAGCTGTTCCAAAAAATAGAATGGGAAGGAAAACTTCCAGACTCATTCTATGAAGCCAGCATTACTTTGATTCCCAAACCAGACAGAGACCCAGGGGGGAAAAAAAAAAGAGAGAGAGAGAGAGAGAGAACTACAGGCCAATATCCCTGCTGAACATGGATGCAAAAATTCTCAATAAGATACTAGCAAATCGAATTCAACAGCATATAAAAAGAATTATTCACCACGATCAAGTGGGATTCATTCCTGGGATGCAGGGCTGGTTCAACATTTGCAAATCAATCACTGTGCTACATCACATTAATAAAAGAAAAGATAAGAACCATATGATCCTGTCAATTGATGCAGAAAAGGCCTTTGACAAAATTCAACAACTTTCTTAATAAAAATCCTTCAGAAGTCGGGATACAAGGAACATACTTAAACATCATAAAAGCCATTTATGGAAATCCCACAGCTAACATCATCCTCAATGGGGAAAAACTGAGAACTTTCTCCCTGAGATCAGGAACAAAACAGGGATGTACACTCTCACCACTGTTGTTTCACATAGTGTTGGAAGTTCTAGTGTCAGCAATCAGACAACAAAAGGAAATCAAAGGCATCAAAATTGGCAAAGATGAAGTTAAGCTTTCACTTTTTGCAGATGACATGATATTATACATGGAAACCTGATAGACTCCACCAAAAGTCTGCTAGAACTGATACATGAATTCAGCAAAGTCGCAAGATACAAAATCAATATACAGAAATCAGTTGCATTCTTATACACTAATAATGAAGGAACAGAAAGACAGGTAAAGAAACTGATCCCATTCACAATTGCAGCAAGAAGCATAAAATACCTAAGAATAAACCTGACCAAAGATGTAAAAGATCTGCATGCTGAAAACTATAGAAAGCTATGAAGGAAATTAACGAAGATATAAAGAAATGGAAAAACATTCTGTGCTCATGGATTGGAAGAATAAATATTGTCAAAATGTCAATACTATCCAAAGCTATCTACACATTCAATGCAATCCCAATCAAAATTGCACTAGCATTCTTCTCGAAGGTAGAACAAGCAATCCTAAGATTGTGTGGAACCACAAAAGACCCCGAATAGCCAAAGTAATTTTGAAGAAGACCAAAGCAGGAGGCATCACAATCCCAGACTTCAGACTCTACTACAAAGCTGTAACCATCAAGACAGCATAGTATTGGCACAAAAACAGACACATACACCAGTGGAATAGAATAGAGACTCCAGAACTGGACCCACAAAAGTATGGCCAACTAATCCTTGACAAAGCAGGAAAGGATATCCAATGGAATAAAGACAGTCTCTTTAACAAATGGTGCTGGGAGAACCAACATGCAGAATAATGAAACTAGACCACTTTCTTACACCATTCACAAAAATAAACTCAAAATGGATGAAGGACCTGAATATGAGACAGGAAACCATCAAAACCCTAGAGGAGAAATCAGGGAAAAACCTCTCTGACCTCAGCCATAGCAATTGCTTACTTGACACATCTCCAAAGGCAAGAGAATTAAAAGCAAAAATGAACTGTTCGGACTTCATCAAGATAAAAAGCTTCTGCACAGCAAAGGAAACAATCAACAAAACTAAAAGGCAACCAACAGAATGGGAAAATATATTTGCAAATGACATATCAGACAAATGGCTGGTATCCAAAATTTATAAAGAACTCACCAAACTCCACACCAAAAGTCAAATAATCCAGTAAAGAAATGGGCTAAAACATGAATAGACACCTTTCCAAAGAAGAGACCAGACGGCCAACAGGTGCATGAAAAGATGATCAATGTCGCTCCTCATCAAATCAAAACCACACTTACATATCACCTCACGGTAGTCAGAGTGGCTAAAATGAGTAACTCAGGGAACCCTCTTGCACTGTTGGTGCAAATGCAAACTGGTGCAGTTGCTCTGGAAAACCAGCAATAGCACTGCTAGTAATTTACCCAAGGGATACAGGGGTGCTGATGCATAGGGGCACATGTACCCCAATATTTATAGCAGCACTTTCAATAATAGCCAAATTATGGAAAGAGTCTAAATGCCATCAACTGTCAAATGGATAAAGAAGATGTGGTTTATATATACAATAGATTACTACTTGGCAATGAGAAAGAATGAAACCTGGCCATTTGCAGCAATGTGGATGGAAATGGAGGGTTATGCTAAGTGAAATAAGTCATACAGAGAAAGAAAGATATCATATGTTTTCACTCATATGTGTATCCTGAGAAACTTAACAGAAGACTATGGGGGAGTAGAAGGGGAAAAAAAGTTACAGATAGGGAGGGAGGCAAACTATAAGAGACTCTTAAATATTGAGAACAAACTGAGGGTTGATGGGGATTAGAGGAGAGGGTAAAGTGGGTGATGGGCATTGAGAAGGGCACCTGTTGGATTGAACACTGTGTGTTGTATGGAAACCAATTTGACAATAAATTATATTTAATAAAAGAAAACGAAAGAAAGAAAATAACAGGCCAATTCCTGGTGAACACAAATGCAAAAATCCTTAACAAAATATAGCAAATTGAATTCAACAATATATGAAAATAATCATACAATATGGTCAAATTGGATTCATTCCAGGATCGCTAGGAATGTTTAACATCCACAAGCCAATCAAGGTGATACGCCACATTAACAAAACAAAGCAGAAAAATTATATGATCATCTCAACAGGTGCAGAAAAGTCATTTGATGGAATTTCACATCCACTTATGGTAAAAACTTACAACAGTTAGTATAGAGGGAATGAATCTCAACATAATAAAGGCTGTATTTACAAACCACCAGGTAACATATTCAGGGGTAAAAAGCTGAAAGGTTTTCCTTTAAGATCAGAAAAAAGAAAAGGTTGCCAATGCTCACCACTTTTATTCAACATAGTATCAGAAGTCCTAGCCACAGCAATTAGGCAGGAAATAGAAATAAAGGTCATGCAAATTGGAAAAGGAGAAGTAAAACTGTCAGTATTTGCAGACAGCATTATACAATATATAGAAAACCCTAAAGACACCACCAAAAAAGCTATCAGAGTAAATGAATTTATTAGTTTTGGGATACAAAGTTAATGTTACATTTCTATCCACTAATAATGAATCATTAAAAAGAGAAATTCAGAAAAATCTCATAACTTCATCAAAAAGAATAAAATAACTAGGAATAAAGTTAACCAAGGAGGTGAAAGACCTGTACACTGAAAACTACAAAACATCGGTGAAAGAAATTGAAGATGATACAAACAAAAAGAAATATATACCATGCTCATGAATTAGAAGAATCAGTATTGTTAAAATGTCCATACTACCCAAAGCAATCTACAGATTCAATGCAATCCTTATCTAATTTTCAATGTCATTTTTCACAGAACTAGAACAAATAATCCTAAAATTTTTGTGGAACCACAAAGACCCAAAATAACCACAGCAATCTTGAGTAAGAACAAAGCTGGAGGTATCATAATCCCAGATTTCACACTAAGCTACAAAGCTATAGTAATCAAAATAATATGGTACTGGCACAAAAACAGATTCATAGATCAACAGAACAAAATAGAGAGCCCAGAAATAAACCCACACTTAATGGTTAATTAATCTATGACAAAATAGGCAAGAATATACAGTGGGGGAAAAGAAACCCTCTCCAATAAATGATGTTGGGAAAACTGGACAGCTATATGCAAAAGAATAAAACAAAAAATAAAAATAAACAAATAAGAATATCAAACTAATAAAACTTTTGCATGGCAAAGGAAACCATTAACAGAATGAAAAGATAAACTACTGAATGGCAGAAGATACTTACAAACAATATATATGACAAAGGGGTTGATATCCAAAATATGTAAAGAACACATACAACTCCATAACAAAAAGAATCCAATTTAAAAATGGGCAGAGGATCCGAATAGACGTTTTTCCAAAGAAGACATACAGATGACCAACAGGCACATGAAAAGTCGTTCAACATCAGTAATCATCAGGAAAATACAAATCAACACCACAATAAGATAATACCTGACAACTGTTAGAATGGCTATGATCAAAGACACAAGGAATAACAAGTGTGGGCAAAGATGTAGAGAAAAGAGAAACCTCATGCACTGTTAGTGGAAATGTTAATTTGTGCAGCCATTATGGAAAATGGTATGAAGATTCCTCAAAAAATTTTTAAAAAGAGCTACCGGACTTGGCGGCAAGATGGCGGCTTAGGAGGACGCTGGGCTCACCGCACGTCCTGCTGATCACTTAGATTCCATCTACACCTGCCTAAATAACCCAGAAAACCGCCAGAGGATTAGCAGAACAGAGTTGCCGGAGCCAAACGCAGACGAGAGGCCCACGGAAGAGGGTAGGAAGGGCGGCGAGGCGGTGCGCGCTCCACGGACTGGCGGGAGGGAGCCGGGGCGGAGGGGCGGCTCGCCGGCCAAGCAGAGCCCCCGAGTCGGGCTTGCAAAAGCGGAGGGGCCGGGCGGACTGTGTTCAGACAGCAAGCGCGACTTAGCGTTTGGGAGGTCAGAAATTAACAGATCTGCTCGGAAAGCGGGAAGGCTGGAGGACAAAGGGAGGGAGAGCTGCTGAGCCCCCTGACAACAGAGCTCAGTTTGGTGGGGAACAAAGGCGCTCGCCAGCGCCATTTCCCCCGCCCATCCCCCAGCCGAAATCCCAAAGGGAACCGGTTCCTGCCAGGGAACTTGCTCGCTCCGCGCAAACACCCAACTCTGCGCTTCTGCGGAGCCAAACCTCCGGCAGCGGATCTGACTCCATCCCGCTGCCACAGGGCCCCTCCTGAAGTGGATCACCTAAGGAGAAGCGATCTAAGCCTGCCCCTCCTGCCCCCGAGCACCTTGCCTACCCACCCCAGCTAATACGCCAGATCCCCAGCATCACAAGCCTGGCAGGGTGCAAGTAGCCCAGACGAGCCACACCACCCCACAGTGAATCCCGCCCCTAGGAGAGGGGAAGAGAAGGCACACACCAGTCTGACTGTGGCCCCAGCGGTGGGCTGGGGGCAGACCTCAGGTCTGACTGCGGCCCCGCCCACCAACTCCAGGTATACACCACAGCACAGGGGAAGTGCCCTGCAGGTCCTCACCACGCCAGGGACTATCCAAAATGACCAAGCAGAAGAACTCCCCTCAGAAGAATCTCCAGGAAATAACAACAGCTAATGAGCTGATCAAAAAGGATTTAAATAATATAACAGAAAGTGAATTTAGAATAATAGTCATAAAATTAATCGCTGGGCTTGAAAACAGTATACAGGACAGCAGAGAATCTCTTGCTACAGAGATCAAGGGACTAAGGAACAGTCACGAGGAGCTGAAAAACGCTTTAAACGAAATGCATAACAAAATGGAAACCACCACAGCTCGGCTTGAAGAGGCAGAGGAGAGAATAGGTGAACTAGAAGATAAAGTTATGGAAAAAGAGGAAGCTGAGAAAAAGAGAGATAAAAAAATCCAGGAGTATGAGGGGAAAATTAGAGAACTAAGTGATACACTAAAAAGAAATAATATACGCATAATTGGTATCCCAGAGGAGGAAGAGAGAGGGAAAGGTGCTGAAGGGGTACTTGAAGAAATAATAGCTGAGAACTTCCCTGAACTGGGGAAGGAAAAAAGCATTGAAATCCAAGAGGCACAGAGAACTCCCTTCAGACGTAACTTGAATCGATCTTCTGCACGACATATCATACTGAAACTGGCAAAATACAAGGATAAAGAGAAAATTCTGAAAGCAGCAAGGGGTAAACCTGCCCTCACATATAAAGGGAGACCTATAAGACTCGTGACTGATCTCTCTTTTGAAACTTGGCAGGCCAGAAAGAATTGGCAAGAGATTTTCAGGGTGCTAGACAGAAAAAATATGCAGCCAAGAATCCTTTATCCAGCAAGTCTGTCATTTAGAATAGAAGGAGAGATAAAGGTCTTCCCAAACAAACAAAAACTGAAGGAATTTGTCACCACTAAACCAGCCCTACAAGAGATCCTAAGGGGGACCCTGTGAGACAAAGTCCCAGAGACATCACTATAAGCATAAAACATACAGACATCACAATGACTCTAAACCCGTATCTTTCTATAATAACACTGAATGTAAATGGATTAAATGCGCCAACCAAAAGACATAGGGTATCAGAATGGATAAAAAAACAAGACCCATCTATTTGCTGTCTACAAGAGACTCATTTTAGACCTGAGGACACCTTTAGATTGAGAGTGAGGGGATGGAGAACTATTTATCATGCGACTGGAAGCCAAAAGAAAGCTGGAGTAGCCATACTTATATCAGACAAACTAGACTTTAAATTAAAGGCTGTAACAAGAGATGAAGAAGGACATTATATAATAGTTACAGGGTCTATCCATCAGGAAGAGCTAACAATTATCAATGTCTATGCACCGAATACCGGAGCCCCCAAATATATAAAACAATTACTCATAAACATAAGCAACCTTATTGATAAGAATGTGGTAATTGCAGGGGACTTTAATACACCACTTACAGAAATGGATAGATCAACTAGACACACGGTCAATAAAGAAACAAGGGCCCTGAATGACACATTGGATCAGATGGACTTGACAGATATATTTAGAACTCTGCATCCCAAAGCAACAGAATATACTTTCTTCTCGAGTGCACATGGAACATTCTCCAAGATAGATCATATACTGGGTCACAAAACAGCCCTTCATAAGTTTACAAGAATTGAAATTATACCATGCTTACTTTCAGACCACAATGCCATGAAGCTTGAAATCAACCACAGGAAAAAGTCTGGAAAACCTCCAAAAGCATGGAGGTTAAAGAACACCCTACTAACGAATGAGTGAGTCAACCAGGCAATTAGAGAAGAAATTAAAAAATATATGGAAACAAACAAAAATGAAAATACAACAATCCAAACGCTTTGGGACGCAGCAAAGGCAGTCCTGAGAGGAAAATACATTGCAATCCAGGCCTATCTCAAGAAACAAGAAAAATCCCAAATACAAAATCTAACAGCACACCTAAAGGAACTAGAAGCAGAACAGCAAAGGCAGCCTAAGCCCAGCAGAAGAAGAGAAATAATAAAGATCAGAGCAGAAATAAACAATATAGAAACTAAAAAAACTGTAGAGCAGATCAACGAAACCAAGAGTTGGTTTTTTGAAAAAATAAACAAAATTGACAAACCTCTAGCCAGGCTTCTCAAAAAGAAAAGGGAGATGACCCAAATAGATAAAATCATGAATGAAAATGGAATTATTACAACCAATCCCTCAGAGATACAAACAATTATCAGGGAATACTATGAAAACTTATATGCCAACAAATTGGACAACCTGGAAGAAATGGACGAATTCCTGAACACCCACACGCTTCCAAAACTCAATCAGGAGGAAATAGAAAGCTTGAACAGACCCATAACCAGCGAAGAAATTGAATCGGTTATCAAAAATCTCCCAACAAATAAGAGTCCAGGACCAGATGGCTTCCCAGGGGAGTTCTACCAGACGTTTAAAGCAGAGATAATACCTATCCTTCTCAAGCTATTCCAAGAAATAGAAAGGGAAGGAAAACTTCCAGACTCATTCTATGAAGCCAGTATTACTTTGATTCCTAAACCAGACAGAGACCCAGTCAAAAAAGAGAACTACAGGCCAATATCCCTGATGAATATGGATGCAAAAATTCTCAATAAGGTACTAGCAAATCGAATTCAACGGCATATAAAAAGAATTATTCACCATGATCAAGTGGGATTCATTCCTGGGATGCAGGGCTGGTTCAACATTCGCAAATCAATCAACGTGATACATCACATTAACAAAAAAAGAGAGAAGAACCATATGATCCTGTCAATCGATGCAGAAAAGGCCTTCGACAAAATCCAGCACCCTTTCTTAGTAAAAACCCTTGAGAAAGTCGGGATAGAAGGAACATACTTAAAGATCATAAAAGCCATTTATGAAAAGCCCACAGCTAACATCATCCTCAACGGGGAAAAACTGAAAGCTTTTTCCCTGAGATCAGGAACACGACAAGGATGCCCACTCTCACCGCTGCTGTTTAACATAGTGCTGGAAGTTCTAGCATCAGCAATCAGACAACAAAAGGAAATCAAAGGCATCAAAATTGGCAAAGATGAAGTCAAGCTTTCGCTTTTTGTAGATGACATGATATTATACATGGAAAATCCGATAGACTCCACCAAAAGTCTGCTAGAACTGATACAGGAATTCAGCAAAGTTGCAGGCTACAAAATCAATGTACAGAAATCAGTTGCATTCTTATACACTAACAATGAAGCAACAGAAAGACAAATAAAGAAACTGATCCCATTCACAATTGCACCAAGAAGCATAAAATACCTAGGAATAAATCTAACCAAAGATGTAAAGGATCTGTATGCTGAAAACTATAGAAAGCTTCTGAAGGAAATTGAAGAAGATTTAAAGAAATGGAAAGACATTCCCTGCTCATGGATTGGAAAAATAAATATTGTCAAAATGTCAATACTACCCAAAGCTATCTACACATTCAATGCAATCCCAATCAAAATTGCACCAGCATTCTTCTCGAAACTAGAACAAGCAATCCTAAAATTCATATGGAACCACAAAAGGCCCCGAATAGCCAAAGGAATTTTGAAGAAGAAGACCAAAGCAGGAGGCATCACAATCCCAGACTTTAGCCTCTACTACAAAGCTGTCATCATCAAGACAGCATGGTATTGGCACCAAAACAGACACATAGACCAATGGAATAGAATAGAAACCCCAGAACTAGACCCACAAACGTATGGCCAACTCATCTTTGACAAAGCAGGAAAGAACATCCAATGGAAAAAAGACAGCCTCTTTAACAAATGGTGCTGGGAGAACTGGACAGCAACATGCAGAAGGTTGAAACTAGACCACTTTCTCACACCATTCACAAAAATAAACTCAAAATGGATAAAGGACCTAAATGTGAGACAGGAAACCATCAAAACCTTAGAGGAGAAAGCAGGAAAAGACCTCTCTGACCTCAGCCGTAGCAATCTCTTACTGGACACATCCCCAAAGGCAAGGGAATTAAAAGCAAAAGTGAATTACTGGGACCTTATGAAGATAAAAAGCTTCTGCACAGCAAAGGAAACAACCAACAAAACTAAAAGGCAACCAACGGAATGGGAAAAGATATTTGCAAATGACATATCGGACAAAGGGCTAGTATCCAAAATCTATAAAGAGCTCACCAAACTCCACACCCGAAAAACAAATAACCCAGTGAAGAAACGGGCAGAAAACATGAATAGACACTTCTCTAAAGAAGACATCCGGATGGCCATCAGGCACATGAAAAGATGTTCAGCGTCGCTCCTTATCAGGGAAATACAAATCAAAACCACACTCAGGTATCACCTCACGCCAGTCAGAGTGGCCAAAATGAACAAATCAGGAGACTATAGATGCTGGAGAGGATGTGGAGAAACGGGAACCCTCTTGCACTGTTGGTGGGAATGCAAATTGGTGCAGCCGCTCTGGAAAGCAGTGTGGAGGTTCCTCAGAAAATTAAAAATAGACCTACCCTATGACCCAGCAATAGCACTGCTAGGAATTTATCCAAGGGATACAGGAGCACTGATGCATAGGGCCACTTGTACCCCAATGTTCATAGCAGCACTCTCAACAATAGCCAAATTATGGAAAGAGCCTAAATGTCCATCAACTGATGAATGGATAAAGAAATTGTGGTTTATATACACAATGGAATATTACATGGCAATGAGAAAAAATGAAATATGGCCTTTTGTAGCAACGTGGATGGAACTGGAGAGTGTGATGCTAAGTGAAATAAGCCATACAGAGAAAGACAGATACCATATGGTCTCACTCTTATGTGGATCCTGAGAAACTTAACAGGAACCCATGGGGGAGGGGAAGGAAAAAAAAAAAAAAAAGAGGTTAGAATGGGAGAGAGCCAAAGCATAAGAGACTGTTAAAAACTGAGAACAAACTGAGGGTTGATGGGGGGTGGGAGGGAGGAGAGGGTGGGTGATGGGTATTGAGGAGGGCACCTTTTGGGATGAGCACTGGGTGTTGTATGGAAACCAATTTGTCAATAAATTTCAGAAAAAAAAAAAAAAAAAAAAAAAGAGCTACCATATGATCCAGCACTTATTAATACCACTTTTGGGTATCTATATAAAGAAAACAAAAACACTAATTTGAAAAAATATGTGTACTTCTCTGTTCATTGCAGCACTATTTACAATAGACAATTGCCCATCAATAGATAAATGGATAAAGGAGATAATATATACGTAGTATACATACATACATATATATTGCACCAACATGGATAGAGCTTGGGGTATTATGCTAAGTGAAATAAGTCAGACAGAGAAAGACATACAATATGATTTCATTTATATGTGGAACCTAAAAAACAAAACAAAACAGAAACAGACCCATAGATACATAGAAAAAACCAGTGGTTGCCAACAGTGGGGGGGAGGGGGGTGGGGTAAGGCAAAACAGGTGAAGGGGATTAAGATGTACAAACTTTCAGTTATAAAATAAATAAATAATGGGAGTGTAATATACAGCATACAGAATATAGTCAACAATAATATTAAAATAATTTTGTGTGGGGGCACCTGGGTGGCTCAGTCAGTTAAGGGGCCAACTTCGGGTCAGGTCATGATTCACAGTTCATGAGTTCAAGCCCCACATTGGACTCTGTGCTGACAGGTCAGAGCCCAGAGCCTGCTTCAGATTCTGTGCCTCCTTCTCTCTCTGTTTCCCTGCTTGTGCTCTGTCTCTCTCTCTCTCAAAAATAAATAAACTTAAAAAAAATTTTTTTAAATAATAATTTTGTGTGGTAATCATTTTGTAATGTAAAAAAAATATCAAATCACTATGTTGTACCCTTGAAACTAATATATTCCGTATCAATTAACTAGAATTAAATCAAAAAGTACGATGTTAGCTGTAGGTTTTATAGGTATTCTGTTTTTTAAAATTCGTTAGTTAACCTACATACAGTGTAATATTGGTTTGAGCAGTAGAACCCAGTGATTTATCACTTACATATAACAGCCAGTGCTCATCCCAACAAGTGCTCTCCTTAATGCCCATCACCCATTTAGCCCATCCCCACACCCACTTCCCCTCCAACAACCCTCAGTTTGTTCTCTGCATTTAAGAGTCTCTTATGGTTTGCATCCCTTTTTGTTTTTCTTATTTTTCCTTCACTTCCCCCATGTTTCACCTGTTTTGTTTCTTAAATTCCACATATGAGTAAAATCACATATTTGTCTTTGTCTGACTGACCTATTTCACTTAGCATAATGCACTCTAGTTCCATCTACATTGTTGCAAATGGCAAGATTTCATTCTTTTTGATTTGCAAGTAATATTCCATTGTATGTATGTACCACATCTTCTTTATCCATTGATCAGTTGATAGACATTTGGGCTCTTTCCATAATTTGGCTATTGTTGATATATTTATGCTTTATTAAGTTGACAGAATTCCCCTCTATTGCTAGTTTTGGTCATAAATGGATGTTGTGTTCTGTCATAAGCTTTTTTAGCATCTATTGATACCATCATGTGAATTTTCTTTTTTAGACTGTTGGTGTGATGGATCATGTTAGTTGATTTTCAAACGTTGAGCCAGCCTTACATTTCTGGGATAAATCCCACTTGGTCATGATGTAATTATTTTTATAAATTAATGGACTTTGGATTTGCTAATATTTTGATAAGGATTTTTGCATCTATGTTCATGAGAGATACTGTAGTTTTCCTTTCTTGTAATGTCTTTATCTACTTATAGTATTAAAATAATGCTGGCCTTACAGAATGAGCTAGGAAGTATTTTCTCTGCTTCTGTACCTTCTAAAAGAAATTGCAGAGAATTGGTATAATCTCTTCCTTAAATGTTTGGTTGAATTCACCAGTGAACCCATCTGGGCATGGTGCTTTTTTACTTAAAAGGTTATTAATTATCGGGGTACCTGGGTGGCTCAGTTGAGCATCTGATGTCGGCTCAGGTTATGATTTCTTTGTATTTCTTTCTCTGCCCCACCCCTCGCTTGTGCTTTCTCTCTCTTAAAAATTAAATAAATAAATAAACATTTTTAAATAAGTAAATAGTTGTTAATTAGTGATAGGAGTCCTAGTCAGATTGTCTATTTCTTCTTGTATGTGTTTTGGCAGATTTTGTATATGGGAATCCTCTGTACTTTCTGCTCAACTTTTAAAACTAAAAGAAAAAAAAATGAAGTCTTATCATTGATGTTGGCAAGGCCCACAAGGGAAAGTTTGCTCTCAGTACTTCACACTCCTGATTTTTGTACACATAAATGTGTACTATAAATAGTCCCTGGAAATTCCCCTTGAATGATGAGAAATAAGCTTTGACTCTAAAAGGACACTTATTATATTTTATTCAGCATTTCTAGGTAAGGCTGTTAGTGTAATCAGTTCACAATTATGGCCCCAAATGGAAATCAGATACTTTCCCTCAGAAATATTTTCAAGGCTCTTCTGGGTGCAGGTGTCAAAAACAACGTGAATCAAGAGGTTGGGAAGGTGGCAGAGTAGAAGGAGCCAGAGCTCACTCCATCCCACATTTTTGACTAGATATTATCTACACCCAAGTCAACAAACTGGAAACCAGTCCAAAGATGGAAAAACAAACTCTGTAACTAAATATAGGGAAGAAATGGGGCGCCTGGGTGGCTCAGTCGGTTAAGCGTCTGACTTCGGCTCAGGTCATGATCTCCCCATCTGTGGGTTCAAGCCCCGCATTGGGCTCTGTGCTGACAGCTCAGAGCCTGGAGCCTGTTTCGGATTCTGTGTCTCCCTCTTTCTCTGACCTTCCCCTGTTCATGCTCTCTCTCTGTCTCAAAAATAAAGAAATGTTAAAAAATTTTTTTAAATAAAATAAATAAATAAAGGGAAGAATCTATAGCTCAAAGGTTAGAAAAGTCAGAAAGGTGAAGGGAGGCTGCCCACAGGAGGGAGGCATGTGTGTGTGCAGAGAGAGCAGAGAAGCAAGCTCTTGTACCAGGGTGTTCACACAGGAAATACTAATCCCCATAACTTTTGGCTTTAAAAGCCAGAAGGACTGAATTCCATGAATTTATAAAATCAGTGGACCTGAAGGTTTAAAAGTCTCCTTACTCAGCTTTGGGCAGGCCAGAAGGGTGAGTGATAGCTGGGTTGTTGCCTTTAAGAGACAGCACTCTGCACACACAGGCATCTAAAAAATGGCAGTTTGCACAATGCCAGGGACAAATGGGAGACAGCTCTGCTCATAATGATTTTGAAGCATGTTGGGGGACTTCTCTGAAAATGAGGAAGCTGACAGGTGCCAATTTCCTCCCCTGCCCCACCCCCAGCATAAACACAGAGCAACCTGCAAGAGGTGAGCCTGCACACACACTTGCTGCCTGACCTGCTGGCAGTGCATCACATTCCTGAGTTCTCCTGAATATTAGTCCACTTCCCACCTTCTGGCCTTGGTCCTGGCCATGCATGCACCCTGACCAGCCTCTGTGTGCACAGCTGCTACATGCACCACATCCATCCACCCTGAATCCCTGTCACATGCCTCCAGCCATCATTGCACACCCTTGGCAGCCCTGGCACACAGCCCCCAGCCACCATAGTGCTTTGGGGGTACTGCATAGGACTAGTGGTCCAATGCAGATTTTGCTATTACTTCCACTCCACTCCCAAGTTCCCCGGTGGGCATCCTCCACAAAGCTGGACTGCCTGGGTCCCACTAACACCACAGAGAAAGCACAGCCCAGAACAGAAAGAGAGTCACTGTAGATGACCACACTGAAAAGAAAAGTGACTCAGATACAATGGCAGGGCATAAGCAGCACACATAGGATATTCTCTTTAAATGTCAAGTTCTGGTGAACAGGAGACACTGCACTGCAGGACACCTCAGGACCCCTTCTTCATAAGGTCACTACTTTCAAAAGCAGAAGACACAGCTGACTTTCTTGATAGAGAAACAGACACAGAGAGGCAGACAAAATGAGGAGACAGAGAAATTTATCCCAAATAAAAGAACAGGAAAAAGACACAGCCAGAGAGCTAAGTGAAACAGATATAAGTAATATGTCTGATAGATAATTTAGAGCAATGATCATAAGGATACATGCTGGATTTGAGAAAAGAGTGGAAGACATGGGTGAGACACTTAACACAGAGACAAAGAATAATAGAGTAAATGGCTCAGTAAACACAATGAGAAACACACTTGAAGAAATTAATAGCTGGTGGAAGAAGCAGAGGAATGATTAGTGACCTGGGAGAAAGAGTAATGGAAAATAATAAAGCTGAACAAAAAGAAAGAAAAAAGAATTACACAAAATGAGAATAGTTTTAGGGACTTGGTGACTACATCAAACATAATAATATTCATATTACAGGAGTCCCAGAAGAAGAGGAGGAGGAGGAGGAGAAGGAGGACGATGACGAGGAGGAGGACCAGGAGGAGGAGAAGGAGAAGGAGTAGAAGAAGAGAAAGAAGGAGGAGGAGGAGGAGGAGGAGGAGGAGGAGGAGGAAGTGGGGTAGGGGAAGGAGAGGGAAGAGGGGGAGGAGGAAGGAGAAAAGAAGGCAGAAAATTATTTTGAAGAAATAAGACATGAAAATTTCCTTAATCTAGAAAAGGAAACAGATATCCAGGAGGCACAGAGAACTTCCAACAAAAACAACAAAAGGAGTCCAGCAGCGATACTCAACCAGGGGAAGATGGCGGCGTAGGAGGACGCTAGGCTCAATGTGTCCTGCTGGTCACTTAGCTGGTCATCTAGATGACCTGCTGGTCACTACACCTGCCTAAATAAACCAGAAAACCGCCAGAAGACTAGCAGAACGGAGTCTCCAGAGCCAATCGCAGACAAGAGGCCCACGGAAGAGGGTAGGAAGGGCAGAGAGGCAGTGCATGCTACACGGACTGGCAGGAGGGAGCCAGGGCGGAGGGGCTGCTGGCCGGCCAAGCAGAGCCCCTGAGTCTGGCTTGCAAAAGCGGAGGGGCCAGAGGCAGTGTGTTCCAACAGCAAGTGGGACTTGACATCTGGAAGGTTATAAGTTAACAGCTCTGCTCGGAGAACGGGAAGGCTGGAGGACAACGGGAGGGGGAGTTGCTGAGCCCCAAGTCAACAGAGCTCAGTTTGGCAGGGAACAAAGGCGCTCCCCAGCGCCATCTCCCTCGCCCTTCCCCCAGCCAAAATCCCAAAGGGAACGAGTTCCTGCCAGAGAACTTGCTTGCACTGCGCAAACACCGAATGCTGTGCTTCTGCAGATCCATCCCTCCTGCGACGGGTCTGACTCCCTCCTGCTGCCACAGGGCCCCTCCCGAAGTGGATCACGAAGGAGAAGCTAGCTAAGCCTGCCCCTCCTGCCCTCATGCACCTTGCCGATCCACCCCAGCTAATACGCCAGATCCCCAGTACCACAAGCCTGTCAGTGTGCAAGTAGCCCTGCAGTGTGCAAGTAGCCCAGACAGGCCACACCACCCCACAGTGAATCCTGTCCCTAGGAGAGGGGAACAGAAGGTACACACCAGTCTGACTGTGGCCCCAGCGGTGGGCTGGGGGCAGACATCAGGGCTGACTGTGGCCCCACCTATCAAATTCAGTTATTCAAATCAGCACAGGGGAAGTGCCCTGCAGGTCCTCATCACTCCAGGGACTATCCAAAATGACCAAACGGAAGAATTTCCCTCAAAAGAATCTCCAGGAAATAACAACAGCTAACGAACATATCGAAAAGGATTTAAACAATATAACAGAAAGTGAATTTAGAATAATAGTCATAAAATTAATCACTGGGCTTGAAAACAGTATAGAGGACAGCAGAGAATCTATTGCTACAGAGATCAAGGGACTAAGGAATAGTCCGGAGGAGCTAAAAAAATTCTATAACCGAGTTGCAAAATAAAATGGAAATGACCACGGCTCGGATTGAAGAGGCAGAGGAGAGAATAGGTGAACTAGAAGATAAAATTATGGAAAAAGAGGAAGCTGAGAAAAAGAGAGATAAAAAAATCCAGGAGAATGAGGGGAAAATTAGGGAACTAAGTGATGCACTAAAGAGAAATAATCTACGCATGATTGGTATTCCAGAGGAGGAAGAGAGAGGGAAAGGTGCTGAAGGTGTACTTGAAGAAATAATAGGTGAGAACTTCTTGAACTGGGGAAGGAAAAAGGCATTGAAATCCAAGAGGCACAGAGAACTCCCTTCAGACGTAACTTGAATCGATCTTCTGCACGACATATCATACTGAAACTGGCAAAATACAAGGATAAAGAGAAAATTCTGAAAGCAGCAAGGGATAAACGTGCCCTAACATATAAAGGGAGACCTATAAGACTCGTGACTGATCTCTCTTCTGAAACTTGGCAGGCCAGAAAGGAATGGCAGGAGATCTTCAATGTGATGAACAGAAAAAAAAATATGCAGCCGAGAATCCTTTACCCAGCAAGTCTGTCATTTAGAATAGAAGGAGAGATAAAGGTCTTCCCAAACAAAAACTGAAGGAATTCGTCACCACTAAACCAGCCCTACAAGAGATCCTAAAGGGGATTCTGTGAGACAAAGTACCAGAGACATCACTACAAGCATAAAACATACAGACATCACAAGGACGCTAAACCCATATCTTTCTATAATAACACTGAATGTAAATGGACTAAATGCACCAACCAAAAGACATAGGGTATCAGAATGGATAAAAAAACAATACCCATCTATATGTTGTCTAGAAGAGACTCATTTTAGACCTGAGGACACCTTCAGATTGAGAGTGAGGGGATGGAGAACTATCTATCATGCTACTGGAAGCCAAAAGAAAGCTGGAGTAGCCATACTTATATCAGACAAACCAGACTTCAAATTAAAGGCTGTAACAAGAGATGAAGAAGGGCATTATATAATCATTACAGGGTCTATCCATCAGGAAGAGCTAACAACTATAAATGTCTATGCGCCAAATACGGGAGCCCCCAAATATATAAAACAATTAATCAAAAACATAAGCAACCTTATTGATAAGCATGTGGCAATTGCAGGGGACTTTAACACTCCATTTACAGAAATGGATAGATCATCTAGACACATGGTCAATAAAGAAACAAGGACCCTGAATGATACATTGGATCAGATGGACTTGACAGATATATTTAGAACTCTGCATCCCAAAGCAACAGAATATACTTTCTTCTCAAGTGCACATGGAACCTTCTCCAAGATAGATCACATACTGGGTCACAAAACTGGCCTTCATAAGTATACAAGAACTGAAATTATACCATGCATACTTTCAGACCACAATGCTATGAAGCTTGAAATCAACCACAGGAAAAAGTCTGGAAAACCTCCAAAAGCAAGGAGGTTAAAGAACACCCTACTAAAGAATGAGTGGGTAAACCAGAAAATTAGAGAAGAAATTAAAAAATATATGGAAACAAATGAAAATGAAAATACAACAATCCAAACGCTTTGGGATGCAGCAAAGGCAGTCCTGAGAGGAAAATGCATTGCAATCCAGGCCTATCTCAAGAAACAAGAAAAATCCCAAATACAAAATCTAACAGCACACCTAAAGGAAATAGAAGCAGAACAGCAAAGACAGCCTAAACCCAGCAGAAAAAGAGAAATAATAAAGATCAGAGCAGAAATAAACAATATAGAGTCTAAAAAATCTGTAGAGCAGATCAATGAAACCAAGAGTTGGTTTTTTGAAAAAATAAACAAAATTGACAAACCTGTAGCCAGACTTCTCAAAAAGAAAAGGGAGATGACCCAAACAGATAAAATCATGAATGAAAATGGAATTATTACAACCAATCCCTCAGAAATACAAGCAATTATCAGGGAATACTATGAAAAATTATATGCCAACAAACTGGACAACCTGGAAGAAATGGACAAATTCCTAAACACCCACACACTTCCAAAACTCAATCAGGAGGAAATAGAAGGCTTGAACAGACCCATAACCAGCAAAGGAATTGAATCAGTTATCAAAAATCTCCCAACAAATAAGAGTCCAGGACCAGATGGCTTCCCAGGGGAGTTCTACCAGACGTTTAAAGCAGAAATAATACCTATCCTTCTCAAGCTATTCCAAGAAATAGAAAGGGAAGGAAAACTTCCAGACTCATTCTATGAAGCCAGTATTATTTTGATTCCTAAACCAGACAGAGACCCAGTAAAAAAAGAGAACTACAGGCCAATATCCCTGATGAATATGGATGCAAAAATTCTCAATCTGATACTAGCAAATCGAATTCAACAGCATATAAAAAGAATTATTCACCATGATCAAGTGGGATTCATTCCTGGGATGCAGGGCTGGTTCAACATTTGCAAATCAATCACTGTGATACATCACATTAATAAAAGAAAAGAGAAGAACCATATGATCCTGTCAATTGATGCAGAAAAGGCCTTTGACAAAATTCAACAACTGTCTTAATAAAAATCCTTCAGAAGTCGGGATACAAGGAACATACTTAAACATCATAAAAGCCATTTATGAAAATCCCACAGCTAACATCATCCTCAATGGGGAAACCTGAGAACTTTCTCCCTGAGATCAGGAACACGACAGGGATGTCCACTCTCACCGCTGTTGTTTAACATAGTGTTGGAAGTTCTAGCATCAGCAATCAGACAACAAAAGGAAATCAAAGGCATCAAAATTGGCAAAGATGAAGTCAAGCTTTCGCTTTTTGCAGATGACATGATATTATACATGGAGAATCCGATAGACTCCACCAAAAGTCTGCTAGAACTGATACAGGAATTCAGCAAAGTTGCAGGATACAAAGTCAATGTATGGAAATCAGTCGCATTCTTATACACTAATAATGAAGCAACAGAAAGACAAATAAAGAAACTGATCCCATTCATAATTGCACCAAGAAGCATAAAATACCTAGGGATAAATCTAACTAAAGGTGTAAAAGATTTGTATCCTGAAACTATAGAAAGCTTATGAAGGAAATTGAAAAAGATATAACGAAATGGAAAAAACATTCCGTGCTCATGGATTGGAAGAGTAAATATTGTCAAAATGTCAATACTACCCAAAGCTATCTACACATTCAATGCAATCCCAATCAAAATTGCACCAGCATTCTTCTCAAAACTAGAACAAGCAGTCCTAAAATTCATATGGAACCACAAAAGGCCCCGAATAGCCAAAGGAATTTTGAAGAAGACCAAAGCAGGAGGCATCACAATCCCAGACTTTTGCATCTACTACGAAGCTGTAACCATCAAGACAGCATGGTATTGGCACCAAAACAGACACATAGACCAATGGAATAGAATAAAAACCCCAGAACTAGACCCACAAACGTATGGCCAACTAATCTTTGACAAAGCAGGAAAGAACATCCAATGGAAAAAAAGACAGTCTCTTTAACAAATGGTGCTGGGAGAACTGGACAGCAACATACAGAAGGTTGAAACTAGACCACTTTCTCACACCATTCACAAAAATAAACTCAAAATGGATAAAGGACCTGAATGTGAGACAGGAAACCATCAAAACCCTAAGGAGAAAGCAGGAAAAGACCTCTCTGACCTCAGCCGTAGCTATCTCTTACTCGACACATCCCCAAAGGCAAGGGAATTAAAAGCAAAAATGAACTACTGGGACCTTATGAAGATAAAAAGCTTCTGCACAGCAAAGGAAACAACCAACATAACTAAAAGGCAACCAAAGGAATGGGAAAAGATATTTGCAAATGACATATCAAAGGGCTAGTATTCAAAATCTATAAAGAGCTCACCAAACTCCACACTCGAAAAACAAATAATCCAGTGAAGAGATGGGCAGAAAACATGAGTAGACACTTCTCTAAAGAAGACATCCAGATGGCCAACAGGCACATGAAAAGGAGCTCAACGTCACTCCTCATCAGGGAAATACAAATCAAAACCACACTCAGATATCACCTCACGCCAGTCAGAGTGGCTAAAATGAACAAATCAGGAGACTATAGATGCTGGAGAGGATTTGGAGAAACGGGAACCCTCTTGCACGGTTGGTGGGAATGCAAACTGGTGCAGCCACTCTGGAAAACAGTGTGGAGTTTCCTCAAAAAATTAAAAACAGACCTACCCTACGACCCAGCAATAGCACTGCTAGGAATTTATCCAAGGGATACAGGAGTACTGATGCATAGGGCCACTTGTACCCCAATGTTTATAGCAGCACTCTCAACGATAGCCAAATTACGGAAAGAGCCTAAATGTCCATCAACTGATGAATGGATAAAGAAATTGTGGTTTATATACACAATGGAATACTACGTGGCAATGAGAAAGAATGAAATATGGCCCTTTGTAGCAACGTGGATGGAACTGGAGAGTGTTATGCTAAGTGAAATAAGCCATACAGAGAAAGACAGATACCATATGTTTTCACTCTTATGTGGATTCTGAGAAACTTAACAGAAACCTATGGGGGAGGGGAAGGAAAAAAAAAGAGGTTAGAGTGGGAGAGAGCCAAAGCATAAGAGACTCTTAAAAACTGAGAACCAACTGAGGCTTGATGGGGGGTGGGAGGGAGGGGAGGGTGGGTGATGGGTATTGAGGAGGGAACCTTTTGGGATGTTCAGTGGGTGTTGTATGGAAACTAATTTGACAATAAATTTCATATATTGAAAAAATAAATAAATAAAAAATATATAATAAAAAAAGGAGACCAGCAGCAAGTTATATTATAATTAAACTTGCAAAATATAGCAATAAACAAAAAAAGCTTAAAATCAGCAAGAAGTCATTCACTTAAAAGAGAAGACCACAAGGTTAGCAGGAGATTTTTCCACAAAACTTTGCAAGCTAGAAGGGAGAGGGATGATATATTCAAAGTACTGAGTGAGAAAAATCTGTAACCAAAAAAAACTGTATCCAGCAAGGATATCATTCAGCATAGGAGAAGAGATAAAGAGTTTCCTGAGAAACAAAAACTAAAGGAGTTTGTGACCACTAAACCAGCCCTACAAGAAATATTAAAGGTAACTCTTTGAGTTTAAAGGAGAGACCAGGGGCGCCTGGGTGGCGCAGTCGGTTAAGCGTCCGACTTCAGCCAGGTCACGATCTCGCGGTCTGTGAGTTCGAGCCCCGCGTCAGGCTCTGGGCTGATGGCTCGGAGCCTGGAGCCTGTTTCCGATTCTGTGTCTCCCTCTCTCTCTGCCCCTCCCCCGTTCATGCTGTCTCTCTCTGTCCCAAAAATAAATTAAAAACGTTGAAAAAAAAATTAAAAAAATAAAAAATAAAAAATAAAAAATAAAGGAGAGACCAAAAGTGACAGTAAAAGGGTAGGATACACAAAGCAGTGAAAATGAATACTTCTATAAAAAATGAAGGAACTCAATAAAAAAGGATATAAAATATAATAACATATACATAAAAATGAGAAGGAGAGGAGAAAAAATGCATTCAAACTTAAATGACCATCAACTTAATATACACTGCTATATTCAGAAGATGTTATATGCAAACCTAACGATAACCATATATCAAATGCCACTAATAAACATGTAAAGAACAAAGAGAAATAAATGTAAATATATCACTAAAGGAAATCAGCAAACTATGAAAGAGAAAAAGACAAGAAAGGATAACAGAAAATCATAAGAACAATCACAGAACAAGTAATAAAATGGCAAGAAATACATATCTAAATCAATCAAAACACATAGGGTGGCAGAGTGGATAAAAAAGAAGATCCATCTATATGCTGCCTATAAAAAGAGACTCATTTTAGTCCTAAAGACACCTGCAGATTGAAAGTGAGGGGATGGAGAAACACCTATCATGCAAATGGATGTCAAAAGAAAGCTGGAATAGCAATACTTATTTTGGAAAAAATAGATTTTCAAACAAAGACTGTAACAAGAGACAAAGAAGGACACTATATAGTAATAAATGGGACAATCCAACAAGAAGATCTAATAATTATTAAATATTTATGCACCCAACATAGAACACCCAAATACATAAAACAGTTAATAACAAACATAAAGGAACTAACTGATAATAATACAATAATACTAGGGGACTTTAACACCCCATTTATATCAATGGACAGATCATCTAAATAGAAAAACAATGGCATTGAATGACACACTGGAACAGGTGGACTTAACAGATATGTATTCAGGACATTCCATCATAAAACAGCAGAATACACATTCTTTTAAAATTCAGAGGGAAATTGATTACATATTAACTCATAAAACCAGTCTCAACAAATTCAAGAAGATTGAAGTCATACCATGCATCTTTTCTGACCACAACACCATGAAACTAAAAGTCGACCACAAGAAAAAATCTGGAAAGAGCACAAATACATGGATGTTAAATAATATGCTACTAAACAATGAACAGGTCAACCAGGAAATCAAAGAAGAAATTAAAAATTACATGGAAAGAAATGAAAATGAAAATACAATGGTCCAAAACCTCTGGAATGCAGCAAAAGAGATTCTAAGAGGGAAGTATATAGCAATACAGGCCTACCCCAAGAAGCAAGAAAAATCTCAAATAAACAACCTAACCTTGCACCTAAAAGATAAAGAAGGACAACAAACAAAACCTCAGATCAGCAGAAGGAAGGAAATAATAAAGATTAGAGAATAAATAAATGATACAGATACTAAAAATACAATAGAACAAATCAATAAAACCAGGATCTGGCTCTTTGAAAAAATTAATAAGATTGATAAACCTCTAGCCAGAGTTATCAAAAACAAAAGAGAAAGAACCCAAATAAATAAAATCACAAATGAGAGAGGAGAAATAACAGCCAACACCACAGAAATACAAACAATTAGAATATTGTGAAAAGCTATATGCCAATAAGGACAACTTAGAAGAAATGGATAAATTCCTAGAAATATATAAATTACCAATACTGAAACAAGAAAAAATAGAAAACTTGAACAGATGAATAATGAACAAAGAAACTGAATCAGTAATTTAAAAAATCTCCCAAAAAGCAAAAGCCTAGGGATAGTTGGCTTCACGGGGAAATTCTACCAAACAGTTAAAGAGAAATTACTATCTAGTCTTTCCAACTATTCCAAAAAATAGAAAATGAATGAAAACTTGCAAATTCATTCCATGAGGCCAGAATTACCCTGATACCAAAACAGATAAAGACTCCATTTAAACAGAAAGCTAGAGGCCAATATCCTTGGATGAACATAGATGCAAAAATTCTCAATAAAATACTAACAAACTTAATCCAACAATTCATTTAAAAAAATCATTCTGAGCACCTGGGTGGCTCAGTCAGTTAAGCATCCAACTTCAGCTCAGGTCATGATCTCACAGTTCGTGGGTTCAAGCCCTGTGTCAGGCTCTGTGCTGACAGTCCAGAGCCTGGATCCTGCTTCAGATTCTGTGTCTCCCTCTCTCTCTGACCCTCCCCAACTCACAGTCTGTCTCTTTCTCTCTCACAAATAAATAAACGTTTAAAAAAATTTTTAAATCACTCTCCAGAATCAAGGGGGATTTATTCCTGGGTTCAAAGTGTGGTTCAATACTTGC
This sequence comes from Prionailurus viverrinus, assembly GCF_022837055.1. Classification (NCBI taxonomy): domain Eukaryota; kingdom Metazoa; phylum Chordata; class Mammalia; order Carnivora; family Felidae; genus Prionailurus; species Prionailurus viverrinus. The sequence goes on from NC_062563.1 coordinate 49,990,709, forward strand.
AAATCAATCAATGTGATAACACCATATTAATAAAAGAAAGAATAAGAACCATATGATGCTGTCAATAGATGCAGAAAAAGCATCTGACAAGTACAGCATCCATTCATGATAAAAACCCTCAACAAAGTAGTTTTACAGGGAACATACTTCAACATATTAAAGTCCATATATAAAAAGCCCACAGCTAATATCTTCCTCAATGGGGAAAACCTGAGTGTTTTTCCTCTGCACCCAAGAACAAGACAGGGATGTCCACTCTCACCATCATTATTTAAGATGGCACTGGAAGTCCCAGCCTCAGAAATAAGACAAAAAGAAATAAAAGGCATCCAAATTTGACAAGGAAGAAGTCAAAGTTTCACTATTTGCAGATGACATGATGCTGGATGTAGAAAGCCAAAAGACTCCACCAAAAAACTGCTAGAAATGACAAATGAATTCAGGAAAGTCACAGGATGAAAAATCAATGTACAGAAATCAGTTTAATTTCTATACACCAATAATGAAGCAGCAGAAAGAGAAATTAAAGAATCAATCCCATTTGTAATTACACCAAAACCCATAAGATATTTAGGAATAAACCTGGCCAACGAGACAAAAGATATGTACTCTGAAAACTATAAAACACTGATGAAAGAAATTGAAGATGACTCAAAGAAATGGAAAGACATTCCATGCTCATGGATTGGAAGAACAAATATTACAATGTCCATACCACCCAAAACAACTACACTTTTAATGCAACCCCTATCAAAATACCAATAGCATTTTTTCAAAGAACTAGAACAAATAATCCTAAATTTTGTATGGAACCACAGAAGACCTTAAAAGTTTGCAAAGCCACCTTGAAAAAGAAAAGCAAAACTGGAGGCATCACAATTCCACACTTCAAGCTATATTACAAAGCTGTAGTAATCAAAACAGTATGGTACTGGCACAAAAACAGACACATAACTCAGTAGAACAGAACAGAAAACCCAGAAATAAGCCCACAACTATATGGTCAATTAATCTTAAACAAAGCAGGAAAGAATATCCAATGGGAAAAAGACAGTCTCTTCAACAAATGGTGTTGGGAAAACTGGACAGCTACATGCAAAAGAATGAAACTGCACCATTTTCTTACATCATACACAAACATAAGTTCAATATGTATTAAAGCCCTAACTGTGAGACCCAAAACCATAAAACTCCTAAATGAGAACACAGGCAGTAACCTCTTTAACATAGGCCATAGCAGCTACTTTCTAGATATGTCTCCTGAGGCAAAGGAAACAAAAGCAAAAATAAACTATTGAGACCACATCAAAATAAAAACTTCGGCACAGCAAAGGATACGATCAACAAAACTAAATGGCTACCTCTGGAATGGGAAAAGATATTTGCAAATGATATATCCAATAGAGGATTAGTATCCAAAATACATAAACAACTTATAAAAGCAAATAATCCAATTAAAAATGGGCAGAAGACAACATGAGCAGACATTTCTCCAAAGAAGACATATAGATGGCCAAAAGACACGTGAAAGATGCTCACCATTGCTTATCATAGGGAAATTCAAATCAGAACCACAATGAGATATCACCTCACATTTGTCAGGATGGCTAAAATCAACAACATAGGAAACAACAGATGTTGGTAAGGATGTAAAAAAGGGGGAACCCCTTTAGAGTGTTGATGGGAATGCAAACCGGTGCAGCCACTGTGGAAACTAGTATGGAGGTTCGTCAAAAAGTTAAAAATAAAACTACTGTATGATGCAGTAATCAAAATACTGGGTATTTACTCAAGATACAAGAACACTAATTCAAAGGGATTCGTGCATCCCTATGTTTACAGCAGGATTATTTACAATAGTCAAGACATGGAAGCAGCCCGTGTCTGTCAACTGGTGAATACATAAAGAAGATGTGGTATATGTGTAAAATGGAATATTACTCAACCACTAAAAATGGAATCTTGCCATTTGCAATAACATGGATGGAGCTAGAGAGTATTGTGCTAAGCAAGATTAAGTCAGTCAGAGAAAGACAAATACTATATGATTTCATGCATATGTGGAATTTAAGAAACAAAACAAACAAACAAAGGGAAAAAAGACAAAAAAAAAACAAGAAACAGACTCTTAACTATAGAGAACAAACTGATGGTTACCAGATGGGAGGTAAGGGGGGAAATAGGTGATGGGGATTAAGGAGTGCACTTGTGATGAGCACCAACTGTTGAATGGAATTGTGGAATCACTGTATTGTACACCTGAAATACATATTACACTGTATGTTAGCTAACTGGAATTTAAATAAAAACTAAAAAAAAGTCACCTGAGTTGAATTATAACAATTATTATTAATGCACAATTGAACAGTACACCATAAACATACTTCAGTTTTAAATAATTGAATTACATTTGAATAATTGAATTACATTTAAATAATTGAATACAGAAACTTCAGTTTTATTGGAAATGTATCTTTTATTAAAATAGAACTTTTGTCAATTACTTCATGTATGCATGGGTGAATACTCATTGTTGCTAAACTCATTGTTGCTAACCTGGGACAGCTTACATCATCCATTTTGTCTTAATTCTCATTTTTTATGTACAGAGTATTGCAGAGCATTGGATTGCCTGTTTATGTAAAGAAGAGGATGGAGCTCGAAGCAGTTCCTTCAGAGCAACCTCACTCAATTATTTGAACCCTTTCTTATCCCACACCCCAAGTCCCATTTTTCAATTATCTATTAACTAACAACTTAATCAGGTAGTCTTTCAATTTGTTAAAACAAAGAATAAGAAAACTGCCAAAATTATTTCTTATCCAGCCATTGGAGTCTTTCACTTTTTCCTTTTCAAAAAAGCATAACCCAAAAGGTTTTATTTAGATCCATCAAATGACTGTCAATTATACCTACTACTCTTTTGCTTTACAGGCACCTTGATTAGTACCATCTCCTAGGATCTGTTAGAGATAACTTGTTTAAGGAACAAAACCATGAAATTGAGGTAAGATTCAAAAATGTGCATTTTAGAAATGTTCCAGCAATGCTGAGCAAAAACTAATACATTCAATCAATTTCCATTTTATATGTTATCTTAAAGTGCTTAAAAATAAAATGCCTGACAGAGGGACAGATATATGTATAATACACACAGAGGAGTTGACTTCACACTAATGTTTCTGACAGAATTAGCACAGCCTCTCCACATCTGAGAGGGAGGAATTAATCCTACTCAAATGAAGCCGGTTTTCTCCAATTCAGGGAATTGATTCCTAGATTATGTTGTAGGAAGATGTTTATCCTGCACATGTGTGCAGTATATGTTCTGCTGGTAGGAGAGCATCATAATCCAGGCTTACAGCAGGGGCATGAATGACTGCTTCTAAGTGCGTTATTTACAGAGTATTCCACAACGCACTCCCCAACCAGTGAAAGAGAAATGTCTCATGAGTGACAGCAGGAGATTTGTGCCAACGTAAAATATATTTTTATTTTTATTTTCTATTTCATGGATTTCCAGTACCCAAAATTTTTTTTTTACAAAAGTCAATGACGATATTTTTCCTACAAATTTAGATGAATGTTTTTCAAAAATATAAATTCAGAACTTATTTCCAACATATTTTTACATGCAAATAGAATATTTATCAGTCAGAAGTAAAGGTGAAAAATTTCACCTCTTTTGCCTTGACATTAAAATATGCAGCAGTGAGGTGCCTGGATGGTGTGGTCGGTTAAGCGTCGGACTCTTAATCTTGGCTCAGGTCGTGATCTCCTGGTTTGTGACTTTGGGTCCTGCATCAGGCTCTGTGCTGACAGCATGGAGCCTGCTTGGGATTCTGTCTCCCCTTCTCTCTGCCCCTCCCCTACTTGTGCACTCTCTCTCTTTCTCTCTCAAAATAAATAAATAAATAATATATATTTATATACACATATATATTTATATATAATATATAAATATTATACACACACATACACACACACACATACACACACAGAGCAGAGACACAGGCCTCACCACCCACAAGCTTTTCCCCATAACTGAGAAGTCAGGGAATGCAGAACTGGCATGCTTCTAGGACACTGGTATTTCCCAGGATGGTTTTTGTGAATGTTAAATATTCTGCTTCTAAGGAAGTGTAGTTGGAAGGTCAGTGCCCACCCAAATGCTTTTGCTGGGCCAGTGCCACCAATCCCCTGTTGCTGTGGGAGTTGTTGATTATGGGCTCACTGGACATCCTTCCCTGGGGATCTTCCTAAGGCTGACAGAACTGCCATGCCCTCAAGTGCCTGAGGACTCAACTTCCCCTCAGTGACAGACACTGACTGACTGAGCAAGTCCTCAGGTATAGCCCCAGCCTCAAGATGGGATTCACTGTGGTACAATTGCTGCTCCATGTCCTTGCTCAGCTCCTTCTCCTGGCCCATCCCACCTCCTCACTCCCTGAGAGCCCTCCCTCAACAAATCACAGGCACAAATTCCATCTCAGACACTGATTCCAGGAAACCCACGTAAGCCAAGTGGTTACAGAAGAATGGGCCTCCAAGTGGTGGGTACATTAGTGTAACTCATAGAACTGTGCATCAAACAGGATGAATCCCACTGCCTTTCCATTTTACCTTAATAAACCTGCCCTTTAAAAGGAAGATGAACTTCCATGGAAAAATAGTTATTATTGCAAGAACAAAAGATCTCTGTTTATAACATGTTAACCAAGGGAAGATTTCAGAAAAGCAAGAAGGGAAGCATGACAAAGGATCCCTTCCTGCATTTAAAATATTCTCTAGGCTTCCTAATGTGCAGCATCTCACAGGTGAGAGAATGAGCTAAGGGTTGGGTCATTCCATGGTGTCCCAAGTACTGACAGAGGGATGAGTACAATTAAAATCTCCCTTGTGGGAGGCAGATATAGGCCTTCAGTTATGGAATGAGTAAGTCATAGGAATAAAAAGCAGAGTATAAGGAATACATATAATGATATTGTAACAACAATGTAATAGGACAGACACTGCACTTGTGGTGAACATATCATAATGTATAAACTAGTCAATTGCTAAGTCAATTGTTACTAATGTAACAGTGTGTATCAACTATACTCAAATCAAAATAAAAAATAAAGAAGAATAAATGTCATGCTCACAATGGCTAGTAACAGTAACAACAACAACAAAAGTGATCTCCCTTTTGGGAGAAAAGGAGGAAGCAAGAGATGGAAAGGAAAAGAGAGGAGGCAGGAAAGTCTGGACCTAGGGCCACATTCCCCACCCACAGAAGAGGTCTTCCAAGCTCCTTTGGTAATCTATGACAAAGTCTGGGCTGGGATTCCTGCTCTGCCTTTCAAAAGAGCACTGCTCAAAGCTGTAAAGGCTTTCCTCTGCCTAACTGTGCTGTGTTCACAGGGTCAGTGTGATTATTCGGGGTGTGGCATAGTTTTCTTCTTGTTTATTTTTCACTTAACAGCTGCATGTTAATAGAAAGCCCCCCTTGATGAAGGATTTGCCTCGGATTTCTGTAATAAAATAGAAGGATTTACAACAAACGTTGGAAGAACCCTCTGCAAAAGTGGTATTTTTCAAGTGATTATGAGGCCCAGAACATATTGCCATACGAAGGCTGCAAGCCTGCCCTCCCTGTTGAGGGCAGTGACAGATGTCCTCTGTTAATGTCCAGTGATTAAATGAAACTGCAGAGGCACCTCCTCCTCTGTGAGGCTCCCTCATTCCCCCTTCATCCACAGCTTGTTCTTTTCTTCTTAAAGCCAGTGCCACCACTTGTCAAAAAAACCTACATTTCCCTGTAAGTTGTGGGCCTTCTTCAGAGGTGAACCCATGTGCTCCTCCTTGTTCCCAAGTGAACACAGAGGACACTTTGGGACAAATAGCACCATTGCTGCCAACTGAAAATAAAAGCCAATGTGGACACATCCTCAGGTGGGAGTGGCTACAGGTGAGAAAACAATAGGTACAAAAGTTCATGAGGATGGTCACCAGTGCCCTCCCAGGAATTTATCCTAAGGAGATCATTTAACAAAGGAAAATATGCTCAACATCATTTGTTGTCAGGGAAATCAAAACCACGATGATGTGATAACATCATACCTGTTAGGATAGCTTTTGTCAAAAAAGACAAGAGATAACAAATGTTGGTGAGGATGTAGAGAAAAGGGAACCCTTATACACTGTAGGTAGGGATGTAAATTGGTGCAACTGTTATGGAAAATAATAAGGCAGTTCCTCAGAAAACTAAAAAGTGAACTATCATATGATCCAGCAATCCCACTCCTGGGTATATACCCAAAGGAATTGAAGTCAGGGTCTCAAAGAGATACCTGCACTCCCATGTTCATTGCAGCATTATTCACAATAACCAAGATATGAAAACAATCTAAATGTCATTCAGTGGATAAATGGATAAACAAGGCGTGGAGTATATATACATGGAATTTTTTCAGTCATAAGAAAGAAAAAAATCCTGCCATTTGTGATAACATGGATACAACTGTGAGGTGGGCTTTATGCTAAGTGAGGAAAGTCACACAGAGAAAGACAAATACATACAATCTCATATGTTCAATCTGAAAAAACTGAACTTGTAAAAAGAGAGTAGAATGGTGGTAGCCTGGGGCTGGGGGAACTGGGGAAATATTTAAGGGTACAAACTTACAACTAGTAGATAAATTAGTTCTGAAGACTTAATGCACAACATAGTAATTATAGTAAATAATGCTGTGCTATAAACTCAAAGTTGCTAAGAGGCTAGACCTTAACTATTCTCAAAACAAAAAAGAAATGACAATTATGTGGCATGATAAAGGTATTAGTTAACACCACTATAGTTAGTAATCATATTGCAATACATACATGTATCTCACCAACACACTGTACATCTCAAACACCTACAATGTTAAATGTCAGCTGTATCAATTTTTTAATGAAAAAAAATTTTAACAGAAATAAAGGGCTCAATTTACATGGATGTCCATTGAAGTATTTGCTAAATAGCAAAAAACTGAGAAGAGCTTAAAATATCCCTTTAAGGCAGATAATAAATAATTATAAGTTCATTTGACTGGTTATGATATGAACATTAACACAGGAGTCTGACACTTGGTTAACAGTGATAAATTGAGCAGCAGATTTTGTCCTCATTACTTTCCCAAATTCTGCCAAATGAAAGTAAAGGGGGAAGATGTATAAACCTACAATGGCAAATGGAATAGGAGATAACAGTAGACAGGAAAGGTCAACAAAACTTCAAACAGAGACAGTAAACAGAGGACTGGTGCTCGGGGCAGAGCAAGAAAGACCTGAGAGCTGGTGCAGGAACACCTATGAAATGTGGGCTATCACGTGCCACAGAGACCCAGGAAGCCTCTGGTATTGAAAACCCACGTACCACTTTAGGCAGGACAAGGTCTGGGGCTAAAAGTGGGAGCAATCTGTATGAAGAAGGAGACTCCCACAGAGCCATCCCTTTTCATCACAGGACCACTCCTCTCCCTGCACTTCAGAAGCCAGGGCTTTTTCTCTAGAGAAATTAACCCAGGAAGGCTCCAGAGGTGGCGACATTGATCACAGTGGAGGGAAAGGCTTGGCACAAGACAGAAAGTGGCAACTTTGAGAAGAAATTGTGAGACCCCCTGGCCAGGACACTAGGTTGGTGCCTAATTACCTACAGGGAAAGCCAGCAGTCAACAAGCACCCCCACCACACACTAACACAAACACAATGACATACACTCTCTTCTCATTCTCACACATTCACACTCACACATATGTACACCCACACTCACACACACACATACTCTCACACATCCACACACTCCACCACACCTATGTACAAAACTTCCATCTGCTTTGGGGTTAATCATTCTTAAATGTGAGGGGCTAGCTGAGGAAAGCCCTTAATATTGGACACAGAGATGAAAACAAATAACCAAGAGCTAGAGAAACCCAATGGAAGTAGAGAAAGTGTGGAACAGAAAACATTAAAAGAACTATAACTAACATCTTCAAAGAGATGATATTTTTATCTATGAAACTAGAACATACTTATTTTTTAAAGGAACAGTTGGAAATTAAGAATGATTTCCTGAAAATTAAAAAATGTGATAGCCAAAACAAAAATAGTTCAGTAGCAGGAGTTTAAGATAAAGTTGGAGACATCCCCCAGAAGGCAAGTGGAGAAAGGCAAGGAGGTGAACAGTATGAGAAAATGTAAGAAAATTAGGGAATCAGGGGTGCCTGGGTGGCTCAGTCAGTTAAGCATCTGACTTTGGCTCAGGTCATGATCTCACAGCTCATGAGTTTGAGCCCCACGTCGGGTTCTGTGCTGATAGCTCAGATCCTGGAGCCTGCTTCAGATTCTGTGTCTCCCTCTCTGTCTCTGCAACCTCCCCCACTAACTCTGTCTCTCAAAAACAAATAAACATTAAAAAATTTTAAGGAAAATTATGGAATCACTTCAGGGATACAACACTTGGCTGACCAGAGTTCTACAAAGGGAGTCAAGGGGGGGAAATGGAGAGAATCACTAAACAAAGCATACAAGAAAATGTCCCAGAACAGAATTTTTCTCTTGATCAAAAGGCCTACCAGACACCCAGAAATAGAAATGATGGAGGGCCCAACATTGAGGCACACCACGAAGAGATTACAGGGTACTAGGGACAAATAAAAGATCCCAGAAGTCCTTAGAGAGGAAAAAACAATTCAAACACCTAGGGTGAGAAACTGGAAAAGATTCCCCAACACAATGATGGAAGCCAAGGGGGACGTGCTTTCACAATTCTGAAGGAAAATTGCTTCCAACCTAGAACTTTATCCACAAGTAAACTGTCAATCAATTGGGAAGTGATCTCTAATGTGAAAATTAGGCTTTTCTCAGATCTATAAGACTTGAAATATTATTTTTGTAAGGGTTAAATTGTAGTGTAGGGCTAACCTGTAGCTTTAAGAAATAACAGCTTTGTTTTAACACTTTAGATTAAGAGATAACAGCCTTGACCTATCAATCAAGGGAACAAAAGTTCAAGGAAAATCAACTGGATTCGTGTTTGATTGGATTGGGGCAAGGGCATGTCTGAACTGTTTCCACCCCCATCTGGGAACTATTTCTTTGTTTTGTTCCCAGGTGATAAGAGGATGTGGTCGGCTATAAAAACTCTGTATCCCGGCTGTTCAGGACCACACTCTGGTCAAGAGTGTTGGTCCCGATAGATCGGTTGGCCTTGCCTCTCACTGCAATAAACTTTGCTGTGACTGTCACTGGTGCCTGTAGCATTCTGTTTCAGGAGTCATGTGGATGCAACAATTTTGACTCATCTTCCCAGATGAAGCCACTGGAAAAAGCACTCCACTAAAATGAAGGCCAGAAACCGAGAAAGAGGAAAATATGGGATCCAGGAAAAAAGGTCACATAAGGGAAAACCCAAAGAAACTCCTGGGAGTTTGAAGAAATTCCAAGATGATATCTGTGCAACTCCCTGGCTGAAGAGGAGATTGGAGGGCTCCAGGAGATATGTTTGTAGGGAAAATAGATCAGTAGATCAGTAATGTTATCTGACATACTTGGCAGCATAAAAAAAATGTTGTGATAGCAGCTGTCAGAGGGTGGAGAAAGAATTAGTGGTATTCTCAGAAAACAAAGCAAATTTTTTAAACTTATTTATTGTTTAATTTACATCCAAGTTAGCATATGGTGCAACAATGATTTCAGGAGTAGATTCCTTAATGCCCCTTACCCACTTAGCCCATCCTCCCCCTCCCACAACCCCTCCGGCAACCCTCTGTTCTCTATATTAAGGAGTCTTCTATGTTTTGTTCCCCTCCCTCTTTTTATATTATTTTTGCTTCTCTTCCTTTATCTTCATCTGTTTTGTATCTTAAAGTCCTCTTATGAGTGAAGTCATAGGATATTTGTCTTTCTCTGACTGACTAATTTCACTTAGTATAGTACCCTCTAGTTCCATCCACATAGTTTAAAATGGCAAGATTTCATTCTTTTTGATTGCCGAGGAATACTCCATTGTATATATAAGCCACATCTTCTTTATCCATTCATCCGTCAAAAGACATTTGGTCTCTTTCCATACAACAAAGCAAATTTTAAATGAGATGATCATTAACTCCAGGGAAACAAGAAGTTCTACAAGAAATCAACTGTAATTATAACACACTACATAGTTCTAATAATACAAACATAATCAGTTTAACAAAAATTATAAGGAGGATGTGAGAAAAAGAAGAAAGCAGAGAAGATAGCAAAGTCCTAATACATTATAATCTCTAAAATGCTTGTACCAAGAAATGGCTAGATAAACATGTTATTTAATAATGAGCAGATAAATTCTAGAAATAGCTAAAAGGATTGGAATTTGTTGCCTCTGTACAGTGGGAAGGGAGGGTGAGAAGTAGTAGGACATCTTAGCCCAGTTTCTCCCCAAAGCAGATCCTAAAACAGGCAATTAGTACAAGAAGTTTATTTGGAAGATGATTCCAGGAAACACTGGTAGACAAAGTGGAGAGTGGGACAGGGAAAGGAAGGAAGCCAATACAGAATGAATTAATGATCAGGTTGCCACTGTAGACAGCTGGAGCTCAATCCTCCTGGAAATCTCTGAGAGACTATGTAGAACATACTCAGAATTATCACTACTCATCCCTTACTGACTGAGGGCTGCTCCTGGATACACTAACTCACTGGAATTTTGTGCCTGCTCCATGCATGCACCAAGCACACTCCTATGGCCAAATTGTACCTTCAAGCAGATAGATGCAGGTGCTCAAGGTAGCAATTCATGAGCATGTCCGCTGAGACTACAGATAACATCTGAGATGGACAAAGTGGGTAGCAATGGGGCACCAGAAATGGTACTTGGACCAAGGTGTTATTGTACTTTATAAGCTACCAGTAGTCTTAAGTTAAAAAAAAAATTTTTAGTGTTTATTTATTTTTGATGGAAAGAGACAGAGTGTGAGCAGGGGAGGGGAAGAGAGAGAGGGAGACACAGAATCTGAGTGGGGTCCGGGCTATGGGCTGTCAGCACAGAGCCTTTTGTGGGGCTCAAACTCACAAGCTGTGATATCATGACCTGAGCTGAAGTTGGATGCCCAACTGACTGAGCCACCCAGGCACCCCTAAGTTTTTAAACTACATTTAGGGTCTCTAAAATAATCTCTAGTAAGCCAAAAGACATCCTCTATTTCCTCTGCAGTAATCCAAATGCACACTGAATGCTTATAGTTACTTTCAAAGATGACTTCATACTTCCATTCCTACTAATCAAGTAGTGTGCTTGTAGGGGTTGTTACCAAAGCTATCTATGCCAGTTGTACTTGTCTGCATTATGCAAGTTAGTTAAATAATTTGTAAACAAAGAATTAGAAGTAATATGTAAACCAATAAGATATGAATAATATGTAAACCAACAAGATATAAATGCAAAAAAAAAAAAACTTTCAAATTAGATTCGGAGAGTATACCTGTACAACATTAGGGATAAATTGTAAAACTCTGGAAAAGCTACCTTGATTTCTGCTTCTGGAGGTATGGTGTCATAAGTATCCTGAAAAGCCCTCCTCTCTGCCCTGATCTGGATAGAAAAAATTAGACTCCCCTGATAATTGAACATGTGGATCTGGTAATCTTACACTTCCCAAGCAGTAAGAGTAACCTGGCCAAGCCCAAGAGATTAAAACAAAATAATTGCAGTAAAATTAAATTAAATCATTTCAAGGCTGGTTGTGCTCTCTGGTACCTAATCATCTGGGTACCAGATGGAAAGCACCAATAGAAATGCCACTAGAAAGTGCTAATCAACTCTAAAGAAAAAACACAATGTTCTGCTAAGAGTTCTCATGGTTCATACTCAGCTAATGACTCAAAATGAAGACAGAAAGTAAGCATCAGATTTAGATACCCCCTCCAAGACTTTAAGTATTAGAATTATCAAATATGGTCTATAAAATTGTTACATGTGAAAAGTTTGAGGATATAAACAGTGATGTTAAAAAATGAGCAAGGCTGAAAATACTATCAAAACTGAACAATCAAGAAATTTTTTAAATTAACATAGTTTGAAAATGAAATTTCTGAGAAAAATATTTCATTGTGAGTATTTATTTAGTGAATATTCCATATTCACTAAAGTAATAATTTCATTGCCTCGCTGAAAACAGAAATAGTGAACAGGACAAAGCTGAAGAAAATGCCCAGATTTCAGCAAGGGAAGAAAATGACATGGATAATATGAAAGAGAGATAACAAGAAAGAAGAAAACCTAACTTGTGTCTAATCAGAATCTCTGAAGGAGAGAATAAGGGAGAGGGAGTTATTTGTCCTAATGATTCCTAAGTATTTTTCAGGATTAAGGAAAGACTTGAATCCTGCAGATACAAAAGTGCAATATTTACCAAGAAGGATAAAACAAAAATACAAAAAGAAGATCTTAAAAAGCAAGTAGAGATAAAACAGAGTTACCTGCAAAGAAGCCACAGTTAGACTTCTCTAGCAAAAATGGACACCTGAAGACAGTGGTTGATACCTTCAAAAACTGAGAGAAAATAACTTTCACAGAAGAATCTAGATTGAAGCTCTTTCCCAGAATAAGGGTTATTAATGGAGATAAGTTTCATCTGGGTGACCCATCTGTATCATAGGGTAAATATCCACCTGCCAAACATCTACTCCTCTTATCACTCTGTGAAGTGCATTCCTTTCCTCTGAAATCCCTGCCCCCTGCCCCCTTCTTCTTAGTTCAGGATTCATTTTGTCGAACTAACTTTGGAATTTCCATGCCTTTATGGGTTCCCCTTATGTACACCTATTAAATTTGATTTTCTCCTGTTAAAAAAAATAACTGGAATCCTAGCATTCTACCCATCTGATATAATCTTTCAATAACGAGGGCCAGTTCACAGATGAGATGATCTTATATGTAGAAAACCCTTAAGATTACACACACACACACACACACACACACACAGCAGGATACAAAATCCACACACAAAAATATGTTATGTTTCTATATACTAAAGATGAACATCTGAAAAGGAAGCTAAGAAAAAAATCCATTTACAATAGCTTCTAAAACAATAAAATACTTAGGGATAAACTTAACCAAGGTGGAGAAAACTTATAAATTGAAAACTACAAAACATTACTGAGAGAAATTCAAGAAGACACCAATAAATGAAAAGACATCCTGTGTTCGTGGACTGGAAGACTTAATATTATTAAGATGTTCATACCACCCAGAGGGATCTTACAGACTCCATGCAATCCCCATCAATATCCCAATAATGTTTATGGCAGAAACAGAATCCTAAAATTCATATGGAATATCAGAAGACCTGGAATAGCAAAAACAATCTTGAAAAACAACAAAACTGTAGGACTCACACTTCCCAATTTCAAAACTTACTGCAAGCTATAGTCACCTAACCACATGGTACTCACGTGAAGACAGACACATACATCAGTGGTATAGAATAGAGAACCCAGCAACAAACCATCACATATATGGTCAAATGACTTTTGATGGGTGCCAATGCCATTCAGTGAGGAAAAGACAGACTTTTCCACAAATGGTATTGGGAAAATTGGATATCTGCATGCAAAACAATGAAGTTGGATCCTTACCTTATACCATATTAAAAAAATTACTTCAAAGTGGATTGAAGACCTAAAACCATAACATTCTTAGAAGAAAACATAGGGTGAAAGCTTAAAGACACTGCATTTGTCAATAATTTCATGGACATGACACCAAAAGTACAGGCAAAATACATACAGTTCCCAGCCAGGGTAACATAAAACCTCACACCAAAGGCCTATTTATTCAGTTCCTATTCCAATTTCACTATATGTGGCAGTTGATTACTTGTTTCTTAAATTGTCACTAAAGCAAAGTTGATGAAAAACAAACTTAGGCCAGTTTTTTAATTGAAAACATAGATGATACATAGACAGATAGAACAATTGAATAAGAACCAGGCAGGTGATAAGCAAAGTGAAAGGAGTATGAAAATGACCATGAGGCCTTCCCAACTATTATTTATTTAAGCCCTCTTGAGAGTGGCAACACTGCAATGAAATGCTCTTTTCCTCTTAGGTAACTGCACATGTACAGACACACAGTGTTGGGAATGGATAGGGAGTGTGGGGACTGGGGGGAAACAGAGCACCTCTTCCAAGGGGACACACTTCTCAGGTAACAGCTCGTCATGACCATGGGTAAATGAGAGCCTGGAGTTCTGTAGCTCTTCTGATGTCTCTGTAAAAAGAAAAAATACTACGTGGCAATGAGAAAGAATGAAATATGACCTTTTGTAGCAATGTGGATGGAACTGGAGAGTGTTATGCTAAGTGAAATAAGTCATACAGAGAAAGACAGATACCATGTTTTCACTCTTAAGTGGCTCCTGAGAAACTTAACAGAAGTCCATGGGGGAGGGGAAGAAGAAAAAAAAAAAAAAAAAAGAGGTTAGAGTGGGAGAGAGCCAAAGCATAAGAGACTCTTAAAAACTGAGAACCGGGGCGCCTGGGTGGCGCAGTCGGTTAGGCGTCCGACTTCAGCCAGGTCACGATCTCGCGGTCCGTGAGTTCGAGCCCCGTGTCGGGCTCTGAGCTGATGGCTCAGAGCCTGGAGCCTGTTTCCGATTCTGTGTCTCCCTCTCTCTCTGCCCCTCCCCCGTTCATGCTCTGTCTCTCTCTGTCCCAAAAATAAATAAACGTTGAAAAAAAAAATTTTTTAAACTGAGAACCAACTGAGGGTTGATGGGGGGTGGGAGGGAGGGGAGGGTGGGTGATGGGTATTGAGGAGAGCAGCTTTTGGGATGAGCACTGGGTGTTGTATGGAAACCAATTTGACAATAAATTTCATATTTTAAAAAAAGAAAAAATCCATATATTTATATAAAATCAATCTATTTTTCATTGTAGCTCAAAGTTTTGTTTTAATACATTTAAAACATTCCTGGAAACTGGGCAGGAGCTGAGGGCTATGTCTGGGAAAATGCATCCCCACCAGGTGGTGCCTGACAGATCATCCTGTACCACACATGCCTGTATAGACACACAGTCCTCGGCTAAAGATCACCACAAAGCCCCTACCATTTTATCAGTCAAGTGTCTGCTGAAAACTTCAGAATATTATCAACATCCTGTCATTGAAAACCTTGCAGTGTACACTTTACAGGGTTGAATTTTATAGTGCATGAATTATTCCTCAAAAAAAAGTGTTATGTTTTAAACAGGCAAACATGCTCAAATCTAACCCAAAACTTGAGGAACTCAGGTGACTTCTGCTTTCCTCGGGTCAGGCAACACCCAGGGCTTCAATCTTTCCTTCTCCCTATGCCACATGGAGCATGAGTTAATACTGAGTTAATACTGAGTTCCCATTAATTATTGATTTTTTCCAGATAATGCTTGTTAAAGAAGAATTAATGCTATTGTTTGAGAACAAATACTGCCCAAATACTGTCTTTAGTGGGATTGTAATCAGCTTTACCCACTTTCCATCTAATCTGATTGAAGCAGATTTTGTACGAAGTCTTTTTTTTTTTAATTTTGTAGCTATTAAAAGGTCACCTATTTGCATCTGACTGAAACTCTTAAGTTCCTGGGATAAATTTATAATTATAAGTTCATAGATGACCTAACCAGGGATTGAATTACTATTCTTTTAATTAAAAGGGGGGGGGCAGGGAAACAGGGGAAGGGAGGGAGAGAAATTTTCACATATACTGGAATCTGTGGGAGAAATGTTGGGTGCTGCATTACTGAATATACTGTAGCCTATTTTCCCAGCTCTGTGTCATAAGTCTGTTCATCATAATGCCTTTTGACCTTCTGCACTTACTCCATCATAATTATCCTTTAATACTCTTATAAATGAACTTTTAGCTTATCTTCCATTAATTCTCCAGAACAAGCAAAGCCATCTAAATAAAGTGTTTAACCCTTTTTTGGTTCACAGAGGCAAGCAGGAAATTCCAATCACACTCCCATGTGGACATGAACGTGAGTTGCAGCCACCTGCCTCTCCTCCCGACCCCAAGCAGGGATTAACAACTTGTATGAGTTCAGTGAGTTTAGGCCCAAAATGAACAAACCTTTTATAAAATTTTAAAGAGAGAGACTCCTGGATGGCTCGGTCAGTTAAGCATCTGACTTTGGCTCAGGTCATGATCCTACAGTTTGTGGGTTTGAGCCCCGCATCAGCCTCTGTGCTGACAGCCCAGATCCTGGAGTCTGCTTCAGATTCTGTGTCTCCCTCTCTCTCTGTCCATCCCCCACTCGCACTGTGTGTCTCTCTCTCAAAAATAAATAAACACTAAAATTTTAAAGAGAAAGGAAAAGAGTTTTATTCAAGCCCAAGTGAGGACAGCTGTCCAGGGTACACAATCTTCATAAAGAAGAGAATGCTCCAGGGAAGGAACATTTGGTGCAGGGTTATATATTTTTTACATAAAGAGTTACAAATCACCATGGTAAAGGACATTCCAAAAAGTTACAGACTTTATCTCATGTTTTTAGTGTGTGTTAAGGCTATAGGACTTGAGTCTTATGGGAACCAGAGAGGTATTTTTGTTTTTCTTATCTTTATGCTTGGAATGCTCATTTTTGGTTTTTTATTTTGCTTTGTTTAAAAAGCAGACGTACAATGTGTGCCCAGGGCAGAAATAGAGGTCATACTTTAAGGTTTTGCCGAGTCATTTTGTTTGACCTTAGTGAATGTTAAAGTATAGCTTCCCTGGGAGCCCAGAAGCAGGGTTCACAAATATTAAAAGTTGAAATTATCCTTTATCATGAGTGAGGGAGAACTCCCCACACCAGGTGTGGGGAAGGCTAGATAGAAGAACTGAGGGGATGAGCATGCTCAGCCCCAGAGCACAGCCCTAAGGAGCAGGGCCACTGCAGGGCTGCAGTGGCCCCAAGATGGGATGGGATGGTCCATGGAGGGTGGGGACCTGCCCTTGCCTTCAGAACATGTGGGGAAGTTCCAATTTAGACTACAAACAACTCAGGTGGTGGTAGGACAAGAGCTCTGGGCCAGGCTGACTTGAGTCCCCACTCTTCATCTTGGTGGCTGTGCAACACCCAGCAGCTGATGTGGCCTCTCACAGCCTCCACCAGTGTCCTTTTCTGTAATATGATAGCAGTCTTGTGTATCCCACAGGTGGTGCTAAGGATTGAAGGAATGAGGTTTTAGGACACAAGACAAAGAACCCAAAATGGAGTCTCTTGTGCTCAGTCCCATGTCATCAAACCAAGACCTAACTTAATTACAGCTTCAGCTCTCCCAGGAATGGAATCATAAACCAGTCAGTCAGAAATTCCCTGATCAGCACTATCTGGATATCTGCCTGATAGACCCTTTCAATCCCCTAAAGGAAAGTAACCTTGCAATAACCAACCCACTTTTTGCCTACTATAACTTCTTGGCTCTTGCTCCCTTCTGCCTGTAAAAGCCTTTCATTTTGTGCAGTTCCTCTGAGCTCCTTTCTATCTGCTGGATTGGATGCTGCCTTATTCAAATTTTTGCTCAAATAAACTCTTAAAGCCTTTAATATGACTCAGTTTATCTTTCAACTCAGGACAGATAGAACATAATACCAGTAAGACTCACTGGCCAAACCCCCTCTATTCCTGCAAATGCTGAAAGTACTTCCTACTATCAACTGAGAAAGAAGGCAGAACTAAAACAGAACAAAAGAATTTATTTGGGGTCTCAGAATTGCAATTCGGGGAGCAATAGGGGTAATAACCCAAATTACATCCCCCTAGGGAACAAAAGTAAGTCGAGGATTTTAGAAGACAAAAGGAATACTTGTATGTGTTGCTTGCAAATAATTTTGATTGGTTGTGGTGATAGAAAGCTAATCTTGACTAAATATGATTGGTTGCTAAGGCTAACACTAAGCTAAGTCTCTTACTGTAGCAAGTTGCAGGTTTTCCAGTAAAGTCCTTGGAATATTTGCTGTTTGGCCCAGTTAAAAGTTCATGGTTCTGGGAATGCAAGCTGGTGCAGCCACTCTGGAAAACAGTATGGAGGTTCCTAAAAAAACACTAAAAATAGAACTACCCTACACCCAGCAATTGCACTACTAGGCATTTACCCAAGAGATACAGGAGTGCAGTTTCGAAGGGACACATTCACCCCCACGTTTATAGCAACACTATCAACAATAGCCAAAGTATGGAAAGACCCCAAATGTTCATTGATGGATGAATGGATAAAGAAGATGTGGTGTGTGTGTGTGTGTGTATATATATATATATATATATATATATATATACAATAGAGTATTACTCAGCAATCAAAAAGAATGAAATCTTGCCATTTGCAACTACGTAGATGGAACTGGAGGGGATTATGCTAAGTGAAATTAGTCAGTCAGAGAAAGACAAAAATCGTATGACTTCACTTATATAAGGACTCTAAGAGATAAAACAGACGAACATAAGGGAAGGGAAACAAAAATAATATAAAAACAGGGAGGGGGACAAAACATAAGAGATTCATAAATATGGAGAACAAACTGAGGGTTAATCGAGGGCTTGTGGGAGGGGGGATGGGCTAAATGGGTAAGGGGCACTAAGGAATCTACTCCTGAAACCATTGTTGCACTATATGCTAATTTGGATGTAAATTTTAAAAAATTTAAAAAATGCTATACATATGAATATATATGTTATATATGTATATGATATAATCATATATAAGATATGAGATCATTAGGTTATCATTATAATATTTGTGTGGTTTTGTCTACATAAGGAAATTGGAAAAGCAAGTTGGATCTGTTTTTACTGATTTCTAGAAATCTCTACAACATATTGACAAGTGAAAGGACACTGTAGAATAACTTACGTGTGTAATAAAATACCATTTAAGCACAAATGATCAATCAACCAAAATCCCTTTCTATGCTATATATCCATTTGAACAACAAAAATGTATGGAAAAATATATACGAGACCACTAAAATTGATTTCCAGAGAGAAATGACAGGCTTAAGCAGAAGGCGGACAAGGGAAGACAATTAACTTTGCTTCTATATTTTTGTATTATGTCATTTTATGTATTACAAAAATTTGTATTACAATGAGATCCATTTCCTTAATGGCCCCCTGGTTCATTTTAAAACCATTTGAGGGGCACCTGGTTGGTAAAGCATGCAACTCTTGATCTCAGGGTTATGAGTTCGAGCTCTACATAGAGCTCATGAAAGAAAGAAGAAAAGAAAGAAAGAAAGAAAGAAAGAAAGAAAGATTAAAACTCTTTGATATAAGTGACTCCATTTCATTTTACGTTTCACACTGTAAACACCTATAACTCTGCCTCTGGGAATTTTTCTGGCCTGGACACTTACTGGGAGTTCCAGAGAGTTAATGGCCCCAGAAATAGCCCCCAAAAAACAAGGGCAGGAGCTGATAGACAACTGTTCCAACTCCCTGGACTTTAGCTACAATGGCCCTGAGGTACCTGCTCTCTGGTTCCCAGTGCTCCCCTCTGGGAAGAAGCTCTAGTTATCCACAATGGTATTGCCCCCACTGCCTGCCTCACTTTTCCTCTCCGGGTTGGGGTTTCCTGGAATCACCAGCAACACTTAGCTATGGCTGTTTCGTCCTGGTCCCATATGCCCCTTCCCACCAATGCTGAGCCCTGCGAATTGCCACCACTCTACCTTCCAGCTTCACATCTGGTTTGCATATCTTACATAGCCACCAATCAACCACCTTTGACTAACCCGTTTACCTAGGTCACCACCTGGTGAGCTGTTTTCTCACCAGGGAGGCTGAAACATCATCTACCACCTTCTTCTGGTGGTCTTTCTACAAGTAGGTGCAGCCACTGTCTAACTGGTATCTACACCATCTCAGGTCCATAGAACCCCCATGCTGTGCCTATCAGAAGTTGCCAAAAATGGCAGTCCATATCCCCTGCCCCCAGGGAGCAGATCCCAGATGGGATCCATATGTGCATAGTGCACTGGAGTAAACCCTGGGAAAGAGGGAAGAAGCAGGGCAGGAAACAGAGAGAAGCAAGAATGTGGTTTCAGGTGAAGTCTGGTTCCAAACTGATCCTACAGGGGTCCTGGAGCAGGGACCATCCTATTAAGACAGGAGGCAGGGACTTTGTACCCGCATGGCACCCACCCCAGCCAGGCAATCAGAGGCTACAGGCAACCAGGCATCAGCAGATGGAAGCAGCTGCTCTGGACCAGGCAGCTTCAGTTCCCTGGAAGGGCCCAGGGGCAGGTGACAGGAGTGAAACCCAAACCCCCATAGTATCTGGGGAGGACATACCCTCTGACCAGAAAAGGAGATCCTAAGGGTCTGGACAGGGCACAAAAAACATCTTCTACAATGGCTTAAAGGTATAGAGAGTAAGCCAGAGCTTGTACATGGATGTCAGGACCAAAGGTCTGGATGGATCCAAAAGATTCAAAAGTATCAGATGTCAAGATCAAAGCATGATCTAGAAAAGGAAAGTTTCTATTCAACTGTTTTTTTCATATGAGAGCATTTCTTACAAAGGATTACACGTAAGTAAACCACATTTAGTTATATAATTAATAAACCCAATCTTACTGAAAATGTTAAACTTCATGAAAGTAGGACTGTTTCAGGAAACCCTGTGCATCTGTGACTACCTGAGCTGGCAAAAGGCTTCCGTGGAGAAATTGGGAAATTTTCATCAGAGGGACATCTGCTTGGAGGGCTGGGACATGGGTGACCTTTGACAACCATGGGTGACCTGTGACCCCTGGAGGCCAGCTACCCCAGCCAAGTGTTCCCTTACTTTGTTCATTGCTCACCACTCCTACCTCTTGACAAATCTCAGAGAAGCCACATTCTCTCTCCCACCTTGAACCTTGTATATACTGTTCCCACCACTAGAGACACCCACCTATTTCTCTATGGCCAAACCTCTTGCATGGTTTCAGCCTCAGCCAGCCTCAGCCCCAGCCCACATGAGCACCTTCCTTTGAGACCCCTTGTAAGCAAAGATTTCCCTGATCAGATGCTGTGGGAGCATGAACATTCTGTAGGATGCAGGCCCACAGAATGATAGAGACCATGACCACCATGGGCTCATTCTCCATGCAAGCTGTGTGCACTTTGAGCAGTTCACCCAGCCTTTCTAAGCTCCAGTTTCCTTCTCTGTAAAATGGAGACAACAAATGTGACTTTTTTGATATACAGGCATACCTTATTCTATTCTGCTTCACTTTATTGCACTTTAAAGGTGCATTTTTTACAAATCAAAGGTTTGGGACAATCCCGCATTAAGCAAAGCTGTTGGCACCATTTTTTCCAATAGCATTGCTCATTTTGGTTCTCTGTATCACATTTTGATAACTTTTACAATATTTCAAACTTTTTCATTATTACTGTATTTGTTATGGCAATCTATGATCATTGATTATGCCTGCTGAAGGCTCAGATAGTGTGGTTAGCATTTTTTTTTAGCAATAATGCTATTGCTCCCTGGACAGACTACAGTATAATATGAACACAACTTCTATATGCACTGAGGAACCAAAAAATTAATTTGATTTTATGAGTCAAAATTTCCAGAACCCTTATTCTGGAACTAGACCTGTAATATCTCCAACACATTGTTGTATACGGGTGTGTTAGCATGTTTAACACAATGCCTGAGTGTTTAGTACAATGTCTAGCACATATAAATGACTGGTTAACATTAGGGAATGGAGTAAAAATCACTAAAGGTGCCTAAGATTCCCATTTGCAAAAGCTAAAAATATAGAAAGTTGTTAGAAAAGTTTTATAGCTCAGGTAGACAATCATGTCTTGGATTTTAGTTCCTTGGCACCATCACCACCATCGTGCAATTATTTACTATGTTTCGTGCCATGTAGATAGTGGCTTAAAGAAAGGGAGGGAACTAGGAAAAGAGACACTATAAGGCCAAGTGGATGCTCAAAGGGACAAAACCATGAGAAGTTCAGTAAGGACAACAGCATCAAATTCTTCCAAATAATAGTTACTTAACTAGGAATGGAAAGCAAATAAAAAAGCATAGGAATCATAGTCAGATGGAAATGGTATGGGCTCCAACAATGTCTATACAACATATCACATCTGAAATCCTTCTTAACAGCACAACGAGATTCAACCTCTGCAGATGAAAAATTTGCTTCTTGTGTGTGGAATCAACATGCATATTTCAGCCCCCGCCCCCCACCACCTGATAGCCCACCACCTGATGATGGCCTAAGAAGGTGTTACTGAGAGCCCTCTTTCCAGCCCAGCTTGTAACCCCCACCCCACATCCTATAACTTGGGGGTATTCCCATAAAAAATGGGTTGCAAAGAGCCAGCAGGTGCCTCAGAAAGTTGAAACAAGTAATGACAAAGAGAAATAGAAGTTGGAAGATCCAGATTCCAGTCCTAACCTCATGACTCACTGTCTGACCCTTCTCTGGCCACCACTTTGATGATCAGTAAAAGGGAAGCTAAATTAGATAGATTTGTGTTCTGTGTATTTTATTCTTGGAAAAAGAATAAATGCAGACAATTCGAGTTTAAAATTACAAAGTATATTCTGTGATAATCTCCCTCTCACCCCAACCCCACTTGTGCATGTTTCCAGAAGTAGTTCATGCATTTATTAACAAGTGCATGGTTTATTTTATTTACACAGAACTCCCACACCTTGCATTTTTCACTCACAACACACCTTGGAATTGTGCCATGCCAGCTCAAAAGTGCTGTGTCATTTCTCTTTCTTTAGGCTGCAGAGTCTCCCACTAGAAGGAGGCACTCTGATTTTATTTTACTATTAATTTTTAATATTTTTATTATGAAATTTATTGTCAAATTGATTTCCATACAACACCCAGTGCTCACCCCAACAGGTACCCTCCTCAATATCCATCACCCATCCACCCCTCCCTCCCACCCCCCATCAACCCTCAGTTTGTTCTCAGTTTTTAGGGGTCTCTTATGTTTTTGTTCCCTCACTCTCTAACTTCCCCTACCCCATGTTCTTCTGTTAAGTTTCTCAGGATCCACATAGGAGTGAAAACATATGGATTCTGTCCTCTGTATGACTTATTTCACTTAGCATAACACTCTCCAGTTCCATCGCGTTGCTACAAAAGGCCATATTTCATTCTTTCTCATTGCCAGGTAGTATTCCATTGTGTATATAAACCACAATTGCTTTATCCATTCGTCAGTTGATGGACATTTAGGCTCTTTCCATAATTTAGCTATTGTTGAGAGTGCTGCTATAAACATTGGGGTACAAGTGCCCCTATGCATCAGTACTCCTGTATCCCTTGGGTAAATTCCTAGCAGTGCTATTGCTGGGTCATAGGGTAGGTCTATTTTTAATTTTTTGAGGAACCTCCACACTGTTTTCCAGAGCGGCTGCACCAGTTTGCATTCCCACCAACAGAGCAAGAGGGTTCCCATTTCTCCAAATCCTCGCCAGCATCTATAGTCTCCTGTTTTGTTCATTTTAGCCACTCTGGCTGGCGTGAGGTGATACTTGAGTGTGGTTTTGATTTGTATTTCCCTGATGAGGAGTGACATTGAGCATCTTTTCATGTGCCTGTTGGCCATCTGGATGTCTTCTTTAGAGAAGTGTCTATTCATGTCTTCTGCCCATTTCTTCCCTGGATTATTTGTTTTTCGGGTGTGGAGTTTGGTGAGCTCTTTATAGATTTTGGATACTAGCCCTTTGTCCGATATGTCATTTGCAAATATCTTTTCCCATTCCATTGGTTGCCTTTTAGTTTTGTTGATTGTTTCCTTTGCTGTGCAGAAGCTTTTTATCTTTATGAGGTTCCAATAGTTCACTTTTGCTTTTAACTCCCTTGCCTTTGGGGATGTGTCAAGTAAGAAATTGTTGCGGCTGAGGACAGAGAGGTTTTTCCCTGCTTTCTCCTCTAGGGTTTTCATGGTTTCCCATCTCACATTCAGGTCCTTTATCCATTTTGAGTTTATTTTTGTGAATGGTGTAAGAAAGTGGTCTAGTTTCAATCTTCTGCATGTTGATGTCCAGTTCTCCCAGCACCACTTGTTAAAGAGACTGTCTTTATTCCATTGGATATCCTTTCCTGCTTTGTCAAGGATTAGTTGGCAATACTTTTGTGGGTCCAATTCTGGAGTCCCTATTCTATTCCACTGGTGTATGTGTCTGTTTTTGTGCCAATACCATGCTGTCTTGATGGTTACAGCTTTGTAGTAGAGTCTGAAGTCTGGGATTGTGATGCCTCCTGCTTTGGTCTTCTTCAAAATTACTTTGGCTATTCGGGGCCTTTTGTGGTTCCACACAAATCTTAGGATTGCTTGTTCTAGTTTCGAGAAGAATGCTGGTGCAATTTTGATTGGGATTGCATTGAATGTGTAGATAGCTTTGGGTAGTATTGACATTTTGACAATATTTATTCTTCCAATACATGAGCACAGAATGTTTTTCCATTTCTTTATGTCTTCTTCAATTTCCTTCATAACCTTTCTATAGTTTTCAGCATACAGATCTTTTACATCTTTGCTCAGGTTTATTCCTAGGTATTTTATGCTTCTTGGTGCAATTGTGAATGGGATCAGTTTCTTTATCTGTCTTTCTGTTCCTTCATTATTAGTGTATAAGAATGCAACTGATTTCTGTACATTGATTTTGTATCTTGCGACTTTGCTGAATTCATGTATCAGTTCTAGCAGACTTTTGGTGGAATCTATCGGGTTTTCCATGTTTAATATCATGTCATCTGCAAAAAGTGAAAGCTTGACTTCATCTTTGTCAATTTTGATGCCTTTGATTTCCTTTTGTTGTCTGATTGCTGACACTAGAACTTCCAACACTATGTTAAACAACAGCGGTGAGAGTGGACATCCCTGTCGTGTTCCTGATCTCAGGGAGAAAGTTCTCAGTTTTTCCCCATTGAGGATGATGTTAACTGTGGGATTTTCATAAATAGCTTTTATGATCTTTAAGTATGTTCCTTCTATCCCGATTTTCTAGGGGTTTTTTATTAAGAAAGGATGCTGAATTTTGCAAATGCTTTTTCTAAATCGATTGACAGGATCATATGGTTCTTATCTTTTCTTTTATTAATGTGATGTATCACAGTGATTGATTTGTGAATGTTGAACCAGCCCTGCATCCCAGGAATGAATCCCACTTGATCATGGTGAATAATTCTTTTTATATGCTGTTGAATTTGATTTGCTAGTATCTTATTGAGAATTTTTCCATCCATATTCAGCAGGGAAATTGGCCTGTAGTTCTCTTTTTTTACTGGGTCTCTGTCTGGTTTGGGAATCAAAGTAATACTGGCTTCATAGAATGAGTCTGGAATTTTCCCTTCCCTTTCTATTTTTTGGAACAGCTTGAGAAGGATAGGTATTATCTCTGCTTTAAACGTCTGGTAGAACTCCCCTGGGAAGCCATCTGGTCCTGGCCTCTTATTTGTTGGGAGATTTTTGATAACTGAGACAATTTCTTCACTGGTTATGGGTCTGTTCAAGCTTTCTCTTTCTTCCTGTTTGAGTTTTGGAAGTGTGTGGGTGTATAGGAATTTGTCCGTTTCTTCCAGGTTTTCCAGTTTGTTGGCATATAATTTTTCATAGTATTCCCTGATAATTGCTTGTATTTCTGAGGGATTGGTTGTAATAAGTCCATTTTCATTCATGATTTTATCTGTTTGGGTCATCTCCCTTTTCTTTTTGAGAAGCCTGGCTACAGGTTTGTCAATTTTGTTTATTTTTTCAAAAAACCAACTCTTGGTTTCATTGATCTGCTCTACAGTTTTTTAGATTCTATATTGTTTACTTCTGCTCTGATCTTTATTGTTTCTCTTCTTCTGTTGGATTTGGGGTGTCTTTGCTGTTCTGCTTCTCTTTACTTTAGGTGTGCTATTAGATTTTGTATTTGGGATCTTTCTTGTTTCTTGAGATAGGCCTGGATTGCAATGTATTTTCCTCTCAGGACTGCCTTCACTGCTTCCCAAAGAGTTTGGATTGTTGTATTTTCATTTTCATTTGTTTCCATATATTTTTTAATTTCTTCTCTAATTGTCTGGTTGACGCACTCATTCTTTAGTAGGGTGTTCTTTAACCTCCTCGCTTTTGGAGGTTTTCCAGACTTTTTCCTGTGGTTGATTTCAAGCTTTATTGCATTGTGATCTGAAAGTATGCATGGTATGATCTCAATTTTTGTATACTTATGAAGGGCTGTTTTGTGCCCCAGTATGTGATCTATCTTGGAGAAGGTTCCATGTACACTCGAGAAGAAAGTATATTCTGTTGCTTTGGGATGCAGAGTTCTAAATGTATCTATCAAGTCCATCTGATCCAGTGTATCTTTCAGGGCCCTTGTTTCTTTATTGATCCTGTGTCTAGATGATCTATCCAATGTTGTAAGTGGTACTAAAGTCCCCTGCAATTACCACATTCTTATCAATAAGGTTACTTATGTTTTTGATTAATTGTTTTATATATTTGGGGGCTCCTGTAATGGTGCATAGATATTTATAGTTGTTAGCTCTTCCTGATGGATAGACCCTGTAATCATTATATAATACCATTCTTCATCTCTTGTTATAGCCTTTAATTTGAAGTCTGGTTTGTCTGATATAATTATGCCTACTCCAGCGTTCTTTTGACTTCCAGTAGCATGATAGATAGTTCTCCATCCCCTCACTTTCAATCTGAAGGTGTCCTCAGGTCTAAAATGAGTCTCTTGTAGACAGCAAATAGATGGGTCTTGGTTTTGTATCCATTCTGATACCCTATGTCTTTTGGTTGGAGCATTTAGTGCATTTACATTCAGTATTATTATAGAAAGATATGGGTTTAGCGTCCTTGTGATGTCTGTAAGTTTCATGCTTGCAGGGATGTCTCTGGTACTTTGTCTCAGAGGATCCCCCTTAGGATCTCTTGTAGGGCTGGTTTAGTGGTGACGAATTCCTTCAGTTTTTGTTTGTTTGGGAAGACTTTTATCTCTCCTTCTATTCTAAATGACAGACTTGCTGGGTAAAGGATTCTTGGCTGCATATTTTTTCTGTTCATCACATGGAAGATTTCCTGCCATTCTTTTCTGGCCTGCCAAGTTTCAGTAGACAGATCCGTCACAAGTCTTATCGGTCATCTCTTATATGTTAGGCATGTTTATCCCTAGCTGCTTTCAGAATTCTCTCTTTATCCTTGTATTTTGCCAGTTTCACTATGATATGTCGTGCAGAAGATCAATTCAAGTTACGTCTGAAGGGAGTTCTCTGTGCCTCTTGGATTTCAATGCCTTTTCCCTTCCCTAGTTCAGGGACGTTCTCAGCTATGATTTCTTCAGGTACACCTCAACACTTTTCCCTCTCTTTTCCTCCTCTGGAATCCCAATTATGCATACATTATTTCGTTTAAGTGTGTCACTTAATTCTCTAAGTCTCTCCTCATACTCCTGGATTTCTTTTATATCTCTGTTTCTCAGTTTCTTCTTTTTCCATAATTTTATCTTCTAATTCACCTATTCTCTCCTCTGCCTCTTCAATCCGAGCTGTGATTGCCTCCATTTTATTTTGCAGCTCATTTATAGCATTTTTAGTTCCTCCTGACTGTTTCTTAGTCCCTTGATCTGTAGTAATAGATTCTCTGCTGTCCTTTTTTCAAGCCCAGCGATTAATTTTATGACTATTATTCTAAATTCACTTTCTGTTATATTGTTTAAATCATTTTTGATCAGTTCGTTAGCTGTTGTTATTTCCTGGATGTTTTTCTGAGGGGAATTCTTCCATTTCGTCATTTTGGATAGTCCCTGGAGTGGTGCGGGACTGCGGGGCACTTCCCCTGTGCTGTCTTGAATAACTGGAGTTGGTGGGCGGGCCATAGTCATACCTGATGTCTGCCCCCCAGCCCACCACTGGGGCCACAGTCAGATTGGTGTATACCTTATCATCCCCTCTCCCAGGGGCAGGACTCACCGTGGATTGGTGTGGCCTCTGTCTGGGATACTTGCACACTGCCAGTCTTGTGGTACTGCTTCTATGGGATCTGGTGTATTAGCCGGGGTGGATCCGCAAGGTGCACAGGGGTGGGAGGGGCAGGCTCCGCTCACTTTGCCTTCAGTGGTCCGCTTCAGGAGGGGCCCTATGGCACCAGGAGGGAGGCAGACCCGTCAGAGGGATGGATCCACAGTAGCACAGCGTTGGGTGTTTGTGCAGTGCAAGCAAGTTCCATGATGGGAACTGGTTCCCTTTTGGATTTTGGCTGGGGGATGGGCAAGGGAGACAGTGCTTCCCAGTGCCTTTGTTCCCCATCAAGCTGAGCTCTGTCCTCCCAGGCTCAACAACTCTCCCTCCCGCTCTCTGAACAGAGCTGTTGTCTTATAACATTCCAGATGTTAAGTCCCACTGGCTGTCAGAACACACTCCTTCTGTCCCCTCCACTTTTGCAAGCCAGACTCAGGGGCTCTGCCTTGCTGGGTGGGCTGGCTGCCCTTCCACCACCCTGGCTCCCTCCCGCCAGTCCATGTAGCGCGCACCACCTCTCTGCCCTTCCTACCCTCTTCCATGTGCCTCTCATCTATGCTTGGCTCCAGAGAGTCCATTCTGCTAGTCTTCTGGTGGTTATCAGGGTAAATTAGGCAGATGTGGGTGGAATCTAAGTGATCAGCAGGACGCGGTGAGCCCAGCGTCCTCCTACGCCACCATCTTCTCTGAACAACCCACTTTTTAATATTTTTTGAGAGAGAGCGAGAGAAAGACCGACAGAGTGTGAGTGGGGAAGAGGGAGAGGGAGATAGAGAATCTGAAGCAGGCTCCAGGCTCTGAGCTGTCAGCATGGAGCCTGACACTGGGCTCAAGCCCACAAACCATGAGATCATGACCTGAGCCTAAATCAAGAGTTGGTTGCTCAACCAACTGAGCCACCCAGGTGCCCCTATTATCTGTTCATACCAAATCTATTTATAATCAACAGGGCCATGAGGGTGTCTCAGATGGTTAAATGTCCGACTTCAGCTCAGTTCATGAGCCACTCAGGCACCCTTTATGTTATTTTTTAAGTGCAAGAGGATAATTTATATTGCCTTGTTTACAATATATACTGTATAGATCCTAAGAGGATCATTTCAATATTTTTACTTTTGTGCAAAATCTGATAGGTCATTTTTTTTCTCCAAGATTTTATTTAAATTCAAATTAGTTAACATACAGTGTAATGTTGGTTTCAGGAGTTGAATTTAGTGCTTCATCACTTACATATAACCCCCCGTGTTCATTACAAGAAGTGCCCTCCTTAATGCCCATCACCCAGTTAGCCCATTCCCCACCCATCTCCCCTCCAGCAACCCTCAGCTTGTTCTGTATAGTTAAAAGTCTCTTATGATTTGCCTCCCTCTCTGTTTTTATCTTATTTTATTTTTCTTTCCCTTTCCCTATGTTCATCTGTTTTGTTTCTTAAATTCCACATATGAGTGAATTCATTTGGTATTTTTCTTTCTCTGACTGATGACTTTTTAGGCTCCCTTCCAGCTCTGATTATCCAAGTCATCCATTAAAACCTGCCTGTCAGCCTTCCCAAAGTGAGCAACATGAAGTCTGCCACCCAGGAAGTCTTACCTCTACCACCAGGAGGTGCTCTGGAAAGACTCCTCCTGTTAACCAGCCCACTCCTCTCTTCAGACCTGGGACTGCCATTGGATAGCCAGGTGGCATCTTGGTGGCAAACCAGGCCTAAAAAGGCTTTATTCTACAGTACTCACGAGGTGGAGGCTTCCATTACCAAACATTGGATACTCAGCAACCTGACCCCTTAAACCACTCAAACACATTCCAGAAAATTCCTGGCCCTAAAAGACTTCCCTTGCCTTTGCCCAAAGCTGGTCTGGCCCCTTGTGTCAGGATAGTGTTCCCACCACAATGGTTCATCCTCTAGAAAATAGAAAGAGAATTAAGCCATGAAAACAAATGAGGCTCTGTCCTCCTTGGAACCCCCTGTCCAGCTACAAACTTACACAAAGGTTGGCCCACAAAACTGTCATGTCTGCCACAGTGTCCAAGTGGGAGACTTGGGTCAACCACCGGCATGCTGATGACCTTTCCTCATCCTAGGGGGCAGGCCAAGTGGTGGGGGCCTCATAGGCAGGTGAATAAAGATGAGTGGTCAGAGAGGGATGATCCAACATCAAACACAGATTATGGCATTGGATGCTGATTAGGGTAATCAATTATAGCTGAAATCATTAGATGGCTATGAATGGAAGGTACCTGGGAGAATGTCCCAGAATGTTGCATAACAGGTATCATACAACTTAATGGTGGAAAACAGCAATAATCATTATCTCTCATGATTTCTGTGGGTCAGGAATTTACTGGGTGATTCTGGTTCAGGGTGTCTCAAGAGGCTACAGTCAGACATCTGCCTGGGCTGCCATCATCTGAAGCTTGGCTTGGGAAGCTCCTACTAGTCCCCTCACATAGCTATTGAGGTAGTGCTGGCTTTGGGGGAAGCGCTAGCACCTCTCTCCATGGGCCCTTCCAATGGCCTACTTGAGCTTCCTTAGGGCAGGGTGGCTGGCTTCCCTCAGCATGAGCCATCGAGGAGAGCAAGATGGAAACTGCAATGATTTCTCAGCCATGGAGGCTGGAGGTCCACCTTGATTCGGTGTGGGTGCATGAAAGTGTGGCTCCCAGGAGGCAAGAATCACTGACAACCATCTTGGAAGTTGGCTAACACAGAGACACAACAATCTATGAAAACAGGAAATGATGAGTAGTCCATGTCAAGTCCATGACACTGTAAGCATTGGTAGAGGATGTGAAGGATGAAGAATGAACAAGAAGAAGAGAAAAAATTACAAGCAAACCTTCTTGTACTTCCATTGGACAGTGGTACCCAGAACTGTTTTTCTTTTCTTACATTTCTTGTTATTTTAAGTGGTTTAAAAATGCTATCAATAGTGCATACATATATCACCATTATAAGAATGTCTAACAATGCATGTGACGAGAAGTGCCCTCTTTTTTTAATATGAAATTTATTGTCAAGTGGTTTCCATACAACACCCAGTGCTCATCCCAACAGGTGCCCTCCTCAATGCCCATAACCCACTTTCCCCTCTCTCCCACCCCCCATCAACCCACCCCCCATCAACCTTCAGTTTATTCTCAGTGTTTAAGAGTCTCTTATGGTTTGGCTCCCTCCCTCTCTAACTTTTTCTTTTCTTCCCCTCCCCCATGGACTCTGTTAAGTTTCTCAGGATCCACATAAGGGTGAAAACATATGGTGTCTGTCTTTCTCTGTATGACTTGTTTCACTTAGCATAACACTCTCCAGTTCCATCCACATTGCTACAAAAGGAGAAGCCACATCTTGACTACATTATCTTGAATGACAGGCCCATCCCAGAGGCAATCACTGTTATCTCATTGATCTAATATCCCAGAATTTTCCTTTACAGTTTTCTTTGTATTACATATCATGTGTATGTGTAGGTATGAAATGGATTTAATTTAATAAGAAAGGTAATTTCATTTTGTGGATTTTTTCATAAACTCTGTCATACAGTGTATTACTGCTCTTCAAACTGCTTTTTCATTTATCAACATATCTTGGATATCATTCATGTTTATGTATATAATAAATCTACCTCATTCTTTTAACTGCTGCATGGCATCCCATACTATGGATGTACCATGGTTGTAACTATTTGCCTAATGAAGGGGATTTAGGTTATTTGTACTTTTCCTATTACTAACAATGATAAACTTTGTACAACATTTACTTCTATATAGTTTATCATTTCTGAGTATATTTATATATTATCTTCTGTTGTCAATTCTTAATTTTATTGTGTTGTGTTGTGATCAGTGTGACCTATAACATGATTTCTATTTTTTATCTTTTGTTGACAATTTTTGAAAAACACACATTCTTTAGACGTCTATTTATTGTTGAGAGAGAGAGAGAGCATGAGTGGGTGAGGGGCAGAGAGAGAGAGAGAGACATAGAGTCCGAAGCAGGTCCCAGGCTCTGAGCTGTCAGCACAGAGCCTGATATGGGGCTCAAACTCATGAACAGCCAGTTCATGACCTAAGCCGAAGTTGTATGCTTAACCAACTGAACTACCCAAGTGCCCTGACAATTTCTTTATAGCTTACACATACTCAATTTCTGTGACCATGCTATATATGGTTGAAAATAATGTAGATTCTCTCATGGGTCAGTAGACCTATTATCTATTACATGAAGTTTGTTGTCTGTAGTATTCAAATGCTCTGCTTATTTTTATCTTCATGATCTCTGTCAATTTTGAGAAATGTCCATTAAAATTCCCACTCATAATGGTGAAGTTACAAACTGATGGTTACCAGAAGGGAGATGTGTGAAATAGGTGATGGGGATTAAGGATGCATTTGTCATGATTGGCACTGGATGTTGTATGGAAGTGTTGAATTACTATATTGAACACTTAAAATGTATATAACACTATATGTTGACTAAGTGGATTTAAAAAAAAAAACTTAAAACCAAATAAATAAATTTCTCTTTGTATTTCCATCAGTTTTTATTTTAGATCTAAGTCACTCAAAGGGGGCCTGGGTGGCTCAGTTGGTTAGGCATTTGACTCTTTTTATTTAAAAAAAAATTTTTTTTAGTTAACATACAGTGCAATATTGGTTTCAGGAGTAGAATTCAGTGATTCATCACTTACATACAACACCCAGCGCTCATCACAAGTGCCCTCCTTTGTACCCATCACCCATCTAGCCCATATCCCCCACCCATCTCCCTCTGTCAACCCACAGTTTGTTCTCTATCATTAAGAGTCTCTTGTGGTTTGTTTCCCTCTCTTCTCTTTCCCCCTCCTTCCCATATGTTTATCTGTTTTGTTTCTTAAATTCCACATATGAGTGAAGTCATATGGTATTTGTCTTTCCCTGATTGGCTTATTTCACTTAGCCTAATACATTCTAGCTCCATTCACATCATTGCAAATGGCAAGATTTCATTCTTTTTGATGTCTGAGTAATATTCCCTTGTATTTATGTATATATATACATATCAAGAGAATATTATATATATACATATTTATATATATATTATATATTCATATATATGTGTGTATATTATACACATATATATCCACACATACCACATCTTTATCCATTCATCAGTTGATAGATATTTGGGCTTTCTCCATAGTTTGGCTATTGATGATAATGCTGCTATAAACATTAGGATGCATGTATCCCTTCGAATCTGTATCTTGTATCCTTCGGGTAAATATCTATTAGCGTAATTGCTGAATTCTAAGGTGCTTCTATTTTTAGTTTTCTGAGGAACCCTCATATTATTCTACAGAGTAGCCGCACCAGTTTGCATTCCCACCAGCAGTGCAAGAGGGCTCCCCTTTCTACACATCATTGACAACACCTGTTGATTCTTGCCTTGTTAATTTTAGCCATTCTGACAGGTGTGAGATGGTATCTCATTGTGGTTGTGATTTGCATTTCCCTGAGGATGAGTGATGTCGAGCATCTTTTCATGTGTCTGTTAGCCACCTGGATGCCTTCTTTGGAAAATTGTCTATTTGTGTATTCTGCCCCTTTCATTTTAAAACAATTTTTTTTAATGTTTATTTATTTTGAGGGAGAGAGAGACAGGGTGAAAGAAAGTGAGGGGCAGAAAGAGAGGGAGACACAGAATCTGAAGCAGGCTCCAGGCTCCAAGCTGTCAGCACAGAGCCCAATGAAGGGCTCGAACTCATGAACTCTAAGTTCATGACCTGAGCTGAAGTCAGATGCTTAACCTATTGAGCCACCCAGGTGCCTCTGGCCCCTTTCTTAACTGCATTATTTCTTCTTTTGGTATTGAGTTTGATTACATTCTTTATAGATTTTGGATACTAACCCCTTATCAGATATATCATTTGCAAATATCTTCTCCCATTCCATAGGCTGCTTTTAGTTTTGCTGATAGTTTCCTTTGCTGTGCAAAAGATTTTAATCTTGATGAAGACTCAATAGTTCATGTTTGCTTTTGTTTCCCTTGCCTTCAGCAACATATCTAATAAGAAGTTGCTTTGGCCAAGGTCAAAGAGGTTGCTGCCTGTGTTCTCCTCTAGGAGTTTGCTGGTTTCTTGTCTCATATTTAGGTCTTTCATCCATTTTGAATTTATTTTTGTGTATGGTGTAGCGAAGTGGTCCAGTTTCACTCCTTTGCATGTGGCCATGCAGTTTCTCCAACAACATTTGTTAAAAAGACTGTCTTTTTTCCACTGGATATTCTTTCCTGCTTTGTTGAAGATGAGTTGACCATATATATGGATTTGTTTCTGGGCTTTCTATTCTGTTCCATTGATCTATGTGTCTGTTTTGGTGCTAGTACCATACTGTCTTGATGACCACAGCTTTGTAATATAGCCTGAAATCCAGAATTGTGATGCTTCCAGCTTTGTTTTTCTTTTTCGGGATTGGCTATTTATGGTCTTTTGTGATTCCACACAAATTTTAGGATTGTTTTTTCCTAGCTCTGCAGAAAATGCTGGTGGTTATTGTATAGGGATTGCATAAAATGTGTGGATTGCTTTAAGTAGTATAGACATGTTAACAATGTTTGTTCTCTCAATCCATGAGCATGGAATTCTTTTCCATTTCTTTGTGTCCTCTTCAGTTTACTTCATAGGTGTTCTGTAGTTTTCAGAGTATAGATATTTTACTTATTTAGTTAGATTTATTCCTGGTATCTTATTGTTTTTGGTGTAGTTGCAAATGGGATCTATTCCTTGATTTCTTTACTGCTGCTTCATTATTGGTGTATATAAATTCAACAGATTTCTATACGTTGATTTTGAATCCTGTGCCTTTGCTGAATTCATGTATTAGCTCTAGCAATTTTTTCATGGAATCTTTTGGTTTTTCTATGTAGAGTATCATGTCATCTGCAAATAGTGAAAGTTTGACTTTCTCCTTGATGATTTATATGTCTTTTATTTCTTTTTGTTTTCTGATTTCATATGCTAAGACTTCTAGTACTATGTTAAATAGTAATGGTGAGAGTGGACATCTTTGTCTTGATTCTTCTGACTGTAGGGGAAAGACTTTCAGTTTTTCCCCATTGAGGATGATATTAGCTGCAGGTCTTTTGTATATGGCCTTTATGATGTTGAGGTATGTACCATCAATCCCTACTTTGTTGAGAGATTTTTATCAGAAATTGATGCCATATTTGGTCAAATGCTTTTTCTGCATCTATTGACAGGATCATACAGTTCTTATCTTTTATTTTATTAATGTGGTATATCACATTGATTGATTTGCAAATATTGAACCAGCCCTGCAGCCCAGGAATAAATTCCACTGGAACATGGTGAATAACTCTTTTAATGTCCCATGAATTCAATATGATAGTATTTTATTAGAATTTTTGCATCCAGGTTCTTCGGGGATATTGGCTTGTGATAATGTTTTTTAGCAGGGTATTTGCCTGATTTTTGAATCAAGGTAATGCTGGATTTGGAGAATGAGTTTGGGAGTTTTCTTTCCACTTCTATTTTCTGGAACAGTTTGAGAAGAATATGCATTAACTCTTCTTTAAATGTCTGGTAGAATTCCCCTGGGAAGCCATCTGGCCCAGGACTCCTTTTTGTTGGGAGATTTTTGATTAACTGATTCAATTTCTTTGC
The DNA here is from genome assembly GCF_022837055.1 of Prionailurus viverrinus. Taxonomy (NCBI): domain Eukaryota; kingdom Metazoa; phylum Chordata; class Mammalia; order Carnivora; family Felidae; genus Prionailurus; species Prionailurus viverrinus. Next base: position 50,026,386 of record NC_062563.1, read on the forward strand.
TCATTTTGCATCTGTTCAAATTTTCTATTTCTTCCTGATTCAGTTTTGGTACCTTGTGAGTTTCTAGGAATTTGTCCATTTCTTCCAGATTGTCCAGTTTGTTGGCATATAATTTTTCATAGTATTGTATTATAATTGTTTGTATTTCAGTGGTGTTGATTGTGATCTTTCATCTTTCATTCATGACTTTATCTATTTGGGTACTTTATCTTTTCTTTTTGATAAGTCTGCCTAGGGGGTTATCAATTTTGTTAATTCTTTTAAGGAACCAGCTCTTAGTTTCATTGATTTGTTCTACTGGGTTTTTTGATTTCTATATCACTTATTTCTGCTCTAATCTTTATTATTTCCCTTCTTCTGCTGGCTTTAGGCTTTATTTGCTGTTCCTTTTCTAGCTTTTTTAGCTGTAAGGCTAAGTTGTTATTGGGGACCTTCCTGCTTCTTGAGATAGGCCAGAATTGCAATGCATTTTCCTGCTAGGATTGCCTTTGTGGCATCCCAAAGGGTTTGGACTGTCATATTTTCATTTTCATTGGCTTCCATGTATTTTTTTATTTCTTATTTAATTTACTGGTTAATTCATTAGTAGAATATTCTTTAACCTCCATGTATTTGAGGGCTTTCAATTTTTTTTCTTGTGGTTGACTTCAAGTTTCATAGTGTTGTGGTCTGAAAATACATGGCATGATTTCAATCTGCTTGTACTTGTTGAGAGATGATTTGTGACCCAGTACGTGATCTTATTCTGGATAATGTTCCATGTGCACTTGAAAAGAATGTGTATTCTGCTATTTTCAGATAAAATGTTCTGAATATATCTGTTAAGTCCATACAGTTCAATGTGTCATTCAAAGTAAGTTTCCTTATTTATTTTCTGCTTAGATTATCTGCCCATTGCTATAACTGGGGTGTTAAAATCCCATCCTATTATTGTATTACAATTAATGAATTTATTTATGTTTGTTATTAATTGATTTATATATTTGGGTGTTCAATACAGGGGTATAAATATTTACAACTGTTAGATATTTTCTATGGATAGACCCCTTAATTATGATATAATGCCCTTCTTAATCTCTTGTTACAGTCTTTTGTTAAAAATCTAGTTTGTCTGATAGGGTATCGGAATGAATAAAAAAAAGACCCATCTATTTTCTGTCTACAGGAGACTCATTTTAGACCTGAGGACACCTTCAGATTGAAAGTGAGGGAATGGAGAACTATCTATCATGCTACTGGAAGTCAAAAGCAAGCTAGAGTAGCCACACTTCTACCAGACAAACTAGACTTTAAAGACTATAACAAGAGATGAAGAAAGGCATTATTTAATAATTACAGGATCTATCCATCAGGAAGAGCTAACAATGTCTATGCACCAAATTCAGGAGCACCCAAATATATGAAACAATTAATCACAAACATAAACGATCTTATTGATAAGAATGTGGTAATTGCAGGGGGCTTTAATACTCCACTTACAACGATGGAAAGATCATCTAGACAGAGAATCAGTAAAGAAAAAATGACCTTGAATGATTCATTGGACAAGATGGACTTGACAGGTATATTTAGAACTCTGCATCCCAAAGCAACAGAATATACTTTCTTCTCGAGTGCACATGGAACCTTCTCCAAGATAGATCACATACTGGGTCACAAAACAGCCCTTAATAAGTATAAAAGAATTGAGATCATATCATGCACACTTTCAGATCACAAAGCTATGAAACTTGAAATCAACCACAGGAAAAAGCCTGGAAAACCTCCAAAAACATGAAGGTTAAAGAACATCCTACTAAAGAACGAATGGGTCAACCAGGCAATTAGAGAAGAAATTTAAAAAATATATGGAAACAAATGAAAATGAGAATACAACAATCCACATGTTTTGGGATGCAGCAAAGGCAGTCCTGAGAGGAAAATACATTTTAATCCAGGCCTATCTCAAGAAACAAGAAAAATCCCAAATACAAAATCCAACAGCACACCTAAAGGAACTAGAAAGACACCCCAAACCCAGCAGAAGAAGTGAAATAATAAAGATCAGAGCAGAAATAAACAATATAGAATCCAAAAAGAACAGTAGAACAGATCAAAGAAACCAAGAGTTGGTTTTTTGAAAAAATAAACAAAATTGAGAAACTTGTAGCCAGGCTTCTCAAAAAGAAAAAAGAGAGGACCCAAAAGATAAAATCATGAAAGAAAAAGGAATTATTACAACCAATCCCTCAGAAATACAAGCAATTATCAGAGAATACTATGAAAAATTATATGCCAACAAACTGGAAAACCTGGGAGGAATGGACAAATCCCACACACTACCAAAACTCAAACAAGAAATGGAAAATTTGAACAGACCCATAACTAGTGAAGAAATTGAATCAGTCATCAAAAATCTCCCAACAGGGGCACCTGGGTGGCTCGGTCGGTTGAGCATCTGACTTCGGCTCAGGTCATGATCTCGCAGTTATGAGTTTGATCCCCGTGTCAGGCTCTGTGGTGACAGCTCAGAGCCTGGAGCCTGCTTTGGATTCTGTGTCTCCCTCTCTCTCTGCCCCTCCCCCATTCATGTTCTGTCTCTCTCTGTCTCAAAAATAAACATTAAAAAAACTTTTTTTAAATCTCCCAACAAATAGGAGTCTGGGACCAGATGACTTCCCTGGGGAATTCTACCAGACATTTCAAGCAGAGTTACTACCTATCCTTCTCAAGCAGTTCCAAAAAATAGAAAGGGAAGGAAAACTTCCAGACTCAGTCTATGAAGCCAGCATTATTTTGATTCCCAAACCAGACAGAGACCCAGCAAAAAAAGAGAGAACTACACGCCAATATCCCTGATGAATATGGACACAAAAATCTCAACAAGATACTAGTAAATCGAATTCAACAGCATATAAAAAGAATTTTTCACCATGATCAAGTGGGATTCATTCCTGGGCTGCAAGACTGGTTCAATATTCTCAAATCAATCTGATACATCACATTAATAAAAGAAAAGGTAAGAGGAGCCAAGATGGCAGAACAGCATGGAAGTTTTTTGTGTGTCTCACATCCATGAAATACAGGAGACCAACACTACACCATCCTGCACACCTAGAAAACTAATTTGAAGATTAACACAAAAATCTGCACAACCTGAACCACAGAATTCAGCAGGTACAATGGCCCAGAAAGGTGAACATGGGAAATGAGAAGCCATGGCAGGCAGGGAGGTGCTTTTGCGGGTGGAGAGAGGACAGAGACGGGGAGGGGGAGAATACAGGAAAGGCACCCCTCCCCAAAAGCAGCTGGAGACAAAGTGGAAAATTGGAAACAGCCGCAGGGACTAAACTAAAAAGGGGGAAAGGAGAAAGGAGAGGGTATAAACTCAAGACTGTAAGCAAGGGGAGTGCAAAGTCTGCAACTCCACAGCTCGATACCTGGTGGTGCTCTGGTGGGAAGGGTAAATCGCCAGGAACAGAATGGGGTCTGGGAGATTCTCGGGCCACGTGGGGAAAATTGGTTCCACTGCTGGAAGGACATTTGGTAGAGACTGTTGAAACCACCTGGTTCCAGCAGACCCCAGAGAATGGCCACATTCACTGGTGCTGGAACAAGGTCATTAAGGGTGAAGCCTGGTGCCAAATGTGTGTTGTGATTTTCCATAATCCCTGAAAAGCTGCTGCTACACTATCTCACAAACTTTTTCTGGGGCAGGCTGGCACCTGGCTGCAGTCTCGGGGCACAAGCAGCAGCAGGGTCCAGCAAGCATTCCTGGGTGCAGCCGACATTTGGCCATTGCTCATTCGGCCATTGCTCCATGAGACCCTCCTGCAGAGAAGCAGAACAGGTCAAAGCCTCAGTCCTTCAGAAGTAAGGGGCCAGGGAAAGCCACATCTGAGACAAACCTCGGGAGAGGTACTGCCTGGGGCCTGGTCAAGGACAGTGAAAAAATGGGGAGTGGATGAGAGCTGAAGACAGAGGACGGGTTCTGATCAGGGAGAACAGAGTTCTGATACTAGAGACTGGGTAACTGGGTGACACCATTTTCACCGCTCCCACACATCGGCATATGCACCTATGAGTGCCACAACACTCCACCCCAGTAGGCTAGCAGCGCCGTCTATTGGATAACAGAGCCATTACACTGAGCCCCGCCCAACTGGGCCAACCGCGCTCTTGAAGAACACAAGTCTCACCGCCTACTTAGTTTATGGACTATAAAGCACTTCATAGTCTGACTTCTAGGGGAAAACAAAGTAATTTCAGTCCTATTTCAATGTGTTAGCAGGTCCACCTATTCAATTTTCTTTCTTGTTTTTTTTTCTCTATTTCATTTCTTTTTCTTGAATACAGAAAGAGAAAAAAATTCATTTTTATTTTCAATTTTTATTAAAAATATTTTTCCTTCATTTCTTTTAACATATTTTTTACTTTTGTGTAATTTTTTTCAAATTCTATATTACTTCCATCATTTTATTTTAGTCTACTTCAGTGTATTCACTTTTTTCAAATTTTCAAGTGATTTCCTTTTTTCTTTTCTTTTTTCTCTTTTTCATTTTTTTTCCTTTTATTGAATGCAGAAAGAGAAAAACTTCATTTTTATTTTCAATTTCTATTAAAAATATTTTTCTTTAATTTTTGACTGTAATTTTTGCTTTTATGTGAATTTTTTCAAATTCTATTTTACTTCCGTCATTTTATTTTAGTCAACTACAGTGTATTCACTTTTTAAAATTTTTCAAACGATTGACTTTTTTTTCTCTTTTTCATTGCGTTTCTTTTTCTTGAATACAGAAAGAGAAAAAATTCATTTTTATTTTTAATTTTTATTAAAAATATTTTTCTTTATTTTTCTATATTCTTTACTTTTGTGTAAATTTTTCCAAATTCTATTTTACTCCCATTATCTTATTTTAGTCTACTTCAGTGTATTCATTTTTTCAAATTCTCACATGATTCCTCTTCCCCCCACTTTTTCCTCTAATCTGTCAAACCACTTTCAACACCCAGACCAAAACAAACCTAGGATCTACCATCATTTATTCTATTTTTTTGTGTGGGGGGGTTTGAATTTTTTTATTTTAATATTTTTTTAATTTTAATTTTTTAAATCTTTTTAACATTTATTTATCATTGAGAGACAGAAAGCATGAGCAGGGGAGGGGCAGAGAGATGGGGAGACACAGAATCCGAAGCAGGCTCCAGGTTCCGAGCTGTCGGTGCAGAGCCCGACGTGGGGCTCGAACTCACAAACCACGAGATCATGACCCGAGCCAAAGTCGGTCGCCCAACCAACTGAGCCACCCAGGTGCCCCAATTTTAATTTTTTTAATTTTAATTTTCTACCTCATTAATTCCTTTTCTCCCATAAAAATGACAAAACGAAGGAATTCATCCCAAAACAAAGAGCAAAACACAGATACAAGCAAGATGTCTGAACCAGAATTTAGAATAACGATAATAAGAATACTAGCTGGAGTCGAAAATAGATTAGAATCCCTTTCTGCAGAGGTAAAAGAAGTAAAAAATAGAATGAAATAAAAAATGCTATAACTGACTTGCAATCATGGATGGATGCCATGGCAGTAAGGATGGAGGAGGCAGAACAGAGAATCAACGATATAGAGGACAAACTTATAGAGAATAATGAAGCAGAAAAAAAGAGAGAGATTAAGTCAAAAGAGCACGATTTAAGAATTAGAGAAATCAGTGACTTATTAAAAAGGAACAACATCAGAATCATAGAGGTCCCAGAAGAGAAAGAGAGACAAATAAAGGTAGAAGTGTTATGTGAGCAAATCATAGAGGAAAACTTTCCTAAACTGGGAAAAGACACAGACATAAAAATCCAGGAAGCACAGAGGACATCCATTAGATTCAACAAAACCCCACCATAAACAAGGCATATCATAGTCGAATTCACAAATACTCAGGCAAGGAGAGAATCATGAAAGTAGCAAGGGAAACAAAAGTCCCTAACCTACAAGGGAAGACAGATCAGGTTTGCAGCAGACCTATCCACAGAAACTTGGCAGGCCAGAAAGGAATGGCAGGATATATTCAATGTGCTGAATCAGAAAAATGTGCAGCCAAGAATTCTTTATCAAGCAAGGCTGTCATTCAAAATAGGAGAGATAAAAAGTTTCCCAGACAAACAAAAATTAAAGGAGTTTGTGACCACTAAACCAGCCCTGTAAGAAATTTTAAGGGGGACTCTCTGAGGGCAGAAAAAAAAAAAAAAAATATATATATATATATATATATATATATATATATATATATATATATCAAAAGCAACAAAGATTAGAAAGGACCAGAGAACACCACCGGAAACTCCAACTCTACAAGCAAGCATCATAATGGCAATAAATTCATTTCTTTCAGTATTCACTCTAAAGGTCAATGGACTCAATGCTCCAGTTAAAAGACATAGGGTAACAGAATGGGTAAGAAAACAAGATCCATCTATATGCTGTTTAGAAGAGCCCCACTTTAGACCTAAAGATACCTTCAGATTGAAAATAAGGGGTTGGAGAACCATCTATCATGCTAATGGTCAACAAAAGTAAGCCAGAGTAGCCATACTTATATCAGAAAATCTAGACTTTAAAATAAAGTCTAGTCTGTATCAAGAGATGCAAAACAGCATTATATCATAATCAAGGGTTCTATCCACCAAGAAGACCTAACAGTTGTAAACATTTATGTGCCAAATGTGGAAACACCCAAATATATAAATCAGTTAATCACAAACATAAAGAAACTCATCGATAGTAATACCATAATAGTAGGAGACTTCAACACCCCACTCACAGCAATGGACAGATCATCTAATCAAAAAAATCAGCAAGGAAACACTGACTTTGAATGACACGCTGGACCAGATGAAATTAACAGATATAGTCAGAACATTTCATCCTAAAGCAGCAGAATATACATTCTTCTCCAGTGCACATGGAACATTCTCCAGAATAGACCACATACTGGACACAAATCAGCCCTCAGCAAGTACAAAAAGATTGAGATCATACCGTGCATATTTTCAGACCACAATGCCATGAAACTCAAAATCAACCACAAGAAAAAAATTTGGAAAGGTAACAAATACTTGGAGACTGAAGAACATCCTACTAAGGAATGAATGGGCTAAGCAAGAAGTTAAAGAGGAAATTAAAAAGTATATGGAAGCCAATGAAAATGATAACACCACAACCCAAAGCTTCTGGGATGCAGCCAAGGCAGTCATAAGAGGAAAGTATATAGCAATCCAGGCCTTCCTAAAGAAGGAAGAAAGATCTCAGATACACAATCTTAACCTTACACCTTAAGGAGCTGGAAAAAGAACAGCAAATAAAGCCCCAAACCAGCAGAAAACAGGAAATAATAAAGATTAGAGCAGAAATTAATGCTATCAAAACCAAAAAAAAAACCCAAAAAAAACAAAAAACAAAAAACAGAAGAGATCAATGAAACCAGAAGCTGGTTCTTGGGAAGAATTAACAAAATTGATAAATCACTAGTGTAGTTTGATCAAAAAGAAAAAGAAAAAGACCCAAATAAATAAAATCAAGAATGAAAGAGGAGAGATCATAATGAACACAGCCGAAATAAAAACAATAATAAAAGAATATTATGAGCAATTATATGCCAACAAAATGGGCAATCTGGAAGAAATGGAAAAATTCATAGAAACATATAAACTACCAAAACGGAAACAGGAAGAAATAGAAAATTTGAACAGACCCATAACCAGTAAGGAAATCAAATTAGTAATCAAAATTCTGCCAAAAAACAAGAGTCCAGGGCCAGATGGCTTTCCAGGGGAATTCTCCCAAATATTTAAGGAAGAGTTAACACCTATTTTCTTGAAGGTGTTAATAAAAATAAAAAATAAAAAATAAAAATGGAAGGAAAACTTCCAAACTCTTTCTATGAAGCCAGCATTACCTTGATTCCAAAACCAGACAAAGACCCCACTAAAAAGGAAACTATAGACCGATTTCCCTGATGAACATGGATGCAAAAATCCTCAACAAGATATTAGCCAACCAGATCCCACAATACATTTAAAAAACTAATCACTCACACCTGAAAGTGAGACAGGAAACCATCAAAACCCTAGAGGAGAAAGTAGGGAAAAACCTCTCTGGCCTCAGCTGCAGCAATTTCTTACTTGACACATCCCTAAACGCAAGGGAATTAAAACCAAAAATGAACTGGGACCTTATGAAGATAAAAAGCTTCTGCACAGCAAAGGAAACAACCAAAAAAACTAAAAGGCAACCAATGGAATGGGAAAAGATATTTGCAAATGACATATCAGACAAAGGGCTAGTATCCAAAATCTATAAAGAGCTCACCAAACTCCACACCCGAAAAACAAATAATCCAGTCAAGAAATGGGCAGAAAACATGAATAGACACTTCTCTAAAGAAGACATCCAGATAGCCAACAAGCACATGAAAAGATGCTCAACGTCACTCCTCATCAGGGAAATACAAATCAAAAACACATTTAGATATCACCTCACGCCAATCAGAGTGGCTAAAATGAACAAATCAGGAGACTATAGATGCTGGAGAGGATGTGAAGAAACGGGAACCCTCTTGCACTGTTGGTGGGAATGCAAATTGGTGCAGCCACTCTGGAAAAGTGTGGAGGTTCCTCAGAAAATTAAAAATAGACCTACCCTATGACCCAGCAATAGCACTGCTAGGAATTTACCCAAGGGATACAGGAGTACTGATGCATAGGGGCACTTGCACCCCAATGTTTATAGCAGCACTCTCAACAATAGCCAAATTATGGAAAGAGCCTAAATGTCCATCAACTGATGAATGGATAAAGAAATTGTGGTTTATATACACAATGGAATACTACATGGCAATGAGAAAGAATGAAATATGGCCCTTTGTAGCAACGTGGGTGGAACTGGAGAGTGTGATGCTAAGTGAAATAAGCCATACAGAGAAAGACAGATACCCTATGTTTTCACTCTTATGTGGATCCTGAGAAATTTAACAGAAACCCATGGGGGAGGGGAAGGGAAAAAAAAGAGGTTAGAGTGGGAGAGAGCCAAAGCATAAGAGACTCTTAAAAACTGACAACCAACTGAGGGTTGATGGGGGGTGGGAGGGACGGGAGAGTGGGTTATGGGTATTGAGGAGGGCACCTATTGAGAGGAGCACTGGGTATTGTATGGAAACCAATTTGACAAATTTCATATATTGAAAAAAAAATTAATCACTCACAACCAAGTGGGATTTATACCTGGGATGCAGGGCTGGTTCAATAACCGCAAAGCAATCAATGTGATTCATCCCATCAATAAAAGAAAGGACAAGAACCACATGATCCTCTCAATAGATGCAGAGAAAGCATTTAACAAAATACAACAACTTTTCTTGATAAAAACCCTCAAGAAAGTAGGGATAGAAGGAGCATACCTCAAGATCATAAAAGCCATATATGAACGACCCAACGCTAATATCATCATCAATGGGGAAAAACTGAGACCTTTCCCGCTAAGGTCAGGAACAAGACAGGGATGTCCACTCTCACCACTGTTGTTCAACATAGTACTGGAAGTCTTAGCCTCTGCAATCAGACAACACAAAGAAATAAAAAGCATCCAAATCAGCCAGGAAGAGGTCAAACTTTTACTCTTTGCAGATGACATGATACGCTATATGAAAAACCCAAAAGATTCCACCAAAAAATTGCTAGAATTGATTCATGCATTCAGCAAAGTTGCAGGATATAAAATCAACGCACAGAAATCGATTACATTCCTATACACCAACAATGAAGTGAGAGAAAGAGAAATCAAGGAATTGAACCCATTTACAGTTGCACCAAAAACCATAAAATACCAAGGAATAAACCTAACCAAAGAGATGAAAAATCTATACACTGAAAACTATACAAACTTATGAAAGAAATTGAAGAAGACACAAAAAAGTGGAAAAAGATTCCATGCTCCTAGATAGGAAGAACAAATATTGTTAAAATGTCAATACTACAAAAAGCAATCTACAAATTTGATGCAATCCCCATCAAAATAATACCAGCATTCTTCACAGAGCTAGAACAAATAATCCTAAAATTTTTATGGAACCAGAAAAGACCTCGAATGCCAAAGCAATCTTGAAAAAGAAAAACAAAGCAGGTGGCATCACAATCCCAGACTTCAAGCTATACTACAAAGCTGTAATCATCAAGACAGTATGGTACTGGCACAAGAACAGACACTCAGATCAATGGAACAGAATAGAGAACCCAGAAATGGACCAACTAATCTTTGACAAAGCAGGAAAGAATATCCAAAGGAATAAAGACAGTCTCTTCAGCAAGTGGTGCTGGGAAAACTGGACAGCGACATGCAGAAGAATGAAACTAGACCACTTTCTTACACCATTCACAAAATAAACTCAAAATGGATAAAGGACCTGAATGTAAGACAGGAAACCATCTAAACCCTAGAGGAGAAAGCAGAAAAAAAAACCTCTCTGACCTCAACCGCAGCAATTTCTTACTTGACACATCCCCAAAGGCAAGGGAATTAAAAAAGCAAAAATGAACTATTGGGACCTCATGAAGATAAAAAGCTTCTGCACTGCAAAGTAAACAATCAACAAAACTAAAAGGCAACCAACGGAATGGGAAAAGATATTTGCAAATGACATGTCGGATAAAGGGCTAATATCCAAAATCTATAAAGAACTCACCAAACTCCACACCCGAAAAACAAATAATCCAGGGAAGAAATGGGCAGAAGACATGAGTAGACACTTCTCTAAAGAAGACATCCAGGTGGCCAACAGGCACATGAAAAGATGCTCAACGTCGCTCCTCATCAGGGAAATACAAATCAAAACACACTCAGATATCACCCCACACCAGTCAGAGTGGCTAAATGAACAAAAGAGGAGATTACAGATGCTGGCGAGGATTTGGACAAACGGGAACCTTGTTGCTCTGTTGGTGGGAATGCAAACTGGTGCAGCCACTCTGGAAAAGTGTGGAGGTTCCTCAAAAAATTAAAACTAGAACTACCCTATAACCCAGCAATAGCACTGCTAGGAATTTATCCAAGGGATACAGTAGTGCTGATGCATAGGGGCACTTGTACCCCGATGTTTATAGCAGCACTTTCAACAATAGCCAAATTATGGAATGAGCCTAAATGTCCATCAACTGATGAATGGATAAAGAAATTGTGGTTTATATACACAATGGAATACTACTTGGCAATGAGAAGGAATGAAACATGACCTTTTGTAGCAATGTGGATGGGACTGGAGGGTGCTCTGCTAAGTGAAATAAGTCATACAGAGAAAGACAGATACCATGTTTTCACCCTTATGTGGATCCTAAGAAACTTCACAGAAGACCATGGGGGAGGGGAAGAAAAGAAAAAGTTAGAGTGAGGGAGCCAAGATATAAGAGACTCTTAAAAACTGAGAATAAACTGAGGGTTGATGGGGGGTGGGTGATGGGCATTGAGGAAGGCACCTGTTGGGATGATCACTGGGTGTTGTGTGGAAACCAATTTGACAATAAATTTCATATTAAAAAAATAATAAAGTGCCTCTCGGGGTGCCTGGATGGCTCAGTCAGTTAAGCATCTGACTTTGGCTCAAGTCATGATCTCATGGTTCGTGGGTTCAAGCCCAGCATCAGGCTCTGTGCTGGAAGTTTGGAGCCTGGAGTCTGCTTCAGATTCTGTTTGACTCTCTCTCTCTCTGCCCCTCTCCTGCTCTCTCTCTCTCTCTCTCAATCACTCTCTCTCAATCGCTCTCTCTCAATCGCTCTCTCTCAATCTCTCTCTCTGTGTCTCAAAAACAAATAAATAAGCATTTTTAAAAAGAATAAATAAATAAATAAATAAATAAATAAATAAAAATAAAGTGCATCACTATTGTCTTTGAGGTTTCCTTCCTAGGTGTCTATATCCATTCACATCAAAGCTGCTGCTTTGTTGATGTGCTACCAGAAGCTCTTCAGACAATGATGCTCCCCGGTGACCCTCACCTGGTTTCCTGACAGACATGCTGCGGTTGTCATCATCCATCTGGCCATTAGGAGTAACAGGCCAGTTCTTGTGTTAACAGGCAGTGACTGCCACCTGGTTGATAGCTCTTGGAAGACATTCCAATTATGACACATCCTCATTTTGGAAATGTTAAAGGTGAAAAAACATGTGTCTCAGACAGTATTTTGACAATGTAGTTAGATACATGAAGGTTTGTGATATATCCTCTGGGTGACTTGTATATTCATCAATATGAAATATGCCTTTCACCGCCTTCCACCTTAAACTCTAAGGGGAAATATTATGTAGAAATGCACTGAAGTTTGGTTTCAGTTTTGGTATTCAGCCTAAGTCTGAAGTCTACCTAAACCTGACATATGTAAACTGAAATGTAGACATACAGAGTTAACCAGACAATAATTGTAAGTTTGTCTACAAAGTGCATTTACAATGCTTTAAACTCTCCTTCTGCTTGCCTGAGTCTCCCACAGCTAATCCCACACCACGTCTGAGTCTGAATAGTGAATCTGAGAGAAGAAATATTTATGGAATGGGAAATCAGCCAATGAAAGTGCCATGCCAATTGCCACAGACATAGAATAAATATGGCTGTTTCTGAGTGAATTAGGAATCTAATTCTGAATTAGATAATATGTAATAGACATACTGTTTTGCTCTCACTCTTCAGCTGTGTGTTGAGGGAGCAATTGTAGTGCAGAGTGATGCAGGTGAACTACTGCCCTCAGGATAAAGAAATATAAAGACACTCACTGTTTGTCAGCCAAGTCCTTGGAGTCGCTGTGTCCACACCTTTACAAGGTACAGATCAGAAGGGAGTTACCCTAGGATGGCCTGTGGTCCCTTTGAATCATGGAGGGGCTAATGATGATTACCCAAGACTGACAGGACCAGGGAGTGCCACCAAGGAAGACTTACCTGCAGCAAGCCAAGGCGGGAGCTGCACTGCTTCAGTTCTTCATGTTCCCAGTGCCTAATATGGTGCTGGAGATAGTGGCAAAAAAAAGACGTGCCATGAGCAGATGCCCTAGCTGCCCTTGAATTGTTGTATACATTCCTTCTGCCCATGTGCTCCCAACTGAGAGAGAGCCTCACTAAGCTGTGATGGGCTGGATAGCTGGGATTAATCAAGCAGGTCCGTGGGTCCCGGTTCTTTCATTGGCAGTAGGGCATGGACCTCCGAGTTTCCCAAGCCACTAGTACTCATGCCTTCTATTTGAAGTCGTTTGAGATCTACACTGTAGTGGTGCAGCCACTCAATCACTCTCCAGAGCAAATGGAGTGTCTATCCTCAGTGATTACAAGTAATGAAGGCCACACAACATTTATGGGTAAACACTGCACGTATTCACCATTCCCCAGCTTAGAAATTCCTTGTGTCTGACCTAGTTTCGCCCACCTGATCTCTTCACAATAGAGATGAAATGCTGAGGGAATGGCCAAAAGTACTAAGCTCTGAGAATGAATTGCAGAGAAGCAACTGCTTTGTTAGTTCATTTCTTCCCACCTACTAATACCCAACATGGTGATTTTGCTGAGGAATGAGGATGACTGCATCATCACAGGGATGTTGAATATCTGTCCACAAATGTTGGAGTATGCACTGTCCCAGCCTGACTCCATGGAGGGTCACAATGAAGCGAGAATGGTCTCTGCTTCAAGGACGGTATGCTAAAAAGTCAAAACTAACAAACATACACAAAACAGCATTTAAAAATGCCTGGGTGGCTGGGTGGCTCAGCTGGTTGAGTATGAGACTTTGGCTCAGGTCATGATCTCACAGTTCTGAGTTTGAGCCCTCATCAGGCTCACTGCTGCCAGCACAGAGCTTTAGATTCTCTTTCCCCTTCCCTCTTTGCCCCTTCCCCACTCATGCTCTCCCTCAAAAATAATAAGCATTTTAAAAAATATGGAGACACAATCATATTTTTAAAGTATAACATTCATACAAAATCATAAATGCACAAGTCATAAAAGTACAGCTCATCGAATTTTCACAAAATGTTTACACCGAGATCAAGAAATAGAAAATTATTAGAACCCCAGAAGCACCCTTCCCCACCCACTAAGGATACCACTCTCCTGACTTCTACTACAGATTAGTGTTTCCATTTCCTAAACATTATATAACTAAAATCATACAATGTGAACTCTTTTTTCTTTCTGATTTCCTTCACTCATCGTTGCATTTGTGAGTTCATCCATGTTCTGTGGGTAGCTGAGGCTTATTCATTAAAGCCGTTGCTGTGTATTTCACAAGCTATTCATCTATTCTACTGGTGATGGGCATTTGAGTTCTTTGCAATGTGGGATAATTACAAATAGTGCTGCCATGGAGCACATAGTGAACTTAGGTATACAAGTTTTTGCATAGTTCCCTAGCAATGGAATTGCTGGGTCATGGAGGACGAATACGGTCAGCTCTCATGGATACCTGCCCAAAGTGCTTGTCCTGTAGTCCCATTAAATGATCCTTTGACTTGAGGGGAACAAAACATAAGAGACTCTTAAATACAGAGAACAAACTGAGGGTTGCTGGAGGGGTTGTGGGTAGGGTATGTGCTAAATGGGTAAGGAGCCTTAAGGAAGACACTTGTTGGGATGAGTGCTGGGTGTTTTATATAGGGGATAAATCACTGGAATCTACTCATGAAATCATTATTGCACTATATGCTAACTAACTTGGATGTAAATATAAATAAATAAATAAATAATCTTTTTACTTTAGATTTAAATGATATTTCCCCAATGGATGTGATAAAATACACATTCATTGAGCTCCTAATGTATCCAGCCATGTTCCTAGGCTGAGTCTCCTTTCTTCCTCACAACAAGCCTTTAACAAGGCAGTGCTCAGAATCATGGCTCACCACAGAAAGAGCTTCCAAAGGGTTTGAGCAAAGTGAGGTGTTCATATGGTCAGAATTGCCTCTGAATACCCCTTAGAAATCCATTATGTGGAAGACTGATATACAAGCCCTTAGTGAACTTAACCATGAAAAAGCCCATGTCTAAGAATACTGGAATTCACCCAGGATGTTTCATGTGTCTAAGAGTGTTAGACTCACAGTCAGCAATAACATCGTAGCTGAGAATAATCAAGTGGAAAGCGCCATCTCTCTGGGCCATGTGCTCATTAGGTGTACTGCTGATTGAATGACTTCCACTAATTAAATTGTTGTTTCTGATTATTTCTGTCTCCCACTCTCTGTCCTTCTCTCTCTCTCTCTCTCTCTCTCTCTCCCTGAAACTTGTGTAACTGTATTTATAAAGGTCATATAATGTGACTCCATTTTATCATCCTGTTTTTAAGGATGATACATCCAAGGCTCAGAAAGGCTAAATAACTTGCCCAACATCATACAATATTCAAATACAAAACACTCTAATCCCATAAGGCATGATCTTTCAGACACATAAGCGGCCTTACAAAGCAGCCATGATTATATTACAGACATACCTCAGAGATATTGCAGGTTTGGTTCCAGAACACTAAAATAAAGCAAATATCACAATATGAAGAGTCAAATAAATATTTTATTTCCCAGTGCATATAAAAGTTTTGTTTCCACTATAATTTAGCCTCTTAAGTGTGCAATACTATTGTCTAAAAACACAATGTACATACCTTAATTTAAGAATTCCTTATTGCCTAGGGGTGCCTAGTTGGCTCAGTTGGTGAAACATGCCACTCTTCATCTCAGGGTTGTGAGTTTAAGTCCCACGTTGGGTGTGGAGCCTACTTTTAAAAAATTAAATATAAAAATAAAGAAATAAAAAATTAAAATACCTTATTGCTGGGTAACCTGGGTGGCTCAGTTGGTTGAGTGTCTGACTTTGGCTCAGGTCATGATCTTGCAGTTTGTGGGTTCCAGTCCCTCATTGGGCTCTGTGCTGACTGTGGGCTCAGAGCCTGAAGCCTACTTCGGATTCTGTCTCTGTCTCTGTCTCTGTCTCTCTCTCTCTCTCTCTCTCTCTGCCCCGCCCCCTGCTTGCACTCTCTCTCTCTCTCAAAAATAAATAAGTAAACATTTTTTAAAAATTTAAATACTTTATTGCTTAGAAATGCTAACCATCACCTGAAATGTCAGCAAGTTGTAATCTTTTTGTTGATAGAGAGCCTTGCCTCAATGTTGGTAGCTGCTGACCTGATAAGGGTGATGGTTGCTGAAGGCTGAGGTTGCTGTGGCAATTTCTTAAAATAAGACAATGAAGTTTGATGTGTTGATTGACTCTTCCTTTCACAAACAATTTCTCTGTAGCAGGGGATGCTATTTAATAACATTTTACCCACAGTAGAACTTCTTTCATGATTGGAATTAATCCTCTCAAACCCTGCCACTGCTTATCACTAATTTTAAATACTATTCTAAATTCTCTGCTGCCATTTCAACAACCTTCACAGGATCTTCAACAGGTGTAGATTCCATCTCAAGAAATGACCCTTTGCTCATCTATAAGAAACAGCTCCTCATCCATTCAAGTTTTATCATTAGATTGCAGCATTTCAGTCACACCTTCAGGCTCCACTTCTGACTCAAGTTCTCTTGCTGTTTCTACCACATCTGTAGTTAATTCCCACTGAAGTCTTGAATCCCTCAAAGCCATCCATGAGGGTTGGAATCAACTACTTCCAAACTTCCTGATGATATTTCGGCCTCTTCCCATGAATTATGAATGTTCATAGTGGCATCTAGAGGGGTGAACCCTTTCCAGACAGTTTACTATTTACTTTGCCTGGGTCCATCAGAGGAATACTATTTAATGGCAGATATAGCCTTACAAACTGTGTTTCTTAATAATAAGACTTGAAAGTCAAAGTAACTCCTTAATCTATAGGCTGAAGAATGGTTGTTGTGTTAGCAAGCATGAAAATGACATGAATCTCATTGGACATCCCATCACAACTCTTGGGTGGTCAGGTTCATTATCAATTAGCAATATTTGAGATAAATATTTTTTTCTGAGCAGTAGTTCTCAACAGTGAGCTCAGAATATTCAGTAAACCATGTTGTAAACAGATGTGCTGCCATCCAGGCTTTGCTGTTCCATTTAGAGAGTGCAGGCAGAGTAGATATGGCATAACTTTTAGGGCTCTAGGATTTTCAGAATGGTAAATGAGCATTCGTTTCAACTTAAGTCACCAGCTGCATTAATCCCTAAGAAGAGAGTTAGCCTGTTCTTTGAAGTTTTGAAGCCAGGTATTGACTTCTCCGTTATAGCTATGAAAGTCTTAAATGACATCTTCCAATAAAAGACTGTTTTCATTTACATTGAAAGTCGGTTGTTGAGTATAGCCAACTTTCTTAATTACCTTCACTAGATCTTCTGGATAATTGCTGCAGTTTCTACATCAGCACTTGCTGCCTCATCTTATACTGTTATGCTATGAAGATGGCTTCTTTCCTTAAACCTCATGAAACAACCTCTGCTAGCATGGAACTTTTCTTCTGTAATGTCCTCACCTCCCTCAGCATTCACATAATTAAAGAGAATTAGGGCCTTGCTCTGGATTAGGCTTTGGCTTAAGCTTGTTTGACCTTATATCCAGATCACTGAAACCTTCTCCATATCAGCAATAAGCCTGTTTCACTTTCTTATTATTCATGTGTTCACTGAAGTAGCACTTTTACTTTCCTTCAAGAACTTTTCTTTGCATTCACAACTTGGCTAACTGGTGGAAGGCCAACTATTTGTCCTGTCTCAGCTTTCAGCATGCCTTCCTCACTAAGCTTAATCATTTCTAGCTTTTGATTTAAAGTGAGAGACATGTGATACTTTCTTTCACTTGAGCACTTACAGGCCACTGTGAGGTTATTAATAGCCTTAATTTCAATATTGTTGTGTCTCAGAAACTGGGAGGCCTGAGAAGCAGGAGAGGGATGGGGGAAATGGCTGGTCGGTGGAGCAATCAGAAGATAGATAACATTTATCAAACAAGTTCACTATCATATGGGCACAGTTTGTGGCCAAAACAATTACAACAGTAACATCAAAGATCACTGATCACAGATCATCAAAACAAAAATAATAACAATTTGAAAAGTTTAAAATATTTCAAGAATTGAAAGGCATGAAGTGAGCAATTGCTGTTGGAAAAATGATGGCAATAGACTTGCTCCACACACGGTTGCCACAGACCTTCAATTTGTGAAAAACACCATATCTGTGAGATGAAATAAAACAAAATATGCCTGCATACTGTATGTTAAGAGAGTCTTACTACCAGTAAGCTTCATATATGTGAGCAAATCCCTTGTACCCCAGAAATATTTTTGCGAGATATGCATAGAAATTCTTTGATATTTCAGTGCTCATAATGAGTGGACATCTAGTTCCCACCCATGATGCTTTCCCCAGTGACGTGAAAGGGAGAGATTATACTCATGAGTGCCCAGCAAATTACTAAGAAGACTTAAGTCAATAGTTTGTTTATCAAGGTACATGACTCACAACTTAACTTCTCTCATATGATTTATAGATAAAAAGAACCACACATAATATTTATTAGTGTCCAAGCTGTGGCTTTCCCCCGGGGTCAAAGTTGTAACTATCTACTTTTCTGGTCTGAGTAAAGATGCACCTTTCAGTTCTGAACATGGAAATGAGAAGGTTCTTTCTCCTGTGAGTGAGTCTGGATCCAGACCCAGTTAAGAGTCACCTAGAAGCAAGTAGGAATACTCCCTTATCTTCCAAGCCTCTCTAGAAGCAGAAGAGAGGAGTGCAGAGAACCCATACCTAAGCTGCTGCCGCTGCACAAGGGCTCCTGCTGACTTTCTTGCCTAGGAGATAGGACAGTCATTGTTCCTGGGAAATGGGGTCCTCTCCTCTGGGCAGTGGCATGGGGGTAGCAATTCCACCACTCCCTTCCAACAGTGTAAGTGCAATAGTATGAACCATGGGATATATCGGATATCTCCAGCAGCCCCAAAGAAAGGGTAGGGTTAAGTGGGTGTGGTCTAGGGTCTTCTCACTGGAAGTATTCAGGTCTTCTGAGGCTCAGCCATCTGGTAAGTACTAGCCCTTCCAATTTACATGACTAAAAAAATTAGACACATTTCAAACACAGAAGTTGCACTTAAATTGAACTACTAAAGTGTAATTAAGTTGCGTAAATCTGACTTTAACTTAAGGCCTACATTTCTCAAATAGTTAAGAATACTCTGTGGCCAATGGTGGGAATTTTGTCACCAACTGAGTTTTACTTGGAAAATCAAAGTCCCCAAAAGTGACTATGCCAGGAAACCTTGCCAATATGTCATCACTATCATTGACTGCACCTTACTCAAACTTTTCCTCTTACAAATCATTTTTCCTCCATGCGTCCTGTGACATTCTTTCTTGTGTCTTTCAAGGAAAAGGAAACAATCTCATCAAGCCTTCTGCTGGCTCCCCCTGCACGGGCACATCACACAGTGTTTGCTGCAACTTTAAGAAAAATTTTAATAGGAAAGGAATCTTCCTAAAAGCATTTTCTGATCATTGTTAAAGAATTCAATCCCCTCTTTTAGCTTAGAGATAAATAAAGTCCTGATTACCAGAGCAAAGTACCTTGAGAATTTCAAATTTATTCCCCTGACGACATAATCCTTCTGGCAATGAATTGACCATGTGACATACACGTTCCTGTAATGCCCAAGTGTTAATGTCAGGGAACAAAATCACAATCTGATCTGATTTGGGGGTTTTTTGTTTTTTGTTTTGTTTTTTTAAGGAAGGAGAACATGAAACACCATAATGCAGCTACATAATCATCAGACACAAAATAAGCTGTTTATCCGATTTTACATACGCTCATAATTGCATCTCACTTCTGGAAATCTATAATTACTTTTCTAAATGATTCATTTTTTTCTGATTATAAAAGTCTGCATGCCTGATGTAGGAAATATAGGAAATAAGAAAATAACAATCCCCCTACACCTATGATCCACAAATAAACCCTGTTAACATTTTTGGTATATTTCATTTTAATACTGTTCAACGTATATGTAACTTCACAACTCAATATCATTGCTGAGACAACTTGTACTGATTTTTTTTTTCACTCCACATCATTTTTGGGCAGTTTTAACTGTCATCAAGAGATTTCAAAATCTGCAAAGCTATATGCTAAGGTATTAACAGTGGTCACCTCTTGGTGACAGGAATATGATGTTTTTATTTTCTTATGCAGTTTTATCTATATTTTCTAATTTTCTGAAATGCACATTTATTATTATGAAAAGATTATTTTTAAATACAAAAAAATTGTTCTCCTCGGCTGTGTAATATTTCATCTTACAAATACCCTCTGGTTTACAAAGTCTTTATCCGGCCTTTTCAAGGTCTTAGAAAGAGCTCCAGCAATGTGTTCACATGGTCATATGTTTTTGTAAAATCTGACACAGTGAACTACTGTAATTGCAGGCACTTAAGACCTCTCCAACCTGTCTCCCTCACATCCTGTGTGTCAAGTGGCTCTGGGTGGTGGGAGGCATTCGGGGGAAGTTGAGTGGAGGATGCACTTATGTGACTCACATCACTTCTGGTTGCAGCTAGATTACTGCAGCCATCTTAACATGGGGATGGCTTTCAGGAACATGCTTAATGTCATCAAATCCAGGAGGATTTAAGGGGCTTCTGGGAAGATAGCAGTAGTAACGAAAGTTTTGAATCTCTTTGAATCCTAATAATAACAAAAATAATATGACAATTAGAAAGCGAAACCAAAAACACATGAACAAACTTACGACAAAACTAGATTAGAAAGTATCTGCCCCGAAGTCCTCAAATACAAGCAAGTAGGACAACCACCACATGGCCAGAGCCCTGCCTGGTATCACCACTGTGTCAAGAGAGGAGAGAGAAGTGAAGGAAACTGGAGAAACCAGAAAAGAGAGAACTCAGGAAAGAATTCAAATTGAAAGAAAATTACCTGAGAGATGGAGACTAAATTTCAAGGAACATAAGAGCAAATAACACAACAGTCAATGCCTTGGGAAAAATAGAACATTATTTTAATCACAAGGAAATCTAAAAAGATGCAAAAAGGAATTTGCTAGAAGTGACATTTAGGCAACAACAACAAAGTCAGCATATAAGTAATAGCAGTACCTGAAGAAAAAACAAGAGTAAAGAAAGAGAACAAATTTTGAAATCTGTAATTGCAGAAAATTTTCCTGAAACATAGGGGTTAGAAAGAGATTTGGAAAGAGCACAATACACACCTGAGAATATCACCAGAATGACCAAAACCAAGACAGATCCTAGTAAAAGTACTGAGCTTTAAAGTCAAATAAATAATTCCTTTGGACAGCTGGGCAAAAAGGGCATGACTGGACATAATAAAAAAGGGATAGAAAATCAGATCACCATCAGTGTTGACAGCAACGTTTACTCCAAAAAGAATTAGAGAAATCCATTTAAGATGCAAAGCAAGAATATGTGAGCCCAGGATTTCAATGCAGCCAAATTGCTTTTAAATAAAAAGATCACAATGCTGGGGGCTTTCTGGGTATATTGGGAACCTTCTCAGCCCACACCCAGAGAAAGCCAGGAAGTGCCAGGGGCACCCTCACCAATGAGGACATGGAGTCTGAAATCACTCAAATGGCTTCTAAGGGTCTTTGGTAATTGGCTGTCTTCCTTCTTGTCTCTCTCCCTTATACTTCCCAAGCCTGTTTAAGGAACCATACAAATGCAGAGACAAGTCCTGAGAGACTGAATCCAGAGCACTTAGTACTTGCAATCCAAGGAGCTCATCCCAGTAAGTTCTACAGGGCTGTTTCTGCACAGAAACACAGATGAACCTTGTTCAGGGAAGAGGGCCAAGGAAGGCCAAAAGGAACCATATTGGCCTGGAGCTACCACCGCAGAGACTGACTGACATCCGCTGGGGAGAACATGAGCCAAGGGAGAATTCCCTGCAGAGGTGATGAGCCTTCCACGCAGGTGCCAGGAGGAGAGAACCACATCACCACGCTGGAACAAGCGGTTTGTGGGGATTAAAACGTGCCCTTACTACAGAAACTCAAGCATGTGGGGTAACCATCTCCAAATGCTTCCTACTGCAGCCTATTTTCGCAGGAGCACCCTTCCAACAACAAAAGAGTGCATCAAAGCGCACATACATGGGAAAACAATGACATTCAATTCATTTTTGGAAATCTTTGATGATTTCACTGCACCAGGTAATGCAGATGACCTCTGGCTGTTGTGAAGTTAGGTCTCATGTGCCAGAATGCCAAAAGTCACAGAAACAAAACAACCAACCTGGTTGTCAGCCAGCTTCACTTTTCTAAAATTGGTAAATACACTTTTCAAAAGTTCAAAGTCATGAAAAAACAAGGAAATACTGAGAACTGCCAGAAATGAAGATTAAGGTGACACAGTGAGTAAACACAATGTGGCATTCTGGATTGGGTTCTGAAACAGGAAAAATGACAGAGATAAAACTAGTGAAATCCAAATAAAGTCTGTAGTTCAGTGAACAGCAGTACCAGTATGAAGCTTTTAGTTTTGATAAATGTAACACGGTTACATAGGTGCTCCCTGGATTTGCCACATGAGCCCCTCAGACAGTTGCTGTCAGCAAGGGGCAGTGACAACAGTGCTGTTTCACACTGTGGCCCCGAATTCCAGGACAATGAGGAAAAATGAAGAGGTGACCCTTCCCCTGAAATTTCTCTGTACCTTGGAAAGAAATGCCTTGAGCAACAATCCTCAATACTGTTCTGCCCTTTGCCTACTTCTGAACATGGAGACATGGTTGACACATTGGAAGAATTTCCCCATCTCACCAGTCCTTGCTTGCCCTGCAACCTAGTGTTGATCTGATTAAACTACTTTGTCGTCCCATTGAGCTTTCTGACATACCCACAGCAAAGTCAAGTCTCCACCCTGCCCTGTAAAGGTACAAACATATAGTATCCTTCAGTCTAACCTTGAGGCAAACAGCTGGTCCACAGAAGGTGGAACCTGACACAGGCTGGCATGCAGGCTTGGTTTGGGGAGCAATCCCAGGGAGCAGGTATGCAGGCTGAGGGATGCCAATACTGGGGTGCATTACTGAGTTGGTCACCCTGCCTGTGCAGTGTCTGAAAGGGACTTCGGTAAGGTGTCTGAGAACTGTCCCCCAGGGAAGAAGGGCCTTGTGTGTCAGCTCCCCACAGGCATTGCAGATCAGGCCCAGGGAGCCTCCACAGGAAGGATGATTCTTCTCTAGTGCAGGGCCATGGGCCAGCACATCAGATTGCTCCTGGGCAAAGTGGAATCACAGAGGAGAGGAGAAACCAAAAGGATGGACAGTGGAGGAGGCGGGGCCAGCACATCCCTCAGATCATGGGGCAGAGGGCCCATCCTCCCTGCACTGGCTGCTCCTGCAACTTCCAACCAGAGTGCTGGTGAGGCTCTTACAGAGCTTTTTTCTGCCCAGGGACCTGACCAAGACCGCATGAGGGAAGGCAGAAGGGCTAAGGAACTAACATCCCCAGGCACGGCCCACAGCCAACCACGGGACTACCAGACTACTGTTAGTGGATAAAGACCCCAGCTTCCCACCAGACAAACTGGTTTTCCCAGGTTCCAGAGGCACCCAGTGGGATTTAGCCCAAGTGCCCACAAAAGTAAGCTCATCTCTAATGTGTCCTGCCTTGGCTCCCTTTTCTTCCCTGTCTCACTTCCCACATCCTTCACAGTTCTTCCCTGAGTCACCTACCAATTAAATGCCTTGTACCAAATCCCGTCTCAAGTCTGCAGTGACTGAGCTAGAGTTTGAGCCCAGCACTGTCAGATTCAGGGCCCAAATGCTGAACCATTGTGCCACCATCAGCTACTAGGAAAAACCTGTTACTGGTGGGTTCCACTTGGCATGTTGCATCCTGTGACAATCACAGGACATCAGCACACTCCCCCAGCCACTGATGGCCATCTTTCTACCCCTGCTCCAACTGACATCTGGCCACGATGGGCAAAACAGACATGGATATCCTAGGCACTTTTGTTTCTTCAGCTATGGTAGGGAAATTGTCTGTCACATCTCCATTCTATATGTCTCAGTTAACCCCAGACCTGCTCAGTTCTTCCATGCCACACACCCTCCCTCTGGCTCCCTACTGCCCACAGCCCTTGCTTTCTTTATTTGCCCCAAAGGAAAATTACTTACAGAGTTGTTTAATTCACATGCATTTGGATGCAGTGTGACAGCCTGAGAGGCATGGAGGTTGCACAACAACATCAGGGAAGATGATACCTACACTCCAAATTCTGATGGGTGTGCTCTGCCTACAGCCAAGCTAACCTTCTCATGTGAGTTGGCCTCTGGGCCTCTTCTTCCAGCAGGGCTTCTACTTAACCCCCTTCCAGGGACCAAGAGCATCTCAGTGTGGGGTGGTAAAGGGGCTTGGCATACCCTGGGACAGAAGTGGTACAGCTGTTGCAGTGATGGGTAATTCTGCTTTTGGTCAAGTGGCCTCACAAATTGTGTATTTGTGAAAGAGCTAAGGATGCTATTATTGTTATATAAAGGCTAACAGAGGCCATTCTGTGATCCCCCACCTTGAGAACAGCCACCATGCATCCTAGCCTGATGTCGCCCTAGCTAGTGTGCTCATCGAGGATGCTGAAGTCCACCAGAGTGGGCTTTGAGCCCTAATTGCCATATCCAGGTTCCCCTTACAACTGGCCGGGGTGGGACTATTTCACAGCATCACAAGTGGTGCACCAGGAGGCCCTGGGTGTCCAGACAGGTGTCAAGACACTCCTTTGGGAACACAGCCAGCACCTCCACCCATCCTCATGTCTGTCTTGCAGCCCCATCTCTCTGCCCAAGCAGAGGCCCCTGATGACCTGCTCTCTTGGGTGTCTGCCTCTGCCTTTGCCTTGTCTCCTGAGTTCTGATCCACACCATTTCTTCCCAGCTCCCCTATCACAACCTCTCCATTTCATCTCACCCTTTTTGACAAGATACTCCTAAGGCCCTCCACCATCTCTGCCCAAGTCTCCAAATTGTTTTCTGATCTCATCCCCAGCAAGGGTATGCAGACTTTTGGAGAGCTCTTCCTTCCATCCACCAGCTCTTTGTTCATGGCACCCTGTACATCAGATGCAGGTAGCATGGGTGGACTAAAGCAATGCCCAAAGTCAACAGCATGCTTCCCAGCTCTCCCATGGCCTGGGCGCTGTCCCCAAAGAGGCTTGAAGGCGGTGCTTGAGCTGCAGCTCTGCAACCTGTCCTGGGGAACAGACAGGTGAGAAGCCAAAGCTGGCAGAGAAAGGAGAAGAGCTGCCACTGGGGAGGCGGAGAGGAGGGTGTGCAGCACAGGTGTGGGAGCAGGCCAGCCTGGTCTCAGTTCCTGTGTCAGTGCTCTAGGACTTAGTCCTTTTAAAGCCCCAATTCTCTTGCCTATGAAATGTGGCAAGAGGGCTGCTGTGGGGATGCAGTGAGAGAAGTATAAGCACTCAGAGGTACATGCCTCTCAGAGGCCTCTATAATGCATGCTATTGTTGCCATCATTAGTGATCATTTTTCACGTCTCCTCTTAGATGAAAAGCCATCTGTTATTGACGGACATTTGAAAAAGGAGAGCAGATTTTTGAATCAGCATGATTCAAAGAATTTTCTTCCAGCAACAGTTGTTAAACACAGGACGCCTTGCAATTTCTTTTAAAAGAAGATTCCATCTCGCCAGATTTGTGGTTCCTGGAAAAGAATAGAAAAGGTCTAGATTATTCCTCACATTCCCCCTGGAGCCCCAATATCTTAATTGTAAGATTCCTCAAATCTCACTAATTAAATTGTCTGGTTAATCCTGCTCCTTGAGCCCACCCCCTGGCCTCAGTCCGTCCTGGGCATTGCAGCCATTCCATGCACACATCCACGCAGGAGACAACTCACAGCTGCCTGTTTGCAGATTGGCCTCCCCTCAACAATATTCTGTGCAAACAGACTGCCCTGCTCTACCGCCACCCTCTTTGTGCAAAGGCCAACTGGTAACAGACAGTTGGAATGTCTTCTCAGCAGACAAAAGAGCCGCTCAAGTGTGCAAGTATTTGGGGGCAGCCGCCACTCCCTCAGCTGGTGGTTATGGTCCTTGCTGCCTGGAGCCAGCTGCTGAGTCCTAGGAGAAGAATAGAGCGGGCATGTGGGCTGGACAAAAGCCGCTGGCCCTGTGCCCCAGCCAACCCACTGCACAGGGCATCCTCAGCATATGGGTCCCCAGGGCCTTCCTTCATTTAACAATCATGACTTCCCTCTTCAGGAGACAACAATATTTGGAGACGTTAAATGGGCCGTGTGACTAACTTAAATTCCCAGGGCAGCCAGAACCAAGATGCTAATCGCCTTGGCTCAAGGTTGTTCCCCTCCATGAAACAGATTGGCTCATTTTACAGGCGACTAATTATTAATTGAAACCATGAATAGAAACAGTGGGGAGAACCTGTCACCTCCTGCTTGGTAAATGTTAAAGCTTTGTTATTTTCAGGCACCATAGAGGGGCCTGTGGGTTGGGGGTGAGGGAATGAGCAACTCGGAGATCCAGTGTGTTCAGTGTGCCATGTTTTTGCTTTTCCTCTGTAAAATGTGGTGGCAAGTCTCCCTGTGATGAACTATCACCATCAGACAAGGTGTGAGGGGTAGTGGGGAGTAACAAGGGCCATATCACTTCAACAAATTCAGACTTCGGATAGATCACCAAAGTTTGAAGAGAAGTGTGTTCAAATCAGATTATAATTCCAATTTATATTGTCAGAATTTAAAATTAAAAAGTCCTTCATACAACTTTCAACTTGTGTCTCATTATGAGATCATACCTTTGACACTGTAAATTAATATTTTTAACAAATCCAAATTATCTCATAAACAGCACAACTTCCTTGCACTGTATTTTGGTGCATTAAAGGCATTTACTTGGTAAATGCAAACAACTGAAATATACATAGCCTTTTGGTAACTCATTTTCCTCCAACATTTTATTATAAAAATTTTCAAATATTCAGAAATGTTGGGGCGCCTGGGTGGAGCAGTCGGTTAAGCATCCGACTTCAGCCAGGTCACGATCTCGCGGTCCGTGAGTTCGAGCCCCGCGTCAGGCTCTGGGCTGATGGCTCGGAGCCTGGAGCCTGTTTCTGATTCTGTGTCTCCCTCTGCCTCTGCCCCTCCCCGTTCGTGCTCTGTCTCTCTCTGTCCCAAAAATAAATAAACGTTGAAAAAAAAATTAAAAAAAAAAGTTTATAAAAAATATTCAGAAATGTTGAAAGTGAACCTTCATTCAGCCACCACATACAGTTGACAATTGTTAAAATTTTTGTTAGACCTCCCTCATCACAAATCTATCTCTCTGTCCACCTATCCACCCATTGAAATTGGCATCTAAGTTAAGTTGCCGACATCAGTGCCCTTCCCCTAAATACCTCAGCATGTGCATCATTAACCAGAGCTCAGTATGTGTTGGTGGGGATTTTTAGGTAAAACATACATAATATCACATACCATTACCTTAAAAAGTTCTCTGGCCCCTTTCCAGGCAATCCCGTCCCATTCCCAGCTCATCCTCACCTCCACCCCATTTGCAGTACCTGTTGACTTTTTTCTACCAGAGTCTCAACCCACTTTTGCTACTTATATTTTACTATTCCTAGAATCTCAATAAATAAAAGTGGTCCAGGACCCTCTCAACTTCTGTAAAGTACAAAGAACTACCTTAGCATCCTTTAAAACAATCACCAAATCATCAACGTACCCCTCCAAGTCTAAAAAGGCAGAGTGCAAACTCCAAAAATTTAGCTGGTTTTAAGACCAGCTAAATGACTCACAGGACATCATTGTTTTCTCTGCAAATAGGGAAAATTAAGCTTGACTGGTTTGGCTAGTTTTATGGACCACTTCAAAACAGGCAGGCCAATGCTTGACTGTACATGTTTTAGAAAACACAAAGCTCCTTGAATCCTTTGAATCAAAATACAACCCCCAAAAACAAAAATAGGAATTGGTGTGAGTCCCAATTTTTTCAGGCAAAAATTATCAGTGAATACTAAATCATCAGGTGGAACTTTGAGGATATTTACATAGTCTCAATGTATTTCCCCCACAAAATATATATTAATTTCACAAGTAAATATGATAACTTGACAGTGGAAGAACCAGGCAGACACCACTTTACATCACCAGTAACTGGACAATCAACACCAGGTGTTTTCTGATAGGATACACAGAAAAGAAAAGGCACATACTACTTCTGTGGTATTCTTAACAAAAATGCATAATCTGAAAGTAATCATAAGGATATATCAAAAAAAGCAAAGTTAGAAGCATTTTACAAAATAATCCACTCTTAAAAATGGTAAAAGTATGGGGGGAGGGTGGGAAGCTGAAAAATTGTTCCAGATTAAAGGAGATGAGACATGACAACTGATAGCAACACATGATCAAAGACTTTCTTTTGCTAGAAGGGGAATTAATGGAACGAATGGCAAATTAATTCAGATATATAAATTATATAATAGTATTAAATTAATATGTTAACTTCCTAATTTTAATCATTGCTCCATAGTGCAGAGAAAATACTTGCTATTCTTGTAAGAGCTTTATTAAGATATAACTCATAAACCTTTGAGTCCTCCCTATTAATAGTGTACAGTTCAGTGGTTTTTTTTTTACTTTTTTATATAATTTATTGTCAAATTGGTTTCCATACAACACCCAGTGCTCATCACAACAGGGACCCTCCTCCATGCCCATCACCCACTTTCCCCTCTCCCCCACACCCCAAAACCCTCAGTTTGTTTTCAGTATTTAAGGGTCTCTTATAGTTTGCCTCCTTCCCTCTCTGTAGCTTTTTCCCCCTACACCTCCCCCATGGTCTTCTGTTAAGTTTCTCAGGATCCACATATGAGTGAAAACATATGGTATCTGTCTTTCTCTGCCTGACTTATTTCACTTAGCATAATACTCTCCAGTTCTATCCATGTTGCTGCAAATGGCCAGGTTTCATTCTTTTTCATTGCCAGGTAGTATTCCATTGTATATATAAACCACATCTTCTTTATCAATTCCTCGGTTGATGGACATTTAGGCTCATTCCATAATTTGGCTATTGTTGAAAGTGCTGCTATAAACATTGGGGTACAAGTGCTCCCATGCATCAGCACTGCTATATCCCTTGTGTAAATTCCAGGCAGTGCTATTGCTGGGTTATAGGGTAGACCTAGTTTTAATTTTTTGAGGAGCCTCCACACTGTTTTCCAGAGCAGCTGCACCAGTTTGCATTCTCACCAACAGCGCAAGACGGTTCCTGTGTCTCCACATCCTCACCAGCATCTATAGTCTCCTGAGTTGTTCATTTTAGCCACTCTGATCAGCGTGAGGTGGTATCTCATTGTGGTTTTGATTTGTATTTCCCTGATGAGGAGTAACATTGAGCATCTTTTCATGTGCCTGTTGGCCATCTGGATGTCTTCTTTAGAGAAGTGTCTACTCATGTCTTCTGCCCATTTCTTGACTGGATTATTTGTTTTTCGGGTGTGGAGTTTGGTGAGCTCTTTATAGATTTTGGATACTAGCCCTTTATCCGACATGTCATTTGCAAATATCTTTTCCCATTCCGTTAGTTGCCTTTTAGTTTTGTTGATTGTTTCCTTTGCAGTACAGAAGCTCTTTATCTTGATGAGGTCCCAATAGTTCATTTTGCTTTTAATTCTCTTTTCTTTGGAGATGTGTCAAGTAAGAAATTGCTGCGGTTGAGGTCAGAGAGGTTTTTTCCTGCTTTATACCCTAGGGTTTAGATGGTTTCCTGTCTCACATTCAGGTCCTTTATCCATTTTGAGTTTGTTTTTGCGAATGGTGTAAGAAAGTGGTCTAGTTTCATTCTTCTGCATGTTGCTGTCTAGTTTTCCCAGCACCATTTGTTAAAGAGACTGTCTTTATTCCATTGGATATTCTTTCCTGCTTTGTCAAAGATTAGTTGGCCATACTTTTGTGGGTCCAATTCTGGAATCTTTATTCTATTCCATTGGTCTATGTGTTTATTTTTGTGTCAATACCATACTGTCTTGATGATTGCAACTTGTAGTAGAGGTTAAAGTCTGGGATTGTGATGTCTCCCACTTTGGTTTTCTTTTTAAATATTACTTTGGCTATTCAGGGTCTTTTGTGATTCAATACAAATTTTAGGATTGCTTGTTCTAGCTTCAAGAAGAATGCTGGTGTAATTTTGATTGGGATTGCATTGAATGTGTAGATTGCTTTGGGTAGTATTGACATTTTAACAATATTTTTTTTCTTCCAATCCATGAGCACAGACTGTTTTTCCATTTCTTTGTGTATTCTTCAATTTCCTTCATAAGCTTAGATCTTTTACATCTTTGGTTAGGTTTATTCCTAGGTATTTTATGATTCTTGGTGCAATTGTGAATGGGATCGGTTTCTTTATTTCTCTTTCTGTTGCTTCATTATTGGTGTATAAAAATGCAACTGATTTCTGTACATTAATTTTGTATCCTGCGACTTTGCTGAATTCATGTATCAGTTCTAGTATACTTTTTATGGCATCTGTCGGGTTTTCCATGTATACTATCATGTCATCTGCAAAAAGTGAAAGCTTGACTTCATCTTTGCCAATTTTGGTGCCTTTGATTTTATTTTGTTGTCTGATTACTGTTGCTAGGACTTCCAACACTGTGTTAAACAACAGCGGTGAGAGTGGACATCCCTGTTGTGTTCCTGATCTCAGGGGGAAGACTCTCAGTTTTTTCCCATTGAGGATGATGTTAGCTGTGGGCTTTTCATAAATGGCTTTTCTGATGTTTAAGTATGTTTTTCCTATCCCGACTTTCTCGAGGGTTTTTATTAAGAAAGGAAGCTGAATTTTGTCAAATGCTTTTTCTGCATTGATTGACAAGATCATATGGTTCTTATCTTTTATTTTAGTAATGTGATGTATCACATTGATAGATTTGTGAATACTGAAGCAGCCCTGCAGCCCAGGAATAAATCCCACTTGATCATGGTGAATAATTTTTTTATATGCTGTTGAATTCGATATGCTAGTATCTTGTTGAGAATTATTTCATCCATATTCATCAGGGATATTGGCCTGTAGTTCTCTTTTTTTGCTGGGTCTCTGTCTGGTTTGGGAATCAAAGTAAAGCTGGCTTCATAGAATGAGTCTGGAAGTTTTCCCTCCCTTTCTATTTTTTTGGAACAGCTTGAGAAATATAGGTATTAACTCTGCTTGAAATGTCTGGTAGAATTCCCCAGGGAAGCCATCTGGTCCTGGACTGTCATTTATTGGGATATTTTTGATAACTGATTCAATTTCTTCACCAGTTAGAGTCTGTTCAAATTTTCTTTTTCTTCCCATCTGGGTTTTGGTAGTGTGTGGGTGTTTAGGAATTTGTCCATTCCTCCAGGTTTTCCAGTTTGTTGGCATATAATTTTTCATAGTATTCCCTGATAATTGCTTGTATTTCTGAGGGATTGGTTGTAATAATTCCATTTTCATTTGCGATTTTATCTATTTGGGTCCTCTCTTCTTTTTGAGAAGCCTGGCTAGAGGTTTATCAATTTTGTTTATTTTTTTCAAAAAACCAACTCTTGGTTTCTTTGATCTGTTCTACTGTTCTTTTTGGATTCTATATTGTTTATTTCTGCTCTGATCTTTATTATTTCACTTCTTCTGCTGGGTTTGGGGTGTCTTTGCTGTTCTGCTTCTAGTTCCTTTAGGTGTGCTGTTAGATTCGTATTTGGGATTTTTCTTGTTTCTTGAGATAGGCCTGGATTAAAATGTATTTTCCTCTCATGACTTCCTTTGCTGCATCCCAAAACATATGGATTGTTGTATTCTCATTTTCACTTGTTTCCATATATTTTTTAAATTTCTTCTCTAATTGCCTGGTTGACTCATTCATTCTTTAGTAGGATGTTTTTTAACCTTCATACTTTTGGAGGTTTTCCAGGCTTTTTCCTGTGGTTCATTTCAAGTTTTATAGAATTGTGATCTGAAAGTGTGCATGGTATGGTCTCAATTATTTTATACTTATTAAGGGCTGTTTTGTGACCCAGTATGTGATCTATCTTGGAGAAGGTTCCATGTGCACTCGAGAACAAAGTATATTCTGCTGCTTTGGGAAATATATCTCTCAAGTCCATTTTGTCCAATGAATCATTCAGGGTCATTGTTTCTTTACTGATTCTCTGTCTAGATGATCTTTCCATAGTTGTAAGTGGAGTGTTAAAGTCCCCCGCAATTACCACATTCTTATCCATAAGATTGTTTATGTTTGTGATTGTTCCATATATTTGGGTGCTCCTGAATTTGGTGCATAGACATTGTTAGCTCTTCCTGATGGATAGATCCTGTAATTATTATATAATGCCATTCTTCATCCCTTGTTACAGCCTTTAATTTAAAGTCTAGTTTGTCTGGTAGAAGTGTGGCTACTATAGCTTTCTTTTGACTTCCAGTAGCATGATAGATAGTTCTCCATCCCCTCATTTTCTTTTTTTTTTTTAATTTTTTTTAAATTTTTTTTTCAATGTTTATTTATTTTTGGGACAGAGAGAGACAGAGCATGAATGGGGGAGGGGCAGAGAGAGAGGGAGACACAGAATCAGAAACAGGCTCCAGGCTCTGAGCCATCAGCCCAGAGCCTGACGCAGGGCTCGAACTCACGGACCGCGAGATCATGACCTGGCTGAAGTCGGACGCTTAACCGACTGCGCCACCCAGGTGCCCCATCCCCTCATTTTCAATCTGAAGGTGCCCTCAGGTCTAAAATGAGTTTCTTGTAGACTGCAAAGAGATGGGTCTTGTTTTTTTTATCCATTCTGATACCCTATGTCTTTCGGTTGGAACATTTAGTTCATTTACATTCAGTGTTATTATTGAAAGATATGGGCTTAGAGTCATTGTGATATCTGTAGGTTTCATGCTTGTAGTGGTGTCTCCACATCCTTTCTCCACTAGCCATTCTAGTGGAAATGAAAGGGTACCTCATATAATTTTGATTTGCATTTCCTCAATGTCCGGGGAAAAGATGTTGAGCATCTTTTCATATACTTAGTGACCATTCATATCATTATCCATCTTCTTTGGAGAAATGCATTCAAATTCTTGAATGATTTTATCATTGGGGTGTTTAAGTTGTAAGAGTTATTCATATATTATGAATACTAGATCCTATACAGATATATGATTTACAAATATTTTCTCTCATTTTGTGTGTTTTCTTTTCCCTTTCTTGTGGTTTTTAATGCACGTTAAACATTTTTATGATATGTAATGTATCTATTTTTTTCATTGCCTGTGCTTTTAATGTTATATTTAAGAATCCATTGCCAAAAAGGCATGAATAGACACTTTTCCAAAGAAGACATCCAGATGGCTAAGAGACACATGAAAAAAATGCTCAACATCATCATCAAGGAAATGCAAATCAAAACCACAATGAGATACCACCTCACATCTGTCAGAATGGCTAAAATTAACAATTCAGGCAACAACGGATGTTGGTGAGGATGCAGAGAAAGAGGAACCCTTTTGCACTGTTGGTGGGAATGCAAACTGATGCAGCCACTCTGAAAAACAGTGTGGAGGTTCCTCAAAAAATTAAAAATAGGGGCACCTGGGTGGCTCAGTCAGTTAAGTGTCCGACTTCAGCTCAGGTATGATCTCACAGTTTGTGGGTTCTAGCCCCACATCAGGCTCTGTGCTGACAGCTAGAGCCTAGCTGGGAGCCTAGAGGGTGCTTCGGATTCTGTGTCTCTCTCTCTTTCTCTGCCCTTTCCCCACTCACACTCTGCCTCTCTCTCCCTCTCTCTCTCTCTCAAAAATAATCAACATTAAAAAGAATTTTTTAATAAAAATAGAACTACCCTATGACCCAGCAATAGCAGTACTAAGTATTTATCCAAAGGATACAAGAATGCTGTTTCAAAGGGGCATTTGCACCCTAATGTTTATAGCAGTGCTATGAACAATAGCCAAAGTATGGAAAGAGCCCAAATGTCCATTGACTGATGAAGAGATAAAGAAGATGTATATATATACAACGGAATATTACTCAGCATTCAAAAAGTATGAAATTTTGCCATTTGCAACAACATGGATGGAACTAGAGTGCATTATGCTAAGCAAAATGAGTCAATCAGAGAAATACAAATGTCATATGATTTCATTCATATGTGGAATTTAAGATACAAAAGAGGTGAACATAAAGGAAAGGGAGCAAAAATAATATAAAAACAGTGAGGGAGACAAACCATAAGAGACTCTTAAATACAGAGAACAAACTGAGAGTTGCTGGAGGGGTTTGGAATGGAGAGATGGGCTAAATAGGCAAGGGGCATTAAGGAAGACACTTGTTAGGATGAGCACTGGGGTTTTATGTAAGTGATGAATCACTAAATTCTATTCCTGAAATCATTACACTATATGTTAACTAACATGGATGTAAATTTAAAAAAAAAATGAAAACAAAAAAAAAAAGAATCCATTGCCAAGTTCCAATTTTTGAGGATTTAAACCTATATCTTCTAAGTTTTGTATAGTTTTATCTCTTACATTTAGGTCTTTGATCCATTTTGAGTTAATTTTTATATATGGTATGAAGTAAGGGGCCAACTTCACTTTTTTTTTTCCATGTGGATATCCAGTTGTCCAACACCATTTGTTGAAGAGACTTTTCTTTCCCAGTAAATGTTCTTGGAACCCTTGCCATAAATCAATTAGCCATAGATGCATGGGTTAATTATTGGATCCTCAGTTCTATTCCATGGTCTATATACCTATCCTATGTCAGTATCACACTGTTTTGATTACTGTAGCTTTGAAAGTGGAATATGTGAGTCTTCCAGTTTCGTTCTTTTTTTCAAGATTATTTTGGCTGTTTTGGATCCCTTACTACAATAGATGACTTTTAGGATCAGCTTTTTTATTTCTGCAAGGAAAAAAAAAAGGCTCTTGTGTTTGATAGGGATTACACTGAGTCTGTAGATCACTTTGAAGAGTATTGCCATCTTAACAATATTAAATTTTCCCATCCACAATACTCAAAATATACAAAACCACTAATCCTAAGGGATACATGCACCCCTGTGTTTATAGCAGCATTATTTATAATAGCCAAACTATGGAAGCAGCCCAAGTGTACACTGATAGAAAATGGATGAAGAAGATGTAGCATATGTATGTGTATATACACATACACATATGTGTGTGTGCATATATATATATGTGTATATATACATATATATATATACATATATATGGTGGAATATTATTCAGCCATAAAAAAGAATGAAATCTTACCATTTGCAAAGGAATAGATGGAGCTAGAGAATATTATGCTAAGTACAATAAACCAGTCAGAGAAAGACAAATACTATATGATTTCACTTATATGTGGAATTTAATAAACAAAACAAATGATCAAAGGGAAAAAAGAGAGAGAGAGAGAGAGAGAGAGAGACAAGTCAATAACAAACTCTTAACTATAGAGAACAAACTGATGGTCATGAGAGGAGGTGGGTGGAGGAATGGGTTAAATAGGTGAGGGGGATTAAGGAGTGCACCTGTCCTGATGAGCACCAGGTGATGTATGGAATTGTTGAATCACTATATTGTACACCTGAAACTAATAGAACACTGAATGTTAACTATACTGGAATTAAAATTAAAAAAAAAAAACTTCCAATACATAAGATGGCTTCTCATTTATTTAGATCTTTAACTTCTTTCAGCAATGTTTTGTGGTTTTCTCATGCCTCCTTGGTTAAATATATACCTAGGTATTTTATTCTTTTTGATGTTGTTGTAAGTAAATTTTTTTCTTTTTTTAAGTTTATTTATTTATTTTGAGAGGGGGGAGGGGCAGCGAGGGAGGGAGAATCCCAAGCAGGTTCCTCACTGTCAGCACAGAGCCTGATGCAGGACTTGAACTCATGAACCATGAGATCTTGACCTGAGCCAAAGTCAGGTGCTTAATGGACTGGGTGGACTGAGCCACCCAGACACCCCAGTAAAATTTTTTTCTTACTTTCCATCTTACACTGTTCATTGCTAGTGTCTATAAATACAACTAATTGTGGTATATTGTGGTATACAACTAATTGTGGCCAGTGTCTTGTACCCTGAAAATTTACTGAACTTATTTATTACCTGCTAGTAAGGTTTTATGGATCCCTCAGGCTTTTCTATGTATAAGATCATG
This sequence comes from Prionailurus viverrinus, assembly GCF_022837055.1. NCBI lineage: Eukaryota > Metazoa > Chordata > Mammalia > Carnivora > Felidae > Prionailurus > Prionailurus viverrinus. The sequence continues at coordinate 50,062,610 of NC_062563.1, forward strand.
CCATGAGAAAATGGTGTTAATTTAACTTTTTCCTTTCCATTTTATTTTTTTTTATTTTAAATTTTTTTTTCAACGTTTTTTATTTTTGGGACAGAGAGAGACAGAGCATGAACGGGGGAGGGGCAGAGAGAGAGGGAGACACAGAATCGGAAACAGGCTCCAGGCTCTGAGCCATCAGCCCAGAGCCCAACGCGGGGCTCGAACTCACGGACCGCGAGATCGTGACCTGGCTGAAGTCAGAGGCTTAACCGACTGCGCCACCCAGGCGCCCCTTTCTTTCCATTTTAAACGCCTTTTAATTTCTTTTTCTTGTCTAAGTTTCTGGATAGAAAGACCAGTAGTGTTTGAATGGAAGTGGTGAAACTGGTATCAATATTTTCTTCTTAATGTTATAAGGAAAGCTTTCAGCCTTTTGCTTTGGGTATGATATTAGCTGTGGGCTTTTTCACTAACACCCTTTACTATATTAAGTTACTTTCTATTCCTCGTTCGTTGATTGTTTTTATTATGAAAGGGAGTTGAATTTTGTCAAATGCTTTTTCTGCATCAATGCAGGTGATCATGTGGGGTTTTCTTCATTGTATTAATATGGTGTATTACACTAATTTGTTTTCATATATTGCATTCCTAGGATAAATCCCACTTGGTCATAGTGTATAATCCTTTTGAATTGTACTGTTAATTAGGTGTGCTAGTATTTTGCTGAGGATTTTTTCATATACTGCTATAGATTGGATTCCCTTCTAACACTCATATGTTGATGTCCTAACCCCCAATGTGATGATATTTGGAGATAGCATTTCTGAAGGTTATTAAGGTTAAATGAAGTCATAGGTGGGGCCCTAATCTGATAGGACTGGTGACCTCAAAATAAGAGGAAGATATCTCTTTAATTTCTTCATCTATTTACCTATTATCTATCTATCTATCTATCTATCCATCCATCTATGTATCTATCCATCTATGTCTCTCCATTCCGTGGAAAGGCCATGTGAGGACTGCAGTGAGAAAGCAACCATCTGCAAGCCAGAAAGAGAGCAGTGTTCAGAAGCCAAACCCTGGCACCTTCATCTGAGACTTCCAGCCTCTAGAACCATGGGAAAGAAAATTCTCTTGTTTAAGTCACCCAGACTGTGGTAATGTGTTATGTCAGCCCAAGCATACTAATACACATATCCATAAGGAATATTACCTGCAGTTTTGTTTTCTTCTGATGTCTTCGTCTGACTTTGGTATTCAGGTAATTATGGCCTGACAGAATGAGTTAGAAAAATATCTCTTATCTGTTTTTTTGAAAGAGTTTGAAAAGGATTGAAGTTAATTTTCTTTAAATGTTTTGTCTAATTCACTAGGGAAGCCATCCGCTGTTTGGCTTTTCTTTGTTGGAAGCTTTTTTTTTTCCTGATTCAATCTCTTTCTTTTTATATTCTGGGCAGATTTTCTATTTCTTCTTGAATCAGTTTTGGTAGTTGGTATGTTTCTAGGAATTTGTCTATTCAAGTAGATAATCTAATTTGTTGGCATATAAGTATTTACAATGTTTTATTGTTATACTTTTTTATTTCTGTAGGTCAGTAGTAATATCCTCATTTTCATTTCTGATTTTAATAATTTAAGTTTTCTCTCAGTAGTATAGTTAACTGATTGTCAATTTTGTTGATGTTCCTAGACTCACCTTTTGGTTTTGTTGATTTTCTATTGTTTTCCTATCCTCCATTTTGTTCATCTCCACTCTAATCTTTATAATCTCTTTCCTTCTTCTAGCTTTGTGTTTAGTTTGTCCTTTTTTTCTAGCTCCTATTGTAAAGTTATGATATCAGTTATATGTTTTTCTTCTTTTTTTAATATAGGCATTACACCTATAAATTTCCTTCTGAGCACTGCTTTTGTTATATCCCATGAATTTTGGTATGTTGTGTTCTGTTTTCATTCATGTCAAAATATTTTCAAATTTTCCTTCTGGTTAAGTGTTTTATTTGATTTCCTCATATTCATGAATTTTCCAGTTCCTTCTGTTATTGAATTCTAGTTTCATTCCATTGTGGTCATAGAAGACACTTTGTATGATTTCAGTCTTTTTAAATTTATTGAGACTCATTTTACGGCCTAATATGTAGACCACGACTTGTGCACTTGACAAGAATGTGTATTCTGCTGTTGTTGGATGGAGCGTACTGTACATATCTGTTAGATCTAATTGATTTATGATGTTGTTCAAGTCCTCTATTTACTTATTGCTCTTCTGTCTAGTTGTTCCACTCATTTGACAATGTAGAATTGAAGTCTCCCACTATTATTGTAGAATTATTTCTCTCTTTAATTATGTCAGTGTTTAATATCATGAGACTCAGTAGGTGTGTATATGTGTAAATGTTGTACCTATGTGACAGATTAACCCTATTATCAATATATAATATTCTTCTTTGTCTTTATAATAACTTTTTACTTAAGGCTTATTTTGCCTGAGATTAGTATAGCCACTTCAACTCTCTTTTGATTATTATTCACATAAAATATCATTATCTTTTCTCTCACTTGCAACCTTTTTGTGTCTTTGAATACAACAGGAGACTCTTGTGGACAACTTACAGTTGGGGCTCTTTTTTTGTGTGTGTGCATTCTAATCTCTGCATTTTAAATGAGTTTAATGTCATTCACATTTAAAGTAATTACAGATAATGATTTACTTTTGCAATTTTTTTATTTTTCTTTATGTCTTTTATCTATTTTATTCATCAATTCTTACATTACTAACTCTTTGTGTTTGATTTTTTTATAGTGCACTATTTTTATGCCTTTCTGATTTTTTTTCTGTATATTATTTTCTTCAGGTTACCTTGGGAATTACAACTCACATCTTAAATTATATGGAACTAGTTTAGACGGAACTAATAACAACTTAGCTTCAATAGTATCCCAAAACTCTGTTCCTATGTAGCTCCTTCTTTTCTCCTTCATGTTGTTAGTGTCATAAATTACATCTTTATACATTGTGTGTCCGTTAACATGGATTTATAATTCTTATTTTATGCATTTGTCTTTAAAATAATATAGAAAAAAAAGTTACTGGGTGCCTGGGTGGTTCAGTGGGTTAAGCGTCCAATTCTTGATTTCAGCTCAGGTCATGATTTCAGTTTGTGAGATCAAGCCCCATGTCCAGCTCTGTGCTGAAGGAGTGGAGCCTGCTTGGGATTCTCTCTCTCCCCTCTCTCTCTGCCCCTCCCTCACTCACACACTCTCTCAAAATAAGTAATTAAATTTAAAGAAGAAAGAAAGAAAGAAAGAAAGAAAGAAAGAAAGAAAGAAAAGGAAGGAAGGAATGAAGGAAGGTTACCAACCAAAAACACAATACTGGCTTTTATATTTACCTATGTGACTATCTTTACCAGTATTCTTTATTTCTTCATGTGGTTTTGAGATACTGTTTAGTGTGCTTTCATTTCAGCTGAAGACCTCCCTATAAGCATTTCTTGTAGAGTAGGTGTACTAGCAACAAACTCCATCAGGTTTTATTTATTTATCTGGGAATGTTTTAATTATGCCTTTATTTTTGAAGGGCAGTATTGTTGGCTATAAAGTTCTTTGACAGATTTCTTCTTTTAAGCACTTTGAAGATATCATCCCATTGATAAATCAGCTGTCAGTCTTATTGAGGATCTATAGTAAGCTATAGGATTCAGAGCTGATCAAGGAAAAGACAGGCCCACAAGATGCCAATATTTTTATTGGGCAACACTTGGACAGAATTGAATGAGAAAGAAAGTCCCTCACAGCAGGAGAGCTTCCAGAGACTGTGGCACAAGTACCTCCCTGAAGGAGGAAACGCGTAAGGGAACTCCCAGAAGAGAGGGAGATGGGAGGGCTTACATGACGTTTAGGTGATGTTGTTCAGTAGCAAGATGGAGTCTCTGGGTCATGGAGTTCTGAAGAGCAACAGAAGCTTAGGGTCTTTTATAGACAAAGAGTTTGTCATATCTTTGGTTAGCACATTCGAGTGCAATTTCATGGGGTATGCAAAGCAGGAAGGCTCAACTTAAGTAGCTTTGGGGGTTACATTTAAAAGTGAATCTGGGGCGCCTGGGTGTCTCAGTCGGTAAGCATCTGACTTTTGGTTTCAGCTTAGGTCATGATCTCACGGTTTGTGAGATTGAGCCCACATCTGACTGCACTGACAGTGCAGAGCCTGCTTGGGATTCTCTCTCTCTCTCTCTCTCTCTCGCCCTCTCTCTCTGCCCATCCCCTGCTAATGTATGCATTCTCTCTCTTTCTCTCAAAGATAAATAAACAAAAATAAATAAATAAAATAAATAAAAGTAAACTTGCACAGTGAATATGCACCTGAAACTAAAATGCCACTGTGTGTCAACTATACTTCAATAAAAAATAAAAGTATTTTTAGCCATTTTTTAAAAATAAAATAAATAAATAAAATAGTAAGTGTATAAGATTTAAGTTTGGTGCCACTGGACATTGAGCTAGCAGTCCTAGACTACATGAAGAAGTAAACCACATAAGGGCAATATATAGGGATCTTTTTTTGAGAGAGAGAGAGAGAGAAAGCATGAGCAGGGGAGAGGGGAGGTGCAGAGGGAGAGGGAGAGAGAATCTTAAGCCTGCTTCATAGCCAGGATGGAGACCAATGCAGAACTTGATCTCATGACCCTGAGATCATGACTTAAGCTGACATCAAGCGTCGGACACTTAACTGTGTCACCCAGGTGCCCTCAGCAGTCATATTTAACCCATCTATATAGCAAGATCCGTACATAATCAGTCACTTTCCTCTTGCTACTTTCAAGATTCTCTTTTTGTCTTTGTCTTTCAACAGTTTGATTATAAGGTGCCTTGCTGTGGATTTCTGAGTTTATTGAGCTTGTTAAATGTATAATGTCTTTTATAAGATTTGGGAAGTTTTCAGCTATTATTTCTGCAACTATTCTTTCTCTCCCTTTCTCTCTTTCCTCTCCTTCTGGGACTCTCATTCTGTATATGTTGGTAGGCCTGATTGTGTTCCACAGGTGACTTAGGCTCTGCTTATTTTCCTTCACTGCTTTTCCTTTCTACTCTTCAGAATGGATAATTTCAATTGTCTCATCTTCCATTTAGTAATTCTTCTGTCTACTTGTTCAAATGTGCTATTGAAATTCTCTTGTGAATTTTTGATATGTTGTTGTACTTTTCAGCTCCAAATTCCTATTTCATTCCTTTGATAATTTCTATTGTTATTCTTTATTTGTTGAGCCATCACTTTCTTGGTTTCCTTTAGTTCCTTATCTAATTTCTTTGAGCTCTTTGAGCCTATTTAAGACAGTTGATTTAAAGTCTTTGTCTAATAACTCCAATGTCTGTACTTCCACAGGGACAGTTTCTGTTCATTTCTTTTGTGTGTGTGAATGGGCCATGCTTTCTTGTGCTTTTTTTCCATGTCTCATAATTTTTTATTGAAAAGTGAAAATTTTTACATTATAATGTGGTAAATCTAAATCAGATTCTTCCCTCTCCTCAGTGTTTGTTTTTGCTTGCTATGGGTTGTGATTGTCTGTTTAGTGATTTTTCTAAAATATTTTCTCAAAAGACTATTTTTTTGGCATGTGATGACTGAAGTCTCTACCCCTTTAGTTTAGTGTTCAGCTAACAGTTTCACAGACATTTGCTTAAATGCTGTGCTTCAGCTATCTTTTTCTTGATTCAGCATTTTCTTCATTGCTCTAAACCTTTGACTATTTTCTGGGGTTCAAAAAAATTGATCACGCCTTTCTTTTGCTTTTTTTTTCAGTGAGATGGGCCTTTTGAATTCCATACTCTCTTTTCACTAATATACCTATGATCCTTTTGGAGTTAATTTTTGTATATGATGTGAAACAGGGATCCAAATTTACTGTTTCTATACCAAATTATATAACACTGTATGTTGAAAGGAATATGTTTTCTCCCATCTGAATTATCCTGGCAACCTTGTCCAAAGTTAATTGAGTAGAAACATAAGGATTTATTTCTGGACTCTAAATTCTATTTCTATTAACTTGAACTATACATCTATTCTTGTGCCAGTACTATACAGTAATGTTGACTATAGCTTTCTAATAAATTTTGAATTGGGAAACTATGAGTCCTCCTCTGTCTTCTTCTTTTTCAAAGGTTTTTGACTATTCCAGGTCTCTTTCATTTCTGTATGAATTTTCATATTATCTTGCCAAATTTCTACAAAAAAGTGTAATTAAGGTTTTATAAAGATTGCATTTATCTGTAGATCAATTTGAGAAGACCTACCATCTTAATATTAAATATTTTAATTCATAACATAGCATGTCTTTCCATTTACTCAGGTCTTTTAAAATTTCTTTCAATTATTATTTTCTAGTTTTCAATGTATAAGTCATACACATTTTGTAAATTTCTTTCTAAATATTTTATTCTTTTGATATTGTTACAAATAGAATTGCTTCCTAAATTTGATTTCATTCAATGTTCATGACTAGTGTATAGAAATACAATTTTTTTGGGGGGGGGGTTTAATTCTGAAGTTAGTTTTAAAAAAATGTAGTCTTGGCTTCAGTAGAATCCAGTGATTCATCACTTACATATAACACCCAGTACTCATCCCAACAAGTGCCCTCCTTAAGCTTTTTACTATTAATCTCGCCCCCATCAATCTTCAGTGTGTTCTCTGCACTTAAGAGTCTTACATGGTTTGCCTCTCTCTCTGTTTTTATCTTATTTTTCCTTCTCTTCCCCTAAGATTATCTGTTAAGTTTCTCAAATTCCACATATGAGTGAAATCATGTGATATCTGTCTTTCTCTGATTGACTTGTTTCACTTAGCATAATACCCTCCAGTTCTATTCATGTTGTTGAAAATGGCAAGATTTCATTCTGTTTCATCACCAAGTAGTATTCCATTGTGTATATAAACTGCATATTCTTCATTCATTCATCAGTTGATGGACATTTGGGCTCTTCCCATACTTTGGCTATTGTTGATAGCACTGCTATAAACATTGGGATGCATGTGCCCCTTCAAATCAGGATTTCTGTATTCTTTGGAAAAATTCCTAGTAGTGAAATTGCTGGGTATTTGAGTAATTCTATTTTTAATTTTTTGAAGAACTTCCACACTATTTTCCAGAGCGGCTGCACCAGTTTGCATTCCCACCAACAGTGCAATAGGGTTCCCCTTTCTCCACATCCTTGTCAACATCTGATGTTTTCTGAGTTGTTAATTTTAGCTATTCTGACTGGTGTGAGGTGGTATCTATTGTGGTTTTGATTTGTATTTCCCTGATGATACACAATTTTGAGCATCTCTTCATGTGTCCACTTGCCATCTGGATGTCTTCTTTGGAAAAATGTCTGTTCATGTCTTCTGCCTGTTTCTTCACTGGATGATTTGTTTTTGGGTGTTGCATTTGGTAAGTTCTTTGTAGACTTGTGATACTAACCCTTTATCTGATATGTCATTTGCAAATATCTTCTCCCATTTCACTGGTTGTCTTTTAGTTTTGTTGATTGTTTATAGCTTTTTATCTTGATGAGGTCCCAATAGTTCATTTTAGCTTTTGCTTCTCTTGTCTTCGGTGACATGTCAAGTAAGAAGTTACTTCAGCCAAGGTCAAAGAGGTTGCTGCCTGTGTTCTCCTCTAGGATTTTGATGGTTTCCTGTCTCACATTAGGTATTTCATCCATTATTAATTTATTTTTGTGTATGGTGTGAGAAAGTGGTCCAGTTTCATTCTTTTGCATTCTGCTATCCAGTCCTCCCAGCACCATTTGCTGAAGACACTTTTTTTCCACTGGATACTCTTTCCTGCTTTATTGAGGATTAGCTGGCCATATATTTGTGGATCCAGTTTTGGGTTCTCTGTTCTATTCCATTGATCTATGTGTCTGTTTTTTGTGCCAATACCACACTGTCTTGATAATTACAACTTTGTAATACAGGTTTAAGTCTGGGATTGTGATGACTCCAGCTTTGGTTTTCTTTTTCAACATTACTTTGGCTATTCAGGGACTTTTGTGGTTCCATACAAATTTTAGGATTGTTCTAGCTCTGTGAAGAATACTGGTGCTATTTTGATAGGGATTGCATTGAACATGTAGATTGCTTTGGGTAGTATTGACATTTTTAACAATGTTTGGTCTTCCAATCCATGAACATGGAGTGTTTTTCCATTTCTTTGTGTCTTCTTCCATTTCTTTCACAGGTTTCTATAGTTTTCAGCATATTTATCTTTTAGCTCTTTGTTTAGGTTTATTCCTAGGTATTTTATGGGTTTTGGTGCAATTGTGAATGGGATTAGTTTCTATTTCTCTTTCTATTGCTTCATTTTTGGTGTATAAAAATGCAACTGATTTATGTACATTGATTTTATATCCTGTGACTTTGCTGAATTCATGTATCAGCTCTAGCAGTTTTTTGGTGAAGTCTTTTGGGTTTCACATGTAGAGTATAATGTCATCTGCAAAGAGTGAAACTTTGACTTCTTATTTGCCAATTTGGGTGCATTTTATTTCTTTTTGTTGTCTGATTGCCGAGGTTAAGACTTCCAACACTATGTTAAACAACACTGGTGAGAATGGGCATACCTGTTGTATTCCTGATCTGAGGAGGAAAGCTCTCAGTTTTTCCCCATTGAGGATGATTGGTTTTACTATATCAGTCCTATATCCTGCCACTTTGCTGAATTCATTTATTAGTTCTAAAAGCTTTTTTGTGTATGAGTGTATTCCTTAGGATTTTCCATATATAAGATGATGTCATCTGCAAATAGAGGTAATTTTAATTCTTTTTTTCCAACCAAGTTTCCTTTTATTTCTTTTCCCTGTCTAATTACCCCAGCTAGAATCTCCAGTGCAATGTTGAATAGAAGTTGCAAGAGTTGGTACCCCTGTCTTGTTATTAATAATGGGTAAAAACATTTAGTTTTCCACCACTGCATATGATGTTAACTGTGTTTTTTTTATTGTGATAAAATACATATAACATATAATGCATCATACAACCATTTTTAAGTTTACTGTTCTGTGGCATTAAGTCCATTAGCGTTGTTCTGCAACCATCACAACCATCCATCTCCAGAACTTTTTCATCTTCCTACACTGAAACTTTGTCCACATTAATCTCTAACTCTCATTCTCTCCCACCTCCAGTCCCTGGTAACCACCATTTTATTTTTGTCTCTGTGAATGTGACTACTGTAGATATTTCGTATTAGAGGAAGTGGAATCATGTCCTTTTGTGTATGGCTTATTTCATTTAGCATAATGTCTTCAAGGTCCATCCATGTTGTAGCATGTGTCAGTATTTTATTCCTTTTTCAGGTTGAGTAATATTCCATTTTATGGGTGTACTACATTTTGTTTATCCATTTATCCATTGATGGAAATTTTAGTTGCTTCCACCTTTTGGCTACTGTGAATAATGGGGCTATAAACATGGGTGTACAAATATTTTACTTTCAACTATTTTAGTTATATACCCAGAATTGGAATTGCTGGATTATATGGTAATTCTATTTTTAATTTTTTGAATAACTGCCATATTGCTCTCCGTAACAGCTGCATCATTTTACATTCCCACCAGCAGTGCAGAAGTGTTCCAGTTTCTCCACATTTTGTTAAGACTTGTTATTTTCAGGGTGTCCGGGGAGCTCAATCAGTTAAGTGTCCGACTCTTGATTTTGGCTGAGGTCATGGTCTCACAGTTGTGAGATCAAGGGATATTGTTTCTTCCTTTCCCTCTGCCCCTCCCACTCTCCCACCCCCACTCTCTCTCTCATAAAAAAGGAAAAAAAGATTTGTTCTGTTCTGTTTTGTTTTGCTAATAATAACCATCCTAATGAATGTAAAATGGTATCACATTGTGGTTTGGATTTGCATTCCCCTAATAATTAGTGATGTTGAGCATCTTTTCATGTGTTTACTGTTCATTTGTATACCTTTAGAGAAATGTCCACTCAAGTCTTTTGCCCATTTTAAACTCAGGTTGTTTTTTGTTGTTGTGAAGTTGTAGATATTTTTATATATTAGTCCCTTAACAAGTATATGATTTGCAAATATTTTCTCCCATTCTGTGGGTTTTTTTCACTCTGTCTTTGGTGTACAAGAGTTTTTAATTTTGATGTAGTCAATTTATTTTTTCTTTCTTTGCCTGTACTTTTGGTGTCATATCCAAAAAATCACTGTCTTATCCAGTGTCATGGAGCTTTTTTCTGTTTTCTTCTAAGAATTTTATTTTAGCTCTTACATTGTGGTCTTCGATCTATTTTGAGTTACATTTTATATATGTTGTAAAGTAAAGGTCCAACTTCATTTTTTTTTTGGCATGTGTAGATCCAGTTTTCTTTGCTTTTATTTTTTATAAACTTTTTAATGTATTTTTTATTTGAGAGAGAGAGAGAGACAGATACAGAGTGCAAGCAGGGGAGGAGCCGAGAGAGGGAGACAGAATCTGAAGCAGGCTCCAGGCTCTGAGCCGTCAGCACAGACCCTGACGCAGGGCTCAAACCCACAGACAGTGAGATCATGACCTGAGCTGAAGAGTAGAAAGGAAAAGCAGTGAAGGAAAATAAGCAGAGCCTAAGTCACCTGTGGAACACAATCAGGCCTACCAACATATGCAGAATGAGAGTCCCAGAAGGAGAGGAAAGAGAGAAAGGGAGAGAAAGAATAGTTGCAGAAATAATAGCTGAAAACTTCCCAAATCTTATAAAAGACATTACGCATTTAACAAGCTCAATAAACTCAGAATTCCACAGCAAGGCACCTTATAATCAAACTGTTGAAAGACAAAGACAAAAAGAGAATCTTGAAAGTAGCAAGAGGAAAGTGACTGTTTCCATACAACACCCAGTGCTCCTCCCAACAGGTGTCCTCCTCAATGCCCATCACCCACCCACCCCTCCCACCCACACCCTCAGTTTATTCTCAGTTTTTAAGAGTCTCTTATGGTTTGAATAATTTCAATTGTCTCATCTTTCATTTAGTAATTCTTATGTCTACCTGTTCAAATGTGCTATTGAAATTCTCTTGTGAGTTTTTGATATGTTGTTGTATGGAAACCAATTTGACAATAAATTTCATATTTAAAAAAAAACCTCCACCCCAAACAAACAAACAAAAACAAACAAACCTTCCTATAAAGAGAACCCCAGGCCCAGATGGCTTAAACCCAAAATTTAAAGAAACAAAAACAAAAAAAACACAATGCATTTTCACCCCCAAAAATATAATGGAAGGGAACATTTTTCAACTAATTTTACAAAGCACGTTTTGCTCTGATACCCAAACCAAAGACATAACAAGAAAAGAATACTATAGATCAATCTCTCTTATGAATACAAATGCAAACCTCTCAACAAAATACCAGCAAACCAAAGACACCAACACATAAAAAAGATTATGTAGCATGACCAAGTGTAATTCATTCAAGGAATGCAAGATTGGTTATATGAAAATCAGTCAGTGTCAAACACTGTATTAATAATAAAAAAAAGGACAAAATCACATGATTATCTCAGACACAAAAGCATTTGACCAAAATCCAACATGCTTCATGATAAAAACTAGGAATGAAGGGAACATTCTCAAACTATTAAAGGGTATCTATGAAATCCACAGCTATACTACCATAAAAACAAACCAATAGAATAGAATAAAGAGCACAGAAGTAAGTCTGTATATATATGTTAAATGATTTTCAACAAAGGTGGCAAGATCATTTAGTGGGGAAAAGGGCTATAATTGAAGCAATCTGTGTGTGTTTATGTGTCTGTGATCCAGAAAGACCTTTCCTTCTCATTATGTAATTAATTGTGTAATGTTGCCTTATCTTGAGAGAGCATTAATAAATTCGCTTATAAAGGAACTCTTTTCCTGGTTGGCTTATAGAGCAGTTGGATCATTTTTAGCCCATTCCAGCAATCCTTGCTTTTTTATTGGAATTTTTAATCCATTTACATTCCAAATAATTACTGATAAGGTAGAATTTATGTCTTTCATTTTGCTATTTGTCTTCTACATTCTTACATCTTTTTGGTTCTTCTATTACTCCATGACTGCCTTCTCTATTTAAATATTTTCTAATATATCATTTTAATTCCCTTGCTGTTTATTTCTTTTTTTTTTTTTTTTTTTGATAATTTCTTAGTGGTTGCCCTGGGGATTACAATGAATTTATTAACTTAAAATAATCTAGCTCTTTTCCTCCCTGGCTGCCTAAAGCTCCACCCGCATCATGAATGACACAGTAACTATCCGGACCAGGAAGTTCATGACCAACCGACTACTTCAGCGGAAACAGATGGTCATGGATGTTCTTCACCCCAGAAAGGCAACAGTACCTAAGACAGAAATTCAGGAAAAACTAGCCAAAATGTACAAGACCACACCAGATGTCATCTTTGTATTTGGATTCAGAACCCATTTTGGAGGTGGCAAGACAACTGGCTTTGGCATGATTTATGATTCCTTGGATTATGCAAAGAAAAATGAACCCAAACGTAGACTTGCACGACATGGCCTGTATGAGAAGAAAAAGACGTCGAGAAAACAGCAGAAGGAATGCAAGAACCGAATGAAGAAAGTCAGGGGAACTGCAAAAGCTAATGTTGGTGCTGGCAAAAAGTGAGCTGGAGATTGGTCAACAGAAGGAGTAAAGATGCTTCAGGGACTATCTGGCGTTTGTGCAGATTTTTCATGAGAGGATTAATAAACTAAGAACTTTAAAAAAAAAACAAAAAAACTTAAAATATTCTAGGCCCAGGGTGCCTGGGTGGTTCAGTCAGTTAAGCGTATGACTCTTGATTTTGGCTCATGTCATGATCTCATCGTTCATGAGCTCAAGCACTGCATTGGTCTCTGCACTGATAGCATGGAGCCTGCTTGGGATTCTGTCTCCTTCTCTCTCTGTCCCCTCCTCTGCTTGCTCTCTCTCTCTCTCAAAATGAATAAATAAAAATAAACAAAATTTTTGTAATAATCTAGTTCTAAGGCTAATACATTTCAGTAATACACAAAGACTTTGCTCCAGTGTAGCTCTGTTCCCTGCTCCCTCTTTTGTCCTATTATTGTGAAACAAATGACATCTTTATATGTAAGGAGTTTATCAATACAATTTTATAATGATTGCTTTATACAGTTGTGGTTTTTTTAATATTTATTTATTTTTGAGAGAGAGAGAGAGTGGGGGAGGGGCAGAGAGAGGGAGACACAGAATCCAGAGCAGACTCTGGCTCTGAGTTGTCAATACAGAGCCCGATGCAGGGCTCAAACTCACAAACTGTGAGATCATGACGTGAGCCCAAGTCAGAAGCTTAACTGAATGAGCCACCCAGGCACCCTTATACAGTTGTCTTTTAAATCATATATGAAAGGAAAATGCTTACAAACAAAAATACGGAATACTGTCTTTTAATCTATATATTTATCTTTTCAGTGTTCTTTGGTTTTTCATGTGGATTCAAATTATTGTCTAGTGTCCTTATATTCAACTTGAAAAACTCTTTTTAGCATTTCTTGTATGGCAGGTCTACTAGTGACAAACTCCCTGGGTTTTATCTGAAAATGTCTTAATTTCTCTTTCATTTTGAAGGGTATTTTTGTTGAATATAAATTTTGTGGGTTTTTTTTTTCTTTTCAAACTCAGAAGACAGTGTCATTTTGGCCTCCATGGTTTCTGATTGAGAATCCATCCTAGGTAATGAATCACTTCTCTCTCACTGCTTTCAAGATTCTCTCTTTGTTTTTGGCTTTCAGCAGTTTGTTTATGGTGTGTCTTGGTGTAGATCTCTTTGATTCTACTTGGAATAGTTTAGCTTCCGAAATATGCAGATTAATGTTTTCCATAAAACTTGGGAAGTTTATTAGTATTGTTCCTTCAAATCTTCTTTGTGCCCCTTTACCTCCTTTCCTTCTAGGAATTTAATTATGTGTATGTTTGTATGGCTGATGGTGTCCCACAGGTCTCTTATACTCTGTTCATTTGTCCATTTTTTTTCTTTCCAATCCTCAGACTGATCATCTCAATTGATCTATCTTCAAATTTGCTGATTCTTGATTACATTAGTTCAAATCTGCTATTGAACTCTGCTAGTAATTTTTCACTTCAGAAATTGTCTTTTTCCAACTCTAGAATCTCTGGTTCTTTTAAAATAATTTCTATCTCTTTATTGATGTTCTTTATTTGGCAAGACATTGTTCTCCTACTTTCATTTAATTCTTTAGACATATTTTCATTTGAACAATAGCTGGTTTAAAGTGTTTGTCTAGTAAATCCAACATCTTGGCTTCCTGAAGGATAATTTCTACTACTACTACTACTACTACGTTTTTCCTGTGAATGGGTCACCCTTTCCTATTTCTTTGCATATCTCATTCTTTTTCATTGAAAACTGGACATTTTAGGTAATATATTGTAGCAATTCTGGACACTTATTCCAAGGCTATAATCACTTATTTGCTTACTGATTTGTCTGGAAGTTTTCACTGTCTCTTTCCCCTCATATGAAGAACCTTTTATTTCACTCCTCAGAGAGCACGATGTTCGACACTTTCACAGTCACTGACCCTTCCTCTGTCCAGGGATGACAATGGTCCTAGTTGGACTTGCTTTGACTTCTCTTTCTCTGAGGAAATAAATGTTTCCTTTATGTTTCTAGATCATCTGTCTCTACTGATATTGTACCCAGATTTAACTTCCACTAATTGCTAGCTGATTGTTCTGTTGTTTCTGACAACATTCTGGGGCATAAATTGCTCTATAATCTGATCCAGTAAAATTTGGGGCCCCTTTAAAGGATTAAAGTAGGTTTTGAATCAGTGTTTGAGGCTTGCTCTGACTCCAGTGGGGATCTTCCTAGCTACCTCTTTCCCTGGTTCTATTGAAAGCATAACTGGCCCACCATTTCCCTTGTTGCTACCAGTCTCCTCTTAATTGCTAACCACCAAAATCTCCACTGCTTTTTAAAATTTTTTTAATGTTTATTTATTTTTGAGGTGGGGACAGAGAGAGAGGGAGACAGAGGATCTGAAGCAGGGTCTTCGGTGTCAGTGAAGAGTACAGGGCTCGATCCATTGCTTTTGAGACTATGATTAGGCTTGAACTTCCCCATGTTCTATTCCATGTAAAGTCAGTCTTCTTGAGGAGAACTACAAGGTCTTTGTTATTCTTATGACCTGTCTCTCTTCCTCACAGAACCTCTGCACCACTGCTTTGTTTCTGGAGGTAGGGACAATCATCCCCCCCGCCCTTCTCTTAGAATGATGCTCTTGCTTTACTAGAATGACACTAGAGCAGGGATATAGCCCTCAGCTTTCTGAGGTTTTCTCAGCCTGCTTTTTCTGGAATGGAAAGTCTAGCTTATGAATGAGCTGGGGCAAGGGCAACCAGGACCCAGTATTCCTGGCCTGCCATACCTGGGGTATAACCTGTGCCCTACGTGTGGGTGCGCCTAGGTGGAAGAGGGTAGCCACAGACCTCTTGGCTACTCTTATCTGAAATAGAGCTTCTGCAACATGGAGCTGGAGGGAGATGAGAAATGTTAGTAGTCTTTCCCTCCTGGGGTGAATGTGTAACCCAAGATTGAGAACTGAGGAGAGGAGTCCATTTTCTTGATTATACCCACCTAAAATAGAGCTTCATGGAGGGAGAGGAGACAGATCATGATCATGCCTCAGTGCCACAGACACTCGCTGTTCTTACCCAGAGTTAGTAGAATTTCTTGAATAAGTGTTTTTCCATATGCTGTATGCCCTTAGAATTTTCAGACTTAAAGTGGCTATTACTTTTAAATATTTTTTACCGGTTTTGCTTGTTTTGCTTGGGAAAGGGTCTGCAGTGCTCATTACACCACCATTTCAGAAATGCTACTACTGTGTGCACTGAGTTTTAGGATGGTTTGTTACATAGCACTGTGGCAATAGCTAACTAGTACAACAAGGCTCTTTCTCCTAAAATAACACCTAACATTTGTTGTTTACTCTGTGCTACCCAATGGTTAGATATTATTTTTAATCTTCATTTTACATATGATAAGAGTGATAGGCAGTAATTTCTCTGACATTGGACATAGCAATTTTTTTCTAGATAGGTCTCCTGAGACAAGAGAAACAAAAGCAAAAATAAACTATTGAGACTATATCAAAATAAAAGCCTTCTTCACAGCAAAGGAAACAACCAACAAAACTAAAAGACAAGCTACTGAACGGGAGAACATATTTGCAAATAGCATATTCAGGAAAAGGTTAGTATCCAAAATATATAAAAAACTTATACATCTCAACATAAACACACCAAAAAAACCCCCAAATAATCCAATTTAAAAGTGGACAGAAGACATGAACAGAGATTTCTCCAAAGAAGACATACAGATGACCAAGAAGACACATTTAAAAAATGCTCAACATCACTCATCAGGGAAATACATATCAAAACTACAATGAGGTATCACCTCACACCTGTCAGAATGACTAAAATCAACAACACAAGAAACAGTGGGTATTGGTGAGGATATGGAAAGAAAGGAGTCCTCGTGCACTGTTGGTGGGAAGGCAAACTGGTGCACCTACTCTGAAAAACAGTATGGAGATTCCTCAAAAAGTTAAAAATAGAACTGCCCTGTGATCCAGTAATTGCACTACTGGATATTTACCCAAAAAAATGCAGAAACATTAATTCAAAGAGATACATGCACCCTTATGTTGTTAGCAGCATTATTTATAACACCTAATTGTAGAAGCAGCCCAACTGTCCATCAATAGTGGGATGGATAAAGAAAAGGTGATGTGTACACACACACACACACACACACACACACACAGGAATATTATTCAACCATGAAAAGAATGAAATCTTGCCTTTTGCAACAATATAGATGGATCTAGAGAGTATAATACTAAGCAAAATAAGCCAGAGTAAGACAAATACTATATGATTTAATTAATATGTGGAACTTAAGAAACAAAACAAATGAACAAAAGAAAAAAATAGAGAGACCAACCAAAAAACACTGTTTCTAATATTTAAAAAAAAATTTTAACGTTTATTTATTTTAGAGAGCGTGAACAAGGGAGGGCAGAGAGAGGGAGATACAGAATCTGAAGCAGGCTCCTGGCTCTGTGCTGTCAGCACAGAGCCCAATGCAGGGCTCAAACCTGTGAACTGTGAGATCATGACCTGATCTGAAGTCAGATGCTTGACTGACTGAGCCACCCAGGCACCCCAAAATCAGACTCTTAACCATAGAGAACAAACAGATGGTGACTGGAGGGGAGGTGGGTAGAGTGATAGGTGAAATAGGCAAAGGGAATTAAGAGTACACTTACTTGAGGAACACTGAGTAATATGTGGAACTGTTGAATCATTATATTGTATACCTGAAACTAATATAATGTTGTGTGTTATCTACACTGGAATTTAAATTTTTCAAGAAGAAAAATAAATTTTAAAAATAAAATTAAAAAAGAGTGAAGCTCAGGGAATTTGAGGAAATTCAGGAAATTTTTCCATCTAAGTTTCCTCTTTATAACTGAGGATACAATGTTTATCCCTGATTCCATTGGGAGAGGGGGAGAAAGTAGACTAGATTGTCTCTGAACTCCCTTTCTGCTCTAATTCCCTAAGATATTAACTAAGAACCAGGTTTCCAGTACCCTCTTAAATAGCCTCCAAATCGTACCTTTCCGATATCAACTATAGTTAACTCCAAATGTTCTGTCTGGTCTCTGTGCCTGAGGGCTCTTCCGGAGCCTGCATGTACAGCAGGCCAGATATGCAGAGAAATTAAAGCTTGGCAAATGACTGACAGAAGCTGATGTATACCCCAGTTCCCTCCTGCTCTAGACTTTGGTTCCCAAAGGGACCCAAACTAAGACTGAGAATCTGGAAATATTACTGTGGAGCAGAGGAAATTTGACTGAGTGAAAGTTGGAGCTCTGCCAGGTATGGAGAAGGAGTGCATGGTGAAGTCTATGTTATAAGGACACAGTTGGGTCAGCAATGGGGAATCAAGACAGTGATGACCAAGAGACTTTCAAGAGTTTGGGGCACCGGGGTGGCTCAGTCAGTTAAGTGTCCAACTTTGGCTCAGGTCATGATCTTGTGGTTCATGGGTTTGAGTCCCACATCAGGCTCTGTGCTGACAACTCAGAGCCTGAAGCCTGTTGCAGATTCTGGGTCTCCCTGTCTCTCTAAAAAATGAATAAACATTAAAGACAGTTAAGAGCCTTTCACAGCCTTTCATAAAGGGCTTGAAAGAAGACAGGTCAAAAGAATTGGAGGGAAGAACAAAGGATCGGGAGTAGGTCTGCTCAGATAAAGCCTTGAAACCTGGGAGTCTCTAGCCCTAGATGAGCTTGGACACTAACAAACAGGGATGTATTTGTGAAGCAGGTATGTAGCTCTTGTTCACATGGCATTCCAAAATATAGATCAACTCTTTTTGTCCATGACTCAATTATAACAACTCTTTCACTATGCTTCTACAATGTAAGTGATGGATATAGCCAAGAAATCAAGATTGGGGGAACATCATGACCTCCCAACAACTACAAGGAACTTACCCTCAGAATGAGGATTTGGAGTGATAATCTCAAGCCGGTCCAGCTCTGACACTCCAGAGGACAGCCAGGTCAGCACAAGCCATCCTCAGGCCACCATTAACAAAATTATCCAGAGTAATGCACCAAGCCCCAAGCCAGACATACTGATAAAGAAGCTTAGCCCATTCCACTCCACCTTTCTGTCCATCCTCATATTCTCTGCCCTCCAGTGGTTCTCCACAGGCCAAGCACATCAAGTCTTCTAGCCCCAACAAGTTACTTTTGGTTTGGCAGCTAAAAGTGTTTGCTTTGGAGCCAGAATGTCTGGGTTGGGATCCTGGCTTATTAGTACGATTTTCGGCAAGGTATCTACATCATTGTGCCTCAGTTTGCTCATCTATAGAATGAAGATAATCATTTTCTGAGGAATTAATTTGAAGGGTGTATGTAACAAAGTGAAGAAACCTAGCAGATACTATCTCAACCAAGTGAGTAAAGTTAACATCGCCAATAATGAGCCATCAGGGCTCTGAGATGCGCTGAGAACACATCACTTTTGTGGTAAATCACTTCTGCCCAAAATACATAACCTGAATTGAATCATGAAGACACATCAGACCAACCCAAACTGAGATACATTCTACGAAGTAACTGGTGCATGTTCTTCAAAAATGACAAGGTCATGAAATACAAGGAAAGGCTGAGGGTCTATTCTAGATTGAAAAAGACTGGCAGAGACAACTAAATTCAGTACATGATCCAGAATTATATTCTGGACCACAAAGGAAGAAAGATAAAGGAAAGAATTTTTGTTCTGTTGTGTTTTTGCTACAAAAGACACTTTTGGTACAGTCAGTGAAACTTGGTCTGTGTGGGTTCCATGATGGTACTGCATTAGTGTTAAGTTTCTAATTTTGATGAGTGAACTGGCTATGTAGGAGAGTGCCTTAGGAAGAACCTTAGTAAGAATACTAATTATAGCATTTAAGTTAAGCAATTAGTCTGCTCCATACAGTCTATTATATATAGTTTTGTTGCTTAACTGTTTAGCAGACAGATGTTTGATCCTTGAGGGTGTTACATATTTGGAACAATCCTAAGATCTAATATATTGGCATACAAATTTGTTTACCCAGCAGACACAAATCCATATTTTAACCTGAATTTGCCAGCCACTGGGCCAAGCATGGGAATGCAAAAAGATGAGTCCCAGGTCCAGGTCCTCAGAGTGTATCTGTTCTAGTGGGAGAGGCTGAAGGTCACCTTAAGGGAAAAAGCAAGAGGATGCAGGGTACTGATTGGTGAGACAAGAAGAATAATAGGAATTAAAAGGAGGGAAAGGAATGTGTATAGAATAAAGATAGAAATGAAAGGAAGACATAGTAAGATCAAAAAGGCCTTGTTTAAAATTACCTTTTGTGTGTTTTCTATGAGGTGAGTTTGGGCTTGCCTATAAAGGTAAAAAGACAAGATGTGGCATGTGTTCAAGGATAGATAGTGTATCATCATGTATAATTATTTTAGAGAGAGTGTGTGTTTGTGTGAGTGAGGGAGAGAAACAGAGGGAGAAAGATAGAAAGAGAGAGAGAATATTAAGCAGGCTCCATGCTCAGCACAGAGCCCCATGCAGGGCTCAGTCCCATGACCCTGGGATCATGACCTGAGCTGAAATCAAGAGTTGGACTCCCAACTGACTGTGCCACCCAGGTGCCCTTCCAGGGTATACTGTTAAATGAAAAATGTATATACAATAATGTGCATACAATGCAATCTTTGATGAGAGTAGGGGTTTATTAAAGGAAATGTATACACTTGTTTCCTTACATTTCCTAGAACTTCACTAGAAGGGAGTAGGAGAAATAGGGGAGTCATTGTCACCAGGACAGAGGGGAAGCATAGCTGTGGGCCTGAGGCAAGGACCACATGTGGGAAAAGGAGTCAATTAATTTTTTAAAGCAAGGGAAAATCTAAAGCATGGAGAAAGTAAGGGTGCTTTCATTGTTACTTTAACACCTCAGATTATAAGTACTGTGTGGGTTTAAATCATTTGAGGCTAACAATTTTGAGGGAGGAAACATGTGCACATGCATGATCTTGGCAGGCTTGTAGGGGAGTCTGGAGTGGCTCTAAAATTGTGTTTTTCTCAACAAACTAAAGTCCTGTGTCAGATTTTACACTCAATTTTTATAATAGATTTAAAATTCAACCAAGCCCTCATTTATTAAAATTGGGTAGCCATTTACCTACACACATGCACAGACACACATGCTCAGGAGACCTGTTGTGCAGAGGATAACCATGTGAAACTGCTGTTCAATTTTTGGAAAGATCCCCCAACACACACACAACCCACTCCTACTCTCACCCTCCACTCTGCCTCCATCTTCTGGTAATATACTGCCACCTAATGTCCCTTAAACAAACTGACACATCCTCAGAAATGTGAATTCAGAAATAATGGAATATATAAGGTTAAGGATGATGCATGTTACTATGATTGAAAAATACATTAGAAACAAGTCTATATATACGCATGGATGCTTTTGTATATATAAAATACCTCTGGGGAATATAAACAAGCTGTAAACCAGGAAGGGGAACTGGGAAATTGAGAAAATTATTGCTGTACATAATTTTGTACCTTTAAAATTTTAAGCCATAATAATGTATTGCCAATTGAAAATAATTAAGCAGTTTGAAAAGAAAAAAAAAACATCTGTTTATTAAATTTTGCTAGTATGTTAACTAGGAGGGCATCTTTTCTTCATTCATTGGTTCATATATTTAACAAATACTTAGTAAATGTATACTGTATGCTGGGCACTGTCTGGAGGAACAAAGGTGAAGAAAAGAGATACATTCCTGGCCTACTGGAATGTAGATGCTGCTGAGAGGATGGCCTTAGACAGCACATGTTGAGCATAGCAGTGCCCATGAATGTGGGTCCTAGGATGACAGATGGTAGGGAGCAGGGCTCCCAGCCCTGCATCACTAGGATGGCAAACAATCATCTTCTATTCTCTTTAGACCTATGGTGGGATCTCATTTCAGCACTTCAGCTTATCAATATCACAAGTGTGATATAGTGGGTATTTTATTCACTCAACATCTGAAACACACACATTTTCCTCAAATACCCTTCTCAAATACAACTTAAAATTAGTAGATGCAAAGCTACTCTCAACAATTTTCAAAGAATGGATATTATAGAGATTACATCCCCAGGCTACAATGCAATCAGGTGAGAATTTACTAAGTAAAAGGTTAATTTTAGAAATTAATTCAAAAAATTTAAAACATATTTTTTTTAATTTTTTAATGTTTATTTTTAAGAGAGAGAGAGACAGAGAGTGAGCAGGGGAGGGGCAGAGAGAGAGGGAGACACAGAATTCGAAGCAGGCTCCAGGCTCCGAGCTGTCAGCACAGAGCCCAGTGTGGGGCTCAAACACACAGACCACGAGATCATGAACTAAGCCGAAGTCAGATGCTTAACCGAGCTACCCAGTCACTCCTAAAAACATATTTCTAAATAACTCATGGGACAGAGAGATTTTGTAATGGAATTTAGAAAATTTTTCAAGCCAACAATTATAAAAAGACAATATAGCAAGATTTGTAGGATGGCGCTAATGTGGTACTTGAAAATTTAAAGCTTTAAATACATTAGGAAAGAAGGCTAAATATTAATGAGATGATTAATTAGAAAAAGGAAAAAATGAATATACTCAAAGAAAGTAGGAAGAAAGATAAAATAAAGATGAGAGAAATTTTAAAATATCACACAGATATAATGGAGTTGTTTAACAAAGCTAGAAGTTAGTTCTTGCAGGGAAAATGTAACCAAATATTTAAATTTCTGGAATGTTGATCAAGAAAAAGAAACAGGACAAAAAGAAGTAATATTATTAGTGCAAGAGAGACTATAACTGCAAATGCTAAGGAGATAAGATATGAGCAATGTTATGCCAATAAAGTTGAAAACTTAGGTGAAATGGGAAAATTTTTCACCAGAAATATACCAAAATTGCCTGAAAAATAAATAGAACACTTGAATTATTAGAAATGGAATCAGCAGTTTAAAATGTTTCACGTAGAAAACAGGCATGTTCTCTCAAATGTGCAAGGAATAGAAAATTCAAAACAACACAAACTCTCTTAGGAGGTTGTTGTTGTTGTTGTTTAATTTTCAATTCCCTTTGTAAGGCAATATAACCATGACCATATATCCAAATAAGTACAATGTATGAAAGAAAATTAGAAGCTAACCTCTTTCATGAACATAGAAACAAAGAGCCTAAAGCCCATATTAGCAAATCAAATCCAACAATGTATAAAAAAACAAAAAAACAAAAAAAAACATACTTTCTATTGGGAATCAGGAATGATTCAACATTAGAATTTGGGGCACCTGGGTGGCTTAGTCCATTGGGTGTCCAACTTCAGCTGAGGTCATGATTTTGCAGTTTGTGAGTTTGAGCCCCATATCAGGCTTGCTGCTGTCAGCCTGTCAGCACAGAGTCCACTTTGGATTCTCTCTGCCCCTCCCCTGCTTGTGCTCTCCCAAAAATGTACTAAATACTTTTTTAAAAAGAATTTAATTTATCACATTTACAAAATAATGGAGAAAACTCATGTGATTGCCTCAATAGATTAATAAAATGCACAAAATAAAATTGACATCCACTATGATTTTTTTAACTCTTAAACTAAACTAAAAGTCCTTAAAAGGAAGTTTTCTTAATCTGACAAAGGGCATCTTCATATTTAGTGATTAAAAAGTTAAGGGCCTCCACAGAGGGGAGGAGAACAAATACACAGCCACTTGAGGAATTAAACAGGACAATCATCCACACCAGTCTGTCTCTCCTCTTGATAGTTAACCCAGTCACCCAGAACTTTACCTATGCTTCTTATACCTGCACTTCTTGGTGCCCCAATTAGATTTTCATTATGGTACAGGTGGCCTCTGTTGAGCATATATCAGGAAGTCAAAGGAGATCTTGTGATGACCAACATGGCAGGTAGAAATAAAAAGTCCACCTCCTCTAGTTAAAGATAAGGTTTCCTTCACATCTTCTATGTGTGTACTAGATTTTGGAAAAGGGAAGACTAGCCATGAGTGCAGAGGATCTGACTTTTCCGGAGAGTTAAAGAAAAAGAATTTGGATGAGAAAGTAATTTGTGGTTATATTCTTCAAGGAATCATAAGTGACTAAGATATTTTACTTGGTATTATTATCAAAATGACCTATGAGCAAGGGTGTCTTAGAACAACCCACCCCATAGGGGTGCCTAGGTGGCTCTCTTGGTTAAGCGTCCAACTTCAGGTCATGATCTTGTGGTTTGTGAGTTCAAGCCCCGTGTTGGGCTCTGTGCTCAGAGCCTGGAGCCTGCCTTGGATTCTGTGTCTCCTCCTCTCTCTGCCCCTCCCATGCTCATGCTCTGTCTCCCAATAAACATTAAAATTTCTTTTTTAAAAAAAGAACAAACCACCCCATAAAAATAAATCCTGAGAAAGGAGTGTAGTTTACTTGGGAGGTGACCCCAGGGAACACCAGTAGAGTGGGAAAGTTAGACAGGGATAGGAAGAAAGCCAATATGGGTCACTACTTTGCACAACTGGGGCTCGATTCCACTGTAGAACATGCCAGAGTATTGTCCCACTTGAGGGGCAAGGAAGGGAGTGGCAATGGATCTAAGATATTCACACCTGTCATTGGCTGAGGGGTAACATTAGCTCCCTAGCACTTCCAGTTGTTGTGCATGTTTGGGCCAAAAGAAAGCTGTTATGGGGAGAATCACTGGTGCTTCCAGTAGGAAGGATATGGGTAAGGGATACTGTGGTACCATCTACTATCAGGACACTATGGAGTCCATGTTATACTGTTTTGTGTAACACAGATTTGCAGATGTCCTCCTGGATTGATGTGAGTAGATGGACAAATATGAACAGGCAGCTGCACAAAATAGTGGGCATCCTCCACTCTGTCCTTAGTCACATTGGGTAAACTGGGGGAATTTAATCATTCATCTACCTCTTCTAAAATATTCACCTCACAAAAGCAGGGCTTTTGGTGACAATGTTTGCTACACCTCCCTGCTGTCAGAGCACTTGTATACATTTTCTGCCACAGCCCATATCATAGTTATCTGTCCCATTTCCTGCATGTCCACAATAGGTGTCGATTGGCTTCCATCATTTTCCAGCTGCAGGACTGAGCTGCTTCTTCCGGGCTCGCCAGTGAAAGCTGAAGAAACACTATAATTAATCTAAGCATTTCTTCAACAAATATTTACTGAGCATTGCCTTGGTTTGGGTTTCCTCAAAGATAGTCTGAGACAAAAGCTTAGGTGTAAGTAGTTTATTTGGGAAAGGGCACCAAGGCAGAAGGAAAAGTCAACCCAAGGGGTTGGGCATGACTGAGCTAGTTACCACCATGGGCAACTAAAGCTCAATGCAGCCCCTATGAAGCATGGAAGGCTGAGGCATTCAACCCCAAAAAGTTATAGGTTAACTTCCTTCAAGTTCCAGGCTGTGCCAGCTCCAGATAAAGTTCTAAGGTAAGCTCTAAAGAGGACAGCAAAGAGCTAACTGAGGTGGCAGCATTCGTGGGAACTCTCCACCACCATTGGAGAACGGAAGTCAGAAGTGGGCTGAGGAGATAAAGTGACAATGTTTGCTGTAGGAACCTACCACCTGTCAGACAGAATGCTAGGTGCTGGCCATGCAACAACCATCAGGACAAATCACTTCCTTGTTTTCGTGTAACTTACCTTTCAGTATGGTGTACAAACCAACAATTAAATAATGATGGGTTTGAAAAATACTATGAAGTAAATAATGGAAAGAAGGGAAAAACAGAACCACTCTAGATTTATATTCCAAACAATTATTTGTTTAGAAGAGGTGACATTTGAGCTGAGTCTAAAGGATAAGAAAGAATCTATGTATCAGTCCATTCGGGCTGCTGTAACAAAAACACCATAAACTGTGTGGCTTATAAGTAGCAAACGTGTATTTCTCACAGTTCTAGGGTCTTGGAGGTCTAAGATCAAGGTGCTGGCAGATTTGGTGTCTGATAAGGGCTGGTTTCATCAGAGGGCTAGCTTCTCATTGTAATCACACATGACAGAACGGGCAAGGGATCTCTCCAGCGCCTCTTTTACAAGAGTACTAATCACATTCATCTCCAAAAGGCCTCACACACTAATACATCACCTTAAAGGTTATGATATGAACACATGAATTTGGGGGGTAAACAAACATTGAAACCATACCAGTTTACTAAGGAAAGACCTAGGGGAAGAGCTTTCCAAGCAGTGAACAGCATATGCAAACACCCATGTCAGTAAAATTGACAAATTCTAGAAATTCTAAGAGTGAAATATGGTGAGGGTAATGTTATGAGTGAGGTGGACAGAAGAAAGGTCATCACATTTCCATGAGTAGACATTTCAAAATATTAAAATAAATTCAAATGGAAACTGTGAGATAGAATTTTATAACAGTTGGATTGGCAAAGATCCAAAGGTTTGTAAAGACTCCACTGGGGAAAACGTGGGGAAACCTACACTCCTATACATAACTGTGGGTGTATCAGTTAGTTTACAATGTCTAAGGAGCAATTTAGCCACATGTATCTAATATTTAAAAGAAAAGGGGGTGAGGGACACATCCTTTACGATAGCAATTCTTCTAAGAATTTTTCCTAAAGGTATACTCACACATGCACACAAAAAGTCTCAGGACTCTATAGCATTATTCAAAATAGCAAGTGTCTGGAACAAGGGACCATATGGGCTAACTGCTATATAAACAACCAAGTCTCAGTGGTTTGACTGGTGAAGAAGGGCAACGTGCAACCAGGTGCTCACGATGATGACATGCCCTGTGCCCAGTCCTAGTATATGCACATTGTCCCTACACACTGTCTGGTTAGCACCCACTCATTCTCAAAAGTGCCACCTCTTGACCACAGACTTAGGAGCACCATGTGCTTCAGGAGCCCATTAACAGCCCTCCCCGGGTCTCCCCCAACCAACATCATGATGGAATGGGTTTCTGGGCCAGGCCCAGAAGGGGCACACACACAGCTCATTGGCCATACACTGTCACTTGGGCAGCCCAGCCACAAGGGAAGATGGGAAGGTGGCTCCAGCTCTGGCGGGAACACACTGGGACCCACAGAGGGGACATGTGGGCAGCCCCTACCACAATTATCCTTAAGTACACTGGGGGCCTCTGTAGATGACTAACCCAAGTCAGGAACTGGCAATCTTGGTGACTTCTAGGAAGAGTTAAGAAAATGGGGGTCACCTCTGGGACGCAGCAAAGGCAGTCATAAGAGGGAAGTATATAACAATCTAGGCCTTCCTAAAGAAGAAAGAAAGGTCTCAGATACACAACCTAACCTTACACCTTAAAAAGCTGGAAAAAGAACAGCAAATAAAGCCCAAAACCAGCAGAAGACAGGAAATAATAAAGATTAGAGCAGAAATCAATGCTATCAAAACCAAACAAACAAACAAACAAACAAAAATAACAGTAGAACAGATCAATGAAACCAGAGTTTCTGGTTTCTTTGAAAGATTTAACAAAATTGATAAACCACTAGTGAGTTTGATCAAAAAGAAAAAGGAAAGGACCCAAATAAATAAAATCAAGAATGAAGGAGGAGAGCTCACAACCAACACAGCAGAAATAAAAACAATAATAAGACAATATTATGAGCAATTATACGCCAATAAAATGGGCAATCTAGAAGAAATGGACAAATTCCTAGAAACATATAAACTACCAAAATGGAAACAGGAAGAAATAGAAAATTTGAAGACCTATAACCAGTAAAGAAATCGAATTAGTAATTAAAAATCTGCCAAAAAACAAGAGTCCAGGGCCAGATGACTTTCCAGGGAAATTCTACCAAACATTTAAGGAAGAGTTAACACCTATTTTCTTGAAGGTGTTCCAAAAAATAGAAATGGAAGGAAAATTTCCAAACTCTTTCTATGAAGCCAGCATTACCTTGATTCCAAAACCAGACAAAGACCCCACTAAAAAGAAGAACTATAGACCAATTTCCCTGATGAACATGGATGCAAAAATCCTCAACAAGATATTAGCCAACAGGATCCAACAATACATTTAAAAAATTATTCACCACGACCAAGTGGGATTTATACCTGGGATGCAGGGCTGGTTCAATATCCACAAAACAATCAATGTGATTCATCACATCAATAAAGGAAAGAACAAGAACCACATGATCCTCTCAATAGATACAGAGAAAGCATTTGACAAAATACAGCATCCTTTCTTGATAAAAACCCTTAAGAAAGTAGGGATAGAAGGATCATATCTCAAGACCATATCTTTCATATATGAAAGACCCAATGCTAATATCATCCTCAATGGGGAAAAACTGAGAGCTTTCTCCCTAAGGTCAGGAACAAGACAGGGATGTCTACTCTCGCCACTGTTATTCAACATAATATTGAAAGTCTTAGCCTCAGCAGAGAACACAAAGAAATAAAAAACATCCAAATCGGCCAGGAGGAGGTCAAATTTTCACTCTTCACAGGTGACATGATATTCTATATGGTATCTACCCAAAAGATTCCACCAAAAAACTGCTAGAACTGATCCATCAATTCAGCAAAGTGGCAGGATATAAAATCAGTGCACAGAAATCTGTTGCATTCCTATACACCAATAATGAAGCAACAGAAAGAGAAATCAAGGAATCGATCCCATTTACAACTGTACCCAAAACCATAAAATACCTACGAATAAATCTAACCAAAGAGGTGAAAATCTATAGAAAACTATACAAACTTATGAAAGAAATTGAAGAAGACACAAAAAAATGGAAAAATATTCCATGCTCCTGGATAGGAAGAACACATATTGTTAAAATGTCGGTACTACCCAAAACAATCTACATATTCAATGCAATCCCTAACAAAATAACACCAGCATTTTTCACAGAGCTAGAACAAACAATCCTAAAATGTGTATAGAGCCATAAAAGACCCTGAATAGCCAAAGCAATCTTGAAAAAGAAAACCAAAGCAGGAGATCACAATCCCAGACTTCAAGCAGGAGACATCACGATCCCAGACTTCAAGCTGTATTACAAAGCTGTAATCATCAAGGCGGTATGGTACTGGCACAAAAACAGACACTCAGATCCATGGAACAGAATAGAAAACCCAGAAATGGACCCACAAACATAAGGGCAACTAATCTTTGACAAAGCAGGAAAGAATATCCAATGGAATAAAGACAGTCTCTTCAGCAAGTGGTGCTGGAGAAACTGGACAGCGACATACAGAAAAATGAACCTGGACCACTTTCTTACACCGTACACAAAAATAAACTCAAAATGGATGAAAGACCTAAATGTAAGATAAGAAGCCATCAAAATCCTCGAGGAGAAAACAGGCGAAAACCTTTTTGACCTCGGTCACAGCAACTTCAGAGGCAAGGGAAACAAAAGCAAAAATGAACTATTGGGACCTCATCAAAATAAAAAGCTTCTGCACAGCTAAGGAAACAATTAGCAAAACTAAAAGGCACTCGACGGAATGGGAGAAGATATTTGCAAAGGACATATCAGATAAAGGGTTAGTATCCAAAATGTATAAAGAACTTATCAAACTCAACACCCCGAAAACAAATAATCCAGTGAAGAAATGGGCAAAAGACATGGATAGACACCTCTTCAAAGACATCCAGATGGCCAACTGACACATGAAAAAATGCTGAAAATAACTCATCATGAGGGAAATGCAAATCAAAACCACAGTGAGATACCACCTCACACCTGTCAGAATGGCTAACATTAACAACTTAGACAACAACAGATGTTGGCAAGAG
The DNA here is from genome assembly GCF_022837055.1 of Prionailurus viverrinus. Classification (NCBI taxonomy): domain Eukaryota; kingdom Metazoa; phylum Chordata; class Mammalia; order Carnivora; family Felidae; genus Prionailurus; species Prionailurus viverrinus. The sequence continues at coordinate 50,092,023 of NC_062563.1, forward strand.
AAAGGATCTCTTTTGCACTGCTGGTGGGAAGGCAAACTGGTGCAGCCACTCTGGAACACAGTATGGAAGTTCCTCAAAAAACTAAAAATACAACTACCCTAGGACACAGCAATTGCACTAGTAGGTATTTATCCAAGGGATACAGGTATGCTGTTTTGAAGGGGCACATGCACCCCAACGTTTATAGCAGCACTGTCAACAATAGCCAAAGTATGGAAAGAACCCAAATGTCCATTGATGGATGAATGGATAAAGATGTGGAATGTGTGTGTGTGTGTGTGTGTGTGTCTCACACACAATGGAGTATTACTCAGCAATCAAAAAGAATGAAATCTTGCCTTTTGCAACTATATGGATGGAACTAGAGGGTATTATGCTAAGTGAAATTAGTCAGAGAAAGACAAAAATCATATGACTTCACTCAGAAGAGGACTTTAAGATACAAAACAGATGAACATAAGGGAAGCAAAAATAATATAAAAACAGGGAGGGGGACAAAAACATAAGAGACTCTTAAATATGGGGAACAAGCAGGGTTACTGGAGGGGTTGTGGGAGGAGGGGATGGGCTAAATGGGTAGGGGGCACTAAGGAATCTACTCCTGAAATCATTGTTGCACTATATGCTAACTAACTTGGATGTAAATTTTTTAAAAATAAATTAATTAAATAAAAATAAAATGCTTAGAACAAAAAAGAAAGAAAATGGGGGGCAAGAATAGGAGATTTATCGTGCTGTCTATTCTGTTGCATTTTCCATCACATGTTACCTTAAAAAAAAGAGAGGGGACTTTAGCTATGAAAGGACCCAAAGAAAATTCAAAACTTCCACGGGCTAGTTAAGGTCAAGGTTGTGAGGTTGTGGTGGTAATTCTTTGGCCAGCACCATGGCCGGCTCTACCGCACAGAGGAAACCCTACATGACAGGGCAGGAGCCGAATACGGCCCGTGAAGGACGCACTTGGGCGGTGGAGGCCAGACAGGCCGAGACCTCATTCAAGTCCAACACTAGCCGAACCGCCTCCGGCAGGGAACCACAAAGACCTACCCAGGCGGAAAATACGGCCACACCGCTCAGCGGATCCAGCTAAGCCCCGCCCACACGCCGCTCCTGCGCGCCGGATCCGCAACGTTCTGCTATGCCCCGCCAAAGACATGACGTGCACGTAGGCGGGGCCTAGGCTCCCAAGATCCGCCGGCTCTTGGCCTGTGGGTGGTGGCCCTGGTAACGCCGGTAGGAGAGGAGAGTCGGGCGCTTCCTGGGTAGCCCGCCAGCTTCCGCGAAAGGGAACCTCCCTCCGTGGTGAAGAGGGGACCCTACAGGGTAAGTGGGGGGAGGGGGGGGGGAGGGGGGGGAGGGGGCGGGGACGCTTGTGGGGCCGGCGGAGTTTGCCGGACCCGGGGGTCTGCACGTGGGCCGCCCGGAGCGGGGGCGCGGAGTGGAAGAGGGGTCCAGACCCACGCGCCTGCCAGCTCCTCGGGCTTAGCGGCGGTGCTTGCAGGCGACATCAGGGTCATTCGCACCCGGCTTTAACCTCCTGCTGCCTTAACGTCCTGGTTCCATTAGTCCTCCTTGAACTCTGGGCTCCGCTGACCCGTGAGGGGAGCGATTCGTGTTCTGGAAACTGGGTGGGCCAAATAGTAGGGGTCTCTGCCCCCAGGGAGCTGGAGCCCTGCTACATTCATTCATTCAGCAGCATTTGCTGACCGGTTCCCAGAGCTGTGCCAGATGCAGGAGATCCAGTAGGGGAAGGACTGGCAGGCCCAATTCCCTTCTGGGCCTCACAGCCCAGGTGGGAAGCCCAGGTAACGGGCAAGATCATGCCATTCTGACAGTACTGCGGATGTGAGGACAATAAACTCTGGCATTGCTGTAGTGACCAGGAATAGACCTCATAGGGTGGTCAGTCGGTTCTGCCTGAGCTGAGGCATGAGCCAGGAGTGCTCCAGGCTACCAGAGAGAGAGAGGCCAGAGGTGGATAGAGCTGGACACCAAGCTGGACTTCCTTCAGAGGAAAGCCTTGAAGCATCAGGAAGGTAGAAGAGAAGGGAGAGATAGGCAGGGACCATGGAAGGAAGGGTGTTTTTTATCCTAAGTTAGAAGCCATAGAATGGTTTTAAGGGTTGGGGAAAAGCCTGAATTGTTTTGTAAATGATGGTGGGCACAGACCCCATATCCTGGGCATCCACCCAAAGGAATCAGTCACCCAGAAGTGCCTGGGTAGTTTCAGTTGTCTCTCCAGACACTTGTATTCCAGAATCATGCATATCATGCCACATATCCTACATCCTTCAGGATGCCATGGAGGTCCTAACCCATAGCCACCCAGTCAGTGAAGGAAACTGAAACTTCTAGGAAAGAGGTTGCTTGGGGATAGGTGGATGTCAACTGTGATTACAAGGCCCTTCTGACGCACTGTGCAAGACTCATGATGGATGGAGGGATTAGGGTTTGTCTGGGGGAGGTTCTTGTTTTGCTGTCACCAGCATATTAACAAGGTTCATGGAGGAGAAAAGCATAGTGATACAAATCCAGAAACTGTTTCTGTCTCCCCCCCACCCTTATAAGCATCAGTTGGCTAATAAGGTGTGTGTCTCTCTCCCTTGTGGAACCTCATATGACAAACCAGAGAGGTGGACAACCATGTAAAGAGATCTGGAAGAACCTCCCCGCCCACTCTGTCTTGTGAAAAGGAAACACTGGGTGATGTTAACAGGGCTGACTCAGTATGTATGCTTTTTTTTTCAGAGAAGGGGAGAAAAATCCATTTAAACCTACCAGGAGAATAAGTAGTGGTTTGTTAATGTCATTTAATTTTGGATAGGTTTTTAGCATATGTGACAGTCATTTGCACACATGGCCCTTTTGTGTATTTTAACTGAAAACCTTGACGAAACTGTCCAACATATTGTGGGGCCACTGATCCAAATCAGATGAGCTTGTATTTCCAGAAGCTCAGCAACCTTCCCTAGCTTCTAGAACGATAGCCAAGGGATGGCCAGGCACTTGTCTCGGGCACCATTGCTCCACACCCAAATTCTGCTCTGTGACCCCACCCTCCCTCTGATGGAAGGTAGCCCCCAGCTGGAGTCAGCTGGGAGCAAGATATGCTAAGCCAAACCTCTTTTTGCCTTTGCACACCTTAGATCCTGCCCCACCCTACTCCCAGCCTACTCTTTATTCCCCACCTGGCTTACCTTCCTTATAGCCTTGTTCTAGACTCTTCCTTTAAAGGACAAAGCTAAAGTGAATTGTTTTCCTTCTAGGGAGGGCCTGATCAACACATTTACACTTATGGTGTTAGTGGTGCCCATGGAAATGCAATTTTCCCCTCCAAAGGTTGTCTCATAGTACTAGTATCACTGAACAAACATCTTAACCCAGTGGAGTGAAACTGGCTTTTAAGTTTGGGTCTCCAGGATGTGGAGGTTCCTGTGGGCCAGGCTGTTCCTGGCTCTATGCTTCCTAAATGTTATTTTCTATTTGGAATCTGTTTATGTCATGCCAAACTTCTTGGTGTGTAACTTTAATGATGATGTGTAATTCCATGTGAGTATTTTTTTTTTGTTGTCTAAAGTAGAGTCTTACATTAATAGGGTAAGTGAAGTGATGGAGCACATTTGATTTGGAGACAGAAGCCAGAAAGTCTGGTCTGTGCCTCACCACGTGCCAGCTCTGTGATTCCAGGCAAGTCTGTTTTCAAACATTTTCTGGGCCTTGGTGCTGTCGTATGGCAATAAGTTATGTAAGTCATATGTTATATAGTGTAAGTGCCAGCCTTGTAGGCCTTTGGTAACAGGATATAGCATATGTAAAGTGTATTTTTTTAATGGGTAGACAAATGTAATAAAGAGCAACCTTTGCCTCAAAATTTGGTATTCCACCTGTTAATCTGATCATGTAGGACATGGTTCGTAGACTAACACAGGACATGATAAAATGTGATTATGAAAAAGGGTCTTCTACCCGTGTGGCTCAGACAGGCAAATGTGGTGCCAGCCTTCTGGTTGCAAAAGAGGAGAGAGAGTGTACAGAAAGAAAGAGAGAGAAAGAAAGGCAAGAAAGAGTCTTATAAAAAGCACCATCAGAGTTGGAAGATGTTAGTATTACTTTTGTGTCCTTACTGTTCATCCTTAGAAATGGTTGCTTTAGAGCTTTCTTTATAAATACTTTTTTGTTTAATCATCTCTTAGCAATGGAAGACTCTGGGTTACAGTAACCTAACGAAAGGAAGCCTGTGAGAGGGTAGGGTGTAGGGTGAACACTGGCTGCCTGGGGATGGGCATTCCCCAGGTCACATCTCAGCCTTGATTGTTGCTGGATCTTCTCTCTGTAATTGATTTCTTCATTCCTAATCTTAGTTAACGTCTCAGTGCAGATGGTTCCCCAGGTCACAGCCGCAAACCTGCTCTCTCACAAGGGTCAGTTCCATTTCTGATCCATGCCCTGCTGTCATTTCAAACTTGTAGAAAACCTGGTCACTATTGTCTCCTGCCTAAACAGCCCCTTCCCAAACAGCCTGCTTCTGTTGGTGGCCATCATCTGGGTCATGAAGCACTGTTGATGGCTCCATCTTTCCCTGACTACCAGAGAATTGCTAAGCCATCATCTAGCCTCCTTTACCAGCAAGTACTGGCTTACTGGCTGTGGGCTCTGGCCTTGTGTTGGGGTTGGGAATGAGTGGGCTGGTCCTTGCTTCTAGAGAGGCATTCTAACCAGAAGGAAGAAAGGCACAAATGAATAGCTCCACATACCACTTACTCAAGGAGGGGAAATGTGTAGAGCACCAAAGAGCCCAAGAGAGAAGCCTCTAGCTGCCAGGGTTTAGAGTGGCAGTAAACATCTTGGGTAGATTTTGTAGAGATGTGGAGAAAAGACAAGAGAAATAAGATCTTTTTAAAAAAGCAAAACAAAACACTCAACCAACTGAGCCACCTATGCTCCCCTCTTCTGGGAGTTTTATAGTTTTAAGTTTTATAGTTAGGTCTTTAATCCATTTTGAATTAATTTCTGTATATGGTATAAGGAAAGGATCCAACTTCAGTCTTTTGCGTGTGTATATCCAGTTTTCCCAGTACCATTTCTTAAAGAGACTATCCTTTCCCCCATGAATGGTCTTGATACCCTTATCAAAGACCATTTTACCATGTACGTAAGGGTTTACCTCTGGATTTTCTGTTCTGTTGGTCTATGTGTCCCACTACCACAAGCTTTTAATTACTGTGGCTTTGTAGTATGTTTTGAAATCAGGAAGTATAAGGCATCCAATTAGTTCTTTTTCAAGATTGTTTTGTGATTTGGGGGTCCCTTGAGATTCCTTATGAATTTTAGGATTTATTTTTTTTCTGTCTCTGCAAAAAAGTCATTAGGATTTTGATAGGAATTGCATTGAACCTGTGGACCATTACAGATAGTATAGATATCTTAACAATATTAAGTCTTCCAGTCCATGAACACGGGTTATCTTACTATTTATTTGACTCAGTTTTCTTTCAGCTATGTTCTGTAGTGTTCAGGGTACAAGTCTTTCACCTCCTTGGTTAACTTTTTTCTTTTTTAAATTTTTATTTATTTGTTTGTTTATTTTGAGAAAGAGCATGTGTGAGCAGGAGAGAGGGGCAGAGAGAGAGTAAATCCCAAGCAGGGTCCATGCTCAACACAGCCCAATGCAGGGCTTGATCCCATGACCCTGGGATCATGACCTGAGCCAAAATCAAGAGTCAGATGCTCAGCCAACTGAGCCACCCCAGGTACACCTTGGTGGTTAATTTTATTCTTCAGTATTTTATTCCTTTGATGCTATTGTAAATAGAATTATTTTCTTAATTTTCTTTTCAGATTGTTCATTATAGTGTATAGAAACAACTGATTTTTGTGTGTTGATATTGTGTTCTGTAACCTTGAATTTATTAGTTCTAACAGTTATTTTCCTTCCTTGTGGAATCTTTAGGGTTTTCTACATATAAGATCATGTAATCTATGAACAGATCATTTTATTTCTTCTTCCCACTTTGGATGCCTTTTATTTCTTTTACTTTCCTGATTGGTCTGGCTAAAACTTCCAATGTTATGTTGAATGGAAGTGTTGAAAACAGACATCCTTTCTTGTTTCTGATTTTAAAGTAAAAGTTTTCAGTCTTCCACTATTGAGTCTGATGTTAGTTGTTGGGTTTGTATATATGGCCTTTATTATGTTGAAGTATTTTCTTCTATTCCTGTTTGCTGGTTATTTTTATTATTAAAAAGTGTTGGATTTTATTAAATGTTTTTTCTGCATTGATTGAGATGATCATACGGATTTTTCCCCTTTATTCTGTTAATATGATATATTTGCCTTGATGGGTTTTAAATCTTGAACCATTCTTGCATTCTAGGAATAAATCCCAGTTGGTCCTTTTGCTGTGTGGTTGAATTCAGTTTGCTGCTATTTGTTGAGGATTTTTGCATCACTATTCATAAGGAATGCTGGTCTGTATTTTCTTGTAGTGTCTTTGTCTTATAGTGGCTTTGGTATTAGAGTAATGCTGGCCTTATTGAATGAGTTAAAACGTTCCTTTTCTTCAATTCGGGAGAAGATTTTGGGATTCTTCTTAAAATGTTTGGTAAAATTAGTAGTGACCAGATCACTAGTCATTTGGTCCAGGAGTTTTCTTTGTTGGGAGTTTTTTGATTACTGATTCAATCTCCTTACTAGTTATAGGTCTTCAGATTTTCTGTTTCTTCATAATTCATCTTGGTAGGTTGTGTTTCTAGGAATTTATTGATTTCATGTAGGTTATCCAATTATTGGTGTACAGTTGAACATAAAACTCTTATAATCATTTTCATTCTGTAAAATCAGTAGTAATGTTCCCTTAATTTCTGATTTTAGTTATAATTTGAATCTTCTCTCTTTATTCCTTAGTCAGTATAGCTAAAGGTTCAGTTATGGTGATCTTTTCAAAGAACAAGCTCTTGGCTTCATGGATTTTTCTCTGTTTTTCTATCTTCTGCTTATCCTGCTTTGATTTTTATTGTTTCCTTCCTTCTAGTTTTGTGTTTAATTTGTTCTTTTTCTAGTTCCTTAAGGTGTAAAGTTAGGTTGTTGGTTTGCAATCTTTCTTATAATGTAAGCATTTACAGCTATAAATTTCCTTCTTTTTTTTTTTTAAATTTTTTTTTCAACGTTTTTTATTTATTTTTGGGACAGAGAGAGACAGAGCATGAACGGGGGAGGGGCAGAGAGAGAGGGAGACACAGAATCGGAAACAGGCTCCAGGCTCCGAGCCATCAGCCCAGAGCCCGACGCGGGGCTCGAACTCACGGAGGGCGAGATCGTGACCTGGCTGAAGTCGGACGCTTAACCGACTGCGCCACCCAGGCGCCCCTATAAATTTCCTTCTTGGTACTGCTTTCACTGCATTCCAAAGGTTTGGTATGTTGTGTTTTCATTTTCACCTGTCAGAAGGTATTTTCTGATTTCCTTTTTGATTTCTTTTTTGACACATGAGCTAAGAGTGTGGTGTTTAGTTTTCCAGCTTTCCTTCTTCTATTGATTTCTAGTTTCATTCCACTGTAATCAGAAAATATACTTTGATTGTGATCTTTTAAAATACATTAAGACATGTTTTGTAGCTTCTCATCTTGTCTGTCCTGGAGGATGTTCCATGTGCACTTGAGAAGAATGTGGATTCTGCTGTTGTTGGGTGGTCTGTATGTGCCTCTCAGGTCCAGGTGGTCTTTAGTGTTGTTCAAGTTCCCTATTTCTTTATTGATCTTCTGTCTGGTTTTTTTATCCTTTATTGAAAGTGGGATATTGAATTCTCCTACTATTATTGTACAACTATTTCTCCTTTCAGTTCTGTTTGTTTCATATATTTAAGAGCTCTGTTGTATATGTTTATAATTGTTAGTGGAGACTTGACCCTTTTATCATTGTATGTTTTTATTTTTTCTGACAGTTTTTGATTCAAAGTCTGTTTTGTCTAATGTTAGTATAGCCACTTCTACTCTGTTTTGGTTATTCTTTTCATGGAATCTTTTTCATTCTTTTACTTTCAGTCTGTATATGCCCTTAGATCTAAAGTAAGTCTCTTGTAGAATGATACGGTTGGATCTTGTTTTTTTATCCATTCAGCTACTCTATGTATCTTGGTTGGAAAGTTTAATCCATTTACATTTAAAGTACTGACAGGGAGGGGTGCCTGGGTGGCTCAGTTGGTTAAGTGTCCAACTTCAGCTCAGGTCATGATCTCACGGTCCGTGAGTTTGAGCCCTCGTCAGGCTCTGTGCCGACAGCTCAGAGCATGGAGCCCGCTTTGGATTCTGTGTGTCCCTGTGTCTCTGCCTCTCCCTCCCACATGCTCTGTCTCTTCTCTCTCAAAACTAAATAAACATTTAAAATTTTAAAAATTAAAGTACTGACAGGGAAGGACTACTTTTGCCATTTTATTTTGTGTAGGTCTTACAGCTTTTTTTGTCCCTCATTTCCTCCATTATTGCTTTCCTTTGGGTGTAATTGATTCTTTTCTAAGGACAGTATTTATTCCCTTCTCATTTCCTTTTATATATTTTTTCTAGATATTTTCTTGGTGATTACCACAGAGATTACATATAACATCCTGAAATTATAAGTCTGTTCTAAAATTTATCCCAGTTTAGCTTGAATTACATATGTTAACTCTTCTCCTTTATATCATATATCTTCCTAATTTGTTTTTGATGTCACAGCATTTGTTTTGCTTTGTTTTATTTATTTTGAGATAGAGAGAGTGCAAGTTGGGGAGGGGCAGAGAGAGAGAATCCCAAGCAGGCTCCACACTGTCAGCACAAAGCCCAATGAGAGGCCTGAACTCAAAACCTGTGAGATCATGACCTGAGCTGAAGTCAGACTGAGCCACCCACATACCCCTCAGCATTTGTTTTTTTTAATGCTGAAGAAAATAAAAAGTGGAGTTACAAACCAAATATACACTAATACTGGTTGTTGTGTTTGTCCACGTATTTAACTTCTTTGGAGATGTTTATATTTTCTTATGGATTTCTGTTACTGTTTGGCGTCCTTTCATGTCAACCTTTAGCATTTGTTGTAGGGCAGGTCTGCTGGCAAAGAACTCCCTCAGCTTTCATTTATCTGGGAATGCCTTAATTTCACCTTCATTTTTGAAGGACAGTTTTAATGAATATGAAATTCTCAGCTGACAGATTTTTCTTTTAGCAGTTTGAATATATCATCCCACTGCTTTCTGATCTCCAAAATTTCTGTTGAGAAATGGGCTGATAATCTTATTATTTAAGGATTCTTTGTACATGATAAATTGCTTTTCTCTTGCTGCTTTCAAGATTCCTTCTTTTATTTTCTGGATTTCAGTGGTGTGATTACAGTGTATCTCAGCATGAGTCTCTGGGTTTATCCTCCTTGGAGTTCAGCCATTATTTCTGTCCTTCTCTCTGTGTTTTCTTCCGGGGCTCCTGAAATGTGCCTGTTGGTCCCTTGTGGTGTCCCATAAATCCCTTGGGCTCTGTTCACTTTTCTTATGTCTTTTTTTCTTTTGCTCCTCTGATTCAATAAGTTTAATGTCCATGTTCAAGTTCACTGGTTCTTCTGCCTGCTCAGATTTGCTGTTAAACCCCTCTTGTGAATTTTTCAATACATTTAGCCCCACAATTTGGTTGCTTTTAATAATTTCTATTTCTTCATTGATATTCCCATTTTGTTGTCATATGTCATATTCCATATTTCTGTCAGTTCTTGTGTTTCACCATATGTAAGACAGTTGTTTTAAGTCTTTATCTGGTATATCCAATGCCTATGTTTCTTCAGAGACAGTTTCTGCCACCTTTTCTTCCTTTGAATGGGCCAAATTTTCCTGTATCTTGGTATGCCTTGTGATTTCTATTGTTGAAAAGTGGAGCATTTAAGAAAATAGCCACCTCTCCGAGGCTTTGCAGACTGGTTCTGTGCCATGAAAGATCTTCACTAATTAACAGAATGTGTCTGAGCCTTCGAGTCAGCCCAGGGCAAAGGCTTAAGGTCCTCTCAGGATTGTTACCTGGGCCTGTGTGTGTATTAGTTTCAATTCTCCCGTGTGTTATGGTTGCTTTTAAATGTCTTAATTTCTTTAAAAGTTCCATCCACACTCCTTCTTAGGTGTTCAATGTTTTCTTGTTTCTTACACACACACACACACACACACACACACACACACACACACACACACAAACCTGGCCTCTTGCCCCAAGCATGTGTGGTTCTGCAGTCACCCCGTGACTTTCATAAGAAGTACCCATAGCTGCCTTCCACGGTTTTCCCCCATTGGAGCTCTGAGCTCCAAGTCAGGCAAAACAGAGACCTGTCTCTTGGGCAGCCTGAAGATAGGTTAGAATGTTGCTCTGATCCCTCCAGTTTGAAGGAAGGAGATAGGTAGACACTGAGCTGCTGCTTCCTTTAGACTGCACTGTGCAGAGAGGGGTGGGGGCAAGGATGAGTAAACACCACTGAACTTAACAAACATTCTGAATGTGATTTCTTGATTCGGCACTTGCTTGTAGAAATCTATGGATCTTTGACTGGTTTTCAGAATGCCTATAAAATATTACAGCCAGTCCCAATTTTTTTCTAATATTTCTGTGGGGGAGCAAGGGCCTAGAGCTCCCTATTCTACTGTCTTGCTGATGTTCCTCTCCTCATTAAAGGATTTGAAACAGGGACTCTTTTTATTTTTTTAAATGTTTATTTTTCAGAGAGAGAGAGAACACATGTACATGAGAGAGGGAGACAGAAGATCTGAAGCAGGATTTGTACTGACTGCAGAGAGCCCGATGTGGGGCTTGAACTCACAAACTGTGAGATCATGACCTGAGCCAAAGTCAGATGCTTAACTGACTGAGCCACCTGGGCACCCCAAAATAGGGACTCTTGTGTGTCTGGTGACAGTATGGGAGGTAGTCAGGGATAGAGGTGCATCCTCCATCCTTCTAGATAGGGACCTGTGTTCTCAACTGAGCTGCAGTGGCACAACCAGGATAAGTTCCTGACCTTGAAGCTCATGGGGTAGAGGGTGACATGGACCTTCAGGAATTAATCCCACAGATCCTGGCATTGTTACAGATTATGGGGGTACCAGGCCAGAGGGGGCAGGAAGTACAGAGAGAGCATAATGGGGGTAAGGATCTTTCAAGTTGAGGGTGGTCAGGGATGGTGAGGACAATAACATTTCAGCTGAGGCTTGGGGATGAGAACAAGGTTGACTGGGTTGCACGAGCATTCTGGGAACTAGTAACAGTGTGTGCAAAGGGACTAAGGCAGAGAGAAGCTGAGTTCTAGGGACAGAAGGAGGCACTAGGTTCTCAGAGCACTATGAGCAAAGGCAAGAGAGGATGAGAGAAAGCTACAAAGGCTGGTGAGGATCCAGGGTGTGCACCACGATCCTAAGAGCAGTAAGAAGCTCCCAAGTGAGACCCAAGAGAGGCTCAAAGTTAGGCAGGAATAGGGGTGGGGAGGAGGCTTGCTCCTTGGTCCTGCCAACATAGACTTTCCCTCAGCCCTGTGCACAGCAGATGCTCAGGGAAGGGTGATTTGCCCTGCTCCCTGCCTAAGCTTGGGTGGTGGGCCACTGGTGTCCCCCTGAGCAGGAACACAGAGACATCCAAAGGTTTGGGCAGTGCTCTTGGATCTGAGGGCATCCAGGTGTAGCTGCAGGGCTAGATCCTGGAAAGGAGTGGCCACAGAAGTCCTGGACTCCCTTCCCCACCACCCCAAGGGCCACTTTCATTCCATTTCTCCTCTGCCCAGACAACCTCAAGGTTGGTATGAAGACCACCACAGGCTTGCCCCCTGCACTTTTAACTCTGGCCCCTGCTTTTCTTCTTCCCAGAGAGTGTAGTCACACTATCTTCCAGCACTCCTGCCTGTCACTGTCCCTGGTTCCAAGGGGGGTGTTACCTCCCACTACCCTGCTATAAAGCCAGCATTGAATATGGGCTGGCACCTTCTCTGTGTCCTCTTCTGAGCACATCACACATCTCATTGTATCCCCAAACAGCATCACAAAGCAGCTTTCCCCCTTACAGATGAGGAGACCAGCCCTCATGAAGGTTAACTTGCCCACAGTCACATGCTGCTATGGGCAGAGTATAAACCCATGTCCTGCTTTCAGCCTTGTACTTCCCTGTCTCCTTACTCCCAGGAGAGTCCACTCCATTTACAACTTACAGAGTGAGGGATGGACAGACAGGTGGACATTCCCCAAGGGTAGGGAGCCCTGAGAATCAAGCACCCTGCTTCTTATTCTTTGAAGCCTCAGGTTCCCACATGGTGTCTTATACCAGAAGCTGCTAAGAAAGCTTGAATGAATGCTTTATTTGAGGGGCTGAGGGGTATTGAACCAAAGACAGTGGCGCGGAGTTAGTTTCTTTTGCTGCTCGGGTAGGATTTCATAGGCTTGGAAAGCACATAGGCATTATTTCCTCCTTGGTGGAGTATTCTGCCTGAGTAAAACAAGACATCTCCTGTGAAACTTCCAGGAAGATGAGCTGCATTTCTCAGACGTGGCTGGGGCTCTCTGTAGTCCCCAAAGGATGGGACTTTAAGCCTTCTGAGAAGTGAACACCTATATAGAAGAGGAAGCGAGAACTGAAAGAATGGATTGGACACATGTTCCTGTACCTTGAGAGGTTTGGGGATACCATTTACATCTGGCTTTTTAAAGTGCCCATAAATCCAAAAGCCACTTGTCTGGAACAGCACTTGCATTAGAGCTGGCAGCTGTGGATCTGTGCCCCGAGTCAGCCTCAGCAAGACCTCCTGCCTTGAACAGATTATCTAGTCTTATAAAGACTATAGTTTTAGAGAGAGAGACAGAGAGAGAGAGAGAGAGAGAGAGAGACTTTATATATGTATGTATATGTATATATACATATAACTAGCCTCAGTTCCTCTTCTCTTCTTAAAATTTTTTTAATGTTTATTTATTTTTGAGAGAGAGAGACAGAGCGTGGATGGGGGAGGGGCAGAGGGAGGAGACATAAAATCTGAAGCAGGCTCCAGGCTGTCAGCGCAGAGCCCGATGCAGGGCTCGAACTCACGAGCTGCGAGATCATGACCTGAGCCAAAGTCGGCCGCCCAACCGACTGAGCCACCCAGGCACCCCCTCTTCTCTTCTATAAACTGGGCTCATCCCTTCTAGAAGCTCTTTGAAGACCAAATGAAGCTTCTCATTCCAGGCAGAAAAATGCAGACCAGTTTCTGGCTGAATGTTTTGTCTCCGAGCACAAATGTTTGTCTGACTCGCCCTGGAAGCTTGCTAACATGTTTTTCCTGCTTTCCCTCCCTTTTCACCAACAGCTTCAGCACAGTCCTCAGCAGATAGAGACATGAGAAAAATACCAAATAATGGGAACCTGAAGATGACAAAAGTGGCTTACCCTCTGGGGCTGTTCATTTGCCTGTTCATCTATGTCGCCTATATCAAGTGGCACTGGGCCTCCGCCACCCAGGCCTTCTTCAGCATCACTGAGGTAGCGTCTGGGGCCCGGAGGGGCCAGCAGGCTCATAGTCCTCTGGGGACAGCTACACATGGTCATGAGGTTTTCTATGGCATCATGTTTGACGCAGGAAGCACTGGCACCCGTGTGCACATCTTCCAATTCGCCCGGCAGCCTGGAGGTATGCTGGGCAGAGGGCCCTGGCCATTCACTGCATGGTTCTCCTTGCTCACGTCAGAGCTCTCGGGATCTCTTCTACTTAGAGACAATGGTTTATCAGCATGTGGGCTGGATGCCCTGCCTCGGACTCATCTGGGAACTTGTCAAAAATGCAATTCCCAGAGAAGCTGGCTCCGGTGTGGTTTGGGGCCCAGGAATCTGAATTTCCCTGGAGCACCAGACTGTCCATACTCACACTAGCATCTGGTGACCACCTCAGGGCAACTGAGATCCCCAAGGGTATTGGGTGGCCTGTCCTGTCCCAGTGTTTACCAGCATGTCAGATGACTAGGACCATGACTTAAGCCAGAAGCTGCGTTGGGAGAGGTTAAGGCAGGAAGTTGCCCCAAACTCAGACTGGTATGAGGCAGCAGTCTGGGTAAGTCATGAACTGGCACGGACCTAGGACCCAGGCTGACATGGTGCTGCCCAGTGGGTCCAGGAGGAGAGGGGGGTGACAGACAAGAGTGGCCTCAGCAGTGCGGAGGGAGCTGGAGTCTGAGCCCCATCAGCTTTGCTTGCTAGGGTGGGGATCACAGGCTTCCGGCAAGAAGGAGGAGGGAGTTTGTGTATGTTCACCCCCTAACTGCTCCTGTGGAGAAACACAGTCACTGCCCAGCTCTGAACTCTTTCCCTCCCCACTTTGATCTCCTTCTCTAGCGCCCTTTGTACCCTCCAGCTCTGAGGGCCACCCTCCAGCTTCTAGCCACTGAGTGTTTTCCCCCTGACTGCTCAGTAGGTCTGCTGGTCGTGTGTGGTTCTTTGCTGACCCTCGAAACCTTTTGAGTAGACACTGTTTTTGAGCTGGTGGCAACAGACACCATTAGTAGTTCTCTTCAAAACTGTTGTGGCATGTTTTCTCTACTCTTCATCTGCTCTATTAATTAACTCATTTCAGTAGTTAAAGTTTTATATGCCAGACCTACATACTTCCCATAATGGTTTTGAAGCTTTTAAGACAATTCATATTCAGAATGTAATCCTTCAGTAGCCATATTCCAGTATTTTATCTCTGGAGAGACATCCTTTCAAAAAGTTCTGTCCCTGATTTTTCCTCCTGGGTCTTCATGTCCAAATTTGGACCAGCATCCCTTGGCCACCAGTGTACCCCTGAACACTCCCTTGCTATATGCTCATGAGTCCAGGCCCCTTATGGTTTAAAAGAAGGGAAAAAATAAATGTTCTTTCAGAACCTGTACTACATCCATCCTAGAACAGAGAAATGATTTTCATGTTTGCAGTCTGGAATCATCTGTCCTGCTCCTCTGTTAATTTCACGAAAACCATGTTAAAATTTAGCACTTTAGATGGATACAGTTTTGTATATAAATTATACCTCAGTAAGGTTGACTAAAAAAAAAAAAAAAAAAAAAATTCTGACCAAAGCCTCAGGTGTTAACATTCATCTTGTTTATCTGAACTAAAGAGGCAGCATCCCAGTCACCCTGGGATTGGTCTGATTTCAGGCATCTGCTTTGAAAAGGGCAGCAAGCCATTGTTGTATATATTTATATATTTGTGTATATATTTGCCGTGTACCTTTTTAAACATGTTTCCCCCTTAGAAACTCCCACTTTGACCCATGAGACCTTCAAAGCACTGAAGCCAGGTCTTTCTGCTTATGCTGATGATGTTGAAAAGGTAATTATTTTCTCTCACATCTGTTGTTCTTCACATTTGTCTTCCAACTGTATAATCTGTTAAAGCCAGCTCCCTATCTGTTGAGTGCAGTAGGCCTTCTTCACAGAGAAAAGCATCTCTGACACTACTAACCTGGGACATCTCCTGCTGTTTAGAATGATCAGTTGGAGGAAACTGGTACTGCACGTGAGGCTCAAGGAGGGCTGCTGCCCCCACCCTAGGGCCTTCCCCCAGCCAACACACATGCCACCCAGAAGTCTTAGTGTGGTTCAAAAACACAAAGCCTACAAACTTGACAAAAAGCATTATTTGAGGGGCGCCTGGGTGGCTCAGTTGGTTGAGTGTCCAACTTTGGCTCAGGTCATGATCTCACAGTTCTTGGGTTCAAGCCCCACTCTGCTGACAGCTGAGAGCCGTGGAGCCTGCTTTGGATTCTGTGTCTCCCTCTCTCTCTGACCCTCCCCTGCTTGTGCTCTGTTTCTCTCTCTTTCAAAAATAAACATTTTAAAAAATTGCTTTAAAAAAAAAGCATTATTTGAGAGTTTGTTTTTGTTTCAGTTCCTCTGATTGAGGGTGACAAAAGTTGACACAAAAAATTGAAGTTAAAAATGTATTATGTAAAATCCACAAAACCAAGTAAGAGTGAAAGATTTATTTAAACTGTCAAACAATGATTTTTGTAAGTTTGTAGCTTTTATATTTTTTGAGTCCTTAAAGCTTATAGCTGCACTAATACTGGACACCTGTATTTCCACTAAAGCACTGATGAAACGGACTAGTTAGTCATATACCTATACATGCCTTTTGGCTCAAATATGTCTTAAAAGCTGATGTATCATTTTTGCCCACAAGTGTCTCTTGATCTCAGTGAAGTCATACCCTCCTTTCCTGTGGCTTGGTTAAAATTGAAAACAAAACTGAAATGAGTGATGCTAGAGTAACCATAAGGTTACACATGATTAAATTAGGTGTCTTTAGAATAAACTCATAGGACTTTTAAACTGTTATTTGTTTTAGTAGGCAGTACACATTCAAGTGGGACATATTTCACAGCTTCACAGGGCAGACAATGAGAACTCTCCTCCCTCTCTAGTCCCCTCCAGGAGAGCTGGTGTCCCTGGTTTCTTATGTGTCCTTCAAGGGCTAGGTGATATACCTATGAACAAATACATCTATATTCTTCCCCCTCCCCTATTTTTACAATAGAATGGCATTCACATTGTTACATACTTTGTTTTTGTCCTTCAGCAGTATAACATGGAGAACATTTACTATCAGGATATGAAGAGCTTCCTTGATTTTTCTGGCAATGATATTGCAGTATGTGTGGGCACATTAAATTACAGAACCAGTCCCCTCCTGAAAGACATTTGGATAATGTCTAACACTTTACTCTTAACGGTATAAGGCTGCAGTTTGTCACCTTATATGAACTTCATTACCCACACATGCAAGGGCATTTATCTCAGATGAATTCTTACAATGGGATTTCTGAGTAAAAGGAATGTATGTTTTCTTGGACAGACATTGCCAAATTGCCCTCCCCCACACCACCCCACAGCATTGTACCTATTGATAATGCCCAGCAATACTTTACCAAAGTTGTTTTGCCACCTATGCACTGACACAGGGCCGTGCCAACTTTTGGACCTCAAGCATTCTGGCAGGTGTAAATGATTCCTCTGTGTAGTTATTCATGGGATTTTAGCACCATGAGAGATTCCCCACAATGTCCAGGGGAATCACAGCTCATCTGAGGTCACCCACTGGGGGTTGGTGATGGGGGCTGGGTGGGGTTTTGGTTGCCAGAGTATAGAACAGCAAGACCCCTATTGTGTGTGTCCTTATCCCACCATGCTCCACTGCCAAGGGTGTTTCTCTGTACTCACTTGGTCCCTGTTGCCCCTCACACCCACCAGCACCACTTAAGTCATTTTCTGCCAATTTGGAAAATTAGAAGAAAATGTATTTATGAGTTAATAAAACCAAAAGGGTTGGGGGAGCATCTGTGACCCTGTATGCTGATCTTTGACAGATTCTACTTTACTTTTACCACCTTCACAGAGTACTTCGGGAATTCAGGAATTACTGGATGTTGCTAAAAAAGACGTTCCTTTTGACTTCTGGAAGGCTACCCCCTTGGTTCTCAAGGCCACAGCTGGTTTACGTCTATTACCAGGAGAAAAGGCTCAGAAGTTACTGCAAAAGGTGATCTTATCCATTTACCCGGGGGGGGGGGGGGGGGGGGGGCGCGGAGGTGCATAGCTTATGATATCTGGAAACACCAAATATTCAGCCATTGTCCAAGCAGTCAGACGGGCTATGTAGAAGCTTCTTGAGGAGGAAAACACATCAAAATGTTAACAGCATCACTTTTAGCTGTTTGTGTTTTCTAGAATGAATCTGTTGTGTGATAACAGCAACTTTGTTTTAAAAATACATTGAAGCCTTTTGAAGGGCTTCCTTCCATGCAGACTTGTTCCTTGTAGAGGGATGTGGAAGCCAAGTTCCTGACATTTCATCTCCAGCCTGCTTGTTCTCATGGAAATTGCTAGTTTCCCTCTTGGTCTGATCCACAGATGTAACTGCTGAGGAGGCCTTTTAGCCTTCTCCGGCCCTGTTCTTTTCTCAAATGGCCAGGATTGTCCCCAGAACCAGTGGCAGCCCTGTAAAGGGGCTCTGGACCCTATCTCTAACAGGTGCCTGAATGGTTCTTATTGTCAGGCACATTAGGGAAACTGCTCTCAACAATATGGTCCCCTCATCCTCTGTACTGTTTCTAAACTATGCAACTGCTAAATGATGAATTTTTGCACATTTTTCAAAGTCCCTTATAAAAATTACCTTGCATGCTCAAGTCGGATGGTGGGCCACAAGTGCAGTTGGAATGTGCAGAGTACTGAAGTTTCTGTGTGTCAATACTTGGTAAAAAAAAAAAAAAAAAAAAAAAAAAAAAAAGGAGAAGGAAATACACCCAAATGCAGCTGCTCCTCTGCCTTCACCTTCCCTCTGTGGGACTGTCTCCTGAGTCCCAGGCTAAACTCTGCCTTGAGGGGTTTCTTGTCCCTCATCTCTAGTCCTAAAGCTGGGCAGTGTTTGGGGGCCCAGTAGGCTCAGGATGCCCCTGAGCAATTCTAGCCCAAAGTGGCTTGAAGACAGGGCTCTTCAGGGTAGCCTCTGCCTCTGCCAGCCCAGAGAGTAGATTAAGGAGGATACCACTTGCCAAGGATTAGAGAAATTTAAAACAAGAGTTTTGTTACTTCACAGCAACAGCTGCCGTCCTTTGCTGTTTTGTCACCACCTGCTGAAAACACAGCATATTTGGGAACTTTGAGTCTAGATTCTGAAGGATAAAGACATGTCTCTTTACATTTAGGTGAAAGAAGTGTTTAAGGCATCGCCTTTCCTTGTGGGAGATGACTGTGTTTCCATCATGAATGGAACGGATGAAGGTAGGGTCTCCCAAGCTCTCTGTCCCTCGAGACAGGCTGTATGTAGGGCTGCTGTTGGCTTCCGAGTGGGAACTTTCTCCTTGGTCAGACACAGGCAAACAAAAATGGCAGTCCCACTCAATTCACAGTTCTACTGTCTCAGAGGATCTTTGTGGGCCAGTGTTAGAGATGGGTTCTCATCTTGACCAGCTCCAAACTTGGCACAGATGAAGTTTCTGAAAACAAATCCTCTTCAGTTTTAAGAACATTTAGAGAGAATCCCCACTTGCTACCCTATTTAGAAGTTTGCTGCTACATTGTTATTGCTAA